>NC_090933.1:549747275-551084683 GCF_040938575.1 Ambystoma mexicanum | reverse complement strand
CCTTTTTGGGATGCCTGATGACCAGGGAGGTACAGGTTTTCACCACACATAATACTGGACCTTGTCAGTGAGTGGGAGGATGACCTCACATCACCCACCCTGTGCTCCCAAGCACTCAGCCCCCTGGAGAAGGTCCTCAATGTACTGCACTTCTTGGCCACAGGATCATTTCAGGGGACAAGTGCCATAGTGGGTGGGGTGTCACAGGCCACACAGTCACGTTGCCTACACCAGGTGTTGAACATCATCACTGCACGCCCATCAGTCCGTAGGCACATATACCTGCCCAGGACACCTGCAGAAAGGCAAGCTGCCACCCTCGATTTCTACGGTGTGGCACAATTCCCAAAAGTGCTAGGTGCCATTGACTGCACCCATGTGGCACTACGTCCCCCCAGGGCATCAGAGCACATCTATAGGAACCGCAAGCACTGGCATTCCATCAACGTGCAGGTAGTATGTAATGCTAAGGGAATCATCACCTCAGTATATGCCAACTATCCAGGGTCCACCCATGACAGCTTCATTTACCGAATGTCTACCCTAAGCCGGGACCTAGAAGCTGGGCGGCATGGCGATACATGGCTGCTTGGTGAGTATGAATGCCACTGCACATGCATGCATGTCAGATGCAGAGTTATGTCACTACCCCACTAATGGTACCCATCACCTCCTCACCAGGGGACAGTGCCTACCCTCTGAGCACCCACATGATGACGCCAATTCCGAACCCCATCACGCCTCCAGAGTTAAGATACAACACAGCCCATATTGCAACCCGGGGCATAGTGGAGAGCACATTCGGAGTGCTCAAGTCACGCTTTCGCTCCCTTGACCGTTCGGGCGGGCAGCTGTTATATGCGCCCCCAGTAGTGTGCAGGATCATAGTGGCAGCATGTGTCCTGCACAATGTTGCAACACGCCGGGGCCTGGCTGTGGACATGGTGGTGCCCCCACATCCCCAACCACATGCACACCCGCTGCGCATGGGAGGGGAGAGGGCACGGGGTGAGGCAGCCCATACGCAGCTGGTGGCTAATTACTTCACATAGAAATCAGACCCCAGTGGAGTGCACACAGCCCTGGCACATACCATCTGATAAGCAATGATGACTCGACCTGACAATTAAGACGAACAAAGGGACTTTCAACTGTCAGAACCATAGAAGCCTGAGATTGTTCATGTGGAAGTGTCACAATCTGTCCATCCCTACCTACACAAACACCACCAATGCAGTGTCATCAAAAGACACTTCCATGCTGCAGAAATGAATACCCACTCGCAAAATACTACATGAAAACAGTGCCATGTCACCCAACCCCTCCCCGGCACAGCCACACAACACACCATGGCATGTCATGCAATGTGAGAGGTGTCACGCTCACCTGATTCCCACGGAGGCGCAGGTCTGGCTTCGAGTGCTGATGCTTCTTCAGTGGTGAAGCGCAGGACTCTGAGGATGGACAGGTAGGGCCCCTCTACTCTGGCTTCTCTGGCTCGCAGGAATATTCCCCTGTGCGTGAAAAGGGAGTATTACCTACTGACGGAATAATGCTCAAGCCTCCCACTCCCTTCCAACCCTCCACGATACCCCGTGAAGTCTCACCTTAGGGTCTGGGAGGATGAGTTCTCCATCGCCAAGCCTTGAAAGCAGATTTAATAGCCAGTAACTCCTTGTCGGTAATTGCGTAGTTGATTTCAGGAGGAGAAAATTTCCTGGACCAAAAGGCCACAGGGTGTAGTTGGTTAGTTTCTGGGTCTCTTTGCGACAGGACAGCTCCCATGGCCGAACTGGATGCGTCGGTTTCCACAATGTAAGGGAGATCTGGGTGCAGGTGCTTCAATACAGGTGCAGAGGTGAATTTGGTTTTCAGGTCCTGAAAGGCTTGTTCGGCCTCAAGAGTCCATTCAAAGCGTTTGTTTTTCTTTAGGAGAGCTGTGATGGGTTGGACTGTTCGGGAAAATTCCGGGATGAATCTTCGATAGAAATTGGCGAAGCCGAGCATGCTCTGAACTCCCTTCACCGAGCTAGGAGATGGCCATTTGAGGATGGCGTCCACCTTTCGCGAGTCCATTCGGACTCCTTGAGGTGTCAGGATGAATCCGAGAAACTCAACTTCTGTGGTATGAAAAATGCATTTTTCAAGCTTTGCAAATAGTCTGTTCTGGCGCAATTTCTCAAGAACTGCCCTAACATGTTTTCTGTGATCGGATTCTGAAGAAGAGTACACCATGATGTTGTCAATATAAACAATGACACAGACATCGATAAGTTCCCGAAGAACATAATTCATAAAGTACTGAAAGGTGGCAGGTGCATTGCACAAACCGAAGGGCATCACCTGATATTCGAAGAGCCCAAATTTAGTGCGGAATGCAGTCTTCCATTCGTTGCCTTCTTTTATACGCACCAGGTGATAAGCTCCTCGGAGATCTAACTTGGTGTACACACAAGCGTATTTCACCTGGTCGATAAGCTCAGAGATCAGGGGCAGAGGATAACGATTCTTAATCGTTATTTGATTTAGGGAGCGATAGTCTATGCATGTTCTAAGGTCGCCCTCTTTTTTCGGCATGAAGAACAGAGCTGAGGAGACAGGAGACTTGGACGGGCGAATAAAACCATTGGCTAGGTACTGATCTAAATACTGACGCAAATGCAGGTTCTCAGGTTTCGTAAGAGCATAAATCCTACTACAAGGGAGTTGAGCATTGGGTACCAGATCGATTTGGCAATCATAAGACCGATGGGGAGGTAAAGTGTTAGCCTGTTCCTTCTGAAAAACGTCTTGGAATTCTTGGTATTCTGACGGTAGCTGTACAGGGGTGGAAGTTGATGAGGCTAGACCCATAACTGGATTTCTTGGATAACAAGTTGGTTCACAATCAGGAAAACTTATCTTCTTTGCTCGCCAGTCGATTCTGGGATTATGTGTTTCTAACCAAGGAATTCCAAGAATTACTTGAAATTGTGGGGCCTTGATCACATCAAACACAATTGCTTCCCGATGTCCATCCTGACCCACCAGTGTCATTTCAACAGTGGAATGCGTTACAGGCCCTGAGGCTATTTCGGTTCCATCTACTGTAGTAATGACATCTTGGGTTACTTTCGGGCGGAGAGGGAGCTTAATCATGGAAGCCAATTCACGGTCTATGTAATTTCCAATAGCTCCACTGTCGATGTATGCTTTTATAGCATGCAACTGCTGAGGCTGTTTTGGGTCCACGAGCACCATTGGCATGACAAAATGCGAGGTCAAAGAGTTTGTTTTCAAGCTCAGCAAGCGGACCCCTACGCTTGTCGGGCTTGGTCGTTTCCCGAATCAGGTGTCAATAAATCATTATCAGTGGCTCCAACCACCTTCTTAGGTGGTTTAACCGGACAATTTCGAAGAAAGTGACCGGAAGTCCCGCAATACAGACAAAGGTGCATTTGCCGCCTTCTCTCTCGTTCCTTCTGCGTTAATGGTCCTTTAACACCGCCGATTTGCATAGGTTCGGATACGTCGGTACTCTTGGAGTTAGCGTGGGTTTTGATCGGTACTCTGGTTTCGTACTTGAACCGATCTGCTTTTCTATTTTGAAGTCTGTGATCAAGTTGAAACACCAAGTCTATGTAGTCTGGGCAGACCATGGGTGGATCTACTATCTGAGCTATAACATCCTTAAGCTCTCCGCGCAGGCCTCGATGAAACAATGTGATCCTTTTGTTTTCTGGCCATCCAGTTTCCACAACCAGTCTATTAAAGGTGGCAACATAGGACAGGAGATCCTGATTACCTTGTCGTAGGGATAGCAGTTCGTTATCAAGGGCCTGTCCTTGAGAGTGTCGAGCAAACAATCTTTCCATGCTGGCCTGGAAACCCTGAAAATTCTGGAGAATGGGATCATCCTGATTTACCAATGGAATAGACCAATCGGCAGCACTGCCACTGAGGTAAGATAGAATAAAGGCTACCTTGGTCTGGTCGTTAGGGAAGGCCCCGGGTCTGCATAGAAAGTGTAAACGACATTGGTTCATAAAGACGGCATATTTCTTGGGATCCCCCGCAAAACGTTCAGGCGGGGCCAAAGGCATGTGTCCAGGTAGATTGATTTGTACCGGGTTATTCAAACCCATTGATGTGGAAGTACCTCCGGAATTAGATAAAGGAGTGTACCCTGCCTGGGCCTGCAATAACCTTTTGGCCAGGTCATCTGTTCTTTCCTTGGATAGGATCAGTTCTCTTTTGAGAGCGTTAGTCTCCTGGCGGGCTGAGTGCACTTCTGCCCGTAATTCCCCCAAAAGCTGGGCCAGCTGATCTGTCTCGGAAGTCTCCATAGCGCCCGGGTGGGAAATTGTGGGTAGGCTTCGCGTTCTGTCACGCTCACCTGATTCCCACAGAGGCGCAGGTCTGGCTTCGAGTGCTGATGCTTCTTCAATGGTGAAGCGCAGGACTCTGAAGATGGACAGGAAGGGCCCCTCTACTCTGGCTTCTCTGGCTCGCAGGAATATTCCCCTGTGCGTGAAAAGGGAGTATTACCTACTGACGGAATAATGCTCAAGCCTCCCACTCCCTTCCAACCCTCCACGATACCCCGTGAAGTCTCACCTTAGGGTCTGGAAGGATGAGTTCTCCATCCTGCTTCTGATGCAGGGGCGCGTTGAAACCCAGTTACTTCACTGGATTGAGGTTTGATGGGAGTTCAAATAAGCTTGACTATTCAGGTAAGGCGCTGTAAGAGTTCTGTAGCAAGTTCAAAAGTTCAAGCTTAATAATAATGTTCATTGTCTTATTGCAGCAAGCGCTAACGCTTATGTCTTTTTCCCCTTAGGGGCCGGGGTTCGGAATGCCGGAGATATGGCGCCGACCCGAAGTGAAACGTGCAGTTCCAATAAATGACAGGTAAGTTCTGGATGAGCGTTCGGGTAATGTCTGTGCATTCGCTCATTCAATGTCTTTGTCTTTTTTCCCCTTAGGGGGCGGGGTCCGGAATGCCAGGAAGCGGCAGGACCCGAAATGAAATGGGAATGACCCAACAGGTAAGTCTTAGAAGGAAACTGAGCTTTTCCTATTCCCTTCCTTCTCTCACCTTGTGTTCTTGTCTTTTTCTCTCTAGGCTCTGGGAAGTGGCTGCGGATCCTGATGATCGTTGCTGAGGAAGGAGGTGCCCTGGAAAGGTGAGTGAAATGCAGCGCTGCAGCGATCGAAGCAAAATTCTTTTAAAAATGATGTCTTCCCTTTCAGGATCGTCGGTGTGATGTCTCTGTGATACAGCTTTAGCAGGTAAGGTCTTCTTTCTCTCCAATTCTCTCTTATCTCCCTTTGCAGGTGACCCAGGATGCTGACAGGCGTGGCTGAAGTCCAGATGCAGGAGCTGACACGGTGAGCGTCCAGCTGCGAGGAGCAGAACAACGCGAAGCGTGAGTTGCTGATCGGGCGTGGATTAAATAGTTTTGGACGAGAAGTTCCAGGTATGTATCCTTCCACCGATCAGGTATGTATCCTTTCCCGACCGCACCCAGGTGGAAAGTAGTCCCACAGGTAAAGTAGTTCCATTCAGGCCTCAAGAGGGCCTGGATGTAGCAGCATGGTCTGCATCAGGTAAGTGCACATTAAAACACTTGAACATATGTCTAGCTTTAAGAGCCTGGCGCCTACGGCGCCAGGACAGGGGTCCAACATGAGCCTGGCGCCTAAGGCGCCAGGACTGTATCCAAAGGGCCCCAGCTTGGGCCCGCTGGCACTTCCCTGGGGGGAATGGTGCCTGCCTCTGGGGTTGCTGGGTCAGACCTGGCTCCTTGGAGGTAGGCATCATGACAGAGGAAAGAAATTAATACCCACAACATGCCCCAAGTGTCACCAGCTACAGTGCCCCTAATGGAAACATGTCCACACATGAAATGCTCACAGTAATGCAGGACCTACAACACACATTACCAAATACTTACCAAGAATACCAATCACCTACAGAACCTCCAACCTCAAACATGACATTACAGACTTGAAAATTTGGTAGCCTCACTACCTGATGATGCCAGCCCCCCGAACACTTCCAAGTATACAGTGTTAGCGCCACGCAAGAGTGTAGGTGCACTGCTTACAACATGGACTCCAGTTCCAAGGTGGACCGCATTGTGAAGACATGAGGAATGGACCTGCAAATTAGGAGGATGAGATGGATGCAGAGGCACATATCAATACACCATGCAGTGTACAATACAACAACAATATGCACTATGAATGTATACACATTATTGACTACAGACTGCCCACACAGCTCATGGGAGTCCAATGTCACCATGTACGTCAATGTCACTTGGACACACCCTTTGCAATCCCATGGAAACGGGAAGCAGGAGGGGTGTGTGACACAAAAACCCAAGCATCTCAACCAAATTCATGACAAGCCTGCATGTGTCCAGCCACAATGCAGCGTATGCCCACGGGAGCCACACAAGGCAACACACTGTCCCAAAAAAAATAAAAATAAATAATAATTCAAAAATGGCCATCAATGGGCCCGGGGGGGTGGGGGAGGCCACCCAGGATGTCCGAGGACAGGGTGCACACCAAAACCCACCTGTGTGGATCTTGCGAAAAAAAAACATCTCCATGGGCTCATGGCCTACATGGCTACCGTATTGTGGGAGTATCACTGATGTTGCTCTCCTCACCCTCTGCAGCTGCATCAGGAGGTGGTGGCACTATGGGAGGCAGCCCACGCAAAGCCTTAGTCTGTTCCTCCATGGCTGCAAGCATGCGGGTGTGGTAGGTCTCGTTCTGGAGGATAAGTGTGCGGAGGTCCCTATGCAATAACTCACGGGATGCCCGGACCTCCGCCCTAGTTGCCTGCATCTCAGCTGAGAGCGTACGTGTGAGACGCTCCAGCTGCTGTTCTGTCCTTCTGTTTGTTGAAGCCTCAAGCTCAACAAGAGTGGTCCTGAGGTGAAGGAGTTCCACCCTCAGGGCTTCCCTGTGGCCCTGGGACTCTATGGAAATCGCTTCCTGCAGAGTCGCCAGTGCCGCCCGCCTATCCCTGTCGGACGCCAACATGTCCTCCCTGTGTGACTGGCAGATGGAGTCGGTTGCCTGCTGTAGCCGCTCCATCAGCCTTTCGGGGGGGACAATGGAAGTGGCCACCCTATCCATGGCCTGAGCCATCATCTCTGATGATGCTGCCTGTTGGGTTGCCATACCGTATATGGATTGCTCCCATGCAGTATTGCCAGGTGGCGTACGGCCACCACATCGGCGGGCACCACACCTGTCTGAGGCTGCAGGACTGCATTCCCCCTCTGATCTGCTGGCCCAGGAACAGGATCAGATGTCGCAGAGTGTGACCCTGCATCCATAACCACCAAAGGCATACCTGGCAACACTGACATCCCCATTAAGGGTTCTAACCCTGATGCAGGTGGGTCAGACAGAACAGAATCCCTCCCAGGAACACTCACCTGCGACGGCACATAGGTCTCATCATCCGAATCGACACCTGAATACAGCTCGGGGAGGTGCAGCCAGAGACACCCCTTGAGAGCACGACCTGCAGCAGTTGTGGGTTCTCACCCATCACCACACCACGTCCCTCACTGGTGGTCGGTCGGCCCTCAGACCCCTCCTGGGTCTGCACCATCTCCACAACCCCAGCAGTATCAAGTGCGTCATCCCCTGCAAAGACATAAAAGAAAACAAATGGAAACAGGCATTAGCACTATGGCACACAATTAGGGCTGAGAGGCTACAGAAACAGTACTTGATTGACACATGTCCCACATGACTAAAACCCTCCCATGCATGCACCGTCACTACGTGTGAAGGGGAGGCAGATGGCACACATTGATGACACCAAGATGGAAGATGAACACATTTGCTGCATGCTGCCTAGCAGTGGCATCACACATTGGCCAGTGATTGGCAGTTCAAATACACATGCCATCACACAGCTGGCATGTACCCTAACCATGAAGTGAAGAGGGAGAGGAGGTCACCAATTGTTCATTCAGTCCAGTTTTCCCATGTAATTGATTTTTCAATTGAAATGGTTCAAATGTTTAACCTGCAGCTGCCAGTCCAAAATGGTCCAATAGCACAGGGACATGTCTAAACTAATCATGTCCAGGAAACTAAGCCAGTCAACTGTACCATAGCCATGTCAGACATGTGACAATAGGACTAAGAAATCCCGAGTAAAAGTGGTGGTATGCAAACAATCTGACTGAATTAACAGAGGTAAATAAGCAACAATGTTGTGGCAAGATGACACTCCAAGGGCAACTGGCGTGGTGTTGGGCTGGATGTCTAATGTTGGCAGAAGGGATGCTGCTATACCCAAATTCTGGTGCCAAGAATGTATAGGAAGATGCACATGGGTGACCCAAACCACTCAGGCACAAACACCCTCACCTGGCACCCAAACAGAAGCCGTCCCACACACACCATGCACATGGATGACACACACATGCATGTGCACTCACCGGACAATGCCTCGTAATCTGCCAGTTCTCCCACGCCTTGGATCTGTTCCTCCGTGACGTAGGTCCCAGCAACCTGCTCATGTGGAGTGAGTTCTATGTCGTCTGCTGGAGACCCACCTCCAGTCACTAGAGTTGCGGCATGACTTGAGGTCAGCTTATTCTTTGCCCTGCGCTTCAGGTCATTCCAGCGCTTGTAGCATTCATTAGCTGTGCGCCTCACGATTCCAAGGGTACTTATGATGTCCGCAATGATCTGCCAGTGTGCCTGACGTTGTGCAGGTGTGGTCTTGGATCCTGCAACAATCACCATTTTGCGGTCATGTGCGGAAACATACTCTACAAGTGCATTCAGTTCGGCCTCATTGAAGCTGGGCTTCCTTGACAGGCCGGACTGTGTAGCCATGTCTGGGGCATCAGCCTCTTCTGGACAAGCACTCTTCCTCTTCCGCTTGGAAGGTGGTGGGGATCCTGAGTGTCCTACGCCGCTCTGGACACTAGGGGCAGGAGCGTGGGATTGCACACTCAGCATGGGAGTTGGTGCAGGCATTAGCTCAAGTGTAATGGTGTCAGGGGGAATGTCAGCATGATGGACTTGGACCGACACTGTCCTGGCTGGGTGTGTGAGAGGTGGGGTGGATGGATCCGCAGCTGCTCCTGCAGCCTCCCCAGCCTGCCTACGCGGGGCAGCAGATGACCTAGTTGCCCCTGATCCACGTGGCCTGATGACACCAACGTTCATCGGCACACGTGGCCTAGACCTGCTGACCTGAAAGTCAGCCATGGAGTCATCCTGTGCCAGGTCTGGTTCCACAGTGGGCTGGTCCAACAAGGGCTGAGCATGGATGGTGTCAGCCACGTTAACCTCAAGCGGGGGGGGTATGGGTGTCCCTGACTGCTCCTCCACACATGGGGGGCTAGGGGCACCCTGCAAGTCACGGCCACGTCCCCTACCGGATCCACCACGGCCACCACTTGGGGCTCGGCCACCTTTGCCACCCTTACGGCTTGGTCGACTCCCAGCCATGGCACTGATGTTATTGTGCGTATGGGAGTCGATGTGAACTATTGTCCTGGGCAATTGGGGGTCAAAGGGGTTGGGTACCAGATGGTAATCGTACCCTAGTGCTCTAGCAAGGCTGTATGTCACCCCTGGGGAAAGATGACGGGTCACGCAATGCACAGGCACCCCAAAAAAGTGAAGTAAGGTGCACGCAACCCCTCCTAGACCACGTGCGTGGAAAAATAAACTTGCACTACGCTGTGGCACCCAGAAACACAAGAATGAATGAATGCGTGTCACACGCAGCCTAGAATGACCTCTGAAGGGGTACGCGACACACGGGGCAAGCACAGATGTTAAATACGTGCGCGACTCACTGTCTGCCAGGAACAAATGCGTGAAAAATATGCGCGTGTGCGCGTTGGCAACACCCCCGCCAAAAGAAGAATTGTACGCTGTCTGAGGAGACAGGACAATAGTAGAAGGGAATGCTGTTTGAGGAAACAGGCCCAGGAAAAAGAGGAAAAGAGAAAAAGCTGTCAGAGGTAACAGGGAGTACGAACTGGAAACGCTGTGAAGTAAATCGCGTATGAACCGACAAGAAGTACAGATTTCACCCACTCGCTCTCCACGAAAAGCACGTACAAGGAAATGGCGTTCTACATGTTCCTCTTATACACACATCACAGACGCGCATACGCGATGAGGCCATTTCCACCAATTACACGCGTTGACACTCGGACGTGTATCTCTTTTTTTTACACGCGCCATTCTCTACGGCCATGCGCGTGACGTCAAAGCTGCGCATGGTGGCCTTTGGACCAATGAAATCGCATATGCGAGCACACGTGGTAAACCTGCACGTCCGAGTGTCATCGCGTGTAATCGGAGGGAAGTGAGCGTACACGCGATTGGCCTGGGTACGTGTATTTCTGGGGTGCGCAGGAAGTTTCACACGCGATTGGTGGAAATCCACGTGTGCTCTGTCATCACGTGCAATGAGGGAAACACCCGCGCGCATCACGTCACAGACGCGCTTACGCGCTAAGGGCCTTTGGTCCAATGAAATCGCATATGCGTGCTGACGTGCATACGCGCTAAGGGCCTTTCCTCAATTTACATGTGCAGTATTTTCACGTGCCAAATCGCTCCTTATCAAGCTGGCCACGCGTAAGCACACGGAAGACCACGCTCCTGCCCAGAAGGCCGAGTTAGTGCCCCCCAGAGCCCCGAGCACGCTCCCACCTGCCATCTGCTTCTGCCTGACTGCCTGCTGCCCACGTGCCCTGCCATTTGCTGCCTGCACATCAGCCAGGGGTGCTGTTGCTGTGACCACCCCTGCTGGAACCGAAGACTCCCGACTGGGATTCCATCGCTCCACAGCCCAGCCCCAGGACCCAGTTGCCCACCCACTCCTGCCTCTGGGGTTGTCATGTCGGGCACTGCAACATCTGGCACCACTGACAACCCCCGGCCAGAGAGTCAGAGGGGCACCAGCTTCAGTGCCAGGGAAGTTGGTGTCCTGGTGGAGCAAGTCCTGGGGCAGTATGATGCCCACTACGAAAGTGTGCGCCCCGACAAGGAAGGACGGACTCGGATCTGGACGGACATCGTGACTGCCATCAACACGGAGGGGGTGGCAGTCCGCGACTTCCAACATGTCAAGAAGCGCTGGGAGGACTTCAGGTCCAGGACCCTGAACAAGGCCCGGCGCCTCTTGAAGGCAGCGGATGCTAAGGGGCGCCGGGGCGACTTGTCGAAAGATCAGATGAGGGTCCTGGAACGCATATCCCCAGCCCTCCATGTCCAGGTCCTTGAGAGGCAGACCCGTCTGGAGTCGAGCGGTAAGTGTACATGCATCATGATTGTAAGCTCTGCGTGTGGTGATGTGCCAGTAGTGTGCTGGTTGCACATCTGTTTGTATGGGGCCGTGTATGGGTGGGGGTGTACATGACCATGAGGCTAACACATGCGACGGCTGTCATGTGTGAGACATGGATGGTGCTTGTGTGTGTAGGCTTGCATGCCAAATGCAGTTGTGTGGGCACACATGTTTGGATGAATGTGTATGTAAGTGGGCATGTTTGTGATGTCTCGCATGTACGTTGTTTTCAGCTGCATGTATCAGCACTGTGTACATGTGCATGTGTGTGTATTTGGCAAGGGTGCAACAGTGATGCAACATGGATGCATGTGACAGCGGGATGTGGAAGCCTGATTGGCAGATGTGACATGGATGCCCATCGGAACACTGCGACAGTTGGCTGAGGTGTACACATGCATGCAAGTGTGGTGGTGTGCGTGCATGTGTAGTGCACTCCCTGTGTTGCATGTGATGTCTGGCTCACCTTTGCCTGCTCATGTTGTTGTATGTGTATGGATGGTGCTGGCAGTTGCGATGTGGCTGTGGTATGGCTCATGTGTGCAAGTTGAAATTACATGTGTGTTGCCGATTGTGATGCCATGTCTGAGGTTTGCCAATGCAACTCATGTGCAACTGTCATGTGTGTATGTGTCCATTGTACAGTGCCCTGATGCCTGTGTTTTATTTCTCCCTGTCTGCAGTGTCAACTGATGAAGAGGGCGGAGAAGGTGCTGTGGAGCACAGCGGCGGGGATCGCACCGCCAGCCGGAGACGCAAGGCCCGGCTCCCCTCCCAGGTTGTGATCTCGTCGGGGAGTGAGGAGTCCGGTGCCGCGTCCCAGGCCGCAGCTGCCGGGGGGAGGTCCAAGAGGTGGAGGTCGGAGTTGGACTCCTCGGCAACAGAAGGGGCAGGTGGGACCCCACAGGGCCTAAACGGGGGAAGATGGCACCGAGTCATCCAGGTTGGTGGGGGGTTTGGTGGAGGAGGAGGCCATGCAAGCAACAGAGACGGGGTCTGGAGGTGGGGATTCCACTGGTGCTAGTGGTGCAGTGCAGGAGCAGGGACAGGAGGCAGCACAGGTCGCCGTGGAGGTGCCTGTGTGCAATCCTGTCCCTGATCCTGTCACTGCATCATCTTGCACCAGCAGGGATGCCTACGTCCAGACCCATTTTCAGGCAGGGGATGAGCTCACGACAACTGGCCTTCCTCTGCCTGCGGACTATCCGGGTCCGGGTTGAGCCTGTCCTGACTGGTGTGGCGTTGCGTCAACGGGCCATGCGAGGTGACCTGCAGTCTTTTCATGAGGAGACTGCACGTCATCTCGAATGTCTTGTTGACCGCGTCGGCCTACTGGGACAGGTCACCCAGGCCGGATTCCTCCATTTGATGGGGCTTGCTACGACCCCCTCCTCAACTGAACCCCCTATGCGCCAGTCGTCCTCCGTGCCATCTTCCCACCCATCAGTCACCTGGGTGCCCTGTGGAGCTTCCTCTGACGGTGCGGCCAGGCTAGTGGAGGAGGCATCCCTACCAGAGTCGGGAGTCAGACGTCCAGCAGGGGTGGCCACATCAATGACCGCACCCCAGCCAGCGGAGGATGTGCAGGCAGCAGGAGGCAGTGCACGGGCAGAGGCGCAGCAGCAGCAACGTGGTGGGAGCCATGATGGCTTGGGGCCTTCCACATCGGAGGGGCAAGCATCGGCCGGAGGGCAGGAGGACCCAGGACGGGAAGTGTCTTCCGTGTGGCAGCGGTTGGGCCACGCCATAGATGCGGAGCGGCAGCGGGCTGAAGAGGCATGGCTCATGATGGTCAGGGCGGAGAACTCCATGCGGAGGGCCCTGAGGCGTGCCGAGTGCCTCGAGGCAATGCACAGGGAGTTTGGGGGGAACATGTGGACGGCCCTGCGGACGCTCGAGGCCATGGAGGAGGAGCACCTCCGGGACATTGAGCAGGAGTTCGATGATGCCCTGGCCCGGAACATCCCGAAGTGAGCCGTCGGACTAGCCCGCTGCCCTTGTAAATAGTTCTATAGTTAGTGTTAGGTTTCCTTTGGTTTAGCATTTTTTTTTGACCTTTTGGACAATGGGCCACATTTTTGTATATGGTTATTTTTTTTAGGTAGAGTTATTAGATAGGTTTCATTTCTTCGGTTGGGATCATGGACCCTGGATTGTTTATCTGTACATAGTTGACTTTTGGATTTTCAATTTTTATTATGATTTCGCCATGGAGCAATGGTTTTCGATTTTAATTTTCCATTGGATTTACTTTGGGGGCTGTGACTTTGGACACCTTTCCTTTGCATTATGATTTGTGGTTTTGCATTATTTCACGGACCTGCTGGTTTTTGTTTTTTTAAATTTCTATTATTGTGTGTTTATTTTTGGTTCAATTTATGTAGCTTTTAATACATATTCTTTATTCAAAGTTCAATGTGCAGTATCATCTCATTGGTTTCATGCATTTCATGGTTTTGACATTCACTGACACCCATTGGGTTTATGTGAGGGACATATGTTCATTTCCAAACTTGCAATTGGGCTTCTATCATGTTTTTGCCATTTCTAAGTGGGTGGATGCAATACTCGGGTGGGTGTTTGGCATTTGGAGGCTGATTATAAGGGCCAGGGATCTACATTGTGGTGACATGTTGGCTGGGGGACATGAGTGGGAGCCTGGTGGGGGCTGCCCCTGGTGGCTGGGGGGTGGGGGTGGTGGGAGACATGAGTGGGGGCCTGGTGGAGGCTGCCCCTGCACTGCTGGGGGGTGGGGGTGATAGGGGACATGAGTGGGGGCCTGGAGGAGGCTGCCCCTGCACTGCTGGGGGTGGGGGTGATAGGGGACATGAGTGGGGGCCTGGTGGAGGCTGCCCCTGGTGACTGGGGGGTGGGGTGGTGGTAGGCATGGGTGGGGGCCTGGTGGAGGCTGCCCCTGGTGGCTGGGGGGTGGAGGTGGTGGGAGACATGAGTGGGGGCCTGGTGTAGGCTGTCCCTGCACTGGTGGTGGGTGGGGGTGATGGGGGACATGAGTGGGGGCCTGGTGGAGACTGCCCCTGCACTGCTGGGGGGTGGGGGTGATAGGGGACATGAGTGGGGGCCTGGTGGAGGCTGCCCCTGCTGGCTGGGGGGTGGGGGTGGTGGGAGGCATGGGTGGGGGCCTGGTGGAGGCTGCCCCTGGTGGCTGGGGGGTGGGGGTGGTGGGAGACATGAGTGGGGGCCTGGTGGAGGCTGCCCCTGCACTGCTGGGGGGTGGGGGTGATAGGGGACATGAGTGGGGGCCTGGTGGAGGCTGCGCCTGCACTGCTGGGGGGTGGGGGTGGTGGTAGACATGGGTGGGGGCCTGGTGGAGGCTGCCCCTCCACTGCTGGGGGGTGGGGGTGGTGGTAGACATGGGTGGGGGCCTGGTGGAGGCTGCCCCTGGTGGCTGGGGGGTGGGGGTGCAGGGAGACATGAGTGGGGGCCTGGTGGAGGCTGCCCCTGCACTTCTGGGGGGTGGGGGTGGTGGGAGACATGGGTGGGGGCCTGGTGGAGGCTGCCCTTGCACTGCTGGGGGGTGGGGGTGGTGGTAGACATGGGAGGGGGCCTGGTGGAGGCTGCCCCTGGTAGCTGGGGGGTGGGGGTGCAGGGAGCCATGAGTGGGGGCCTGGTGGAGGCTGTCCCTGCACTGCTGGGGGGTGGGGGTGGTGGGAGACATGGGTGGGGGCCTGGTGGAGTCTGCCCCTGCACTGCTTGGGGGTGGGGGTGGTGGTAGACATGGGTGGGGGCCTGGTGAAGGCTGCCCCTGGTGGCTGGGGGGTGGGGGTCCAGGGAGACATGAGTGGGGGCCTGGTGGAGGCTGCCCCTGCACTGCTGGGGGGTGGGGGTGATAGGGGACATGAGTGGGGGTCTGGTGGAGGCTGCCCCTGCACTGCTGGGGGGTGGGGGTGATAGGGGACATGAGTGGGGGCCTGGTGGAGGCTGCCCCTGGTGGCTGGGGGGTGGGGGTGGTGGTAGGCATGGGTGGGGGCCTGGTGGAGGCTGCCCCTAGTGGCTGGGGGGTGGGCGTGGTGGGAGACATGAGTGGGGGCCTGGTGGAGGCTGCCCCAGCACTGCTGGTGGGTGGGGGTGATAGGGGACATGAGTGGGGGCCTGGTGGAGGCTGCCCCTGCACTGCTGGGGGGTGGGGGTGGTGGGAGACATGAGTGGGGGCCTGGTGGAGGCTGCCCCTGCACTGCTGGAGGTGGAGGTGGTGGGAGACATGAGTGGGGGCCTGGTGGAGGCTGCCCCTGCACTGCTGGGGGGTGGGGGTGATAGGGGACATGAGTGGGGGCCTGGTGGAGGCTGCCCCTGGTGGCTGGGAGGTGGGGGTGTTGGGAGACATGAGTGGGGGCCTGGTGGAGGCTGCCCCTGCACTGCTGGGGGTGGGGGTGGTGGGAGACATGAGTGGGGGCTGGTGGAGGCTGCCCCTGCACTGCTGGGGGGTGGGGGTGGTGGGAGACATGGGTGGGGGCCTGGTGGAGGCTGCCCCAGGTGGCTGGGGGTTGGAGGTGCAGGGAGACATGAGTGGGGGCCTGGTGGAGTCTGCCCCTGCACTGCTGGGGGGTGGGGGTGGGGGTGGTGGTAGACATGGGTGGGGGCCTGGTGGAGGCTGCCCCTGCACTGCTGCGGGGTGGGGGTGGTGGTAGACATGGGTGGGGGCCTGGTGGAGGCTGCCCCTGGTGTCTGGGGGGTGGGGGTGGTGGGAGAGATGAGTGGGGGCCTGGTGGAGACTGCCCCTGCACTGCTGGGGGGTGGGGGTGATAGGGGACATGAGTGGGGGCCTGGTGGAGGCTGCCCCTGGTGGCTGGGGGGTGGGGGTGGTAGTAGGCATGGGTGGGGGCCTGGTGGAGGCTGCCCCTGGTAGCTGGGGGGTGGGGGTGGTGGGAGACATGAGTGGGGGCCTGGTGGAGGCTGCCCCTGCACTGCTGGGGGGTGGGGGGTGAGACATGGGTGAGGGCCTTGTGGAGGCTGCCCCTGCACTGCTGGGGGGTGGGGGTGGTGGTAGACATGGGTGGGGGCCTGGTGGAGGCTGCCCCTGGTGGCTGGGCAGTGGGGTGCAGGGAGACATGAGTGGGGGCCTGGTGGAGGCTGCCCCTGCACTGCTGGGGGGTGGGGGTGGTGGGAGACATGGGTGGGGGCCTGGTGGAGACTGCCCCTACACTGCTGGGGGGGGTGGGTGTGGTGGTAGGCATGGGTGGGGGCCTGCTGGAGGCTGCCCCTGGTGGCTGGGGGGTGGGGGTGGTGGGAGACATGAGTGGGGGCCTGGTGGAGGCTGCCCCTGCACTGCTGGGGGGTGGTGGGTGATAGGGGACATGAGTGGGGGCCTGGTGGAGGCTGCCCCTGCACTGCTGGGGGTGGGATGATAGGGGACATGAGTGGGGGCCTGGTGGAGGCTGCCCCTGGTGGCTGGTGGGTGGGGGTGGTGGTAGGTATGGGTGGGGGCCTGGTGGAGGCTGACCCTGGTGGCTGGGGGGTGGGGGTGGTGGGAGACATGAGTGGGAGCCTGGTGGAGGCTGCCCCTGCACTGCTGGGGGGTGGGGGTGATAGGGGACATGAGTGGGGGCCTGGTGGAGGCTGCCCCTGCACTGCTGGGGGGTGGGGGTGGTGGGAGACATGAGTGGGGGCCTGGTGGAGGCTGCCCCTGCACTGCTGGGGTGTGGGGGTGGTGGGAGACATGAGTAGGGGCCTGGTGGAGGCTGCCCCTGCACTGCTGGGGGGTGGGGGTGATAGGGGACATGAGTGGGGGCCTGGTAGAGGCTGCCCCTGGTGGCTGGGGGGTGGGGGTGATAGGGGACATGAATGGGGGCCTGGTGGAGGCTGCCCCTGGTGGCTGGGGGGTGGGGGTGGTGGGAGACATGAGTGGGGGCCTGGTGGAGGCTGCCCCTGCACTGCTGGGGGGTGGGGGTGGTGGGAGACATGAGTGGGGGCCTGGTGGAGGCTGCCCCTGCACTGCTGGGGGGTGGGGGTGGTGGGAGACATGGGTGGGGGCCTGGTGGAGGCTGCCCCTGGTGGCTGGGGGGTGGCGGTGCAGGGAGACATGAATGGGGGCCTGGTGGAGGCTGCCCCTGCACTGCTGGGGTGTGGGGGTGGTGGTAGACATGGGTGGGGGCCTGGTGGAGGCTGCCCCTGCACTGCTGGGGGTTGGGGGTGGTGGTAGACATGGGTGGGGGCCTGGTGGAGGCTGCCCCTGGTGGCTGGAGGGTGGGGGTGCAGGGAGACATGAGTGGGGGCCTGGTGGAGGCTGCCCCTGCACTGCTGGGGGGTGGGGGTGCAGGGAGACATGGGTGGGGCCTGGTGGAGGCTGCCCCTGGTGGCTGGGGGGTGGGGGTGCAGGGAGACATGAGTGGGGGCCTGGTGGAGGCTGCCCCTGCACTTCTGGGGGGTGGGAGTGGTGGGAGACATGGGTGGGGGCCTGGTGGAGGCTGCCCTTGCACTGCTGGGGGGTGGGGGTGGTGGTAGACATGGGAGGGGGCCTGGTGGAGGCTGCCCCTGGTGGCTGGGGGGTGGGGGTGCAGGGAGCCATGAGTGGGGGCCTGGTGGAGGCTGTCCCTGCACTGCTGGGGGGTGGGGGTGGTGGGAGACATGGGTGGGGGCCTGGTGGAGTCTGCCCCTGCACTGCTTGGGGGTGGGGGTGGTGGTAGACATGGGTGGGGGCCTGGTGAAGGCTGCCCCTGGTGGCTGGGGGGTGGGGGTGCAGGGAGACATGAGTGGGGGCCTGGTGGAGGCTGCCCCTGCACTGCTGGGGGGTGGGGGTGATAGGGGACATGAGTGGGGGTCTGGTGGAGGCTGCCCCTGCACTGCTGGGAGGTGGGGGTGATAGGGGACATGAGTGGGGGCCTGGTGGAGGCTGCCCCTGGTGGCTGGGGGGTGGGGGTGGTGGTAGGAATGGGTGGGGGCCTGGTGGAGGCTGCCCCTAGTGGCTGGGGGGTGGGCGTGGTGGGAGACATGAGTGGGGGCCTGGTGGAGGCTGCCCCAGCACTGCTGGGGGGTGGGGGTGGTGGGAGACATGAGTGGGGGCCTGGTGGAGGCTGCCCCTGCACTGCTGGGGGTGGAGGTGGTGGGAGACATGAGTGGGGGCCTGGTGGAGGCTGCCCCTGCACTGCTGGGGGGTGGGGGTGATAGGGGACATGAGTGGGGGCCTGGTGGAGGCTGCCCCTGGTGGCTGGGAGGTGAGGGTGTTGGGAGACATGAGTGGGGGCCTGGTGGAGGCTGCCCCTGCACTGCTGGTGGTGGGGGTGGTGGGAGACATGAGTGGGGGCTGGTGGAAGCTGCCCCTGCACTGCTGGGGGGTGGGGGTGGTGGGAGACATGGGTGGGGGCCTGGTGGAGGCTGCCCCAGGTGGCTGGGGGTTGGAGGTGCAGGGAGACATGAGTGGGGGCCTGGTGGAGTCTGCCCCTGCACTGCTGGGGGGTGGGGGTGGTGGTAGACATGGGTGGGGGCCTGGTGGAGGCTGCCCCTGCACTGCTGCGGGGTGGGGGTGGTGGTAGACATGGGTGGGGTCCTGGTGGAGGCTGCCCCTGGTGTCTGGGGGGTGGGGGTGGTGGGAGAGATGAGTGGGGGCCTGGTGGAGACTGCCCCTGCACTGCTGGGGGGTGGGGGTGATAGGGGACATGAGTGGGGGCCTGGTGGAGGCTGCCCCTGGTGGCTGGGGGGTGGGGGTGGTAGTAGGCATGGGTGGGGGCCTGGTGGAGGCTGCCCCTGGTAGCTGGGGGGTGGGGGTGATAGGGGACATGAGTGGGGGCCTGGTGGAGGCTGCGCCTGCACTGCTGGGGGGTGGGGGTGGTGGTAGACATGGGTGGGGGCCTGGTGGAGGCTGCCCCTCCACTGCTGGGGGGTGGGGGTGGTGGTAGACATGGGTGGGGGCCTGGTGGAGGCTGCCCCTGGTGGCTGGGGGGTGGGGGTGCAGGGAGACATGAGTGGGGGCCTGGTGGAGGCTGCCCCTGCACTTCTGGGGGGTGGGGGTGGTGGGAGACATGGGTGGGGGCCTGGTGGAGGCTGCCCTTGCACTGCTGGGGGGTGGGGGTGGTGGTAGACATGGGAGGGGGCCTGGTGGAGGCTGCCCCTGGTAGCTGGGGGGTGGGGGTGCAGGGAGCCATGAGTGGGGGCCTGGTGGAGGCTGTCCCTGCACTGCTGGGGGGTGGGGGTGGTGGGAGACATGGGTGGGGGCCTGGTGGAGTCTGCCCCTGCACTGCTTGGGGGTGGGGGTGGTGGTAGACATGGGTGGGGGCCTGGTGAAGGCTGCCCCTGGTGGCTGGGGGGTGGGGGTGCAGGGAGACATGAGTGGGGGCCTGGTGGAGGCTGCCCCTGCACTGCTGGGGGGTGGGGGTGATAGGGGACATGAGTGGGGGTCTGGTGGAGGCTGCCCCTGCACTGCTGGGGGGTGGGGGTGATAGGGGACATGAGTGGGGGCCTGGTGGAGGCTGCCCCTGGTGGCTGGGGGGTGGGGGTGGTGGTAGGCATGGGTGGGGGCCTGGTGGAGGCTGCCCCTAGTGGCTGGGGGGTGGGCGTGGTGGGAGACATGAGTGGGGGCCTGGTGGAGGCTGCCCCAGCACTGCTGGTGGGTGGGGGTGATAGGGGACATGAGTGGGGGCCTGGTGGAGGCTGCCCCTGCACTGCTGGGGGGTGGGGGTGGTGGGAGACATGAGTGGGGGCCTGGTGGAGGCTGCCCCTGCACTGCTGGAGGTGGAGGTGGTGGGAGACATGAGTGGGGGCCTGGTGGAGGCTGCCCCTGCACTGCTGGGGGGTGGGGGTGATAGGGGACATGAGTGGGGGCCTGGTGGAGGCTGCCCCTGGTGGCTGGGAGGTGGGGGTGTTGGGAGACATGAGTGGGGGCCTGGTGGAGGCTGCCCCTGCACTGCTGGGGGTGGGGGTGGTGGGAGACATGAGTGGGGGCTGGTGGAGGCTGCCCCTGCACTGCTGGGGGGTGGGGGTGGTGGGAGACATGGGTGGGGGCCTGGTGGAGGCTGCCCCAGGTGGCTGGGGGTTGGAGGTGCAGGGACACATGAGTGGGGGCCTGGTGGAGTCTGCCCCTGCACTGCTGGGGGGTGGGGGTGGGGGTGGTGGTAGACATGGGTGGGGGCCTGGTGGAGGCTGCCCCTGCACTGCTGCGGGGTGGGGGTGGTGGTAGACATGGGTGGGGGCCTGGTGGAGGCTGCCCCTGGTGTCTGGGGGGTGGGGGTGGTGGGAGAGATGAGTGGGGGCCTGGTGGAGACTGCCCCTGCACTGCTGGGGGGTGGGGGTGATAGGGGACATGAGTGGGGGCCTGGTGGAGGCTGCCCCTGGTGGCTGGGGGGTGGGGGTGGTAGTAGGCATGGGTGGGGCCTGGTGGAGGCTGCCCCTGGTAGCTGGGGGGTGGGGGTGGTGGGAGACATGAGTGGGGGCCTGGTTGAGGCTGCCCCTGCACTGCTGGGGGTGGGGGTGGTGGTAGACATGGGTGGGGGCCTGGTGGAGGCTGCCCATGCACTGCTGGGGGGTGGGGGTGGTGGTAGACATGGGTGGGGGCCTGGTGGAGGCTGCCCCTGGTGGCTGGAGGGTGGGGGTGCAGGGAGACATGAGTGGGGGCCTGGTGGAGGCTGCCCCTGCACTGCTGGGGGGTGGGGGGTGAGACATGGGTGAGGGCCTTGTGGAGGCTGCCCCTGCACTGCTGGGGGGTGGGGGTGGTGGTAGACATGGGTGGGGGCCTGGTGGAGGCTGCCCCTGGTGGCTGGGCAGTGGGGTGCAGGGAGACATGAGTGGGGGCCTGGTGGAGGCTGCCCCTGGACTGCTGGGGGGTGGGGGTGGTGGGAGACATGGGTGGGGGCCTGGTGGAGACTGCCCCTACACTGCTGGGGGTGGTGGGTGTGGTGGTAGGCATGGGTGGGGGCCTGCTGGAGGCTGCCCCTGGTGGCTGGGGGGTGGGGGTGGTGGGAGACATGAGTGGGGGCCTGGTGGAGGCTGCCCCTGCACTGCTGGGGGGTGGTGGGTGATAGGGGACATGAGTGGGGGCCTGGTGGAGGCTGCCCCTGCACTGCTGGGGGAGGGATGATAGGGGACATGAGTGGGGGCCTGGTGGAGGCTGCCCCTGGTGGCTGGTGGGTGGGGGTGGTGGTAGGTATGGGTGGGGGCCTGGTGGAGGCTGACCCTGGTGGCTGGGGGGTGGGGGTGGTGGGAGACATGAGTGGGAGCCTGGTGGAGGCTGCCCCTGCACTGCTGGGGGGTGGGGGTGATAGGGGACATGAGTGGGGGCCTGGTGGAGGCTGCCCCTGCACTGCTGGGGGGTGGGGGTGGTGGGAGACATGAGTGGGGGCCTGGTGGAGGCTGCCCCTGCACTGCTGGGGTGTGGGGGTGGTGGGAGACATGAGTAGGGGCCTGGTGGAGGCTGCCCCTGCACTGCTGGGGGGTGGGGGTGATAGGGGACATGAGTGGGGGCCTGGTAGAGGCTGCCCCTGGTGGCTGGGGGGTGGGGGTGATAGGGGACATGAATGGGGGCCTGGTGGAGGCTGCCCCTGGTGGCTGGGGGGTGGGGGTGGTGGGAGACATGAGTGGGGGCCTGGTGGAGGCTGCCCCTGCACTGCTGGGGGGTGGGGGTGGTGGGAGACATGAGTGGGGGCCTGGTGGAGGCTGCCCCTGCACTGCTGGGGGGTGGGGGTGGTGGGAGACATGGGTGGGGGCCTGGTGGAGGCTGCCCCTGGTGGCTGGGGGGTGGCGGTGCAGGGAGACATGAATGGGGGCCTGGTGGAGGCTGCCCCTGCACTGCTGGGGTGTGGGGGTGGTGGTAGACATGGGTGGGGGCCTGGTGGAGGCTGCCCCTGCACTGCTGGGGGTTGGGGGTGGTGGTAGACATGGGTGGGGGCCTGGTGGAGGCTGCCCCTGGTGGCTGGAGGGTGGGGGTGCAGGGAGACATGAGTGGGGGCCTGGTGGAGGCTGCCCCTGCACTGCTGGGGGGTGGGGGTGCAGGGAGACATGGGTGGGGCCTGGTGGAGGCTGCCCCTGGTGGCTGGGGGGTGGGGGTGCAGGGAGACATGAGTGGGGGCCTGGTGGAGGCTGCCCCTGCACTTCTGGGGGGTGGGGGTGGTGGGAGACATGGGTGGGGGCCTGGTGGAGGCTGCCCTTGCACTGCTGGGGGGTGGGGGTGGTGGTAGACATGGGAGGGGGCCTGGTGGAGGCTTCCCCTGGTGGCTGGGGGGTGGGGGTGCAGGGAGCCATGAGTGGGGGCCTGGTGGAGGCTGTCCCTGCACTGCTGGGGGGTGGGGGTGGTGGGAGACATGGGTGGGGGCCTGGTGGAGTCTGCCCCTGCACTGCTTGGGGGTGGGGGTGGTGGTAGACATGGGTGGGGGCCTGGTGAAGGCTGCCCCTGGTGGCTGGGGGGTGGGGGTGCAGGGAGACATGAGTGGGGGCCTGGTGGAGGCTGCCCCTGCACTGCTGGGGGGTGGGGGTGATAGGGGACATGAGTGGGGGTCTGGTGGAGGCTGCCCCTGCACTGCTTGGGGGTGGGGGTGATAGGGGACATGAGTGGGGGCCTGGTGGAGGCTGCCCCTGGTGGCTGGGGGGTGGGGGTGGTGGTAGGAATGGGTGGGAGCCTGGTGGAGGCTGCCCCTAGTGGCTGGGGGGTGGGCGTGGTGGGAGACATGAGTGGGGGCCTGGTGGAGGCTGCCCCAGCACTGCTGGGGGGTGGGGGTGATAGGGGACATGAGTGGGGGCCTGGTGGAGGCTGCCCCTGCACTGCTGGGGGTGGGGGTGGTGGGAGACATGAGTGGGGGCCTGGTGGAGGCTGCCCCTGCACTGCTCGGGGTGGAGGTGGTGGGAGACATGAGTGGGGGCCTGGTGGAGGCTGCCCCTGCACTGCTGGGGGGTGGGGGTGATAGGGGACATGAGTGGGGGCCTGGTGGAGGCTGCCCCTGGTGGCTGGGAGGTGGGGGTGTTGGGAGACATGAGTGGGGGCCTGGTGGAGGCTGCCCCTGCACTGCTGGTGGTGGGGGTGGTGGGAGACATGAGTGGGGGCTGGTGGAGGCTGCCCCTGCACTGCTGGGGGGTGGGGGTGGTGGGAGACATGGGTGGGGGCCTGGTGGAGGCTGCCCCAGGTGGCTGGGGGTTGGAGGTGCAGGGAGACATGAGTGGGGGCCTGGTGGAGTCTGCCCCTGCACTGCTGGGGGGTGGGGGTGGGGGTGGTGGTAGACATGGGTGGGGGCCTGGTGGAGGCTGCCCCTGCACTGCTGCGGGGTGGGGGTGGTGGTAGACATGGGTGGGGTCCTGGTGGAGGCTGCCCCTGGTGTCTGGGGGGTGGGGGTGGTGGGAGAGATGAGTGGGGGCCTGGTGGAGACTGCCCCTGCACTGCTGGGGGGTGGGGGTGATAGGGGACATGAGTGGGGGCCTGGTGGAGGCTGCCCCTGGTGGCTGGGGGGTGGGGGTGGTAGTAGGCATGGGTGGGGGCCTGGTGGAGGCTGCCCCTGGTAGCTGGGGGGTGGGGGTGGTGGGAGACATGAGTGGGGGCCTGGTTGAGGCTGCCCCTGCACTGCTGGGGGGTGGGGGTGATAGGGGACATGAGTGGGGGCCTGGTGGAGGCTGCCCCTGCACTGCTGGGGGTGGGGGTGGTGGTAGACATGGGTGGGGGCCTGGTGGAGGCTGCCCATGCACTGCTGGGGGGTGGGGGTGGTGGTAGACATGGGTGGGGGCCTGGTGGAGGCTGCCCCTGGTGGCTGGAGGGTGGGGGTGCAGGGAGACATGAGTGGGGGCCTGGTGGAGGCTGCCCCTGCACTGCTGGGGGGTGGGGGGTGAGACATGGGTGGGGGCCTTGTGGAGGCTGCCCCTGCACTGCTGGGGGGTGGGGGTGGTGGTAGACATGGGTGGGGGCCTGGTGGAGGCTGCCCCTGGTGGCTGGGCGGTGGGGTGCAGGGAGACATGAGTGGGGGCCTGGTGGAGGCTGCCCCTGCACTGCTGGGGGGTGGGGGTGGTGGGAGACATGGGTGGCGGCCTGGTGGAGACTGCCCCTGCACTGCTGGGTGGGGTGGGGGTGGTGGTAGACATGGGTGGGGGCCTGCTGGAGGCTGCCCCTGGTGGCTGGGGGGTGGGGGTGGTGGGAGACATGAGTGGGGGCCTGGTGGAGGCTGCCCCTGCACTGCTGGGGGGTGGTGGGTGATAGGGGACAAGAGTGGGGGCCTGGTGGAGGCTGCCCCTGCACTACTGGGGGTGGGATGATAGGGGACATGAGTGGGGGCCTGGTGGAGGCTGCCCCTGGTGGCTGGTGGGTGGGGGTGGTGGTAGGTATGGGTGGGGGCCTGGTGGAGGCTGACCCTGGTGGCTGGGGGGTGGGGGTGGTGGGAGACATGAGTGGGAGCCTGGTGGAGGCTGCCCCTACACTGCTGGGGGGTGGGGGTGATAGGGGACATGAGTGGGGGCCTGGTGGAGGCTGCCCCTGCACTGCTGGGGGGTGGGGGTGGTGGGAGACATGAGTGGGGGCCTGGTGGAGGCTGCCCCTGCACTGCTGGGGTGTGGGGGTGGTGGGAGACATGAGTGGGGGCCTGGTGGAGGCTGCCCCTGCACTGCTGGGGGGTGGGGGTGATAGGGGACATGAGTGGGGGCCTGGTAGAGGCTGCCCCTGGTGGCTGGGGGGTGGGGGTGATAGGGGACATGAATGGGGGCCTGGTGGAGGCTGCCCCTGGTGGCTGGGGGGTGGGGGTGGTGGGAGACATGAGTGGGGGCCTGGTGGAGGCTGCCCCTGCACTGCTGGGGGGTGGGGGTGGTGGGAGACATGAGTGGGGGCCTGGTGGAGGCTGCCCCTGCACTGCTGGGGGGTGGGGGTGGTGGGAGACATGGGTGGGGGCCTGGTGGAGGCTGCCCCTGGTGGCTGGGGGGTGGCGGTGCAGGGAGACATGAATGGGGGCCTGGTGGAGGCTGCCCCTGCACTGCTGGGGTGTGGGGGTGGTGGTAGACATGGGTGGGGGCCTGGTGGAGGCTGCCCCTGCACTGCTGGGGGGTGGGGGTGGTGGTAGACATGGGTGGGGGCCTGGTGGAGGCTGCCCCTGGTGGCTGGAGGGTGGGGGTGCAGGGAGACATGAGTGGGGGCCTGGTGGAGGCTGCCCCTGCACTGCTGGGGGGTGGGGGTGCAGGGAGACATGGGTGGGGCCTGGTGGAGGCTGCCCCTGGTGGCTGGGGTGCAGGGGGACATGCGTTGGTGGGCAGTAGTGCAAGGTGACATGTGGGTTGTCTGGGGGGCTTGGCCATGGTGGATGGGGTGCCTGCAGGACATGTTCAGGGTAGGCCCCTGTGGTGTGGGCCTCCTGCAGGGGCCGTGGAGGGTGTAGAGGGAACACCTGGGAGGATAGAGAGTAGAGATGTGCTGTTGGCAGCCTCAGCCCAGTGGGTCCGTTGGCTGGGCTTGGGGTGTTTTATGGTCGGTGGTCGTTTGCTGTTGTGCGAGTCTATGTGTGTTTTTTTGTTGTTGTTGCAGTGTAGTGAAGTTTGTGCTGATTGTTGCGTTGTAGGCTTGTGGTTGTGTTTGGTTAGAGTTTGAGAGGTGTGTGCAGATGGGTGAGATTGTTAGTGGATTGGTTAATTGGCATTGCTGTCCTAGCAATTATGTCTAGGTGTGATGTTTGCTATCCTTCACTATTCCATCTGAGTGTGGCTTTTGATAATCTTCAATATCCTACCTAGATGTGAGACAGACTAGTGATCATGATTCCATCTAAGTGTGGCACTTGGTAACCTTCACAGTTTCATTTAAGTTTGGCGCATGCCAACCTTCACAATCATATCTAGGTGTGACGCGGGCTAAGTTAAGCATTTAATCTAAGTGTGGCTGTTAGGCGGAAACCTGTGCAGTTCCCTCTGGGACCACTGCAAAAGATTTAGGACTACAGGTGTTTGGCAGTAAACCCACTTGGTAGCAGTCTGTACCACACATATTCACTGTTGCTAGCTGTGGCTGAGCAGTCAGACTTCTCTCAAGAAGAGTTAAGCAGTATGTGAAGTATACAAGATAGGGCAATTCTTCACAGTAAGACAAGCAAACACGCAACGAGACTCAGTGTAAAGATATTAAGGTATTTATTTATAACAAACATCTATCAAAAACACTATGGCACTATCATGGCAAACAAATCAAACACAGTTACTCTTCGAAGAAGAAACGATCTATCTCCCTAGCAATATTTCGACAAGTCTAGGTTCTACCGGCACCACTTATTTACAGACAGAGGTGTATGCCTCAACCTAGATGGCACTCTAATATTAGTTAGGACGGGAGAGAAAAATCAGTAGGTTAAGAAATCAACACAGTTCAATACTTCACGGCTAAAAAATGCAAGATAAGAAGGCAAGAACCACAATAGATCATAAAGTTCAGAGGCCAGGCCCACTCGGAGAGAGGCAAGGCGATATGTCCCAAAAAGTCTCTTAGTGGAAATGCGTTCGAGTCTTTGTAGCAAATTGTTATCGGCAGATTGAACTAGTTCAGAACAATACGTGAGAAAGCTTGGAGGCGACCCAACGGAAAGGAGAGGATTAAGACACCTCACTCGAACCGATCGAAAGGGAAGCCAGGCGGACACGGTACCTTGTTGTGGAGGGCAGCTCCGGCGGGGGCAGTTGTTCCTGGTGGTGGATGCACGTCGGGTCTTTGCCAAGAGTAGAGATGATCTCGTCGTCGAAGAAAAGTGAAGTCCGGTGCACCACCAGGGAAGAGACCAGCCGCGGAGTGCTCCGTCACAAGGCACCACCTTTTGGTCGCGGTACAGGGGTAGTGGCTATCCGGTTGCCGAGGTGCTCTGCACAGGCAATTCGACCACTGCGTCCTGAGGCGAATAAAAAGCAAAGGGGACTGGTTGTTCCCACCAGTCAGGGGAAGAGACTCGCCGGCAGGGAGATCTCCTCTGTCGTCGGGAAGTTGTGAGTCGGTTCTGCAGGGCTCCATTGGAGGTGTCGTCGTGCAGGTCGGCTCAGCGTTACCCTCGTCGGATTCTTAGGTCCTGTGGCGACTTCTGAAGATCCAGTCCCAAAAGCCCTGCTTTTATGCAGAAAACCCCCATTCATTCAGCCTAGCTGTCAATCAACACATGTTAAGTGGTGAGCGGGGAGGCTCACCACTTGGGCCAATCACTCCAGAGTGCGACCGAGTTGGCAAGGCAACTCGGCCCAGGGTGCCTAAACCCCCTCCCACACCCCTGTGGTAACCCAGACAGAATGGCACCACTTTGGAGGGTCTCTGTACAGATCCCGCCAAAAGTGGAACAAAGGGCTCGACCTTTGGTTTAGGAGTCACAGAGACGAACACAGACGCCATTTTACAAACCGAGTTCTGGCAGAAAATACCATCCGATAAACTTATTTAAGATAAGTAGATCGGTGGTACGTTAGAAATTAACGAGAACAAGTATCAATCTCTAACAAGGGGACGAATCCCATAGGGTTATGTTCGGGGTCGAACATAACAAGTAGTTTCCACTGCCACCAGCCAAAAGTCGACGAGGGGGGACGGGACAGTGCCCTCCTCGAATAACAGATACAGGAGTAATCGAATTACCCCTTCTAGTACGACCACAATAAGATGGTTTGTACTAGTTCTGTTAGTAAATTTAGGTCTAGTAAAGCCAATGGTGACTTTACATGCCCGCGGAGACAGTAGTCAGTCCCCGGGTATGGAGTCTATGATGGAGGTCCGCTAGGACGTCCCAGTGTTACGGCACGTAGGGTGCGGGGTAACACACATAGAAACACATATGAGACCCTATGGAGTAAAAGACCCCATAGCCCATAGAACACATTGACATTCAAAGGAATTACACACATACATGTCCAAGAGTGGGAGGAAAAGAGTCTCACTCTTGGCAGGATGGAAAAAACAAACTCCAGAAATCCAGCAAAGCTGCTGGGGGACTCACTAGGTTAGGAAATTCAGCCTAAACAGAGAATTCTCCCTAACAGTGGCACATGCTAACATTCACAATCCTATCTAGGCATGACGGGGGCTAATTTAAGCATTTCATCTAAGTCAGGCGCATGCTAACATTCACAATCCTATCTAGGTGTGACATACTGTCAGAATGTTTTATTTGATCTTAAGCAAATTAGCTGAAGGCTGAATGGTGCTATTTTTCTCCCTTCCCCTTTCTAATGGGGTATTGCAAAATAGTATAGATGGGGTGTACAGACTGTCCTTCTTGGACTGATGTTTTCAACGTTTTCATAATGTGCTATTCTCAGTAATACAAGTGTAGCATTCGTGTTTTCACCTCAATATACACTGAAAGTGGTCATTACAGATAAACATTGCAGAATTTTAAAAATGACCAGTTTATGATGCTAGTACAATGAATGAATGTATTTTTCGTTAATGGCTGCTTTTGCGAAAATGCACTTAGACCTCCCACTCCCCACCTCCCGCAATTGCTTGTTTTCTTTTTCTCAGATCGCAGAAGTGTTGGCTCTAGCAAAGATTCACCTGCCAATACAACACTTCCTCAAATTAAAAAAAGACTGAGATATTAGAGTCAAACAATTATAGATGGGGGAGCTAGATCAATGCATCTTACACCGGTTCTATGTGCAAATGTCACCAAGAAAATGTCATAATTTAAAGTAGTCAGCAAAAAGTAGTTTTCCAAATTGTAGTCATTCTGTACAAGCATTGTAAAGTGTGAACATGTTACTAGTTACAAGGTCTCCAAAAAAGCTACTCTAAACTACAAGGCTGTAACCCTAATGTTATGTTATGTTATTGTGAATTATACCATGCACCGCAGCCATTTTCATGATCTCAAGGCCGTCTGTCGGATCTGAAAAGGAAGGAGTGCTGGGAGGGCTTAGTGGGATTTAGAGGGAAAAACACAAGAGAGCTTTGAGGTGCTTTGGTATCTTCAGTTGTGGAAAAAAACAGTCACTCTGTGCTGGTTTGTGTTTAGTTGGTAGACGTTATATGGTGTTTGGTGTTGAGAGTGTATGGGTTATATGTGTATAATTGGCTTAGT
Organism: Ambystoma mexicanum; assembly: GCF_040938575.1. NCBI lineage: Eukaryota > Metazoa > Chordata > Amphibia > Caudata > Ambystomatidae > Ambystoma > Ambystoma mexicanum. Next base: position 551,055,397 of record NC_090933.1, on the reverse strand, counting down.
TTTCTGTTGGGTTTTGAAGAGTGTGTGCAGTTTGTGGGTGTTTTAGGTTTTTGCTGTGGTGGAGGTATGAGTGTGTTTTGTTTAGTCTTTGAGGGTGAGTATGCAGGATACTGGAGAGTGTTTAATAGGGTTAGTGGAGAGTCGTCTGTATTCTTGTGTGGCATTTTTCTGTTGATCTGTCAAGTTCATATTATTTTATGGAGATTTGTGGTAGAATGCTTTATTTCATTGGTAAGCCATGTTTCGGTTCATCAGGTTACAATTGCTGTTGTTGTTTCTATTGTGATGTGTTGGCAGTATCCCTAATGCTGACCCACATCCCTACCAAAGCAGGGCAAGCATCAGACCTCCACAATCACCTTATCCCTAACAGGTACTTCTAACCCTAACTTAAACCATTCTTCTATCACTAACCCTAAGGCTTTCCATAAACCTAATGCTTCAGGGCTCAGAAGCAAAGTATTTGCATGTGACTTGATGGAAAGCATCACATAAATAAATATTAAAGGAACAGTGACCCAGTCTCCAACCCTATCACCAGTCTTAGACAAACTATATAGCCCTTACCCTAACCCAAACCCTTGTACTAATGCTAAGCCTAGCCTTAACCTAACCCTAATTCTAACAATTACCCTACCCTTACTTCACATAACTCTTAGGTTTGCTCTAACTCCTTAGACTACCCCAACATCACCAGCCTTCTGCAACCTCCCTATTCATTTTTTGAACTCTAGCTCAATATGTATTATGTTAACCATAGTCTCACTGAACCCCCTTACCAACACGTTTCCTTACCCATGCTCTGCCTTAACCCCTAGCCAAAACCCAACTCCACCAGCCCTCCAAAACCTTACACACCCTAACCTTTACCCTGTTTCTTAAAAGAATATTAAGTGTAAGCCTAACTCCTAGTCTTACCCTAACCCCTAACCTAGCAATACACCAGGCAATCACAACCCCTCCACACCCTTCTTAGATCTAACATTAATCTTACCAGCACTGCATTTTTGGCAGTTTTAAGCTGCATGTTTTTACTACTTTTTGCATGGCAAGTTTTTCACTGCAAAGGTATTTTCATCACAAATATTTCACTCGCTACGTTTTAGTTGGTAACATTGTCACTGGGTGCTGATACACCTGGAGCAGATAATTTATTTTACATTTATATTTGCAATCCATCTTCCCAGTCTGCTGTTCCATTAGTGACCTCTTTCTTAGCTGCAGTAGGGAGGGCAGGGACTTGAAGTGTTGGAACAAGCTGCTTGATATGCTTCTGTTTCATGTCCTTTTGCTGAATATACAACTGGACATATCTTTTAATAAATTCAGAAAGCATGACTGTTTTGGTTGTGGCACAAATGGTGGCATGTTAGTATTAACTTGTAGTCAATACATTGATGCAATGACGAGAGAGACTAGACAGAGTGTTAAGAAGCAGACTATTTGGATGGCAATGCAACTCTTAATGCTTTTGGCAGCAATGGGCTGCAACACAGGTAATCAGTATTTTTTTTTTCTGCTTGCCATTCGTTCTTCTAGTCCCTCATCATAGTTCTTTAATTTTGTCATATTTCTTTTCCTTTAATCATTTCCTTCATCATACTCCTTCCCCTTCATAATAATTGTTTATCACAGCACTTCTCCTTTGTCCTGATACTTTTCCTTTGTCATAGTCCTTTATCCTAGACCTTCGCCTTCATCATAGTCCTCCTGCTTCATTCTCCTCCTACTCCTTTTTTTTATCCCCGACCTGCTCCTAACTAATACCCCCTCATCATATTTCTTCATTGTTCTTCTGCTTCATCCTAGTAGTTCATCTGAGTCATTCTTCATCCTTCTCATTTCTCCTAGTCTTGGGGTCTGAGACCTGTGGCTCTCCGGTTGTTTGGGCTATGATTCCTGTGAACCATTGATTAGTTTTGTTTGCTCAAATGGGCGATGTAGTTCAAAAGATCTGGAGAAGCAAACGTTGCAGCGCAATGTCCTAGTCCATTAGCTTCATCATAGTCCTTAATCCTAGTTCTCCTTCATCAAAGTTTTACTGCATCGCCATAGTTATTTATCATAGTCCTTCAGCCTAGTCCTTCTATTTGATCATAGATCCATAGCATAGTCCTTCTACTTTGTCACAGTTCTTCATCAAAGTTCTTTTGCTTCATCATAGACCTCCATCCTAGTTCTTCTCCTACTTCAGAGTACTTTCACATCGTGTTTTTACTTTATTAAAGCCATTTTCATCATCCTTCTCCTTTAACAAAACCTTTCACCAAGGAGCATATAGTTCATCAGTGTTCATCTGTGTTCTTCACCCTAATCTTTCAGTTTCATCATAGTGCATTTGCTTTGTCATAGCCCTAGATCAATGGTTATAGTCCACCTTCACCACAGACCTTCATCTTGGGCCAAATACTTCATCATAGTCCTATATCCTTCATCATATTCCCCCATAAAAGGTTTTCATAATAGTGCTCTGTCATAATCATTCTTTACAGTCCTTCTCCAAAGTTGTTCTCTGCATTCATTCAACATAGTCATTCTCCTTCATCGCTATCCTTCATAATAATGGTGGGTAATAGCATTTCTACATTGTGCTTCATCACTGTCTTTCTCCTTTGTCATAATCCTTACTCATATTCCTTCTCCTCCATTATGGTACTTCTGTGTTATCCTTGTTATTATAGTCCTTCAACCAACTCCTTCTTCTTCGTTATAGTCCTTCATTATTGTTCTTGTTCATAGTCTTTCTCCTCAATCATTATCTTTCTTCATAGTCATCCATCCGAGCGCGTATCCTTCATCATATTCCTTTGCCAAAGTCATGTTCCTTTGTCATAGTCTTATGCCATAGCTCATCTCCTTCTCCTATGTAAAACACTTCCTTCATAGTATTTCATCCTACTGCTTATCATAGATCTTTGTCCTCATCCTTCTAGTTCATTATGGCCTTTTGCCATAGACCATTTTGCTTATCATAGTTTTTCTGCTTTGCCATAGATTTTCATAACAGTACTTATTCATAAGCCTTCATTGTCATAGCAATTCTCCTTCATCAAAGTCCTTGGTCACAATCCTTTATTCATTTTCTCATGTATCCTAGTCATTCCCCTTTGTCCTATTCATAATCCTTTGTTCTAGTACTCCTTCCTTTGAACTGGTCTATCTTCTTCATCGCAGTCCCCCTCTTCATACTTTCATCCTCGTCCCTATCCCTACTACTAGTCCTTATCCTTCCATTCAAATGTGATGTTTCATTCTAGTTATTTGTTCTTTTCTTTCTTCCTGGAATCTTTTCTCCTTCGCCCTACTCCTTTTCTTGTGTCCTTGAAGTTTGCACTTGATCCGATTTATTTTCTTTTTTCCTAGCAAATTAGTTCCCCTTCATGCTACCCATTCCTCTTTATCCTAGTTATTCTCAGTTTCCCTTGTCCCTTTCCTTCTTTCTATTCCTTAATAGTCCTTTGTCCTTCACCCCTTTTCTTCAACATTCATCATTCTATGTTGTCCTAACACTGAACTCATAATTGTAGTACTTTGTCCTAACCCTCCTTCATCTTAATCCTCTTTCATTGTAGCGATTAGTTCCAATCAAACTCATATGCATCCTTCCTCTTTGGCAAAGTCATTCTCCTTCACCTGAGTCATTCAACCTAGTCCTTTGTCTCAGTCCTTCATTCAAGGACTGGCACTGCACCCTAGTCTTTAGCTATAGCCATCATCTTAGACATTCTATCTTGTCATCTATTGTCCTAGTCTTCCATCATCCAATTCCTCCATCATTGTAGTCCTCCATCAACTAGTATTTCATCCCATATTTAATCAAGTTTCCTTCTCCTTCATCCTAGTCCTTATCAATCCACATTGTCCTTCTCATTCATCTTAGTCCTTCTCTTTCCTCTTAGTCTGATCTCCTAAACATGTGTTAACCCAGTCCCTCTTGTTCATCAAAGTACTTACTCTTAGCCATTGTACTTTGCCCAATCATTTCTATTGTGTCATATAACACAGTACTTCTCCTTCATGGAGTCCTTGCACTTCATTGTAGTCCTTCATAGTAATGCATCTTCTTCATTCTGCTCCCTCTCCATCATCACAGTCCTTCGCCTGCATCCTAGTCCTTATCCTTTAAGCTTGTCTGACATGCTAGTACTCCTCTTTCATTACATTTCTGATCCTCTACCCTAGACCTTGTATTTTTAACATAGTATGTGTTCTCCTTTTAGCCTCCATATGCCAAATGTTCCCGCTCTGTCTCTCTTACCCTCTTGCTTGCTCCCTCATTTGCGTTATTTCCCTTTCTTTCATTTCCTCTCTGTGGAGTGCTGTGAGGGTCAAGGTGGAAATGGCATGGGAGAATGTTAAGAAATAATTAAAGGCTCCATGGAGAATGTGTAAGGACCTGGCCTCTGACAGAATACAATGTGATATAACCTGTGAGAGTGCTGCTCATTCATCCCAGTCTTTCTCCTTTATTCTATTCCTTCTTCTTCACACTAGCCTTAGTCCATCACTCTGGATCATAGTTCACCCTAGATCCTTTGCCTATCCTTCTTTCTTGTCCTGCATCATAATAGTCCTCCAATGCAAAACAAAAGATGTGATGGCTGGAAGGTTTTGAATTAATATTAACCTCTGCCATTGCTCTCGGCAATGCTCCAAACCATTGTTCTTTACCTGCCAAGCAATTACAAAAGGGGAAAGGCCAAATGCAAATCAGTCTTGGTCCGACACAAAAGGGGCAGTCGAGCCCGAACCGCTTGGTCACATCCTTCTGCACGAGACCACGAGCTTCCCCAGACATGTTTCGACCTCATTGGGCGTCATCAGTGAGGAGTAGCTTGGGTCTCCAGGCCCAGTAGGCACAGGACCCATGTTTGGGCATACAGGTCCCACTCAGGGTGACAAAAGCAAAACAAAAGAGGTGATGGCTGGAAAGTTATGAATTAATCATAACCGCTGGCATTGCTCTGAGCAACCCTTCAGATCATCGTTCTTCACCTGCCACACCATTACAAAAGGGGAAATACCATATGCAAATCAGGCATTCCCCAGACCTTTTAGAACTCTGCAGTAAAAAACAACTTGCTGACAACACGAGATTGGAGTACACTACTGTAAAAAACAGCTATTATCTCAGATAAAGCCACCTCCTTCAATTTCAGAATCGCCAATGCTAAATCCAATACCAGAGAGATCTTAACTATCTTTAGGGAACTTGAGAACCCAGCCACCCCTCCCTTCTCCCCCTCATACACCAGGTATGAAGCCTGGTGTACTAATATCCAAACAGCTTTGCTCAGCAAAATGTGCACACTGAATAAAAATAAATCCTTACCAATCAAGTCAGCCGGCACTTACCTCTCTGTGACTTAACCACTGTCATCACTACCGTTCCCCTGATCCTTGGGGTCCCTCAGTTTTGCTTCAAATAGATCACAGAGACAGAAACCATCCTTAAAAGTCTAAAACCCTCTAGGTGGAAAGGGAAAGTATGTCCTGCACTATCATTAAAGAGTGCTCGGAAGTCCTGGCACCCTTCATCACCACCTTCATAAATGCCTCCTTCACTGCAGGTTTAGTGTCTTACAGCCTCAAGGAACCGTGGGTACTCCCCTTAAAAGAAATAAAACTCTCTAGACCCCACTGTTCACAACAACTACAGGCCGATCCCTACAGTCCCTTTCTTACTGAAAATCCTAGATAGAGCCGCCTATCTGCAAGTTCAGCACTTCCTGGAAGCTAACCATACACTGGGAATGTGCCAATCTGTATTTCGCCCCGGCCGTGGTACAGAATCTGTGTTACTGGACTTAAACAGCCAGATGGATGAGATCAGGGACAGTGGTAAATCTGCCCTCCTTCTCCTCTTGGATTTGTCAGCTGCTTTTGACTTGGTTGATCACAAAATCCTTTGTCCCCAGCTTACTACCTTGGCTTGCGTCTGCTTGAAAGCTACAGCCTGGATCGCCTCCTTCCTAGAAGGAAGATTCATGAGAGTGTTTGCAGAGAATGCCAGTGCTGTGCCGATCCCTATCCCTTGTGGGGTACCCCAAAGCTCTTGCATACCCTTACATTATACAACATTTTCACCAGACCCCTTTTTGACATCTTGGACTACATCGGCATAGCCTACACTAACTATGTCGATGACACTCAAATTCTCCTCCTGCTCACTGACAACTATGTGGAAGATTCTAATGCCCTCGATGCCTCATAGTCCACTATCCAGGCATGGATTGTGGCAAACCACCATTGCCTAAATGAAGATAAGACAAACCTCCTGCTGGTAGGGCTCCCTGAGGTACTAACAGATCTCAATGACCAATACTCAGTCTTCTACATTGACGACATCCTGGTCCCTGTCTCTTCTTCAGTGAAGACCTTAGGGGTTTACTCTGAGTCCACTCTATGACTGTCCCATCAGATGAACGCTATTGCCTCCTCTGCAGACTATGCCACCAAACTAGTTAATGCAGCCAAACCCTTTCTATTCACTGATAGCTGCCTCATCATCGTTCGAGAAGGCATTGGCTCGAGGCTTAACTGTTGCAACATCCTCTTCTCTGATACCTCCTCCAAAAGCATTCAGAAGTTGCAAGTCATACAAAACAAAGGAGAACAGTACACTGGATGCCCATCATGGAACACATCATCTTCAAAACTATTTCTAGACCCATATGTGTCTCTCTAATACTACCCTCCACCTCCACTCAGAACAATTCTAGAGCCAACTCTTCCAGACCAACAAGAACTCCATATGCCCATCAATTCATCCAACCAAAGTCAGAGGTGCTAAAGCTGGAGGATCAAGCTTCTCCTATATGTCAGCCAAACAGTGGAAGTCCCTGCACCTCACCCTGGGAACTAAAACCTCCTACTGGCTATTCTACATAGCCCTCAAAACTTGTTTTTTTAATAGACTGTCCGGTATTATAATTTTTGTTATGTAACTGTGTTAGAACCTCCTGTCAAATTGTCTTTTGTTGAATGCAAGTAACTGGTCTTTGTAACAGCGCTGCAATGCCTCTGGGCTGTTTGTGCGCTTTATGAGTAAAATACGTACATAAGTAAATAAGGGCTTGGTCCCACCCCCATAATAGTCCTCCATCATCATAGACATCTATAGTTCTTGTCCTCAATCCTAGTCCTTGCTCTAGTCCATCTTTCTAGGCATTATATCAAGTCTCCCATTGTCCTAGTCTTTCATCCTAGGCCTAGTAATGTCTCCTTCTTCATCATAGTCATTCTTCTTCATCCTAGTCCTTCTGATTAATAATATTTCTTCTTCATCCCAGTGCTTTCTCTTCTTCCTAGTCCTTCAGCTTCACCTTAGATTTAGCTGCAGTCCTTCTCTTTTATCCTAGTCCTTAGTCCTTCTCCTGTGTCTTACTGTATCTCCTTCATTCTAGTCCTTCATCCTATTTCTAGTCCTTATTCCTACCTAGACGGTCTTTCATCCACAGTCTCCTAGTCAGTCATATTTCACTGTGACAGCCACTGCTGCTGACTTTCTCAGCCTAAATCTCCTCAGTAGTTTTTTTTTTCTGTATTTACCCTCCATATGCTCCTTTTTTGTTTTTCTATTTCTCTTTCTCTCTTGCTTGCACTCTCCTTTCTCTCTCTTTCCAGTGCTCTCATTGTGGTGGGTAGTATTGTTTGAGTTGGAAATGGCAAAGGAGAAGGCAAAGAAAGAAATAAAGGATATATGGAGAATGTGTAAGGAGACTGGACACGGCTCTTTTATGCTGAAACCTCTAAGCTTGCAATTTGACCTGCATGTTGTAATTCTACATGTGTAGCTGGTGTGCTAGCTTGTTTGTAGGGTTTAGGGTCTACATGGAACTTAAGCTCTCTAACTAATTAAATGACCTACAGCCAAGGACTAATTAAAACAGCTTCCTTTGACCTCTCAGAGGTAAATGGTAAGGAAAGAATGATATTCAAATTCTTCTCAGCCAGAAAGGGCATATCTGCATGATCTTTCTCACATCAGTTACAATCATATTTACAGGAATGCTGATGCCCTCGTTCAATGGGCACAGTTAGTAAATTGACGCTGCAACAGTCTTCTCAGCCTGATACAAACCCCATAGTTATCAAGTAGTTTTTTTTTTGTTTTTTTTTAGAACTATTTTATCAAGAATTCAGGATTTACAAATAGATATCTCAGTAAACATGCATCACACTAAATTACATGAATCAACATGCATTACACTAAATTACATGAATCAACAATCGGTAATTTTGGAAAGGAAGGAAGCGAGAAAAAGAAAAAAAGGGTACATAATGTAATTTCAAATACACAAGAAGGAACAGGTGATATCAACAAATCATCAAGCGCACAAAATTACAAAACAGTTGAAGCACAATGCAATACATTATAAATCAAATAAGTAATGAAAAAAAAAAGAATACTTATCTACATGTAACAGTACGGCCCAGATTATCACTTAGACTAAATCTGCATCCAAGAAGGCCCCCCAGATCTTCTCAAAAGTGGACCTCTTCTTATGCACAGAGTAGATGACATTTTCAATTTTACAAATATGAAACATCTCCTCCAGCCAAGTGTTGACAGACAGATAATCAACAGATTTCCAGTTTCGCATAATTAACTTATTTGCGACCATTGCCCCTTTCAGAAACCATGTGATCTGTTGATTATTCAAAGAGTCCAAACGAGAGGTTTCTCCCAATATCACAGTCTCAAAATCATAGTCCAGATCCTCATCCAGCACTTTGTTCATTGTAGATGTGATCTCACTCCAGAAGTGTCTCACTTTCTGACACTCCCATAACATATGTTCCATCGTGCCTTGAACGTGACCACAACCCCAACAGCAGTCCGATATTGCCAAATTCCGTTCGTTCATCCTCACTGGTGTCCAAAACACTCTATTCAAGATCATAACTTGACGAGTTCTTTCACCCACATTCAAGGACATCTTTTGGATATTTTCACATATAACACTCCATCTATCCAGTGTCATCTCTTCCCCCAGACACCTAGACCAGACACACCGGATTCAAACATTTCCTCTCAAAAAGTCTTTCTGAAAATTATACATTCTAGACGATGAGTGCTCACCTTCCCAAACTTCTTAATCATGGACAATATTTCAGATTTGACCATGGATGGAATGTTCATAGCTCTTTTCAACTTTCTGTATTCTCCATATGTGCATCCAGACAGATCATATTCGAGTTTCAATTCACGAAACAACTTCCATCTTACTCCATCAAATAAGTCCCCAATCCTACTAATGCCTGCAGTGTGCCAATCTGGCCAGTATATGACTTAATTGTTCACTTTGATCACCGGATTCAGCCAGATGGAGGAAAAATCAGATTTGCATGGAGATACTTTGTTGCCACTTCATAAGACTTCCAAGAGGTTCTGAGAAAATTAAAACAGAATTTCCATTCCGTTCCATGGGGACCGTGGAGAGAAGGACTCCCGAATCTAGAGGGCCAGAGCCCCTGGCCTCTGCCTTGGCCCATTCATCACCCTGTTCCTGTAAAAATGGCAGGACATGACGTAAGGAGAACAACTGATGATACAGCTCAAAAACTGGAACATTCAATCCTCCCCTGTCGCCATGCATTTGCAGTTTCCAGAGTTTTAATCTTGGCTGTTTCCTATTCCATATGAAGGTTTTCAAGATATTGTCTACCTTTCCCCAATCATGTTTACTGACAGCAAGAGGAAGCATGCTCAATATCTAATTCAATTTGGGGGCCAGAACCATTTTAATTGCATTCACCTTGCCACCAATGTGTAGGTTCAGTTCATTCCAGCGGTCCACTTCTGCTTTCATCCTCTGCATCACCATTTCCAGGTTTAGATTCATCATCTCTTTCACATTCATTGAAACCCAGATCCCTAGATACTTCATCTGTGTAGGACACCATCTGAAGCCCATGTCTCTTAGAAGCGCACTTCTAGTCAGGTGCGAACATGGCAGAGCCTCTGACTTAGACAAATTGATTTTGTAATTAGATACAAGGCTGAAATTTTCAAGCAAGAGCATTAACTCAAGGACTGAAGAATCAAGGTCCTGGATGACCAACAACAAGTCATCTGCATACAGCCACAATTTCTGGCAAACACCTTTGTAGTTAACTCCCATAATTTTGTCATTGGATCTAATGGCCTCAGCTAAGCGTTCAATTGATATTACAAAGAGAAGAGGAGACAAGGGGCAACCCTGCCTTGTTCCCCAATTCAGTTTTAATTTCCCAGATATCACTCCATTTGTGTTGACCTCAGCAGTAGGCTCTGCATAAAGTATTTTGATCCATCTCATAAATTCCATGCCAAAGTTCATCCTCTCCATAGAATCAAACAAGAAGCACCATTTCACCCTATCAAAGGCCTTTTCAGCGTCAAGAGATAAAGCCACTGAATCCAATTCAAGCTTCCGGCACTGTTCCAGGGTGAGAAGGAGACGCCTCATATTCGAGGCAGGAGCTTTACCTTTGAAAAAGCCAGCTTGGTTTCGATGAATCAACTCTGGGAGCAACTTCTCCAGCCTGTTAGCCAGGATTTTTGAAAGTATTTTAGCATCACAATTTATTAGGCTGATTGGTCCGTAGCTGCTTGTGTCCAATTCTGGGCGACCTTGTTTGTGTATAAGAGAGATTGTAGCATGTCTTAAAGAAGGAGGCAAGATCCCATTCGATTTGCTATTCACAAAGACCTCTCGCAAAAATGATAACACCTTTTCAGGCATTACGTGATAGAATTCAATTGGAAGACCGTCAGGTCCAGGGCATTTCCCTAAGCTCAGCCCCCAAAATCGCTTTTCTCAACTCATCCAGGGAAATCTCAGAATTCAAAAAGTCTTTATCGGCATCTGATATAATAATTTTTTGATCTGTATAGATCCAAAAAAACTGGTCTAAACGATTCATGTCCATTTGAGATTGGTCATTGTAAAGGTCTTCATAAAAGCGTGCAAAAGCGTCATTGATTGCAACAGGATCACTGGTCACACCTTTGTCCCCTCTAATGGAAACTATTGACCTATTCGCTTCCCTCAACCTCAGCCTGTGAGCCAATAATCTACTACATTTTTCCCATCCTTCGTAATATCTACATTTGGACCTAAATATTGCAAACCCAGCCTTTTCGCTCAAAATCTTTTTCAATTCATATTTCATTTTCATCAACTGACAGATTTCCCTGTGCGCTCCTATATTTGCTCTCATATATCATGAATGTCTTTATTCTGTTTCAGGGCCTAACAGTGCTACTATTTGCCCAGTAGTGAGCACATTGTTAGGCATTACATGGTTGTATTGGGAAATGTGTGTGACCCTGGCCAGGACGGGCTTCCAGATGACACCATGAAGATGCTACAGAGATGAAAAATACATCCTGGACCTCTGAAAAGAACTGTGTATGCTGCAGGCCTCGGCTGCTAAATTAAATTGTTGGAAGTATTTAATCAGCCAGCCGAGGTTAACAGCTCAAGTAATTCTAGTCGTATGATGACTGACCATTCAAATGCATATTTCATGAGCTGGACCCATTGTTTATGGGGTCTACAGAAATCCATACTTACAAATGTAAAATGCCATGAGGAACTTCCAAAGACAAATGTTTTGGTTTCACCAGTTGTTTGATGTCAAATGTGTGATCACATTGAGCTTTTATCTCTGGTCTCAGCAAGTTCTCTCTGCCGTTTTGTCTATTCCCAATTCCATGGATGTGTCTGATTTTCTATCCACGTCTTGCTAGAACAAGACATGATAACCCATCGGAAATACTCTTCAAGGTGTCCCATCTCATGCTATTTTTAGCTGAATCATCTTTCCACTTAAAATCTTCAACAATGAAACCCACCATTTCATATGAAAAGATCTTTTGAGATAAAAATTGTGGGTCCACTGTCCAACAACGACTCACACATGTGCCTTGTGCAAATGTCAACATTAGCGTCAGGCAATAGAGATCAGAGAGCAACAGGCAGAAGTATTTACACTCTGTTTCTCCCATACATTCTACCCTAGATAAACTATGGGCCTCATTCCGAGTAGGGCGGTAAGGGATACCGGGCACCGGTAAGGAGACCAGTGCCGGTAATCCCTTACCGCCCTACTACGAGGTCCCTTAGCAGGTCCCTCCTTTAACACATGGTTTGCTGCTCTGACCAGGCGTTATGGACGGGACCCGTCAAGGGACTTCAGAGCTAATAACAGTACCACAATTTGCGGGATAGTTATTAGCGCCTTCCCCATTCCCATTGAGCCCTATCGGGGCTCAAATGGGAATGGGGAATGTTTTTTTCAATGTGGATTTACTAGTCCTGCAAAGGTCGGACTACACCGGTAAGTCCCCATTGAACAAAGTCGGAGTTTGTACCGGTATGGGAGGTATTCATGGCGCAAAGAGCGCCATGACTACCACTATACTCGGAATGAGGCCCTATGTCCGTATGCATGCACTGGTTGTGCGGTCAGTAGTTAAACGAGTATCCCATGTTGTCCAGATGCCTGGAACTGCAGATATTTACCATTTCATCTTTTTGAGAAACAAGTGTGTTGTAGCCTTCCATCAATAACGTTCCTATTTCTTGTTCTAGGTAAAGGTTTATTTTTGAATATATACTGAGCCATATATAAAGAGAACAAACATTTATGTTATGCATTTCTGGTACAAGAAAACTGGAAATCCTTTGTCTTATGACTTTTTTCTAGAAAACAAATTAAAGAAAAATGTTGCCATGCATCTTATTTTCAACATTTTGTAAGCATTGTCTCATTATGTTGGTCCGCGATTTGATTAGCTCATTTCAAGCAGTTTAAGAGGACGTGCCATCAGAAGCTCAGTCTCAAGTTAATTTACCTCCTAATCTTGCCATACAAATAGCATTGATACTAGCAGTAAAAGACCCAATACTATTCGAAGTAGTAGTACTATTGTCTACGGTAGTACCACTACTACCAGTAATAGTGACATCACTACCAGTAGCAATAATATTACTGCTACTACCAGTAGTACTACTTGTAATAACAATAGTATTAATACTGGCACTACTCTTATTGCCATGAGTAGTAGACCTAGTAATAGAACTACTATCAGAAGTAGTAGTAATAATAGTGGTAGTATTCTTTAAGCCAGATCACTTAGAATGTGGGTGGTATTCAGTATCTATAATTTTTCCCAAATCAATTTAATGCAAATAACTGTTCAGAGAATAACTTGTTTAGCAATCCTTACACTTGTTCTCGCTCTAAAACAATTTCAATAATCATATGCGGATAGAAAAGGCAAGCTTGTCTTTCTACCCATAATGCTTTTTTCATTGGTACTGAGCTGGATGTGGGTTTGCAGAGAAGTCTAGTGGCTGGTGGTGTGGGTTGTTAACTGAAATAGCTTATTCTTCTTCAGTATATGATGGACGGGGGTTAATCGTTGTATTTTTTTAAACCACTATAGTATGGATGTTTTTTAGTAGACACTTTTCTCAGTAATAAGAAATAATGCAGAACATTGCACAAGAGAAGCCTTTTCATATTTTGAGCGATACAAATGGACTGTCGCTAATTTATATCTCAAATCTATTACACAACTTCTCGTGTATTAAAATGTATCCCATTTATGTCACATCCAATCAGTCTTCCAATTAAGAAGTTTTCTCGCTATTAAGATTTATTCCTCCAGCATTTTGGAAATCTCGTTAACCAGTCCTGAGATAATTAGAGACCTTTCCAGGTATTCAGACTTGCAGCGCGGCCCATACATCTTCCTTTCGCAGGGCTGATTGTTTTATTTGCAGGTTCCAGTCCTAATTTCATAATAAGAAGAGAGTTTCTTGAACTCAAGAGGCAACACATTGGAAGACCCAGATGGATTTTGCAGTTCTGCCAAGAAACCTTCACCCAAGATAAATTGTACGTTTTGCGAAAAAGAGAACCATGCATCATTTGCGGAAGCATTTGTAAAACAGCAGTCTGCATCGCAGTCACACTCCTTATCTCTGAGGAAATATTGATTGCACCCCGGCTTCCAGTTCCTGCTTGCTCTTCATTTTAGTGATGCTGAGGGCATTATTATAAAGAAGCAGTGGTGTCCCAGGAAGCACTCTCGATGCAGTATGTGGTAAAGGCAGGTCTTCCTCAATCTTTGATGACACAGTAGCACCCAACGAGCATCCATCCCTCAGCCAGCCTCCTTCCAGCTGGCCACTTCCATACATCACTCTCTCAACATTGGACTCCTCGGCAGCAGTCATGGCATCACACATATGCATTCATAGCAGCATTCCCTGAGCAGATACATCACATCATAACATTCACCTTATTGTAAAATTAACATTTCTCTGGACAGCAAAGGACACCGTTCAGATTCAGGCGCAGCGGTGAGAAGTTGACAAATGACAAGCTAGTACCACTGCAACAAGAAACCCTCATTTCATGTGGTTCCTATATGCTATACACTGAGAAATAAGTAAACATGATATGCACGTGTGTGCTTGTTTCTACACCTGATTGAACATTGCTACAAACAAATGAAACAGCTTATAAGACAAAGTAAATAAAAGGGCACAACAGTTATAGGATGGTGGTAACAGGGGCAGGGGTTATGACAATGGCACTGATTCAGCACATCCTAAGGTGTATGGGGTTTGGTCGGATTTGTAGAGAACAAGGTACAGCAGAATTGTAACGTGAATTTGCCTAGGGTACATTAAGTTACTACTAAGCATGTATACAAGGATGATTTAGGGCAGGAGTCTACATCCTTTGGCTCTCTAGAGATTTTGGGCTACACCTACCATCAGCCCTAGATAGCATTATTAATAATGAGGGATCATGGGAGTGGTAGTCCATAACACCCACAGAGCCGTAAATTGCAGGTCCATGACTTTGGGGATCACAAAGCAATAGCATGCAGAAACGTCATCAGCCTGAATAAGTAAATATCACCAAAAACTCCATCTTAAACCGTGGGTGGAAAAAGTTAGGAAAATGTGAAGCAGAATCTGAATATTTAAACCCAGTTATCCTGAGGCAGAGCAGAGAAGGACAGAACAAGAGGGTCATTTTAACTTCAGGATCCATAGCAGGAAATCATACAAGAATATGCAAGAGGACATTAACTAAGTATAATTCAAGCAACACAGGGACCTTAATGCCAGAATGTATCTAAAATAATGTTTATTCTCACTCAGCCCATGAAAAACCTCAGACTCAGACACCATACTTGAAAAAACAGACTTGCAGTCCTTAACCTCAAAGTGCATAAATTAGCTCAGCTCTTTAAAGAATAAAGAAGCACAACTCATCGTAATACCCAAATTAAGTAGTCTTTCAAAATTGCCCAAATTAACTTCTACGGAAAGCGTCCACCAATACAAGGCTTGATAATGGTAAAAATATTACAGCATTTTAGTAAAACCCAGACTACCTCCACTCTTGAGAGTACTTTCAGTTATTGGTAAGGGCCATACAAACTCAGCACATGACAATGACCAGACAAATTTAAGAGCAGAGTCACCAATGTGTTGGAAATTGCTACTCTCCTTGTGCTGTTTCAAGTGACCAGCCCTCTCTGACTTGTTCAGCTTCTGAAAATGCTCATTTATTAAAGTTTAATTTAAAACCAAATCCCTCCAAGGCTCTTGAAAAATGCAGAGGATCCCATCCCTTGATAATTCCAACAATATATCAATTATCCGATTAAAATAGCAGACACTCATTGTTTTCTATATTGATGACAAAGCCTGAGTGAATACATTTGGCCGCACCCCAAATCACCCGAATTGTCACTGTATTAGGGTGATTCAGGTACATCAAAACCTTTAAAAGATTCAGATGACAGATGCAGGTTAAACTTCTGACAATTCATACCGATGAAGCAATGTCATAGTTCACATCATGAATGCTTGACAAGTGACTCAATCTCACTCACCCCTACTGGCCTTTCGGAGGTAATTAACCTGAAACTATGGACTGTCCCTATTATTAAAAATGTAAAAATGTAACCTCCATAGTCCTTATGTAAGCACATTCATCAGGATGACAGGCTCATTCCCAGCCATAGGTGCTTTCTAGAAGTCCATGTCTGTTATGAATGCTCTGTATTGTAATATTGTAAACCTCAATAATACACAATGTGTCACCCTCTGAATGATGAAAGCAGACCCAGTCATGGCCAGCATGTGACTGGCTGATGATCTGACATACAATCTGACAGCCCCCACTTTTATCTTACAAATTTAATCGACTTCACAATAATGATAGACTTAGTTCTTCTTGTCAGGATTCAAACCTGGAACATGCAGTTTATAAATAGATGTCTATAGATGTCTTACTCCAGAGTTTACTGTGCTGTCCTACCTGGACAGAATTCATAGGCAGGACGCCAGGTCTTCTTGCCAGCCCCCCTCACGCAGCCTTCCCTGACCACTCTCTTTCCCCTAACTTTTCTCTCCCTTCCCCAATACTTTTCAATAATTGTATATATGTGTTTTTCCCACATATCATCCCAAACCTCCCTGAAGATTGATGGTTTTTTAAAGGTGAGTCAGGCATGTTTGAGGTGGAGGAAAAATCTGTGGGATTCCTGCGAGCCTACCCAAATCTGATTAGGAGATTTGCAGGAGCCTGTGGATCACTTTTGAGAAAGTTTGCCAAGGCTTAATGACCACATTAAAATCTTAACAATGCCAAACAAGCTTTGTTAATATTGTTTGGTCAATCAGATACAGCAACTGAATTAAATCTATAGCTACCAAAGAATTCTATGGTTTTCTCTTCACCACAAAAGCTTCTTGTACTCAATTACAAACACTAGGTGTAATCCCTTTCTACCAAACACTTCTATGGTTTTCTTTTCAAAACTACCATTTTGTCTCACCACAAAAAGATGGCATATTCAGTTGCAGACACTAAAACTAATCTTCTGCCTTCCCCCAAACAATCCTGGTATTTTCTTCTCAATCCATAGTTACTGGAAAGAATGTTATGGGCAAGGTATGTCATGCAATGTGGTCATTGGGATTCTCCCCTGTTCAAATTCCGAAAAGGTGGCCAACTTTCTTTCAATGATCTGCCTCTCCCCCAAATAAATCTAACTTTCTACCTCTCCCTTAATTAAAGGCTGTTGTAATGTTCCAACTCTCCCTGAACTACATTCTATTTTAATTGTCTAACTCTCGCTCAACTAAACCATATTGTAGTAGTTGTTGTATCCTGTAAGAGATATTTATTTATTGGGTGACAACTATTCAGGGCAATTTAACAACCAGCCCCAAAACAAAACGAGATTAGCCAAATGATCTGTTTTATATTTTTTAACGGATATATGTAGTCCCAGTTTAACGACTGCATAATAGTACGAGCCGACAATCTGCAACAAAATACAGCTGTTTTGTAACTACAGTTTGATTTAAAATTGACCATTTTAAAGCATATTAAAGAAATTAAACTTCACAACAAAGTGCATATTCACCTAAAAGATTGTTAGCAAGCCTGGGTGTTCAGCAAAAACACAAATGAAAGGTGACACAAATTGACTCTCGAAGCCTAGTTCCAACATATTTATTTGATTTATTTTGTATATTTGTAAAGCACTCAAGGGCATCCGGGTGCTGTTGTAATCCAGTTACTCTGATCCTTGGATAAGCAAACATAGACACACAGGCTAAACTGAGTGCTAGGCATATATAGGAAATCTAGGTAACATTGATATTTGGCTTACATAAGCAGCAGCGGGCAATGGGTTGCAGGTGTCTGACTTTAAGGCAATGCAAATAGTCATGAGGAGGGTTGTGAGGCACGAGGGGTCATTCTTGCTTCCAGTTTGAGTCTTTTGACCTGAAGGGTCGCATTAGGCAAAGAGCCAGGTTTTTAAGGCCTTATGGAAAGGCCAGTAGGAGGTTTCTGCTCTTAGGTCAGGAAGAAGGGCGTTCCAATATTTTGCTGCGTCTGAAGGGAAGCTAGTCCCTCCTCCTCTTTCCCTTTTCACCTTTGGTACTGCTAGGCGTGGTTCATGGGTGGGTCTTACTGGCCTGTTGCACTTGGATCTGATGGGGGGCAGTGTTTGAGAGGCATTTGTGCATGATGGATAGTGTTTTGAAGATGATCCTTTGAAAAATGGGTAGCCAGTGAACTTTTTTTCCGGGCGGCTGAGAAGTGTTCTCTTTTAGAGATGTTCAGGGGGCTGCTCGCAGTGCATTGTTTTGAATTACCTGAAGTTTCTCAAGATTTTGTTTGGAAGTTCTAACGAGTATGCCATTCCAATAGTCCGGTCTTGCTCTGATGATTGCTCTGGCGATGGTTAGGCAACTTGTTGGGAAAAGGAAGTGTCAAGCTGCGTTGATGATTTTTGTTGTGTATGCGTCTGAGGAGGCAATTGCATTTACTTGTTTGGTGAAAGATAGGATGGCATTCAGCTGTACCTCTAGTGCTTTCACAGTTAAGAAGACATGTATCTGGATTCCATCTATGGTAAAGGAGGTAAATTCACTGCTGAGTTTCTTGAGAAGAGCAGGGGAGCCACGAATAGAATTGCTGTTTCGTGGGCGTTTAGGCATAAGTGGTTGGCTGCCATCCAGGTCTGGAAAGTTGTGTATGTTTTTTTAGTGATAAGGGTGTCATCCAGGTATGAACCAGACAGTGGGAGGAGCCTTTGGGTGTCATCTGTGTAGTTGGTGTAGGAGATGCCGATAGAGTCAAGGAGGTCAATCAGGGGTTTGATGTAGATATTGTGAATTGAGGTAGAGACACAGGACCCTTGGGGGAGACCACAGGTAAAAGGATAGGGGAGGCACTTGCAGTGTCTGAGAAGACTCTCATAAACTTATTGTTCAAGACGGAGGCTACCCACGAGACAGCTTCGTAGGAGAAATTGGCTGCATCTGTCAGATGGTGGCATAATGTGTTACGATCAACCAGGTGAAAGGGGGCCAATAGGTCCAAGAGGAGAAGGAGTGCTGGTTTACCTTCATTTTTAAAGACGTAAAGTTGCATATTTAAATCTAGGAGCACTGATTCCGTGCCATGACCCTTGCAGAAACCAGAATGGTGCATCCCTAAGATGTGGTTCGCTTCGAGATAGGACTGAATTCGGATGTACTCTGCCCTGTCAAGAATCTTCAAGAGGAATGGTACTGTGGTGATAGGTCTATGGTTGTTGCGAGAAAGCGGGTCTAGGGAAGTTTTTTTTTTAGCAGTGGGAGTGCCCAGGATTCTTTTAGGCTATTCAAGACTAGTTGGATGAGAAGGAGGTATTGATAAATCTAGTTATGAAAGGGACTACTCTTTCTGAGTACACTTTCATTATCATGGTGGGACATATGCCCCTTTTGGATCTAGATGGTTTAAGGGTTTTGAGGATATTTGCAGTCTCTACTTTTGTTACTTTTCTAAATCTGAAGAGTGGAGTGGCATGATTTGTCATAGGGTGGTAGGACTAACTACTGCTTGTTTCATATTGATTTTTAGCTGCAGGGACATTATTTTTGCTTGTATTGCATTCTGGATGCTGATGACCACGTCACATCCTTGATGATAGTGGTAGGTGGCAAAGATGGGGTCTCTAGTTCTCTGAGGATTTTGAATAGCTCTTGCAAAGTTGGAATTGGCATTAGCTATCCTTGGGTTATTAACTGTTCTGAATATTATGTGGGCACATAGCCCAAGGGCCACACATTCCTCTTGAGAAGAGCACAGTGTTGTGCAGCAAGGGTTGTATTCCTGGTCACGTGATTAGAAGCTGGGGAATAGTGGTGTGTAGCATTAATTTAGAAGATTACTTGTGACATTGACAAAGGAACATAAATGGGGCTGTCTTACAATACACTGGTGAAGGAATAACAATTTAGTCTTGGCAAATCACTGAAATCACATACTTGGAAATGGTGAAAATGTAAAAAGTATTCAAATCAATACTGTTGAATTGGAGGGATGCCTTGTGTCACAATGCCCAATTTATAAGATATTTCCTGAGATTCAGGAGATTTAAGGGATGTGAAGAAAAATTGTGATATTTTGACCAGATTTAACAGTATGCAAGATTTGATTAAAATCATTCAAATCAAAGGTTTCTGAGA
The DNA here is from genome assembly GCF_040938575.1 of Ambystoma mexicanum. Taxonomy (NCBI): domain Eukaryota; kingdom Metazoa; phylum Chordata; class Amphibia; order Caudata; family Ambystomatidae; genus Ambystoma; species Ambystoma mexicanum. Next base: position 551,035,337 of record NC_090933.1, on the reverse strand, counting down.
ATCTATTCCTCATACGCATTGCTCTTCTCCAGTCCCTAAATACAAGATGAAAACATGTGCTCATTCGGGACATTAATATGATTATCTTTCGCACAGTGCATCAGGGCATATAATCCCACTGTCAATTTGCAAAGTGAGGTATAAAGATATCAAAGATTATTTGTGTCTCTTCTGTAATAGTCTGGGGAAATAATGTATTCATTTTTTTAATCTTGAGAAATGTTTGCCATCTAAAGCAGATTGCTTTGCTCAAGTCTGATATGTTGTTGGCCTTTTTCCTCCTCTGGGGGGACCTCAGCAAGCCCGTAGATCAGCTTATAATTGGAACTTCCTTCCAATTCTCGGCTTTGTCTCAGCCTCTATTCGATAGAGATTCCTCGGTTCCAATCTGCGTAATGAATAGTTTTGCTTCCTCAAACCCTCATGTTACTTAGGCTCCTATGTTCTCAGTCTCATTCACTCTTTCCCTCCCTTTCTGTCTCTCCTTCTCTTGCTGTCCTTGCTGTCGCATGCTAAATCCTCCACAATCAGGGTTTCTCTGATGTGGCATGATTGTTGTGCTCCAAAGGATCATACAAGTAAATTATTTCTGGTTGAACTACCAGTGAGTGCCTCTCTCCGATAAATATTTTACAAACTCTAAATCTAACAACTGTATTGTCTAAGAGTGTGGGAAATCATATACTATTGGCCTCATAACGAGGCTGGCGGCCGCGGAATGAACGGTGCCGCTAAGGTACCGGGACCGTTCATTCCGGGCCACCACATTAGGAGTTTGCTGTGCCAGACCAGAAGTGCATACAGCCACCCGCGAGCAGACCAGGATACTAACAACGGACCTGTCATTAACGGGTCAGTTGTTAGCATCCCCCCCTATGAGTGCTCGAATGGGAATGGGGATGTAGCGGGTCGGGGTCCCGAAAAAAAGGAATTACAGGGCCCGAAAAGTCGTAATTCCCTTTTTTTGGGACCCGGACACGAGTTTGGAGGCAGCCATGTCGCTAAGAATGGCATGGCTACCTCCAAACTCATAATGAGGCCCTATGTGTATCTAGATAACTATATATAACCTCTCTTCCACTTTGGGGAATTATCAGAGTCTTATTTTACTCCTCCTCGTGAAAACATACCGTATACTTCACTGATTTGTTATGCATACCTTTCACACTCTGCCAAGTTGTGGTAGTTTATTTATTAGCATAACATTTTTAAATCTAAGTTACAAATATTCTGTCTCCCACCGTGGAAAATAACTCAAATGCTTCCAGATAAAATAGAATGCATTGTGTGTTTGTTTTATTGCGTATCTATCGCGCCTTTACACCAAAGGTGCTTTGCAAAATGAATGAATTGGTACAATAAATGATATGATGGGAATAAAGAACAGGATAACATAACGAGAATAGAACAGGAACACACGAATACCGACAGAGACGGAACTGCTTTTGGCAGTCCATAACAAAAGGAACATTGAAACTCACGCAACTTGATAGTCTCAAGACAAAACTCATCCTGCATGCAAAAGCATTAAAGGGGAGGTCATAAAACCCAAAGTCGAAAAAAATCTTAAAACATTTTGAATATTTTATTTTGTTTTATTTATTGGGTATTTATAATGTGCCTATTCAGCCAAATGGTGTTTCAAGGCTCAACAAGGCAAGGGAAGGGGAGGTAGAAGGAAGAAAAAAACGGAACAATAGCGTTCTGACTAGGTTTAGAGACATTCAGATTGTGCAAGTGCATAACAACAATGCTGGCGAGGGGGAGAGGAGGGGAAGTGAAGGTTGGAGGGGCAGGGAGTAAGACAAACAATAATGTTCATACTAGCTTGTGAGACAATTGGGAGTGTGCAAGTGCAGTAACAGAAAGAGGGGAATGGGAAGAGGAGGAGAAGTGAAGGTGGAGATGAACAGGGAAGAAGATAACAATAACGTTCCTACCTGGTCATGAGACTGTGGCCCAAAGAGCAAAATCCTGCCAATAGCCCCAGACGAAAGTCTAAAAAGAGGCCTCTAGACCTGAGTCCACAATGTTACAGCAATGACCTCAGGCACATAGTACTTTTATATACAAATATTTATTGTAGAAGTGATCATCATAATCTTCCCAAACATATCATTTTAAGCAGTTATAGGGGTTTGTAGGTACCTCATGCCACTGTTTTAAAATGTTTACGTTTGTTTTGCCTGCACCCAAGTACACCTTTCACTGCAATTTGCTGCTCGCCAAGTCATGTACTCTTACTGTTACACATAACAAGTATTCTCCCATATGCAGCAGAAACACATAACTCTAGTTATTGGCTTCTTAGGTGACAGTTTGGATTGTAGGATCTCAGCTTCTTATCTGTTACTCATGATAACACATTCCTCAAACTATCTTAGATTTCCTTTTCCAGGAAAATGTATTTGAATGGGTGTAATTTATTGCTCTGGATTTCAATTTATTAGATAACAAACTAAACAATTACTCATTGGTAGGCATCTATGTGGCTTTTGTATCTTAAAAAGCAACTACCTTTGTTCTATCTATGCACATCTGTTCAAAGTAGATACCTTCCACATTTACTTGTGAAATGGTGGTCGTGTAAGATTAACAGATGCATTGTTTAGCTTTGCTGAACATTCAGAGGGACACATCATTTTGTAATCCTTCTGCAGTCAACCTAAAACACATTTTCTAACTTTGTCAGCAATTTGTTAGCTTCTTCAAAAACATCTAAGCTACTATGGGGGACCCAATGTAATTTTGCATGCACTATTAGCATCAAGAGTCAAATTTCTTGGTACCTAATATGTGATTCCAAATGGAAAGCTCAAGTCCATTATTCCAGGATACATGTACACTACTTTTCCAATGGTAAAAGGTACTAAACTGATCTGATTATCCATACTCTCACGGTGCAGATCTACAACTCACATTTTGTATCTTCTAGGTCTATTTGCTTAGTGAGATGTTTTCACTCTGAACAATATTCACAGTCATGTCACACCTGTATGCAAATTCTATTTTTTTATTTCTAGGTGTAACTTACACATGAACACACTGCCATTTTACAAGCATAGCACAAATACACTATTATAAATATGATGCATTACATTGCTTCACGAAAAAATCCCATTACACCCTATTATTTTACAGTTCTACTTCACCCACAATGATATTACATTTCAATACCCTTACCACTCCTTTAGCTTCTACAGCAATCTCTTGCCCCTGTCTAGATGATTCACACAAATCAATGTCCGATTTATAGCATTTTAGTCCAAAATCATAAGAACCACTTTACCTGAGCTGTAAGGAAGTTTGGGAAAATATCCCTTGGCAAAATTCCCCATTCTTCTTTTGATTTTGAAATTGAATTAATTGGTTCACCTAGGGTTGACAAGCATACAAACATTGAATACAATGGCGTGATATCATGATAGACACACACATGTTGGAGTAAACTATATTGCATTTATTACAGTTTGGTTAGATAGCTGGGGGTATTCATGCAGGCGTAAAGCAAATGGATTCCACATGTATTTAGAACTTGCTCAAATCCAGCTCATGGCATGGGAATCCGTTTTAAATGCTATCTACATAGGTTTATGTGCAGGCGGCATTGACAACTTTTAAATAAGCGTTGCCAAAGGCAACATTTTGGGGTTCTCTGTAGGCATGGGAAAAGCACTTGCCAGACACAGCAGTAGTGGTATTAACTGGCCATTGATGGTAGCAGGTGCAACATGGTGTGAGTACCTGGGAATCGAATAGCCTTGCCAGGCAAATGTGCAATACTTATAAACAAGCCAAAACTGTTGATTTTGCCAATATTTGTTTTAACAGGATTTCAGTGAAGGATATGCAGAGTGTTTATAAATCGAGTGACTGAAGACAGACCTTGTGAGAAATGTTTATTATACCAGTAGTGGGCTTACAACTCCAATTAAGTCATTACCTCTCAGAAGACTGCTTTGAAAAACCACTGGCAGGTACTTCAAGTGCAAAGTTTGATGGTAATGCTTGATTAAAGCAAGCTCAAAGAGTTCCATGAGGAGGTGTTTTGGGTGGGGGGGGCATGAACTGGGTGGAAATGGACATAATGATTAGCATAGCCATGGGCAGTCAATGGGTGGGAACATAACCAAAAAAACACATACAGCGTGTGTGCCATTCCTCTCTATCTGTACTCTAATGAAATAGTGTTGGCTTATAGGTGTTTGAAGCAACACCCAATAGCCTTAACTAAAAAGGTCAATGTCAGTTAGGATTGGACTGTCAATTTCTTCAGTCTACCACCCAATTTGATAGACTTGAGGACACTGCTCTCAATACTCTCCAGACACTGCAGGGGTCCCACCAACAAGAGATTGAGAAGGCTCTGATGGAAGCCTCAAGTCCACGTTGCCTTGAGAACCCTGACAGGTAGCGCAACAGTTCAATCCTTTGGGCTGAGCACATGCTGCAGATGCATGCAACTCCACAGCCTCCTTAAAGAAAGCAGGCTGCCTTGGGTTGTTGGCATTGCTAGAGCTTCTGCACTTACTTCAATGGCCGCCTGTCATGGACTCCATCATACAGAATTCTTTCATCATGCAAAAGCGCTAGCACCTCAAGGCCCTGAGAGGACATCAGACCCCAGGTCACTCTCTGCAAAGGCTAACAGGGATTGTGCACACACTGCACATGTGCAAGCAGAGCATTTAGGTGGGGTTCAAGGCCTCTGTATACACACTTTCATACTTACATTTCTCACTAATGGCTAGTTGAAATTTGGCGACCTTTGCTGCACAGTGCAAAAAAAAAGCCTTGAAAAATGAAGGTGTTTATTATCTTTGTCCCAAGCACAGACAGATTGCCCTGCATTTCCCTACAGAAAACTTAAGAAATATGTTCACCGTAAAGCAAAGTTAAACTACATACATCATGGTTTGGATAGCTGTTTAATTTGATGTTTCATTTGAAGATCCACTCTGACCTCATATGGATTCTTATTTTGGGTTACCTGAACCCTCATAAATGCACCAGCACATCCAGTGTGTTTCCAAAGCACAAAAGGAGACGTAATTTAACAATTTCTAACTACACAGCCAGTCAATGGTGGTCATTTATTAACCCTAACTTGACATAGGCGGCCAGACCGCAGGCAAGTGTACAATATATATGGCAAGTAACAATGTGAAACGTCACTGAGAAGGTCAACATTGCTGTGGGCACATATATCTCAAATCATGGCCACATTCTACTTCCCCTGCTCTCTCCGTCTACACATTGCTGTTACATTTATGTTGCAGCCCACCTAGAATGAGCCTTTCATAGAAAAAATACCCCAATGGACTTGACAGTTAAGAAGGGAGGAAGTGTGCTAGAACTCCTGCATGACTTGCATTCGAGTTACAATAAGAAGTTCATAGATGGCAAATTGGCATTTTTGCCATGTGGTAGAAGTGAGTAGAAGTGGCGCGCCTTCATTTGTTTTCTTTGATTCTTCACAGTACACCTACTATCGTTCCAGAATGGTTTCTTTTTCAAATAGAATTAAACACATTTTGAACTCACTCATGAAACAACATGGCAGTACTGTACTGCACAGCTTTTGTTCACCCGATCACATCACGTGACACTACTCCCTCTGGCCTAGGCAGCGGCTTGAATGCACATGAGGCCTGAATAGGCATTGGCACTGGCTTCATGGTGTCACCAGCCTGCTGCAAAGAGTAACATCTAATTTCTGTTTGCAGACCACACAGCGGCAGCTCAGGTATTTGCAATAACGTGTGCAGTCAGCACCAATCGAATAGCCCAGCAATTACATTTGCAATTACAAGTGCAAATGTGACATTTCACACTTGTTGGATTGTGCAAATGGGAGTACCAATAGTTCAGCTACAGTGCAAAATCTCACAGTTCCACTAATATTATTTCCACTTCCACTGATCATTGCAGTGGTTCTCAAAATCTATTCACTAACCCACAAAGCACATAATCCAAGACGTCCTATATCGGTCAAAGCCTTCTTCATTCTCTAGACATGAACCGCTGTCGTGGCATCAGCATGGTTTACACATCAGACCAGTTAGTGGCTATGCTCTATCTTAAACAAGAAATCTGCATTGTTAACCCAGCAGATAGACAATCATAGCTGTGAATTGGCCGCAGCCATGCACTGATAACACATCCTGGAACTTGATGACGCAGAAAGTCAATGTATTCTATGAGAGACCCAACAGTATGTGTGATGAAGATGTTTCATCGGTACATATCTTTTTACAAGACTGAAACGGAAAAGCTTGCTTTCACACATGGTTTGTGCAGATAGCTGGAAAGGTGCCAGTAGTAAAGGTTACACGCTAGGGGACCTCACAAACGCTCATCAGGTTACGTGCCCACAAAGAATTCCTATTAGAAACAATGCTTTGGTGACTGGACAGCTTCTGCAGCACAAACACGTTGACAGCAAATGAGTGCACAGATCTAAAGATCTGTAGAACAAACTGAATGGCCTTTCCCAAAAAAAGGAGTGCAGCCTCACAATGACAATCAATAATAAAGTGGACAAATCATGCCATTCGATAGGGATACGGCATGCACACAACCAAAGATGTATGAGGAGAAATGCATAGCGCATTACAGAAAACTGAACTGCCTCTAGGGGTACATGGGTACAAGTGCAACAAGGGTCGCATCAAAGTGTCAGCTCTAGTGCAGCTGAACAGAGGCTGGGGCATATTGTTTTATCTAATGGCTGAGTTGCTCATGCCCTTGCCTGTGGATGAACACAAGGGTGTAAGACTTGGACATTAATCAGAAATCCGGGGGACACCTTGATTGAATATGGAAGCAATCATGAACCAGGACTTCCCACAAGATTAAGATCTGGATGCATACACATTGCTGATTTCAAGATGAGACACTTGGGTTTCATTATTGAAAGCTATAGATTTCTGCGGATTTGCCTCTGCTCAGAGATTGAGAAACTATTTCTTAAGCCTTTTCTCTGGCGCCTGTTACTTCATATGACCATGCCAGGAAGTTCTAATGCAACATTGGCACCGGGTGTGAGGGGAATATTACCATTCCTAGCTTTCTGTCTGGGTAGCAAATGTGAATCTGACATACTATTAGCGCAACCCTATACAACAAGCATTCAACAAATCATGCATAACATTGAAAACTCATGAGTTGTGGCCTAGGACAGCGAGGTGCACATATCACTTAGGTGATGGTCAAAGGGTCCTTTCCTATGAATAATGGACATAAGGAATAGTTAAATTTTTAAACAGCAGTGAACCATGCAGCAGCCTTAAACCCACTTATACACTTTTTGGAAGTGATGTAGTAAGCCGAATGGTCTTCCAGAGGGGACTGGAAGGGGAAATAGGGTGGGATGGGTCGAGAATAGAAGTTGTCTATGTATTATTCTTGTTCTGCCTGTGATATAACTAATAAGACTATGAATGCAAAGAAAGATGGCGTTGCCAATTCTTGATTTAAACAAAACTTCAGTGTCTTTGTCAATGATTGGTTTTAACAGGACTTCAGTCAAGGACACACACAGCGCTTATAAATCAAGTGGCTAAAGACAGGCTAAACCAGAAGCGTGTTTATAACTCCCATTAAGTCATGATTGTAACTTTTGATTAAAGAGAGCACCAAGAGATCCCATGAGGAGGTGTTTTGGGCGAGCAGAGGCAGCAATGAGTGTGAATGGCCATAGGGATTTGTATGGCCATGGGCAGACAGTGAGTGGGCGCATAACCAAACAAGACTTACAGACTCTGTGTCCCTCCTAATATGTAATTTCTCCATGTCCCTCCTCATCTGCCATTCCTACCTAAATGTACTCCAATGCAATGGATTTGGATTATAGGTGTCACAAGCGACACCTAATAGCCCAAACTAAAAATGAATAGTATAAGTACATTGTGAATGCAATTTCACCTGTTTTTACTGTTTGTTTTTGCACTCTGGTTTTCAAAAGTAGAACATTGCATGCAGGGACCTCAACAGCACGTAACCTCGATTGTTGGCAGTTTCCTTCATGTAATTATTCCTTTTTAGAAATGAACCAGTCTGTACTCATTCATTTTACCCTTACGTGTCTTTGAGTCAGGAAACAGGGTTTGGACACCATCGTACATGGCATTTTCTGTCCATAGATCCTGTGTGTCAAATAACATTCCCCTTAAATGTTGTGAGGCTCAGGGGATCATAGTTCGGTAGAGCTGTGTTTCAGGGAATCTTGTTTGGATTAACCCACATGTATTAGGATTTAGAAAAACAAGAACCGTTCATCTTGGCCAATGGCTACACAAGCACCAGAAGACCCGTGCGTACATTTATAGGTTGTGTGAACAATGATCGATGCAGAAATGCAGAAATGATGTAAAATGGAAAAATAACAGGGTTTCCTTAGAAGTTACTTAGCTAATATCTACTTGGTACAGTACTCACAAACTATGTGAAACGTGTATGTTTTGTGCATTGTACTAACTTCCAGGAACATACAATAACATAGCATAAAGTGGTATTTCCTGGGATTGTTTTGGAGTGGAATTAGATGGAATGGACAGTAAAATAGCAAACGTCCTCGCTACCTGACCTGACAGTTCTGATGCAGGGTCTCTCATTCAAAGTTAATTCCTTCTTTACATGGCCGACTGTGTTGAAATTATACATGCCCTCAGGATACTTAGATGGAACGTGAGCAACTTTTACATTTTGATGGCTTCCATGTATCAACACACCCTTATAAATGCCACTGGTTCTTAACACTGGTTATAAGTCGCCTGATCACACCCGGTTACAGGCATTACTCTGAGAATTTGGAAAGATGGCGGGGTTCTACCCTTTGCATACATCACCAAGGAGATTACACCTATTCCTAGTTAAAACTGTTCAAAACTTCCGAGTTGAGCAACAAACTATGATAGTATTTACTGTGAAAATCCATCAGACTGGATTAATGTTGACAGACTGACTCCGAGGAGTCTAGTAAAGATGCTTCAGCGCTGCAAGCAAATCATCCACTCTCACGCAGTTGCATGATGTGTGCTCAAATTCTTTAAACTCTTGGGTCAATAAGACAGCGGCTTTGCGATTTCTAATGCATCTCTACATTCCTTAACTGACGAGGACATGGCTGGGCTGAATTCACCTGTCACAGGCATTTAATAAACGCATATATCTATAAATGCGTTGCTTCGATAAAAAGATGATCACATTTTCCTACAGGGGATGCACGTTGAAATGTCTTCTCGTTATACATGTTGATGAGCGATGAGGCAACGTGCTTTAATAACAGTGTCCTAAGTGCTGATGAAAAAAGCTGGGAACTGCTGTCTAACACTGATTTCGACAGCAGTCAGGCATGCATCAATTCTTCAGCACTAACCGGGAGGGACCAGAAAGTGTTTAGAACGGAACAACATTTTCAGTCATAGCACGTCCTAAGCAGATGAACACGAAACACAGGACTGAAAGTCTCCTCTTAGTCAACGTGCTTTTGATAGACTTTAACCAGACTCCTTTTATTTTATTTATGTATTGAATATTTATAAGACACCTATACAATAAATTGTGTTTCCAGGCACCACAAGACAAATAAAAAGGGCTGGGGAGGGGGTGAACAGGGGAGATAATAACAATAACGGTCCTACTAGGCCTTGTGACATTCGAATCGTGCAAGTGCAGTAACGAGAAGGGGGGCAACTGCATACAATGCAGGGGGGGCTAGGAAAGTCCTGAGGGGAACCCAAGGGGGATAAGTGTCAGGGGATACCGGGGAGGACCACCATCTAAATGGGAGGACGGGGATGGACTCTGGATGTTTGTCCAACCCACCAAGCTAGTCAAGGGAGGTGTATGAGAGTAACATTATTATTATTATTATTATTATTATTATTATTATTATTATTATTATTATTATTATTATTATTATTATTATAGTAGTAGTAGCAGTATTGTATTTATTGAGTGCCCACCTAGCTCGGGAAGCAACAGAGTGCAGATCACATGGAGGCAATACAAGGGAGGGGGCGCTAACAACGGGAGGAATTTGGCAACACGTGATCCACAAGCACCTAGGATTGGAAAAGGGGGAAAGGGGGGGACAGATCACCAGTTTCAGGGTAGTTGGGGCGGTGGAGGGTGTTTGGACCTAGGGGCATGGGAGGAGCCATTCCTTGAAGAGGAGGGTCATGAGCTCCTTCCTGAAATGTAGACGCTACAAACCCGTTTATTGTACTTTCCGAACACGATATCCATACTTCCTGTAACGAGTCATTCCTTTAGTAATGTCATATTCACACTGTGTGGCCTACCTCATGGGGAAATGGGTCCAAGAGGCATGTTCGTGGTAGAATGATTTCCCAAGATTAAAGAATACAGTAGGCACCCAGAACCCCTTGCAAAGAAAATAGTTCCAGCTATGAACGTGCGAAAGGTATGTTTTTCTATGTCATCCACTTTATTTGCTGGGAAAGTCATATATGAAGAAGTATGTTAAAGTATACTTACATTCTATTAATAAATTATTATATATGTGAAACGTTTAATTTTATTATATTAACTATGTTATTAGGTGGATAAACATTTTGTAAACTCACCGAAAACGTACAATTATGGTAAATGTTGATTTACTGGTGCTGTGTACGTTGATTGTGTTGTATAAAGTATGGAGTTCATTGCTATGTCAAATATTTTGCAGACAAAGAGAAAAGCATTTAATAATATGCAATGTTAAAAGCATGCTTTAATTTTACACAATAGGAATGGGCGTTATTGAATTTTGTCAAAATAACGTGTTGGTTTACACACAACACATGTTTGCTTTTTAATGAAACCAAAAATATTTTAAGAATCATGTGATTTTAAATGTTTTGCAAAGTTTCATAAATACTTTGTAGCTAACAATTACAATGGTTTGAAGGTGGTTTGAAGGTGTAGCTTTTAAAAAAGGTGTTTTTATACTCTTGAGTTTTAGTAAATGCACTTAAATGCATTTAAACATTTAAAGTGGTTGGTTGCATCACACTGCATTGGAAGGTATGTAGCATTTGTTTTATTTTATGTGTATTTATAATACACATTTAAAACAATGTTTTAAGAGTTTTGTATATGAAAAGTGCATGTTTAGCTTTGAAACATTAAACATGTTGTATGACATGTAATACTTTTAGATTTTGGATTTTAATGAAGTACTTGTTTTTAATTTTGTATGTGTTGTACTTGTGTTAACATTAATAATGATATGTAAAATTGTTAAAGTAAGTTAAGTTTACTTATTTTTTTAATAATTGTATTAGTACTTAAACTGTCCATATACCTTTTAGTATAACTACATGCTGTATATTGGGTATAATGTAAATGCATGCATTTTTAATATTGGTGTTTTTAAATAGTAGAAGCTTTGCTTGTGTTTATATGCATTGTAGGCATGTGTTATAGTGCAGTTTTTTTATTCGTTTTGTTGGTGTTCCTATGTTTTATATAGCATGAACCAAACATTTCAATTACATTATCTATTGTAAGCATTTTTACTACTACAGGATTAAATGTTTTAAATTAGTAGAATTTTGTTTGCGTTTCAATGTTTTATATGACATAAGACATACGTTTTTCATTATAATATGTAGTTTTGAATCAATGTTTAAATGTCGATTTACATTACGTTTCTAATTTTAATTGTATAAATGTACATATTTGTAATTATGTATTGTAAGTAATTAAATTACACACGTACATATGTTGGATTATCATTTCTGAAATACATGATTTGTTTTGGGCATCTTTTTTGCTTTACTATAATTTAATGTTTTTATTTGTAGTAAATACCAGTATGTAAAAAACATACTTGATTGTATTTTAGACATATAACCTATATATATTTAGAAAGAAATATAATATTCTTTTATTTTGCACAAATATTTGAATGCAATAGACTACTTATTATTAAAAAATGATACATTTTTTAAAAGGTGTTAAAGTGCAAACACTGACGTGCACCTATTCACATATGCACAGTAAATACAAAGAAAAGAAATGGTTTTAATAAACATTTACTTTTTTTTAAAGCATGTCTCGAATGAAGAAATGTTAATAACTTTTGCAGACGATTGGCAACATTTGTTTCTCCTACTGCAATTATTGTTCCAACTTTCAAGCAGTCTAAAAAAGAATGAGCATCTCCTGGGTCCATGTTTTGCAAAGTTGGAAGTCCACTAATTTGATCATTTTGGGACATTTTGATGATACAGGTTCATTTACTTTGAACTCTTACACTTTCCATATGTTTTCCTTTAGTACTGTGTTTTTTTTTACTTGTGCTTACTACAGTAGAACAGTTTTTTACTTGAGTTTGTTTGTTAGTTTTATTTCTACAAAAACATTTTAAATATATCTGTCTATTTCGTATATGTGACAACATGGCCCTATTTCCTAAATGATGTTTTTGTAGGGAACCCCTATTTCTAAATGTGCATTGCAGATGGTGCAACTTACTTGAATAATGTTTCACACATCATCTGTCTGAGGAGTTTCAAAGAAGTTCCAAAAACAAGATCTTAAACTGCAAAATGGAATTGTTCCAGAGGTTTTTTTTAATACTTTTTGTATGTGTGTTTTTGGTCTTGCTAGTAGCACCACGTAAACTGCTTGTACTGATGTCAGATTTAGGGACAATTTGTTTTGGTAATTTCTCTATAGTTGAACTTTGTAATGTACAAATCAAAGAAGTAACAGTAATAGGCAAACCATTGTTTTTGTTTCTGTGGACCAAGGCACTTTTAATCCTTAAAACACCACTACTTGAAATAGTACAATGTTTTATGTTTTTTTTTTGTTAAGGTATCAGGAGCTGTCACTGTTGCAATACAACTACATTTAATAGGCACATTACTTGTTTTATTATATTTATAGCAGAAGTTTTAACATTGGAATAAACAGACGTTGCACCTTTTAAATGGTACTAGTAGTAGGTAGGACATCTTTGTTGGACCCTCATAATAGAAGTTTGCACTTTTGAAATAGTACTAGTAACAGTACTAGGGAATGTATTTGTGTTATTTGTTTTAAAAAATCATGAACTATGGAACATTCGAATAGTAATAAGTGCAGCATTAGGTGATTTCTCTTTTTTTTTGGTTGTGTAACAGCACTTGTGATTATTGAAACAGTGCTAGAACTGGTAACAGGAAATGCAGGTTTTATTTCACTTTCAAGAGGAGGAGTTTGTACTATTGAAAAAAAGTGTAATTTTGACTGACTGATTTTAATTAATTTCAATGTGACAATTGTAGGTATCTGACATGGTGAATTAAACTGATGAAGTTTGGTACAGACAGACCCATCAGTAGCATTGGGAGTATCAAGAAGTATATTCATAGTTTAAGTTGTTTGTTTTAAACCTTTTAAAGGACTTTTGGAGACAGAAGTAAAGACTTCATGAGAAGACTGTTCAACCCAGTATATAAGAGTGTAGAGAACTGTATGTTAGTGATGTTATATGTACAGTAGGTGTTACCAAATCTACATTATAATTACTAGGACAACATACACACCTGTTGAAGTGTTAAAGCATATGCCAGTTTGAAACTTGTTGAACCTATAAGAGGTAGGTAATATTTCCAAAGCACTGTTATCATTAGTACGCTGGTCATTCAAATGTTAGCACATTTTATGTTGTTGATGCTGTAAAGTGTTGTGACGGTGGTAGACCAAGACCAAGACCTTGTTAGAAACAGTGGGTGCCAGTTGTCATTAGAAACAGATATGAAGGGGAGGGTACAAAAAAAATACTGCACGAGGCAGATTGAGAAAAAACAGTTGCAATGGTGTTTTCAACAATTCATGTGCTATAAAGCAATTTGTGTGACCTAGCCCATCTTAAGATTCTGGAAGGCGCACAACCCCATATTTGGGGTGCCACTTTGATGGTCACCACTGATGATCTATCGAAGTACTTAGGGCGAGGACCAACAATCATTGATTTATTAGAAATCTTAATGCATCTCTGCAATGCCAGGTGGATGCCTTCTTAGAGAGAGATTTGATTCTCATATGAGAACCAAAGTTATTTGAGAAATTCTGGCTCCTTTCACACTCTCATTACCAATGACACATGTTTAGAAGGAAAAAATGATTCCCAGGCAAATGTACTGTAAAGCCCAAGCTCGGAAAGCCAAAACGCTCTTTGGATGCTGTCTTATCACATATCCTGTATAACAAATATTATGTCCCATTAATAACAGGTGTCTAGCCCCAAAGAGTGTTATCTCCTCATTCTGTGCTAATTCAGACTTGCCAAAGTAGGTATTGCTGACCCCAATGTGAGGCATCTGTACTTCTGGGCTAAATCTGATTTGCTACATATACAAGTTGTTTGCTGTTCACATTTGATAGTTGAAGGTTGCATAAGTATAAACTGACAAGTCATACAGTAACTCAGGTACACTGTCAAATGGCCAAGTTCTTTGCTGTCAGATCGCCTTTTCTTAAGCAGGCTTCATCAGTGAGTGTCGAACCCAACCTCTGCAACGTAGATGTAAAAAACGTTCCCCAAGCTGTTTACTTTTCTATATGTTGGTGACTATCTTAAATATAATAAAAATAATAAATAATATAGAATAGATAAGTAACTATACAAGGCAATGCTCAGAGGATGCATTTTTATTGTTTGTGTCAAAAATGCAAATCAACCTATTCACAAAAGGTGCCTGTGCATTTCTAGTGGCTGTGCATCAAATAATATGCTGGCCAGGCCCCTTGCATAAATAAGTCTTTGGTGCATGGATGAAATCCCTGCACAAACGTAAATTCAGGGGTTGCTTTTATCATGATGGGACCTTAAAAGGTCCTGTCATTGTACAAATTGTAAAACATTAAAATAAAATAACGTTTCTCTCCCTGTTAAGCAGCATGGGAAAGCATCTGTTCAATCCGCTGCTGCTCCACACTGCACATTGTATTCTGCTCCAATGTCTTAATTACGGGATTTACACTAATATGTGCAGAAACACACCCCATTGTTGTGCTTATGTGCAAAGGGCATGAAAAAGGAAATATAAATCTGCACATCAACTATGCACACATTTAAAGGAACCTTGCCAACCGGAACATCTATGCTGTTGGCACAGCATAGATGGGCACACGTGATGAGATGCATTACTGTATATAAATGCCATGTGTTTGTTTCCAATTGCATAGCTCATAACATTGCAATCCTACCTGACAATATGGTATTTCTTTAATGACCATCATAATCTACATCAGGAATGCTTGGCATGTGACATACACTGCCTCAGAACCACAGGCCTTTCTCAGGTAATTGACCAGCAGCCTTGGACTCTCCCTGTTATTAAATACATAACCCCAGTAGTCCTTGTGGAAGTAAACTCAGTAGGATGAAACTCCATTCACCACTAATGCATGACTAACACCACTTCAGCCATCTAGAGGTTTCGTAGGTCCATGGTATGAGTTCCATATATTGTATTATCATAAACATTCATCATACTCAACGTGTCAACCTCTGAGACATTAAATGCAAACCTAGGCATGTCTGACACGCGACTGACTCTGCTGGTCTGAACTGCAATCTTACCATGCCACACTTCAACTTGATCAACATCAGAAGGATGAAAGGCTGAGTTATTTTTACCCAGATTCAAACCGTAGACCTGCAGATTACACACAGATCTCTGCAGTTGCTATGTTAATCCACTGGGATATCTTGCTGTAGAGTTTAATGTGCTTCCCTATTTGGATAACATTCACAGATGCCCAGGTCTCTATTTTCTCTTGCTAACACCCTTCCCTAGCCCTCCACCTCTACCCTGACACGACCCCCATGTTTCCCCAATGTTTCTCGTCCTTACCAAAGCTGTTTAAGTTATTTCATGTATGTTTTCGTCCTAAGAATCAGACCAAACGTGCCTAAGCGCCTCCTGAACCTCTCTGAATATGTATAGCTCCTGGAGGAGATTCAATTAGATCAGGCTGGAAGGAAAATATCCTGGAACCTGTGAACCTACTTGAATCCCACTAGGAGATTTGCAGGAACCAGCAGATCAATTTTGAGAAATCTCACCTATTATTTTAAATTAAAAAATGTACACCAGCACTCGCATTTGGCGTCTGTATCATGTTATGGTTGCACCTGTCTTATAAAAGTGCTTTATTAATATAGCATGTCTTATTTCTCTTCAGACCCAAATATGAAATCTCTGAAAAGTTCATACTGTGCTATTTTACTCTCACTGTGATGAGGCAACGGGGTAGAAAATACACCCAGGAGACAATGGGGGCATGTGTTATCCTTTTGTTATATGCAGGGGAGTAATTTACCATAAACAAAATACTTACACCTATCACCATAGTAAGCGAAAATATAAATATGACAGTAGGTAACTTTCACGTTCTATCTTATGGTCATTATCAGGGGTGGATTAATTGTTTTCCTGGATTATTTACTGTATCCATTGATGGGACAGGGTTCTTTACACCTGGTGTTTACATGTCTGTAAATGTGGATGTGCCTATTCTGTGCTGTGTTCAATTGAAACTTAAGCAAAAGAAATGTAAACACAGAAGCTTCCAACATTTTGCCACCTTACAGTGATGGTGAAAGTCTAGTTCTCATAGTGAGGCCCAAATAAAATATTAGAATTTCTAAAGTATGAATATGAGCACATCTCTTAATTGTCAAATCTTGTATAAGCATCATCACACACTGACATGCTGTTCCAGAGTTAACACTCAGTTGTAATTATTGGACAGTACACATTATTTTATAGCAGCAACAAGGTATGTGCAATAATGCATTGAAAGATGTGGAAGAAAATGGTGGCGAGACACAGAAAATGGTCTTAAAGTGATAAAAATAAGCAAGGAAAATATTCACTTAATTTTCTCTCGAAGAGCATTGCAATTTGATTAATCAGAAGTGGTCGGTCATGAACACTGACTAGCAAAATGCAATAAGAATTAAAAAAAAACATATTCAAATGACAAATACTTCATGAAGCAGTCTCCAACAATCATAGTGATCTATGCTGATAGGACATTTTGAAACAAATCCTACATATGAGCCCCATAATGTGGTACTTGAAACAGGGTAAGTAGGTAACCGTCAAATCTCCTCTGAATAACCTGTACACATTTCTCAAACACTGTCCCTAGGTAACATGTCCTGCCCCATTCTTTAGAGCCAATTACCTTTGAGATGATTGTACCTGCAAATTTTATTCTTAGATATCTACAGTGAATTCACTTGATTTAATTAATTCCCATATCTGGATTCCAAGGGAAGCCTGCACACACGTACCCCTAAATCTACCCGTTCTCAGCAATAAGCAGGTGTTTAGGTACATTGTGGTCCAATCAACTTAATTCCACAACATGCTTCACTACTTCATGGGGAGACACAAAAGCACATGAAGGCATGCTTAGTCTACACTGTACCTTATACCAATGAAACCACTGTTGTCACCCGAGAAAGAAATCTGGTTGCCTAATGAGCATGACTTGAGGTGAACATGCCAACAAGTCGTTGAAGTGTGTGTGCATTGGGAACCCCAGAATGAAAAGTCTATAATCAAGGAATAATATATTGTACAGCCAAACACTCGAAACCATAGAGAACCATTAAGCTACTTAAAGTAAGTCCTGAAAGGTATACATCCCAACCACTGCCTCACTAGCCACAGTAGTAAATCTGAAATATTTCACTTGAAGTTGAGTTAGACAGGGGGCACTTTGCAAATAAATAAAACCTAGGCAGGCAGATATATGCTAGGCAGGTCAGACAAAGATAGATGCGAAATTATCCCAACATATTAATGTCAAACCATAGTAAAAAGTTATTCAAAATATTAGTCTTTACCAAACACACTAAATATATAATTAAAGACCACGTTTTTAATACAGCATGGATACCAGTCGAAACACATTTGAAGAGGAGCTAGCTCTTTGTCAACCATACAGTGATACAGTAAAGATACCAAGCAGACAAAATATGACTGAAAAATCATGTTTAATAATGATAGAATATTAGAATTTTGTTGTGACCATGTATACAATCCGAAAACACTACACAGATTACACTGGCCATATGCTGAATCAAATATGCACCATACTAATAGAAATAACTGTATCTGATACCATTGTGGGAGTAGAGGTCACTTCACTTTGGAGTAGCCTTTTTTCTCATAGAACACCACCAGAAGTACTTAAGACAACACTGCACAATACTTACCTCTTATCCATGGGCAAGCATTAGTAGAATTGCGGTGCAAGATAGATCAATTTTCATAAAGGAACCGGATAATGAACTGCAGAATGCAAATAATATACTATCCTTCTTTAACAACCATCTTATAAATATATGTACTACGTGGCTCCTCTTGAAACTATTAAAAGAAAAAGTGGCAAAGTTAAAAATAGATATTCATTTTGTAGACTTAAACACAAGACATTGGAGCCTATGAAACCAAAAATAAGTTTGCCAGGAGAAATTTAAGAATATGCAGCATCACAATGTTAAAAACAAAAATGCATCCTTCTAAGATTTGTAATTTTAAAAAAGTATGTTACAAATTAGGAAATGTAGATAACCCACAAGCACTGACATCTGATATAGTATCAGCAAAACAGCTGGTAGATGATACTGGCAATGTCTTTACTGCCAAAAACAAACACATGTGAGCTGACCAGTTACATTACCCCTTTTAAATGCTTGTCTGAATATGGAAAGAGGAAGGACATTGTCATCTCTCTATGATTTTGAATCTTCTAAATTCATCAAGAGGATCTTTCTCACCTTTTGGACTTACCCTAAAAGTGGCAAAATATATTGTTCCTCTTGTCTTCAAAACTATACAGCACATGCTTAATTCATGTATTAACTTGGGTATAACACCAAAAGCACTAGGCACAAGTGTTGCAGTCTTGCAGATGTTTAATTATCCCTGCTTACCCATGGATTTCCGTGATTGTGGAGGTGTGTCTTCTTTGAAGCCAATGTCCGTATGCCTATATTAGCAGTGCACCTGAATGAAGCAATGCACAATGTGCTGAGAGAAGTGCTGTAGTATTTGCAGCATAGGTAGTACTGGCTCTGTGTGAGCAACATTAGTGATGCAGACCACTATATTTTTTATTCAGCTCACTTACTCTGAAGCTTACTGTTTATCATGAATTCAGATGGATATTATTTGCACTCTATCCCAAATTTGTTAATGACAAACTTTGCTTCCTTGGGGGAAGGGCCACTTTTGCCTCAAGTGGTGCAATAAGATGATAATAGGGTTTGGGCTTGTGCAAGAATTAAATATAAAGAAATGGATACCTTAAGCTCTCCAATTAAATCTAAAAACAAAGCTACCTCATACTTCAATGTTTTGAATTCCAAGACGCTAGCAGAACCAGAAACTGGAACTTATAATTCTGCATGATCTGCTTCACTGTCTTTATCTCCTTTGTCTATACTGACCTTTAAAGCAAATTTCACATTGGGCGTGTCCTTTATGCAATTGTTTTCAATCTTGCAGCAGGAGGTACATGACATTTGAATCACTGCTGCTCCATCATTTTTAAGGCCAGTTTGAATCTAGCTGTCAATTGAATCATTCATGCCAAATTGCTTCTTTTAGTGAGTTCTCCTTCTAAATTGTCTATGCCAGCTCTTCCATCATTGGGGCTGTTACACACAGTATTACAAGCCATGGGTGAAAGTATATGATGTACTAATGGAACATGTTTGTGCTAATACAACTTTTAACTCTGAAGGGTGGCTCCTAAAGGAATCGTATTGTGTATTTTTTTGGTTTTGTAATTTCTTTGGCTTTTTTTGACAGGAGTGGCAAGATAGGGTAGGGAATGGAAGGATGGGGCACCAACCACAGGGATGAAGGGGCAAGTGGAGAGAGGAAGATGTTGGGCATGCATTAATCAGGAAGGGGGCAGTGTTTCTTGTGCTCCCTGACTACAGCCTCGAAAGCACTTCAAAACTGCTTCCCCTTACAGAACTGTCCTTCATAATACAAACATAGCACTATGACCCTTGAAAGGGAAGTGTCAACAGCATTCTGTATGGCCTGTGAGGTCACTGTTGGGATCCTCTGCCCAAAAGGAGTATCCCTTGCTGTCACAGGAGCAGTCGAGGAAGATGGGGTAGTGGGCCTTAACCTACTTTTCCCCGAGAAAGGTACCACCTTCCTCAGTACCGCTGGCTGGTTGGACTTGGTGTGGTGCCACATGGAGGTGGTCCCGTAGGAGTACAAGTCCAGTTTTCCATGACTGAGTACAAAGCAGCAATGCAGCAAAACAGGTGCTCTCTCCTGGATATTCAGATTGAGAATGAGGAAAAGTAATGGGTGGGTCCCTTCAGAGTAACAGTCCGCGGACAGTCGTGCTGTTCACAGACAACCGAGTGGCAAAAAGGCAGTGAAAATTTGCAAAAAGTTGCCAGATCAACCAAGAATGGGTCTGGAAGCTGTGAAAGGGTAAAATGCTGGCTTCAAATACGCTAGATTGGCAAAAAATGTAATTATAAACTGTCCATGGTCACAAACATATTTCGTCGACAGCCTCATCACACTGCATGGGTGCAGTCACATGATGATGTCTGCAATATTGACGGCTGTCCGTGGACACCCATTGGGCGGAGTCAGAGTGTGCATGAGCTGGGTGTCTGTTGAACAGGCATGGTGTCCAAAAATAATAAAGAGTGTGGCATGCAAAACCAGACGTGTCTGGATATCACGCCTGTCCGGTGCACCTTCATTTTGAGTGCAGACCCCCTATATAGTCGGAGTGTCTGCAGACTCATAATGGGAGTTTAAATAAAAAAAGGAAATATCACACAACAATATACAAAACATTTATGGTATAAAAATAGACGTAGTCAAGAAAGATATGGGTATCGGAATGGGAAATATAAATGGGAGGATTAGGAATTTCTGTGCTATAATCATGAGGGGAGCAAGGGAGTGAGGTTCCATAAAAGCTACTTTGATTGAAATTTTCAGAATTTGATGGGGGTGATTACTGGGGACAAGAGGGGCAGGTGCAAGAAGGACAGTGATAGGAACTTGTTTTATGACATGATTTTTCACATACTGTAAATGTTCTTTAAAATCATTACTTAGTTCATCCAGTTTTTTAGACACGTTTGTGATTTGATTATTTACAGTTGGGGATAGGGATTCTGATTGTGATTCTTGGGATTGTGTATAATTAAACCAGGGCATGATTTCTTCATGAAAACTATGAACTGTAAGAAAAACATAAATTATTATTTTAGTAAGCTGTGTACAAATTACATTGTTACATTAAAACATGTATTGTATACCGTTAGAGATGTTATTGCCACTCATTTCTTCTTTTGGGAATTTCTCCTCTAACCACTCTAGTGTGATTGCCTTTTCTGTGAACAAAACAAGTGCTTCTGTCTTATAACACGTTTTTATAAGGAAAGTTAATAATAGACAAATAAATACAATCCATTTACAATATAGTGAGCATTTGTTCTCAAATAAGCAATCTAGTGTTTTTCTATCTGTATGCAGAGTTCGATTGAGGAGATTATATGACGTGTACAGTTATGGTTTGTGATTGGTGCATTCCATTGTAATGTGTGCTGCATGAAAACATAATTTGTATTTTTAAAGTAAGATTTTGTACAACAAGGTACATTTGCATGCCGTGAACATTAGTTATGATTTTTGTACATGTGTTTGCTGGTTGATGGGCACAACTTCTTTGGGCCTCCCCCATGTTTCTGGACATTGGGAATGCTGTCCGACGTACGCAGACCACCACACTGTCCACAGACTCCGTATCTCCCACATTCAGGGGGGAATAATATAAGGAACTTGTAGCAGATTAAGGGTGCACTAGTAAAAACGTATGAAATGTACTGAAAAAATGTTGTTAAAGGGACAAAATATTTAAGTTGTACGGTGATGTCATCAATGACATTTGTGATTTCATCTTTGATGGCCTGGGTGTTAGTCTTAGCAGTGCACAGAGGTGGTTGCTTAGCGTACGATAACTGGCAAATTTCAAGAGTTTTTTGGGTTTTAATTGTAATCATAACATCCCATTAACCTAGTTTTTCACTGATTTTCATTGGTTTTTGTTAGTGAAACGCAACCATAATGTCCCTTTAACAATGTTTATTTCAGTGAATATACACATATATAAATACATATACATATATATGTATGTGTATATTTAGGCATAGGGGAATAGGGGTTTGGTGTTAAGGTTTGGGTTAGGAATGGGGAGAATGGGGTGGACCCACCTAACAAACAAAAGAATTGGTGCATTAAGGTCGACCAAATGCGCACAAACAAAATGCAGTCTCAAAGCCTGTAGAACCATATCTGTCATATGATGGCAATATTTGGATATGCAAGTCTGCCTTTGGGCATATTATGCATATAGCTGGACATACAGTACGAGGCTACAAGTGACACTGAATGAAGCCAAACCTATTGACTTTCTCAATGTTTGCTTTTGTCGCATTTACGTTTAGGGCCCCATTTCTAAATTTGAAAGTAAATGTGTTTACCGTTACTGTTACTGCCACTCATTCCCATAGGCTTCTCACAGGATTGTGAGTTAGTACCCATTTTTGGAGTACACAGAACTCCATGGAGATTTTGACAGATTTGCAGTGAGCCTGAATCCTGCACAGTAAATCTGCTAGTTTTGTGCCTTAAAGTGGAGGATTTACCTCCAGCATACTCCTGTGGGGGAATCCTCCACTTCAAGGTTAAACTCTGAATTTCCATTACTGCTAAATAAAGGTGGTAACGTAATTACGGGCACTTTTTTTACCACACTCCTGAACTCATAATGAGGACTGACTTCTAGTAATTGCTTCAGGTTGCTTTTTGCATAAGACGGTGCAGTGGGAAGGGTGACAGAAAGCAATGAGTTCTGCCCAGGGATGTGCATGAATCAGTGGACTGACACATAGGGCCTCATTCCGAGTATGGAGGTAGTCATGGCGCTATTTGCGCCATGACTACCTCCCATACGGGACCGGGTCCGACCTGGTTCAATGGGGATTTACCGGTCCATTCCGACCCTGGAGGGACCGGTAAGTCCCCATTGAAAAATCCATTCCCCATTCCCATTTGAGCCCCCATAGGACTCAATGGGAATGGGGAAGTAGCTAATAACGGTACTGCAATTTGCGGTACCGTTATTAGCTACCTGGTCCCTTAGCAGCTCCCTCTAAGGGCACCTGGTAAAACCAGGCGCCCATTGCGGGACCCGCTAAGGGACCTCGCAATAGGGCATAAAGGGATTACTGTCACCGATATCCTTAACGGTGCCCGGTATCCCTTTGCGCCCACCTCGGAATGAGGCCCATAGTCCTCATTCATGTTTATGCTATGTAGTTAAGGGATTTTAATAACACTGCTAACTGTGGAGCATGTTTTCCACTTCTAATATTGTTTGAAATTTCGGCATGGGCACTAGCAGGACTTACCCACGCCTTTTCTATATAGCTGCATTTTTACATGATCCCCTAAATACATAGGCATCTGAAGGATTTTCCTTTCTGTAGTTTAATATGCGGTGGACGACAGGCAAACATGTTATCGCCACATCAACGATATATGTGTAATTTGGAAGGGCAGCGAAATGGATTGGCAACTGTTTGTGAGAAGCATCAATTCCAATGTCGTGAATTTAAGTTTTACAGAATGCCACAGCACCACCGAGGTGATTTACCTTGATGTGGTTGTAACCCTTGATACATCTGGCTTTCACACAGTTCTGCATAAAAAACCTTCCAATACTGGCTTACCTTTGCATGCCACCAGCTGTCATCCTGTGTCTTGTAAAAGAAGCTTTCCGTATGGTGAATTTATCTGCTACCATAGGAACTGTACTGATTTGGCATCATTTGACCATCACTGTGCTCGAGCGGCTACTGATTTCTTGCAACAAGGCTATACCAAAAGTAACATCGAAATGGCCTATACTAAAGCTCGAGGACTTTGGAGGGACAAACTATTGTATGGTACCAAATCGCATAAGACCTTAACTGATGACAAACCTAGACTCATTGTGTCTTTTGATAATGCCTCCCACAATGTCCGCAAAATCATTGAACGACATTGGCGTGTTTTGATGTTGGACAAAGATCTATGCCCCTTACTTTCCAAACGCCCCACCATCACGTATAAAAGAGTACCATCGCTCAGAGACAAGCTAGTTTCCAGATTGTTGTCACCTATTGATAAAAGTCCTTCTTTTTCCAATTGGTTGGCAGTCTCCCCCATTGGCTTTACGAAATGTACTAAATGCAAAGCATGTTCCCATGCCACTCCCTGCAAATCCTTTTTGCATCCGGTCACTAAATGTAACCAGATCATTAATTATTCCATCAATTGTGACACTACTTTTGTAGTCTATGTCCTCTCGTGTCCCTGCATGAAGTGGTACATTGGGAGTACCACCTGTAAGCTCAAACTCAGGATTCTCCAGCATCTCAGGGCTATCAAAAATTAGATCCCGCGTACCCCATGGCCAAACACTTTCGGCAGGAACATGAGAATGACTCCAATTTGCTCACGTTTTTTGCAGTGGCACACATTCCCATTCATCCTAGGGGTGGAGACTGTGTTTTAAAACTACGACAATTGGAAACACATTTTATTCTGGACTTTGATACCAAGTTTCCCAATGGACATAATCTCGATGAGGAACTTTATACGTTTTGGGGACTTAAGTCTGGTTGATATGGTTAATTTCTGTGATGTTTTTTTTCTCGTTAATGCATCTTGATTTCCTTTTGGTGTAGGTGTTTTCTGTTGGCATCTCCTCCCCATATAGTGTATCCCTGGTCTGTTTGTTCTATTTTACACCTTACTTCATCGTTGTTTTTATTTTTCAGACTTTTCTCTGTCTAACCTTTTTATTTGCTGCAGCACGATTGGATGGGACTTGAGCTCCTCATTGTTTTTGTTTATTTTCAATATTTTTTGTTGTCCTTTTGCTTTTCTTATTCTTGTAGCTCCACCTTCTTTTTATGTAGTTTCACAGTTGTAATTAGTATTATTAACCGTTCCCACTTTCTGTTAACATTAGTTATTCCATGCTTTTCTCGCCCATGTTAGATCCAGGATTACTGGTATCTTTTATATCATCTTCCGTGGTCAGCTAAGGACCGTGCCATTTTATATATGTCGAATGCCGCCATTTTGGCTTTTGCAAGTTTGCACATTTTTGAGGCTGCCATACCTTCTTTTAATGATGTCTGATACTTTGCTGGAATTTTTGCTATTATTGATTCTGTTATTATGATCCGGCATATTTGCACACTATTATGCTGCTTTGCACTTGCACTTTATTTCATCTTTTAATGGGGCCGTAATGTTGTACCATGCTCTTTTATAGACTTCTATATTGCAATCTTGGTCTCGCACATTTGTGCTCCATTATGCTGCTACTATTGCGTGCACTTGCACTTTATTTCATTCGCCTTAATGTTGCACGTTGCATTTTGCACATATATTGTTATTGTCACCTTGTTCTTGCATTCGTGCACATTAATTTGCTGCTATAACTGCCTGAACATGCACTTTATCTTAGCTTATTGGTATTTGAAATCTATACCTGTATTGTATGACGATCCAGATTTTTATCATATGTTTTCTCGTGTGGCCGTAAGACGATTGCAAGATTACCATCTTATTTACTAGATGGATTTTTTTTATTGTGGGTGGTTATTTTACTCATTTAACTGTGTCTTTTTATCATGAACTACCATCTTTTATTAATATTGTAAACTACATTGGTGGCAACATGGAACCGTGGGTTCGCCTGGCATGGAATGTGTGCAACAGGGTATGTGTCATGGTTATTTTTGCCATAAACGTGCTTATAGTGCTTTAATTACTGCAGTGCCACTTGGCTCACAGTATTGCCTATTTTTCCTTTTCTATTCCATCATGGCCGCCGCTCTTCCCACTTGTCCAGGTACCCATCGAGCTCCAGTAAAACAGCAAAAGGACTACATTTGTCAAACTATTAAGGTGCTCCAGTCCTTCTTCTCTTCACGTGATCAAGCATTCAGTCGAGTGCGAAACGCGTTGTGTGCGGGTTGTGCTCATGGGCGTCCTGCCTCTGTTTTTGCCAATGCTTTTCAGCCGTATTTTTGTACTTTTTGTTTTCCTTATAATATTAAATACCTTTAGACCCATACCGTAATGTGAGCTGTGCTATTTTTTCATTGACCATGGTCTTTCAATTGACCGTGGAGAGTGCGGTTCATTTTTTCCTCTTTTTTTCTCAATATATAAATACATATACATATATATGTATGTGTATGTGTAGGCATAGGGGAATAGGGGTTTGGTGTTAGGGTTTGGGTTAGGAATGGGGAGAATGGGGTGGACCCACCTAACAAACAAAAGAATTGGTGCATTAAGGTCGACCAAAGGCGCACAAACAAAATGCAGTCTTTCAAAGCCTGTAGAACCATATCTGTCATATGATGGCAATATTTGGATATGCAAGTCTGCCTTCGGGCATATTATGCATATAGCTGGACATACAGTACGAGGCTACAAGTGACACTGAATGAAGCCAAACCTATTGACTTTCTCAATGTTTGCTTTTGTCGCATTTACGTTTAGGGCCCCATTTCTAAATTTGAAAGTAAATGTGTTTACCGTTACTGTTACTGCCACTCAGTCCCATAGGCTTCTCACAGGATTGTGAGTTAGTACCCATTTTTGGAGAACACAGAACTCCATGGAGATTTTGACAGATTTGCAGTGAGCCTGAATTCTGCACAGTAAATTTGCTAGTTTTGTGCCTTAAAGTGGAGGATTTACCTCCAGCATACTCCTGTGGGGGAATCCTCCACTTCAAGGTTAAACTCTGAATTTCCATTACTGCTAAATAAAGGTGGTAACGTAATTACGGGCACTTTTTTACCACACTCCTGAACTCATAATGAGGACTGCGTTCTAGTAGCTGCTTCAGGTTGCTTTTTGCGTAAGACGGTGCAGTGGGAAGGGTGACAGAAAGCAATGAGTTCTGCCCAGGGATGTGCATGAGTCAGTGGATGGACACATAGGGCCTCATTCCGAGTATGGAGGTAGTCATGGTGCTATTTGCGCCATGACTACCTCCCATACCGGGTCTGGGTCCGACCTGGTTCAATGGGGATTTACCTGTCCATTCCGACCCTGGAGGGACCGGTAAGTCCCCATTGAAAAATCCATTCCCCATTCCCATTTGAGCCCCCATGGGACTCAAAGGGAATGGGGAAGTACCTATTAACGGTACTGCAATTTGCGGTACCGTTATTAGCTACCTGGTCCCTTAGCAGCTCCCTCTAAGGGCGCCTGGTAAAACCAGGTGCCCATTAGGGGACCCTCTAAGGAACCTCGGAATAGGGCGCAAAGGGATTACCGTCACCAATGTCCTTAACGGTGCCCGGTATCCCTTTGCGCCCACCTCGGAATGAGGCCCATAGTCCTCATTCATTTTTATGCTATGTAGTTAAGGGATTTTAATAACACTGCTAACTGTGGAGCATGTTTTCCACTTCTAATATTGTTTGATATTTCGGCATGGGCACTAGCAGTACTTCCCCACTCCTTTTCCATATAGCTGCATTTTTACTTGATCCCCTAAATACATAGGCAGCTGAAGGATTTTCCTTTCTTTCGTTTAATATGCGGTGGACTACAGGCAAACATGAACTAACTTAAACACAGACATACATCTCTGCACAATACCTCTGTCATATGCATACTGTAAAATGGCTGTCAGGAAATATGTTTTAGTCCTTGTCATTCGTTGCTTCCATTTTTCTTTCCAGTGCTGTAATTTCCATTGCAGAGCAGCTCCATGCTGTCAGCATAGATGTAATTCCAAAGCAAATTTACTTATTCATGAGACGTCAAAGGAATACAAGTGCATGATCATGACTGAAGACTGCAGCGTGCATTAATTCCGATATTTAGGCAGTCAAATACTGATGATGCTTTCCACGTTCTGAAAACAGCAATGTTAATGTGCTACACAAAAGTGAAAAAGCTGAGAAAAACCTGGTGCCAGATTTTCAAAGCTTTGCACTAGTGCAAAAAAAGTGGAGCAAATTAATTTAGCACCGAATTTACAGTTTAGACAATTGGGAATTGAACAAACAGAATTAGCTCCAATTTGTATTAAATAAAAATGAAATGTATTCACATGGGCACAAAGGAAACAGACTATCCTATTTACTATGTTTGATGAGTACCATGAAAATAAATGTAGCAAACAGATATATGTGTGTGTCGTGCAGCAAACATAGTACAACAAAGTATAATGTATATTTGCCCCAGTGCATACGTTGTTAGATAATACTGATTGTGACAAAACCTGTTTGCTTCATACTATATTATCAAAACATGTTCTCACTGTTTACAGCTCATGCAAATGTCAGATAATCTGGCCCCAGATTATCAAAGATTTGCACCATTGCTAAAAAGTGAGCAAATGATGTGGTAATACAAAATGGAGCAAACATATTTTGTCACAATCCATATCATCTAGAAACGTTTGCACGCAGGCAAACATGCATCAAGCTGTTATTGTATACTATGTTTGCTGCATATCACACAACCAAAGGTGTCTACTATCTACTTTCCTTTTAATATTACGCAGCACACATCATAAGTAAAACAGCCTGCTCCAATTGTCCCCAGGTAAACATTTTTAGGTAATACAGATTGGGGCTAAACCTTTTTGCACCATTCTCTATTAACAAAGAAGCAACATTGGTGTTAAATTCATTTGCTTGGCTTTTTTGCACAAGTGCAAACCTTTGATAATCTGGCCAAAGCTGTCCGTGGGTCTACACACAACATTATTTTAATTAACAAACCCATGTGTTGTTTTTACTCACTGGCATGTGTTGTTTGGAGCATAAAATCACACACGCATTGTTTTCTCATTACCAAGACATGCCCTCCACTTTCAGAAAATATCAACTGAAACATACAGAAATGGAGAATTGCATCATTTGCCGAGCATTTAGGGGGCTGCAAAAGGAATATGTTTGTGCTCTTTTGACTTGTTTCTAAAGTTGGAATACTTAAAATGTAGCCAAACAATAAAATATATTGTTTATACTGTCAGCCATTTCTAAATATCAAACAGAAATAGGACCTAATTTACAAAAAAAAAAAGCTAAGTCTCGCTACGTAGTTAAGTAGTTAGCGTGAGCTGATTCATAGAATTAAATGCACGCAGAAACCTGCATTGCAAAGAAAAATGGATAGTGCCGAGAATGCCCACAACATGCCCTGTTGGCAAGCAGAACATATCGCTGTCGACTATTTGTTGTGCCGGACCCATGGAGCAAAGTAATCAATGATTACTTACCAGAGATCGCCATTACCTCCACTCCTGTCCTGCGACCTACAAGTCCTCATCCTTGTACCCCGCACTGATCTGCACCCCAATCCCTTAATTTAAGCCTGCACCCCCAAGCTTGCCCTCGTCCCAGTACCTCAATAATCTACGTCCCAACCTCCTAACCTAAGACAGTACCCCCAAGTCCACCCTCGCCCTTGTACATGCATTAATCTGTGCCCCAACCCTCTAATTTAAGGCAGCACCCATAAGTACACCCTCATCCCGAACCCCCACTAATCTATGCCCCAAACCCCTAATTTAATAGAAGACCCACATGTCTCCCTCGTCCCAGTACCCCCCTAATCTGCTTCCCAACACCCTAATTTAAGGCAACATCTACACATCCACCCTCGTCTCAGTGCCCCCATGTAGTGGTGCCCCTTCCCCCCAACTTAAGGCAACACCCACAAGTCCGCCCTCACCCCACTGTCCCACTAATATGCAACCCAATTTAAGGCAGCACACCAAAGACACCCATGGTCCAGTGCAATGTGGAGCACTCAACGACCTTAACTCATCTGGCCTGTGTCTACCATGAAGTACACATGCCAGACATCCTCTTCCAACATGATCACTTGGGGGCAGTGCCCTTGAATTCAGGAAAATCCCCTCTTCCATGGCTCCCTGTTGGATCATACTCAGATGCACAACAGCCAGCCATACTGTTACTGGAGCTACACTTTGGTCCCAAGATGTACAGCTGACATAGTCCACGAGTTATATGAGTAGCACAGTGATCCAGAGTGAGGCCACCTCCCTTTTTGCCATCCCCAATGCCAATGCCGGCCTCCCCTCATTTGTTGTAATAGGGCTTTATAGCACCATGATTGGCGACCATGCGGTTTCTAAATGGACAAGTAAGTGACAAAGGGACATCAAAACACCAGTAGTACCAAAACAGAACACATCATACAAAAAACGGAACCTAGAGAAGTGAATGGGCAGAGGTGAATTAGCTGTCACCAGATACCTCAAACAACTATATTCAGTGGAATATCGGGCATTAAACAATAAGAAATGAGTACCCATCCCTAGCAAGAGACCCAAAATACCATCATAAAACATCTCATTCATTACCAAATGTACCCTCACACTTACACCATTAGACACACAATCAAAAACGTACTGAACCAACACTAAAACACCAAGACCAAACATGCAGTTCCACTGCATAAGTAACGGCATCAGACAACTATTCCCTGCCACCCCCAGCTTTGCAATGGCCCTCCCCTACATGTGCAACACATACCCAGTTACCCATATGGACAAGTCAATCAAAGTAATACCACCAAGCCCACCTGAAATAACCCCCAAAATTAAACAACACCCATGAACAGATACACACATGGAGTGCCATGCCAACTTCTGCATACATGTATCACATGTCCTATGAACTTTCACTGCATCCCGTTTTTGCCGAAACTCATTTTGCTGTGTTCTGTTACGGCGCTGCTGGGAAAAGGTTTAACCTCTCTGCACACCCTGCCCTTTTATCTCCCGGTATGGCGGATAAATTGTAACCCCCTTTTTCCCTCCTAACTTCCCCCTTTTCACCCCACCATGTCAAGTGTTCCATAGGGGGACACCCCCGTCATTCCCACCGACTCTCTAGTTCCATATATGCTACACATACATACACACATCCCATTCAAACATACATACATAGACACATAAACGCATACCCGTACTCTTCCACAAACCACCTCCTTGACTCATCTTCATGCCACCGCCGCTGCCAGTCCCACTTCCTTAATGCGCTGTAAGTGCATGCGTTGTTCCCCGACAAGCTGCTGTTCTGCGAAAGCGGCCTGTGAGGAAACTTCATTTGGAAAAAATTCTCTAGATGGTATCACACACCAATGCACACCATGTACATTATTGAACAATATGCCTGTCCTGCAAAGCATGAAAGTAGGCAAGCAACAGATGCACATTACAAAGATCTGAAGAACCTGATTCTCAGAGCATGTCAGTTCACCAAATCCACAATAATCCACATACGTACAAGGACCATGAATGCATCATTGTAAACATCACACACATATGAAACATGCACACATGTCCCCCAGCAAACAGTCCAGTACCAACATGACCCACAGGGTGTTTCCTAAACCATTTGACAGTCACAGGACATACTTACATGGTGATCATGCTCAGACAAAAGGTGGTATGGTATGGTATTATTTATTTATAAAGGGCCTATACACAGGCATTGTTTCAAAGCGCTCAAGGAGGGTGGGAACATGGGGAAAAAAACTAAAGTCTCTCACAGCACTTGAAATTCTGAGACGTTAATGGTCTGCAAAGGCAGAGGAAGTTAAAAAGATACAATTAACAGTTGAGATACATCAAATAGGCCTGACGGCTATGCTGCAGTTTTCTCAAGTGCACATTAAGGGGTGAAGACAAGGCAGAACAGAAAGACGATCTTCAGGCAGAGATGCATTCGGAACGTGCAAGTGCAAGACGGTCAAGGGAGTGGGGGTCCAAGTGCACCCAGTCAGCAGAGACTCGATAAGTGCGGAGAGAGAAGCTCTCTTGGATTTGTTCAGAAGTGCAGTGAGGGGGATGGGGTGCAAGGCCATGAGGCAAGTGCAAAGAGGACTGGCAGGAGTGCCAGGAACCTGTAAGACTCTGAGGTACACCTTGCGGCCAGTCAGCAAAATTGTATGGAAGAGGAGGGAGAGATGAAAAGAGCAGAGAGCTAGGTTAGCAAGGTAGGGGAAGAGAGAAGGAGGAGGAGAAGAGGAAGGTCTTGAGGAGTTTCTGGAATTTAAGAAGATCAGGCTCAAGGCAGAGGGTGGCAGGGAGACTATTCCAGAGGGAGGCGCCACCTGAGAATAAGGATCTCACTCCAAATCTCTGAATGGAGAACCACCTCACTTGCAGATGGTTGGAGGTAGATGAGTGGAGGGCTTGAGAGGGACAATATTTAGGTAGGTAACGTTGGAGGTAAGTAGGTCCCAGCCCCTAGAAAGCCTTGTGGGCAGTGCAGAGGGTCTTCAATTTGATCCTTGAAGCCACAGGGAGCCAGTGAAGGGATTTCAGCACCAGAGAGATGCGGCCCCTGGGCTTGAGGCCAATGGTAACTATTGCTGTTCTGTTATGGATGAGATGCAGAGGGTGTATGGCAGAAGCATGGAGGTTGAGGAAGAGGCTGTTGCAGTTGTCCAGCCTAGAGAGAACCAGGGCACCAGAGACATTGAGATGCTGGGGGAAAGTGAGAAAAGGTAGAGTGCCTCTGAGGAGGTGTAGTTGATAGTTTGAATGTTTCGAGATGCAGAAATATTTGAGGAGAAGGAGAGAGTGGAGTCAAACATGACCCCACAGTTTTTGGCCTTGCAGGTGGGGTTGGGCATGGGGCCAAGTGAGAAAAGTGTGAAAGTGGGAAAGCGGGAGCAGGGGTCCCACTGCAAACAATCTCAGTTTTATTGGCGTTGAGGCAGAGGTCGTTTGCAGCACACCATGACGGGATAGCACAGAGACAATCAGATAAGAGTGAGGAAGAGGAAACGGCTGAAGGTAGCCTGAAGGATAGTTGTGTGTCATCTGCATAACAATGGAAATTAGAGGTGAAGGTGGTGATCACACGCGTCAAGGTAGCCATATAGACGTTGAAGAACCAGGGGAATAGGTTTGATACCTGGGGAACACTGCAGTTTGAGAGAGTGATAGTCGAGAGGAAGGCTCCAAGTTGCACCTGGGATGAACGTTCAGAGAGAAAAGAGCTTAACCACGCCAGAGCCTGACCTGTGATTCCCAGGGTGTCACGAAAACGTGTGATCAGGATGTTGTGGTTAACTGTGTCAAAGGCGGAGGAGAGATCAAGGAGAATGAGGACAAAGGGAATGTTAGCGTCAAGATTTGAGAGCAGGTCTTCACGGATGTTTAGCAGGGCAGATTTTGTGCTTATGGATGATCTAAAGTCAGACTGATGGTCATGGAAGCAACCAATTGATTCAGTGTGGAGGTTCAGCTGAGAGAAAGCCAACTTCTCAAGGAGTTTGCTCAGGAAAGGAGTGATAGAGATCGGATGGTAGTCTGCCGGAATGGAGGTATCAGCAGAGGGTTTCTTGAGAAGAGGGTGCACAAGGGAGTGCTTAAGAGCAGTTGGGAAAACTGTAGTGGAAAAGGAGAGCTTGGAAAGGTCAGCCAGGGCTGGCGCTGGGGAGTCAATGCTGTCCTTGATGGTTTTTGAAGGGCAAGGGTCAACTTGTTTGGATGATGTCTTCATAGATCGGACTTGTCTGGCGACCTCATCGGGTGTGATGGGTGAGAGAGAGGAGAGGTGGAGTTGATGTGGGGCCAAGGGAGGCACCGATGTTGGTGTGTGATGTGATATGGGGGGAAGGGAGGATCAGATGTCTTGGGTTTTTATGGTGAAGTGTGCTGCCAGGGCTGAGCAGAGGTCATGGGTGGGTGCAACAGAAGAAGGGGCTGCTGCAGGACTGGTCCATTCCTTGCAGACTTTGAAGAGTTTGGGAATGGTGTTTGATGCCGCAGAGTTGCAGGCTTCAATAAAGACACATTTTTTGGAGCAGATGCAGAGTCGATATTGCCTTTGAAGAAGGCAGCAGCCCATTTCCGCTCAGCTGCCCTACACTTACGTTTAAGGGCCGCCAGATCGGAATCATAACAAGAGTTGCACTTTTTGGAAGGGTTCAGTCGGACCCTCATGACAGGGCAAAGAGTATCAAGAGGGTTGGAAATAGAGAGATAAAGGTTAGTGAGGGTTGTGTCAGAGTGCGAATCAGCTGCAGGAATGGGAGGAGGAGAGTAGGTGGAGGCAAAAGTAGCCACTGGCACTTTTTTCTTAGGTCGGGTGACTTTGAAGCCGATTGGCTGTGCTGGGTGTGTCTCTGCAAGAGGAGAGGAGAGCTTCAGGCGTGTTGATTGAAGAGAGTGGTCAGTCCAAGAGAGAGAGGTAGTGAGAGGGCTAGAGAGTGGGATGTCAGTGGAGATGAGAGCATCCAGTTTGTGGCCCGCAGTGTGAGTGAAGCCAGAGGGCAGGATAGAGAGTGAGAGGGGGTTCCAAAGTTTGTGGAAAGTTCCTGAGGAGTCAGGTGAGTCCAGATGGATGTTGACGTCACCCAGCAGGAGGAATTGAGAGGAGTCGGAAAGTAGAGAAGAGGCCAGGTCAGTCCACTCCGAAAGAAAGAGAGTGGGCTGTCCAGGAGGCCGACAGAAGGTGGCCATAAGGAGAGAAGAGTTAGGAGAGAGTGAGAGCCTGCAGACTAGGGACTCAATGGAGGAGTAGGCCTGAGTACGGAATAATGGACACAGGTCTGGGAAGATCAGTGCTACTCCATTGCCTGTCTTCTTTGGCCTGGGTGCAGAAATATTTTATAGCCTTCAGGGAGGTGAGTGTCAAAGCTTGTGATGGAGCTGTCCTTGAACCATGTCTCAGTGATGGTGAGCACATCAAGATCCCTGTGTTTGAGAAGGTTGCAGATGTGAGATGAGTGTTTTACAGCAGAGCAAGTGTTAAGGGTGGCAATGTGGAGCAGCTTGCCATCATTAAAGGTCTTCTGGGGGGCCAAGGGGCAGTGGTCCCCCCACAAGCGTGGCAAGAGGGTCAGAAGGATAGTAGAGGATGGCGGCGGAGCCAAGGCCCATAAAGGAGCAGGGACTGTAAGGCAAGGCATAGGCGCCTGTGCAGAGGAGGAATGAGGCACAGTTGTCAAGGGAGTCTGTGCAGAGGACGAGGAAGGCACAGTGGACAAGGGAGCCTGTGCAGAGGAGGAGGAGGAAGGCACACTGGGCAATGGAGCCTGTGCAGCGGGGGAGGAGGAAGGCACAGTGGGCAAGGGAGCCTGGCCGTAGGGGGAGGAGAGGTTAGAGAGGGGAGGGAGGATCCAGTCAGAGAGAAAAGGTTGGGCTAAGGACCCGAACCATGATGGTTCCATTGAAGTAAACATCAATGATGACTCTGGAAATGGTGATGAGGTCCAGGGGAACCGCCGAGCAAGTGCCGCCATTAATGGGAGAAGAGGAGATAAGAGAGAGCAAGCCGACCATGTAGCAAGTCCATAGGTCAGGTGCGTTAAAAATGTTAAGGTTGTCAGTGAGAATCTCTATGGCGGAAGCCATGACATAAGTGACTGCAAAAGGAAGGCCTGGGTCTGGAGCCCAGTGTGTCCTTAAGTTTCATCCTGCCAGTTTTAGAAATAGGAGAAGTACTGAGGTACAAGGAGGATGGGGCAGCACAAGTGAGGGGACAGAGGGTAGTGCACACAGATAGTTCCATTTTAGCAGTGCAGAATGAAACACAAAGTAGCCACTAGGCACAGCTAACATTTTTTTTCAGCAGAACAGGTGCAAAACACAATGCGGCTACATTCTAATAGAAAAGGGGTGACAACTAATTATGATTTACAGGCAATCAGGCTCTTTCTAACAACAAAGGGGTTACAACTCATTTTGTTTTTCAGGTAAGCAGTCACATTCAATCAGCAAAGGGGGACACAACTAGTTACGATTTGCAGGCACTTTCAAATAGCAGAGGGGGTACAGTTAAATAATTAGAGGCAAGCGGCCACTTTCAAAGCTGAGGGGGCACAACTAATTACATTTTTCAGGCAAGCAGGTACTTTCTAACAGCAAAGGGGGTACAACGAATTGTGTTTTTCAGTCAAGCAGGCACATTCAAACATCATAGGGGTGCACAACTAGTTACGATTTTCGGGTACTTTCAAACAGCAGAGGGGGTACAATAAAATAAGATTTACTGGGAAGAGGGGGCACAACTAATTACGTTTTTCAGGCAAACAGGCACTTTCAAAGCAGATGGGGCACAACTAATTACGTTTTTCAGGCAAGCAGGCACTTTCTAACAGCAAAGGGGGCACAACTAACTTCGTTTTATAGGCAAGCAGGCAAATTCAAACATCAAAGGGGGCACAACTAGTAACAATTTTCAGGCATGTTCCAAAAGCAGAGAGGGCACAACAAATTACTTTTTTCAGGCAAGCAGACCCTTTCTAACAGAAAAGAGGGTAAAACTAATTATGTTTTTAGGCAAGCAGGCACATTCAAAGCAGGGCACAACTAGTTACAATTTTCAGGCACTTTCAAACAGCAGAGGGAGTAATGTTAAAAAAAGATTTACAGGCAAGCAGGCACTTTCAAAGCAGAGCGGGCACAACTAATTACGTTTATGAGGCACTTTCAAACATCAGAGGGAGCATAACTAATTAACATTTTTTGGAAAGCAGGCACTTTATAACAGCAAAGGGGATACAACTAATTTTGTTTTTTAGGTAAGCAGGCACATTTGAAAAGCAAAGGGGGGCACAACTGGTTACGATTTTCAGGCACTTTCAAAAAGCAGAGAGGGTACAGTTAAATAATTACAGGCAAGTAGACACTTCCAAAGCTGAGGGGGCACAACTAATTACATTTTTCCAGGCAAGCAGGTACTTTCTAACAGCAAAGTGGGTACAACTAATTTTGTTTTTTAGATAAGCAGGCACATTCAAACAGCAAAGGGGGCTCACAACTAGTTAAGATTTTCAGGCACTTTCAAACAGCAGAGGGGGCACAATTAA
This sequence comes from Ambystoma mexicanum, assembly GCF_040938575.1. Taxonomy (NCBI): domain Eukaryota; kingdom Metazoa; phylum Chordata; class Amphibia; order Caudata; family Ambystomatidae; genus Ambystoma; species Ambystoma mexicanum. The sequence goes on along the minus strand of NC_090933.1, from coordinate 550,998,366 downwards.
ATCAGATTTACAGACAAGCAGGCACTTCAAAGCAGAGGGGGCACAACTAATTATGTTTTTCAGGCTCTTTCAAACAGCAGGGAGGGCACAACTAATTACGTTTTTCAGGCAAGCAGGCACTTTCCAACAGCAAAGAGGGTAAACTAATTTTGTTTTTTAGTAATGCAGGCACATTCAGCCAGGAAAGTTGGGCACAACCGTATGATTTTCAGGCAAGCAGGCATTTTCTAACAGCAAAGGGGGGCATGACTAATTACGATTTTCAGGCAAGCAGGCACTTTCTAACAGAGAAGAGGAGCACAGCTAATTATGATTTTCAGGCAAGCAGGCACTTCCTAACAGCAAAGGGGACACAACTAATTATGATGTGCAGGCAATGGGCTCAACAATATTTGTATTCGCAGCAGACAGCTGGAAAACAAATATTGCACATGGGACCAACAAGAGGTGCTAGATTCGGTTTTGCATACAGGGGAGAGGGAAGGGGGGCTGGACAGTCACATGTGTGAAGGACGATGGAGGATGGCGTTAGTTGAGGGACTGACCTTCCAGAATGTTGTATGATTCAGTAGTTTTGAAGTTCATGTCCAGAAAGTATGAAGATCTCTTCATAGAATGTATGCATATCTCTTCAGTCTCCATATGCACATTGGAGGTGTGTGGGGGTGGGTGTTAGAGAACCCACAGACCCGGCCAGGCAACGGACATGGGAACAGACAGGGCCTTAGAAAGTGGGCCTTGGAAGGGGTGGATCCGGCTAAAGCCTGCCGGTCCATCATAGGCATACAAGTATTGCTGGGAGACAATCAGCATGGAGAAGAGGCTGATGCTGGTAACCACAGTGAGCCTTCACTGAGAGTAAAAGGCGGTGGCCATCTTAAAATAAAACACGAGGTCACAGAGAAAGGCCTCCTCATGTGTCCAGTTCCAGACAGACAAAGAGATGGAAAACAGTGTGGTTGAATCATGAATGAAAAATGTATTAAAGAAAAACTATGTACAAACATGGAACGAGAATAATTGGCCATAACAAAATAATAAATAAAGGAAAACTACAACTAGTAAACAATATACATGTGTGAGCTGGCTAGTCCATGGAAATCTCTGACAATGCCACAGCAAAGGCCGATTCACCCTCTACTTCTGCCTCTTGCAGGCGGGGCTCCGTTGTTTCCTGGAGGGCTTGCAAGGCTTCCCTCCTCCACTGCCTTGAAAGAATCCTCCAGGATGGTAGCCCACAAAGGTGCCAACCTCTCTGCCACCTTGGTCCGGGCTCTGGCAATGGCCACCTCATGTGCCCACTGCCTTTCCTCCACCTGCAACCTCACAAATGACACCTGTGATGACAACAGTGCATGCAGGCGGTGTCGTACCTCCTGCCTCACTTGCACCATGTGTGCACTTGCTTGCCTCCTCCTGGTTGCAATGACAGCCATGATTTTCATCCTCAGCATCAACATCTCATGCTGTCTGCCAATGTGTCTGGAACCCCTGCAACTTGATAACTGTCTGTGTCTGGAGATTACAGCATCTTCATTGCTATCAATTGTTTGCTGTTCCTCTTTATGTTCCTGGTCTGGCTCAGCAAACACCTTATCTGCCACAGTACAGACTTCCACCCCCATCAGGGCACAGGCACATCCAGACTGGGAACACTGGAACTTATTGGTAGCTGGGATGAAGACCTCAGTTGAGGTTCATTGGGACACAGATGAGGAGCAGAGGGAGGGGGGCATTGCAGTGGCCTTTCCAAAGTAGCACCAAAAAGCAATTTGCAGTCAAATGGGACAATGGGTGCCCCTTCTTCCCATGATGCTCTACAACAAGCAGATCTTGAGTCACTTGCCCAGCGTCATGCATAGATTCTGGCCACCTCAAGTCACCCTTTAGCAGTGGCAGCACTGCAGCCCGGATGGCCACATCAGGCAGAAGTGTGGTTGTTGGATGGGTGGAGGCATTGGTGAAGGTGGGCAGTGCTGCACCAGATGTCCCTAGGACAGTAGATTGTGCTGACCACTCCATGTTGGACTGCACAGTCTCAGGTCAAGGTGTGCAGACTGCACATCCCTCTCAGTACCCCTACCTGACAACATGGGCAGACCTCCAATGGCCTCCTCTTCCTTATTTTCCTCCATCAACCCAGGAACCACCAATGAGATTCCCATGCCTTGAGACCCTGTGTAGTAATGTCACTACCACCACCCTGTCCCTCTGCTTCTGAGGTGCCCACCACGATGATGGAATCGTGAGCATCCTTCTCAACAGCATTGCCATCAGAATAGGATGCTCTCTCAAACACAACAACCTCAGAGGAGGTGGATACAGCAGGGCATGCCTGGGGTCTGCACCTGTGTGTGGAGACCTTGCCACTGGGATGCAGCTCCATGGCACATATTGCACCCTCTTCTCCAGCTGCAGCAACTGTGGAAAAGGGAACAAAGTACATAAGGATCAATCATATGTGCCAATGCATGTGCACACTCCACTAGTGCATCATTAGTATGCTGTCACCATTAGTCAACAAGCTGCTGCATCATCCACAAGGATTTCTGGGGGCTCGGACCCTGCTACATCCAACTCTCACTCTCTAAATACCTTCCTGCTAGAGCCCTTTGGTATTTTGGCTCCAACTCTCTGCAGATCAGATGTATTTCCAAGCAGAGAGTGGGGGTAGATCTCTTACCTCCACAGGTACCCCCATCTGGAAAGGCCTATCTGCCCCTATCAGACTTGAGCCTGATCTCCTTAAGTTCTGGATGCTTCTGAAGACCCTCCTTTTCTCTTCCTCCTTCCTTCTCTGCCTCCCCTCCAAATCTCCCCCTCTGCCTCTTGGCTGGCTGCTTGGTTCCTTCAGATTCTTACAGGGCACCAGGTCCTCCTTGACGAGTCTACCCCCCTGCACTTGGTCTCCTCTGACCCTACCCAACCTACACTTGCCCTCTTGGCACCCTTCCCCTGCACTAGCCTGGCTGGGCCTGCTCCCCATGACCCCTTCAAGCCTCATTCCACATATTTAGCATGTGGACCTTCTTCCCCTGCACTCTCTGCATTCCCTTGGCACTGTCCACCTGCACTCCCGTAGCACTTGTTTAACCTATGGGCATTGTGCCCTGACTGACTCTCCCCTCTTGACCTCTCTCCGCACTTCTTGCTACTGCACATGCATAATTCGAATGTCAAAAGGCCTTGTAGGACTGTTTTTTGTTTTCATCATCCCTTTTTTTCACCCCCACACCTGTCTTGTTGTGCCTTGAAACACCTTGGGCCTCATTCCGAGATTGGAGGTAGCCATGGTGCTAATAGCACCATGGCTGCCTCCAATAACGGTACCGAGTCCGCCCTCATTCAATGGGGACTTACCGGTCTAGTCGGACCTTTGCGGGACCGGTAAGTCCCCATTGAAAATACCATTCCCCATTCCCATTTGAGCCCCCATAGGGCTCAATGGGAATGGGGAAGGTTCAAATAATGGTACCGCAATTTGCGGTACCGTTATTTGCTCCCTGGACACTTTGCGGCTCCCGCTAAGGCCGCCTGGTAAAACCAGGCGGCCTTAGCAGGACCCGCAAAGGGACCTCGGAATAGGGTGCAAAGGGATTACCGGCACCAATGTCCTTAACGGTGCCCGGTATCCCTTTGCGCCCACCTCGGAATGAGGCCCCTTGTGTAAAGGTGCATTATAAATACCCAATAAATATATAAATACCTACACCTGTCCACTTTACAGATGTATGCCATTACATATTCCAGCGCTGGCATGAATCTGCATTCCTTTTAAGGATTGTGAAACATGCATGACGTAGAAGCCACCATGATCAAGTCATGCATACCCATGGAGGTCTGACAAAATCTGTGGAAATATACACCCTGTGTGTACCCTCCAGCAACCTGGACATGTGCTTGCAGGTCAAAGCACTTGGTATGGACCGCTGGATTGACCCTCTCCAGGATATGGCGGTGAAAAAGTGATACTAGATGGCAGCCTGCACGTTGCACCACAGCCTTAACCTGGCTCTAGATCCTAAGGTCTTCCCAGTGCTTCTTTGCATGGTCCACTGTACGGACTACCACCTCCTCTACATTGATGGCAGCCATGATGTCTGCCCAGATCATCTGACGGCCACATGTCCCAAGCTGCTTCTTCTGGGATGAAAAGGCATGTAATGGGCCAGGACTTGGTCGCCCAGGCTGCCAACTTCTACAGCATAGACGTTGACAGCCCTCATCCTTGCCTTGGGGTGCTGGGCAATGTTGTGGACATGGTGTACATCAGGCTGGTGAGGTGAAGCTGGGCCCTGACTACCTGTGCTCTGGATCTGTGGTGGTGGTATTGAGGAGTGGAAGGACCTATGTCTCAGTTGAGGTAGTCACAGAGCCTGACACGAGTGCCACTGAGGAACAGGCTAAGGGGGAAAACCAGGCACTCCAGGGAAGTGCCAGTGGTCAGCAGGCACAGTACCAGGCAGCGGGGGATGTTGAGGTATGATGGCAAAATCAGGCTGGAGGATGCAAGAATGGGCACAAGGCAGGAGCTACAGCAAGGCACAGGTGTCTACACTCCATGCACAATGTAGCAATGACCAAATCAGAGGAAGGGCCCTATGCACCTAATCTCTGCACCACAGCCAGCGTGCGTACGCACGTAATGCTGTAAATGACATACCCCCCGGCCCCCTTGTTTGCCCTGAGGCAGAGATATTTGGGGGTACAACTCAGATTACCTGGCCTACACAGAGTCAGCAATATTTAGGGAATACAATGCAGATTTTGTGCCAACATTTGTGGATACCTTGCTGTGAATGCTGCTTGCACCATGAGTGGGAGGGCTTCACAGAGAGGGAGGGGATGAGAACAGGGAAGAGGGCAGAAGAAGGTTCCATCTGAAAAATATGGTGGTGAGCCTACAGGTGCCATTATACCACCAATGCCCACTAGTGCCAAGAGGGGCCAGCCTACAGAGCAGGAACAGGCAGCTCCCAACGAAGAGGTACAGTTCAAGGAGAAGGGGCCATCAAGGAAGAGGCATATTACATACCAGAACTGCATCCATGCCTCCTACAGGAAGCATCAGGATGCCTTCAGGTTTACCATAGCCCTTTTTTCCAAATAAGAACACTAACAAGTTAGAAGATCACCTTAACTGAAGAGTAATGACACATCTCTAACCATATTGTGATATTAGGAAATACCATTCCAGGAATAATATATTAATGGAATAATCTATGAATTCATTCCTGATGAGCCATTAAGTTCAAAATGGTGAAACACGTGTCGAGATGATAGAAATTGGAAGGAAATTAAAACTTTTTTTTCTTTGGCATCAAAACAGTGGGGGTCATTACGAGGTAGGAGGTAACCATGCCGCTATTAGCGCCATGGTTACCCCCTTCCCGGGTAACGGGTCCGGGTTCCTTGAATGAGGAATTACCGGGCCATTCCGACCTTGGAGGGCCCGGTAATTCCTCATTAAAGGAACCCGGTACATCCCCATTCCCATTCAAGCCCCCATAGGGCTCAATGGGAATGGGGAGGGTGCTAACAACAGGCCCATTAATAACAGGCCCATTGTTAGCATGCTGGGCTGCTCGCGGGACCCGCTAAGGCCGCCTGGTAAAACCAGGCGTCCTTAGCGGGACCCGCAAGCAGACCTCGTAATAGGGCGGTAAGGGGTTAACAGCTCTGGTGCCTGTGCCGGCCCCGTTAACCTCTTATCGCCCACCTCGTAATGACCCCCATTGTCAGAATATCACTTGAACCTAGACAAACCAATCATTATTAACAAAATTCTATAATCTGATTAAAAAATTGTGCGATAAATACTGGCACTATTTTTTCCGATTACTGGTTGGCACATAGGAATATTATCCCTCCTTATTTCCAGTGAACTTTGCTGTGTGGCAGTCACACGAAGTTGGTGTAACTTTTGCCAGACAACCAGAGAGACCAAAAACAACAAGTGTGAAATCTTTGTTAGACTGCAACTCCCCTTAAAGAATTACATACATGCTCACTTTCATTACATGTTGTGCATCCTCGAAAGTGGATTTGCACTCTATTTGTGGTTGACATTGACCTTACAGCACACATTACCGTATACAGGATTCTTTATTTATGCCAATACACCTATATGTGACAATAGCCTGCAAGACTTGTCATTGGACACACTCACAGTTTCATGCATTGTTAACAGAAATGTTGACTCACATGGACTAACACCAAGCAATGGACAATGTCACAGTTATCCATTCACTGACCCTAGCGGTCAGTGGACATGGATGAGTGACATTGGGGGTCATTACAAGTTAGGAGGTAACCATGCCATTATTAGCGGTACCCCCTTACCGAGTACTGGGTCCAGGATCCTTGAATGAGGAATTACCGGGCCATTCTGACCTTGGAGGGCCCGGTAACTCCTCATTCAAGGAACCCATCCCCATTCCCATTTGAGCCCCCAAAGGGCTCAATGGGAATGGGGAGGGTGCTAACAATGGGTCCGTTTATAACGGGCCCGTTGTTAGCACCCTGGTCTGCTCGCGGGACCCGCTAAGGGCGCCTGGTAAAACCAGGTGACCTTAGCAGGTTCCCGCGAGCAGACTCATAATAAGGCAGTAAGGGGTTGACGGCTCTGGCACCTTTACCAGCACCGTTAACCCCTTACATTCTCACTCGTAATGACCCCCATTGCCAGTGAGAAGTCGCATGAGAGTCGGCCTCATTACGAATTTGGAGGTAGCCATGTCCGTAATAAGGGCATGGCTGCCTCCAAACTCGGGTCCGGGTCCGTGGTCCCTGAACCAGGCCATTCCGACTTTGGAGCACCCAGTATTTCCCCATTCAGGGAACCTGGACCCAGACCATCCCCATTCCCATTTGAGCCCCCATAGGGCTCAATGGGAATGGTGAGCATGCTAACAACGGGCCCGTTAAAGACGGGCCCGTTGTTAGCATGCTGGTCCCCTCGCAGGACCCGCAAAGGACATCTGGTCTGACCAGACGTCCAGGGCGGGCCCTGGAAGGGGACCTCATAATGAGGCGGTACGGGGTTAATGGTGCTGGCACCTTTACCGGTGCTGTTAACCCCTTACCGCGTCACTTGTAATGAGGCCCAGTGTGTTCCAGACAGAAGTTGAAGTGGTTGGCCAAAAGATGTTTGAGTGATATTCATTCCACATTTGGAGTGTGAATTATTCAGTGATCATGCAAAACTATCTGAAATTGATTCCATCACAAGCCACGCGTCGAATTTTCATGGATATTAGAGTTAATCAACTTAATGTGTAAGACATCAGAAGCACGTGGGTGAATATTCCTGCTGATAAGAGAACATGTTAGCTATGTCATGAGGATAACATAGCTGAGTCTGCAAGACATGTGCTTACCTGCTGCTCAAAGATGGGTTGGTTCTGTGATAAATACTTTGCTAAGTTCGAGTTTGAGCAAGAATATATTAAGAGTGAAACTTTCTGGCTTAAATCTCTTGAAGGATTTAACAAAAGTCTTATCATTGCTATAACACAGATTTTGAAGAAGGTTAATGAGCAGCTACGTAAATTTGAGGATGAGGTTAAATTGCTGACTGACCTTGATAAATAACATCTAACAAAATATTATTATATTTTCCCTCTTACTCTACTTGCTATTTGACTATAAGATATCCCTCATGGCTTAGTGCCATTTAAATGGTGGAGTAAATAGTAATATATCTGTGTATCTAGTAATAGATGATAAGAGCTCTAGCCATATGATGACTGTGTCTCTCTGATGACCTTCATGATGTATATGATATATATGTATGTGATGTCTATCTGTGAGGTGTTGTATGTTCTAACTAGGAAAGATAGATTGGAAACATGATTATATGATGTTCGTTTTTTTTTCTTATAACACAGTGTATGTAATGTAGGTAGTAGGGATAACACACTTAAGTTTTGTATATATATTTATTTATACTTATCTGGTGATATTCTTATGCTACTTTATATTATATTATTTTATATGCATTTCTTATACTTATTTGCTCTATAACATACAATGTGTATGATGTATAATTATGTATAATTGTATATAATTATGTAAGTATGTAATTATGCAATTATGTTTAATTTTCTACTCAATTTGTGTAAAAGTTTAACAACTATATACACTAATAAAGAAAAAAGTGATCATGCAAGTGCACTCTGGTCATATCTATGTTTCACTCTCTTAACACATAGTTGAGATCCATGTGAGCATGAGTAAATACAAATCTGGCCTTGGCCAATGTGGTGAAGGGAGTGATGGGGATTTTGGCAACACAAATGCCTGTATGCAGTTTTGGTGAGCAGGAGAAAATGGGATTCTTCCACATGTTGCAAGTAGGCATGGTTGAAGTAGAGAAGGGGATCAGCAATGAAGCACAGACCTCATCTGTCTACTCTTACACCTTCCACTCTCATACATGTATTATGTATGTATGGTTGCCTACTCCAATCTGTGGCTTCACACAGGGCCTAATATGCACCAACATGATTGCACAGAGCATTGCATGTTAGTTACCTATGCTTTGCATGTTAGTCACCTGTGCTTTTCACATATCAGAAGGCCCAGCTTCAATGTGTGATGAATGTGTGGCTGGCCCTATTGTGTCTCTAGGCATTAGAATTAAAATATGCATACTCATCCAGGTAGGTAGGCCTGTGAATTTTGTTGTCTGACTTTGAAAATGGGAGGAGGAAGAGGAAGAGGGGGAGGATGAGGCACGACCACCCACCAGTGCAGCCGGGGATGCTGTGCCTGTTGAGAATTCTTCGTTTTGCCAGCCATCACCAGCAAGCCTGCCGAATCTCCCGATGATGCTGCAAAATCTGATGTGGAGGGCATACAGAGGGACATGTTGAAGAGCAGACCACTGAATAGTCTGGATGTTATGGAGCTCCTTGAGTTTATTGAGACTGCTGAGTTGGAGAAGGAGACTCAGGAGACCATGTGATTGGCAGTAGGAAGCCCTGCATCAATTGTGGCTTCAGTATCTGGAAGATTGCTTTCCCCCATCAGGGAGACAGCAGTGAATGAGTGGACGAGTGCCTTCTGGACATTACTGAGAGTCGGAGGAGGAGTTGCTGCATGCAAGTGCTCAATGGGCCGAGGTCCTGGAGGAGATGGCCAGGACATTAATCGCCTCGCAGAAAATTACATCTTTTTGAATACTGCACACACTGCCGATCTCCGCCTATTGCAGCAGGAAAGGAGAGAGGACATGCAACAACTGAGACGGGTGATTCATTATGATGGTTTGGCTTTGAGACAATCCCAGCTGCAGGAGATGGACACCTTGAGTGAAACCTTGCATGTGGAGATTTTGGCTCATGGAAATCCCAACGCCAACACATGGATTTCCTGAGTAAATGCTTGCATGCAGAGATGTTGACCTTTAAGGAATCCCACTGCCAAGATGCAGATTCCTTGAGGCACTCTCTGCATGATGAAATGATTGCACAAGGGACATCCACTACCATGAGATGGATTCCTGTAGACAATCACCATGCAATTGGAGACGTCAAGGGTCAGCTGCATAATGACACTTTGGCCACTTGCATCCTCCATCATCAGGAGCTTGTAGCAATTGGGGCCCTCATGCATGCAACCCTCTTACAAGAGGCCATAGCCAATGAGGACTAGGCTTTGCCATTGCGTGGTCAGAGTGCACTATCCCTGGGTCCAGCACAGGATGAGGGTCTACGTGAATCACGCATGTGATGCTTCGTCCATTTCCCCACACACACCTATCCTCTTACTACCACTACCCCTTCTTCATGCACCCTGGTGTCCATGGGCCCACAGAGGTGACTTGTATTTCTTTCATTTATTTGTTTACCCCCTCCTATAGGTTGGACTTCTTTTTTCTATATTGTTTTTGTACCTCGTCCACGGTGGGCTGTATTATTTTGTTTACCCCATCCAAGGTAATATAGGGTTTGGGGATAGCGGCATATCTCAAGTACCATATGGAAGTGAAAGTAAGTCTTTAGCTGGTAAATTGAAGGAGTTATGCAAGATATAAAAAGGTGTGCTTTGAGTAAAATGAAGGGGCGAAAATAGGAATGGAAATCAGTTGTGACAAGAACTGTTTTACTTTACACTAGACTATTCTGGCTATGCCACCAAAGAGGGACACATTAAGCTCCTGGCTTGACTTGCAAGTTCAACCCTCTCACCCCAGCGCCTACCCTTGTCGGAACCAGTCCGATCACTCGAAATAGGACTAATAGCTTAGGATTACAAAAGACAAAATTACTAAAGAGATGGCGCAAGCACTAGAAATCAAGGGAAAAGTTGCAAGAATGATTCTGACAGTTTGAACAAGTTATCAGGATAAGGATAGGATGACTTAGAGAGGGGGATAAGAAGCAAGACAAGATAGGCTATTGGTTTAGATGGGGTGGTGATACTTACAGTCCACTTTAGTTTCAGATTTTGGACCATGAAGGGTTCTGGTCACCACCCGGCAGGGCGTCTGGCAAATAGCTGGGCAGTTCTGGTCACCGGATGGCACTTCTGGACTGTCAATTCTGGTTACAGGATACTAAATATAGCAGAATAGCAGGATGCATGCAGTTAGTGGTATCAGGATGCTTCCCAAAAACACTGCAGCTTTTCCCTTTGGTAATTTGGGAATTTTAGTGGGATTTCAGATTTGAGGCCTTGCTGGAGCAGGATCATCAATGCTTGGGTTTTGCAGTGGGCCCTGGAATAGGTTCAGCAATGTTTTGGCCTTGTAGTTGGGATATGGAATCTGGATGGATGGAACAGGAACAGGACGCCAGCGCAGGAAAATCAGGAAGAGTGTCTGTCTAGAGACTTTTCAGGGACTCCTATTTATAATGCCTAGTGACATCATCAAAGTGTGTGACTCGGGAAGGCTTAACTAAACACGCCTCTAACAATTGGATTGCAAAAGGGTGATAGTCTCTACCTCGTTCTCAGCTGGTTGGATTTTTAGGAAAACGATGTCAGATTTATGAGGTGAGTTTTACAATGTCCAAAAACCTCCCACAGTTACTTTAACTAAAATCCGATTTTGCCACAAACATACATTTATACAATTGTAATCTCTTAGCAAATTAAATAAACAGATTACATATTTTGTGCCGCATGTTGCAGTCCAATCCTCCAGTCCATGAGACCTTGTTTCGCCCTTTTACCAGTTTTTTGCGCTTTTTAATGAGATTTATATTACTCAAAATTATAGAACTTTGTGTGGATTATCATGGGTGTGGATTATCATAAGGGATGTATGTACAAACATTTGCTTTTGCAACGTGGATGCTTTTCTTATAAGAAAGTCCCAACAAATCACTTTTACACTGTGAAAATTCTACATTTTTACAAAGTCTTGCTGCAGAGATAAAAGTCTTTAAAGTTTAATTATTAAATAGTCTTTGGAAACAAATAGCAGTCCTTTGTCATGTGATAATTTTTTTCTTGCCTTCCTTCAGCTGCTACCAAATGTCATTTCCTTCAATACAAGGTTGGGGTTTCTCAGCCTGATTGAAGGTTTTATTGCCCCTTCACACTTCAAACTTGCTGGCCCTGGGAGCTCCATTGTCAGGGGGTTAGCCTAGCCTGGATTCTTTCCTACCCTGTAATTATCAGTGGGGTGTTAGTCTCTGCTGAGAGTTTGTGATGTGGCTCCCTTCTTAGGGGGAAGTTTCAGGGCTCTGCCATCTGGAAAAACTGTTTTTTGAGAGCTTGCAAATTCAGCCCATGTGTTTTAAAATCTTTATTTTCTTATTGTGGGTCCTGAATTAAAACACACATGTGGAATAAAATAGCCCTTGTGTGTATTATCACCAACAACACAACCCCTTTACATTGCTAAATAAGGCAAGCTTCCATTCAACAATTTTCTTTTTAAACGGGCCATTTTTTTCCCTTCAGTTTCCAAAAAGCCAATTTTTACATCTGTGGTGAAAAGCTAGCATTTCTTTCTTTAAATTCGGTTTGCAGCCCCATCAGATTCCCACACTGTCTTTGTAGCCATAGTCATTTTCTTGAAAGCAGGAGTTTTGTCTGAAGTACAGATACAATGAAACTGACATGGCTCAGCTAGAGTCTCTCTGAACTGCTGAGCTTTAAATAATTTTGTAAAGAAATACATCTGTGTTCCGTGAGAGTAAAAAGTGAAGTTCATTGTTGATTTCTCTCAGAGTTGGTTTGACAGGGCCTGTCATTCAGAAATTATGCCTGGTTTTGGTGAAGCAATATGACATATCCTGGGCATGGTAGGGCCTTTTTATTCACAGTAGTTTAAGACAGAACAGATGGAATTAGCGTCAAAGCAGCATTTTTCAAGGGTGAAAACATTTCATTTTGAAAGTGAATTTTGGGTTTTCGACAAAACAGTGCTGCCTTTTCACTTTATTCCATTTATATGTTTCAGAACACACTGGCACGCTCCTTCAGTGTGTCCCCTTGTTCCATCCTGCCTGACGTGTGCTTGGCAGGACGGTTCAGCCATCTTTTTGTTGCTGCAAAAACACAGTTTTGAGGTCCTGGTGCTCACAGGAGCCAGCACAGCCATATTGCTGTTTCTTGCGCAAATGCAGCTTGGTGATGTGGGGAAATGCTGTTGAGTGGGTCAATATATCCCACACAAGGCCATTGTAGTCTAGAGGGAAGTGAGTCAACTGCTCATGGCACTAGGCAAATTTTCAAGTTGCGGGAATGGACATGTGGCCATGCTCAGTGGAGCCAACTGATGTGGTGTTGTGGACTACTACATCCTCCCACATACAGGTTGATGTTCCATTCAACATTGATGTGGATATGTGCAGTTTGTCAGATCAGGCAGACTCCTTTAGCTGGTCCAAACAAATGTCCAATGTCATTTCAGGCATCTTGCCTCATCTGGTGCCCACACTCCCTGAGAGAATACACCAGAGCCCTATTTACACCCAAGTCTCAATTGCCTCTGCTGGACAATGATCCTCCTAGCACCATTGTGAAGGCTGAGTGTTAGATGAAGGTGGTGAAGCATTCACAGCATAACATCTGTAGTACCAGGTTAGATTGTGCACTGTCATTCTTTTTCATGGCTGATGACATATGCATCCCAATAGTGGCATGATGTGGCACATGTAGGGTTTGCATGATTAAGGGGGACGTTTTCTTAGGGATTCTGTTGGTCAAATAGATTAGGCAATTATTTTTGAGCATGTATCGATTGATCCGGAAAACAATTCCAATGCATCATACCTTTAGTTTTCTCACATTTATACATGCAAAACCCATGGGTAAGAAAGTGCCTACTTGTGATAATCTTATCCGTTCATTCATCACCCCAAGTTCAAGTGCCCTTGAGGAAGTAAATCAGAACTCCCACCTCTCAATCTGACAGTACTAGACACTTACTCCCCTTTTCACAGTGCCATTTGAATGTCCTCTGTGCATAATCTATTGAAATGTCTTCATGGAAATGTCAAGATGCCTCTTTCCTCGATAAGTATCAAGAAACCCTTTCTGATCAGACAACATTGGAGTATTTTCTTCCTTCCTGTCAGTCTATTTCATTCCAACTCTCCACAACTCCTTTTTGCTCTGTGCAGCTATCTAGCAAGAATGACAAACTGAGAACAAGTACTTACACTACCTCAAATGAATTAACGGTACTTATATTATACAAGGGCCCTCATTCCGACTCAGGCGTTAAGGGGTTTACGGCGCCGTAAACGGCGCGGACCCTTAACGCCTGATTACAAGGTTCCCTTTGCGGGATGGCTTTTAAAGGCTGCTTTTTGCAGCCGTTAAAAGCCATGCCGCAAAAGGACCTTGGCGATAATTACGGCACCGTAATTTACGGTGCCGTAATTATCGCCTTTCCCCATTCCCATTATGCCCTATGGGGCAAAAATGGGAATGGGGAAGGGGCCATTGGTGAATGGGGAATTACCACCCCACTCACCTTGGAATGGGGCGGTAATTCCGCCATCCACCATGGCGGAATTGCAACCTTAGCGGCATGGACCATGGTGCTAATAGCACCATGGTCCTCCGCCAAGGTTGTAATGAGGGCCAAGGTCTTGTGTTCTAACAGATCATTTTCTTCATCAAGCAGTTGCTGCAAGAGCTATTACTGCCTTTGAATAGGAAATGGCCAAAATTAAAAAGCATTCTTTAGTGGTGCCTCCCTCTTTTAGCAAGGCTGACATTGGCCTGAGAGGTAAGAGCAATAAAAAAGGTTCTACCAAAAGTGGCTTAAAAGCAACACATTTTGGAAAGAGGGTGCTCGCTGGTGTGCATTGGTGCAATCTCATCTTTAAAACAACTAAAAAAAAAAGTGGGAGAATTGTAAGTGGTAATTCTGCAAGACCTCAAGATATTAATGGTGCAACTGAGTCAAACTGGGATTTGTATGTAAGGCAAACCTTTGGTGGAGAGTTGGTGGCTGATCATCTTGTGCCTGGAGTTAATTCAAATCGGTTATCTATGAAAAGCCCTCAGGACATATATAATATCATAACTGCTGCTATGTCCTCCAGTGCCCCAGGTGCAGGTGGAATCTGCAGTACTTTGATTAAGAACAATCCTTGGGCCTGGGCTAATGCTCTGCATTGACTTTTTCATTGTATTAGCCTTACTCAAACCATTCATAATTCCTGGAGGGACAACATAACAGTTCTGGTCCTTAAAAGGAGATTGAGCTGGTCCACATAATTATCGATCATTAGTTATGACTGACGTAGCAGCAAACAAACATTTTCGCCCACATTCCCCTAATGGAGTTGGAGGAATGGGTAACAACTGATAAGGTAATTCCATTTAATCAAATGGGACTTTGCAAGGGATCCAATATAACTGTCAAATGTTTGTCACTGCTCACCATTATTCAGCAATCATGGCTGATGCGGAAAGTCTCGGTATTCGTGGCATTCATTGATTTTAGTGCCACGTTCAACACAGTTGACAGAAGAACATTATAGAAAACACTTTGGGATTGGGATATTCCTCCAGGGCTTCTAAAAATGATCATTCAGCTACATGATCATACGAGGATGAAGGTTCGCTTGGACCAACACGGCAGGAACACAGATTGGATACCAACATTTAAGGGTCCTAAACAAGGTTGCATATTAGCACCAATATTATTTAACCTTTATCTTTCCTATCTGGGCACTGCCTTAGCCAATTCATCTGCAATCCCTCCAAAATGAGGCTTCAGGCCTTTACAATGGTTGGGATATCCAGATGACTTGGCTCTTTGGATTTGATCCACAGGGGTTCTTAAGTCCTCCTTGAACCAGCTAAAGGCATACACCATTTTAAACTCACTGATTGTTAACACCTGAAAGTCAACAATAAAGGTCTTCAGTCCCACACCGAAAAAGGTGAATTAAAGAAAACAAATGCTGTTGGATGGGGTGGCAGTTGAGGTTGTTTCTGAATATACATACTTGGGTATCAACTTGTACAATAGGCTGCAGGGAACTCAATACCTAGAACTAGTAAAAGTAAATATTCCATCCATAGCTGACGCTATTGGCTCATGTGCTCACCAGGGTGGTGGGTACTACATCAGGGCTATACTGCAGCTTTATAGCGCTAAGATTTTATCTGGCAAATTTGGGCTCTTGCTAATCTAGCTGAGATGCTTATATTGGAGCGTACCTTGCTCAAATGGCTCCTTAGCTTGCCTACAAATGTGGCAATTGAATTGGTGTATTTGGAGTTTAATATTGTGCCTAACTTGTATAACATTGGCTTGGAAATTGGCTAATGCCTCTCCTCACACTTTGATGGGCATCTTGCACCTAGCACCTCAGTTGAGATCACAAAACATGATTTCTTGTAATATTGCACAAATACAATTTATTGCAGAAAGGTGGCTTACTCAGGTGCCTGAAAATGTGCAAAGTTTTCAGCTGAAACAATATTAGACATGCACGAAAAAACTGCCTTCTGTATAAGAGCCATGAACAACCTCTTACTAATCTGGCCAAAAATAATCATGTTGTATCTTTTGTAGAATATCTATAGGAGAGGGAAGAAACACCTACTTATATACAAAGTTTTGTGGGAAATAATCTGGTATGGGATTACATTTGTAAACAAAACTTTATTCGGCAGCAAGCCATGAAAGTGTACACATCACAAATATTCAATACAAAACATTTACATCATTGACATCAGCCAAAGTGTATATCACAGTGACAGGGTAGTCCCCAAAGTAATATTTCCTGAAGACTCCACAGACAGTGGACAGGCAGATCAGGACATCAGCACACCTTGGTCTTTCTGCACTGAGAAAGAAATATTTGGCGATGTTTTCACCCCATAGAGATTGCATTTGCACCTGACAAGACAGGCCTCTGTAGCCCAGATCCTCTGGAGTGCAGACACAGTTCAATTACGCTGCTAACCGGGCAGTTTCATGACCTGTAGGCTCTCACTATGTCTCCTGTCAATCCAAGCTCACAACATTCCAGTGTCACAGAATCTGTGGTGTCCATCCCCATTTTGGAGAATCTAGCACATTCAACAATATGTTCCCTGGTCACAAAGGGGCATCCCCCTGTAGTCTGCAGCCAGTGCAGGCGTTTGTTACAGAGAGCTTCCCTGGGTTCTGGTCTTCTGGAGTATGGTTTGGCAACTCCATACAAAAAGATCGACCTGGTTGCCGAGGGCCTTTTGCATTGGGTGAGGGATAGCATGGGTTCCGAGTCTCCCATATAAAGAGGACATTGTGGTTCACAGGCCTTGTTGGATCAAGATCAAGTGGCGTTTGATTCCAAGGTGACCCCCTACTCCCCTTTGGTTCTCACATGAATGGGCCTGAGTCTAGGCCCATTGATGTCCTGTGTAGGCTTGGGCAGAGTTAGGCAGGGTTCCTCGGTGGAGCAATTGGGGTGCGTTTGAGACTCCTAGTAGATCCCATTATTTTTAACGTGCGTGCCTTCTCCCTGGAGGGTCGTGATTACCCCTCTCCCTCCTCCTTTGCCAATGGCTGCAGTTAGGGACAGGTAACATTTCTTAATTATGGAAAGTTTGACCATGAATGAGCTGCAGCAACACACCTTGCTCCCCAGCCCCCTCTCCTCTTTGCACTTTGGTGCTGATGTGACCACTGGGATAGCAACTAGGCCAGCCATATTAGTCTGTGGAGGGGTGTTTTGGGGCCGTTGGTCCTATGGCAATCTGCCCTTAAGGTCTGCATCCCTCCCTATGAGCACTGGGCCAAGGTCTTGGGGTGCCAGCTTACCTGGTTCCCCGCTTGGCGTAGTTCAGTCCCACCCCCCTCCAACGGCCCTTCTCCCCCATCTAACTTGAGTCTGGGGACCACAGAAGCATTGATATGCCAACATCCTGTGATCGAGCAGGCGGGGGGTGGAGCCAAAACTTCTGGGTCAACGGGGCAAGGGAGACCCTCCTTGGGCATCAATTGAATCTGAGTAGATTGCTCAATATGATGGTTAGCGGGAGACCCCCCTCTCCCTCCTCCTCGCCCAATGGGGTCAAACTGTTGGCACCTGGCTGGACAGCTAAAGGACACAGCTGGTCATCTAATACAGAGACATCCATTTTAGAGAGAGAAGGAATGGGACCCCCTCTCACACGGGCTGCCCAAGAACATCTGAATTTCATTGATCAGCATGTGGGCATCACCGAAGTCAAGTGGGGCTTCAACTTTACTGGGGATTACTGTTGGAGCCAGGGCAGCTGTTGTGACCAATGTTGTCCTTCTTTTCAATATGCAGACTTTCCGCTTCGAGCCTAGTTCAGTTCTCGGGCCAGGCTCAGGCCCATAAAGCATTGTAGGTGCAGGTGAGAATGGATGATTTACCCCCATTTCCTGGTTGAAATACACTGGCATGGTGTACCGTGGGAGAGTAAAGGATCACCTTTCAAAGCAATCAAGCAGTCCCCGGCCTTCAACGTGTTTAACAAACAGGCAGGCAGATTGAGTGGGCTGGGCTGTATTCAGGCAATGCTACCAGAAGGGGAGTAAAACAATTCAGCAGTTCACAGAGTTTAGAGTGAGAGTTCCATGAAAAAGAAAGTTACCTTCTGGGTGGCCCTGTTACTACGGCAATGGACCCATCCAGCTTCAGGGGGCAAAGACAGACTCCAGAACCTTCCTCTGGCAGGAGGTAATAGAAGGGTGCCACCGCAGCATGCAAACATACTGTGGAACACCAGCTGACCTTGGTCCACAGCGGGCGTCGGCCCTGGCGGAAGATCCACAGCAGTTTATAGATGGGGCCGTGGTCAAGCAGAACTGAGCACAAGTCCTCCCAGGAGCGGGATGGGATGCCAACACCCGCTGCCCTTGGTCCCCGGCGGGCTGCGGCCCTGGCGGGAGATCTGCAGCAGTTTATGGAGGGGGCGTCGTCAAGCAGAACGGAGCACAAGTACTCCCAGGAGCGGGACAGGATGCCAACACTCGCTGCACTTGATCCCCGGAGGGCAATTGAATTGGTGTATTTGGAGTTTAATATTGTGCCTATCTTGTCCAACATTGGCTTGGAAATTGGCTAATGCCTCTCTGCACACTTTGATGGGCCTCTTGCACCTAGCACCTCAGTTGAGATGACAAACCATGATTTCTTGTAATTTTGTGCAAATACAATTTATTGCAGAACGATGGCTCACTTTGGTGCCTGAAAACGTGCAGAGTTTGCCGCATAGCCAATATAAGACATGCATGAAAAAAACTGCTTTCTGTATAACGGCATTACAACTTCTTACTAATCTGGCCACAAAGAATCATGTTGTATCTTTTGTAGAATATCTACAGGAGAGGGAAGCAACAGCTACTTATATACAAAGTTTTGTGGGAAATAATCTGATATGGGATTACACAAAATTGATGATATATAAATTGATGATTACATAAAATTGTGATATTCTAAAGACCAAGAAGATTGTGGGAGCTTGGGTAAGTGACCTGGAGAATGAAACGTATTGCCGATTATGTGGGGAATTTTGCCGTAAACCACTAAACATCTCCTTATGTGTTGTGCAGCTCTGCAGGATCTTTGGTGAAAAACACTACTGGCGATTGGTATGGAAGAGCCGATGTCGACTGATATGTTATGGGCAGGATTTATGCGTAGAGATTGGGAATCTTGCATTGTCCATTTTACTTTGTTTTGGAGAAAAATTATGATCATATTGGATTTATTATCCTGAATTATTTATGGGATGATGTTTTTTAAAATATATATTGTTGTACATTGTTTTGGGATGTGATGAAATGTATTAAACGTTTGCCTGTTAGCTAACTATACAATACATGCATAAACAAATCTAGCTGAGATGCTTAAAATGTCTTTACTAAACCATTTAAAATGTTTATATTTATATGTGCCAATGTGAAATTTTAAAGTTTGGCATATTCCTGTTGTCTTTGCTCTATGAGATTTTGAGAAATGTCTGTTTCTATTATTTAACATAACATTTTAAACTAAACCTCACTGCGTTACTTTACCGAAATTAATTTATTTCTACTTTTTCTCCCACAGTTGCTTTCATAATTCTTCAATAATCAAGAATTATGGCAACAATTGAGTCCTACCTATACCAGCTGCAGTATACAGAATAGGAAATGCTTGAGTGAGATAAAATATGGAATTATGGGTAATCTACTAAAGTCGTGATTTTCAATAACAGGCTCCTGATCATATTCACATAGAAGACGTTTCGACTTGATGTACCTGCTTTTGATATGAGGTAATACCAACTTTATTCAAGAACTGCTGTTGCAGAGAAAACTCTGGCTGCTTGGCCTTCATAGCCGAAGAAATTCCTCCACCGCTATGCGTTACCGAGTTGCATGGATTCAAGGCAGCCTGCCTTCAAAGATCCGTCTTGAGAATGATGATGATCCTGATGCATGAACTTATAGCAACACTTTGGCCTCATTCTCCAAGTAATGAGTATGTTTTGTGTTTATACAATTTTTTGTGACAACCTTGAACTGTAGCCATTTATGTTGTTCTCCTACTAAATTGTGAGTGTGATAGGTCACTGACAATAAACATTTTCATATATTTGAAAAGGTATAGTTCTTTCTTCATGCCAAACTATTCAACATTGTACTTAACGACATTGCACTTCCCTACCTTTTCTCCAAATCATTCAGACTTGAACAAAATGGTATTATCAGTACTTTACTCACAAGGGTACTTTTTTTTCCAAAATGCTAATGACTTGCATATTAGATGATAGTCCAAATAAGATAAATGCAAATATTGGATTCATTCAACAAAACGTTTTCTGTGTTTGTTACACAGATGGTACAGGCTTGTGGCCTATCGAGCGTTTACATGGTGGATTAATGGAAGAATGGGATGCTGTGTTTTATGAGTAATACCTGCCTGTGTGCTAAGAGCCATTTCTGAAGAATTCCTTAGTGACTCCGGACATTACAAGGGATTTATACAAACATTACCTCAGCCACAGCAGTATCATTTGTAGTTGGTATATTCCATCAAACTTTACTTTTAAAAAGTCGCCATTACTAAACAAAATGTACTTTCAATAAAAAATATATGTATAAACTAATTGTGCATAGTACTTTTTCAAATTATTTCATTTTACTGTGCATTTCATTTAAAGTTTTTGTTTTTCCTTTCAAGTCTCAGGTTTTCAACAACAACATAAATCAGGGCATATACACTCGAATGAAAATTAAAAAAAAGAATATGTACTTGCATAAAAAGGGTGACTTGAAATCATATTCATTTAATTTAATTTATTTTATATAACAAAACATTTTAAATATTTGCCATACCCGCCACATCAAGAAAGTTTCCTGTTACTGAAATCCATACATTTAAATTTCCTTCATAGTATATCATAATGTAACTAAAGCGTTTGCCCTTGTCAATGTACTCATTTATTCAAAGCCTTTAAGTTTTTTATTTAATATTTTGGGCCAGCAGGTCCAACACAGTCTATCGACAATTGTACACCTAGGACCTGTTCTTTCCATACTCCCCTTAAAAGACACCATCCCTTCTTTAAACATCTCTATGTGCCCTTTGATGAGGTTACGTGCCTATTGTGCTCGCCTCATGCACATACATCCCCCCTCCAGTATCAATGGCAGTTGTCACCTGTGACCATGCGCTCATAAGGGGGCAGTTTGGATCAGAAGGCAGAAGGTGCTGAATACCATGTACACCTCAAATGGGTATTGTCTATATGGACCATTGACCACATGGCCAGCCCAGTCCCGGTGTCTGCATACTCCCCTTTGAAGACCCCGTCCCTGAAATCAACATATCTCTGTGTCCTTTGTCAAGGTGCTGTGTCTATCGCACTTGCTTCATCCACATCTATCACCCCTCCAGTAGCAATGCAGTTCTCACCTGTGACCGTGGACTCGCAAGGGGGCTGGGTGGATGTGAAGGCACAAGGTGCTGAAAACCATGTGGACCTCAAAGGGGTCTCGCCTCCAGGGACCATTGTCCAGGTGGCCACTGTAGACCCGGTGTCTCCATACCCCCCTTTGAAGACTCCGTACTGCAATCAACATATCTGTGTGTCCTTTGACAGAGCGCTACCATTCCCATGCGTGTGTCTTATGTGCTTTATAAATATGAATTAAATAAACTAAAATACAAGGTGCCGGGCCTATTATGCTTGCCTAATCCACATACATCCTGCCTCCAGTATCTGTGGCAATTGTCACCTGTGACCCTGTGCTTGCAAGGGGGCTGGGTGGATAGGAAGGCATCTGTGACTGTGTGCTCATAGGAGGGCTGTGTGGATGGGAAGGCACAAGGTGCCAAATACCATGTTCTCCTCAAAGGGGTCTTGCCTGTAGGAACCATTGTCCACATGGCCACCTCAGACAAATCGTCTCTATACTCCCCTTTGAAGATCTTGTCCCTGCAATCAACATATCTCTGTGACAATGCATGGGAACCTGTGCTCTTCCACTCGCTTCATCCTTATGACCACATTGTTCTTTGAAATTTGATGTCATAAAATCCTCACTGCCATCAATCTTTAAGCTTACCCAAATATGGATGCTTAACAGTAGTATGTTACGCCCCTAAACAAATAAGGCCATCTACATTTAGGGCCAGTTGTTCACACCACAAAGTGACATACACACCCAGGATTCTAAGCAATTATAAACTACTTCAAACTTAGCATGGGAACATCTCTGTTATCTACTATGCATACCATCATTGCACCGCTTCTTATTCTCATTGCTGAATCTCCTCATCCCACTTTTCCTATTGCATGTAATAGCACTCTTGGTTATCACAGTGCCTTCATGCTCAAATTGGTACTTTTATAGTGCTTTCTACTCAATTTACATTTGATTTTTTAATTTCATGTATCTGTATGACTGCACCATTATAAACCTTTCAAGGTATTATTATCTCTTGAATTAACACATCACATGAGAGTGTATTATTTAAGAATGTGATCTTTTGATCATCCCTCTTAATTCAGTGTCCCAAAAGATTGATCAATGTACCGCTAACACGTTTCTTGGTTTGGCAGACCATTGACTTAAAAGTGTTTTGTTTGTCGGTCTGGTCAGACTATGTTACAGGGCAGTTATCAAACTGTACAGCATTTCTGTATTTGTTTCTAGATTTCAGGACTATCAAACAATGCCTTCATGGATCGCTTTGGGGTGCGATAATATCCGCCATGTCAAAACTCTGGCTACAGTTATGCATATTTTCCCAAAGGATCTGTCATTGATAAGAACATGGCTGTCAAAATGTGGATTTTCAGTATCCGAGATTGACAGCAGAGCCAAGGATGTCTCGGAGCACCTAAGGGGTAATCAATTCCGCATCTGCAGTATTCACTTCTCTGAAGATATGTGTGAACCATCAAAGTTCATAAAAAGCATTGCCCCAGACTCAGTTGCAAATTATTTCCCAATGTTGTTCCAACTGTATTTGTCAGTACACACTGAGTCAGGTGAGTAGTGAACTTCAAAATATGAGTGTCTGTGCATATATGTACAGTTGTGTATATATATTTTCAGTGAAAACACTTTGTTAAAGGGATGGTATGGTTAAGGTGCACTAAAAAAAACCTAGCGATCAAATCCATGCACTACTGAAACTAACACCCAGGACATCAAAGCTGACATCACAAATGACATCATTGATGACATTAGAGATATAACTGATGAACAAGTCACTAACGGTGAACAATATATGTTATAAAGGAGGCAAATTATGTAACTTTTGCATAACAATGCAATTGAATGTATTATTTGTTTTATACTGCATAATATAGAAGAAAGCACAAACATAAGTAATCATGAAGATGCTGAAGTACTACAGAGTGAACCCCAATTACCAAATTTTCAAAATCAAATCACCAACTTGTCTTTACAAATAGGATAACTTAAAAGAATTTAAAGAACTTGTGACATATGTTAACAATCATGTAATTAGTCATGTTGATTTTCACTGCCCTTCTTGTACATGTCCCTCTTTCCCCCAGCAATCACCTGGATCAATTCAAGGAAATATAAATTATATACGTGTTGATGAAATATCTCTCCCTGCTTCACCTGATCATGACCATCTGCAATCTCCAAATACCCCTTCTATATTTCCCACTCTGATGTGTCATCACTTTCTTAAAAGAAGTTATTATTCAAAATATGTATATAATTGTTAAAAAAATGTTTAAAAAAAATCAATGCCTATTAATAGTACACAGACATCGGATATGTTCGTGTCCACCACATGCATCCATCAATGTGATGTCACTCGGGTGTCTGACATTCGCAAATGTCCTGACTAGTCTGTGCATGTCCATTCCTGCATGACACACTTGAAACTTTTCTCCAAACACTTTGCTCCATCACAGACGTCGCTATGCATGCGCATGAAGGTTTTGTGTGTCATAGTCTGAGAGAGTCATACAGTTGCTGCGAATGTCATGATGTGAGCACGCCGTGAGGTGTAATGATGTGTCCATGACCTTAGTCCATGTTATGTAGATGTTTTGAAACAACCGCATTTTCAGCAGATCTAGGATTTCAAACTTTACCATTCCCCAACAGCCAGGAACTTTCTAGATACTTCTATAAACTTTTTACAACTTTAGCGACAGTTATTTTATATCCAACATTACAGGAAGTGTGAGGACACAACAAATGCTTGTAAATGCCATCATACATCTGGCCCGTACGGCATGATGATGAGTCAGCAGCCAGTTTGAAATCGAATTTTCAGCCAATATTGGACTTTTCAAGTTGAAACTTCACTCTTCCACAACTGCTAGTGCCATTCTTAGTTATTTTCTGAACTTTTTCCAAATTTACATGGAATTTTTTAGACTCCGAGGTCCATGGATAGAAGAATAGTCCATGGTCGAATCCTCCAAAGGGACCCTACCCATTTCATTTAGTCATTCTCAATCTGGCAGAGATCCTGAGAGATTCTTCTATTTTGGTAGCTGCAACAAACTACTTTTGATATCAAAATGGCATTTGTCATTGCCATCCCTATTCCCCAGGGCCTAGCTCCACCACCACCATCAACTGGATGACCTGGATAGGGGAACAAGGGCACTGCAGCTGAGGAAGAGGAAGAGCATAATGAGAAAGAGGAGGCACCTACTACCTAGGGTTTGCAAAAGGAATCATGGGTGTGGTGGTTTTTTAGCACTGTGGGAGGAGTGCCAAAGGCTTGAGCTGTCCGTGTTAATGCAACACTCAGTCATAGACAGCACTCCTTTGGTACTAGCTCCATGTGCCGCCACACCCGCACATTCCATCTGGGTGCCCTGAGAAGGGCTGTTTCTTTCTTTTTCTTTCACAGGTAGTAGGCTCACATCCTCTACACCATTTTCCACAACTGCTCCTGCTACCATGCAACCCACCGTAGTGGGGCAGAGCAGTTTCATAGTGTGCTTGAGGCTACTGTGAAGGAGCATGAGAAGTGCTGCACTTACCTTAAATTTAAGATCAGGCCCAACATCTTCCTCTGTCCACCTGTCCCTCTCCTTTTGCTGGTTGGTGCCCCTTCTCTCCCCCACCTTCCCCCCTTGCCTCTCCCTACCACCAGGATAAAGAAAAAAAAAAGAAAACATTGAACAAATAAAAAAAAGAGGTTCCTTTGGGAACCACCTTACACAGTTGAAAAATAGAACTAAAAAACATAATCTGAGAGACTCCATCGACTTTACATTTCTGTGTAAAGTACTCTATAAGATTCTCCAACATTTTCTTTAGCATTATGTTCTATGCTAATAGAAATAATGGAGTCTCTATAGTAGATAAAAAGAAAAGGTAACAGAAATATTTTCTGTCCCAAATGCTTTTCTCTATCATACAAAAAACAAACATAAAATGTAACATGCATGGTACATTTTTCAGTCATGTTTCTGTTTTTTACACTTCCCATACCATTACACCACCCAACACCATAACTTCCTCTTCCTTTCTGACCCTATTTAGTCAGCGGATGGTAAAATAGTAAGCAGATTACACTGTGTAAAACAAAAAGGTGTTTTAACTTCACTTTTACTTTTTTCCTTACTATTGCGTTGGCTCTTAAAAGAGCAGTTTTTATGTTTTTGTTTTCTTTTATAGCCTTTTTTTTTAATGTTTTTATTTATTTTGACAACAACAAAGTCTTCTTTCATTTTGATTTCTTTCATAAAAACGGTTCCAAAGCATTCCTGATATTAGACTGAAAAATCTAATTTCCAACATTAGTTACATGTACTCCATCTCTTTGAAAAAGGTTAATTCCATCATTATATATATTCTCATTGTGAAAAGATGCCATACAGCTGAATTAACATTTCACCTGGCTTTTTCAATTTGTGGACAAAACAGTTTCAATTTTTTCCACATTTGTCTTTGAGTAATTTGAGAAAAATAATCATTGTTGCTGGAAATAGTTCTATAAGTTTCAAGAAAGCATCTTTCAATGCAAACTGCAATGATATTCCAGTTACATATCCTAAACTATTGCCTCCACAATGTACTACAATTAGGACTCGATGTTTCAAATGCACCATATCTTCACACATAGGTAAGAGCTGAAGAATTTCATTCCATGCACTCCATGCATGACACTCCACTTCTTCTAATCCAAGATAGATGCCAAGATGCCCTGTATATACCTTCACCCAATGAATCCACAAATCTTCTAACTTCCAAACAGTCTTATTCATAGCCATGCTTACATCACTTGAAACAAGAAATGAAACACGTCCTAACCTGTGCTTCTGTACACTTCAACTTCTCCAAAGCCTGGAAACCTGATTGTCTATTCCCTCTACAGTCTGTGGGCACCCGTGACTGTCCGCAGTCTGTGCAGTCCTCATTCCATGCTGGGCATCATTAAAGGACCCAAAGGCATGTGCGTTGATGTTTGCGAACTCTCCTGGACATTGGCAGATGTCAATACACAGGGCAGCCCTTATTCCCTTTTTACCTTAACCTGTGCAACACTGCCTCATTGGCTACTTTCAAACAGTCACACATCCATCCACCAATCACATCCAAAAACTCTACATGTAACCCTATCCCCTTAGTTCAACAGTTCAGAAGTACCTCTCAACTCTGAGAGTGCATTTGTCCTGTGATTCAGAGCCTGCTCTATCACAGACTACTATCACCCTCTTACAGATTTCTATTTGCAGATTCAAGAATATCTAATAAGACATTCGACAGGTATGCTGTCATTTTCAAAAGTATTTTTTCACCACCTTTTCATATATGTATAAGCATCTCCATAAGGATATGCCCTTTTATAACCATTACTATCAGATGCCATGCATTGCCAACATTTTCCAGCTGCTCACATCAAGTGGCAGTTAAATCAACCATAACAGTTTTCAGAAAGTGCATTCTTTTTAACTTTACAAAATTAGACACAATGGAAGTGCTGCTCAGACACCTATGTGTTGTGAGTGTTTTACTCAGATTATTTTTTTAAAAATGACACCCCTAGTATGCAGAAGGGTTTGCATACATATAAGCCTACACTATTTTACAGGCACTGCTACCGGATTACATGTAGTGCCAATATATTGCACCTGCTCACACCAAGTGCCAGTTAGCATTGTTGTAGAAATCTTTTGCAAGTGCATTTTCCTTACTTGTGCAAAGATCTAAAAATGGCAGGGTTCCAAATGCACTATGCATTTTTTTACTTTAAATAAAATGCTACTAAAAAGACACATTTTTAAAAGAACAGCATGTTTTCTTACATCTAAATGTCTAATGTTTTCCAACCATTGATATCTGATCCCTTATAATGCCACCATTCTCCAATTGCTCTTCCTACATATAAAGGTACAGTGTTTTAAAGCCAGTGCTACCACATTCCATATACTGGCACAATATTACACCTCATTGCAAGTGCCACTTAAAACAGTTGCTGAAATATTTTGCACATACATGTTCCTTGCTTCAAAAACAGAGGGATATTATGCAAATCTTAATGCATCTATGCGTGATTTGCCTTTCAATAAATTGCAATTAAAAAGAGGCAATCCTAAAAGCAACATGTTTCCTTACATACAAAGGACTGTCGATTTCCAACCAGTGCTAACAGATACCATATAGTGGAACATACTTAACATACTTGAGTGCCCCACACAAAACAGAACTTTTTCCAATAACTGTTCCTACCATTATAAGTATCAAGCTAAACTACTGAAACTACTTCATCATTGCCACATACACCAACTAACTTTCTTTTACAATTACAGAAACACAGATTGACAAAATCAGCTGCAGAATAGAACTCTTCACATGCTAAAAATAGTATATTGATATAGCATGTATGTCTCTGTCATTGCAATAACACAATTTCAATATGTATTAGTTTAAAGCACTCTTTTCCATTCAACAGTATTTTATTACACTCTTATTCATTCCATTGCAGCAGACATATTATTTCCAAACCCATTTCTACAGTCCTCCTTATTAAATAGACCACCAGTCCCTTCTTGACTAACACCGCAACTTTCTCTCATAAACTTCTTTAGCACAATTTAATGTCTTTATTCTTGCATAGCCCTACCCTCATCCATTGCTGAAATCGAATCCAAGAATGTTCACACACATTACATTCCAAATTACTAACACACATTACCACACACACACACACTATTCCTCACACATGTACAATTTTACCCACACAACCCTCATACCTGGAAAGTAAATCACACCATTATGGCAACTGCTGTGTTTCTCATCACATCACACCTTTCCCCTTTAGTCAATAACACCACCACTCCCTTTCTCACTACCACCACTACTGTCTAACACATACTACTACAAACAGTCCATCACTGATTCCCCTTCACATACATATACTTATTCAACATAACACTTCCCAATGTCAATGTTATATTTACCAAAACCCACCACATCTATAAAAATGCCCCACTCTTACAACCTTTCCAACCACACTTATCATACCAAAACACAACCAGGCAGCATTCTTTCTCGACACTCTATAATTACAATTACACACCCATCATCTCTATACATTAACACATGCATGAACATTCCACAACTTTAAAATACACACATTCTTTTTTTCAACAAACACAACAGAATGCCTACTAAAAAGCAACTCTGTCGAAAACAAAGAAAATATAAGGCAGATAAAAAGAAAGACAGCCATATATTCACCTACCACTAAAACGATGTATAGAAAATATTCAAACAGAAGAGCTAAGAAACTCGCCCAAGAAAACTAAACCATCAGCACTAAAAAAGTAATCCTCCTCCTTCAAAAAAATAAACCAAAAAATATGTAGTAAGGAACTTACACATGAAGAAGAACCTCACACTATGGGCCTTATCACCAGTCTGGCGGTAACCCTTAAATACGGCAGTAGCGCTATTACCACCGCATTTGAGGGTCTGCCAGATCATGAGGTGGGGGGAAATCTGCGGCAAAATTGCCGATTTTCAGCGTGATTACCGCTGGCGGGAAATCCTCCGGCGGTAATAGGGTGAATTTTCCCCATTGGGCCCAATGGGGAATGAGGAATTCCCGAATGGGCCCAATGGGGAATGGGCAATAACCCTTCTGCCAAACCCATGAGCTGGCGCTAATAGCGCCAGGGGGTTTGGCGGTAGGGCTATTAGCGCCAGCACTAATAGCGCCGGCGTTACCGCCCAACTCGTGATGAGGCTCATGTTAATGTAGCCACAGTAAAACATTCTAAAAAGTAAATTGTACAAAAGAAATTGCATTGTAGCGTTCTTAGCAATCTGATAAACAAATCTGACAAGTGACGTTCTGCGCTTAAAAAAACTACCTCAGAAAATGGTTCTTTCCAGCTCTGATTGACAGTGCATTTGAACTAAAGAGAAACATTTTCATATTGTATTTAAAGAGAATAATACAGTAACTAAATGAAACTACAAAGACTATGGGTCTCATTACGAGTATGGAGACAGCCATGGTGCTATTAGCGCCATGGCTGCCTCCATACGGGGCTCCAATACCAGGTTCCTTCAATGGGGAATAACCAGGTCATTCCAACATTGGAGGACCTGGTAATTCCTCCTTGAAGGAACCATTCCCCATTCCCATTTGAGCCCCCATAGGGTTCAGTGGGAATGGGGAGGGAGCTAATAACAGGCACGTTACTAACAGCCCGTTATTAGCTCCCTCTTCCCATAGCGGGGCCCGGAAAGGACATCTGGTTTTACCAGACATCTGTTCCGGTTCTCCTTGTAATTGTGCATCCCATAATGAACGGTGCCGGTCCTGTACCGGCACCCTTCATTATGGGACCGCAAGGGTCGTAATGAGGCCCTATTGGTAAACATGCACAATGTCAATATAGGTACCTTTTCCAAATTCTGTGCGGGTGAATGGTTTCACACCAACAGCACTGAACAATACTTCAATGAAGATGATTATAAACAAGAACAAACAAACAAAATTGACATAGACAATAACGGGTGAGTAGTAGCAGACACCATTATGCCAAAGAAACCTTAATAGAAAAATCTATCCAAACAAGTCATTGAGTGTGCAAATCGATGTGCAGCTCAAATGTAATGTGTGCCAGCAGTCGTTCAAATGTTTATGACAATTCCTCAATCACTATGTCAAACTAAAAGACAAAAGTGGAATTAAAACTTTAAAAAAAAACAGGGATTCCTGACTAGTACAGATCCACAATGGACTAAGAGGACATTCATTAGCCTGCATTTCAGGAACTGCTTGTAAAAGCACCGCACATCACATCAAATGTTAGCAACACACCATTCTTCTTTGCAAAACCTTGTCCATAGATTGTACTATGCAAAAAGTCCTGCTCTAGAACGCTAAAAAATATCCAAAGAACTCCTTTGAAAAATTGAACACATTCGAAGTGAACGTTTTGGAACTGAAGTTGACTTAGAAAATTCAGTTAGTTTAGAAAACATTGGCAAACACCTGACCAACAGCAAACTCCTTTCAAACACATACAAGAAAGAAATAGTAAAAGGCTTTTATGGCAAAGTAGTATATTTGCCAATAGATCTTAAAGAACATGTAGAAACTCTACGAGCAGGACAACCAATAGAACAATCTTAGATTGTACTAGTTAACAGTGCACAAAGAAAAGACAAAGGAAATTGTCAACAACTTGTTGACTTAAACAAAGTTAGTGAAGCCCTAGGGTATCGGAAAGAAAACAATGGCTATTGCAGAGATATAAACATAGACAAAAACTTAAAAGAAACCCCCAAATAATTGAGTCTCCACCACAAAATTGCCAATTTGTATGTGAAGATCCTGTTTCTGCAGTCAACATTTTATACCAGTATACATTTCACCCACTACATTCCAAATGCACCAAAGACGATGTATTATAAACAATTCAAATGTGTCAAGCCAAAGGATCTCCAAGGAGCATCTGGGAGAAAAGCGTAGAAGCATATTGTTTTCCTCTACTCTTTCCCATAGGAAAAGGAGGAAAATATGATGAAAGAGACACACAAATTAATACATCAGAATACCGATCTGTACAAATATATTCTGAAGACCCAAGATTCAGAAAAAATGTCAAACACACTTTCCACCTCTTGTTCGAAAGCAAATTAACAACTCTGTGTTACAAAGTTGCACATGCACTAAAACAGGCTTTCATTTCTTAAACATGTCAGCTACACAACTCCTTCAAAAGATAAGACTAATTCTTGCACTCAAGTATAACAAATCTCTTGGCAAGCATGCATGCTACAAAAGAATACTGGTTCCGACATCACACTGATGTATGTTGTATGCTAAGGAACCTAGACCCACCCACATGGTTTGTTACTTTAAGTTGTGCAAAATATACATGGGATAACTTGCATGACTTCCTACACACTGAAAATCAAACTAAAGAAGGAATAGACATAAAAACTCAAGGAGAACTCTGTTTTCTTGATCCCGTGAATGTTTCAAGATATTGTCACTATTGCTTCATTGCCATGCCACACTTCATATGCAATAAACCACCTCTCCACTCGAACAAAGTAGAACACTTCTTGGAGATAAGTATATCCAGAGGAGCACCACATATCCATGAGCTTCTATGGATAAACAATGCTCCCAGATTTTCCTATGACAGTGATGCCACTGTTTTCAATTTTTGGCCTGGAAAGAGGTGTTACCCACCATCACAACATATCAAAGAGACACAGCTCTCACTGGCTAGTGTCCTGTTGGTTTCTGTAGAGATAGCCAGTCAGGGAGAATATACACATCATCTCCATTGTTGGCCTGGGTTCAGATATGAAATGAAGCTCCTGCATTGCAGAGCCATTGCTCTAACTGCAGCTTTCAGACAGGGCAACTGTAACCCCTGAACCTGCTTTGTGCCACTGGAGAGTAGGTGCTGTCGATCAGGATACTGATGCAGCAAGGCATATGTGTACACCATACTTTTGGCATGGAGATTTATGAAAGGGGGTTTGATTAGTATACTACCGTTTCTGAAATTGAATTACCTGCACCATTTTATTTTTGCACCACAGGTAATTAAAGAATGAGTCAT
Source organism: Ambystoma mexicanum (assembly GCF_040938575.1). Lineage (NCBI taxonomy): Eukaryota > Metazoa > Chordata > Amphibia > Caudata > Ambystomatidae > Ambystoma > Ambystoma mexicanum. The sequence continues at coordinate 550,966,380 of NC_090933.1, read as the reverse complement.
GTGGCACACATGACACTTGGGCCTCTCCATGACGCTGATGGTGCACCTGGTTTCCAGGGATATTGTTGGCAGAAATGCTGTATTAGGCACACAACATGTATTTTTGTGGCAGTCTCGCAGGACTTTTCACAGGTTGCATACTCTTTTTCCAGGTATGGATTCCTGTGTTTTGTTTTTTTTTTGTCTAGATATGTCTTCAGCCACCTTTTGTATTGTATTGTATTATATTACATAAAAATGTATAAAGTGCAAAATCAAGGCCTGAGGGCAGCTGGGTACTGAAGAGTGACCGTCAGAAGAAAAAACAGAAATTCCACACAAAAACGTTTTAAGGACTTTACAAAAATCTAAGTGCCCGTTGATCTCTTGAAGATGGTGTGGAAGAGAGTTCCATAACGTAGAGGCAAGAACCGAAAAAGAGCACCCCCGACTCGTGTTTTACAGAATCTCTGAATTTTCTGTAGAATATGGGGGACTGAGTGCAAGGCTCCGCAAGGAATTTATCGAACCAGTTTAGACTGTAGATACACCGCCCCAATTTGGTGAAGGACATGGTGAGTAACACAAAGGATCTTAAAATTGATTTGGCTTTTAACAGAGAGCCAGTGAAGCTGGTGTAGTAAGGGAGAGGAATCTGCGAACCTAGGCACATTAAGGGCAAGATGTGCTGCAGAGTTTTCCAAATCTGCAGACGTTGAACCAGAAAACCTGGCTGGCCTAGATAAATACCATTGCAATAGTCCAGTTATCCCATAATAGAGGAGGGAATGACTATAGAACATAGCTGCTGTGGAATAAAGGGACACATCTTCTTAAGCAGTTTTAGTTTGAGAAAGCCAGACTTACAAACTTAAATCACTGTGCTTCTCTCGAGCCAGAGAGAGAAAGTTTAATAGACCGACTCTTAACTGATACACTGGGGGTTGGGCAGGGTCCAAGAAAATAAGGCCAAAAATCCATGTGCCAGGATTTTGAAGGATTAGATGCATCAATCAGTAAGATCTCGGTTTTGTCCCCATTCAATTTAACCAGTTACTGGACATCCAGTCTCCCATAGATGATAAACAAGTTCTCAATTTGGAAGGAGGATCAGATTCAGGGGAGGCGAGTAAAAAAATAGCTGAGTAGTATCTGCATATGTGTAAGAATGTATGCCATGTGCCGCAATAAGGTCAACCAAATAAGTATCTTGAAGCATGGCTTCCACTAGTTGATGAATGGCTTGCAAGCCTGATACTAGTGTATCAGCAGATGGAACCCAACTGGTGGAGACTAGATGTGTGGGCAGATGTTCAGGATGCTGTACGTTTGCGGTATGCAGGGTGTTGTTTTATGCTACTTCTGTGATGTCCAGATAGTGATCCAAGTTATCCTGATGGACATTAGCACAGCATTGCAGTTATTGCTTCTGGGTATGGATTGTTCTTTCCGATTGTCAATTGGTTTGAGGATGGGAGCCTGAACTCATTCCCTAATGTATTCTGATGTGCTTGTATAGCTGGGAATAGAAGTGTGATATGTAAAGGGAGCCCCTTCTCTCATCCAATTTTTTCTGGTAAGCATGTCACTAATATATGTCATGAAAGTGTACCTTGTCCATGTGGGTTGCAGTAGGCAATGCCGGTAAGGACGTGAAATATGCAAGCGTCGAAAAGCAATCTGCAGCTACCATGATACATGACTTTTCATTGGAGTGAGGAAGATCTATAATGACATTCAAAACAATAGTGTGCCAAAGATATGCAGGACATTCCAGAGGACATAATAAGCGCGTCAGCATTTTTCTGAATGTTTTGGTTTGGGAAAAGATTGGGTGGGAATCAACATAGACATGTATTTGTTTGGCCATTCCAGGCCACCAAAATTGTTGTGAAATCAACTCTAGGTAGCTCATTTCCCCATGTTGCCATAATCTGAGAGTCGTTTAGGCCAGACAAAATGATCTATCAACCTTTCAAAGTAGGTATATACAGTTTTTTGGAATACAACCATAACCCATCTTGTATTATTACCTTTGGTTTTTTGCAAGTCAAGATGTCATTGAGTCATTAGCCAAGGCATGATGTACTTGTTGCAGATACGTTTGATCAACTACAAGGAAGTGCTCATCCAGTATCATTGGTGTAGAATATCATCTGGCAAAGGGAAAAAAAAACACACCACACACCAGACTTGCTGGATTTCCTAGGAATGTAAGGTTCACATATATTGCAAGTTATGGTGATACTGCATATTTCTGCCATCTGCGGATCCAGATTCAGGAAATTGAGAACAATTCTTCCTATGCTTCCCTAGGAAAACCATACTACACGGGTTATATACTCTATAATGGGGTCTGTAGATTACTGCAATGGCATTTATCTGGGGCAGCCAAAAATACCAGCTCCAGTGACTGCAGATTCTTCAGAATGCAGCAGCATGCTTAGCGATTAATGTCCACCGATTAAATCCTTCCATCGCTCTTCTCCCCCGGCTAAATTGGTTGCCTGTGGAAGAACGGATTGAGTTCAAGACTCTGTGTATGGTACACAGAGCCCACTATAGCATCAGTCCGCAGTACGTGAGGAAAAAACTGGTAAGGTATGTCCCTGCAACAAGTTTCGTTCAGAGTCACATGAAGATTCCTGTGTTTCGCTGTAAGCAGCTTGGCGGCTGCTCTTTTTCAGTACCTGCCCCCAGTTTGTGGAATGCCCTCCCATTACACCTGAGACTGCAAACTGAATACCTTCCTTTTAGGAAAACACTCAAAACTCATCTTTTTAGCTGTCTTTCTGTTTCTTAACTTGTCTGAGGCATGCTCCAGTAAAATTGGTCATCTCTGCTTAGCACCTAAATGCCTTTGGGCCATAGTTCATGCTTAATTAAATCTCAATAATAATAATAATACTACGTGCAAACATTTATGGGATAATGCCTCCCTTGGAGATGGTGTCTCTATTGTTCAAACACTTCTCTGGTTGCAAGCAGTTCTTTCTCTATGAAAACATAGTTTAGTTCACTAGTGAATGGACATGTGTTTTTAAATGTGGACTTGTAGCAGGACATGTCATGTGAGCAGATAAGGGTGTGGATTGGGCTCTAGCACAGGTCAAGCAGTGGTTTGGACAGGGAGTACACCTGCAAGGCCCCATAGAAGGATATGGGTGACAGTAAGAAGACATTATAATGGTCAGTTAGGCAAGATGTGACAAATCAAAAAGCAGTGTCCAGATGTACAGAGAATTCAGGACGTTAATAAGAATGTTGATGTAGAATGTGATTGTTATTGTTTGTTATTGTTATGTAACTTTTATAGGGCAGCAAGTCAGCAAGGGGAAAAGAGACTGAAACCAGGAGACATCATAGAAGATGTAAGGGTAGTAATCTGATGTGGCAAATACTGGCAATGGCTCAAAGGTGATAAATGCTGCACATTCCCATTAATTGGCCGTCCATTGTGGAAGTGCAACCTGAAAAACAATGCACACAAATGGATGTGCAAGGGTACATACACACACATGCATGCAGACAAACACACATCTGCACTGACATTCATCATGACATCATGATAACACCCACAGAAAATCTAATGTGTGAGAATGCATAGAAAGATGGTGGGGACCACTAATACAGACATTACTTTTTTGACAGTGCGCAACCTTTCTGGCTGACAGAGCTGCCCTGATTCCCTCATCACCTCCTCCGGAAACTGTACCTCCACATTTGTGAATGGAGGGCCAGTGCCTGGCAGAGGGCATGCGGACTAGGAAGGTGAAATGGTGCAGGGTGGACCTCTCATGGAGTGCAGACAGTCGATGAATCAGGATCACTGCAACGGCATGGGACATTGCATGTCGCCAGCCATAGTAACAAATCATGCATACTGCATATATGTTCAAAAAGTGTATTAACCCATTGTTTTCTGCACATGTGGTCCTGCTGTAATCAAGTCAACCATGGCAATTCACACCAGTGCATGGCTGCATGTCCAGTACTTCACTCATTAATCCCTTGAGGGGGAAACAGCACATCTCTCGCAAGGTCAGAAAAAAAATCAAAACAGTCCATCCCTAACAGGGGAAAAAAAACATATGCCTCCATCCTGGACAGGGTTTTAAAACAATCTGAACGATGTGTCCATACTGAGCACAATGGTAAAAGCAAAATCAGACCACCCCAGTCAGGTGCAAAACAAAAAAAAAAAGAATGTCCATCACGAACTAGGGGGCAAAAAACAAAAAAACATCAGACCACCCCGGTCAGGTCCAAAACAAAAAAGGAATGTCAATCCTGGATTGGGGGTACAAAGAATGTCCACTCTGGAAGGCTAGGGAGAGTGTGTGTGTCCAAATCCACATAAGTGGACCAGAAAAATCAACAACAAAACGAACAAAAAAATGAATAATACCCTCCATGGGCACAGGGACATTACGACCGAGGTGGTTGGGTGGTGTGGGTGTACTAGGACCGCCATCCTGTGGTGGAGCTTCAGGTGGTTGTGGGGGTGGCGGTGGATCCAATCCATGCAGTACCAAAGTCTGGTCTTCATTAGCTAGGGCCGGCCATGACATGGATGCATGCACCAGCACCATGTGGTGAGGTCACAAATCACTTAATCCTGAATGGCCACACAATCTTTATCTGTGCTCACTCAGGATGTCTCAAGTTTCTGGGACAGAGTCTGCCACAAGGCATCCATCTCTTCGTGGAGCTGGGTCCTTGTGGCTGAGAGTTCATTGTGCAGTGAAGCCCTCAAACTCTCCATCTCACAGCGATTGGATTTATGTGATGCCAACATATCCTGATTCAGGGCCTCTCTATGTGCCTTAGCATATGCATGTATGCATTGACTCGGGAGGATAGCTCAGGGGCAACGTGCGTGCTTGCCTTGGAAGCAAGACGACACGGAGCAACACAGGTTCGATCCCCGGGTCCGCGCTTAGAAACCTCTGGGTATTAAGCGCGTTATAAATAACCTATCATATCATATCATATCATGTAGGGAGTCCTGCAGATACTTCAGATCAGCTCGTCAGCCCTTGATGTGGGCCTCCATGCCTAGTCTTTGGGAGAGTCTTGAGGACCGATTGATTCTCTGGTGTTGCGCATCCTGGAAAGTTGGTGTGGACGTGTTCCCAGCCAGGTGATCCATGCCCTCTGCGATATGACTTAACATACTGCCATGCCAGATGGTGGAATGCAACATTTGCTGCTCCCACACTGTCTCTACATCATGCACACGTCCACCACATGTGCAGGCGGACGTGGGGCTTACCACACACTGGATTTATGAAGCCTGGTGCACTGCCGCAGACTCAACAGCCCCATCTGATCTTCCCTTTGGAACACTCACCTTCTCTCTCAGTGAGTCATCCAGTTCTGGTTCTGCATTCGAATCAGCAGAGTCAGAAGAGTCTGAAGAATCAGGACCATGACTGATGATCACCTATAGCAACTGTGTAATTCAATGGCAAAGGACACCACAACCTCCTCTGGTGGACTGACGTACCAATTCCTCCTCTTCCTCCTCCTCCTCCTCCTGCATCATCACCTGTACATGGACAGACAACAAGATCTTAAGTCATGTGTAGCCTCAATAAAATGCACATTTGCATAAAAGTGCATACAGAGTGAATATGGCTGTACACCCATACATCAGACATCGTGACTTGTCACACTGTGAGCAGTACGCCACAGATATATGACTTTTGTCGACATATGGCCCGCCCACCTACCACCCACCCTCCACCCGTGTCTTGCCCGTGCATTCAGTGTGGACATAGCCATACATATGTGGCCTACTCATCACTGATGGGCCATACAACAAGAATTTGAGTACACAACCCAGGGTAAAGTACTGCACATGGTACAACATAATGCTGGAGGCCACCACATGGTATTAGTCAATCAGCTACATCCACATATACTACCAAGAACAATATATGACAGACATTATGTAATTCCAACTATGTACTTGATAAGGATGTCATGTTGATTACCAGATGAAGACTGTTCATGCAATTCACTGGATTGCCACACATGATATGATATGATATGATAAGGCAAAGTGTGATATACTTGCCAAAGTGCTCCAGTGGATGCATTGGGTCATGGCCCACATTCATTCCCTCATCATCGACATCCTCCCCATCCTCCCAACATGCCAACCATGGTCACATGTCTCCTAAATGTGACTCTGCACCTTGATTTGGACAGTATGGACCATTGTGTAATTGTTCAGACTTTAGTCCATGTACTGTCAATGATGTGAAATGTGTGCAGCAATGATGAGTGCGCAGGCAAAATCACAGCCCTCACAGTCATGTCCTCACTGCCCTCAGCAAAAATGTGAATAGACTCATGACTTTTAATGTCTGATGTGTCATGTCAATAATGACACAAAAAACAAAATGGGGGACTCCAAGCAGAAAATGTATACCCACGGCTGGGCTTGGAGAGAGCACATATATATAGAGCAACTAAGAGGCCTGGATATATAATCTAATGCAGATGAAAGGACAAGACTGAATAAAGTATGAACATACTCAATTACTGGTGTCACTAGATATACACAAAGCACATCACAAACCGGGAGGTGAAAGAATTCAATTCACATCCAACACATAATAGAAAATAGATTTATTAATTAGATAATATGTACCACAAAGATTGTAAAATCTCACAATGTATCGAAATAAAATGACATTTTTGCAATGATAAAATACAATAATTAAAAAAAACTAGTACATAAACACCAAATATCATTCACTCAAAACAGTGTGCAACACAACCGGACCCACTCACATCACCAATCACTCCATCCATACTAAACTCATACAAATCTAAAGTGCATACTTCAAATACAATAGTAATCTCAAAAATACACTGAAAGTGCATAAACATCAGCAAAACCACTTGCACAAAATGTTATAGCACCATAAATTTTGGTCAGAGACGAGTGCTCTACTGCTTGAAAATGTAGTGTCCAGAAAATAAGGACCTTAATCTGTCATATTAATTGGCAGTAAGATCAAAACAGAAATAGACCAATCAAAGAACCGACATGTTTCTTTCCATCTTCATGATGAATAAATTGCGTGGAAATTCATCAGGGTTAACATGAGGTCTGAAGTCCTCACTGGTAAATGGTACTAGGCAGTTGCACAACTTTATATAACAGTCTTGGCCAGTCACCTAAAAAAGGGTGGAAATTACTGATCACATATCAATCAACTCAATTGGTTCAGTAAATGCTTAAGTAACGCTCTATCAATGGGCGTTAAAGCAAGGTCCGATGATCTAATGCAGAAAAAATTCACCTACGCACGGTCAGAAACAAAAGATGAGTTGACCTGCAGGGCATAGCAACTAAATCAATGAAGTTCCAGCCCAATGTATATTGTAAGAGAGCAGAACCCAATTTCAAATATCCCATAGATGGTCTGGAAAATAACGTTGTAAAATCAAAGTTACAGCCACCAAAAATCAGTCGGATCTGATAAAACCACATCACATAAAATGGAATAGGATTGCTTCAATTGCATTCTCAATTATACAATCTAAGAGCAAGCAGCACATAGGGGATCAACATCAATCTACTAATATGGCGAACCGCGTGAGCATAAATAAGATACGAAGAATTCTCAAGAGGATGGTATAAATAGAAAATGAACAGGCATAAACAGACTGAAATGGTGCTGGAACAATGTACCGCACTCACAGTAGAGCGAAAGTACCATCAAATTACACTTACTCTGCTGTGAGCCAATTTCAAATGTGCAAAATCATGGGTCAGTCACAAAATGTCAAACCGAACCCTGCAGAACCGAGCAGAACTCATGGAAATGCTCCCCTGCGAGGAAAAAGCACAGAAACAAACAGAAGATGCAAGCATTGAGTGTTTATGAAGTCCAAGTGAAATACCAGAACTGTGGCTAAACATCGTGTTAGCAACAACAGACGGTAACACTCAAATATCACTGGTAACAAACTGGATAAATGAAAAAATAATGAAATGATGATGAAGTCCGAAGAAACTTACTGGCCAAATCAGTATCGGCAGAGGCGTGGTTTAAAGTTGAACCATGATGTGTCGAATCCCATAGTTAAAGGGAAGTTCACAAGAGAGGACGAGGCCGCTGCAGACATATTTCAAGTCCGGCTATTCGTAATGCCTAATACAGAAATAAACCCATGGGCAAAAGACCCATCACTAAATTGAGCAACCAGAAAATTCAAACATCAGCATAAAACAAGTCATGTCGCCCTCAAGGGTACATGCTCATAACATAACATAGAATGTTATTAAATGATGCATGCAATGGTGAAATGCATGCTGGAGGGAAACGGCCACACCGTCACAAAAGCGACCAAAGCAAGCAGCCCGTATAAAATGAAATGAAGGCCGTACACTGTATATCTGAGATGTCAAAGACAAACGTGTGCACAAATTCACATAATACTAAGATACAAGATGGGTGCACAACTCTTATGACACCGTAAATGGGTTATAAAATACCCATGTGTTATACCAATATTCTATGCAAGGTAACGTACTTACCGAAAAGCAAGCGTCCAACTCGTATCCAGTGTGAGAAGACAACCTCTCAGAAATAGAAAGGGGACTGGAAAAATGCGATGCGTTGGCTCAATATAAGCAGTAAAGCATCACGGTATCAATCGGATAAAAAGGCGAGCTGGAACATAATGCGGGCCACCATATTATAAAGGTGAAAACAAACACACAAAGGTGCATTGTGGACCGGACCGCTATAAGGACTGGAAAAGCAAGAATCAAAGTGCAAGTAAATTCCTGATGAAAAAATTGAATAAACCAAAACATATATATTTTTTAAAAATACACGGAAAAAGAAAATGTGGAATAAACCACCAGAAAAGTTATTAAATAAAATGTACGGAATCAGCAATGGAGCATGAAGAAGAGGCACACATAAAATGTGTGGTTGTAATCTATCAACAACCATGCGGCTGGATTTACAGAACAAGGTCTAGTTGTTCATTCAAACCTATAAAATGGCTTTTAGTTAGGAATGTTAACCTCATTTCTTCTTTCACCAGAGTATTTCTGCTTGTATTACCGCCAGTTGCAGTACGTATCTTCTTAAGTATTGTCCATTCTAGATCATCACAATCATGGTTGTTTGTTAAAAAGTGACCAACCATAGGGGCCGCAATGTTTTTCTTCCTGATGCAGTTCTTATGTTCAATAATGCGAGTCTTCATTTTTTGTTCGGTTTGTCCAATGTACAGTTTAGGACAAGAACACCAAATGGCATATATCACTCCATTGGTATTGCAATGTGTGAAGGCATGTTGTTTCCAGGGTGTTGTAAGGCCTATGTCCACAGATGTGGTGCGTTTGGTAGATGAACAGCATGTGCACATGCCGCACGGGGCATGTCCACTTGGTCTAGCCAGACCCCATTGTTCAGTGATGGTAAGGTGGGGGTCGGACTGGTTGCTGATATCGTTCCTGGTTATGAGTTCTTTGAGGTTATGTCCATGTTTAAACGCACATCTAGGTGCTGGAATGGGATTATCGCCCTTAGATAAGAGATGCCAATTCTTCCTGATAATACTTACAATCTTGTGGGACATTGGACTGTAAGTGCTCACAAAAACCAGACCATCGGGGTTGAATACAGAAGATTTGTTCTTATACTCTAGCAAGGCTTGTCAGTGGTTGTTAGAGGCCCTTTTGAAAGAGCATTTCACAATTCTGCGGGGGTAACCTCTTTGAATAAGATTCTCACTTAAAATAGCAGCTTCTTCCCGGAATATGTCGGGATCGGTACTGTTCCTCTTCAACCTCAAAAATTGGCCAAACGGGAGGTTAACACGAAGGGATTTGGGATGGAAACTATCATATCTTAGTAAAGAGTTACGATCAGTGGGTTTGTGAAACGGTTTAACTTGTAGCGTATTGCTACTGTTATTCACTAAAATCGTAACATCTAAAAAATCAATTTTGTGTCTGTCATAATGAATCGTGAACTGAAGGAAAGGATTAATGCCATTAAGCCAATCAAAAAAGGTCAATAATTGGTGTTCATCTCCGTGCCAGATCATCAACACATCTTCGATATACCTTTTCCATAAGATCTGATGCTGACGGAAAATGTTAGTCTCATTGTAAATGCTTTGAAGTTCAACTGAATTCACATACAGATTAGCTAGGGTGGGAGCCACAGCTGAGCCCATGGCTGTCCCATGAATCTGTTGGAAGTAATCATTGTTAAATTTGAAGTAATTCTCCGTAAGGGCAAATGCAGTGCACCAAAGAATAAATTAATTGGGAGTAATACCAGGTGTACGTTTGGACAACAGCAATTCTTCAATCATATCTGAAGTGGATGATTGAGGAATCTTGGCATATAAAGAGACAATATCCAAAGTGACCAATATGTCTTCACTACTGTTAAAGGGAAAGTAATCAATGAGGTTCATGACACTGGTGGAATCTTGTATGAACGATTGCATCTCTGACACATAACCTTTTAAAAAAGTAACGGCAAATTTGGCCAGAGGTTCTAGTAGAGAGTTAGTCCCTGACACTATTGGTCTTCCGGGTGGATTGACCAAGGTCTTATGGACCTTAGGTAGAATATAACATTCAGGGACTCTAGGGTCGCTTTTGACCAAGTATGCTGCCTCTTTATTAGTAATCCATTTCCTATCTCTTGCCTTCTCTACTTTGGTTGTAATTATAGCTTTCAGGCGGGTCGTAGGATCATTACTCAAAGGTTTGTAGAAACTCCTATCTGCCAACTGTCTCTCGCATTCAGATATATAGTCAGCACGATCCAGTAGAACAATAGCACCCCCTTTATCAGCACTGCGGATAACAACTGATTTATTTTTTTTGAGGCCATTGATGGCTTGGCGTTGTAAATGGGCGCAATTCTGAAAAGTGCGTGTCATGGCTGTGGCGTCTAACTTATCTAGTTCTGACATGACTCTCCGTTCGAAAACCACAGACTTGAGGCTATGGCTGGAGCTCGGGGGACAGAAAGTGGAAGAGTTGTGAAGTCTGCTATTATCCTGTTCAAAATCAAAGGATTGTCCTTGAAATATTGTTTCAGATGTATTTTTCTGAAAAGGTTCTGTACTTCAAGACGTGTATTAAACTTATCATAAGTGACCGTAGATACAAACCCAAACCCCTTTTCCAGCACTGATGTCTCCACATCGGTGGGTGTATACGTGGAAAGGTTCATTAATAGGCTGTATTGATCCTGGTCACTCTGGGTTCGTAGCCCCATGTTGACAAGTCCTGGTCTAAAAAACCATTGGAGGGACCCCGTCCTCATTGTGTGGAACGAAAGTTCTGGGCTCTCCATCTATTATTACCATTGCCCCTACCCCTACCTGAACCACATCTTTGGAATCTGTAGTTGGAATGTTGTTGGCAACCGTCATCATATGAGCTGTGTGAGCTATAGGATGTATTCGCAAAACAAACATTTTTCTTAAATGTTCTTTGGGCTCCATCATATTGTTGGTTTGGGACGTAACCCTCTTGTGTGTAGCGGATCGCTTTTGTATGTATATAATCCGCTATATCCTTTTTACCTTCTGATCCTGTCTCTCACTGTGGATTCTTTAAAGTCGTTCATCTCTTTGATGATTTGGCCCAATCTCTTGGTAAAGGCCTCAAATGGAACTCATTTTTTAATGTCATCTTCTAATTTGGCCAGTTCTAAAGTTTGTTTTTCAGTAATTTCTTTAGCTGTATCAATTATTAAAATCAGGCAATCATGGCCACATTTATTGGCAATATAGTTCCATCGAACAATGAACTCATTGTTGTCTAAAAACAATCTGGGCTCGTTGTTCACAATGAGTCCTTGTGGTAACACTCCGTTCCTGAGGTACTCTAACATAATAGTACCATGGAGTTCTGTGCGTATCAGACGTTTCTTCATTTGGAATAACTCATCCCAGTTGCTAATGGTAGTTAAGGGGGAACTCTCACCCTCATTAGAGAACAAGGACGATCTTGCTAATAGATCTGTGACATACTTGTCATCATAGCTTTGGGTTTTATCTGCCGCCATGTTATAATCTAACTATGCCAAAGCTCTAATGTAGATTCAGGCTGATATAAAACACCATACAAAAGGAATAATTCAAAAGGATTCGGCTCTCTTACAGCAAAACAAATGGTGATGAATATAATGTCCCACGACCGATAGCCATGTAAAGAGCACAAAAAACAAAATGGGGGACTCCAAGCAGAAAATGCATACCCACGGCCGGGCTTAGAGAGAACACATATATATAGAGCAACTAAGAGGCCTGGATATAGAATCTAATGTAGATGAAAGGACAAGACTGAATAAAGTATGAACATACTCAATTACTGGTGTCACTAGATATACACAAAACACATCACAAACCGGGAGGTGAAAGAATTCAATTCACATCCTATACATAATAGAAAATAGATGTATTAATTAGATAAAATGTACCACAAAGATTGTAAAATCTCACAATGTATCAAAATAATATGACATTTATGGAATGATATAATACAATTAAAAAAAGAACTAATACATAAATACCAAATCTCATTCACTCAAAACAGTGTGCAACACAACCGGACCCACTCACATCACCAATCACTCCATCCATACTAAACTCATACAAATCTAAAGTGCATACTTCAAATACAATAGTAATCTCAAAAATACACTGAAAGTGCATAAACATCAGCAAAACCACTTGCACAAAATGTTATAGCACCATAAATTCTGGTCAGAGACGAGTGCTCTACTGCTCGAAAATGTAGTGTCCAGAAAATAAGGACCTTAATCTGTCATATTAATTCGCAGTAAGATCAAAACAGAAATAGACCAAACAAAGAACCGACATGTTTCTTTCCATCTTCATGATTGAATAAATTGCGTGGAAATTCATCAGGGTGAACATGAGGTCTGAAGTCTTCAGTGGTAAATGGTACTAGGCATTTGCACAACTTTGTATAACAGTCTTGGCCAGTCACCTAAAAAAGGGTAGAAATTACTGATCACATATCAATCAATTCAAATGGTTCAGTAAATGCTTAAGTAACGCTCTATCAATGGGCGTTAAAGCAAGGTCCGATGATCTAATGCAGAAAAAATTAACCTACGCACGGTCACAAACAAAAGATGAGTTGACCTGCAGGGCATAGAAACTAAATCTATGAAGTTCCAGCCCAATGTATATTGTAAGAGAGCGGATCCCAATTTCAAATATCCCATAGATGGTCTGGAAAATAAAGTTGTAAAATCAAAGTTACAGCCACCAAAAATGAGTCGGATATGATAAAACCACATCACATAAAATGGAATAGGATTGCTTCAATTGCATTCTCAATTATACAATCTAAGAGCAAGCAACACATAGGGGATCAACATCAATCTACTAATATGGCGAACCCCGTGGGCATAAATAAGATAAGAAGAATTCTCAAGAGGATGGTATAAGTAGAAAATGAGCAGGCATAAACAGACTGAAATGGTGCTGGAACTGTGTACCGCACTCACAGTAGAGCGAAAGTACCATCAAAGTACACTTACTCTGCTGTGAGCCAATTTCAAATGTGCAAAATCATGGATCAGTCACAAAATGTCAAACCGAACCCTGCAGAACCGAGCGGAACTCATGGAAATGCTCCCCTGCGAGGAAAAAGCACAGAAACAAACAGAAGATGCAAGCGTTGAGTGTTTATGAAGTCCAAGTGAAATACCAGAACTGTGGCTAAACATTGTGTTAGCAACAACAGACGGTAACACTCAAAATAATGATGCTAGTTATACCAGTACCCTTTGTGTGATTGTACGTGGGTGCAAGTCCTCTGCTATATGCCTAGCAAAATTAATGTATATGCAGCGTCTATTCACATTGTGTATGATGACAGTGCTCTTCAAATGACATTGTCATGTGAAGTGTCATGAAATGACTGCCATGAGTGAGTGACTGACAGTCATTGAGTGTCGCATTCAATGGCACTGTCATGTAACGGGCACTGTCATGACGCTCAATACAAAGTGAACATTGTGTGTGTCGGCTGTGCACTATATGTGCACTGCCCCTTTGTGACCACACTTGGTAGTCCTTTGAGCCATCTCTGTGTCACTTGTACATGCAACATTACACTTGGAACTTTGACATATGCAGCTACTAAGAGTGTGCCATACTGTACACACAATCAATTACATGAATCATTCACTGAATGTAAAACAAATGCAACACTCCACTGTAGAACACCCACATACCAAACCACTTCTACATGGTATGCACTGGCTGCTACCACTAGAGATGCTAATGCCAGCTCTGTCAGTCGAAGCATGGTCCTGGTCTGTTCTGCACGAATCACCCATGATGCATGGATAATGTACAGTTGGCAATGTCACTGTAAAGATGGATCCCATACAACATGTCAAGAGCAACATTTGTCATTCATACTGCTAAAGATCATTCGTGGCCTGGGAATTGTAATAGGTGCAACAATCATTCCCTAGATTCATGCCTCCTGTGTGTGTGATTTGGTTGGGGATTAGTCCCTGTCTATGAGTAGCATCCTACAAAGATGTGTCATTATGGCTGAGCAGGCATGCTCAGACTGAGAACCAGCACTTTATTATCTGAAAATCTCATGACACGAGGAGCAACAGAGCCCTCGTGCCACATCTGAGTGCCCGATGTTGCTGACATGTCATTCCACATCAAACAGAATCTGCATGTCAGGAGTATGTATGTCTCAAGGACTCAGACAGGGCAATGTTTGTGTGAGTGTCGTCAACAGTGATGCAAGCAACAAGGCATGCTTCAGTCATGTATCAACTGAAAACCACAGGCATTACATGTCAAACTGGTGATGCAATCTTGAACTGCGTTTTCATATATGCTATTTGAAAATGCACATGCATGACATGCACTGTAGATAGACACACTCATTGGCATGAATCAACTCTGTAATCTTTCACACGGTCTGTCTTCAGACATATAAATGGGAGTGTACCAGACTGACCACCTTGGAATGATGACCCACCATCAGCTAATTTCACTTATGAAATGACTAGTGTGGGCCCTTGTATTTACAAGTTGCCTGAACATAATGTCTGCTACACAGAGCAGTGGTCTATTGGCACTCATACTCCGGCAGGCTGGTCACACCACAGTCAGCTTTGAAATGCATCCTGACGAGGCATTCTGTAAGTGCAGGTGACAGTACATACATGCACCTCAGGAGCAAATAATGTGAGTGGATGACAAATGTTACATGCAATTGATGTGCATTGTAAAGAGACAAGCCCTATAAATGTTGCAATGATTGATTCATGTGGATAAGGAATTTCTGGACGTGACACAGGCGTGCCTTATGGAATGATATGTGCTTGTCAGGGGGTCACATCATGGGGTCTTGCAATGTGTACATGTTTTTGACATTGAAACCCTGAATGCAAGTGGCTTAGATGTTATGCCGAGTAGATGGTGATGTGTACTGTCACACAGACATGTGCAACACATGGGAACCACACAGCAGCCTCCCAGAATGCAGGCCACATCACACAAATGAATACGGTAGCAAACATGCATTGGCCAAGGATGGCTGACAACAGCAGCCAAATGTACTGCAACACATATATGGGTTGGTCAACCATCAATGTCTACACATCCCCACATATGATGCACACAAATGCCACTCATCAGATGTGTCCTCACGGGTCTCCCATGCCTTGCACCTGCTCGCTGCTGATAAGTTGGCTCATAGCCTCTTCAGCTATGCTTCTCCTCTGCTAGGCCCCCTCCAGTGGCCAGTGCAGAGGCCAGATTGTCACTGAGCTTCTGCTTGGTCCTTTGTGTGAGGTCATTCATCCACTTCTGGTCCTGTTCAGCATTGCGTACCTCCTCACCTCATGCATTGATGCAGGCTGTGATCTGCTTCCAATGAGCCTTGCGGTGCTGGAGTATTGGTGCTGCGTGCAAACTGGTACATTTTATGATGGTGTTCTGTGACATAGTAAACAAGGAACTGGAGCTCTTCATCAGTGAAGCACCTCTTCCTCTGCAGACACTTCTCATGTGCCGTCTTGGAGCATTCCCTCTTGAACCTAGTGGCCCTTGGTGGTGCTGCGTCACCTGTATGCCTCCGACCATGTCCATGTACAGGTGCAGGCTCACTTGTGGGCTGAGGCATATTACGGCCTCCTAGGGCTGTGGCAGATGTGTCCTCACCATATCCCTGTCTTCTCCCTTCCCCTGTTGGGTCCTTACCAATCATGGTGCAGATGAAGTGGATGAATTGAATGTACACCAATATATTGTTCTGGCAATATGAGGAAGGGAACAGACCACATGATGAACTATGGAGATGCGTGGCTCAGCAAGGCTCCAATGTACCCCAAAAGCAAAAATATACGATATACGATATGCAGAGGCAGCCCAAGAACCAAAGGTGGTGTACGCGATACCCAGAAAGCTTCCGAAAGGTTTACAAAGCAGTACGCAATATGTAGAGGCACCCCAAAAACAAAAATTACATATCCAAAAGTTGAAAAAAATGGTAACCAATATGAAGAGGCACCCCAAAAACATACATTGTGTATGTGATAAACTGTAGGCCTCAAAATGGACAGAAATAGTCACAAGGCAACCCCCGAAAAGAAAAATGTAGTACTTGTTACTTAAAAGAAATGGCTTGCGTAGCACCCCCAAATACGTGTCCGCAAAACTCGTCCATCTTTGTGCCTTGCTGCGCACAACCAGTGATGCACGTCGCATCCCTTAAACATCACTGTCTTTGACGTGAGCCACCAAGGCATGCTGCGTGCAACACTTAACACGCAAGTTACACGCTAAGGGCCTTTACTCTGTATTCAGTTGCCTCTGATGCGAGACACAGACAACACCCCTTAACCTGCATCCACTGCCAATTTTACTGCCTTCTCCTGCCCTGTGCTGCCTTCCATCGTGCCATCTGTTGCTGCCTGCTAAGAGTGAGTGCTTGGTGCCCACCTGCACTACATTTGAGTGCCTGTTGACACACCATTTCCTGTGCTCCTGTGTCTAGCCCTGTGACAACCTCATCTGCTGTGTTGGAATCCCGCCTCTCCATTCTACCACACACTGCTCTACAGCCTATTTCCAAGACCAGTTGGCCCACCCATACCTACCTCGGGGGCTGCAATGTCTGAATGTCTGGGCCCTCGTCATCATCACCAAGCGGTATCCCCAGGGCAGGGACGCAAAACTTCAGAAAGTTGGCATCCTGGTGTATCTGTTCCTGGAAAATTATGATGCCCTCTTCAACTCTACATCTCAGCGGTGGACTGAAGGATGCAAACAGATCTGGTTGACCATCACTACTGACATCAGCATGGAGGGGGTGGCAGACCATTGACAGAAGATCATGCACAAGTGATGGGATGACCTCAAGCCCTGGACCCGCTCCAAGGTATTAGCAGCCCTCAAGGCCGGTGCCACTGTGGAGGTGCACCATGAGGGCTGCAACAAGTTTTCCACCTACAAAATTTGGGTCCTGGAGAGGTTCTACCCAGAGCTATATCCCAAGCTCTGTGAGTGGCAATGGCGTCTGGATGCAGCTGGTGAGTAGCCATGTGGTGCACAGCTCTACTTTGCATGTGTGTTGTGCATGGGCCTGCATGATTGTAGTTAGTCCTTTATATATACAGCATGTGTGTTTCAGTGATCTTTAGTTGCATGCAGTCCCCAGACAATGCTCACCATGTGTGATGTCAGACACCTGTTGATTGAACATGGGCTGGTTTGGCAGTGCTCGTAGTTGTAGACCTCTGCCATCCATGCACATGCAATGTAAATTGATGTTTGCATGTGCCTAGACAGTAAGGGTGCCAGATTACAATGGTCTGCCCATGTGAGGGGCATGCATGATGGGCATATTGTTTTGTGGTCCATTAAAAAGTGTAGCTATTCACCCACAATGTCTGGATGTGACACCTGTGTATGGATGTTGGTGATTGCCATGTTGGAGCATTGACCTTTCAGGGACATTAATGTGATCTGTCATCCCGCTGCATGTGTAGTCTAAGTTGATGTGTGATCATGCCATGTGTATGTGCTTGGGGTTACAGCATACTCGTGTGTGCTTCTGCAATTTGTGTAAGTATGTGTTGCATGCTTACAGGTCAGGCTGTCAGAGAGGCACGTTAGTTGATGTAATTGTGTGGACAGATGGCCAAACAGGTGTTTGCATGGCCCTGCTGTGCATAGTACAATCATGAGTGTCTAATGAGATCCAGCATTGCACTGGTTCTCTTGGCACCAAAGTGTTCCCAGCAGTAACCCAGTCCATCTGTGCTTCCATGCATTCCGTGGTTGGCCAATCTACCTGTTGACTCCCTGCCCACCTCTGTGCCCCTGTGCCATGTCTCCCATGGCAGCGCAGCAGGTTACATTTGGGTCACCTTGCCATTGCCATTGTGCCATGTCATGTTTCTTGGTAGGTGTCTGTGGACCGCCATCTATGTGCTGTGCTGACATGTGAATGTGTTGTGACTGTGCTCATAATTGACCCTAGAGTGGTATGTCAGTGTTCATGGGAATTGCATGTGTGTGTGCCTGTGTGGCTGTTTGCGTCTGTCCAATGGTGACTTCATGTTACTGTAAATGCTGTGTATGCCGCACATGCTTTCACATTGTTGACTGAAGTCAATGTTCTATGTCTGCTTTCCCACAGTTGCTGCAGCTGGTGAAGAGGGCAGAAGCAGTACTGTGGAGCGTGGATGCAGGGATCGGGGCACCAGACCAAGGCACAGACTCCGGCTATTCCCCCGTTTGGGGAATGATGTGACTGACGGAGAACCTGTACCATTGTATGTGGCTGCTAGGGGTAAGTCCCAGGAGGTGAAGGAGGCAGGGGACACCTCAGCAGTGGTGAGACAGGGTGATGCCACACAAGGACCATACATGGGTGAAGACACCCTGGAGTCATCCATGTTGATGGAGGTGGAGGAGGTGGCCATTTCAGGCCTGCCCATGGAGTCAGGTGAGGGCGTCAAGGAGGGAATGAATGCTGCAACCCTGTCCAAGGGGCATGAGACTGCAGTAATGTGTGAGGATGTACAGGCTACTCGTAGTATGCGTGTACATCATCACAATGAGCTGTGGCATCTCATGGCCTTGCTGGCAGCAGCAGTGTTCTCGGATGGGCTCTGTGGGCTGTTCTCCGTAGTAACCCCCTCCTCCGGTTCCTCCTCTATACACTAGCCCGATCACTGATGCCCCATCTGGTTGAACTAACATCCCTGCCCGAGGTGGAAGACCCTTCAATATCGGATGAAGTGATCACTGTACCTGCCAAGGCACTGACTCAGACACAGGCAGTGGAGGGTCCGTAGGCACCTCAGAGCAGTGCAGGTGCTGTACGCCCCCAACGACAGTCATCAGGACAGAGTGCATACCAACACAGGTTGCACTCTGCGTGGCGGCAGCAGATGGCAACCATGAGGAGGCAGATCATCACAGGGAACACCACCCCGAGGAGGCATGTGGCACCTTTGAGGCAGGAGAAACATAGGGGGCCATGCAGGCTTTGTCCTCTGTATTCAAGTGCTAGCAGAGGCAGCGGGTGGTAGAGAGGCAGCGGGCAAGGGAGGCTGCTGTGATGGTAGCCAGGGCTGAGGTGGCATTGTGGCTAGCATGGAGGTGGGCTGTCATCCAAGAGGAAACTTGCAGTTAAACAGGAAAGGTGGAGCAACAGATGGTGGCCACCCTGCAAGCCCTCCAGGCAACAACGGTGGCCTGTCTGAGGGACGAGGATGTAGCTTGCCCTGGTTGAATAGCTGTCTGAGATTGGAGAGGACTAGCCTGGAATCAGACCAGAGAGGTTGAGGTAAGTTTCAGATACACATTGGACTGTTAGGGAGGCAGACTGCCAGGGTGCTGCCTGAGGTAGGGGTGCAGGTGAGGGGGGCTGGTGTCAGGACTTGAGGGTGCTACCTGGGGCAGTGGCGGAGGTGAGGGGGCTGGTGGGTGGTGTCAGGACTTGAGGGGGCTGCCTGGGGGTAATGGCAGAGGTCAGGGGGGCTGGTGGGTGTTGTCAGAACATGAGAGGGCTGACTAGAGGTAGTGGTGGAGGTCAAGGAGTGTGGGGAGGAGATGTACTGTGCTGCCTGGGGTAGTGGCAGAGGTGAGGGGCTGGTGGGTGGTGTCAAGACTTGAGGGGGCTGCCTGGGGTAGTGGTGGAGGTGAGGAAGGCAGGTGGTTGGTGACAGGCTTTGAGGGGGCTGCCTGTGGTAGTGGAAGATGTCAGGGGGTATGGGGAGGGGGTGTACTGTCAGGGTGCTACCTGGGATTATTGTGGAGGTGAGGAGGTCTGGTGGGTTGTGTCAGGATATGAGGGGTCTTCCTGGAGTAGTGGCAGAGTTGAGTGGTGCTGATGGGTGCTGTCAGGACTTGAGGGGACTGCCTGGGGTAGTGGCAGAGGTGAGGGTGCTGGTGGGTGGTGTCAGGACTAGAGGGGCCTGTGTGGAGGTAGTGGCGGAGGTTTGGCAGGTGTGGGGCGGGGGTGTATTGTCAGGGTGCCACCTGGGGTATTTTTGGAGGTTAGGGGGGCTGGTGGGTGGTGTCCGGACTTGAGGGGTGTGCTATGATTTAGGGGTATATGCCAGACGTTTGGGTGCCTTGGGAGTACAGGGATGGTTTGCAATTTCGTCAGGGTGCAGTCATGACTTGCAAGCTGCCACAGGTAGTTTCACAGGGGTGCAGCCTTGACTTAGGGGGACCGCTTGCAGTTTCATAAGAGTGCAGCCGTTACTTAGGGATTACCACATGTAGTTTTTCAGGGGTGCAGCCATTGTTTACAGAGCACAGTGCGTAGTTTTGCATGGGTACGGCCATTGCTTAATGATTACAGCGGCAGTTTCGATGTGGTGCAGCCGTTACTTATGGATGCCGCACATAGTTTTGCAAGGGTTCCGCCGTTGCTTATGGTGGACAGCGCGCAGCTGTGACTTCCCTGGCAGGTGCAGCCATTACTTACAGGGGCTACGCGTAATTTTGCAGCAGTGCATCATTGCTTAGGGTGGACAGCGTGCAGTTTCACTGGGGTGAAGACGTTACTTACAGGGGACCGTAAGTCCTCCTGAGGTGTTCAGTTTTCCTGAGGTGCTGGATGGTGGGTCAGATGTGGGTGTGAGGGATTGCACAAAGCTTGGTCTTTGGAAATGGTTTTGGCTTGCATGGGGCCGTGTTGTGGGCGTTCCTGGCGCAGCTTGGTTTTCTTTGTGCGTCGGGTTACTTTGCACTTTGAAATCCATGAATACTCGGTATGCGCAATGTGACTTTTGCATGCAGTTGCATGCAAAGTTGGTTTGCGCTCAGAGTACTTTGCAGGGTCTTTGTGAATTTTTCTACCACCCCCTCTGAAAAAAACACCCGCATGTACCCTATTATGTATTCTTTTAATTCCTTTAAAACACAATGGGCCAGGGTCTGCTCTCTAAATAAATGGGCAAACGTCACCCACCCACATCTTCCCTCGACTGGCACCCTACTTCCTGCCCCGAATGCACACCAACAGATGCCCTTCAACCTGTCATCAATAAATGAAGATGCTATCAGACAATGCAAGAACTATTTTTCATCCTTACATGACTCACTGCATAAACCAAACAACGTCAGCTTCTAACAGACAAAAAACAACATCTAACTGCCTGATATAGACAAAGTAACATCATTCTACCATTAATCTATATAAAACACCCCCGTTTCTACTAAACAGACACCAACATACAATTACAAATCAGCGTTCACGAGTGCGTTAAAAAAAACATCCTTCACCCTGACAAATACTTGTTTTCGAACAAAAACAGGAGTCTTACCTTCAACCAGACAGACAAATGTGCAAATGTCAGGCTCAAGCTGCCTGACAGTGTTGAACAGCACACTACTGAAGCAATGTTGGCTCTGCTTTGGGAGTGGACGAGGCCGGAGCAATCATTGTAAGGGCTTGATTTACAGAGCTCTGCGTGCTGAAAAGTGACTTTGCGTACTAATCAGCGAACAGAACTCCTTCCGTCAATTCACAGAACGGACTTTGCATCCAAAACTAGGATGTTGCAAGGACTGTACACAGGTCCGGCCCTCTTAGCATGCAGTTGGGTGCCTTGCACAAGACCCCACACAAAGTGTACTACGGGCCTATGCAGAGCAATAAATAGGGGACTGGACATGCATATTCCCCATTTTGCTGTAAAAATGTGGACAAAACGTGGGTGTGTTGAGGGACGGGCCGTGCAGTGTAATTGCACGCCCAGTCAAGCGCAAACCAAACCTAGTTCATGGAACCCAAAGCGTAACCTCACGTCAGGAAAAGTTAACTGCAAACCTTGTGGACTCACCGCTATATGATAGGAGGAACACAGCACTGTGCGCATACGATCCAACTTGCAGAGGTAAGGTTTATATAGCAATTTAGGGGTCATGGCACGTAGTTGAGGTGCCGGTTTAAGTTATGGTGCGCGTGTGCAGATAAGCAGGGTGCAGCTTTAATTTATGGGGCTTTGCACACAGATTCACCGAGGCCGAATTGAGTTAGGTGACATGTAACGCCTTTTTTCAAGGTGCGTCAGGAGTTATGTGGGCTGTACGCAGTGTGACCGGGGTGCTGCCTTGATTGCGGGGGACAGCCCACAGCATTGACTGGGTGCATGATGACAGGGATGCGGACTGCGCAAAGGTTGCTATACGTGGCTGGATCTGCTTTGCGTGGGAACGTGTTGTGGGCGTTCTGGCTGATGCTTGCAGCTAGGGTTGTTTTGTGGTTGGATTTCAATGGATACGCAGAACGCGCATAACATGCTTTTGTGTGCAGGTACTTTGTGGGATCTATTTGCTTTTTCTATCAATCGGGGCCATAATCTGTTCCCAGAAAACCCTCCCAGGCAATCCCCAAAGAAAACTTCCTTCCTTTCAAGTCAAATGTGTCCTTCTGTCTGAAACCACTAATCACTTAGTGGACGAAAATTACAAACGCACTGCATTCAGATCATGAAAAATATAGGCGGAAAGAAGAGTGGGCAGGAGGACGGGAAGCGATACAATCCTTACTTTAAGATGGCACCCTAAAACCTAGAAATGCGAAACCAGCTCAGCTTAGTGACAGCTTACATCTCTCTCCCCGTAACACAACATATCCTGTCAGAAAAGGACATTTTAGCCTTTATAAGGAACAACCAGTGCTTTAAGTGGGCCGGGGCCAGCCGGGGCCGAGCCCCGGCAGTCTCCAGAAAGTGGGGCTGAGCCGGGGCCCAGCCGGGGCCCCCGTCCCACACAACATTGGCGGGATGCATTATCCCGCCACGGCCAAAGCCGCGACGGGAAATGCGCCCGTCATTATGTCGGACAAGCAGACAGAAGTGCCAGCCAGCCACAGCTACGCTGAGGCTGGCGGTACTTCTGTCAGTGTAACTCCCTCTGATGACCCCTCATCAGGGTCATCAGAGGAAGTTACTGTCCCTTTGTTTTCCCTCCCCAGGTCACTGACCCCCGCGGGCTCCGTGATCTGATATGCAGATTAGATCACGGAGCCCGCGGGTTCGCAGAGGGTGAAAGGTGCCTCGGGCTCAGTGATCTATCTGCTCTGAGCAGATAGATCACAGAGCCCGAGGTGCCCTTCTCCGTCGGCAAAGCTTTATAAAAGATGCCTTGAACTGTGTAGTTTCAAGCCATCTTTTATAAAGGTAGAAATATTTCTATGTTTATAAAAGACGGCTTGAAACGTGCACAATTCAAGGCATCTTTTATAAAGCTTTGTCGACGGACAAAGCCACCTTGCGGTTTGTTTTGTCCGTCATCAACGCTTTATAAAAGATGCCTTGAATTGTTTACGTGTGTGTCAAGCCATATTTTAGAAACATAGAAACATGTTACAAATATCTATGTTTATAAAAGGTGGCTTGAAAAGTGCACAAACCATAGTAAGGTAAGCACACAAGTGTGCGTAACTTACTATGGTTTGTGCACTTTCAAGCCACCTTTTATAAACATAGAAATATGTAACATTGCTATGTTTATAAAATATGGCTTTAAAAGTACACACACCATAGTAGTACGCATACAAACATATAAATGCTCACATACATTTATATATTTGTTTGCGCACCTTACTATGATTTGTGCACTTTTAGGCCACGCCCACAATGAAAGCCACGCCCCCAAACGAGGGCCCCCCCTCAATTTCTTACCCCACTTAAAGCACTGGGAACAACTACCTTGATCTTGTTTTTAAGTGTCTGGTTTCAGGGGTGTGAGGCTAGGGTTCGTTTCCCGACCGCACCACTGTTGCATTCTTTTATTTATTTATTTTTAAATATTCAATATGTTAAACACACAAGGGGGAACGCCGTCAACCCTCGCAAAAAAGTGGGTGTACACCATCCACCCGCGTGGTTCCTACACTTGAGCGCTGGGGATACCTTTGTAAGACTTATTTAGGCTAAATATGCAAGCAAACCCATAGTAATGCTCCATTTAAAGTATCATGTCTTAACTACCTAGGTAAACAAATAGTTAATATTCCATGACAAACATGGGTGAAAATGCATACTCAATCGCATTAGCATCTTTGGATGCTTTGATCAAAATTAGGTTTTCATTACTTTAATTATTCATTTTGCAGTGCTTCACAATTAAGATGTTAATTTACTGGCTGACTGATAATTTGATTTTAATATACTAGGTAGCGGTTCTTGGTAATATGTTCCTTCGCGATTAAAGTGTGCCTGAAATACAACATAAAACATTATTAATTAAAGTCCCCTTATTTCAAAGGGCCTACGTTTACTTTGTGAACAGAAACACCAATCTTTTGTAAGCATCAGACATGTCATTCTTTGTGTTATCTCTTGCCTTACATGAATGAGCCAAGAGAGTGAGTGCATAGTAAACTCTCAATGCAAGTGTTTCAAATGTTTATTTCTTTTTCATGGATAATTACTCACTTTTTTTGTAGAAACAATTCTTTTCATATTCTTTGCAAAATACATTTAAGTATTGCTAGGTATTTATTGTTGTACAAGTTAAAAAGTAAAAGTGCAGCCAATTCAATATTTTAATACCTTTAACATGCATGGATAAATATAGAGTAAATGGTGAGTGATGAATGGTGTCAAGGAGTCACTGAGGCTGATTCACAATGAAAGCACAGAAATGGGGCGAGGTATTTGTGTCATCTCTAAGAGTGTGGCACACAATCGTAATGTGTATCAAGGTGATTTGGAAAGAAATATTGGGGAAAAACTCAATTGCGAAAAGGGGAAATGTGATGCTTGATGCACCAATATCGCTCACCCCAACCAGGCACGAATGATTGACAGTAATCCTCAGATCTCCTTTGATCCTGGTGTGAAGCAAAAGAGAGGTGAAAAGTTCAAAAGACCTTCCACAGCTGAATGCACACATTCAATAGATCAGTAGGAGGGTTTGGAAATTGGATAGCCACACAAACAGCAACATCAGGACCAATACACAATGACATTGCAAACAGAACCCCAACAACACTTACCACAAGAGCCACAAATTCCACATATGGAACCTGGAACCAGACCCAGATCATGCAAAGCACAACATCCAGGAGCATTGTGGAATATGCACGTACCATCACCCCCTGGAGCTGGCCATATACCAAACCACACAGGCAACATGACAGCTCCAAATGTGCCACAATTGCCATGCCTCTGCCCCATCACAGTCACAAACACCCCCTGTACACCAACATTCCAACAATCAGCCAATATCATGTACAAAAACATAGCACACCTAAATGTGCTAGCTCACCACATACCAAGATGGCAAGACACAGAAAGGGTTGCATGCACCATCAAGCAACATAGCAACAGACAATGCCCCCTACTAAAACATCAAACACAGGCTCCACAAAGGGCCACATCAATATCAGCACAACACATTCTGGAAAATTAGCCACACCATAAACAACCAATGTAAGGGATCCTCCTAAACCCACATACCACCAACACCAGTAATAAAACCCCAACATAAAAGTATATGTTATCAAAGTTGCATTGTCACCAGTAGAGAATTAAATCAGATGAAAGAGGCACGTTTACACAAAACATATCGGACCAAGACACAGAACCGAGACGGCACGCCTCGATCTTAAGAACCAACGAGATGAGCGTAAAGATAGAGGAGACACCTCCATTCTTCTACTCCTAGATCTGTCAGCCGCCTTTGATTTGGTAGATCATAAAGTAATATGCAACCATCTCAAATCTGCTGCCAACTTCTCCACTAAGGCCACTGCGTAGATAAATTCCTTCCTGGATAACAGAACTATAAGAGTCTTTTCGCCCACTTCAGCTGCTGACCCAGTACCCATCATCGGTGGCGTTCCTCAGGGGTCATGTGTCTTCCCTTCTTTGTATAACATTTTTACAAAGCCACTCTTTGATATCCTAGACAAACTGGGTGTCTCATATACTAACTATGCTGTTGACACCCACATCCTCATCCCAATCCATGGAGACTACGACAAAGACATTAACCTCATAAACACAATCTATCAAATCATACAAAGCTGGATGGCCACACGCGGTCTATGTCTCAACGACGATAAAAGCGAGCTTTTAATCATTGAATCCATCAGCAAACTGAACAAACTCTCCCACATGTACATATCCATCACTATTGATGGTATTAAAATCAGTGTAACCAAGGAAGTTAAAACCTTAGGATTCTATTTAGACTCAGCTCTCAACCTCGACAAGCAATTAAATGCCACAGCATCAGCAACAAGTTACACTTGTAAACTAATTCATGCATGCAAACCATTTCTGTCCACTGACGGTTGCATCAATATTGCATGGGCTTTAATCCTATCGAAACTAGACTACTGCAACGCACTTTATCTAGGCACTAGTAAGCACCACACCATTAAACTCCAAACCCTGCAAAACAACGCCCTAAGAACAGCATTAGGCATTCCCAAAGGACAGCACATATCTGACCAAAGAAGAGCTGCCAATTGGCTGGCCATCAATGACAGAATCAAACTCAAAACCCTGAACTTTACACACAACTGTCTCACCAACAAAGAACCTTCATACCTCACAGAGAAATTCACTAAGCATACATCTGAATGCCCCATCAGAAAGGCTGAAGCCAATATTATTAGAATCCCTAACTTCAATCTGAAAAGAACTGCTGGCTCAAGCTTCCCAGTACTAGCAGCTCATCTATGGAACTCTATCTCAGATTCCCTAAGAGCCACACCTTCCTTCCACTCCTTCAAAACTAATGTTAAGCTCTGGCTACACACCAATGACTGCTGACACATTACCCTTGACTGGCCGGTTTCCACCTACCTAGACACTTGTGTTGAGATTAACACACCTATGTTAACTCTCCTCTCTGTATTCCTCTGCTAATCCTTTGTGTTGCCGATAACTGTAAATGTAAACCATATACATGTGTGAAAACAAAATCAAAATATCGAGGCTGAGTACCCCAAAAGGAAAAACACCGAACACGGGTTACAAAGAAACATACAAAGTACTTTATTTTAAACTTAAAAACAGAGCAAAATCAGAAAGCTATCGGCCCTCAGTACAACACAACGAACTCCAGCGTGGTTCAGTGTGTTCAGTGAGAGACATTGTACATTAGAAGGCATTTGCTTTTTATATACTTGGTGGGCATGATGTCCAGCCCCACTTCGGGTTAATATTCCATTTAATACATCACCGATCTAGGGTTCGTACCAAGTCTCGAACAACCGCATATAACTGGTTTGCCTTTAATACATGTATCAACAAGCCTATGCAATAACTGTGTATTCTAAGATTTTCCATGCAGGCCTTCTCAAACATTAATACAATGCCGTTAAACAGATGTTCTACGTTCAGTATTTGAATACATTGTTTCAACATATGCTCGTGGATTAGTTTCATTGCACGAGTCATCCTTTTACACACAGGTCAACAAAGGACAAGGGGCCTCATTACAACCCAGGCGTTAAGGGTTTAACAGCGCCGTTGGCGCTGTTAACCCTTAATGCCTGATTACCATTTTAACGCCTGCTTTTAGCAGCCGTTAGAATGCATGGCGCTAACCCGCCTTGGTGCTAATTACGGCACCGTAATTTACGGTGCCGTAATTAGCGCCTTCCCCACTCCCATTATGCCCTATGGGGCAAAAATGGGAATGGGGAAGGGTAAATGGGGAATGGGGATTTACCGCCCCACTCACCTTGGAATGGGGCGGTAAATCCGCCATCCACCATGGTGTAAACGGAGTTTACACCATGATGGTAAAGTAGGGAACTTACCGCCTGGGTTGTAATGAGGCCCAAGCTCTCAGTTCACAACCTCAACAAGTGGCCTGCAGGCAAGTTACATATTAGCTATGTACAGAGGTCAAGACGGCCATGTTGTATTCTGGAATGACATCGTCCACCATTTTAACTCACAGGGTGACTTTTACAAAGCGAATCCTAAAATGGCGGTTTGGCCTAAAATGGCGGCTTACATTGATTTAAGGTCAGGACCTTGCAACACGGATTCTTTCGCAAGCGACTTTCGAGCAGCTTGACGTAGGCCAATATTCATATATTTATTGCAATAGGAGGCACAATGTGATTTCTCTTTTGACAAACCCTCCTTTTGGCCTATGCCAAGTGCTAAAAACTACTTTGGATCTCCTTGCAAATAACTCCATGCATCATCGTCCATGCACCCTGAATCACTATTGGAAATATCTATTGCCATTGGGTCATCTGCTAAAATATCTTTCAACACATATTCTTTGGAAGTTTTATCCGGGGCATACACTTTATGTCCTATCGAACCTATCACTTGTGCGCAACATCCCCCTAGCATCGAACACATACCAGGCAGACACTGAATACAGCAACAAAGAAACAACAGGATTCCCAAAATAATTAGCAAGACCGAAAGTACCTTCCAACCCCAAGATCGCAAGAAGTCCCAGAACCAAGCGCTTAGATCCCAGTTTCCCTCGGAAACATGCACTTCGGAACTAAGGACGTGCAGATTCTGTATTGCCTTGAAGATAGTTGGGGAGGAATCTGGTACGAAAACACAGCAAGTGGACCCCACTAATTTACACACTCCACCATGCTCAGTCAGAATGACATCTAATGCCATTCGGTTTTGAAGTGCTACTAATCTTATCACCTTTTGTTCTAACGTCATATTATAGGGTATGTCCG
The DNA here is from genome assembly GCF_040938575.1 of Ambystoma mexicanum. Classification (NCBI taxonomy): domain Eukaryota; kingdom Metazoa; phylum Chordata; class Amphibia; order Caudata; family Ambystomatidae; genus Ambystoma; species Ambystoma mexicanum. The sequence continues at coordinate 550,937,162 of NC_090933.1, read as the reverse complement.
TGGTCCTGTTGATGGTTCTCTCCAGTACTCTCGCTAGTTTTCTGATATCTTCTGAATTCGCTATCTGCCCCCAAAATGGCACAACTGATTTAGCTATATCTCCCAAGATTTGTGCTGGGGTGTCACCATTCTTGTCCCGCCTTGGACGAGCCTTCGAAACTTCTCTTGTACTAGCTATAAACAGCCCAGGTAACAGGATCCCTAAATAACAGGTTCCCTGCCAATCCGTGGGCAACCATGGGAATGCTACATTACTGCAGACAAAGTAGACAGGTTCGCCTACATACAAAGGTCTGTTTTCCCCAGTCAAATTTGCAACGTTGGCACAACCTAGGAAATCTCCCATTGACTGAGTTACATTCCTCAGTATGCAAAAAGAAACTGAATCGGGCTATGGTTAACAGTGTAAGAAGGAGGCATGGCATCCTTATTGCCTATTGGAGCCATCTTAAAGGAAATCAAAGATTGGAAAGGACGAGACAGTTTATCAGAAGGCCTAATAGAAGCAACATTCGGTTTACTCCTGTTTGAGAAAAGCAAGCATCCCAGGGGAGTCAAAACACGTTGCTCAAAACTATTCAAATTGGTGCCATCAAAGTTCCCTGAGATGCTATCATTCCACGGCCAAATAACAGTGCTCTAAGAGAAGCATAGCAATCAGTTGTCAATGGTAAAGGATGAATATACCAACCTAGCCCCTTATCCCTTGTTGCGGTAAATGTGAGCAGACCCAACAGTTAGATTTGTTAAAAATGGCATGCTTAGCATTCATGATAAGCAGTAGACTATTATTGTGGTACCTTTGTCTGTGCTGAGAATCCCTAGGGGATAGAGTATGCAAATGTACAAAGGGAGTAGGAACAATAGGTGCACTTTCAGTAGGCAACAAAAGTTCTAAAGAATGAGTTTCCTCGAGGTACCACAATCTTAAGGCAGCGACTATTAAAAACCCAAATATCATTATAAAAATACAGCAATATATTTTCGGGGCCCAGGCATTTTGTCCATTGTCCCGGTTGGTCACCCCCTTATTTACAAGTCCCATACGAGCGGTAGCGGTAGCAGGCATTGTAGTCTTCAAATGGATACCCCAAAGTTTGTTGCTGGCGACCTCCCAGTCGAGCGACTTCTTAGTCCTTCCACAACCCTAGCCAACAGAATCCCCTTTCTCAAATTTGGGCAAAAACAAGCCCTTGATGATCCTTTTCTTCTTCAGATGCACAGCCAAACCGTGCCATAAGTCTATCAGATGCACAGCAAAACCGTGCCATAAGTCTATCAGATGCACAGCAAAACCGTGCCGTAAGTCTATTTCCTCGGACGTAGATTGTACCTTACTTTTCCCGGTACTGATTGATCCGGAAACAATATGTCGTCACTTCCTGCTGGAAGCAACGTGGTGGAAACAAGTGAAGGTCCTGATTTCGAAATAGCAGTTTCCGGATGCTAAATATTTAGAGAGTGTGGAGACAAAATGGCAGCTTCCCCAAGCCTCACGGGCTCAGAGAGATTCTCCGACACACTCTCAGTGCTACTTACTGCTTTGGGATCGTTGGTTGCAGTATCAGCAAGGGCTTCTGTTTCTTCTGTAACGTTTGGCACAGGGTGAGGAAGTTTCTTGACGTGGGATGCGTGGATCCAGTTCTTTCTCCCAGTGACCCGCACCGCTGTCTGGGTGACCAACAGGACTTGGAATGGCCCACGCCATCGAAAGATTTGACGAGCACCCAGCTTCCAGGCCGTATGCTGTGGCCCGGGCCCTCGTATCGCACAGGTAAAGCTTCTCGTACCTGGTGATAAATATAATACAGGTTTTTAGTCAACTGGCTACAATAATCTGAAAGTAATACATTTTCAACATTTCTTAATGAGTTACATTTAGGAAGGTTCCAAATATTGGCAGGTCTCCCCATTACCACCTCAAATGGAGAGAGCCCAGTCTTAGTTTTAGGGGTTGTGCGCATGGATAACAACACGATCGGTAAGGCGTCCGGCCATTTTAGTTTGGTGCCAGCACACGTCTTAGCAAGCTTGTTCCTAATGATACCGTTGTGTCTGTCTACTAGTCCGGCGCTCTGAGCATGTCTGGCCGAATGGAACCGTTCGTCAATTCGTAATGCTGTACATATCTGCAGTATTACAGCAGCGACAAAATGTGGACCATTGTCCGACCAGATAACTCTTGGTAGCCCGAACCCCGGGAAATATTCCTTTAACATGATTTTTGCAGTAGTCATAGCTGTAGCATCTTTAACAGGGAAAGCCTCAACCCATTTACTAAAAGCACAGATAACCACCAGTACATATTTCTTATTATCGCATCGTTCCATTTCAATAAAGTCAAAATGGATCACTTCAAAGGGGACAGAGGGTGGCAAAAATTACCCCTTGGAGTTACTGTCCCCTTTCCCACATTGTGTTGTAGGCAAATCATGCATTCCTGGACGTAGCGCTGGTCAATTTTTGAAATTTTGTCATTTACCCAAACTTTCTCTAACATTTTTGTCATCTTCTGGGCACATACATGCGTAGGACCATGGGCCATGATGACCATCATCATGACATATGCATCAGGGAGTAGCCATTTCCCTTCTACTATGTCCACCCAACACCCGTCATTGTCAGGTTTCCCCAAGCCTTCAGCCCACCTTTTGTATTCTTCTAACGTGGCATCAGCTTGGATATCCTGTATAGACCCAACACCCTCATCCATTGCATAAGCATTTACAGACTCCATTGAAACATACATCTCCGTAAGGAGATCGGTAGCAGTTTGCCTAGCTATCTGATCAGCGAAAGCATTCCCTTTCCCTATATCATCTGTAATCTTTCGATGTGCTGCACATTTCATAACTGCTAACTGAGTAGGGAGCGCAAGCGCTGAGAGTAGTTGTACTATTAGGGAGCCATGTTGAATTTTGGTGCCATGCGAAGTTAGGAACCCTCTCTCTGACCAAAGTCTCCCAAAGTTGTGAACCACCCCAAAGGCATACTGACTATCAGTATATATATTTACTGCAAGCCCTTCGGAAAGTTCACAAGCTCGCTTCAATTCTATAATCTCTGCGGCCTGTGCAGAATTATGCATGATTCTCTTAGTTTCCACAACGGTGCTCAATGTAGTGATCGCATAAGCAGCTGTGGATGTACCATCCAGAAGTTTGAAGCAGGAGCCGTCACAAAACAGCTCTACAGCTCTCCTTGCGGATTATCCAAGGGAGTATCTTTCAAATCAATTCTACCCTTTGTCTCTTGTTCGGTCATATGCAAACAATCATATGGCACTTCATTGCCGCAAGTAGTATCTTGCGGGAAAGGTAGGAAGTGTTCAGCCGAATTAAGAACACAACACCTCTTAATTTGAATGTGAGGAGCAAACAAGATCAATTCATATCTTGTCAACCGTGCAGAAGTGAGGTGTTGCGTTTGAGTTCGGTTCAGTAGAACACCTACAGAGTGAGGTACCATCAGGGTTAGATCATGGCCTCGGACCATTCCCTCACTCTGTTTTACAGCGCAGCAGCAGCAGCGACAGCTCGCAAACATCTTGACAAAGCACATGCTACAGGATCAAGGGAAGAAAAGTAACGGCACGGCCTATTCTTCCCTCCATGTTCCTGCGTTAATACAGCCAAAGCACATCCATCACATTCATGCACAAACAACACAAAGGCCTTTTCATAGTTTGGTGTGCCCAAAACTGGGCCAGAGCATGATGCAGTCTTAAGCAAGTCAAACGATTGCTGGTGTTCTGCGTTCCATGGCAATGGCGAAGAAATGCCCTTCTTTGTCAAAGCCAACATCGGTTTGATCACTAGTGAAACATTTGGGATCCATAACCTACAGTAAGAAGCCATACCTATCAAGGCTCTAACTTCCTTCTGTGTATTTGGGACGGACATGCCAGAAATGTGATTTATTCTTTCAGGTGTCAATCTTCTTCCCTCCTTTGACAGGAGATATCCTAAATAGGCGTCCTCCTGACAACAATATTGACATGTTTTAAGCAAAGCTTTGTGAACATGCTTAGCTAGATGGATAAGCAATAACACAGTGCCCTCCTTACAGGCACTGTCAGAGTCAGCAGATAGAAGCAAATCATCAACATACTGAAGCAAAGTACAGGTAGAGGGCAATTTAAGGGTATCAGGTTGTTCTTTCAAAGCCCTACTATACATGCTCGGACTCTCTGTGTACCCTTGAGGTGCATGAGTAAATGTGAACAAGCGTCCCCCTAAGGTGAACCCGAACAAATATCTACTATCCTTATGTATAGGAATACTAAAGAAAGCATTCTTCAGGCCCACAACACTAAAGTAAGTAGCTGTAGCTGGAATCATGGTTAGGATTGTCGTTACATCAGGCACAATTGGAAATTGTGGTGCCATTTATTAATGGCACGTAAATCAATTATGAAACAGAATGGAATTGCATTATCGCCTTTCTTGTACACGGGTAAAATCGGACTGTTACACAAACTTCCTGTAATTTCTTCAATCACCCCGCGATGCACAAAATCGGAAACAATGCATTTCAAAGCTTGCTCGCCCTCAACTGAAATCTTATACTGAGGAATGCGTGGCAGCTCAATTCCATGTTTCAAAACTATCTTGAACGGTTCAATCTGTAAAACACCGACATCATTGTCATCGACAGCCCACAAGCTCTCTGGCACATTAATGAATTCTGGAGGCAAAGGTCTAGTCAAGAATTGCGAGACAGAAAATTGCTGTGGTGAAATCGTCAAGCGTACTCCATCAGAAGAATAATAAATCACTGCATTTAATTATTTTAACAGATTCAACCCCAGCAAGTTCTCTCCGCAATCCAAAGTCAACAGAAATGGACAATGGTCCGTAAAGGGACCCAAAGAAATAGGTACCGGCAAAGAGACCGGACAAACAACCGGTGTACCAGAAAACCCTACAGAAACATTGGTTTGCCCTGACAGTGGAATGTTTGGAACCCGTGAATGATAAATGGAACACATCTGTGTTCCAGTGTCTATCAAAAACTGATGTTTCCTATTTCCCACCACCATTTCAACATAGGGACCTTTCTGATTGACGGGAATAGGTGTAGATTCCAAACCCTGCTTCGGGCAATCCTAACGAAACAGAATATCATCAAAAGGAAGCTCTTCAGATACATATGCAGCGGAAGGATGATCAAATATGTTCCTAGTGTCCACACTCGGAGTCTGATTGCCCTGCGAGAAAGGTTGCTGAGGGTCCTGTGTAAACTGCCCTCTACCAGGGCCCCCTACACCCGGGCGATCTCTGGAATGCCTACCCATATTTCCAAATGCATTATTTGACCTTTGTTGAAGGACGGGGCATTGTGCTCGCCAATGACCCTCTTGACGACAATAAGTGCACTGGTTAATGTTCACAGAACCTAAGGGCACATTCCCCTGTGGGACATACTGACCTCTAACCTGAGAACTACCCCCTCTGGGGCCTCTAACAATTTGCTGCAATAGCACTTTAGTTTTCAAATCGCCTTTTCATTTTCAACCCAACCTTTTTCATTATTGACACGGTTCTCATAGTACTGAGCCATGTGTAGTACTTCTGATTGTGATTTCGCCTGCCAAGCACTCTCAGAAGATATAATTTGTGACTGGATGTCAGGCAGCAATCCACACACAAATTTGTCCACGAACAACCTTTTCCCAGACTCTGTGCCTAGGTCTTGTCCACTGAAATCTGAGAATACCTGTTCGGACCGATTAAAGAACTCGGTAGCAACCTCAGACTTTCCTTGGACACAGGCCGTAAGTTTGTCCCATATAATTATTTTTTCTGGAATTATAGTGTTTAATTTTGCAATAATTCTATCAGGCAAAGTTAGTATCACCTGAGGCGGTCTTTCACCAGCTGGCCTTTCTCCATCGAGTCTAGTTATATTCACCCATGTATCTCCCAACCCTGGTAAGTCGTCAATAGTTCTAACTTGTTTCCATAAATCTACGGGCAGGAGTACAGGGAATAACAAATCAATATCGCCTAAGGTGAATACTGAGGATTGCAAAACGGACTGTATTTCTTTATAGAATCCTGTTGGGATTTTCCTAATATCAGGAATGGATTGTCTAATAGTGTTTACTTCCTGTCATGAAAGCGGGACGTGAACAAACTGTGATACATGATGTGCGGGAATGTCCACAGCAGGTGTACCTGCTGCAACATTAGCAGCAATCTCAACCTTTGGGACAAATGTCGGAGGTATCTCTATCATAGGCAACTGAGAAGTAGGAGACTCTGAACGCTTACTAAGCAACAGAGCTAAATCGAGCGCTAAAGCAGTCGAAGAAGTGTCAAGTGAAAAAGCTCTCTTGTAAATACTCAAGAAATCTGTGGGACAACTAATCTTTATTTTTACACAATCATCCTGTAGGTACTCTATCATTACCTGTATCACTTTCCTCTGCATTTCTGGCATATACTGACTATACGTGTCATATACTTCAACAGGAGTTATCGACATATCTGAAATCCATCTAAGTGCATCTTTCGTACAAATTCGTGCTTCCTCAGATATCGATTTACGACAAGGAAGGAACCGTTTCTGTACATACATACGTTCCTCCTCGTCATCCTCATTCTGAAACTTTTCTAACTCCTTTCTTTACCCAAATAACCTCTCGACATGCTCATTTACCTTCTCCACAGTGTCTCTAGAAAGCGCTAGAGTATTTAGACCCCTTAACCCTTGCGGGAGATCCGCATTATTTAATCTTCCCCACATTATAAATAACTGAATCCCTAAACCTTCAATAAAAACATTTTTCTCAGGAAATGTATCCATATTATAAAGTGTTGCAAAAACACTAATTTGGTCATCCTTCTCCATACAATGCTTAGCCCATGCAATTAACTCACGTTTCTTCTCCGGTGGTACAGTATTGCGAGTGACAACCTTTGACCCTGAACCTCGATCGATTACAAGCGGCTCAGGACCACTTGGAAGAGAGGGAGCGGGCAAATTCGATGGAAGTACTGTAACTGGTGCGATAAAAAGAGGTGGGGGAGCTGGAGGAAGGGGAACATTAGGAGGAACAGGAACAACAGGAACGATAGCAGGTAGAACAGGAATAACAGGTGGAAGAGGCAAGGCACCAGGAAGAGGAACATACGGAGGTGGCACAGAGGCACCAGGCCTCCGTTCATTTAATAATTTATCTATAAATTCATCGGAAGCATGGAGGTCTTTGGACGGATATATTTTTTGAATTCCAAGTGAGAAAGCCCTGTCCATATTTCTAGTCAATTCAGAATGTTTATCTTGGTCATACAATAATGCTTTTTCGGCATTCGTCTTATGACGGCGCGCATGCTTCTCTCTACTTTTAAGTTGTTGCAACGCTTCTTTTTTCCAATTCTGCAAAACATCAAATGCTGCAGGTCTAGCCTTTTTCTTTAATAGAATTGACTCTAAATACTCAATATGAGGGATTTCAAAACTACCATTGATTGGCCACTGAAGTTCGGAGGCATGTCTGGTTTGTCTGTGCCAAATGTCATTAAATACTATACTTCCAATGCCATGCTTACAGTACATAGTACATGCCGGCGACCCCTCCTGGGGTGCCGGATGGCTAAATTCCAAAGATTGTCTAACACTACGGAATAATGCCCTAAAGCAGGTAGACAATTTCCCAGGCATATCTCAAATTCTTGGTGTTACCTGGTCAATAATTGTGTCTGCAGATACAATGCGCCAAATTCAAATTGTCAGGATTAAATTAAGAATCGGGTCACGACTCACCTGACCAAACCTAAGGAGGTCCGATCGGATTTCAAAGAATCTTACCTAACTAATCTTACCTTGTGTATGGTGATTTTGACAAATCTTCAAGATGCCGTCTCGGACCACGCGCTTATCGTCCAAGGATCGGGTCGTGCAGCGCTGCTGAGGTTTCACGTCTCGTTCAGTGGGGCCCCTTATGTCACACTGTCCGATCCCGGTCCGATAGCGTGCATCAACCTTCAACAATCCGGCATCAATCTTGAGGGTCCCTGTTTCGGGTGCCAACTGTGAAAACAAAATCAAAATATTGAGGCTGAGTACCCCAAAAGGAAATACACCGAACACGGGTTACAAAGAAACATACAAAGTACTTTATTTTATACTGAATCCAGTTACAAAAACAGAGCAAAATCATATAGCTATCGGCCCTCAGTACAACAAAACGAACTCCAGTGTGGTTCAGTGTGTTCAGTGAGAGACGCTGTACATTAGAATGCATTCGCTTTTTATACACTTGGTGGGCACGATGTCCAGCCCACTTCGGGTTAATATTCCATTTAATACATCACTGATCTAGGATTCGTGCCAAGTCTCAAACAACCGCATATAACTGGTTTGCCTTTAATACATGTATCAACAAGCCTATGCAATAACTGTGTATTCTAAGATTTTCCATGCAGGCCTTCTCAAACATTAATACAATGTAGTTAATCAGATGTTCTACGTTCAGTATTTGAATACATTGTTTCAACATATGCTTGTGGATTAGTTTCATTGCACGAGGAATCCTTTTACACACAGGTCAACGAAGGACAAGGTCTCAGTTCACGACCTCAACAAGTGGCCTGCAGGCAAGTTACATATTAGCTATGTACAGAGGTCAAGACGGCCATGTTGTATTCTGGAATGACATAGTCCACCATTTTAACTCACAGGGTGACTTTTACAAAGCAAATCCTAAAATGGCGGTTTGGCCTAAAATGGCGGCTTACATTGATTTAAGGTCAGGACCTTGCAACACGGATTCTTTCGCAAGCGACTTTCGAGCAGCTTGGCGTAGGCCAATATTCATATATTTATTGCAATAGGAGGCACAATATGATTTCTCTTTTGACATATGCATCCGTAACCTCACCTGTGATGCACATATACATACCTTCCCTCTGCATACCTCTGTTTATTGCTGCTTCAGCTGCTTGTGTAAATACAAATATAACCTCACTTGTAACTGATACCTCAATTGTAAATGTAAGATATTTATGTAACTGTAACCTAAGAAATGTAAGTTATTTATGTAACTGTAACCTAAGACTTCACAAGCGCCCAGTTGCCTAACGGCCTGGTGCGCTCTACAAATAAATAAACAATACAATACAATACAATACAACAATGACTGTAAACATGCCAAACACCTTGATGTGACTACGGGTTGTATTGAATTCCTTGTTATATGTTATCTTAGTTTTGTTTTTTTTCTCTTGATGGATGACAGGCATGGTCTCTATTAATATGATCATATTTAATTTGCATTCTATACAGATATGATCACTAGCTTTATGTTACTATGTATTGTGTGTTCTTTTAAACCATTCCCTGATGGTGGGCTGCTGGTCTGGAAAGCTAACTCTCTAATATGGTTGCCTGCTGAAGCGATTCAATCTGTGGGGTCAAATCTTACTCCTAATTACCCATGGATTGTATAGGAAGTTGATATATGGTGTATATTCTTGCGTGCCTTTGGGCATTCATGTAAATGTCCATCCCCACTGGAAAGATGGAAAAGGTTGTGAATATTCCAAAGGGTTCCATGTCATTTTTCCATAGCAAATTATTTCGATGTAATTTACTTAGTAGTAATTACTTCAAATATGTACCTCAATTTTATTTTTTTATTTGTATTGTCCCCCCTATGCCACCTCCTTCCCTTTCATTACTACCCCTACCCCAAAGCCTTCCCCATCCCCATTAAATCCTTTGTACCACAACTATCTATTTAAATCGAATTAAATTCAAAGTCATTACTTTGAAGTAAATTACTTCAAAGTAATTGCTGGCGTTAAATACACCTGATCCCATTCCATTGGTAGCATGGGATACACAATGCCAATAGGATGTGCTGCATTGAACCATCCTAAGATCTTCAGATTTCCCTATTGCATTAGAGCGTAGCCAATGACACAAATGTGTCCCTTTTGGTGAGTATACAGGAGCAAGTGGCTATTTGCACCATGACACTGTAAAATGGAATGGGCCAGGATACCATATTGCCCGCTAAAGGATGTGTTTGCCCACTTGTAGGAGCAAAATGCTGTACAATAAGGCAAGTCATTTGAAAATATTACCAGCATCGTCACTCGCTCACATTACAAAGTCTGTGGCAATATTAAATCACGAGTTGGCTTACACTGTACAGTCTCAATGATCTTGGTTGGCAAGTTCACTTGTTCGATTAGGAGCTTCCATATTGCATGGGAAGCCTTGGGATTCACACTTCTGCTGGCGATGTATTATTTATTTGTATCTGCCGAATGTAAAGGAAGATGTTTCTAAAAGGTAACTGAGAATGGATAGAGACTCCAGTAGATTGTGTGCATATTGTCAAAGTATTTTTATAGCGGTGCCAGATGTTTTGAGATTCTGGCATATTATTTCTGTAGACGATGTTGGAAGTATTAAGGGTTCCTGAGTTTACCATTTTACAGCTGTTTGCTCTGAAGTACAGAATGTATGAAACAATTATATTGTTCCTAAATATTGAAGTTTGTGCTGGGAAAATGGAAGTCGAAAGTATTACAATCAGGAATGCATGAACGCAATGTTGCCTAGAACTGAAGGAAAGTGATACAAGGGAATTACTAGTCTACTTCAGCCTAGAGATGTAATCCTGTACTGGCATAGTTTAGTAGAAGGAATCCATATTCAAAATATATGTTTTCTTGTCAGATGGGCTTCTGTTATGGCACACATAACAATGGATTTGTTTTACTTCTATCGAAGATTACATGTGTGACCTCAACCAAAGAGTGGGATCTGATGGTTTCCTTATCAGCAGTTAAGCAGTATCTCATAATACAATACCCACAGAAAAGAACACATGTTTAGGTGAAAACACCAACCTGCAGGGCTGACCCCTTGGCAAGATGGCCACATAGTTGGTCGCACATCCACCTGATTACCCAAAGGACTATCACAAAATGTAGCAGGGCTGAGTGCATCACACGTAAATATGCTATACATGATAGGGAGTTTAGGCCAACATGACCTGCCTGAAGCAACTCAGAACAGTGGACCAAGTCCATGCCACCGCAACATATATCACAAAGATTAACAAAGGAATGCCAACCCTAGAACATGTGCATGAGGGTGTGGGATGCACACAAGAGGAGGGACCCCCAAACCCTGCTATTCAGACTCATATGTGCCAGATCGAAAATGCAGCACTACATGAAAATGGGCAACACACAAAGATTATTGGAAATCTCTTATGGCCATGCCATGTAAGTCTTGTGGAATGTTACCCCTAAATACCAGCAACAACATGACCACCCATGAACATATACAGCATTCACATTGATATTGAAGGTGGAAGGATAGTGAAAAATGGGTGCCATATTAACAAAAATAAATCTGGTGTACACAGGCATGTCAGGAGGTGCAGAACCTTTGCGAGGTACATTTGGATACACAGTGAACATCAACTGGGAATGGTCCCAACCTGGAACTGCAAGGCCCATGTCATGTCAAATTGAAGTCACACTAAGTGGCAGTATATGATGGACATCTTTGAAATGTGACAGAGTCAAACTCACAAGCTGAAACATCTGGTAAAAAATTAAATGGCATCTAACCATGATGGCATACCCATCAAGGGAGGTAGAACGAGCGGACGCTGACCTATGTAGGCACACCCCAGCGGTATAGCAAGAACTCTGAGATGCCTGGCGCGATCCACAGCTGAACTGTCCAAGCAGCACATCCAAGCAGACGCTTACTAATGCTTACTAATGCTTACTAATGCAGGCATACCCTAGCGACATAGCAAGAACCCTGTGACGCCCGGCACTATCCATAGCTGAAATGTCCGAGAAGCATGCTGTTCCCAGCTCCACACAGATCATGAAATAAAGTTCAGGAGACAGAGGTGCCTGCCTATACTGTACTTCACAGCGGCATACTGGAATACACTACAACATAAACTACGGTCCTGAAGAAGATGTTATAACTATACACGCCATCGGAACCGGTCGACCAACAGGTCGAGAGGGATCTCATGACCATTGTGATGTCCCAGCTAACATGGAGGGATACCTTATACAACATCTACAACTGCACTTACATGCAGCTAGCGTTTTAGAAGGTCCAAATTATATGGGCATTGTTTTTTAACATGTTTTCGAGCACAACCAATTGTGTTTGGTATACTTGATAAAAGTCTGTAAATACATTAATTAAAAAAATCCCAGGGTTACAAATATACATTGCCTCCACCGGTCAGTCAGCTATTACCTACAGGATCTAATATTCAGTCCTGTTTGATCAACAACAGCCGATTGGTTGTATCTCAGGTCTTTTTTAACTCTAATTCTAACATAAGTTGATTTCTTTCAATTGACAGAGATTGGGGACAGCTTCTTTTCCACTATCCCTGTTAGATAGGCAACGCACTGTGATGCTGGAAATGCATCAGAGGGACAGGGCCTCTGAATCCTTGTCCTTTACTGCTTTTTATCGTGTGTTCTGTCATGTTTTCTGCCCAGGAGTCCATGTGGGACTCCTGGCAGTGCAGCTCTTTCTTTTGGTTTGGTGAACAGACCCATGGGATACCCTTATGGCACCCATGGGTAGGGGTACAACCCTGTGCCCCTAGTGTATGTTTTTGGGCACCTGTGGGTGGCCCACAGAGCAGGGTATGGGCTGGTGGCAGCTCCATGCTGAATTTGACAGGTGCTCTGGGTGTCCTCCATTTTGGGATACCCAGGCCCTGCCATTGGGGTCAGTTGATTCCTGATAGGAAACAAGATGGCCCCTGTGGCCTCTTGCTTTCTATTGCCTGTTACCTTGTTTTCCCAAAGTCCTGGGAAGCCCTGACTCTGTCCCTTCCCCCTGACTGGCTGTTGGGTGGAAGTTCCATATATGGTGTTGTTGTGAAGGCCCAGCTAGACTGACTGGAGCCTTCCCAGTGACTGTATGTTGTGGGTACCTCCTGTGGGTGGGACCTGGGTGAATGGAGTGTGTGACCAATATACACTCCTTGTTGTGGTTGTCTGGTTTCTGGCATGAGAGACAAAGACTGAGACAGCCCTGCCCGAAACTGGCCTGAATGCAGTGTGTAGTGTTGAATGGCTGGGTACTTGTCCCAATCCACATTCCTTGTTGTGAGTGTCTGAAAGGGAAGAGTGTGGCCTGAATGCACTGTGTGCCTGATTGGCTGACTGACTGCATGAATGCCCTTATGTATGATTGGCTGCTGAGTGTGTGCCAGCAGTGTGGATGAGAGACAGAATAGTATATCTGGGGACCTCTCACCACTGGTAATTGTTCAGAAGAGTTCAGAAGCTGAGTCTCCACTCTAAGAGTAACTGGAACTGCTGATCCTCGACGCCCAGCTGGAAGAAGAAGACTTGCTGTTGCACTTGCTTCGACCGATCTGAAAGCTGCCGAACTCGTCGAGGACTGACCCGAGAGAGGACCTGGTAAGGCGCCGTCTTCCCGTGCTCAGAGGGATCATCGAGCACCGCTACGTCTTCGCCGAAGCACCCTGGAAGTCAGACCTTCGAAAGGCTGCCGACCCGAGATGAGACCGCCGAGGAGATCGAAGTGAAGCACCCGGACATCGCCGCCATCGAAGTCCATTGCCGTCGACCAGGGTTCGCAGGTCTGTGTAACTGCTGGAGGCCCGTCGAAGTTGTGTTGCCCAGCCGTGGGAACCACTTGACGCCGCGCCGACGACGACCGGAGCCGTCCGCTCCTTGCCTAAGAACATCTGAATCGAAGGACTCCCTGGTCCGCACCGTCGACCGCCTTATACTGCCGGAGAAAGTCGAGGACGACCAACGCGCCGAGGAGAAACCTGCCGGTGGGTTTCCCGCCACCCGAAGACCACCAAGACTCGAACGACTCGACGCCCTTGCTGGGCCCCCATCTCCACAATCTTTGCGGTCCAGAACAATTGTCATCGAGGTGCCCCGCACGCCTCTGCCTTGCAGGACGCCTACGCTCCGTCGTCGACGAGCACCGCTTGGATCGAAGCTGCCGCCTCATCGACGCCGTTCTACCCTGTTTGTCGACGGACGTTCGACGCCCCGTGTCTCCCGCTTGAAAGGGAAGGCATTCAAGGAGGGCCGTCGATTCCCCGCCGCCGGACGCCGAGTTCCTCGACGCTTCTCGACGCCTCTCGACGATCCGTGACTCCCGCTTGAAAGGGGGTCGCTCAAGAAGGATCTGTCGACGCCTCTTCGAAGAACTCGACTCCACCAGGTACATTGGGGGGGTAAAAACATTATAGGAGGGAATAAGACTGGCAGAACAATATATGGACTGGGCTTGTGCTATATCTTTATTTTACAGGTTGCCCAGGTGGGGGGATCTCCACACAGAACTGTGTCTAGTGGTAGGGGCCAGTATTCTGCCTATTGCTCAACCATCTTATTTTCTCTCCTCTCTCTATTGCTGGTTTCACTCTATTGATCTGTGTGACATTGTTACAGTTGTGTTGATGCACTTTAATGAGATCTAATACAAAGGGTGGTACCACTTTAGAATTGTATATATTTGCCATTGTTGATTTTCCTAAGTACAAAGTGAGTTATTATGATAAGTGTACATAACCTTGAATATTGATTATATAAAGACTGTGTTCTAACCAATACAGTGTGTGGACATTCCTTTGTGGGGGCTTGGGGACTACACTGTACTTAAGAACCAGCCTGCATCACCTCCTGAGAAGCTAGGCCTTGATTGCTCGTCCATTGCTACCGTAATAGAGAATCTTGGCTGGGGTCTTCTGTGCCTCTCTTCTACCATATAGAGAGCAGAAGTACAGACACCCCCTACCAGTCTTTACACGCACCACTCGCCACCTAGGGCCAGGCACTCCTTTCATGGACAGGGCATTCTTCCATGAGGGACAGCCAGGACATTGTTTATAACTGTTCTTTTTGAACCATGTGACATCATAGTCATCTTCCATTCAATTTTTCTCACAAAGAACCGTTATTGTGTGCTAAAAGACGGTTTAATTAACGGTTAGGGAATGTAATTTTCCTTTTTTTCTCTCAAATGTACCCTGTTGTTAGAGTGCATCTGAAATTGAAGTCACACTAAGTGGCAGTGTATGATGGACATCTTTTAAATGTGACAGAGTTAAACTCACAAGATGAACCACATCTGGTTACAAATGACATGGCATCTAACGATGATGGAATACCCATCAAGAGAGGTAAATGAAAAAGAATGGTGGCATCTGGGAAAATAATTTGGACAGTTAAATAAAACAATAAAAAATTATAGTAAAGTTGAACATAGGCTAGAAAATGATCATTGAAAGTTGGAGAAAGTTGGGTTGAAGGACAAGTGTGAGAATCCCAAAAACTCTCACGAGGTTGTAAGCGTGATGTAAGACTGAATAGGACAGGGTAAAGCAAGAGATGCTATTTGATATACCAGTGGTTGATACTGTAGGTATGTCAGAGTTGTGCACTAGGATAACAAGTGGCTAGATTCAGAATGTAAGTGCCACAGTTTAGCAAATAGTTGTCATAATCTGCTGGCAGGAGTAGTAAAGGCACCGAGAAATTGGTCCCAAAATGGGTAGTTGCGCACACACTAGTGGTTAAATGCTAATGTTATGGTGTAGAGGGGTTGCAACAGTAGCAGAGCGTAGAAGGGTAAATTCTCGGTACCCCTTCTATGTAAGCAGGGTAGGTAATCTGTTAACATCCCTTGTTGATGCCATTCTTGGATCAAAGTTTTTAACTCTTGCACTGTCTGAGTCGTCGGATTATTTTTGAGTTTGCGATAACATCCAGGTGTTTCTAGGTGTTCTTGAGCCATTTTAATGTAATCTGATTTATTGAGAATGACAATGTTGCCCCCTTTGTCCGCCTCCTTAATTACATGGTATTGTCACCCGATAATTCATGAAGAGCCAATTGTTCAGTGTTGGATAAATTTACTTTCTTACTGAAGAAACCTTTGCATTGACCATCAATGTATTGGTGAATTTCTCTGGTAATAGTCCTGTAAAAAACATCTATGATATTATCACCTGAGGTTGGTGGCATGAATTTGGATCTGTTCTTGTGTTCAACGATGTCCATATTACGTTGATGTATTCCTAAGTCTCTTTGAATGTCACTGATTGGTTGTACATTGTCTGCTGTGAGGTTTGCCAGAAGGTGTACATTTTCAATCTCCTGTATGCTCTTGCTGCTAATCGGTGGTAGTATTGTCTGTTGTTGGTAAAAAGCTGGTTTATTGTGAAAGTACTTTTTCAATTTCAATTTCCTGGTGAATTTGTAGAGGTCTATCTGAACCTCAGTCATATCGGCTTTAGAGCTGGGTGCAAAGGAGAGGCCATAATTGAGAAAATTGATTTGTTGCGGTGATAGTTGTTTCGTTGAAAGATTGATCAATACATTTTGAGAATTGGCCTGGGTTTGGATGTTTTGAGACTTGATCTGTGCTACAATATTTTATTGGTTGCAATGCACATGTATTTGTATTATTTTCTGACAGTTATGCACTATATTGATATTAATACGCCCTGAGGACGGCCCAGAGAGGGCTGAAACACGTGTTGGCGTGTAGTGTGTTCTTTTGTGACTAAATAATCACATTATAAATCACTTTACACTGGTATTGGACTAACTTGGTTGTAAAAACAAACTTCAGACCTATACCTCCATTGGGGTAGCGCAGATTGGCAGGCCTTTACCATTTTACATAATCTGCTGGTATCCCATCTGCTAAATGGGTACCTGGCTTTACAGTGAGTTCTACCGCTTATCATTCTATGATGCATGACATTTCTTGACCCAGAGCCCTGTTGATCATAGTTATTCTGGGAAGACCTTCTGTCAGAAGAGACCATTTACTTCTTTGCTAAAAATGGAGGTGGTTTTCCTGTGGGTCGATCATATCTAGCTCGATGACTCCTCTACAGAACTATTGCACTTTAGGCAGAGCAGTCAAACTGAGCTAAGAAATCTAGAGAGTATTATCAATGTTGCTCCTCCAACATTTAGTTAGGGTCAGCGTCCACATTGCTATTTGAAACGGAAACAGGAATTTGAATTATACTATGGGCTACTGGTGGAGACATTGGAGTCCATTTAGTCTTGGTGTGATGCTGCCCCTATGTTTGAGTCCCTACTGTAGGTGTTTCATGGTGTGTTTGGGTCCACCCTGAATACCGGTCGTTACAGTATTTCTGCCTGGAAAAAACAAGGGTATGTAAAATCTTTCCTCTACGGCAGAAGTCAAGGAAAGGGAGACTCATGCAAGGTCTATCAAGTATCTTGTGTGCGTTTGTGATTAAAATATTCACTTAATGGCTGAAAGCTAAATCCAAATCATCAATTATTACCCAATTCTTACTCATCTACTCTTGTGATTATAGACTTACCATGATGGGAGACCAGGTGAAGGGCAGGCTGAACATCAAGAACATTCTTCCATTAAACCATAGGAAGCTATGGGTAATACATTTCTGGATCTGATGCAGGTAGCCAGAGACATCATGCTGGTGGCTCTTTATAAAGGAATCAGGACTTGGCAGGTTGTCTTCATAGAGTTGAAAGAGTCACATACATGATCCCAGGAACTTTGTGATCTTATACTTGTTGCACAGCCATGAGGAAAGTGGTACCCTGAAAATTTTGGGGTTTGGCTTCAAAGCGTATAAGCCTCATGATGCATAGAACCAGCTGCCTCTGAGTTTGGAGGTCAGCCAGGCAGGGCCTGTTAGGCAGAATCACATGCAGTGACCTTGGGAAACACTACATACAATTAGGACTACAGGTGTAAGCACAATTTCACCATTGGTACAAGCCTGTACTACACAGTAAAGTGGTAGCGATGGCTGAGCAGCCAGACTTATCCCAAGAGTTTAAGTGAGCAGTAGAACAAGTTACACCAAGGACCAACAAATACAGTGATTCAAGTAAACACTTACTCAAGGTCTCTTGGTAAAAGAATATACATTTATTTACTCAGTCATTTAGAAAACATTACTCTAGCATAAGCAGTTCAATATCACACACTAATACACCACAAACATCCAAACGGTAGGTAAATGAACAAGTTTAGCTCAAAAATGAAGTAGGAGCAAAATGGCACTTTGGATACTTAATAAAGGAGGGAAAAGGCAAGGATATAAGAATAGACAGCCCAAATACATTCATAGGCAGGGCAAAGGTTTCAGTTGAATACAACCAGCAATTCTTCTCAACAGGCCTGGGCGAAAAGCAATGGTTCACAGTCTTTTGTATAGGATAGCACAGTTCTGGTAGATAACGGTTAAGTCTTTGTCATAGATTTTTAAAGGATTTGGCTAGGGGAAAAGTTTCACAAATGTTTAGGGAAGGACAAGCCTTCGTAGTTGAGGAAAGTTTCATGCAATTTCTCGATGGGCGAAAAGATTTCCGGACCCTGTTTACACAGTACCTTGTCAATGAAGAAAGCTGTAGCTGAGGCAGTTGTTCCTGGCAGTTCGAGCATATCTCGCTGTCCCTGAGCTTCAGTCGTGGGGACAAGAAGGAGGACGTCAGGAGGTTCCTGCACTGCCCAGGGAAGAGGCCAAAAGCTGTAGCAAGACGTTGGTTTAAGGTGTGTGTGCCTTAAAGACCCCAAGCTGTTTTCCTTCCCTCTTGCTATCTGGTTTTCAATAGCACTCTGATGAAAATTCAACAAGAATAGGACGGTGTCCAGGTGGCTTGTGAGTTGGTTGTTCCCACCAAACTCAAGGGGAGAAGTTAACCTTGAAGGGCTTCTCTGCCATTGGAGTTTCAGGCAATTCGGAACCTGCAGCAGGCTTCACCAGTCGTCTAGGAGTTGCAGCAGTCCTCTTCCTTCCTCTCCTCTGGTTCTTTCGTTCCAGTGGTCGACTCTGCTCCAAGTACCAGAGACCTGCTTTTAAGCAGTTTTCCCCCAATCATTCCAGCTGGCTGTCACTCACACAGCAGGATGGCTGTCCTTGCCGGACAGCCAGCCAGCCAACCATGCCAGAGTGCATTCAGGTCTCCTAGGAGACTAAGCACAGGGAGATTCAGGCACCTCCCTAACATCCTGTCCACCGCAGACACCCTGGTGCCAGAGGAGGGCTTCAGCACTGAAGCCCGCCAAAGGCCAACGAACAAAGGGACCAAACCTGGTTTGCCACGTAGAGACAAACACAAGAAGAACCTTTTTCTAAAAAAAATGGCAAAAAAAGATGACCGGAGTCTGTTTTTAGATAGGTCTTGTGCGCCATATTGAAAAACATGGCTGACCCGATTTTTAGCTACTGTTGTTAGCGGTCGCGAAAAATCACAGTAGTTGATCTAAACCACTGCCACCAGCCATTTAAAATAGGAAAAGGTATCATTTTACTGTCACATGAGTGTTTTGACTCAGGGCAAGCTCAGCAACCCCTCCGGCACTCTATTGGAGGATAGTGTGTGCTGGGTCAGTAAATTTAAAAAGACCAGTAAAGCCAATTTAACTTTACATGCTCTGGGAGATGGTAGTCAGTGCCAGAGAAGGTAGTTAAACCTTTGAGGAGTCTTAAAAGACACCCCTGTGCCACTGCACTGAAGCTGATGTGTGACACACAGAAAAAGATGATGCCACTGGAGTTGTTTGAAAACTCCATAACCAAAGAGCACAAAATAAAACACAAACAAAATACATGGAAGAGTGAGGAAAAAAAGGCTCACACTCTTCCCAGGTAAAAAATTAAATCCTAGAAATCCAGCAAAGTTGCTGGGGGTCTCAAAAGGTAAGGAAAATTAGCACATTTGGAGAATTCTCCCTAACAAGGCCTCATTCTGAAATTCACATTCACTATTTAAGTTCATGTAAGAGGAGATTTTGGACCACTCTGTAATAAGCTGTTGATAGGTTTGGGAAGGTCTTTGTAGAAGGGGAGGTTGTGAACCTGGAGTCTGAGGATTCCTTCCCTGATTTTCAGTAGGGTAGTGTCTATACCATTGGTGGGTCTGAATCCTAACTGGAAATTGTAAAAATGTGAATTTGGCTCAATGTACTCTTGTAATTAATCTGTATCTATCTTTGTATGTTTTTTCTGAAACAAATGAAAAGTTTGAGATAGCCACATGTTGTATTTGTAGTTTCTTGTTCAACAATAGGGGTGCCATTTTTTGCAAACAGTTACATACATAGACAGTGTTACAAATCTATACTCAGTGCCTGGGTAGAGTGCCTTTACAACAGGGTCGATGTCTGAGTAAGAGAAAGCCAGTAAGTGCAGAGGTTCTTTTTTTTCTTCTTATATTTGTTGTTTTATAACACGCTTAATAACAGCGAGTGGTTTCTAAACACAAGATCGGGGTTCAAACATGTGTTGCACTACATTGTCTTGCTTCCAAGACAAACGTGTTGCCCCTGAGCTATCCTGCAATGAAGTAACATAAACTGGAAAAACAGTCTAGGACAGACATTCATAGGTTAAACAAAAGGGACCTAGTGACTTTACATGTGATCATGTGATCTTTATCCACATTTATATATAGTAGTTGCATGTTAGGCAGACTCAGGAGGCATTGACTAAATACAGTATAAGAGGCCAGTGGGGGAAGGTACCCCTTTTTCATTATTAAGTAGATGTTGAGTCTAGTCTTTACCAAATTCCCTGATGGAATAGCTTTAATGTCCATTAGAAGGGCATTCCACTGCAGGAGGGGTGAGTAGTGAGAAGGCACAGAAATTATTGGAGGCAGAGGATGGTGCAGGGAACTGAAAGGTAGAGCATAGAAGAGGATCACAGAGTTCAAGAGAGAGAGCCAAGAGAGATGCAGTTTCCAACGTAGAGTGGGGCAAAACCAGAAAAAGGTACGTAGATGAGGAGTAGGAATGTAAAGAGGGAGTAATGTTTCAAGGGGAGCCATCCAATGTGGTGTTGTTGAGCCCAGATGGGAAAGGATCTTGGAAGGTGTAAAGGAAATTGTGTACACAAGTTAAAGATTGTGTTCAGGGAGTAGAAGGTAGAAGGAGTAGAGAGGAAGACCAAGGAGTAGCCTTAAAGAGTAGTCAAATTTGCTGAGCACAGAAGCAGAGATGCATGTTTTGGTTGAGTGATTGGTGAGGTGGGGGAGGATTTTCCCTATGTTGAGAGCAATTATCCTTGCAAAGTTGATAGTTGTAGTGATGAACTGCTGGAGTGTTTGGTCACTGTCAAATAGGACCACACGTTTGTAAGCCTTGTGAGGCAAGAGGAGTTCAGCGGAAAGGGGACGGGGTATGGGAGAGTTGGGTTTGCAATGGACTGTGGGGGAAAGATAATTTGCAAGAGGTAAGGGGTAAAAAAGGGAATGAGGAAGATGTTCTTGTTGCTATTGATAAATAGTTGGTAGTGAATGTCAAAGAATGAGGGAGAGTTGTAGAGAGTGGAGAAGAGAGAGGTGGAAGTGGAGATATAACAGAGATGGTGAAAAGTAAGTAAGGGACTGATGAGGTAGAGGGGTCAACAGAGAGATAAGAGGACTGGAGGGTATAGGATAGGAACATGAGATTAAGTGTGTGTCCGTCACTGTGTGTTGGAGGGTTATGCAGTTTTAGCCCGCAGTGATCAGAGAGAGTGGAGTCAAGCAGTTGGTCGTGGGCATGGGTGCTGTTGGAGAGTTTGAGGTTTGGATGGATTCAAGTAGTAGGTCTAGTTCTTAGAAGTAGAGATTTAGTATGTCAGGTAAGTAGTAGATGAATGGGATGATAAACGGCAAAGGAGGAAGAAGTTGGACAGAAATATGCCTGAATGAAGAGACATGATATTCGGCCTGGAGAAATATGGTGAGTCTTTGCTGATCATGAAGCCAAAAGCATAACCTTTCTTAGTAAGTTGAAGTGAGTAAGATAAGATGAAGTCAATAGAGAGGGCAGCTAAAGTGAGAGTATTGTGGGAGTGAGCCAATGGAACGTGACTTCCATCCGAGAGGGTTTGTAGTGATGGATGTCCAAGAGATCAATGATGAATGACGTTTCATTGCAGGGAGACTAGGCATTCCTTAGGCCAACAGTGAGGCCAGTGCTGTGGACTAAGGGCAACTAATTAGGTGGGGGAGTCATTATGGGAAGCCACATGTTGTAGGTGAGGTTGGAGTAGGTAGGGTGTGAGGGAGAAAAGAGAAAATATAATATGCAAATGGATATTTCTCTTGCAGTATACCATAGGTAGACGAAAGTGACCTTACTGAGCCATCACCCTTCCAAGAGAACAGTATAAAGGAGCATTTTTATTCTCAGTAGAGGGGCTTTGACATTGACATGTATTTCAAATGTGGAAACATGTTGGCTTTCATACCAGATTAATGAGGGTAATTCAGACTTGAACCACTTGTCCTCTGTGCCTATAGAGGTGCTGCTCTTCATACACAGTTCATTGTAGGATGGCTGTGAAGCAGCTGCTGAGGCATCCGGGGGCAGCGGGGGGGTGAACAAGCGAATTGAGAAGCAGACCTGGATGTCACTGTCCAGAGGCAGCAGTCAAATCCAAAGGATACGAGGAGTTTTTCCACACAGGTGGTATAGAGAGCAAAGAGACGCAGACCTAGGACACATCCTTTTGGGATTCGCACTGGTATGGGTTTGGGGAAAGAGGTGTTAGAGTTGAATGAGAATGAGAAGGAGTGGTCAGAGGTAGTAGAGAGTCTCTTTCTTGCCTCTGCCCTAAAAGGCAGCAACATATCACTATTTTTCTGAAGAGAACTAGAGGACACTATGGTGATGGAGTGTTCTTATGAGAGGGACGAAATTGATGTAAACATAGATATTTCCTTGCATTATGGCACAGAGCTCTAACATGCAGTTGTTTACCCTTCTGAGTTTAGAATCATCCCTTAGAACTAGGTACTGGACCTTGTTCTTTCTCAGTAGAGATGTTCTCACATGTTCCGTAACTCTTTAAATATGTGGGGTTGCATTTTAAGTTAGTAACAGAGGTGCCTTCTTTTAAATGTGGGCATTATAAAGTGACTGGAGCCATTACAGCTCTGATTGTTTGGCACACCCATTCATGGCTCTGCCTATTCCTGATTGGCCCATGCACAGACCACCTCCTCTTGTGGGCAGGCCCTCCCCCCGTTTAATTCTGCATGAAGGAAGTTGTGGGAAGTTCGAATTTTTCCCCTGAGCGAATTTTTAAATATTAGAATAAGACAGGGCTTCTAGAAGCATTAGATCCACCTACTGTGTTGTGCATTGACTCTCCCCTCACTGATCCCACACAGTTCATTGGTAGCCTTGTTTCACACGGGCTTCATTTCTTTCAAGTATGTCTTTGTGCAATGGGTTTACTTTTTCTCATCAGCCGTCTGCTAGTGAGTGCATTTGTAATGTCTAACCTTGCAATGGATTCCCTGCTGGCTATCTGTAGAAGTGTGTTGTTGCACGTTTGTGCCAGCAGTGTGAGGCACGTGAGGATGGGGGACCTCTTTTGGAAATGTAGTTTACCATTTCCATGGGTCATTTAAAAAAAAGGTACCCTCTCACCCTTCCCCCGCCCCCTAGATCCTGAATATTGTGTTGTGGGAGTCTGCAAACTTCACTGAGCTTACACCATCTGCAAAGTACACACAGTAAACACTTTCAGGCGGACTCTTTTCGCAAGTAGGGAAGACTGTGGTCCATTTGAGAGCCTTGTTCCACACAAAACCAATTTAAGATGGTGCTGAGCTGCCAAACAGCTTTCATTACCTCTGGAGTGAATCAGAGGTCACAGGTCCCACGTTCATGACCCACCCAATCAGGGACCCAAGTTAATTGATCTTCAGACTTTCAAAATCTAACAATTTGCAAATCTGAAAGCACGTATTGCCTTAACCAATCTCAGGGGGCTACCATTCAGGGTAAAGAGGGAAGAATCAGTATTACAAGTTTCACTAATATACACATCTAATATCTAGTGAAAGCAGAATATGTGTGTATCCCTGACAGTGTGACTCATCTGCTGTGGGGCCTGGTTTGTGAGAACAGGTGAAGCCATCAGCTGCTGCCTGCAGGGAGCATCTTTCGCTTTCGCCTGCTTGCTCTGCCTGTCTGCCCGACGGTGTGTTTCATCCTGCTTCAGACACCAGTCCTGGACATGCCCCCTGATGACCGCCCATTGCCCTCGGCCTATTTGACACCATTTCCTGGACGAAGCCCAGGTGAAGCTGGGCTAAGCTGGGATGATGTTGTCTGCAGCTGTCCACAGATCGTCGCTGTGCATTCTCCTGCTTAGTCTTCAGCTTTTTGCCATGTCTTTGCTTAACTTTTTCTACTCTAGCCTGATGTGGCTTTTTAGAACTTCTCCGGATTCCTCTAATGCGGCATGTCCAGCCTATTCAATTGTTGGTGTTCATGCATTTACCATCTCGGTGCTTGCCACAATATCACTCCTTTCAGTAATATGTGCTCCTATAGTTATTGCTACTGCTATGATCTCCCCAATTCCTGTTGTCTGTACTTCTGATGGTCCTGCTCCTCATTTATCAATTCGATTCTATTCTAATCGTGTTTACCCCTCTTGTTCTTCTCATCTGTCTCCTATGAATTCTTCTCTTTGGAATGCTCGCTCACTTAGTAATAAATCCCACTCAGTTTTAGATATTTTTCTTTGTCTGAATGTGCACTTCTTATGTATTACAGAGACTTGGGTTTGTGTTGGTTCATACAGCTATCCCCACCTCTCTTTACACTTCTGCTACCTCTTTTCTGCACACTTCTTGTCCCACTGGCCGAGGGGCTGGACTGATAGACCCTCTCATTCATCATTTATCTCCATTCCTATTGTTTTGTCTCTTTCAACTTTTCCTTCCCTTCAATATTCCCTGACTACTTTTTCTAAACCTTTTTATTTGGCTTTCTTGCTTGTTTACCATCCTGTGATGATGTGGATGCTTTACTATCTTTCATTTTGCCATGACAAACCCCATTTAAACTCCATGTTTCTTCTGTTCACTCTTCTCTTCCATTTCTTGCTATTCGTGATTCTTATTATTTATCTGGTCTTCATAGCCCCCGACCCATATATTTAGGTCCAGTCTGGACCTTATCATTATGTCACCACTATCTGCTTTTTCTGTTTTTGCTCACTGAATTTCTTCTTCTGATCATCATCTTCTATTTCGTTCTATTCTCCCTCCTTCTCCTCTAACTAAATCATCATGCTCTGATGTACCTTTCTATTCTCGTTGGGCTCTTCGTGCTTTCAACACCTCTTTTTTAGCTTCATCTTGTTTTGCTAGTCTTCCTTCTCATTCCTTGTTTGCTGCTGCAGCCACTGATGATGCAGCTTCTTTTCTTTCCTCATTTCCTTCTTATTCTTTTGACTCTTTATTTCCAACTTCTTCTTTTTCTCCTTCTCTGATGCCACCCCAGCGTGGCTTACTTATCATCTTCACCCGGAGAGCTCTTTGCCACCTCGAAAAAACATTGGTGCTAAACTCTTTTTCCACCTATTATGGACTATATGATGATGCTCTTTTGGCAGCTAAACCATTATATTAATCTGATCTTTTGTGTGCTCAAACTGTTCGCCCTCTGTGTTTCGTTCAATCACTCTTAAATCTTCTTTCTCCTCCGTCACCTGACTGTTCTCTTAATTCCATTTTAACTGCCTCAGACTTTGCTTCTTATTTTTCTTTAAAACTGGCCTCTCTTGCAGCTGGCATTGTTCCTTCTTCTCCTTCTTCTGCCTCTTCTTCTCCCACATCTTCTTCCTCTGTTTCATCCATATAGTTTTGTTCGCTTATTTTTAATTATGATATGTCATCCATTCTAGTTTGGGCCCATCCCAAGCTTCTCCTTCGGATTCTATTCCCTCG
This sequence comes from Ambystoma mexicanum, assembly GCF_040938575.1. Lineage (NCBI taxonomy): Eukaryota > Metazoa > Chordata > Amphibia > Caudata > Ambystomatidae > Ambystoma > Ambystoma mexicanum. The sequence continues at coordinate 550,911,393 of NC_090933.1, read as the reverse complement.
TCACTTATACCAAAACTCTATCCCTCACTGATTTCTTGTCTTACTGCTTGCCCAATTTCACTACTTCCTTTCCTTTCTAAGATGCTTGAATCCCTTGTCCATTCTCGGGTTTCTGTTTATGTCACTGCAAATTATTTTCTTCCTTGCTTTCAGTCAGGTTTCTGTCCTCTTCACTCCATGGTAACCATTCTTCTTTCGCTCTGTGACTCACTTTTTTCTGCTCACTATTCTAAACACTTCTCTGTTCTTATTTTACTGGACTTATCAGCTGCTTTTGACACAGTTGGTCATACTTTACTTCTAACTTCTCTTTCTTCTTTTGACTTCTCTGGCTCTGTTTTATCTTGGTTTTGTTCCTATCTATCTAATCGCACATAGTCGGTAACTTGGGCTATGACTTCTTCTAATACTTGACCTCTTATTCATGGCGTTCCCCAAGGCTATGTACTTGGACCTTTTCTCTTTTCTCTTTACAATTCCACTTTAGCAGATATTATTTCATCTTGTGACATCGCACATCATTTTTATGCAGATGATACCCAACATTTTCTCCCTTTCTTTTCTATTTATGACAATCTTGCTTCTTGCCTTTCAGGCGACAAAACTTGGATGTTTGATCATTTTTGTGTTCTGAATACAACCAAAAAGGTATTTGTTTTTTTTCCCACTGCTAACACTCTTCCTTCTCCTTCTCCTCCTTCCTTTGTCTCTTTTCTGCCTTCTCTTCTTCCTATCTCTGGTTCTGCCCGTAATCTTGGTCTTTATCTTGATACTAATCATATTATCATTACATCTCGCTCTTGTCGTTATCACCTTTTCAATATTCGGAAGGCTTATCCTTTTCTCACGTGTAACAGTACTAAACATTTGATTTCTTCTCTTATTTATTCACGTTTATTCTATTGCTTTACCTTGCTCTTTGGTCTCTCTGTCTCGTGTCCAGCTCCTTTAAAGTCTGTCTTTAATGCTTCTGTTCATTTGCTATATCTACTTTCCCCTTGTGATTCTGTTTCAATGTCACTATCCTCTCTTGGATGGTTATCTTTTCATTCAAGTAAACGTCTTCATTTCTCTAGAGCATCCCACTGATAATCACCAGAGCTATAAAATATGTATCAAAAATATTTTTATTGAATCATTATATAAAAAATATCTAAAAAGTGAGAACATATTTGTTAAAAGACAAGAACAAAGTGCACATAATAATAGTTAATTTACTAGTATAATTAATAATTGATCACACACCGATGTCACTATGACTTCGGATTTTAACACTTGAAAAATTGTAATGACATATACAAGTGAAATGTTAATCCCTCGCCGGGTTTCAAAAACAATTGAGAAAAACCACATATAGCTAGTACTGTTTGTTACTAGTATTTTGCATCGACATGTTTCAGTTCTGTACATTCATTATAGAACTTTCTTCAGGAGGAACTTGATTTTACTATGTCACTTCGACCTTGACAATGACTTTTTAGGAACAATAAAAGAAGATAATCTTGGTCCTGGTGTTTGCAGATTGATATGCTGGTGGGAGGAGAAAGGGGACAAACAAACATGGAGCGAAATTAGCCCGTTGTCTATATTTTCAAACAAGTTAAAATACAGAGAAGTTCTGTATGTCTTGAGGTACAGAAATTAATAATTTACCTCTTGACTGTGTGGTAAAAGTCTTCAAGCTTGTGCTGGATTCTCAAATAGACCAGTTTAGGCGTATCCCGAAATTTTTCAGGGGAAATCGACTGTAAACATACAGAAAGAAGACTTTAGAGAAGAACCCGAAAACGGGCTCCGTCGCTGTATATTTTTTAATGGATCTACAATTGTTTCAAAGAATATATACTCTCAGGATAAGGGATAGAAACCGTCTGAAAAAGACAACTGAACATTAAGTTAATGTGAACGTGCTAAAAAACCCTTTAGATCTGTCACTTTATTTCTTATTTTTCCCGTCTATATATGAATCTACATCAAAGGCTTAAATCTCTATGTTTAAGAATTGTTCCTAGATGGCCGTGGGTATTCTTATATATGACCATTCCATTTAAATCGGTACCTTCAACTATTCAGTCGTCTATTGTAATACCGCGTATACCGCGTAATAATATAATAAAACAATCTAGGTGCGAAAGCGAGATACGGAACACTATTACGCTACCACTAATGAAAGGGATGTACGCAACGAACAAAATAAACATCTCGTCCGCGCACCGCCGACAGTTACAACACTGTTTTTGTCTGTTTAGTTCTCTAGGGTAATATCTAGAAGACTACCTGAAAACTGGCGCTATCTACTCTGGTCTCTACCACTCTAAGGAAGAACCCTATTATACCTAAAGACGCCCTATCGAATTCGAAGGTAAATATGGCACATGTAATGGGAACTATTAACGGACTCAAAGGTTTATACTGCAAGAAGGGTCCTTTCCGAAACCAATAGACGACTGAATAGTTGAAGGTATTCATAGTCATTTGGAAATATGGGCCTATACACACTGATATTAACGATACATATGGTGATCCATTCTTGTATGAAATGTATATCAGATTATAGTGATATGATAGCCATATTTTTCATTGTGTACTTAGGAACAATGCTATGTGATGGCCCTTTCTGTTTTGTCAAGGGGCGAAAGGTCGTGTTCCTTTGCTTCCCGTGATGCCACTTTGGGGTTGGGTAAAATGACATCACTTCCTGTGATGTCATCAGAGGTCAAGGGCCGTGTGATGTCACTTCCGCTACCCCAGGCATTTTGGTGAAATGACGTCCCTGTCAGCATGTATATCAGAATCCTGAATCTCCACCATCAGTTGCTAGCGTGTGGGCTCTGTAGGTTACATGCTTGCAATAAGGCACTTGAGAGCGGGCTTTCATTCAGGGTTTATCGAGGTTTTCATTCAGGGTTTATCATGGCTTGTCATGCTAGCGGGATCATCCACGCTGATAACCTCTTGTCGTTTCTGTTTCTCATTTGAACCATGAGCACCAAGTACATGGTCGCCCGTGGCTTGTATTGGAGTGTGCTTAGACATGTAGCAGGTTTATTTCAGGCCTTGTTTGTGAGGTGGGAATGATAACTGAGCTTCATGCAATCCCATAAGTGGATATGGGTTTCCTATGTTGCAGGGCGTCAGGCTTGCTTAATTTCTGTAAATTACATGGCACGTATGCACGCGGGAGGGCTTCCATCTTTCCTGAAGATGATTGATGAGAGATGATATGTGAGAAAGAGCGGAGGAGAGAAATCCAAACTTTTGGATACAAAGTGAAAGTATTATTTTAAAAGTTGTTTCTATTGAAGAATGACATTTTCTCATTTGATATTCTGTTGACATTCAAAGCCTGTGAGACTTTATGAAGGACGACGCTGTCCATCTGTTTCAGTGCATTAATTTGCGGGGCTTAATAGGTCAGCACATTTGTTTTATTATGTTGCATGTGGTCTGTAGCTTCGAAATGGCACATTTCTCTGAATTATCCCATTTTTCTGAAGACTACATTCAGCATAATTTCCACTGCTGCGCTTTACAGAAACTACAACATAGAATGGGATGACCATCCGCTGCTAGTCATAACAGTTGAATGTTTTTAGAATTCCCCCTTTTTTCCAACACATAATGGAAGTCTATCTTAATTCACTTCTATTTGATCCCTTTGGACCTGAAAAGTGTGGGTACACAACGTTATTTAAGGCAATCCCCCCCACCACCCCCTTCCACTTTACCAGACACACCCTGTCTGGTGCCTTAAACCCAGCACTTGCCACTTGCTGGCTGCACTGTCACTGTTTGTTGCTTTTATTATTTATTTATTGATTTATTTATTTTCATTTATCTGTTTTTCCTCTGCTCAGCATTTTCGATTTCTCCCTCCATCCTTGCACTTTCCCTCTCCCATGCACTTGCGCGTTCTCAATGTCACTGGGCCTAGTAAGATCGTTGTTTTTGTTCTCCCTCGTTCCCCTTCCTTGCCTTGTCACGCTCTGAAACACTTGTGTACCAGCACAATACAAATAAAATATCAATATCAAAAGAAAAATATTTTAGTGTGCGCACAATGGCTATTTTTAAGTATTTTTGTTAAATATATGTAGGAAACTCCATTGGGTGCTGAGGGAGCAAACATCCCCCAGTACTGGGTTGGCATCAGTAAACGGAATAAAGATGGCCTTGGAGAAGCTTCCAAGGCCAAGGTTTACGGAATACATCTCCTTGGGCACTTTTCAATAGTGTTCTATGTTTTGGAAATGTTGTCGAATCCAGCAGCTAGCTATTATTTACATCAATAGGGTAAGACGATCCTAACAGATTTGTATCTAAGAATATATACAGTAGAAAATAGTATAAGAAAGGGGAACTGCAAATTGCCAGTAACCATATTGGTTTGTGCTATCGTGTCTTCATAACATTGTTAAACTGTCCTAATCTAAAGCAATTAGCCCTTGATAAATGCGACAACACAGTTAACCGCTATGCCCGTATTTTGTGTTAGCACACAATATATTTCCTGCATATCAGTAATAAAAACCTAGTTTCTCTGAGTCATGTCCAGAATTATAAATCCACTGTGCCACACAGACACAACCTTGTGAATGAAATTGAAAGTCACTTTTGGAATCTGAGTTAGTAAAAGACAGCTAACCTTGATCTGATATTAACACTTTTACAATTATTAGTAAGCTTATTCCAAACTATTACTCTTTCAGCTGAAAGTTTTGGGCTTCACCCCTGAAGAAGGATTTAGGATCCCAAACGAATAGATGCTTGATTCTAGGACCTCAAACTTGAATGAAATGAAGATTTAGAATGATCATGTGGGTTACACTTGAAAAGAAGGTTGCTATAACCCTTTTTGTTTCTGTATTGTGATGAGTTATTATGTAATTATGGTTTTCATGTAACCACGTTTTGATATAATCGAGTTTACCTCTGTGTTAATTTATAACACTGTCTTGTTATAATTGTTTGCGTATGATTTACAGAAATCCAATAAATATGCATTGAGCTTTTGAGAATTTCTGATCGTGAACACCTTGGGTTAAGGGTGTACAGGGGAAGGTTTCTCAAGGCAATCTGTATGTATTCAGTTTATTGGCAAGTTTGCTCTCATGATTCGGGAAAGGAGCTGAATTGTTACATGTTCACGATTGTACGAACAAATGGATATTAGTTTTCTATGTCTGCTTCCACATGTCTGTTTACTAGAGTTGGGTGCTAAAAGGTTTACCCCGCACAAGCAAATACTTACCATCCAGTCCCGGAATTTGGCGGGATTTCCCCAGGCCCGTGGAGACGAACCTCTGAGTTCAAGTAGCTCTGCTCTGATGTGTCTTTGTTTTGCATTTAAGATCATTAGAGTGCCATTATACTTATATGGATGAATACCTAGCATTGTGCGGGTGATTATCCCTTGAGAGGTGTGAATGGTAGGTGATTAGAAAGCAGATGGTATCTTGTTTATGTCAGCAAGTGATGGGTGGCCAGAAAGGTAAATTAGCTCATAGCGTTTCTTTATTTTTCTTTATTTTCGCCCCTTATTGTTCACGTTTTTTCCAAGCTTTTCACTTGCCTGCTATGACTCACACCGTTTCCCTGCCCCTTTGCTCCACGCCTCCTACTAATGGAATCCCATAGTTATATTTGTCATTTGCTGCACTTCCTCCACTTAAAGCTGTTTTTAATTGCACCTAATAATAATTGAGCATAATATGTGTTATACTTGTCTAGTGCTTCATGCCAGATGCCGTCCACTTCTAAGCACTGTAATAAACAGTGTTTGTATTACCCAATTTAAAGGCACTCAATGGCGCAACTGGATGGTTAGTTCAGTTCAGTTGGCGATTAGTGGTTTTGTACTAATAGAATATACATGCTTGACACTAACAGGCCGATTCATGGAATTAATGTGTGCCGAAAATACGCGCAGAGGTGCCAAAACGTGCGATTCGCAGTAAAAGTGCGAAAATCACAGTGCAACTGCGAAAATCGCAGGGACACCAGCGCACATCGATTCATGGAAGTCCGTGCGCGAGAAAAATATTGGATGTGTGCTGAAAAAGTGCGTGGCGCACGCCGGCGCAAAGGTCATCCAACGGCGTGCGCCACGGCCGCTGCGAAATCGCACATAGCGCGGCGCACATTACAAAAGTAGGGGAAACCCGGGGCGTAACACTCGGAATGGGGAACAACGTGTGAAAATATGGGCGTCACGGGGGAAGTACAGGAGGCAAGTGCGCGGAACCCCACACGCTCTCCTACAACCCGTATTCATGCAATCGAATAGGGCAAACCAGCGCACTGTCAAAGACGCGCACAGGGCCAAACAAGTACGCCACAAGAAAGCAGGCGGTAGCGTCCCTGTGCCTGAAATAAATGTGCGCCAAAATGTGCGGTAACAAAAAACACCCATATTCAACTATGATGAATGATCCATACAGTGGCCCTCTAGGACAAATGAGGTGCAAAGGGGTACCGACAAACACGGACACACGCTGTGTGAAAAATAGTGTGTGCGTGTATTACGGGTTCGCGGGAAGTTCCACACGCGAATTAGCAGGGTACGTGTATTTCGGTGTGCGCGTGAAGTTCCACACGCAATTTCGCAGGGTACGTGTACTCCGGGTGTGCGGCAAATTCCACACGCAAATCCAGCAGCCTACGTGTATTTCGGGGGTGCCGGGGAGTCCAACACGTGAATTGGGCGTGTGGGTCCTCCCAGCTGTTCCCTCTACACCCTCCACGGCCCCTGCAGGCGGCCCACACCACAGGGGACTACCCTGCACTCCTGCACATGTCCCGCAGGCAGCCCATCCACCATGGCCATGCCCCCCACCAACCCACATGTCACCTTGCACTACTGCCCACCAACGCATGTCTCCCAGCACCGCCACCCCCCAGCATCCAGGGGCACCCTCCAACAGGCCCCAACTCATGTCTCCCTGCACCCCCACCCCCCAGCACTGTAGGGCACCCTCCACCAGGCACCCACTCCTGTCTCCCTGCACCCCCACCCCCCAGCACTGTGGGGTACCCTCCACCAGGCCCCCACTCCTGTCTCCCTGCACCCCCACCCCCCAGCAGTGCAGGGCACCCTCCACCAGGCCCCCACTCATGTCCCCCTGCACCCCCACCCCCCTGCATCCAGGGACACCCTCCACCAGGCCCCCACTCATGTCCCCCTGCAGCCCCACCCCCCTGCATCCAGGGGCACCCTCCACCAGGCCCCCACTCCTGTCTTCCAGCACCCCACCCCCCAGCACTGTAGGGCACCCTCCAGCAGGCCCTTACTCCTGTCCCCCTGCACCCCCACCCCCCAGAAGTGCAGGGCACCCCCCACCAGGCCCCCACTCATGTCCCCCTGCACCCCCACCCCCCTGCATCCAGGGGCACCCTCCACAAGGTCCCCACGCATGTCCCCCTCTACCCCCACCCCCCTGCATCCAGGGGCACCCTCCACCAGGCCCCCACTCCTGTCTCCCAGCACCCCCACCCCCCAGCACTTTATAGCACCCTCACCCAGGCCCCCACTCCTGTCCCCCTGCACGCCCACCCCCTGCATCCAGGGGCACACTCCACCAGGCCCCCACTCATGTCCCCCTGCACCCCCACCCCCCAGCACTGTAGGGCGCCCTCCACCAGGCCCCCACTCATGTCCCCCTGCATCCAGGGGCACCCTCCACCAGGCCCCCACTCCTGTCTCCCAGCTCCCCACCCCCCAGCACTGTAGGGCACCCTCCACCAAGCCCCCACTCCTGTATCCCAGCACCCCCACCCTCCTGCATCCAGGGGCACCCTCCACCAGGCCCGCCACTCATGTCTCCCTGCACCACCACCCCCCTGCATCCAGGGGCACCCTCCACCAGGCCCCCACTCCTGTCTCCCAGCACCCCCACCCCCCAGCACTTTAGGGCACCCTCAACCAGGCCCCCACTCCTGTCCCCCTGCACGCCCACCCCCCTGCATCCAGGGGCACCCTCCACCAGGCCCCCACTCATGTCCCCCTGCACCCCCACCCCCAAGCACTGTAGGGCGCCCTCCACCAGGCCCCCACTCATGTCCCCCTGCATCCAGGGGCACCCTCCACCAGGCTCCCACTCCTGTCCCCCTGCACCCCCACCCCCCAGAAGTGCAGGGCACCCTCCACCAGGCCCCCACTCCTGTATCCCAGCACCCCCACCCTCCTGCATCCAGGGGCACCCTCCACCAGGCCCGCCACTCATGTCTCCCCGCACCACCACCCCCCTGCATCCAGGGGCACCCTCCACCAGGCCCCCACTCCTGTCTCCCAGCACCCCCACCCCCCAGCACTGTAGGGCACCCTCCACCAGGCCCCCACTCCTGTCTCCCAGCACCCCCACCCCCCAGCCGTGCGATTTGCCTGGGTACGTGTATTCAAGGGGTGCGCGGGTAGTCTCTCACGCGATTCCATCAGGGTACGTGTATTATGGGTCAGCGTGAACTTCCACACGCGATACCAGCAGGGTACGTGTATTACGGGCTTCGCGGGAAGTTCCACACGCGATTGCCCTGGGTACGTGTATTTCACGGTGCGCGGGAAGTTTCACACGCAAATTTGCAGGGTACGTGTATTTCGGTGTGCGCGTGAAGTTCCACACGCGACTGGGCATAGTGGAGCGCACATTCGGGGTGCTCAAGTCACGCTTTTGCTCCCTTGAACGTTCTGTTGGGCAGCTGTTTTACGCTCCCCCAGTAGTGTGCAGGATCATAGTGGCAGCATGTGTCCTGCACAATGTTGCAACACGCCGGGGCCTGGCTGTGGACATGGTGGTGCCCCCACATCCCCAACCACATGCACGCCCGCTGCGCATGGGAGGGGAAAGGGCATGGGGTGAGGCAGCCCGTACGCAGCTGGTGGCTAATTACTTCACATAGAAAGCACACCCCGTGGAGTGCACACAGCCCTGGCACATACCATCTGACAATCAATGATGACTCAATCTGACAATTCTGATGAATTAAGGGACAGTCAACTGTCAGAACCATAGCAGCCTGAAATTGTTCATCTGGAAGTGTCACAATGTGTGCATCCCTACCTACACAAACACCACCAATGCAGTGTCATCAAAAAACACACTTCCATGCAGCAAAAATGAATACCCACTTGCAAAATACAACATGAGAACAGTGCGATGTCACCCAACCCCTCCCCGGCACGGCCACACAACACACCATGGCATGTCATGCAATGTGAGAGCAAACAAATTAATCCCCACAACATGACCCAAGTGTCACAAACTACAGTGTCCCTAATGGAAACTGGCCACACACGAAATGCTCACAGTAATGCAGGACCAACAACACACATTACCAAATACTTACCAATAATATCAATCACCTACACAACTTCCAACCTACCATAAACATGGAAGTACAGACTTAAACAATTGGTAGCCTCACTACCTGATAATGCCAGCACTTCGATAATGCCCACACGTCCAGCGTCACTTCCGCATGTACGCGCTAAGGCCCCATCCTCCAATTACACGAGCTGACACTCTGACGTGCAGTCATTGGACGTGTAACATGCACCCGTGTACACGGAAACGCCCGCGCACCAACGTCACAGACGCGCATACGCACTGGTGGCCTTTGGGCCAATGAATTCGCGTACGTGTGCTGACAAGCTTACGCGCTAAGGCCCTTTCCTCGAATTACACGCAGACGTGCTGGATTTTCACGTGCCAAATCACTCTGTATCAAGCTGGCCACGCGTAAGCACACTGAAGACCACGCTCCTGCCCAGAAGGCCGAATTACTGCCCCCCAGTACCCCGAGCACACTCCCACCTGCCATCTGCTGCTGCCTGATTGCCTGCTGCCCACGTGCCCTGCCATTTGCTGCCTGCATATCAGCCAGGGGTGCTGTTGCTGTGACCACCCCTGCTGGAACCGAAGACTCCCGACTGGGATTCCATCGCTCCACAGACCAGCCCCAGGACCCAGTTGCCCACCCACTCCTGCCTCTGGGGTTGTCATGTCGGGCACTGCAACATCTGGCACCACTGACAACCCCCGGCCAGAGAGGCAGAGGGGCACCAGCTTCACTGCCACCGAAGTTGGTGTCCTGGTGGAGCAAGTCCTGGGGCAGTATGATTTCCTCTTCGGAAGTTTGAGCGCCGACAAGGAAGGATGGACTCGGATCTGGGCGGACATCGTGACTGTCATCAACGCGGAGGGGGTGGCAGTCCAACTATTCCATCATGTCAAGAAGCGCTAGGAGGACTTCAGGTCCAGGACCCTCAACAAGGCCCGGCGCCTCTTGAAGGCAGCGGATGCTAAGGGGCCACTTGTCGGATGATCAGATGAGGGTCCTGGAACGCATATCCCCAGCACTCCACGTCCAGGTCCTTGAGAGGCAAACCCGTCTGGAGTCGAGCGGTAAGTGTACATGCATCATGATTGTGTGCTGTGCGTGTGGTGATGTGCCAGTAGTGTGCAGGTTGCACATGTGTTTTTATGGGGACAAGTATGGGGGGGTGTACAGGGCCGTGAGGCTAACACATGCGAGGACAGTCATGTGTGAGACATGGATGGTGCTTGTGTGTGTAGGCTTGCATGCCAAATGCAGTTGTATGGGCACACATGTTTGGATGAATGTGTATGTAAGTAGGCATGTTCGTGATGTCACACATGGATGTTGTTTTCAGCTGCATGTATCAGCACTGTGTACATGTGCATGTGTGCGTATTTGACAAGGGTGCAACAGTGATGCAACATGGATGCATGTGACAGCGGGATGTGGAAGCCTGATTGGCAGATGTGACATGGATGCCAATATGAACACTGCCACAGTTGGCAGAGGTGTACACATGCATGCAAGTGTGGTGGTGTGTGTGCATGTGTAGTGCACTCCCTGTGTTGCATGTGATGTCTGGCTCACCTTTGCCAGCTCATGCTGTTGTATGTGTATGGATGGTGCTGGCTGTCGCGATATGGCTGTGGTATGGCTCATGTGTGCGAGTTGAAATGACATGTGTGTTGGCGATTGTGATGCCATGTTTGAGGTTTGCCAATGCCACTCATGTACAACTGTCATGTGTGTATGTGTCCATTGTACAGTGCCCTGATGCCTGTGTTTTATTTCTCCCTGTCTGCAGCATCAACTGATGAAGAGGGCGGAGAAGGTGCTGTGGACCACAGCGGCGGGGATCGCACCGCCAGCCAGATACGCAAGGCCTGGCTCCCCTCCCAGGTTGTGATCTCGTCGGGGAGTGAGGAGTCCGGTGCTGCGTCCCAGGCCGCAGCTGCCGGGGGGAGGTCCAAGAGGCGGAGGTCGGAGTTGGACTCCTCGGCAGCAGAAGGGGCAGCTGGGACCCCACAGGGCCCAACGGGGGAAGATGGCACGGAGTCATCCAGGTTGGTGGGGGGTTTGGTGGAGGAGGAGGCCGTGCAAGCGACAGAGACGGGGTTTGGAGGTGGCGATTCCACTGGTGCTAGTGGTGCAGTGCAAGACCAGGGACAGGAGGCAGCACAGGCTGCCGCGGAGGTGCCTGTGTGCAATCCTGTCCCTGATCCTGTCACTGCATCATCTTGCACCAGCAGGGATGCCTACGTCCAGACCCGTTTTTAGGCAGGGGATGAGCTCACAACAACTGGCCTTCCTCTGCCTGCGCGCGTGGCTATCCAGGTACGGGTTGAGCCTGTCCTGACTGGTGTGGCGTTGCGTCAACGGGCCATGCAAGGTGACCTGCAGTCTTTTCATGAGGAGACTGCACGTCATCTGGAATGGCTCGTTGACCGCGTCGGCCTACGGGGACAGGTCGCCCAGGCCGGATTCCTCCGTTTGCTGCAGCTTGCTCTGACCCCCTCCTCAACTGAACACCCTATGCGCCAGTTGTCCTCCATGCCATCTTCCCACCCATTTGTCACCTGGGTGCCCTGTATAGCTGCCTCTGATGGTGCGGCCAGGCTGGTGGAGGAGGCATCCCTGCCACAGTGGGGAGTCGGACGTCCAGCAGGGGTGGCCACATCAACGACTGCACCCCAGCCGGTGGAGGATGTGCAGGCAGCAGGAGCCAGGGCACGGGCAAAGGCACAGCAGCAGCAGCAACGAGGTGGGAGCCATGATGGCTCGGGGCCTTCGACATCAGAGGGGCAGGCATCGGCCGGAGGGCAGGAGGACCCAGGACGGGAAGTGTCTTCCGTGTGGCAGCGGTTAGGCCACGCCATAGATGCGGAGCGGCAGCGGGCGGAAGAGGCACGGCTCACGGTGGTCAGGGCGGAGAACTCCATGCGGAGGGCCCTGAGGCGGGCCGAGTGCCTCGAGGCAATCCGCAGGGAGTTGAGTTGAACATGTCGTCGGCCCTGCGGACCCTCGGGGCATGGAGGAGGACCGCCTCCGGGACATTGAGCAGGAGTTTGAGATGCCCTGGCCCGGATCATGCTGAAGTGAGCCGTCGGACTAACCCGCTGCCCTTGTAAATAGTTCTGTAGTTAGTGTTAGGTTTCCTTTGCTTTTTTATATTTTTTGGACCTTTTGGGCAATGGGCCACATTTTTGTATATAGTTATTTTTTATTAGGTAGTCTTATCGGATAGGTTTCATTTCTTCTGTTGGGATCATGGACCCTGGATTGTTTATCCGTATATAGTTGACTGTTGGGATTTTTTTTTCATTTTGATTTTACCCATGGAGCAATGGTTTTTGGTTTTAATTTTCCATTGGATTTACTTTTGTGAACTGTGACTTTGGATACCTTTCCTTTGGATTATGATTTGTGGTTTTACATTATTTTACGGACATGCTGCTTTTTGTTTTTAATTCACATTTTTGTTTGTTTCTTTTTGATTCCATTTATGTTGCTTTTAATACATATTTTTTCATCATACTTCAATGTGTAGTATCGTCTCATTGGTTTCATGCATGTCATGATATGGGTTTTGACATTCCCTGACATCCATTGTGTGCATGTGAGGGAGATGTGTTCATTTACATACTTGCCATTGGGGTTGTATCATGTAATTGGCATTTCTAAGTGGGTGGATGCAATACTTGGGTGGGTGTTTGGCATGTGGAGGCTGCCCATAAGGGCCAGGGGTCTAGATTGTGATGACGTGTTGGCTGGGGGACATGTGTGGGGGCCTGCTGGCAGGTGCCCCTGACAGGTGGGGGCTGGGGGTGCAGGGGGACATGAGTTGGACATGAGTGGGGCCTGGTGGAGGGTGCCCTGCACTGCTTCGGTGTGGGGGTGTAGGGAGACATGAGTGGGGGCCTGCTGGCAGGTGCCCCTGACTGGTGGGGGGTGGGGCTGCTGGGAGAAATGAGTTGGACATGAGTTGGGGCCTGGTGGAGGGTGCCCTGCACTGCTGGGGGGTGGGGGTGCAGGGAAACAGGAGTGGGGGCCTGCTGGCAGGTGCCCCTGTCTGGTGGGGGGTGGGGGTGCTGAGAGACATGAGCTGGACATGAGTGGGGGCCTGGTGGAGAGTGCCCCACAGTGCTGGGTGGTGGGGGCGCAGGGGGACATGAGTTGGACATGAGTGGGGCCTGGTGGAGGGTGACCTGCACTGCTGGGCGGTGGGGGTGCAGGGAGACATGAGTTGGACCTGAGTGAGGGCCTGCTGGCAGGTGCCCCTGACTGCTGGGGGGTGGGGGTGCAGGTAGACAGGAGTGGGGGCCTGCTGGCAGGGGCCCCTGACTGGTGGGGGGTGGGGTGCTGGGAGACATGAGTTGGACATGAGTGGGGGCCTGGTGGAGGGTGCCCCACAGTGCTGGGGGGTGGGGGTGCAGGGGGACATGAGTTGGACATGAGTGGGGCCTGGTGGAGGGTGCCCTGCACTGCTGGGGGGTGGGGTGCAGGGAGACATGAGTTGGACCTGAGTGGGGGCCTGCTGGCAGGTGCCCCTGACTGGTGGGGGTGGGGTGCAGGGAGACAGGAGTGGGGGCCTGGTGGAGGGTGCCCCACACTGCTGGGGGGTGGGGTTGCAGGGAGACAGGAGTGGGGGCCTGGTGGAGGGTGCCCCTGGATGCAGGGGGGTGGGGGTGCAGGGGGACTGGAGTGGGGGCCTGGTGGAGGGTGCCTCACAGTGCTGGGGGTGGGGGCGCAGGGGGACATGAGTTGGACATGAGTGGGGCCTGGTGGAGGGTGCCCTGCACTGCTGGGGGGTGGGGGTGCAGGGAGACAGGAGTTGGACCTGAGTGGGGGCCTGCTGGCAGGTGCCCCTGACTGGTGGGGGTGCAGGGAGAGGAGTGGGGGCCTGGTGGAGGGTGCCCTGCACTGCTGGGGGGTGGGGTGCAGGGATACATGAGTTGGACTTGAGTGGGGGCCTGCTGGCAGGTGCCCCTGACTGGTGGGGGTGGGGGTGCAGGGAGACAGGAGTGGGGGCCTGGTGGAGCGTGCCCTGCACTGCTGGGGGGTGGGGGTGCAGGGAGACAGGAGTGGGGGCCTGGTGGAGGGTGCCCTGCACTGCTGGGGTGTGGGGGTGCAGGGAGACAGGAGTTGGACCTGATTGGGGGCCTGCTGGCAGGTGCCCCTGACTGGTGGGGGTGGGGGTGCAGGGAGACAGGAGTGGGGGCCTGGTGGAGGGTGCCCTGCACTGCTTGGGGGTGGGGGTGCAGGGAGACAGGAGTGGGGGCCTGGTGGAGGGTGCTCCTGGATGCAGGGGTGTGGGGGTGCAGGGGGACAGGAGTGGGGGCCTGGTGGAGGGTGCCCCACAGTGCTGGGGGGTGGGGTTGCAGGGGGACATGAGTTGGACATGAGTGGGGCCTGGTGGATGGTGCCCTGCACTGCTGGGGGGTGGGGGTGCAGGGAGACATGAGTTGGACCTGAGTGGGGGCCTGCTGGCAGGTGCCCCTGACTGGTGGGGGGTGGGGGTGCAGGGAGACAGGAGTGGGGGCCTGGTGGAGGGTGCCCCTGACTGGTGGGGGGTGGGGGTGCAGGGGGACAGGAGTGGGGGCCTGGTGGAGGGTGCCCCACAGTGCTGGGGGGTGGGGGTGCAGAGGGCCATGAGTTGGACATGAGTGGGGGCCTGGTGGAGGGTGCCCCACAGTGCTGGGGGGTGGGGGTGCAGGGGGACATGAGTTGGACCTGAGTGGGGGCCTGCTGGCAGGTGCCTGTGACTGGTGGGGGGTGGGGGTGCAGGGAGACAGGAGTGGGGGCCTGGTGGAGGGTGCCCTGCACTGCTGGGGGGTGGGGGTGCTGGGAGACTTGCGTTGGTGGGCAGTGGTGCAAGGTGACATGTGGGTTGGCTGGGGGGCATGGCCATGGTGGATGGTCTGCCTGCGGGACATGTGCAGGGTAGTCCCCTGTGGTGTGGGCCGCCTGCAGGGGCCGTAGAGGGTGTAGAGTGAACAGCTGGGAGGACCCAAACGGCCGATTCACGTGTAGGACTCCACGGCACCCCCGGAATACACGTAGGCTGCTGAAATCGTGTGTGAATCTTCACACGCAACCAGAAATACACGCACCACGGACAATCGCGTGTGGAATTTCCCGTGCACCTTGGAATACACGTACCCTGCTGAAATCGCGTGTGGAACTTCCCGCGCACCCCGAAATACACGTACACAGGGCAATCGCGTGTGGAACTTCCCGCGCACCCCGAAATACACGTAACCAGGGCAATCGCATGTGGAACTTCCCGCGCACCCCGAAATACACACAACCAGGGCAATCACGTGTGGAACTTCCCGTGTACCCCGGAATACACGTACCCAGGGCAATCGCGTGTGGAACTTCACACGAACCCCGTAATACACGTACCCTGCTATATCGCATGCGGAAGTTCATGCGAAACCATAATACACGTACCCTGATGAATTTGCGTGTCAGACTACACGCGCACCCCTGAAATACACATACCCAGTCAGATCGCACTGCTGGGGGATCGGGGAGGTGGTAGACAGGAGTGGGGGCCTGGTGGAGGGTGCCCCTGGATGCTGGGGGGTGGGTGTGCAGGGAGACAGGAGTGGGGGCCTGGTGGAGGGTGCCCCTGGATGCTGGGGGGGGTGGTGGGGGTGCAGGGGGACATGAGTTGGACAGGAGTGGGGCCTGGTGGAGGGTGCCCTGCACTGCGGGGGGGTGGGGGTGCTGGGAGACATGAGTGGGGGCCTGCTGGAGGGTGCCCCTGGATGCAGGGGGGTGGGGGTGCAGGGAGACAGGAGTGGGGGCCTGGTGGATGGTGCCCCACAGTGCTGGGGGGTGAGGGTGCTGGGAGACATGCGTTGTTGATCAGTGGTGCAAGGTGACTTGTGGGTTGGCTGGGGGGCATGCCGATGGTGGATGGGCTGCCTGCGGGACATGAGCAGGGGTGCAGGGTAGTCCCCTGTGGTGTGGGCTGCCTTCAAGGGCCGTGGAGGGTGTAGAGGGAACACCTGGGAGGACCCACACGGACAATTCACGTGTAGTACTCCCCGCGCACCCCTGAAATACACGTGCCCTGATGGAATCGCGTGTGATACTTTCCGCGCACCCCGGAAATACACGTACCCTGCTGAATTTGCGTGTGATACTTACCGCGCACCCCTGGAATACACGTGCCCTGATGGATTTGCGTGTATTACTTCACGCGCACCCCTGATGTACACGTACCCAGGACATTTGCGTGTGAAACTTCCCGCAAACCACTGAAATATACGTTCCCCGCTTGGCATTTGCTGTTTGGCAGCCCTGTGGACTGGTCCAGGGTTAGCGCAGACATTTGCGATGGATTGGGAATTTTGATGGCTTTTCCTTGCGCGAGGGCGTTCTTGGGGACGTAACTGGCGCTGCTGCAGGGTCGCTGCGCCACTCTGCGCCACGGCTGGTTTTGGAGGCTAAAATCCATGAATACGCTGTGCGATGAAATGGATTTTTTCGCAAGCGGCTGGCGCAGTGTATCGCACGGGGACACTGTGCGCCAGCCGCGCGTACGCCACTTTTGTGCGAAATTCTATGAATTACCCTGTATGTTAGAAATGTACCTGTTTTAGATCAATAATACAAAACGTAATTATGATCAAAAGCAATGCAACATTAATTATATGTGGGAATGTTGTGTGTCTTAATTTAAATAGAGACGTGTTTAAAATGTATTCCCAAAACTCACTCTAAAGCGAAAAGTAAAAATAAAGAGCAAATAATAATTAGGTCTCAAGCAGGTTATTTTCACGGACTTTTCATACAATGTTTGCAACCTGCCGAAATCCTGTTTGTTCCGAGTATATAATCCACACATTTATACTAGTAACAGATTTAACAGGGTTAAGGTGCAAAACCTCAAATGCTGTTTTGGTTTTGCAATTTTATATGCCAGCTTTTATTTCTGGGAAATTAATGGTCTGTCAATGTATTCTCCGAGCACCAGCTTATAACGTTATTAGTTTTCTACTGTGGGTGACAGGGCATTGCTCAGAGCAGCTGCAAATCTCAAAGCAAATCCCACGTATATTAGGTGGACTGGCAATTTATTTTACCTGACATTTCCATTCTGGTCTTCCAAAGAAAGACTTTCCTTCAAGCTGATTGTTGTGAGGCCAATTACTGTTGTGTCGTTTGCCTCCTCTCTAAATGAAAATTCCAGAAAAAGTCGAGGTTTCCTGTCCCTCTTCAGCTCTCTGGTAGTAACAATTCAGCCACTGCCAAGCATCGTTCCCTTTGCAGAGATATGATAGCACTGAGGGGGTTGTTCAATCGTGTCAGTGGTATTTTAGAATATACCTAATCGTGGGTGAGAACTGCACTAAAATGTAAACACTGAAATTCACTTTTATTGTTTTAAAACGTTTCAAAACTTCTTGACTGTTTTCATTACTTTAAAATTGGCCCATGTCAAACTCACGCTAACCACAAACACTATGTTGCATGTGTGGGGGCTGGGGGTCATCAGAACACAACCCTGACATCTTGCGATGCTTCAAAGGTTTTTATTATTCGATATACTGAAGTAGGGGACTTGGTTAAGATCCCAGCAGGGGTGACTAATTGAGCGTTTGATGTTAATGGAGGTTGGAATGTGGCGATAGTCATGCATCTCTCCCTCGGCTCCCTGGGGTTACCCTCCCTAGCCCAGACGTATGTACCCCCAGTTAGTGCTATTGCTCGGTAGTCCCCACTGTCTCTTTGCTTGATTCTAATACTGCAATTAGTGTCCCAAAGCTCATTATCTCCCTTGGGGTTTCTAGGTGTCCCTACTCTAGCCTCGTTATTGTTCGATAGGGTGATGGGGCCAGTGCCTTGCACTCACTCAGTTGGTTGAATCTAGGTCAATCATGCTCAGTCTAACCTTACCCTGTTGTTCTTCCATATTCTCTCCCTTTCTCCTCCCTGCAATTCTTCTGTGCCTCCGATGTTCCACTCTGCTCCTACCTCCACTGTTAGATATTAGTTTCTTCTCTCCTCGCATTCTCCTTTGGTTACAATGACTGAACACACTACCATGCCTACCTTCCTCCTCTCACTACTATGGATCCTCATTACTCCTACTCCTCTCCTCATGGCTCCTCACAGCTCCTCACTGCTACTACTCCTTTCCCTCTCACTATGTCTACTCCACTCCTCTCACTACTGCCACTCCACACTACCACTGAGTCTCATTACTACTATTACTGTTATCTTATTACCATTACTACAGCTCTCCTCTTACCAGCACTACTGCTCTCCTCTTTCCATAACTACCACTCCCCTAGTAGTACTAATGCTCTCCTCTTACCATTACTACCACTCCTGTTACAACTAATACCCCTTAATGCTACTACCTTTCACCACTGCTACTTTTCACTACCACCCTCTCTACTACTATCTTTCACCTCTTAATACTACACCTCTCCACTCAGACACTCACATTGACTGTGCAATACTCCTTCCTATGATAGCCTCCACATTCCAACACATCCCCATGCTGGTCTCCTGGTCCTCCTTTACTCTACTTCTGACCTAACCCACACTCCCTGTTCCTGTTTCCTTCTTTATACCCCCTCCCCATTTGGGGAATGGTTGCTCTCCTTAACCAATCTGATTGACTCACTTTCCCTGGGGTGGGTGTATGGGCATGGAAACTTCAAAAGGAGACTAAGCCCTGTTGTCTGGCTCTGTGCGTGCCATGTGTGGAGCATCAATGACTACCCAAGGGTTCTAAGTCTTGTTGGTGAGGGGTGGCAGTTTCCAGGTGAGTTCACTTGCTGTCCAAGGAGTTGCCATGCCACTGAGGGTGTATTTGGGGCTGAGCTTGGACATATCAGCTGGCTGCACCTGCCGCTATTCAGCAACGTATCCACTGGTGCAGGGAGCTCGACTTTTGCGATGTAGCATCAAGACTCCCAGACAGGCCTAGATGCAGGTGCTTTCACCACTCATCTCTCTCTCCCCATCTCCCCTCGCTGATCGTGTTCACGCTGTGGCCTGTGCCAAACTCCTTCACATGAGCTGAACCTGAAAACCTCCTCGCCTGTCCGAGCAATGCCTAATGTCGTAAGATGGGGCACCTGGGTACTGTGCACAAGAAAACTAGCTCCTGGGACCCAAGAGTCATTGAACCTTCATGTTTGCACCAAGTCCCTGGGACGGAAGTGCCACAGGACATCCTCCCCACTCCTCTATATCTATCTATCTATCTATCTATCTATCTATCTATCTATCTATCTATCTATCTATCTATCTATCTATCTATCTATCTATCTATCTATCTATCTATCTACTTTTTGCATAGCACTACTCAACCGAAGGCCTCAGGCAGTGATAAGACAGACAAGACCCAGTTTCATACATGGGTCAAAGCTGTTAAACCAAAATCTCCTTAAGCTTTACCTTTATCAAAAAGGAAAGTCTTCAGACTCTTTTTGAAGAGGGATAGTGATGGTATTGCCCTCAGCATGCTAGGCAGCACATTCCACAACAGAAGGAGACCAAACATCAAAGCTGGTACCTCCTGGTTTTTTTAGACAGAATTGTGGACATGCTAGGATTCCATTCTTTTTTTAAATTTTTGTATTTTTTATTGTTTGGTTGGATACATTTCAACCTTTCAATTAATAGTTAAACATATAACAAGTTTTTCCCATTTTACATAGTCATTAAAAACTGTAAAGCGAATGTTATAACAAAAATTAATAACAATCAACGAAAGTAGTCTATTACAGCTTCAAATAAATAATGTCATTCATAAAAAGACCTTTGATTACAATTGATGAGGCTAATATCAATTTCTGTTGCTCTTCTAAAATCTATACATTAAAATCATCTACTATGTTTGAAATATTTAAAATATACTAAAACAAATTCTGTCATACAATATTATACTTTGCCTAAAATAAGTACACATTACAGAAAATATTGCACTACTGAATACACTTGTGAGCAAATAGAGTATTATATTTAGGGATACCATCCTCTAAAAATATGTGCAATCTTAATTAATTTTTCTCATCCGTGTTAAAGCTTGCATATACTTTATTTGTCCAAGTTATTTCTACACATTAGGTTTCTTAATCAAGGTCTTCTGATCTTTCATTCCTAGAGAGTCTAAAAACTGAATAGTAGCTATCTCAACAGAGGCTCTGTTTGTACAAAATATGTTTTCCATGCGGCACCAATTGACAACATTGTGATGATTGAACAATCGTTTAAAACATTCATTACGCCTTTGTAATAGAGAAGTACATTCAACCATCAGATGCTGCAAGGTTTCTTTCTGAGCTTCTTTTTCACAAAATCAACAAATATTTTCTTCTATCTTAATGATTCCGCGTCTGGCTAGAAGGTTGTTTCTATGCCACAAATGTAGTCTAAACCTCATATATTGGCTTTGAAAATAGGGAGGACATTTGTCTAAATATTCTGCCATGACGCTGAACTTTTTATAACCAAATAGCATAGAATTAAAATCTACATAGGTGTTACAATTGTTTTGAGTAACTGTCCAATTATATTGGTACAGTTTCAATTGTGCACATACTGGATTTTGTATCAGGAGCCTGATCAGCATCAGATAGGATGTTTAATGTAAAATGTTTTAATTTAAAGGAAAACCATGATTTGAGCTTAATAAATATGATGCTAAAATACATAAAATAGTGTTTGTTATGTGCGCTAATAAACATTTACTAAGCAAGGAGCATCATTTCCGAAAATAGATAACATACAGAGAGAGAGCTCCCAGTTCAAATCGAATCAGTGCAATTGGTGTGCATTTAGGCAAGTTAAGAACCTTTCGCCAAAATTTTGCCTCAATTCTGTCCCAGAAAACATAATCTCGTGAAAGTTTTGATTCAGCACTGTATGTTATAATAGGCACTGCCTTGTGGTTATAATATAGAATTAAAGAGCTACATGAAAATTTACCAAATTTGTATAAGAGAGCTTTGGCTTATGAACTCACAGTTAGCAGTTTACTCTCTAAATTGACCAAATACTGGTTATCATTTGATTGATCATTTGTACTGTTATGTGATCAAGAACTTATAGTTCTGTGCCATCAATGTGAATGACCTTAATTTAAGCCCTGGTGGTTTGACACATTCCATGATTTTGAGTTTTTCCAAAATTAATCGACATGTGGTTCTCATATGCATATGAACCCAACTTCTGCAGACCATTTGGTGTGTTTGACAAAAGAATAAGATTGTCCGCGTATTGGAGCTATGGAATCTTTTCAGTCCCCAACTTGGGGGCATCAGATATGATGTTTGTAAAATTGTCTTTGATATCTAGTATAAACAGATTAAAAAGGGTGAACGCCAATATGCATCCTTGTTTGAGGCCCCTAAACGTAGGAAAGAAGGTTGTCATAAGTCCATCTAAGGTCAGCCTCACTTGCATTGTAGTGTCTGAGTGTAGTAAGTCAATTAAGGTCACTATAGAAGTTGGGCAATGGTATTTGTGCAGCTTTTTTTCAATAATAGTCTATCAACGGAGTCAAACACTGTTCGAAAATCCACAAAGGCTAGATATAGGGGCTGCCTACGAGCAATGCAATGAGATGTAATGGCATTTATGGCAGTTGTATTAATAGCCGTCCCTAGTATCGCCACAAAGCCTGTGTTGAAAGGAGTCATGATTCTTTGAGGTTGCAGTTCACTAACGCAAATCTATAAGTGTGATGCGAGTAAAAATCTTGCCAGAAGAGTCACCAAGGACGATCAGTCTGTAATTAGATGGATCTTGACGATTGCCCTTCTTGAAAACTGGTATAATTATTGAATGCCGCCATGATTTGGGTATTTGTTGTTTTCGAATAATTTGTGTGAATAGATTGAAGAGAATCGTGGCCCATGCTTTGGGGAATTGCTTAAGCATAAGATTTGTGAGGCCATCCAGCCCCAGGGCTCTCGAGCGACTGACCTTATTTATAAAATATAATATATCATCTTTAGTGAAATGTAAATAGAAGCTTCCATTTTTGGAAAGAATAAAATCATGTTCTGAGGTCTCTGGATGGGCATATAATTTGGAGAAGTGTGTTACCCATTGTTTCTCCATAACACTGTTAATTCTATAGCTAATTGATGATCGGCATTGGCTCGATTTATTAGAGCCCAGATTTAAGCCAAGTTTTTGTTCTGCATCATTCTTAGCATGGATTCACCATCATTCTGGAATAGTATGGCTTTACAAGCACGGACCCAATTACAATACAAGCGCGGCCCATCTGAGATTTTCTGTAATAGTAAAGCAAGTTTTTTTCTTTCCTAAATAAAGCTTTTCTTTCATTTAAAGCAGGATCAAATGTGTGCACTGTATTAAATTTCTGTTTACTGTTTTTCTTTTTTACCTATTTGATAAAGCTCAAGTAGGTCACTGTATTCAAGATCTTTATTCACATAATGGTTAGAAGAAAAAGCCTCTGTTAGTGTGGCATTGAGTTTTGCTAAAGATCCTTCTGACCAGTTAAACCTATTGCAGACCTTGTTTAAGGTTATAATACCAGGAACTTTGGTATAAATTCGGTGTGTCGATTCTCTCACCATCTTCCATTGTAAACTTAACATTTCGTGGTCACTTTCAGTTGAGGGAATGACTTGGAAATGGGTTGCATAGGAGAATAACATGGAGTCAACATAGACATAATCAATAATTCCTGTGGACAGACTTCGCTTCCATGTTTGTGGGGCGGGGTGTCACCTTGAAGAGCACCATTTGCCATGATCATATTGCTTGTTTTCATTAATTCATTACATTGCCTTAATCTGGTGTTACTCAGAGATGTCGATTTGTCAAGGCAATGTAAATTTAAATCTCCAACCACAATAGTATGTACAATCTGTAGAGCTAAATTAATCAAATCCCAAATCATGTTGAGGTCTCTGAAGAATTGTTCATCTGATATACCTAAAGGGTTGAAAAAAATTTGATTATGGCAAAGTGAACTATATTGGTCTTTAATTCGGCTAACTGCATGAAGGCATTTGGAGAAGCCCAAGGTTCAAGAGTAATGCCAGAACTGATCTTCGTAGCAATTAGGAGACCAGACATAGTTCTACCCTTTTTTAACAATTAGCTGTGTGCAAACGTATGTAATAGTTATTCCATGATGGAGTTATAGACAGCTATGTTTCTTGTAAGATGACTATGTTGTATTGCTCGAGACTATTTTGTGGGATATTCAACAGATGTTTAAATAATCTAGTGTTCCAACTCACTAGGGATATAGATGGAGCAGATGTATTTGTCTCTAGTTATGTTTTCATTTTGTACAGACCATCAGGGTCTTTCAATTCTCGACATTGCAAGACCTACACCCGGATGAAGAAAGTTGTGGGTCTTTAAAACCATTTTGTTTCCTGAAGGGCGAGTGTTAATGGAGGAACCTATAACATGCATTTATAAAGTGATTTCGAATTCCAAGGTGAATAACTCATGCTTAACTAACCATATTGCATTAAGCACTACTCAGGAACGTAGCCATATCCTTGATATTGCCAGGTCTCTTTCATTAAGGAATTCGATTTGGTCAATATCAACTGAGCCAATGTCTTCTAAGGAGGTTATCTCTGCTAAGATTGCTAGTATACCAGCTCTATTCAAATCATAGCTAGGATAGGGAGCTACACGTCATCTGATGATAAGGGAATAATAGTCTTTTTTTCCGCAAAAGTTGTGTTAGTTCTTGTGGGCTACTTTCATTGTTTTGAGATTTCATATTATTTACATTAATATACCTTTCCAATTGATTAGGAGAGGTCTGGGGCAATATCTTATGGTTTTTAGTACTTTTAAATTCGGATTCCTGAAGCCATTGAATGGAATTGACACATTTTTGTAACTTGGGTGAGCGTGACAAAGATTTCTGAGAAGCCTTGTAATTATTACCGGCAATTCAAATCTCATTGTGTTTATTCGCTTCAATGGCAGTTCAATTGATGTCAGTTAAAGCATTTTTCCGAGCTGGGTTAGAAACTTTATCAGGTAGTTTGTTATAATTAAGTCTTATTGTGGCTGTAGTTGACGTTATTATTTGTTTGTCAGGTTGTGAATTAATCTTTTAGTTAGTAACAGTATCAAAAGACTGCTTTGCTTCATTGGCTCACGCGCAGTAGATGTTTTAAGTAAAGGAGGTTGAATTTTCTGTGAAGCCATGTAATTATCCACCACTTTTCATATTCCTCATTGTCTACATTCTACAGATTGTTTTTCAGCCTGTAGTATATGTGTGTTTTGAATAATGTGTGATGGTTGAGATGCAATTTACTTGACATTTGCCCTGTTCTCAGCCTTTTGTAGATCAGAGTCTGCAATGATTAGTTTCACAAAAGGAGCGTAAGATAAATTACTTTTCATGCTAGGATTCAATTAATCTTTTTTTTGATTCCGCTATCTGAGAATATTTTCTTGCAACCGCTTGTGATGCCATATTTGAATCTCTTTTGGGCAGATTAATTGACTTTAAAAAATGTGTTGTTGCTGAATGAGTGGAATGTTGCAGCTTTTTTGTGTTTTTAGTTCTGCTTTCCTGTGATGTTTGTTTTCCGTTCCTTTTACTTTTGCTTTTCACAGGTGCAGGAAAAGATTGTATATGCTTGTAAATTGGACTCCGGCATAGCATTGGTGATAGACTTGCTTACTTATGAATTATTTTGTCGATAAAGGGCAATTCATCACCTAGACAAATACGTTTGCATTGTCCCTTTGTCTGACTTTTGAATGGCTTTTTTTAGAGCCCTGAACATGAGTTGAGTTGTTGATTTGTTATGAGCTTCTGTAACAGTGTCATATGAGTTCTTTTCTCTATATGTGTTAGAAATTGATTGCCAGTCTAAGATCTTGTTTATTTGAATCACTTGAATAGTTAGCTTACGGTCTAGGGTTTCAAGCAGGCTTACTAAAGACAGTATTGCCATGTTCAAACCATTTAAGGTAGTTTCTATTAAATTCATCAAAGTAATTGGGACTGAAAGGGGGGAGCACGTTGAGTATGTCTTTTTAATTTTCTCTAAGTGGGAGCAGCGTAAGAGGAGACCAAAATCAACTCTTCTTGATTCCTATTAGTAAATAGTATGGGTGATTGTGACAGATTGTTAGATACGTCACAGACTGAAAAGCAGCAGTTATTTGACTCTAAATCAACCACAGCTGGTTCAGAGTGATTATTATCATTGCATGAAAGTGAGGTGGCGCACTGACCTGCAATAGGCATTATTTGATCATCATGTTCAAATAGTATGGGGGCAGTCAAAAAGCTTTGAATAACAGTGTTATTTGGAAACAAAGTCTCAGGTGATGTTATATTTCCGGCCCACTGAGGTTCTGATAAGTATTTGCACACAGTGAGAAGAGCAGAGGCAGGAGTCAATATGTAATTGTTATGCATTTTGTCGGAATCACTAGTCTTTGCAAGAGGATAGGGGGAGCTCTCGTAGCCATTTTTTGTTAAAATATAGTCAGAAACAGTTTCACTGTACGAACCGATGGTCAAATCTTTCACAGGTTCATCCTGTGAAATTGATCAATTTAAATGGGAAATACGTGAGCTCACAACCTGCTCCTGACAACATTGTCTAATGTCAGCGTTTGGTAGTTTTTTGTTGCTTATGGACGGGAATGCTCGTGCTGATCGCAAGATTGTAGTTGTGCTTTCGGGGAGTAGTGTCGTTGAACTTACTTTTATCATTAGACAAGGCGTCGCTGGCCATCGTAGGCATGTTTGACTTCAAGACTAAGGCACATCAGCTAGATATGAAGATGAGGGAGGCTTACACAGAAAGAACCCAAAGTTGCTGCTCGCTGGTGTGCCGCGGCAAAGTGGCAAAGCGGTACTTGACGGTACTTGCTTCAGTGCGTGCACGCTGGTGCGCATGGTTTCTGGTTATGTAGGAGGCACCAAAAAGGGGGCCATGGCCACTGCGAATTAAGTATAAAGTGTAATCTCAGCAATGTAGAATGTCCTCAATACAGTGATCAAGGAGAAGACCGTCCCATGGCAAAGCGGTACTTGACGGTACTTGCTTCATTCTTATTAGATTGCAGGGTTTGTCTTATGGGTACAATTGAATGCGTGAGCAGAGAAACAAAGGGGCATTACCAGATAGGTATTTGTACACAAGTGAGTTCACCTTATGATGTATTCTTTGCTCCACAGGGAGCCAGTACAGCTTCTGGCGAGCCTCTGATACATGTGCTTGATCCTGAGCCCACATACCGCAGAAGCTGCTCCATTCTGCACAGTTTACAGGTGCTTTATGTTGGCCTGAGAGGTAACGACCAGCAAACTGTTGCAGTAGTCAAACTTTTTATTGACAGTGGCAGAGGCCACTACTGCCCTGTTCTCTTTCAAAAGGAAAGGTCTTATCTGCGACAGCAATTTGCTCATGTATGAACATGATGATTTTAGATGTGCAACTTGTTTATTCATTGTTAGTTGTGAGTCTAAGTAAACTCCCAGCATTTTCACGTGCTGGGCAAAGGCTATAATATTACCTGCAATTTGAAAATGACTATATTGGGGATCCATTGCATCAGTTCCAATAAACAGCAACTCGGTCTTCTTGTTATTAAGCGATAATGAGTTTTGCGCTATCCATGACTGAAATGCGTAGACAATTAGGTTGGCTCTTTCCACATCTGTGGAATATACCCCAGTGAGTTTGATAAGAATTTGCACATTGTCCACATAGTTCACACACTATACACCCATTCTGTCCAGCAAGTCAGATATGGACCTGTTGTAAACATTGAACAACAGTGGAGAGAAACAGGGCCTTGTGCACATTAAAGGCCAAGAGTATAGGAGAAGATTGATTGTGTGCCATTTCCATCTCATGTTTGGAATGAAACCCCAACTGGCCAGACCCCAATATGTTGTGCTCCTCAGTAAATGTACACTACTGATGGTAGGCAATTCTGTCAAGGATTTTCAGCAGAAACGGTACATTGGTTATGGGTTGAAAGTTGGTGGCTACAGTTGGATACAAATTATTCTTTTTTAAAAGAATAGAAATGCAAGCTTCCAGCAAGCAGGTAGAAACGTCAGCTTCAGAGAAGGGCATATTAATTCTGTTTGTCACCCACGATAGCAATGTGAGAAGACAGTCTTTGAACAATGAGACATGAAAGATGTCACCTTTACAGTTTACTGGTTTCAGGGCTTGCCTCCTGATAGGGCAGCAGACTGGCCTTGTCACATTCATCAAAGTTGAATACTTCCAGTAAATTTGATTTTCTGTGTTTTATTTTAAAGAGCAAACATTTGTAGTGGACTTCTGAAGACAAGTATAATTGTACACATTCATATAGTTTTTATTGCACCAACAACATTTTAAAAATAAAAGTACACAGGCGTGTCATGCATGCACATTGTTTCATAGGTATTGTGAGAAACATGAGGGTATACTCACACCTACTCCCCTTGGATCCTCTTCTCAGGTGGCCAGGGAA
The DNA here is from genome assembly GCF_040938575.1 of Ambystoma mexicanum. NCBI lineage: Eukaryota > Metazoa > Chordata > Amphibia > Caudata > Ambystomatidae > Ambystoma > Ambystoma mexicanum. The sequence goes on along the minus strand of NC_090933.1, from coordinate 550,883,592 downwards.
AGTCCAACACATTAAAATCCTGAGCCTGGGGGTGAAGAAACGAGGGAGGATAACCTGGGTGCAGGGTCCTTGAGGATTGGGGAGAGGATATCTACAGGCAAGACATGGTATCTCCCTTTCCCTTCTGAAAACCAACCAAACTCACCCTCTATCAGCTTTCATTATGGTACTGGGACGAGGAAGAGGCAAGTAGGAGTAGTGAACACTAGTAAGCCATTTCACCATTCTAGTACTGTGATAAGGAAGATGCCTGCAGAGTATTGTAAAGGTCAGGCATGTATCAACTACTTCACTAATTGCAACCTGGTCAATTACAATTTGGGACTCACATCTACAACCTGTAAACGGATTGCAGGTGTATTAAAAGGGAGGAGACCAGCAGCACAGAAATCAGCAGGGAATCCTGTGTGTGAGGTAGCAGACATGGTGGGTCCTGCTGGAGAGCCAGGATGGTGGCAGATGTCCCCATGGAGCTGAGCTGTGGAGCCAAGGACCAGGTCTGCCAGGAGAAGGACTCATTGGTTGGAGGTCTGCAATTGGAGCTGCAGACACAGAAACAAGAAGAAAGGTGACCGACAGAATGCCCATCGAGAGAGCAGAGCCGCCAGCAAGATTTGAGAAGAATTTGAAGTGCAAGCGGGGCTTGCATGTGAAAATAAATGTGTTGGCAGAGCTGAAACTGAAAGCACAGCTGCCCAGAGGAGATACTGGAGACTGGTGAGAGTGGTTGGAAGAACACTTGAATCAGAGGCTGACAAAGAGAAGCCAAATGAGGGTGAACCATCACACATTTAGAAATACAGAAACACTTGTGTGGGGGGAAAGAGGCTAGGGTTCCTGGTTGCAGGACCTGTAGTGGGTGATTCTATGTGATTTTACCAAAAACCATTTAGTAGATGGCATTTTTTTAAATCAAAATGTCTTTAGCCAAAAAATACTTTTTACTTTTTAAAATTGGGGGCTCACCACCAAGCCCGCTGTTTTACCATGTTTTAACCCCATCTATGCCCTCATCACCGATTTAACCCCTTTTTAAAACCCGGTTTTAAAAAATCTGTATTTGTTCAATAATATTTCTGCAAAAAATGCCTCTACTAAAACATTTTTGCTCAAATCACTGGATACCGTGGACTGTGTGCCGAGACCAGTGAACCACAATTGTGGAAGCAAAAGAGGTTGCTGAAGTGAAATGGGAAATCAATTTGATAGAACTGTTAAGAAACCAGAAAGAGCATACCATAGGCTTGGAGGTGCTTTTGAATATTTTAAATTTGAGAACAAGTACAAGTGGAACTGTCTTGAAGTTAGGCAAGGGAACCCTGATGTTTTGTGGCAATGTCTTGAACTTGGGGAAGGGAACCCTGAGGTTTAGTGGAACTGTCTTGAACTTGGGTAAGGGTATCCAGAGACTTCTGTGGAGCTATTTTGAACTTGGGAAGGGGAGCTGATAAGTAAGCAAGTAGCTGGAAGAAGCTCAGAATGTTTGGAACACTATTTATTTTATTGCTGACATCCTTACACATTGTTTAGCTTTAGGTGTGATGACAAGTATAGGTTTTGCGTGAAAACAGACATTTATGTTGAACTTTCTCACTTTGCTTATTTTCTTTAGGAAGAGAAATGCCACCTTAGGACAGGGACACTTTGGCCTTCAATTATCCTGACATTTGAGTTAATAAAGCATTTTTTCTTGAACTTTCAATCTGTTGTCTGTGTCTTGCTCCATGCATGATTTCTTCACAGTATCCAGATTTAAAGCAATGTAAATATTTAAAAAGTGAATTATGCAGTTCAATTCAGCTCAATTCGAAAAAATGTTTGGCCTCCCATAGCAGTACTTTAAGAATAATATGCTTATTCTTATTGCCTGGACAGCTTCATTTGTTGAATATAATCATAAGATCATGGAGGAAAAACCTGTTTAGTTATTTAATTGTTTCAAAAATCTTTACAAGTATATTTCTTATATATTTTGTCCTATGAGCGAAATAAAGCAATTCCAAACTGTTTTGTTCCTTGCCTCTTTTAAGAACAGCATGCATCAAAAAGAGAAACAGTTGTATAAAATAACAAGAGAAAAATACTAAGATCTATTTTAATAGCATTTTCTGTTTCCATTGCAACTTTCTATTGCTTAATCATTACATTGTCAAATGTAAAAGTATATAATGTAAAAGTATATAGTACATTAATTTTAATAAATCTCATAGGTACAAAGACTATCAAATTAATCATATTTTCACAGCAGTTGCATTACAATATATACATTAAATTAATCATGCACTGTAAAATGTAAAGAACATTATTGAAAATATGTTTTAGTTTACATAAGTAATACATTCTTATGTTATCAAAAAAGATATTATTTAGACAATGGAATATTTATAAAATACATAAGAATTATGTAATGATTGTGTAATCCTTATTTTATATGTCTCGTACAATATATAAACTATTTTTAAAAGTCAATTAAACTCTATACAATATTTTTTTGCATAATTATTTTTTAACCAAATTCCAACTGGTACATCAAATATTAGCATGAAAAAGCATACTGTACTGCACAGCGTTTATTCAAACGTACACATTTAGTTTATTACAGCTGAAACTAAGCATAGTAATACATTTATTTATAACATTGAAAGCAAATAGATGATAGATAATCCCAAAATCAATTTATTGTATATGAAATTAGTGGGGATTCTAAATGTCTACTGCCTACACCATTCAACTTTGCAAACAAATTCAGAGTGGGCTATATACCTTTTTTCAAAAGTTTGGTGAATAGTCGTCCAGGGGGAGCAAAGTTATAAGCCACTCAAAAAGTGCTCCGCGGACATGACACCGATTGGTTAATCGGCTTGCCTCATGTCCGCGGACATGCGATGTGTTCGCTGATTGGATGGTGAAGAGCGTGAAGTGCATCAGATTTTTGGAAACGCCCACCATCTTGGATTTGCGGACATCGGCCAGTGTCTGCGAACATCACAGCAAAAACATATTAAAAAACACAACATTGCACTTGTCAAACTTATCAAATAATCTCTGGGGAGGTAAGGGGTGATGAGGATGGGATGGGATATGGCTGCAAGAAGCAAAAAAAGGGTGTTTTTGCCGCTAAAGTCCGTGAACAGTTCGGATGTTCGCGAACAGTCCTGAAAAGTTTGGGCACACCTCAGCATTACAGGGTTGGTGAAATGCAGTTCTTGAATGGCTTATAACTGTGGCACCACTTAATAGAACTGCATGCAATTTTGCATGTATATTTCTGACCTGATTCTGAATGGGTTTACAAAGTTTGGTGGGATTCTGTCATGAGGGGGCAAAATTAGAGGGGGGTCCCAAAATAATGCAATGGGTTATAAATGAGGTGTCATTTGACGAATCTACACTTAATTTGGAAAAACGTATAATAGATCTAGATATAAATGTTTTTGCAAAGTTTGGTGGGATTTTGTCAAGAGGGGGCAAAGTTAGAGGGGGGCGCTTACCATAATTGGCACATTTCTGGGGTTTTTCGGTTTTACTTGAAACCATAACGTCCTTTTAACAAAGTTTTTCCTTTTAATTTCATAGGTTTTTATTACTGTAATTTAACCATAATGTCCCGTTAACAAAGATTTTTTGATTGAATTTCATAGGTTTTTATTAGTGCAACTTAACCATAATGTCCCTTTAACAACGTTTTTTCATTGATTGTATATTGATTATATATATGTATTATGGTTAAGTTGCTGTTTCCATAGGAAGAGCACTTTTTGGGCGGCTTATAACTACGCTCTCCCTGGACGGATCCTCACCAAACTTTGCAAAAAAAGTTGTTGGGTCACTCTGAACTTTTTTGCAAAGTTTGGTGAGGATTCGTCCAGGGGGGAAAAGTTATAGGGGGGTCCCAAAACTTTTTTTTTTCCCATAGACTGAATGGGAAAAAACTTTGCGCACAGCTACAGCCCGAACCGCTGGACGGATTTACACCAAATTTGCGGCAGGCGCGGTGGCCTGGTCCCAAAAGCGTGCTTTTGTAAATTTGGTGTAAATCTGTCCAGTAGTTTTTTTTAAAATGACCAAAATGTAAGGCAAAAAAATTGGTGATATGTGTGTTCGCTTCGCGGAAGGACTTCCCTGTTCGGTCGGTGGACAGCACCCCGATTGGCCCATGGCCTTGCGTCATGTCTGCGGACATGCGACGTGTTCGCTGATTGGACAGCGAGGGGCTTGGAGCGCATCAGATTTTCTGTGGCGCCCGCCATCTTGTATTCGCAGTCGACCGCGTACAGCGCAGTGAAACGTGGATAAAAAATTGTATTTAGTGCCGTGTGTTGGTGTGTAAGAGTGTTTGGGGAGGGTGGGAGAGTATGAGATAGGTTCAATGTTTTGTTTTTTTATGTGCTAGACGTTTTTGTTGCGTTCGATTTGTCCGCGGAGAACACAGCTGTTCTGACATTTTGTAAATAGACTAAATGGTGGGGTGTTTAGAGGACAGAGTATGTGTCATTTTTGTCCGCAAGGAATGTAAAAATGAGCTATGAACACTCGCGGTGTACTTAATTGTTCGTAAATACACAAACTGGGGGTGTCCTCAGGACGCTGTCCGTATTGTAATCTGTCTAGTTGAATGTGTTCTAAGAACACTCGCAGTGTCCCGAAATGGTTGCAATTACACAAAATGGGGGTGTTCTGAGAATGTTGTTTGTATTGTTCGTTGTTAGGGTGAAAGTGTTTTAAGACCACTCTTTTTGTCCGCTAATAGTACAATTTCCTAGCGGCGTCAACCGACTTTTTGTCCACTAAAGAAACAATAAATCCGGCTAGTGTGCGCCGACATTATGTGATAATCCTATGACTGGCGCTATTGACCTGGCTGACTTGCTTTTGCGACACTAAATCATATCTCCCGCCCCTAAGCCTGATATTATCAAAGCATTCATATTCCCCACCTCTCTCCGTGACGTTACAGGGTGCGTAATCAAACGCGCCCAGTCGTCTCCAGTCCTACGCGACTTTACACAGAACCCGGAAGACAACACACATTATGTCACAACACAGCGCGCCACAATTCGGAATATGAAACAGTGATTTAAAAGCAAATAGCAAGATTGTAAATGTTGTAAAGTACATTTATTTGACATCAAATGTTTAGAGAATATTCAGCAATTTGCATTTGTCTTTGTTGTCGATCCGCAAAAGTTCATGTTGAGGCACGCGATGTTCCTGTGCGGTACAGAGGGTGTTAGATCAGCTTACAACTCAGTGCGCCACAATCCGGAATATGAAACTGTGGTTTAAAAGTAAACAGCAGGATTGTACATTTGGTAAAGTACATTTATTTCACATGAAATGTTTAGTGAATATTCAGCGATTTGCTATTGTCTCTGCTGTCGATCAGCAAAAGTTTATTTGGAGCCACGCGTTGTTCCTTTGCGGTAGATAGGCTGTTGGTTTATGATAAAAGCAGTAAATGGTCGCTCTGATAATCGGAAGGTTGCTCCAACAACGAGACATTAGACCACCCTATTGGTTGGTATGTTGTTTGTAGCCGATAGTACTGCGTAAGTCCATATTGGTCCTTGGCGATTGTGCCATAAAATGGTGAGGGTCATGAAGTTGCATATTTGGTCCTGCACCTGGCAGTTGAAGACCCCATCCGCTGGAGTATGTAAATCGTGACATAGGCAAAATGGAGCCACATACCTGTTTTAAAAAACATAAATTAGTCTCACCAGCCGATCTTCATTAAAAATCATCATTTTATTTATTAGGGCGTGAAGCTATTTGCTATCGAAGATATTGCAACAGAGTATGTTAATAATAAAATAATAATATTTTCCCATTCATATAGCGCTAAGAACCTTGAGGTATCTAAGCGGTTCTTATTATTAACCATGGTGTGTGGTGCTCATTTATCGACCACGGAATGATGAAAGGCTGAGTTTGGCCTTGCCGGGATTCAAACTTGCGTTAGCAAGCTGTGCACGGATGTCAAAGCGAGCGCAGTACTCGCTGTGCCACTTGACAGGCTACAGTGAAGTGGCACAGCGAGTAGAGCGCTTGACCGCCTATAGACCGGTCAAATTATTTCTATTAACCCACCCTGTGTTGTCTCCCTTTTTCAGAGCCCTCTAAACGACAGGGGATCAATTCGGCAGTGATAGTGCACGGTAGAAAACATTATGCCACTTTCAACGAACAAGTTCAACTTGAGCGGTCTTTAATGCTACGCTATTGTAATTATATTTGGTATACAATAATCTAAAGGGTTACTTACAGTACAATTGCAATTTCCATTGTCTATGAGTGGTGCAGTACCAAAATACGACTCCGCGTTTGCCAAAGATCTTTCGCATAGTGATATAATATATAAAAGTGGTTTCGTTTCAGAAATTTCATCTTTATCTTCTCTTACGTTTTAGCAACACTCCTTCAAGAGAAGTCTTTCATCACAATCTCTGTCTGTCAAGGTCAAAACACAATACAACCTTATAGTCCGCTTCGTGAGCCTCTCCGGGGCCCGAGAAAAAAAAGGAAGCAGCTGACCTTCACTGTGAACGAGCATAAATTCTTACTTTTCAACATTCTGTGTAAAGCCATCTGTAGAAGTTGTGGAAGCAGCTAACCTTCACTGTGAACGAGCATAAATTCTTACTTTGCAACATTCTGTGTAAAGCCATCTGTAGAAGTTGGTTTTTGCACGCCATGTTTGTATATTGTTTGCGTGATATTAAAACAAGTTTGTTTAAAGGACGTTATGGTTCTAAGTACAGCCGAAAGACCCCTGAAAATCGCAAGTTATGGTAAGCTTTGAAAAATAACTGGCGCCACCACCGTGCACTGCTAAGACTAACACCCAGGACATCAAAGATGACATCGCAAATGTCATTGATGAAATCACTGATGACATCACGTGTGTATGTACTTTTCATGGAATTTGTGTACTAGGGATTTTTATTATAATGTTGCGAAAAAAGTGTCAAGGATATTGTAATAAATATCATACCGTTATTAGTGCTTTGAACGATGCATTGATATAAATAGCATTGTATTATGGGATTCTATCTAGTATACTGAGCTACTAATGGAGAAATATAGCATTGTGTGCAGAGTACAAGATGAAAGTATAATATTTGTAATGCTAATATGTTGAATAATGAAATAATAATTGTCCTGAAATGTTCGAAAATTCACAAAATGGGGTTGTTCTGAGGACGTTATTCGTATTGTGTGATTGCTTAGTTGTATGCAATGAGGGAATGGCACAGAGAGTAAAGTGGACGCCGTCCACGGACACCGGGCCTGTTCGTGGACAGGGCGTGCTACATCCGGGTTTTTCCAGGAAATCCAACAAGGAAAGAAGACTGTACGGATCAGCCAATCAGATGTCGAGGTTGTGGATTTGTGTTGAAAGAGACTGTGTGTGGTGAAGATGGCAGAAGTGGAGAAAGTCAGGGTGTTGGTGCTCAGAGATATGTTTGTGCATGGTTTACAGCAGTACGCTGAATGCAGACATGTTGCAAAGAACTTTGATATGAAAGAAGTGGAGGTGGTGTGGAGCAGTGTGCCTGATTGCAATGTACAGGGAATTGTACAAGTTTGTGAGGATATGGCCACGATGAACAGTCCGCATGTGGTATTTTTGCAGTATGGTGCTTTCCATTTGGGCAACGTCAGTGCCCCTACTTTGTTGGCTGATTTGGAACGCTTGGTTCAAGCAGTAATGAAGATCCTTACAAATGCAAAAGTAATTTTTTCTGGATTACTACCTAGGGCAATATGGGACAATAGTCCAGTTTTTTGTCCTCAGCAAAATATTGCTAGGTGTGTCATCAACCGAGGCATATGTGCCTTCATGCTTAGAGCTGGTATGTTCTTCTGTAACAATGAGAATATTGATGCCAGTAATGCTGTTAATTTTAAAGAAGATGGCATTTCTTTATCTTTTACGGGAAATGCCTTTCTATTTTGGAATGTAAGGGTTGCTTTGGAGAAGGATATGTGAAGATTTTAGGAGTAAAGTAAGAAAAAAAACAAGAAAAAACTACGAGGGGTTTAGTATGTTCTATGTTACATGTATATGAAGTGATGTCATCTTTGATGTCCTGGGTGTTAGTGTTAGCATTGCTTATGTTACCATAATTGCCGAATTTCAGGGGTTTTTTGGTATTACTTTGAACCATAACGTCCCTCTAACAAAGTTTTTTCACTGAATTTCATAGGTTTTTAGTAGCGCAACTTAACCATAACGTCCCTTTAAAAATGTTTTTTTACTGAATTTCATAGGTTTTTAGTAGCGCAACTTAACCATAACGTCCCTTTAACAAAGTTTTTTCACTGAATTTCATAGGTTTTTAGTAGCACAACTCAACCATAATATCCCTGACTTCATATACATGTAACATAGAACATACTAACCCCCTTGTAGTGATTTTCATGTCCGCAGACTACCGCCATGTCCGCGGACATATCGAAAATCTCAGCGTGGTGAATGTAAATTTAAATAGTGTGCCCCATTTCCCCTTTGAAGTTGGCTCTGAAAAGAGACGTTTTTTGTTTTTTTTAAAGATGCTTGACAGACACCAGTTATTTTGTATTTTTTTTCTTGTTTTTTTTTCTTACTTTACTCCTAAAATCTTCACATAACCTTCTCCAAAGCAACCCTTACATTCCAAAATAGAAAGGCATTTCCCATAAAAGATAAAGACATGCCATCTTCTTTAAAATTAACAGCATTACTGGCATCAATATTCTCATTGTTACAGAAGAACATGCCAGCTCTAAGCATGAAGTCACACATGTCTCGGTTGATGACACACCTAGCAATGTTTTGCTGAGGACAAAAAACTGAACTATTGTCCCATATTCCCCTAGGTAGTAATCCAGAAAAAATTACTTTCGTATTTGGAAGGATCTTCATTACGGCTTGAACCAAGCGTTCCAAATCAGCCAACAAAGTAGGGACACTGACGTTGCCCAAATGGAAAGCACAATAGTGCAAAACTACCACATGCGGACTGTTCATCGTGGCCATATCCTCACAAACTTGTACAATTCCCTTTACATTGCAATCCGGCACAGTGCTCCGCACCACCTCCACTCCTTTCACATCAAAGTTCTTTGCAACTTGCCTGCATTGAGCGTACTGTTGTAAACCATACACAAACATATCTCCAAGCACCAACACCCTGACTTTCTCTACTTTGGCCATCTTCACCACACACAGTCTCTTTCAACACAAATCCACAACCTCGACATCTGATTGGCTGATCCGTACAGTCTTCTTTCTATGTTGGATTTCCTGGAAAAACCCGGATGTAGCACGCCCTGTCCACGAACAGCCGCGGTGTCCGTGGACGGTGTCCACTTTGCTCTCTGTGCCATTCCCTCATTGCATACAGCTAAGCAATCACACAATACGAATAACGTCCTCAGAACATCCCCATTTTGTGAATTTTCGAACATTTCAGGACAATTATCATTTCATTATTCAACATATTAACATTACAAATATTATACTTTCATCTTGTACTCTGCACACAATGCTATGTTTCTCCATTAGTAGCTCAGTATACTAGAGAGAATCCCATAATACAATGCTATTTATATCAATGCATCGTTCAAAGCACTAATAACGGTATGATATTTATTACAATATCCTTGACACTTTTTTCACAACATTATAATAAAAATCCCTAGTACACAAATTCCATGAAAAGTACAGACACATGTAATGTCATCAGTGATTTCATCAACGACATTTGCGATGTCATTTTGATGTCCTGGGTGTTAGTCTTAGCAGTGCATGGTGGTGGCGCGAGTTATTTTTCATAGCTTACCATAACTTGCGATTTTCAGGGGTCTTTCGGCTGTACTTAGAACCATAACGTCCCTTAAACAAACTTTTTTTAATATCACGCAAACAATATACAAACATGGCGTGCAAAAACCAACTTCTCAGGGATGGCTTTGCACAGAATGTTGCAAAGTAAGAATTTATGCTCGTTCACAGTGAAGTTCAGCTGCTTCCATTTTTTTCTCGGGCCCCGGAGAGGCTCACGAAGCGGACTATAAGGTTGTATTGTGTTTTGACCTTGACAGACAGAGATTGTGATAAAATACTTCTCTTGAAGGAGTGTTGCTGAAACGTAAGAGAAGATAAGGATGAAATTTCTGAAATGAAACCACTTTTATATATTATGTCACTATGCGAAAGATTGTTCGCACACGCAGAGTTGTATTTTGGGACTGCACTACTCGTAGACAATGGAAATTGCAATTGTACTGTAAGTAACCCTTCAGATTATTTTATACCAAATATAATTACAATAGCGTAGCATTAAAGACCGCTCAAGTTGAACTTGTTCGTTGAAAGTGGCATAATGTTTTCTACCGTGCATTATCACTGCCGAATTGATCCCCTGTCGTTTAGAGGGCTCTGAAAAAGGCAGACGACACAGGGTGGGTTAATAGAAATAATTTAACCGGTCTATAGGCGGTCAAGCGCTCTACTCGCTGTGCACTTCACTGTAGCCTGTCAAGTGGCACAGCGAGTACAATGCTCGCTTTGACATCCGTGCACAGCTTGCTAACGCAAGTTTGAATCCCGGCAAGGCCAAACTCAGTCTTTCATCCTTCCGTGGTCGATAAATGAGCACCACACACCGTGGTTAATAATAAGCACCGCTTAGATACCTCACGGTTCTTAGCGCTATATGAATGGGACAATATTATTATTTTATTATTAACATACTCCGTTGCACTATCTTCGATAGCAAATAGTTTCACACCCTAATAATTAAAATGATGATTTTTAATGAAGATCGGCTGCTGAGACTAATTTATGTTTTTTAAAACAGGTATGTGGCCCCATTTTGCCTATGTCACGATTTACAGACTCCAGCGGATGGGGTCTTCAACTGCCAGGTGCAGGTCCAAATATGCAACTTCATGACCCTCACCATTTTATGGGACAATCGCCAAGGACCAATATGAACGCAGTACTAGCGGCTACAAACAACATACCAACCAATAGGGTGGTCTAATGGCTCGTTGTTGGAGCAACCTTCCGATTATCAGAGCGACCATTTACAGCTTTTATCATAAGCCAACAGCCTTTCTACCGCAAAGGAACAACGCTTGGCTCAAAATAAACTTTTGCTGATCGACAGCAGAGACAATAGCAAATCGTTGAATATTCACTAAACATTTCATGTGAAATAAAAGTACTTAACCAAATGTACAATCCTGCTGTTTACTTTTAAACCAAAGTTTCATATTCCGAATTGTGGCGCACTGAGTTGTAAGCTGATCTAACACTCTCTGTACCGCAAAGGAACATCGCGTGCCTCAACATGAACTTTTGCGGATCGACAACAAAGACAAATGCAAATTGCTGAATATTCTCTAAACATTTGATGTCAAATAAATGTACTTTACAAAATTTACAATCTTGCTGTTTGCTTTTAAATCACTGTTTCATATTCCGAATTGTGGCGCGCTGTGTTGTGACCTAATATGTGTTGTCTTCCAGGTTCTGTGTAAAGTCACTTAGGACTGCAGAGGACTGGGCATGTTTGATGACGCACCCTGTAATGTCACATAGAGAGGCGGGGAATATGAATGCTTTGATAATATCAGGCTTAGGGGCGGGAGATATGATTTAGTGTCGCAAAAGCAAGTCAGCCAGGTCAATAGTGCCAGTCATAGGATTATCACATAATGTCGGCGCACACCAGCCAGATTTATCGTTTCTTGGACAAAAAGTAGGTTGACGCCCATAGGAAATTGTACTATTAGCAGACAAAAGGAGTGGTCTTAAAACACTTTCACCCTGACAACGAACAATACAAACAACGTTCTCAGAACACCCCCATTTTGTGTAATTGCAACCATTTCGGGACACTGCGAGTGTTCTTAGAACACATTCAACTAGACAGATTACAATACAGACAGCGTCCTGAGGACACCCCCAGTTTCTGTATTTACGAACAATTAAGTACACCGCGAGTGTTCATAGCTCATTTTTACCTTACTTGCGAACAGAAATGACACATACTCTGTCCTCTAAACACCCCACCATTTAGTTTATTTACAAAATGTCACAAATGTCCCCAAACACTCTTACACACCAACACACTCCACTAAATACAATTTTTAAACCAAGTTTCACCTCACTGTTCGCGGTCGTCCGCGAATGCAAGATGTCAGGCTCCACCAAAAATCTGACGCGCTCCACACCCCATGCCGTCCAATCAACGAACACGTCGGATGTCCGCGGACATCGTGCAAGCCGCTCAGCCAATCAGGGCACTGTCCGTGGAGCGAACCGGGAAGTCCGTCCGCGAAGCGAACGAAGATATCACTAATTTTTTTGCCTTACATTTTGGTCATTTTAAAAAAAAACTACTGGATGGATTTACAACAAATTTGCAAAAGCACGCTTTCGGAACCAAGCGCCCGCTCCTGCCTCAAATTTGGTGTAAATCGTCCAGCGGTTTGGGCTGTAGGCGTGCACAAAGTTTTTTCCCATTATGTCCATGGGAAAAAACACAAGTTTTGGGACCCACCCTATAACTTTGCCGTCCATGGAACAAACCTCTCCAAACTTTACAAAAATTCAGAGTGGGCCATACACCTTTTTTGCAAAGTTTGGTGAGGATTCGTCCAGAGGGAGCGAAGTTATAAGCCACCCAAAAAATGCTCTTCCTATGGAAACACCAACTTAACCATAACTACATGGATGCAATATATGTTTGTGTTTTTTCTTATAGACATAATGGGAAAAAACTTTGCACACGGCCACAGGCCAAACCGCTGGACGGATTTACACCAAATTTGCGGTAGGAGCGGGGGGTTGGTCCCGAAAGCGTGCTTTTGCAAATTTGGTGTAAATCCGTCCAGTAGTTTTTTATAAAATGACCAAAACGTAAGGCAAAAAAATTAGTGATATCTGTGTTCGCTTCGCGGACGGACTTCCCTGTCGCGCCCTGTCGTGGCCAGTGGCCTTGCGTCATGTCCGCGGACATGCGACGTGTTCGCTGATTGGACGGCGAGGGGCGTGGAGCGCGTCAGATTTTCTGTGGCACCCTCCATCTTGTATTCGCCGTCGACCGCGTACAGCTCGGTGAAACGTGGATAAAAAATTGTATTTAGTGCCGTGTGTTGGTGTGTAAGAGTGTTTGGGGAGGGTGGGGGAGTATGAGATAGGTTCAATGTTTTGTTTTTTTATGTGCTAGACGTTTTTGTTGCGTTCGATTTGTCCGCGGAGAACACGGCTGTTCTGAAATGTTCATAAATAAACAGAATGGATTCGGTGTCAAGTGTGAAAGTGTTCTAAGAAGACTCGTGGGGTCCTGGAATGTTCGCAAGGGGTGTCCTGAAGACGTTGCCTGTATTGTTCATTGTCAAGCTGAAAGTGTTCCAAGAACACTCGCGGTGTCCTGAAATGTTCGTACATAAAGAAAATGGGGGTGTCCTGAGGACGCTATCTGTATCGTCCTCTGGCAAGTTGAATGTGTTCTAGGAACTTCCTTGTGACCGCAGACATTAAAATGGTTGCAATGCTTGAATCTATGGGTATGATATGCTGCGGTGGTTGTGGCCAGTTTATAGAATGTTGGGTGCATGGCCATTTGGCCATGCACACAAGACTCTATGCCCTGGCCACAACCACCGCAGCATATCACACTCATATGCCATGCACCCAAGAGTCTATGCCCTTTCCACAAGCACCGCAACATATCACACTCATAGTGGCTTATAACTTTGGGTCAAAAACAAATTTATAAGGAACATTGTTATAAGCCAGTATGGGTGTGATATGCTGCGATGGTTGTATTTATCATGTTATACTTACTATTTGGTTTAGTAACGGGAGTCCATGTTTTTCTTGTTCATTTCTGTGATAAAAGAAAATAGCATGTTAGTATTAGTATTTTATAAAGACTTATTACATTGTACAATCAACATTTTCTTCTTTCTTTGACCCTCATATTTAGTAGATGACAAACCAGAGTACTGTGCAATTTGCTCAATATCTGTGTTTGTTGCTAAAATCATTTGGTCTGTGGGACAAAAAATCCATGTAGGATAAAAAAAAACCTTTTTCTGTTATGCTACAGTTTATTTGTTTGTTTGTTTTCAGTGTTTACTTGTTGTTTCTGGATAATGCTTTATACATTGTATTGTTCCAGTTTTTGGGAGCAGTAAGATATTAGGTATTTGTTTGGATATTGTACAATTTTGGAGCAGTTAGATACCAGTAGGCGTATTCTAACTGTTTCTTTTTTTATATAATTTTGTGGTATTGATTTATCTGTTTGGATATTTCTAAATTTTGGGACAGTTAGATACCAATTGGCGTATTCTAACTGTCTGTTTTTTCTCTATTTGAGTGGTATTCATTTATCTGATTAGTTGTTGTAGCATCTTTGGGCAGTTAGATAGCTTTTGGAATATTGTGACAGTTTATATTTTTTTACTACAAGTTTACTTAAAGTTTAAGTACAGTTTAGTTATCAAATTTTGGTTTTAAGAACATTAAATAAGCGTTTGTAAGATTTGCTGGTAATCTCTGCTTTAGAGTAATTGTACTATCATTACATTCAAACCATCCACATTTCTTTTTTATATATGCAGTGTAGTGCCCTGAATTGGTTGTGGCTCCTGCGTGGTAGATTATACCTATTGTTGTGAAGGTTTTCCTACCAAGTAATATTTGACCATGTGTGAATCCAGTCAGCTTGCAGTTGTTTTTGGTACCATCTGCATTGTAACGTAGAAGCATTAGTATTACGTATTTACTATGTGTTTGTATTACTAACGTGGAGCGATTATCTGAATTGCAGGTCAAACATAATCTACCATGGTTTGCATTTTGTACAAGTTGCTGAAATGGAACGGATTCACAATTAGGTATTGATATATACACAAAGCGTTCATTGGGGATTTGTTCTTGTGTCACATTGTTGAAGAGAGTGCATGTATGTGTCCACATGTATGAAATCTGGAAGATTTCATTTATAGGTATGTTTTTGTTTTCCAGTACTAATAGTAAGTACATTAGAAATTCCTGTGAGTTTATAGTGAATTTCACCATTCCAGCACAGTAGTCCAATTGTTGTCTTATTCCATGAACACTATACGGGTTGTCAGGTTTATTTGTTGTGTTTCTGTGAAGTACTAACATTTGCAAACACAATGGGTCTGTACTGTGTAAGTAAATGTTGTCAACAATTGGTGGTAATTGAAATAGAATATTAATTGCTACATTTGCGTAGCAACTTACTCCAACTATATTTGAGAGTTTAAATGGACCAGGTAGTTCTGTATCTGACTTCTTTTTATGGAGTTTGTCTTCCTTCTTTGAAAAAGTACCTGGTTTACTTTCCCTAATTGATTATTTTTTGCTTTTGGTACTTGATGAAGTATTACTTTCTTTTGCTCTCTTTGGAGGATTTGCAGTGACATCCTGTTGCAATTCTGTGTGATTTATTTTTCTTTTATAATGTTTTACTTTTTGTGGAACAGAATATGTGTTAAGATGGGGGGTGTATAGTGAGCGAAGTCTATTGTATTCTAAAATGCAAGGAATATCAGCGTTTATTTTACTTGCATCAAAGTTGATTAGAAATAGACCGTCAAGTGTACGTAAGCGTGATAGTGCTACGTAGCTCATGCCTTCTTTAAAAACTGTGTTACCAATGTCATCATTGGTTTGTCTAGGGTAAGACCTTGTGATTTATGAATGGTGACTGCGCATGCAAGAGTTAGAGAAAATTGTTCTCTGCGTACATACATGTCTTTGAAGAGAAGGAATGGAGCTGTTGAGCGGCCTATTCTTTTTACTTCTGAAAGTTTGTCAAAGAGAATATTGACAAACTGAATTTTGTTGTCACGTGGGTTTGTTTGAGAGCCAACAACTGTACCCAGTGCTCCATTAACTAGTCCTTGGTCCACGTCAAGGTTACGTTTCAGCATTACTCTGCAATTTAAGGATAATTTTAATATCTTTTCCAAGCCTGCTGTGTTTGAGATTGATTTTTCTAAACTATTTAGTCTTGTTTTGGCTTGGTCACACATGGGTACTGTCATTCCATGTACATCTAGTTTGTCTGTGGCGCTAATTTCCATTATTGGTTGCATTTCTTTACTTAACATTATTTCATTGAATTTGAAACAGCTTGCAAGAGTTGGCATTAACGCCATACAATTGACATTTTTGTGGGCTAATTGTTCCGTAACATCTGTAGCACATGCATTATCACCATAAAGTGCATGAATGTGCCGGGTTTTCAATACTGCTTCTGCTTCTTTAGAAAGTATACCAACTCTGATAATTTTTAAGATGTTGGCATAAGTGAGATCTGCAGATTGGCACATGTTTTCTGATAATTCTCTGTATTGGAAATGTTGCCAAAGGTTGACATTTCAAATGCTGCCAACATTTTTACGGCAGAGTTTGTATCCTAATGTTTTATAAATAGGCTCACCTTTTACTGGTGTCAATTGAAGAAGATCTCCGAAAACAATAATGTGTTTTCCTGCAAAGAGCTCTTCATAGTTTGTTTTGAGTACTTCTTGTAATCTGAGGTGAATCAAAGCCAACATTAGGTTGGACACCATGCTCACTTCACCTATTAGTAGCATTTTCATTTGTTTCAATACTCTGCGTAGTTCCATTGCAGCTTCTGCAGATAGTTTGTAATAATCTAATTTGTTTTGGTGTTCTACTGGCAGGAGTAGTAATCGGTGTAAAGTGACACCACCTATGTTGTAGGCAGCTAAACCTGTGGGGGCAGTGACAACAGCTGACAGTTTGTTGTTTGTCAATTGTTGAAGGAACTTACTGATGATTTTGATTAGGAATGTTTTGCCAGAACCAGCTTCACCACTGACATACAAAAGTATAGGTTTGTAATTTTGACAGGTGCATTCTTTGTTTTCATGTTGTACACCATGAGCAATTTCTTTTGTTACTTCTTGAAAAATGTTATGTTGCTCATTTTTTAGCTTTGATTGTAGTATAGTTAAGTCTTCTTTATCTTCATACTGTCACATGGTGTTTTCTACTTCTATCATAGCTAATTCTGCCTCATTTGTTATTAGTGGGTCTCCCAGTGGTTCTTGGCTTCCTGTGACAGAGGGTTGACTACTGTCAGGAGTGTCCTTATCTAGTTGGGCCTGGAGTTCTTCTTCGTGTTGCTGTTCATTGTGCAACATTGTTTTGTACTGTGCAAAGTTTACATCAGTTATACTGCTTTCATTTGCTTTGAAAGCGTCTTCATATAAGTCATAGTTATCTATTATTTCTTCTTCTTTTCTCCATGGTTTAAAGAGTTGTAGCAGGGACATTTAATATACTTCTTTATGTTGAGGAGTCTTTAATGACAATTTGATATGATTAATTAAATTTGGTTTGGTGAGTTTTACTAAGCTGCCTTCACAGTTTGTCACTTTGTATTTAGGGTTTTGTTCATCAGGTTGTATATTATTTTTGTATGTGTAGTTTTGGGCTATGTGGTATAGACACATGGTTTCCAAAGTGGTACTCCTGTTTGGGTAGTATGTGTCCAATAAATTGTTTTTTAAAATGTCTTGGCTGTTGGGATCATGTTTGGCTATTGTTTCTATATCTTTGTACGATTTTAGAACTCTTTTTCTAGATTTAGCTGGACCAAGACTTAGCAATACTATATTTGCAGATTTACCATAAAATGCAGTACCAGTTAATCAATCAGCTGCTTCATAGGATCCACATTCTCTATGGGACAGCATTTTTATGCCCAAGCTGTATAATTTCTGAGACACTGTTTTATCTGATGACAGGTCATTCCAGAGGTCTTGGAGCTCTGTCTTTTCTGATTTTGTTAAGTATGCTGTGACATATCTTGCAACTGCAGTAGAATTGTCTGCAATGTACTGCACATCTATGTTTGTATTCCATAAGTGGGCAATGATTGCATTGTAATCATTGATATATCTTTCTTCTTCTTTTCTTTTTATTCAATATGTATTTTTAGGTGACTTACCTTTAACACTATGTCTAACTGAAGACATGAGGTTGTTCACTTGACCTGTATTTGTAACTGGTCTAGGGAAACCAAATCAGCATTTGGTGTAGTATTTCCCTTTGTTTTTGTATTTGCGACGACAATATTTGCCACATCTGTGTCTTTGGAATTGTAAAATTTTTGCATAAAGATCACTATTTGTGGATTCTGATGGAATTTCACAAGTGACATATTTTTCAATAAACTGTAAAACAGTGGCATCACTGTCTTGACCAATTTTAGGAGAATCTTTAATCCACAAAAGCATGTGGACATGTGGTGCTCTTCTGGCTTGGTATTCTTTTCGCCAAAAGAAGTGTTGCACTTCTCCAAGGGGAGGAACAGTTTTATTACAAATAAAATGTAGCATACCAATGAAGCGATGGTGAAAATATCTTGAAACATTAACAGGATCCTGAGAACAAAGTTCTCCATGTGTTAGTATATCTATGTTTGTTTTGTTTTTGTTTGATATGCGTATAAAGCATGTAAATCGTCCCATGCATATTCTGCACAACTTAATGTAACAAACCAAGTGGGTGGGCCAAGGTTTCTGATCATACAAGGTACATCTCCATGACGTCGAAACCAGTACTCTTTAGTACCATGCATATTTGCTAATAGATTTGTAAGATTTGCTTGTAAAACCTCATCTTTTTGTTGAACTTTTTGTAATAATTGTGTAGCTGTCATATTTTGAAAGTGTGATCCTGATTTTAATATGTGTGCAACTCTGTAACATAAAGTTGCTAGTTCACTTTCAAAGAGTAGGTGGAATATGTATTCCACATTTTGTCGAAATCTGGGATCTTCAGAATGCATTCGTAATGAACGATATTCTGATGCTGATATTTAAATAGGTCTATCATTGTATCTTCCTCCTTTGCCAGTCGGAAGGAGTAGAGGAAAAGCATGTGATTCTATACTTTTTTTCCCATATGCTGATTGGTGATCCTTTTGTTTGACGCATTTGGTAAGTTTCCAGTGCATCTTCTATGGTGTCATTAGAGTGCAATGCATGAATTGTATAATGGTCTAAAGTGTTTGATATTGTAGCAGGATCTAGGAGCTCAAATTGACCAGCTTCTTGTGTCTCTTGAATTATTTCAGTTGTATCTTTCAAGTTTTCTTCAATATTAATTTCTTTGTAATATTCATTATTCTCTTTAAGATATTGCAGGGCTTCTCTAACTTTATGTAAATCTACCAGTTGTTGCCAATTTTTTTTGTCTTTTGTAGGTACTCCATTTACCAAGATAATTAAAGATTGTTGCATTGGACGATGCACTCCTAGAGTGTGCACATTTTCTTTTAGATTTAATGGTAAATACACTACTTTTCCACAAATAAATTTCACTAATTCAGAGGGAGGTAATTTTGCAGTTTTTGGTTGAAGGCGTATTATTGCTTGAAATGGGTGCACTGTTTGAATTATGATGCTCTCATATAAATTAAGTTGTTGAAGGGGTTTTGGTAGTGGATATAATTCCTAGCACATGAAGGAGTTTGGTTGTTGTCAAGTTTTGTAGTGCAGTAACTGCAAAGTATTATGGGGTCAGTTATTTTGTATTTGTTTTCTGCTATAAGGTAGAGAGCTAATTCAAACCATTTAGAATCTTCATTGTCTTCTATTTTGTATGATAGGTCTACAGTTTTTGTGTAACTTTTATAAAAAGTTCTGCAGAAACATACACACACGTGGTTTGGTACTTCAGCTGAAGTACTTTCAAATATTAGTATTTCTTTTGTGTATGTGTGTAGTGAAAGGTTGCCATGTGCAGAATTGTTACAAAGTTGGTTTACAGCTAATTAATCTTGTGAGTGGGTTTCACTTCCAAAATATTTTGTCTGGATATAGTCGATTTCTTTTAGTAGGTCTTTTGCTGTATCATGTAGAAGAATGTTATTTAAATTGGCTAGTGCTAAAGCAGGACTTTTAGCATAGTACAGTTTATAAACTAGATTTCTTATAATTGCATGATGTGTTGATATCCTTTTGATATCATGGAACGTTGTTTTGCAAGTGGCTCCTGTAATGCAGGCCAATGAATGTCCTTGAAGTCCTGTGTACTTGCGTACTGGACAAGCATCCATATTTTGCAGTAGTTTAATTTTGATTTTGTCTTTGCTTTTCACATATTGATTGAGGAATTGGCGCAAAGACTTGAACATTTTTTTGGGAATGTTACACATTGACGTGCATGGCCATTTGTACACTAGATGTTCTGATTCAGTTGAATGGAGGGGTAAATCTATGTTTTCAGGGCATATTTTTGTAAGGAGTACTTCTTGTTCCATTATGGTATTATTAACTTTTTCATAACCTCGACCACTGCTATGTATGGCAATTGTATTTGTTTGCTTTTGTTTGTACGCTTCTTCATTAAAGTATGGTTCTGTGCTCGTAGTGTGACTCCATTCACCTCCACAGATATTTAAGAAGTTATTTCTGTTGACATTTCGTTTATTGAGAAGTCTTTTTTGTAATTTAGTTATTAGTTTTGTTAGTGGTTTCATTCTGTTTAACACTAAAACAAATAACTTTCTTTTGAGAAGAATTGCGCT
Source organism: Ambystoma mexicanum (assembly GCF_040938575.1). Classification (NCBI taxonomy): domain Eukaryota; kingdom Metazoa; phylum Chordata; class Amphibia; order Caudata; family Ambystomatidae; genus Ambystoma; species Ambystoma mexicanum. Next base: position 550,862,986 of record NC_090933.1, on the reverse strand, counting down.
GTCTATCAACGCTTCTAAGATTACTTTTCTACAATAGGTTTGAAGTGTTGAACCTGGTTTCTCTCCTGTTTTCACAAGATTTTGAAGGACTTTGTGACGGAACATTTCGGCTAAAATACTTTTCTTTTTATGCTTACTTTGTACTACATCAAGATTTATAGAAGAAGTTTTATTTGTAGTGATAGTTGATTTTCCGTTTATAGTTTTTTGGTTTGTTTTACTTTTTGATAGAGGAGGCAAAGTTTTTGTACTAGAAACTTCTTCTTTTTCACTACATGACTGTACTAGTTGTTGTGTTTCAACTTTTTTTTACAAATTCTGCTATAGATGGATGTTTATGTTGGAGAGTTTTCTTTTCATTTGCTCTACTTCTGCGTTCCTTTCTACGGAGTTGCTTTTTAGTAGGCATTCTTTAGGGTCTGTTGAAAAAAATACAGAAGGTATGGGTTGGGGTGTTCTGCAATGCATGTGTGTTGTGTGCATGAGTGTTTGAGTAAGATGATAAAGATGTATGTAATGTGTGTGATTGTGCATTGGGAAGTACAACTACTAGGGATGGGTATTCTTGAATTCATGTGTTACTAAACTGGGGTGCAGATGACAAAAAAAAGTAAGCCAGTGGTTTGGAGAAGTATAAATAGTATATCTAAAGCTATTCAATTAAAACAGTTGTTTGTCCTACAACATATAAATTCTAGCGGCTGAGTTGGGTAATTTGTGTGTCGAAAAATATGAAATTGTGGGCCATTCTGCCAGTTAATCACTGTTTAAGATGGGGGATTTTTGGTCAGAATGGTGCAGAATCTTTATTTATAGGCACAGAAATAGCATCAATTAACCTTACAGTGGGTTTGAGTACTTTATGGGAACATTCTACTTACTTTTTTTCTAAAATGAGCAGTTTGCTTCTTAGTTGTTCTTTGTACTTCAAATTTGGCTGCTTCTTTTCTGGAGAATGGTCTTCACTGCAATTGTAAAAGAAAGAAATTAGTAATTTGGTTTGTATATAGCACTGTTTTTAATTTAGAAATAGATTTTTTAAATTGAAATGCTCAGCGCCTTCCTCAAAACCATTGAAACTATCTTATGACTAAATGTAGGAAAGAAAATATCTTTACTATGGCTTGTGAAATTCATAATGTACCACTATATACCACTATTCCTGTAACTAAGCTTTTCCACGTAATAGTGAGTCAATGTCATAGCCTGCTTTTCCACGTAATAGTGAGTCAATGTCATAGCCTGCTTGTCCTATATAAATGTAAGTAATTATATAAATTGAAAAAATTAAAACCAATTATGTGTTTGTACACATATTATTGTTTGAGATTTGATCATAGAGTGTGCATGTAATTTTGTTTGATTATATGTAGTCTATATATTTTATTTCAAAAATGTTAGTTTAACATTATTTGCATGTATGTGTGTGTATGAGGAAATGAAACGGTATAAAGGTTTGTAAGTCACAGTTCATTTTAGGACAATGAAAAAATGATCGTAGGTTCATTTTACAGATTATACAAGGTAGAAGTTGGTTATAAAATGTGTTCATGTACTGTATAGAAAATATGCATACCTGTAGTTTGTGTTCATGCATATGGATATGGACGAAGCTGCAAGTAGAAATCTTGGACACTTGTATAGTATTTCTCGTAGATCGTGCTTGCCAATGGTATGAGACTTGTACACCGAGAGATTCACCGTACATTTGCAGTGCTGATCTATGATGATGCAGTTACATGTAGAGGTCTTGGATTTGATTGGTGGATGGTAATGTGATTTCTTAGCTACATCCAATGAGGGAATGGCACAGAGAGTGAAGTGGAAATGGTAGAAGGGCTGTCCATGTTACGATATGTTCGCGGACATGGTGGTAGTTCTAAGACACCGCGTATTACATCCGGGGAATTTGGGGTGGGGAGGCATGCAAATGATATTGAATGTAGCAAGGGATTGGTCAGTAAAGTTTAGTGAGTGTGTTGTGCTAGGAGAGGTTTTCTCAGATATTCTTTTTGCTGAGAGAAGAACAGAAAGCTATGGCTGAGTGTTTCAAAAAACAGATTGTGTGGATTTTGGGAGACTTGTGGATACATTGGTTGAAGGTGCATGCAGAAAGCTGTGGAGTATTTATAGATCTTGGATTCTCACATGTGGAAGTGCACTGGTATGGAGTGCGTGGAATGAAGTTGTTGGACTTGCTACCTCTCTGTGCAACTTTGAAGATAGAGGAACATCCAGACATAACTGTAATTCATTGTGGAGGGAACAGTTTAGGACATGTGTCTGGAATTTCTTTGCAATGTGCAATGAAAGAAGGACTTCAGAAGATCATGGACATGTTTCCAAACTCCAAAGTAATTTTTTCACGGATTGCGCAGAGACAAATGTGGCTTTGTTCTTTCTCATGTGGTCCACAAATGGACAAAGCAAGGCGTAATGTCAATAAGGCTGTTTGTGCCTTCCTAAGAGATTTTGGCATGTCCTCTTTTCACAATGCAAATATTATGTTTCGTAGTACATACATTTTTCGCAGAGATGGAGTCCATCTTACTTATGCTGGCAATCAGATTTTTATGAGAAATGTACAAAATGCATTGCAACCTTTTTTAGAAATACAGCATCCATTTTGAAGTAGGTGTTAAGTATTTATAATTTTTGACATACAAACACCTCCCAAAGGCTCTTTTCAGAGCCACCACTTGCTCCCAGAGAAAAATGCAATGGTTACAATGGGGTAGCGCCCCAATTTTTTTTATGTTCGCGAACTGTCCGCTGACTTTTAAGATTTACAAAGATCCCTGCTTTATTTATCTTCACTTCTATTTTTTAACTGTGAAAGGCGGCTCTGAAAAGAGCCTTATTTTCTTTTTGATTTTTGTTATTTTGTATTTTTTTTGGTTTTTTATACACGACACACTAAGAGAGGAGGGGAAAGGAGGGTAAAGGGGGGGGACACCAACCACAGGGATAAGAAAGGGCGAGCTAAGAGAGGAAGATGTAGAGTGGGTTTTATTTGGGTAGTGAGCAGGTCTTCTCGTGCTTTGAGACGATAGTCTCAAAAGCACTCCGAAGTCACTCTCCCCTGCAGAGTACTGTGTCACAGTACATACATACAACTGTGACCCTCGAAAGGTAAGGGTCATAAGAATTCTGTATGGCCTGTGAGGCAGCTTGAGGAAGACGCTGTCCCACAGAGGTGTTCCTTGTGGCGACAGGATCAGAAACGGAGGATGAAGTAGAGGCAATCAACCTACTACGCTCTTCGCAAGGTACAACCTGGCGAATGGCCCCAGTGTGGAATGAGTTCAGGTGTCGCTTCATGGTTGTGGTCCCAAAGCTATAAGCACCATGCCTCCCGCGACTGAGTACCATTTTGCACTCATTGGCGGTGACACAGTTCGCACGAGCCTTAGGCCCATTCCCATGAATGGTAAACAACCTTCACACCCAAGAATCACGCCGAGGGCGGGTAGTAGGGATTTCATCTTCCTCATTCTCATCATCCTCTTCTTCCTCCTCTGTATCCTCACTCCTGTTCCCCTCTTCAGGCCCTTGGGGAGATGGTGGTGGTGGAGGGGGTGGGGGTGGTGCTGAGGCAGATGTAGCACCAGGTGGCAATAGTGGAGCCATGGATGTAATCGGCTTGGAGATGGAAATCTCAAAATCTGCAAAGTATGCAGCTAAATGCAGTGTGCTTTGTAGAATAGCCAGAAACACAATGAGAATGAGCTCTAGGGCGTGGTCTTTTATAGGGGTGCTTGTACGCGGTTCGCGGACATGCGCACCGTCCGCAAGACAGATCGAACACCAAAAAAGGTTCAAAAAGTCACAAAAACTATGTGGAAATTTAGGATTAGTATGTGGGATTTGTGGTATGGTGAGTTTTTAATGAGAAATATTGTGGATTACTTGGAAATGTACTTTTAAACTGTTCGGGGACACAAACAGTGTACGCATTCAGAACACGCGATCAGCGTGGGCGCGGTCACATGATTGCTTCATGAGCATGTTCGCTAAGGAAGCGGCCGTCCGCAGGACACCCAATGTACGGACATTGTTTTGCGCATGCGTGTTGATGTTCTACGGACAGAGTTCGGGTCCTGAACTAATTAAAAGTGCATCATACGTAAAACGAACAGTTACGGACAGCCGTTTGTTCTTAGCACAGTTTAACTTACTTGCGAACAATACGGACAGACATAGCGTCCCCAGCACACCTCCATTTTTGTTTATTTATGAACAATTCAGGACACCACGAGTGTTCTTAGAACAGTTTCAACTTGCTAGCGAACACTACAAACAGGCATAGTGTTCTTAAGGACACCTTCATTTTCGTTTATTTACGAACATTTCAGGACAGTACGAGTGTTCTTAGAACAGTTTCAACTTGCATGAGAACATTACGGACAGATATAGTGTCCTCAGGACACTTACATTTTCGTTTATTTACGAACATTTCCGAACAACCGCGCTGTCCGTGTACACCTAAATTGGTTTTAACACAAAGAACTGAAAGTAATTACAACACAATATAAAAAAGTAACTTTATTTGACATATATAAACAATTTATGACTGAGAAGGTGGGGCAGAAACGGAAACAAAAACAGGAGAATTAGGGATTTCAACATAATTGGGATCAGGTGAAGAAGGGATGGAAATGTCATCAAAACGTTTTGGTCCATGGAGAGGGTTTGGGGTTAAATCAGTGGGATATGGTGCTGGGGGAAAAGTACAGGTGGGACAATGGTATGTTGTTGGTAGTTTTAGGTGATCCTCAACAAAGTTCTTTAAATCGTTAACATTTGCCATAAGTTGGTCCATTTTTTGGTTAATGTGTTCCAGAGTGTTATCCACCGCTTCTTTTTCTGTGGTAGTGGCAATTTTTGTATGGTTTGTAAAAAAAAAATGTATATGTTAAGTGTATACAAAATAATATTTATTAATTGGTTTATATAGTAATGTGTGTACCATTAGGTGCACTATCTTCTGACATTTCGTCTCGTGGGAAATGCTCCTCTAGCCACTCCAGAGTACTACACATTTCTGTGAGAAAACAAAAAAAGTTATATATTTTTTTTTATCTAATACAGAAAGTTTAAAAATATATGAGTAAAATGAAATGCACTTACTATTTCAGGAAAGTAAGTGATGAGTAGTCTGTACGTCTGGTCTTGCTCTTAGTTGTGGAGTGTCTGTGAGGTAATTATGTTGGAAGCCACTTTATCTTCTTTTGGTATATTCCATTTTAGAACGTATTGTATTTAAATGAATGGTTAGTATGTTACATATATGAGTTACATTTCTTAAGTATTACTACATATACTCTGTATGTGTTCTGCTTTGTGAATTTGTTAAATGTTCCTATGTTATGATATACCAATTACACATACCCCTCCAGAGTTTTTAGGTGGTGGTACTGTTGTCCGAACATGTCCGCGGACAGTCAAATTCAGTAGAAAGGGTTCAGTATGTTCCATATTAAATGTACATAAAGTCAAGGTTATTGTTGTTAAGTTGTGCTACTAAAAAACTATGAAATTCAGTAAAAAACTTTGTTAAAGGGACGTTATGGTTCAGTTGCGCTACGAAAAACCTATGAAATTCAGTAAAAAACTTTGTTAAAGGGACGTTATGGTTAAGTTGCGCTACTAAAAACCTGTGAAATTCGCCAGTTATGGTAAACTAAGCAACCATAACTCGCGCCACCACTGTGCACTGCTAAAACTAACACCCAGGACATCAAAGATGGCATCACAAATGTCATTGATGACTTCACTGATGACATCACATGTGCATTTACCTTTCATGAAAAGTCTGTACAAGGGTTTCTTATTGTAATGTTAATAAAAAAAAGTGTTAAGGATCATCGGAATAAATATCAAGGGCTAATTAGTCCATCCAGTATACTAAGGTGCTCATGTAGAAATATAGGCATTGTGTGCAGCATACATGATGGAGGTTAAATATTCATAAGCTTGCCATATTGAATAGTGAAATGATAACTGTTTTCTTATTAGACTTTTGCATACTGTGAAACATGTGATAAGTAGATAATAATCCCCACTTACTACATAATTGCATTATTATAGACAAAATACAAAGAGACAACACCACATACAAATATAAGTATACACAAGGAAATTGAAGTAAGAAAAAAAACAGCAGTAGTAGCAAAAAGTGTTCATAACCTAACTGATTACCTTTATGCAGAGAAATGATTGCTCTGTTTCAAAGCTGCTACATACCCTATGTATATATATCGCATGATGTGACTGGACCCTAAGGAAAGTTTGGTGAGGATTCGTCCAGGGGGGGGCAAAGTTATAGGGGGGTCCCAAAACTTTTTTTTCCCCATAGACTGAATGGGAAAAACATTTTGCTCGCGTCTACAGCCCAAACCGCTGGACGGATTTTCACCAAATTTGGACCAGGAGCAGCGGCTTGGTCCCGAAAGCGTGCTTTTGCAAATTTGGTGAAAATCCGTCCAGTAGTTTTTTTTTAAATGACCAAAAAGTAGGTAGAAAAAAAAATAGTGATATCTGTGTTCGCTTCGCGGACACACTTCCCTGTTCGCTTCCCGGACAGGACGGTGATTGGGCCAGCAGCTTGCGTGATGTCCGCGGACATCTGACGTGCTCTCTCATTGGATGCGGTGAAAGCGTGCAGTGAGTCTGGCTTCAGAGACGCCCGCCATCTTTTTTTGCCGCATGAGAGGCTTTGTCAGGTCAGCAGGAGCGTGTCTGTCTCTTGTCCCCCCCACCCCGCTCATGCCCCGTGTGTCCTTCCTGTCCCCCCCACCCCCACTCATGCTCCGTGTGTCCCCTGTTCCTCCAGCCCCCCGCACACGCCATCGCACATGGTGGCCAGCGGAGGGCCGAGGAGTGGGATCTGCCGCACAAACTCATGTCCGTGTGGCATGTCCGTGTTTTTGTTTGTCCCCCCACCCCCTGCTCATGCCCCGTGTGTCTCTCCCTCTCCCCACCCCCGCTCATGCCCTGTGTGTCTCTATCCCTCCCGCCCACCCCCGCTCATGCCCCGTGTGTCTCTCTCCCTCCCCCCACCCCCGCTCACGCCCTGTGTGTCTCTCTCCCCCCCCACCACCGCTCATGCCCCGTGTCTCTCTCTCCCTCCCTCCCACCCCCGCTCATGCCCGTGTCGGTGGCCAGTGGAGGGCCGAGGAGCGGGATCTGCCGCACGAACTCATGTTCGTGCGGCATGTCCGTGTTTTTGTTTGTCCCCCCCACCCCCCGCTTATGCCCCGTGTGTCTCTCCCTCCCCCCACCCCCGCTCATGCCCCGTGTGTCTCTATCCCTGCCGCCCACCCCCCGCTCATGCCCCATGTGTCTCTCGAACCTCCCTCCTACCCCGATCATGCCCTGTGTGTCTCTCTCCCCCCCACCCCCGCTCATGCCCCATATGTCTCTCTCCCACCCCCCACCCCCGCTCATGCCCCGTGTCGGTGGCCAGCAGAGGGCCGAGGAGCGGGATCTGCCGCATGAACTCATGTCCGTGCGGCATGTCCATGTTTTTGTTTGTCCCCCCCACCCCCGCTCATGCCTCGTGTTTCTCTATCCCTCCCGCCCACCCTCCACTCATGCCCCGTGTGTCTCTATCCCTCCCGCCCAACCCCCACTCATGCCCCGTGTGTCTCTATCCCTCCCGCCCACCCCCCGCTCATGTCCCGTGTGTCTCTCAAGCCCCCCCACCCCCGCTCATGCCCTGTGTGTCTCTCCCCCCCACCCCCGCTCATGCCCCGTGTGTCTCTCTCCCTCCCCCCCCACCCCCGCTGATGCCCCGTGTGTCTCAAGCCCTCCCACCCGGCTCATGCCCCGTGTGTCTCTATCCCTCCCACCCACCCCCTGCTCATGCTCCGTGTGTGTCTCTCCCTCCCCCCACCCCCCGCTCATGCCCTGTGTGTCTCTCCCCTCACCCTCTACTCATGCCCCGTGTGTCTCTAGCCCTCCCACCCACCCCCCGCTCATGCCCCGTTTGTCTCTCCCCTCCCACCCCCCCGCTCATGCCCCGTGTGTCTCTATCCCTCACACCCACCCCCCGCTCATGCCCCGTGTGTCTCTATCCCTCCCCCCCACCCCCCCGCTCATGCCCCATGTGTCTCTATCCCTCCCGCCCACCCCCCGCTCATGCCCCGTGTGTCTCTATCCCTCCCACCCACCCCCACTCATGCCCCATGTGTGTCTCTCACTCCCCCACCCCCGCTCATGTCCCGTGCGTGTCTCCCCCCCCACCCCCGCTCATGCCCCGTGTGTGTCTCTCCTTCCCCCCCACCCCCGCTCATGCCCTGTGTGTCTCTCCCCTCACCCCCTACTCATGCCCTGTGTGTCTCTATCCCTAGCACCCACCCCCCGCTCATGCCCCTAGCCCTTCCACCAACCCCCCGCTCACGCCCCATGTGTCTCTATCCCTCCCACCCACCCCCCGCTCATGCCCTGTGTGTCTCTATCCCTCCCACCCACCCCCGCTCATGCCCCGTGTGTCTCTCCCCCCACTCCCGCTCATTGCCCCTTGTGTCTCTATCCCTCCCGCCCACCCCCGCTCATGCCCTGTGTGTGTCTCTCCCTCCCCCCCAGCCCCTGCTCATGCCCTGTGTGTCTCTCCCCTCACCCCCTACTCATGCCCCGTGTGTCTCTATCCCTCCCACCCACCGCCCCGCTCATGCCCCGTGTGTCTCTATCCCTCCCACCCACCACCCCGCTCATGCCCCGTGTGTCTCTATCCCGCCCACCCACCCCCCACTCATGCCCCGTGTGTCTCTATCCCTTTCACCCACCCCCCGCTCATGCCCCGTGTGTCTCTATCCCTCCCACCCACCCTCCGCTCATGCCCCGTGTCTCTCCCCCCCACCCTTTGCTCATGCCCCGTGTGTCTTTCCCCTCACCCCCTACTCATGCCCCTTGTGTCTCTAGAACTCCCACCCCCCCGCTCATTCCCCTAGCCCTCCCATCCACCCCCCGCTCATGCCCCGTTTGTCTCTCTCCCTCTCCCCTACCCCCGCTCATGCCCCGTGTGTCTCTCTCCCTCCCCCCCACCCCCGCTCATTCCCCGTGTGTCTCTATCCCTCCCGCCCACCCCCCGCTCATGCCCCGTGTGTCTCTCTCCTTTCCCCCCACCACCGCTCATGCCCCGTGTGTCTCTCTCCCTCCCCCCACCCCCGCTCATGCCCTGTGTGTGTATCTCCTTCCCCCACCCCCTGCTCATGCCCCGTGTGTCTCTCCCCTCACCCCCTACTCATGCCCCGTGTGTCTCCCTCCCCCCACCCCCGCTCATGCCCCGTGTGTCTCTCATCCCTCCCCCCACCCCCGCTCATTCCCCGTGTGTCTCTCTATCCCTCCCCCCCACCCCCGCTCATGCCCCGTGTGTCTCTCTCCCTCCCCCCACCCCCGCTTATGACCCGTGTGTCTCTAGCCCTCCCACCCACCCCCGCTCATGCCCTGTGTGTCTCTAGCCCTCCCACCCCCCGCTCATGCCCCGTGTGTCTCTCCCCTCACCCCCTACTCATGCCCCGTGTGTCTCTAGCCCTCCCACCCACCCCCCGCTCTTGCCCCGTGTGTCTCTATCCCTCACACCCACCCCCCGCTCATGCCCCGTGTGTGTCTATCCCTCCCCCCCACCCCCGCTCATGCCCCGTGTGTCTCTCTCCCTCCCCCACCCCCGCTCATGCCCTGTGTGTGTCTCTCCCTCCCCCCCACCCCCTGCTCATGCCCCGTGTGTCTCTCCCCTCACCCCCTACTCATGCCCCGTGTATCTCTATCCCTCCCACCCACCTCCCCGCTCATGCCGTGTGTGTCTCTATCCCTCCCACCCACCCCCCACTCATGCCCCGTGTGTCTCTAATTCCTCCCACCCACCCCCGCTCATGCCCCGTGTGTCTCTATCCCTCCCACCCACCCCCAGCTCATGCCTCGTGTCTCTCCCCCCCACCCCCTGCTCATGCCCCGTGTGTCTCTCCCCTCACCCCCTACTCATGCCCTGTGTGTCTCTAGCCCTAGCACCCACCCCCCGCTCATGCCCCTAGCCCTCCTACCCACCCCCCGCTCATGCCCCGTGTGTCTCTATCCCTCCCACCCACCCCCCGCTCATGCCCCGTGTGTCTCTATCCCACCCACCCTCGCTCATGCCCCATGTGTCTCTCCCCCACCCCCGCTCATGCCCCGTGTGTCTCTATCCCTCCCGCCCACCCCCTGCTCATGCCCTGTGTGTGTCTCTCCCTCCCCCCTGCTCATGCCCCGTGTGTCTCTCCCCTCACCCCCTACTCATGCCCCGTGTGTCTCTATCCCTCCCCCCACCCCCCTCTCATGCCCCGTGTGTCTCTATCCCTCCCACCCACCAACCCACTCATGCCCCGTGTGTCTCTATACCTCCCACCCACCCCCCGTTCAGCCCTGTGTGTCTCCCTCCCCACCACCCCCTGCTCTTGCCCTGTGTGTCTCTCCCCTCACGCCCTACTCATGCCCGTGTGTCTCTAGACCTCCCACCCAACCCCCGCTCATGCCCCGTGTATCTCTCTCCCCCACCCCCGCTCATGCCCCGTGTGTCTCTCTCCCTCCCCCCACCCCGCTCATGCCCCGTGTGTCTCTCGACCCTCCCTCCCACCACCGCTCATTCCTCCTGTGTGTCTCTCCACCCCCACCCCCGCTCATGCCCCGTGTGACTCTCTCCCTCCCGCTCATCCCCCCGCTCATGCCTCGTGTGTCTCTACCCTCCCCCCAACTCCCGCTCATGCCCCGTGTGTCTCTCCCCTCCCACCCAACCCCCGCTCATGCCCCGTGTGTTTCTCCCCTCCCACCCACCCCCCGCTCATGCCCCATGTGTCTCTCCCCTCCAACCCACCCCCGCTCATGCCCCGTGTGTCTCTCCCCTCCCACCCACCCCCGCTCATGCCCTGTGTGTCTCTCCCCTCCCACCCACCCCCTGCTCATGCCCCGTGTGTCTCTCCCCTCCCACCCACCCCCCCGCTCATGCCTCGTGTGTCTCTCAACTCCCACCCACCCCCTGCTCAAGCCCCGTGTGTCTCTCCCCTCCCACCCACCCCCCGCTCATGCCCGGTGTGTCTCTCCCCTCCCACCCACCCCCTGCTCATGCCCCGTGTGTCTCTCCCCTCCCACCCACCCCCTGCTCATGCCCGGTGTGTCTCTCCCCTTCCACCCACCCCCTGCTCATGCCCTGTGTGTCTCCCCTCCCACCCACCCCCCTCTCATGCCCCTTGTGTCCCTATCCCTCCCACCCACCCCCCGCTCATGCCCCATGTGTCTCTATGCCTCCCACCCACCCCCTGCTCATGCCCCGTGTGTCTCTATCACTCCCACCCACCCCCTGCTCTTGCCCGTGTGTCTCTATCCCTCCCACCCACCCCCCGTTCATGCCCCGTGTGTCTCTATCCCTCTCCCCCACCCCCCACTCATGCCCCGTGTGTCTCTATCTCCTCCCGCCCACCCCCCGCTCATGCCCCGTGTGTCTCTATCCCTCCCGCCCACCCCCCCACTCATGCCCCGTGTGTCTATCCCCTCCCGCCCGCCCCCCGCTCATGCCCCGTGTGTGTCTATCCCCTCCCACCCACCCCCCGGTCACGCCCCGTGTGTCTCTATCCCTCCCGCCCCCCCCGCTCATGCCCCGTGTGTCTCTATCCCTCCCGCCCCACCCCCGCTCATGCCCGGTGTGACTCTATCCCTCCCGCCCACCCCCCGCTCATGCCCCGTGTGTCTATCCCCTCCCACCCGCCCCCCGCTCATGCCCCGTGTGTGTCTATCACCTCCCGCCCACCCCCCGCTCATGCCCTGTGTGTGTCTATCCCCTCCCGCCCACCCCCTGCTCATGCCCTGTTGTGTTCTCTTTATACACCATGCCTTCCCTTTCCATGGTGGCCATCTTGGTAAAAGACTTTCCTTCCTTCTGCGGCGTCCCGGTTTGGGAAGGAAAATCTTTTTTTTACCACCTGGGGTTCCCACTTTGAGGACCTAAGATGCTAGTGGTCTTCATCTATTGAAAAGGATGTTATGGTGACGTTGCACTAATAAAAACCTATGAAATGCAGTAAAAAAGAATTGTGTTACAGGGACGTTATGGTTAAGTTGCACTAATAAAAACCTATGAAATTCAATGAAAAAACTTTGTTAAAGGGACGTTATGGTTAAGTTGCGCTACTAAAAACCTATGAAATTCAGTGAAAAAAGTTTGTCAAAGGGACGTTATGGTTCCAAGTAAAACCAAAAAACCCTTGAAATTCGCCAGTTATGGTAAGCTAAGCAACCACAACTCGCGCCACCACCGTGCACTGCTAAGACTAACACCCAGGACATCAAAGATGACATCACAAATGTCATTGATGACATCACTGATGACATCACATGTCTGGCTCGCTCTTTTTTCTTTTGCGGACATGTCTAGGCCACATGGTTTTCTTCAGTAACAGTCAGAAACTAAAAATGTTATTTTATTTGTAGACGTATCCTTCAAGTAGGTTCTTACAGTAATTCCCTTAGAGTCCAGTCACATCATATGAAACATATACATACGGGAAGAAACAAGCTTGAAAGACAGCAATCCTTTTTGTGCATAAAGATAATCAATAGACTTATGAGCACTTCCTGATAGTTCTGTTTTTTTTTTTATGGCTGTACTTTCCCTGTGGGTCCAATCACATCAAGTGATACATATACATAGGGTAAATAGCAGCTTTGAAACAGAGCAATCATTTATTTGCATAAAAATAATCAGTTAGGCTATGAATTGTTTCTGCTACTACTTGTGCTTTTTTGCTAACTTCACTTTCCCTGTATATACCCATATTGGTATGTGTTCTTGTCTCTTTGTGTTTTGTCTATAGTAATGCAATTATGTAATACATGGGTTTTATTAGCTACTTATTACATATTTCACAGTACACAAAAATCTATTAAGAAAACAATTATCATTTCATTATTCCACATATTAACACTACGAATATTATACCTTCATCTTGTACGCTGCACACAATGCTATGTTTCTGCATGAGTAGCTTAGTATACTAGATAGAACCCCATAATAGAAAGCTATTTATATCAATGCATCGTTCAATGCACTACTTATTGCAATGATCCTTGACACTTTTTTCGCAACATTATAATAAGAATCCCTTGTACACATATTTCATGAAAAGTGCATACACATGTGATGTCATCAGTGATGTCATCAATGACATTTGTGATGTCATCTTTGATGTCCTGGGTGTTAGTCTTAGCAGTGCACGGTGGTGGCGTGAGTTATGGTTGCTTAGCTTACCATAACTGGCGAATTTCAAGGGTTTTTCGGTTTTACTTGGAACCATAACGTCCCTTTGACAAAGTTTTTTCACTGAATTGCATAGGATTTTAGTAGCGCAACTTAACCATAACGTCCCTTTAACAAAGTTTTTTCATTGAATTTCATAGGTTTTTATTAGTGCAACTTAACCATAACGTCCCTTTAACAAAGTTTTTTCATTGAATATATATATATATATATATATATATATATATATATATATATATATTTATATATATTTATATATATATATATATATATATATATATTGGCGCTAGCCACCCTATAGTTAAGGTGAACACTATCATCTATAGAAAATGCAAACATTCTATAGCTAATATCTTTTGAGCCATAGGATGGATCAGCAGTACATTTAACTAATCGGAAATTTGCGCCTGGGCGCACATGAACTAGAAAATATTGTGCAAACTGGTGTTACGGTTAAAAGGCTAGAAAGGGTTTAACAAATGGTGTGCTTTTCACTTTTCTATTATTTTTCCAATATGGAAAATGTCAGATTTTTGCTCAAGTAAACAGCCTGAACCACTGCACAGATTTGCGCTGAATAAGAAACAAGTTGGGCACATAGCGAAGTTAGTCAGATCTCCCATGATGCATTGCTGGTGCCAAGCTTTGTCATTTCTGAAAAGCTGCCATTACGTGATTCGAGAATGAAGTTCTGGAATCGATTTTGGAAAGTCCCCAAAAATGTTACAAGCTGCATAAATAGGAAACTGTTGAACCCAGCGAGCATGTGGATACGGTAAGAAAGGATATGTGAAGGTTTGGGGCATAGGAATGGTGTAATTTTGTTTATTTTTTAATAGCCTTTTTCCGAGTTCGACAATCGACACGAACGGCAAATAAAAGGCCAAATACTTCAAATTATAACATATTTAGATGTGGCAATATCTCTGATTGCTAGTTAAGGGAAGAGGTGCATTTCAAGTTAATTTTGAGAAGCAATATGTTTTTTTAATACTAAAAATTACAGAGGTTGCTTCCTAAATTAACTTAAAATGCTTGGGAGGGAGCATATAAGGGGGCTATTTGTATCTTTGTGTTGTGTTTTTAATTTGTTAAAAAAGCTTATAGTTGCAAAATTTCTTTTATAAAAAAAGTGTGCAATGAAACACAGGAGGAAGCCAATGCTTGTTTACAATATTCTTTGTTTTGATTGGACAACCGTTTTACGTAACTTAACAGTGAAGGTCTCAATTCACGCCTGAAATCAAGCAGGAAGATATTTATATGATCATACTTCTCTCTTCTTCGTGACAGTGCCTGGTTAAGAATCCTACCTGAACTCCCTCATACCTCTTCCTCATACCATTTTGGAATAGTAGTCTTACCTAAATATGCCTGCACCCCTATTCCTGAACACAGTACCACACTATCACCAACTCACTCTTTCAAATCAGTCCCACGCTACCACCATGCCATTCTTCCTCATCACAGATCCCCGCTACCACCAACACACTGTTCCTCATCAAAGCCCCACCCCACCACCATCCCACTCTTCCTCTTCACAGTCTATAACCAACTCACTCTTGCTCATCAAAGTCTGTCATTAATTCTACCTCACTCTCCTTTGTCACAGTCCCCCACTACCTCCACCTCACTCTTCTTCATCACATCCTCCCTACTAACTCCACCTCACTCTTCTGCCTCAAAGTCCCCAACTACCTCACCTCACTCTTGCTCATCACAGTCTGTCATTAACTCCACCTTACTTTTTCTTTATCACAGTCTCCCACTAACTCCACCTCACTCTTCCTTGACACAGTCCCAAATACCACACATTACTCTTCCTCATCAAAGCTCCCACTAACTGCACCTTGCTCTAATTCATTACAGAACCCACCTACCTCACCTCACTCTTCCTCATCACAGTCCCCCACTAACTTCACCTCACTCTTCTTTATCAAAGTCCCCCACTAAAGCCACATTGCTCTTCCGTGTCACAGTCCCCAACTACCACACCTTACTCTTCCTTATTGCAGTCCCCCACTAACTCCACTTCACTCTTGCTCATCACAGTCTGTCATTAACTCCACCTCACTCTTCTTTGTCACAGTTCCTCGCTAACTCCACCTTACTTTTCTTTATCACAGTCTCCCACTGACTCCACCTCACTCTTCCTTGACACAGTCCCAACTACCACACTTTACTCTTCTTCATCACAGCTCCCACTAACTGCACCTCACTCTTCTTCACCACAGTCCCCAACTACCCCACCTCAGTCTTCCTCATCAAAGTCCCCCACTAACTCCACCTCACTCTTCTGCATCACAGTCTCCTATTACACCACCTCACTGTTGCTCATCACAGTCCACTGCTAACTCCTGTTTACTCTACCTCATTACAGTCCCCCAGTAATTCCACCTCACTGTTCTTCATCACAGTCCCCACTAACTTGAACTCACTCTTGCTTGTCAAAATCCCCCACTCATTCCAGATCACTCCTCTTCATCACAGTCCCCCACTAAGTACAACTCACTTGTCTTTGTCACAGCCGCTCACTAGCTCCACCTAACTCTTCTTCATCACAGTCCCCCGCTAACTCAACCTCACTGCTTCATCACAGTACTTCACTCGCTACCTCACTGTTTCTCATCACATTGCCCAACTACCACCTCACTATTCTACACCACAGTCCCCCCTAACTTCACTTCACTCTTCCTTATCACAGACCCCAACTACCAGACCTCACTCTTCCGCTTCACAGTGCACTGTTCCTCATCACAGCACTCTGCTACCACCACCTCACTCTTCCTCATCATATTCCCCAAATACCCCACCTCACTCTTCCTGATCACAGTCCCAGGACTGTACTCGCTGCCTCACTGTTTCTCATCACAGTGCCCAACTACCCCCTCACTATTCTACACCACAGAACACTAACTTCACCTCACTCTTCATCATCACAGACCTCAAATACCAGACCTGACTGTTCCTCTTCACTGTGCACTGTTCCTCATCTCCACTACCACCACCTCATTCTTCTTCATCACATTCCTCAAATACCCCACCTCACTCTTCCTGATCATAGTCCCCCACTACCCCATCTCATTCTTCCTTGTGACGGTCCCCTCCTGCACAACTTTAGTTTCCTTGTGACCCTAACCCTACATTGCTCTTCCTCTTCTCAGCCCTCCACTACCACTATGTCACTATTGCATATCACAGTCCCCCACTACCACCACGTCACTATTCCCCATCACAGTTTCCCACTCTCACTACCTCACTAATCCTTGTCACAGTCTCCCACTAACTCCACCTCACTCCTCATCATCACAGTCCTGGTCCCCCACTAACTCTATCTCACTCTACTTTGTCACATTTCACCACTAGCTCCACCTCACTCTGCTCCAACACAGTCCTGCACTACCTCCACCTTACCACTCCTCAACTACCCCCCTCATTCTTCTTCATCACAGTCCCTCACTAACTCCACTTCACTCTGCTATGTCACAATACTACACTCCCTCCACTTCACACTTCTGTGTCACAGTCCCCAACAACCCTCTTACTATATTCATGACAGTCTTCCCTATCTCCACCTCACTCTTCCTTCTCACAGTCCCCAACTACCAGACCACAGTTGTTATCTTCACTGTGCTCCACTACCACCAACTCACTCTTCCTTGTCACATTCCCAAACTACTCCACATCACTCTTCCTTGTCACAGTCCCCAAGTACACAACTTTAGTCTTCCTCATCACAGTCCCCAATTAACTCCACCTTAATATTCCTCTTCACAGCCCTCAAATACCACCACATTACTCTTCCTATCACAGTCCCCCACTAAAACCACATCACTCTTCCTCATCACTCACGGTCCCCCACTATCACCACCTCACCAATCCATGTCACAGTCTACCACTAACTCCCCCTCATTCCTCTTTATTTTAGCCCCAGTTCCCCACTAACTCCACCTCACTCTGCTTTATCACAGTCCTACACTAACTCTACCTCATTCTTCCTCACCACATTCCCCAACTACCCCCTCAGTCTTCTTTGTCACAGTCCTCCACTTATGCAACCTTACTCGTGTTCATTTTCACAATCTCCCACTAAATCTACCTCACTCTTTCTCATTGCAGCCCCCCACTAAATCCACCTCACTCTTCTTCATCACAGACCCCCCACTCCACCTCACTCTTCGTCATTAAAGTCCACAACTGCCATGCCTCACTCTTCCTCTTCACAGTGCTTCACTACCACCATCTCACTCTACCTCCTCAAAGTCCCCAACTGCCCCACCTCAATCTTTTTCATCACAGTACTGCACTACCACCACCTTCCTCCAACTCATCACAGTTCCTAACTACCTCACCTCACTCTTCCTTGTCACAGTCCCAAACTACACAACTTCAGTCTTCATCATCAGAGTCACCCACAAATCCCACTATGCTCTTTCTCTTGACAGCTGTCCACTACCTCCAAATCACTCTTCCTTGCCACAGTCCCCCTATATTGCCACCTCACTAATCCTCATCACAGTCTCCAAATGCCACCTACTCACTCTTTCTCACCACAGCCCCCTACTGCCACATATCACTATTCCTCACGCCAGCCAAGGTGACTCCTGCTATTGAGATTTATAATATGCAAATATTTTGCCTTAAGCACTCTACGGAGCAGAAATATGGGATTACACCAGCAGTCAAACTTTAACCCTATTTGAGAGCACGTTTCTGAAAACATTTTTGAAACTCCCAAAGAGTTCCCTGAATGCTCCTTTCTATATGGAGTGTGATATATAGCCATCAGTTGATCAAGCAATCATCAAGCCAAATCTATACTGCATGAGATGATGGGTGACACCCAGAACAGAGGAAGTATAGGGAAGTATGGGAAAGTATAGGGAGCACTCAGGCACGTTTTGACTAGCGCAGGCAGACAATCTCTTCCATGGGTCATGCATGTAAAGCAGTGCTTACCAACATTAAATGTACCCAGTCTACGGCTAAATCCAACGGCCATGACGAGCAGTAGTAAATGTGTTGTGAAGAAAGCCTGTTTTGCCTTCTCTTGGGAAACAGTGAATGAGTCTTGCTCTTATTGAGTTCTCTGGTATTGTACTTTGGTATCAAGCAAGAACCGGGATTTGAAGCATATTTAGACATTGCTCACCCTACATATGAACATGATTTATATATCGAGTTCTGATTGAACACGCTGAAGGTTGCTAAATTCACAGGAAACCAGCATGGCTATATCTCTGTTATTTGCCCAGTGTGTGGAAATATCATTGAATCTATTCTACATTTTTTCCTGGTTTCAAAGAGCTGAGGGCTGAGTATTTTTAGCCGCTGTTTAAAATTGATGGCATCCGCCGTGTGGAGGATGCAATGAATTATTGTAAAGTTACCACTGTCCTCAATGTAGTCTACTATGTTGCTAAATGTATCCACCATGCGTGGATCAGAAGATCACAGAGAATACAATGGGTAGCAGCTAATACAAGTGAAGCAGAGATGTAGCAACTGGTATAAATCTTTGATCCTTTCTTTTACAACAGCTTAAAATTAATTTACGAAAACATGTTCTTTCTATCTGTTTTAATATAATATTCATTGGCTGTTCTTGTCTTATGTACTTTTCCTACTCTCGCACGCTTGCTTATTTTGCACAGCTTATGATGTATTTGTTGATATAGAGCTTAAGTCGAATAAAGCTTACATGATGACTATTCCTCATCACAGTTCCCAACTACCCCATCTAACTTTTACTCATCACAGCCCCCAACTACAAAACATTAGTCTTCCTCATCACAGTCCCCGACTTACCCCACCTCACTCTTCCTCATCACAGCACATTATTAATCCCTTCTAGTGGACACAACAAAAAGATTAAATATTTGTTGAACCCAATATTGCATAGCTCAAAAATAGATATTGATAACAAATGATATGACATCAGTTATGTTATGAGAATAAAAGACATAATTACAGCTGGTTGTAGGTATATCATACCAAAGCCCTTGATATTCAGGGAAAACACTTCAGTTGTAGTGATGTTAAGGTGCCAATTTAAACAAAACCCCTGAAATACGTCCGGTACTGGAAGCAATGCCACCTTAACTATGAGGCCTTCATTGCGCAGCTCATAAGCATCCTGATGACATCACAAATTACATCACTGATGATATCACATATGACATCACTTATGGAATCATGAGTGACATGAGGCTGAGCTTCCCCAGCTTCCACGTGATATTTATTGACATTAAATGTGCCAGGGCTTCCGCACGCGCAGCGTAGAAGGTGAGGTGTCCTTTAGGGGCCCATTTTAAAGCCTTGTAGCTGCTACTTGATGTGTTTGTGTTTCAACTGCTTTTAAACATTTTATTGTTTTCCTGTAACACACTCATTGTGTACTGCCTGCATTACTCTGGGTTAGTTTCTGACCGCGTGTGTACTTTACCGCAGTCCTCTTTCTTTGCCCATGAGGCTGAGCTTCCCCGGCTCCCACGTGACATTTATTGACATTAAATGTGCCAGGGCTTCCTCACACGCAGCGTAGAAGTTGAGGTATCCTTTAGGGGCCCATTTTAAATCCTTATAGCTGCTACTTGATGTGTTTGTGTTTGAACTGCTTTTAAACATTTTATTGTATGCCTGTAATGCACTCAGTGTTCTGCCTGCATTACTCTGGGTTAATTTCTGACCGTGCGTATACTTTAACGCATTCCTCTTTCTTTACCCATGAGGCTGACCTTCCCCGGCTCCCACATGACATTTATTGACATTGAAACTTGGCTCTGTGACTCCTCGGGCCCTTCTATTGTACAAGCGCTCCCAACAACTACAGTCTTATCCATGTTGACTGCCCTTCTATACATCCGGGCGGGGATGTGGGAATTATACATAAAGACTCCCTTAATATTTCTTACTTGATACCAGTACACTCTTTGAAGATGGAATGTCTTCTTGCCACTATCTCTCTATCAGCCTCTACGACACTTATTGTCTTATTGGTATACCGCCCCCTTGGGGTGGACGCCACATTCTATACTGACTTCCCTGACTTGGTATTGGCTCTCCAAGTTGACCACACTAATCTATGGGTGTTAGGAGATCTCAACATGCCTGCCATCTCCGCTTCGACGACCCAGCTTGAACTCTTTCTCTCCCTTATGAGTGATCTTAATCTTCCTCATCTGATTCGAGCACCCACTCATCAGATGGGCAATATACTTGATTTTATTTGTGCCCCCAAGTCATTCATTGCCATTACTTCCTCTTGTCCTGTATTTTGGTCTGATCACTATTTGACTTCCTTCACTGTGGTTCTCCCCAGCCCTGTTTGTCCTCCTCTTAAGCCGCCTACCTTGAAAAGGAACTGGTGTAAGGTTAATCTCTCTACACTATCAGCTTCACTTCTTTCTCACTGTGCTCCCTCTAACTCCTGCACGCTGCAAAACCTGGGTGTGTCCTTCCTGGCTGTTGCTGACCAACTTGCGCCAGCCAAGCTCAGTAAAGAAAGAGCCCATGTGTCTGAACCCTGGTTTTTGGATGAGCTCAGAGCACTCAAACTAAGATGCCACCAAGCTGAACGTAAGTGGAGGGCCAGCTACATGAAGGATACGAGAGCAATCTTTTGCTGTGCTCTTACTTTAGACAAACTCAAAGCCATCCCCCCTGATATTATTACTGAAGTCACAACAGCCATTAATGCATCCTTTCAAGAGGGGTTGATACCTGGCTTCCTGAAGCACGCTCGCGTACTTCCGCTCCTGAAGAAGCACTCCCTGGACCCTGCTGTTCTGGCAAATTGTCACCCTATCTCCCTTCTCCCATCTATGATGAAAACACTGGAGGCAATGTTCTCTCCCCTTCTCTCATCTTATATGGAATCCTCAGGGTACTTTGATATTTTTCAATCCGGTTTCCATCCTGGAAGAGGCACCGAATCAGTTCTTAACTCGGTATTCGATGACCTCACCCGGCTAGTTGATCAGGGCAGGGTGGGAGCCTTGATTTTACTTGACCTCTCGGCTGTGTTCAACATGATTGATCATTCTATACTTATATCCTGCCTGTCGGACGCTGGCCTGGGGGCCAGGTGTTGAACTGGTTTGCAGATTTTCTGACCGATCGGTCCCAATCGGTCTTTTTGCCCCCTTACTGTTCAAAATCAGTCACACTGTTCTGTGGAGTTCTTTCACCCATTCTTTTTAATATTTACATCCGTCCACTGCTCCTTCTCATTCTATCTCATGGTTTTCGATTTTATTCCTATGCAGATGACACTCAGATTTTGGTACGCCTGGATCTCTCTCGGTCCGACACTGTAACCCGTTTTAGGAACTTTCTTGAAGATTTAGGTGTGTGGATGGATACCAACTCTCTCGACTCAATGGTAGTAAAACAGAAGCCCTGGTGGTAGGGACAAATCCCCACTTAACTATTGGACTCCGGACTTCTGGCCCACATCTCTTGGCCCCTTCCCTCTCCCTTCTCTTATGGTGAGAAATCTGGGAGTTAAGTTCTCATCTTCTTTGATGACGACTGAGCAAGTGGGCGCTATCTGCAAAGCCGGCCATTTCAAACTGCGGACTTTGAGAAAGGTTCTCCCTTTCATCTCGGGCCACTTTCATGCCCCAGTGGTTGTAGCATTGGTTGTTAGTACAGTGGATTATTGTAACTCGCTGTACTTCGGCCAACCACACTATCTGCTCAATCAGATCCAAATGCTCCAAAATGCTGCTGCTCATGCAATACTGCACCCAACACGCTTGCATATGGCCCCCCTCCTGCGACAGTTACACTGGCTCCCCATTGAATAACGGATTATATTTAAATCTATGTGCCTTGTTCACCGGGCTTTCTATAAGTCTGGAGCTGAATATTTGCAGGATAAGTTTATCCACTATGTGCCTAATTTCCCTCTGCGCTCCCAGACAGCGCTACTCCTTCTGGTTCCTCGAGTCAAATGCACTCAAACTGGAGGCCAAACCTTCTCGGTGGCTGCAGCCAAAGCATGGAACCAACTCCCTTGGGCTCTCTGTGGTGCTGCTAATCATCTGGCCTTCAGACGTGCTCTGAAGACCCTTCTCTTCTAGTACTCTAAGAATCTTCTTTTCACCTGCTACCCCTAGCGCCAAGATGCCTCTGGAGCATGCTGCACTCTACAAATCTTCATAACATAACATAAGATCACTTGTATAGCAGATTGCACATGCACGAAAAAGAGACAACAATTTTAAAATTCATGTTTTTGCATAAAAGTGTGGAGTCAGGTGCAAAGCTTGTTTGTAGTTTGCATTTAAAAATGAATGTCTCTGTGATGGTTCCATATCATTTCCACAAAGTAAATTTAGTAATTTACTTTGTGGAAATTACTTTCAAATGTTACTTCGAAATTGTGTAGGGATCTTGTAGGCATAACCCTACAGCACAATGTACTCAACATCGTCTGTTCATCTTTATCTCAAAATGATACATATAACAGCCAGCTAATTTTTATTGAAACAGTTGACAGAACAGATGTGCAAGTGTTACCAAACCAGGCTTCCCCAGAATCATTGGACTTGTGTATCCTTTCACCTCATACGTGTTTTTACTTGAGTCCATCCTCTATGTTACTTTTACATGCAACAATGAAAACATTGTAGTGAATTTGGTTGCCATCTAGTGTAGCATCATTGATGTTCAAGTATTACATTATCTCTACTACCTAAACTTTATTTATTTGTAAGTGTACATAATTACAAACAACCTGTATAAGGCCATACCACTCATCATTCAGCTAATTGTGCTGCTGTCAGCATGTTTTAGAACCCTGGTTTATTGTATTAAAACACACTCTTACATCCAATCTCCACAATAAAGTTATACTCAATATTTGTTTTAATATACCTGAAATTCATATCCATTCTAGAGTCTCACAAACATATTTAGCACTATATGCCAATGTATACTCAGTACTAGCTCAGGATAAAGTACATAGTGCTGCACAATATATTTTATCTGGAGTTTTTGTCCATTCTAAATCAATAACCTACTCAAACTCAGTGCTGGATCTACAGTAAAATGCATAGTGCTGCATCAAATGCCTTGTCACTTCCAACAATAAGGTGACCTTTGCTGCATCTTCAACACACATTATGTGCATTAGAAATTGTAAATACAAATGATTTCTATATTTTAAAAACACGTTATGTGCAGTCTGAATTTCAGTCATTTAATCAATGTTGTTACAGCCTATGCCTAATTTATCGCCATACGATGTTAGTGCGTGCCTACATATGTATTCTAGTGTTGGATCTGCATTACCAGCCTTATTTACAACCAAATGCATTGGTATTTTTGTATAATCACATCTCAATCTAAGATCAAGGTCTACCTGTTGTCAAAAAGGCCAAAGTTCATGTGGATGTGACTGCTACAAGTTCATTAAACTCCATTGCTTTCCTTTCAGATTGCAATAGAGATACATTATAACCTATGTCAACCTTCGTATGCTAGTTAGATCCTCCTAACAGAAACTGGTGTTAACAATCAATATGTGTTACTAAACTATTAAAAACATCAAAGGATATGTATGTATCAAATTGAAAGGAAGTTAGAGATTCTTGGTACATTGATGCTAGATATTGAATATTCATACACCTATAAAGACATGTATCTCCTTGTACAGGTTATGTCCCCCACTTGTTGCAGCTGAATTTGACATGTACCATAAACATACTTTCACATGTCATATATGTATTCATGCAGACTTTCCTCTTGGTCCATGGATGCATATATTCTTTCATTGTCACAACATATTTGCATGTCTTACATTTCGTACATTTAAAAAATCCACTTTTGGCAGCTAAGAGCCAATTCATGTCCTCTGATTTTTTATAAAGGAAACTTGGCACCAATAGATTTCTAATACATGGTGGTTTTCTATATGTCATTGTTACTCTTTGGCCTATATGACTGTTTATGTTTCAATCAGTTTTAAGAATTTTCCAATGTTTATCTAGAATTTTACAGAAACAATGAAACTGGTTGTTAAATGTGGTTATGAATCTTGGTGCTTCTTCCATCTGTGTGACCTTCTTTTTTATTATTTAATCCTCTCTTTTTAGGACTATGTTTTTTTTTTCCTTCGGCTCGATTGATAACTCTTTTAGGATATCTCCTTATGTTAAACTGCCTAGATGTGTTTTGTGAGAGCCTTAAACATTCTGACTCCTCAGAGCAATTTCTTTTAATCCTGATAAATTCATCATATGGGATGCTATACTTCAACTTAATGGGATGACAGCTATCTGCATGCAATATTGCATTGCTACTAGTTACTTTCTTATGTGTTGTACATCCTACCATCCACAATATTAATGTCTGAATCAATTATTTCACTGTTATTGTGTTGTTCTGTAAACATGATATTTGGGGTGCTAATCTTTGCTACAAAACATAGTCATTCTTGTGTGGTGCTCTCCCATATGATGAATAGATCGTCAATGTACTGATTCCACAGATCAATTTTATAAGTGAACATTTTGTGTTCCTATGGATTCAGTCTCTCTCCTTCCCATACACCCATGTAGAGGTTTGCATACATTGGTGCAAAGGTAGTCCCCATTGCAGTCCCAAAGTTACAGATAATAGGTCCCATCAAAAATGAAAACATTATGTCCAAGACAGTATTTGAGCATCTCCACTACCATTAACGATATAATGTTTTCGACTTATTCACTGCCTACCGCTATGTACATATGGACTGAGTATACTCATGTAAGCTGCCGCCAGTTGTGTGCATTCTGTGAAAACGTGTCTCACAGTTTCTATCAATTGTACTGTTTTACATATGCGACACACCCTTGTTTCTAACGGCATCTTTGAATGGGCTCCTTGAAAGACTAACATAGGTAGTTGGTTAGTTCGCAATCTAAGCATTAAATTGCACACTACTGGAAAAGGTAAGATTGTGTTATAAAATACTGATGGGTAACATTTGACACATACTTATATGTCCATAAAGTTGCTAAATGTTGATAATTATTAACCCAGTCATATTGCTCAACCTTCCTCTTAAATCTTGCCTTCAGAATTATGCAATGTGTTCCTCCATTAAAATCTGTATACCAGCCCAACATATCTTCTTGTTTAAAGCTTCAAATTTGCAATAAAATCCTCCCAATTCCTTCAAACTAATCCTTCCCATAATAGCTAACAGCGGACATTTGGGGTTGGATTTGGATTTCAGAAAGAATTGCCCTCGCCTCATAAGGAGCTGGCCTGTCAATGATAACAGGTCTATTTCCTGTCTTGAGTACGCGACTGGAGTTGAGGGGGCCAATTTTAAAATCTTTTTGTCCAAAATGTGTTTAGCCAAGACAAGTCACACATAGAAGTTGCCACAAGCCCATACAACACTATTGGAAAACAATGCCAGTGAGTATCCAGCATTTTGTTTAGCGAATTTGTTGAGCATATATGTTAACTGATGGGCCTTCCTTTTTTTAGCCTCTTTAATGTGTACATAATCAGTACTAGCACTCATTTAGAGACCCAGGTAGGCATATTTGTCTACATGCTCTAATGGCCCAGAATCGTCAAGAAAACGAGGCGGTTCAACTTCCTAGCCGCCACCAGCCTCACCTTGGTTTTGAACAGATTAATCAACAAATCATTGCCAGTTGCAAACTATGTGATTTCCTCAAATATTCCCCTCACACTGTGATAGGTATGTTTGAGCAACACCAAATCATCTGCATATAACATACAATGCACTTCCACACCACCAATTGTTGGATGGTATTCAGCCACTGTAGCCAAAAGCAATGGCAAGTCTGTCAAGTAGATGTTAAACAACAGGGGAGCCAGCACACAACCTTGCTTGACCCCCCTGTTGATCAGCATCTTTACCAACATGGTACCCACGTCATCGAGCTTCACACGCCCCCCAGTATTCAAATGCAGACGCCTAAGGATGAACATTAACCACTATGGACATCGCAGCCCCTCCATCTTACACCATAGCTTTTCCTGGTTGACACAGTCAAAGGCAACTCGAAAAATCTACGAAAATAATACACATATCAGCTCTTCCTTTAGTTCCTGCCGACTGGATCAACCTGTCTCGGACCCTAAGGTTGTGGGTAGTGGCACCTCTGGGTCAAAAACCTGTCTAGGTTAACTGTAGTACATTGTTTTCTTCCACCTATGCCTGTAATGGTGCAATACGAAGGACCCAAATATTTTCCCAGTCACGTCTAGTAATGACAATAGTCTGTAGTTCTCACGTAGCAACCTGTCACCGTTTTTGTTCGCTGTGACTAAAATTGATTGTTGCCAAGATGCAGAGTTTTCCTGTGCCAGGCAAACTTTGTCAAAAAGAATCTTTAGAACCCTGGCCCACACAAAGGGGTCGTGTTTCGACAAGATGTTGGCTAGCCCATTTGGACCTGATGCTCTGGAACTCTTTAATTTTGTGATGGTCAGTTCAATATAATCAAGATTCGCTAGTTGTGGCCAACCTGATTGACAATGTTCCACCCCTGCCTGAAGGGTTTAATAGGGTACTGTCTTTACCCCTCAGATACGTTATCCATTATTTTTCTTTGATAGGGTTTACAATTCTCTTTGACTTCGCACCATTGGCCGCTGCCAAAATATGCCAAATAGTGTGGGTCTCACGACTACGTGAGGCCCCTATCATTTGTTGCCAGTGGATATTCTTAACTGATAATATCCAGCATTTTAACCAATTTTTTGTAATCACCATTAATGACCTTAGACTTGCATGCCATCTGTTCGGCAGAGCCACCCACTATTTTAATTGCATTTAGTTTTTAGCTCATTACTCGTTTGGCATTGTGAATTGCTATGTCAAACTTATTAATGTGTTTGTCGACCCAATCAAATAAAGCTGAAGTTTCAAATGTTCTCTATGTTTACTTATCTGCCATGTTTTAAAGTACATTGTATTGCCAGGAATGGGCTGGTACATCAATTGTTTCAATCCCATGTGGTAAAGTATTTTACTGGCCCCATTAGAGTTAGTGAGTGATGCCTAAATGTCCAATCTATGGATACAATCTTCTTATTTTAGTAGTCTCCTTCCATCTCCTGCACATCAAATGTCGTAATATGACCTAGTTAGCACTTAAGTGTAATTACCTTCAGACAAGAGAGCAGAGGAGCTCTCTATTACCTTGCCACCAGTAACGGGTTCTCCCACTCGTTTTCCATCAGCACTTTGTCTCAGGCTTACCCTTTGTGTCTGTATTCATTAATATGTACCAATTTATTTATGTTAAAGAATAGAAATACACATTTGCAGAATTAAATAATATGTGAGCATAGAACAAAGTATTTTTCTTTTATTTGTTGTATTAATAACGTGTACAAAAATAGTATTTCTTCTGAAAATTATTCTTAGGATGGTCTTCTAAATATATAAGCCACATACACACTAATATGATGCTACACTAGCAAATTATATTATAAGATTTCATATGTTTGAAAAAAGTACACTTTAAATAATAATGCATTCTAACAGTGAAAAGTTACTATATTAACTACATTATATTTCTAGTATAGATAATGTAATATTTTCCCATACCCACTTTACATTTGTCTGGTACTTTCGTTCCAATGCTAGTAGATACACATTCTTTAAATTCAAAAAATTGGATATCCGGACATATATAACCTTATAAATCAATGATGTACAAGTCAATCTATTTCTCATTGCAGCCAAGTTGTACAGATCCCCTTATCAATTGAAACAAATTCAAGGGATATCATTTAAATGTTTTAAAATGTTTTTTTGGGAAAGAAATACTGGCCTTTGGAATAAGATACACATTTTAGTATACATTTTTGAGCCATCTGCGTGGTACATTTTCAACATGATCATTAAATATATCTTAAACCCCACATTTCTTATAGAAGACTGAAGGTAAGAACATCAATCAGTATACACCATGTCATGGTGACCATATTACCAGATGTGAACAACTGCTAAGTTTCTTGATCTGGTAATAAAAGGTAAAGAAAGCGTTCAAAAGACTCTAAAGAAACAATTTGATTGTTACATGCTGAGAAATAATCATGAACCCACTAAAATGTCAACACTATGCAAGAAACAACAGGATTATTCCATATGTGCATTGAGATCCTGTAACTTCCAAATTGCGAATTATTGATGCACTCTCTATCCGGCCTGCTTTTTCATCAATCAATGTATAAACAGTAGGCAGTAGTCTTGAAAGAGTCTGTTGAGGCACTACAATTATTGATTGCATCAGGCTTCTAATGTAAAACAGCAAATATAAGGGGATTTTGAGTGGCATTAAATCCCTGTTTTGTTACCGAAAGCATAATGATTATGTTTCTGAGCATATTGAACATGTTTACTTTAACAAGAGCAACCAGTTTGGCAGCAAATAACTGCACTTTCTTCTTCATTACACAAAAGGTGTGGAAGAGAGGGCAGAGGGAAGTGCAGGTCAGGGCCGAAGGGCCCGTAGGATAAGCGAGTGCCGCGGGGGCCAGCTGGACAAATCCGGGGGAAAACAGAGAGTGCAGGGAAAGGAAGGTCCAGGTAAGGGGATGGAAGGGCTCGAGGCGTGCAGGCCCTGCCAGGCTAGTGCAGGGGGGGACCTGGAAGGCCAAGTGCAGGTTGGGGGTGCATTAGAGAACAAGTGCAGAAGTACACTGGATGAGGAGGGACAAGAGCCCTGTAGGAATCTGAGGTAACCAGGCTGCTAGACAACAGGCAGACAGGGACATTTGCAGGAGAGGGGGTGGGGAAGGAGAAAGAGAAAAGGAAAGTGTTGAGAAGCTTTCAGAATTTAAGGAGATCTGGCTCAAGTCTGAGATGGGCAGCACGGTCATTCAAGAGGGAGGCACCTGCAGTGGAGAGTGATCTGTCCCACACTCTCTGCTTTGAAAATTGTCTGAGCTGCAAAGAGTTGGAGCTAGAAGACTGAATGGCTATAGCAGGAAGGCATTTAAGTAGATAGAGTTGGATGTAGTGGGGTCCTGGGCCCCAGAAGGCATTATGGATGATGCAGAGTGTCTTGAGCTTGATCCTTTCAGCAATTGGGACCCAGTTGAGAGATTTTAGAGCTGGAGAGATGTGGTCCCTGGGCTTGATGCCAAGTATAAGTCTCACAGTCGTATTCTGGATTAGTTGAAGGGACAAAGGGAGGATTTAGGCAGATTAAGGAAGAAGCTCTTGCAGTAGTCCAGCCTGGTGAGGACCAGAGCTCTGGAGTCATTAAGTTTCTGGGGGAAGCTGAGGAAGGGAGAATGCCTCTGAGGAGGTGCAGCTGAAAGTAGGCCTTTTTGGCAAGGTTCATAATGTGAGTAGAGAAGGAGAGAGAGGAGTCAAATATGACACCATGGTTTTTTGCCCCACATGAGGGTGGTGGGAGGCGGTATATGGAAGGTGGACAGAGTGTGGAAGGGCAGGAGGGATCAGGGGTCTCAATGAGAAGGATCTCTGCCTTACTGGCCTTAAGGCAGATATTGTTAGTAGTGCACCATGCCTGAATAGCAGACAGGCCATCAGGATTGAGAGAGGAAGAGGAGGAGGAAGAGGTGGGAAGCTTAAAGGAGAGCTGTGTCTCATCTGCATAACACTGAACATTAGGAAAGAAGGTGGAGATCAAATGGGCTTGAGGGGCCAGGTAAATGTGGACAAGCTAGGGCGAGAGAATAGAACCCTGAGGGACACCGCATGTGGAGAGTGAGATGCAGGAGAGAAAAGGGCCATGTTAAACCTGGGAAGTTCAGTTAGAGAGGAAGGAGGTCAACCAGTCTAGAGCCAGGTTCATGATGCCAAATGAATCTTCCCATTACTCAATTTCCCAGGCCAATCTCCACATTCAGGATATGTTTTAACATACTTAACATAACTCAAGTGTACTGGGGAGACCCCCAGCCGGCCCATAGAGTCGGGGTTTGCTTTGAAGTACTTTAAAACGAGACAGCTGCACCTCGAGATGAATGGGGGTGCAGATTCAATTACTGCAACACCAATCAATAAGGACAACGCAATGGTTTTGCAAAGGGAGTCCGTTTAATGGCAAGTACAAAAAACGGGCAGTCATGGCAATCAGCAGTGATGCGATAGTCCATCTCGCTTCAACTCCAACGAACTTCATAAAAACAACTTCATTTATACTAAAAACTTGTCATAGCTGACCTGTAACACTCCAAAGTTAGTAAGCATTTCTATTGATTCGGAAAAGGTAACTTCAATATAGGTGCTATATCTGTATATGGTAACAGAGTGAGGGGATTGGGAAAACACTGTCAGCTGGGCGTCTAACCCCTTCCTTCAAAAATGACTACTGTAGACGTCACTAAAAGTACGACGTCCCATTGGTTCTACTAACTATAGGACCCTAGATTATTTGGTCCATTGTGATTGCGTTGGCACCAACACCATGCATACATTTCCACTTTGCTAGCAGCACGCAGAATGGACAGCCAGGTGCAGGGTCTCCCTCAGCTACCCGGCCTTCCTCCAATTAAGGTTACAATCAATCATCACTTCAACAACAAAAGGTCAATTATGTTACTGTGGTTGGCCTCAAAACTGCATCTGCTGACTGAAAAAGGTTCTGCTAGCTTCTCCTGGACGATGCCATGTGTAGGTGTGAACTTGTGCTTCTCCTCGCTCGGATGCTCACGTTATGCAGACACTGTGAATTTGCCTAGTTTCTCTCGATTTGTGCATTTAATTCTTATTCGGCTTGCCACCTGCCTACGCTTCCTTATCTTGAACATTCAGAGGCAGGATATTTAGTTCTTAAGTTTCAATTAGATGTAGCTACTGTTCTTTTCTTCTATTGGTATGACCTTGGCTCCTTTGGCATGAGTTGCATCTGCTGAGTTTTCGATTCAGCCGTTTATCCTCGTTTTTCTAGAATGTGAAGCTTGTTGTGCTTGGCCTCTAGTAACCTAAGTTGATTCTGCTTTTAATGCCAAGTGCACTTATAATACTGTGCCTTGTTTTGAGGTACATTATTTAAACATGGCGCTTGCCGCTCGATTCTTCTACTAAGCATAGCAAGCCACACTGTTTTCTTAGCTTCTTGCATTTCATGCATATATACAGGCGTTAGCGGGTTGGATATCTTCATCCTGCTTACAGCCTAAGCTTCTTTCATTTTGACATTGTTCCTTCATTCTATGTTCACGATATCTTTATTCATAATGTTTTGTTTCTCTGCATCATTCTATGGTTGTCATTTCTACTATCTGCAAGTCAGTCCGGGCCCTCGTGACGTCACCATTCGTCTTCCATTAAGGCCTTTTTGGTTTCTTCTGGGACGGTACTTAAGCAATCTTCATTTCGTCTATTTTGCTGGTAGGGCTTTTTTAATGGATACCTCACTGTCCCTGGTGTTCTTGGTGTAGGTACAACAATAGGTGCTGTTCTTCTAATGGGTACTGAGCAGAGCCCTACTACTGCTCTCTGCTGGTTTATTTTCTCATCATACTTCACATATCTCAGTGTGAACGTTCCTGGTACTTCAAAATTGGCGATTGGAGTGCAGGCTTTATTTGCCCCCGCTGGGCGAGCTATCAACCACTTTCACTTCCTTCTCTAGATCCATTTTGTTCTGTTCTTCTGTATTCTCCTCACTTCATCTCTTGGGTTCATTCATTCTTAATCTTCTGGATCTACATATGATGGCCTGAAGAAGTGTCTCTTTGGAGTCCATATCTTTATAACTCCCTTCAGGCTTCCTGTGTTTCTTACATGTTTGTCCTTGTTCCAGGTCATTAGTTCACATTGTGCATTCGGGCTGCAGTAAATCCATCTTCCCACATAGTTTCTGTGTTTCTTGGGATAGAGAAATGTTGTACCTTTTGGCGTGTGCCTGCTTGCCTTCACAAAGTCTCTTATTTCTTCATCAGTCAGGTCTTTCCTGGCTCGACATCAATCACGATCTTCATCCCTATAGCTTTCTTCGCAGTCTTCTGGCATTTGGATATTATTATCTTAATAACACAGAATCCTAGTAATATCATTACTAACAGGGCTCCCAGGAACTGAAATATGTCTGCCATCCATTGTGGGACCCATGAGAACAGTGATCCAAAGCAACTGTCATCATCAACTTCATCATTTTCATCAATCATTTGGTTCTGCAATTATGTCAGCATACCTATGGCTTCAGTTAAGGTTCAATTTTTCTCGTCGTGAGAGGGTTAAATGTGCAACATGATTCTCCTATTTTTGCACAAACTCCTCCATCCATAGCTTTAATCATGTCAAGCATATATCTGTTCTGGGGAGTCATCAGTCGAATGGCTCTTAATTCTTCTTTAATCGCATTAAATCCCTTTGTGGTCGTATTAATGGTCTGTAGTAACTCCCATCTGGATATCAGAAACCATTTAGTATTTGCTCCAACCTGAAATCTTGGCATGAAAATCATTGCGAACACTGATGAGGTGAGGCTACATGGGATTGCATGAAAGGCTTCTTCTGATTTGGCAGAAAGGTAATTCTCTCTTTTCATTCAAATTGTCAGTTTCACAGATCTTTTCTTCCTCAGGTGAGCATCTGCTTTTCGGGAAACTGTCAATATTCAGGTCACTTTCAGGATCAGCAATGCTGGAACGTGGACGTTCACTATCGTGCATATGCCTCCCCAGTCTCTTAGCAGTCTGATGTATGCTTTGGATCCACACACCCAATAATGGTCCATAATCACTGCAGTTCCATGTGCCATTCCTGGAGTGTCAAAAACTCAACTATCAACATATGCTCTGAAATAGTTGCGTAGGCCTAAAAAGATCTGCATCTCCTTTATCGTGTGTGGCTTAGCCGTGTTCAATATGGCTTGAGCCCTTTCTGGGGTCACCTTTTTTCCTTCATGTGAGATCAGTTGGCCTATGTACAGCACTTCTTGTTGACAAAATTGTAGTTATTCTTTGTCAACCTTGTATCCTTTCTCAGCCAGTATAGTCAATAGCTAAAAAGAATCGTATCTGCATTGCTCTTCTGTGGTGCTGCAAATCAAGATGTCATCCACATATTGTAGGACAACACTTTCTAGTGCAATATTGCTTAAGTCCATCTACAGGACTCTGTTGAAAATGGAAAGGGGACTCACAGTACCGCTGTGGTAGCCTTGTGCTTTTCAGGCGCATTTGTCTGAACGTGAATGACGTCAGATCCTGTGAGTCACGGTGCAACAGGATTGAGAAAAATGCATTTTTCAAGTCAAGCACTGTGAAATATTTTGCCTCAGCAGGTATATTACATCGGATTGTAGACGGGTTAGGGACTAGAGAGAACTTGGCCTCAACAATATCGTTTCTTGGCCTTAGATCTTGCACTAGCCTCCAAGACCCCCCTTTATTTTTTTTCACTGGATACACTGACGTATTACATGGTGACTCTGACGTCACTAAGATGCCTTGATCCATCATGGCAGAAATTGTCTTAAAAATCCCCTCATCTGCCTCTCTGGACATGGGATATTGTCGTGCCTTGGGTAAAATAGCTCCTGGTTTCAATTTAATTCTTACTTCTCCAACCCCCTTCAAGAGGCCTACGTCATAGGTTCCTGTAGTCGATACTGAGACAGGCGCCTGGGCCATGTCACCATCAAAATATTCAGGACACTTTAGTGTCAGCATCATTCTCTGGGGCACCTCTCTTTTAATCATTTTAACCCACAAGGTGAGAATCACTTCCACCATTGTCTCTCCCATATCTGTTGGTTCTTCAAATAGATCGTCATCGGTGACATCACTCACTCGATATACTTCTTCAATGGTGATTATCGCCCAACATTATCTGCCCTTATCATCGTAACCGTCAAACAAGACTACTTTCCCTCGTACTACAGCTGTGTGTATCATCAAGGGAAATACTTGTCCCTCCTCCTCATGCATCGGTATTCTGGGTCTGAATAAGAACTCATCAGGGTTCTCATGGTTTTGTCTGCCAGGCCTGGTAATTCTGCCATAAGCACACGTATACTATATGCGAAAATGTCTAGCTCTAATGGTATGACCTTCATGGCTATGCGTCCTGAGTATGCCGTGATTATTTCGCATACATTTGAATAGTGCATTCCTGGAGTTGAACATACTATGCCCTCCTCCGTGAACGAGATTGTCATGCTTAACTTCGTCATTAGATCTCTCCCCAAAATGTTTACTGGGGTCTGATGTGTATAGAATAAAGGCACGTTCATTTCACATTCTCCTATAAAGACTGGAAGTGCTTTGGTAAAGGGAACACGACTTGTCACTCCTATGAAACTCTGAGTATTTATGGCCTCGTGGGACAAGGAAAATTTGCCTTCACGAATACACGAGCGTGTTGCACCCATGTCAACAAGGAAGGAATATTCTTTATCCCCTATAACGACATCCACCCTAGGTTCCCTGTGAGGGTCTGGTGTCACTGGTAGGATAGAACACATCAAGGTTCCCAGTGAGCTGTCCTAGTTCATATACAAATTTGGCTCACTGGGTGCTGGTGAATTTCCCCCATCCCCATTGTTACTCCTCATTCCAGGGTCGTGGTCTGCCCTGAGCCCCTCATGTGTGCCACTTGCAGTGGTGACTGTTGAGATTGCCTTTGTGGAAAAGTTCCCACGCTCTGTGGTTGTGCACCTTGTTGCGCTCCTGGCGCTTGTTGTTGCACCGCGTGATTCTGTGCAACTCCCTGCTGTAAGGCTGCAGGTGGATTCCCATACCTGTTCCTATCTCTTGGCCATTCTACGTCATGGCTTGGCTTCTGCATGTGCGTGACAAGTGCCCTGTCATTCCACACAGCCAACATACTGTCGGTGGTCGGATTATTTGCCCGTTTGACATATCTTGATTACCATTTTGCATATTTTGAAAACCTCCTTGATTATTTTGGAAACCTCCCTGATTACTCTGTCATCCTCTTCCCCTAAATCCTCTTCCCCATTGGTAAAACCCTGCATGACCCTGATTATTTTGCTGTGGACTTGCCACCTGCTGCATACTCGATTCAGCTGCGCTAGTTATCATGGCTCCCTCGAGAGCATATTTTGAGAATTTATTTTGCACCAATTTCGCTTCCTCACCTTTTCGAGTTGCTTCCTTTTTGTAATTCTTTTCCTGCAGAAGCCTACAATAATGTTCGATGATTAACTGTATTTCTGCCCAAGGTTTAGCTTCAATTCCCACCAGTTTCTTGAGCTGTTTCTGTACCGTTCCGGCAGTCCTTGGCACAATATATGGTAAAATACAGGTATAGATTTTGTCCAAGATTTATGAGTCTCGAGCACCCATGTGTCTTGAAAATTCTGTATATAAATCAACGGATCCTCAGACTCTTTCATTTTCCCCGTCATTGTAGCTCCCATATCAGAAGTATCTGAATATAGCACTCGTAGCGCTTTCCATACAGCGGCTCTACAATTGTTAAATGGAGCTCCATCAGGCGAGGTATTAATCATGTTTACACCAGGGTAGCCTGCTCGTGCCCACACATTGTCAGCTCTCACACCAAGTATGGTGATTAGGAGACCTTTGATATCCCCAATAGCTAACGTGTTTCCTTCTGTCATTTTTTCTAACTCGTGTATCCATTTTCCGACTCCCGATGTCAGTATTAGAATCTTATTTTTCAAGTTTCTCGATCCATGTGTGGCCATGGGATATATTGCGGTCTTATTCCCCCCTTCTCGAGCAACGGAAATTGGAATGTGTATCCCTCTCTCTCTTCTCTCATTGTTCTCCTGTCTATTGCAGGGGTAATATTTCCACATCGCCGTCTACCTGACAATGCCCTTAATCTGTCCACATAGGGCAGCAAAGACACCCCACTCTTCTTCATATCGGTCAGACTGCATGGCTGACTCTGATGCCCTTGGTGCAGACTTGCTAGTGTCTCACCATCTTATTCCTTTTTCCCTTGGGAGTCGTCTTTTGCTCCTTTCCTCCTCCTCATTTTCCTCGCAATCCTCCCTTTCGGAGTCGGACATTGTCTGTCCCCAACTAGTGCGACTTCTTGTATCCTCTTTGTTCCTACTTATTTCTAATCTATCCAGGGATAGTTCTCTATTCCCACTACTTCGGGAGACATCCTCAGTGTCATACAGCTGAGTGCTCTCTAGGCGCTTGTCTTCCCCCTCCCCTTGGGGTATTTGTTCTAGCCCCATTTCATCATATATTCTATCGATTGTTTCTCGGATGCTTCTGGTGTTGAAGTCATCGTCAATATGTGATCTAGAAATGTCTGGTACTGAATCGTACTCAGGGATAAATTCTTCGATGTCTTCCCAATCTACCACTGGAGCAGGTTTTTTAACCTCTCTCCCCAGATTTTTCATTTTTGAATTTCCTCACCTCTTCATCTTTTTATTCTTTTCTCATGTATCCTTTGCTCTTCTTCTAACGTTTGCTGTGTCTGTCTGCCTTGACCATTGGCTGCTCTTGGGTTGCGATCAAGCTGTTTTTCTTGCTCTTCACGATATAGATGCTCTCGCCTTTGTCTGTCTTTCTTCCTTATCCTTTCATCTCTTAATTCCTTCTCTTTCCCCTTTCTCTGTGTATAATCTAACCTCTCCTTTTGTCTCGCCTCATCAATGCTTTTGCCATCGAGTTTCAGTAAAATGATGTGCACTTCCATCCATTCGTCCTTTGCGAGTGCTATATCATCAGTTCTATCCTCACTTCCTTTCCATCTCTTTCCATCTCTTTCCTTCTCTCTCCTTGTCAAGAGGTGTACTTGTCTGTGCCTGGTCTCTTCTTGCTTTGTCACATCTCTCCTTGTCCCATGGGACAGCGGAGGTAACATTCTTGCCCATATCCTTCCCTGGATTTTCATCAATACTATGTGTAGGTGACTCATATGCGGGGTTGCTGTACCCAGTGGCTGCTTTGAGCTCTCTCAGTAGGTATAACCCCTCGTCCTTACTTTCTTCAACTTTCGTTTCGAGTGGAGCAGGTAGCACGGTAGG
Organism: Ambystoma mexicanum; assembly: GCF_040938575.1. NCBI lineage: Eukaryota > Metazoa > Chordata > Amphibia > Caudata > Ambystomatidae > Ambystoma > Ambystoma mexicanum. Next base: position 550,825,753 of record NC_090933.1, on the reverse strand, counting down.
CGTCTCATCCCCCTCTGTGCGTACATTAAATGTTGAATCTGTTAGCGGCTCTTCCTCCTTTCCCTGTTCATACATTTTCCACAACTCGAGAACAGCAAAGCGTTTTTCCAACTTCTTGCCTGAATATGTGGCATGCAAATATGGCGTCATATGTTGTAAAACGGCTTTAGATAGAGACCCATTTTGTGGCCATGGCACAAACATCTTGTTGGCGGTACCATTAACCCACTCGGTACTATATTTCTTTAGCTTGGGTGCGTATTTTGTCAACTGCTTGCATAAGTGTGCCAATGGAGTCATATCTCTCATGCTGAAATCTGTTCCCTTTCCTCTTATATAACACTTGTCCATGTTTTCGTGTGACTTAAACAACTTCTAACAATATGAGCGAGCACCAAATACTGCAAGCTCCAATCCAAATGTTCACAACATTTTTATTTTTTGCAATTTACTCAAAAACATTAATTCACATGCAATTTCATCTCAGCTGTAAAATCGCACAACATTTGGATCTGTTTTCTCAAAGAAAATTTGTAGACATATGACATCACAACAAAAAACATATGACAGAAGCTTGAAAGACTAAACAGACACCAGCTGGACACAGATATCTCTGCTTCTAATTATTACCCCTTCATGGAGTATAAACGTACCCCTTTCACAACGTCTTTAAACTTTGCGGTAGTCTAATCGGTCCCCATTATGTGGGACTCTGTGTACACGTTTCTTCTAGCCGCTATATTAAAACGTAGGAATAAGGCGAATCCTTTCACTTCTCTGGTGTCTCCCCGGTATCCTCTCACTTCTCGGGTGTCTGCCCCGGTAACCTTTCACTTCTCGGGTGTCTGTTCCGCTAACCTTTCACTTATCGGGTGCCTGCCCTGGTAACCTTTCACTTCTCTATTCTTGAGTAATTATCCCCATATATATATATATATATATATATATATATATATATATATATATATATATATATATATATATATATATATATACATATATATATATATATATATATATATATACAGTCTTCTTTAGTTATAACTTTATTTTGTTTTATTCCCTCCCCCGTCTGTTACCTTTTCCCTTTACTTGTTCTAAGGCATGCACTATTTGCCAAAACATTCCATTTTTTGTTTCACTCACCGTTCGCATAGTTCCTCTCTGGACCCTTGGGATCACCACCTTTGTTACTGCCTTCTTCAGCTTTTCGCCCGCTCAGCTGCCCATAGGAATGGGAAGGGAAGTGTGGGGAACACGAGTCCCTTTAGGCCCTGACTGCAGTCTCTTTTAACCTGCCACTGTCTACAGGGAGTTTCACAGTCTACTCAGCCGAATGGCAAAGGACTTGTGATATTGCCGAAGAACTAGAGTTACTTTATGTCAACCGTCAATAGGTGTCTTACTTTAATCAATAATAAATAGTCAATAAACCATCTGATCTCAGCTTTCAAGTGTACTGGGGAGACCCCCGGCCGGCCCATAGAGTCAGGGTTTGCTCCAAAGTGCTTTAAGACGAGACAGCTGAAACTCGAGATGAATGGGGGTACAGATTCAATTACTCCAACACCAATCAATAAGGACAACTCAACGGTTTGGCAAAGGGAGTCCGTTTAATGACAAGTACAAAAAATGGGGAGTCATGGCAATCAGCAGTGATGTGATAGTCTGTCTCGCTTCAACTCCAACAAACTTCATAAAATCAACATTATTTATACGAAAAACTTTTCATAGCTGACGTGTAACACTCCAAAGTTAATAAGCATTTCTATTGGTTTGGAAAAGGTAACTTTAATATAGGTGCTATATCTGTATATGGTAACAGAGTGAGGGGATTGGGTAAACATTGTCAGGTGGGCATCTAAGCCCTTCCTTCACAAATGACTACTGCAGATCTCACTAAAAGTATGACGTCCCATTGGTTCTACTAACTGTAGGATCCTAGATTATTTGGTCCATTTTGATTGGGTTGGCGCCAACACCATGCATACATTTCCACTTCGCTAGCAGCACGCAGAATGGACAGCCAGGTGCAGGGTGCCTTTTCAGCTACCCGGCCTTCCTCCAATTAAGGTTACAATCAATCATCACTTCAACAACAATGTGTCAATTATGTTACTGTCGTTGGCCTCGAAACTGCATCTTCTGACTGAGAAAGTTCCGCTATCTTCTCCTGGGCGGATGCCACACGTAGATGTGAACTCGTGCTTCTCCTCGCTCGGATGGTCACGTGATGCAGACACTGTGAATTTGCCTAGTTTCTCTCGATTTGTGCATTTAATTCTTATTCGGCTTGCCATCTGCCTATGCTTCCTTATCTTGACCTTTCAGAGGCAGCATATTCTGTTCTTAAGTTTCAATTAGATGTATCTACTGTTCGCTTCTTCTATTGGTATGACCTTGGCCCCTTTGGCATGAGTTGCATCTGTTGAGTTTCGATTCAACCGTTTATCCTCGTTTTGCTAGAATATGCGTTTTGCTACAATATTAAGCTTGTCGTGCTTGGCCTCTAGTAATCTAAGTTGATTCTGCTTTTAATGCAAAGTGTACTTGCACTTATAATACTGTGCCTTGTTTTGAGGTATATTATGTAAACATGGTGCTTGCCACTCTATTCTTCTACTAAGCATAGCAAGCCGCACTGGTTTCTTAGCTCCTTGTGTTTCAAGCATATGTACAGGTGTTAGCGGGTTGGATATCTTCATCCTGCTTACAGCCTTAGCTTCTTGCATTTTGATATCGTCCCTTCATTCTCTGTTCACGATATCTTTATTCATAACATTTCATCTCTCTGCATCATTCTATGGTTTTCATTTCTTCTATCTGCAAGTCAGTCCGGGCCCTCGTGATGTCACCATTCGTCTTCCATTAAGGCCTTTTTGGTTTCTTCCGGGATGGTACTTAAGCAATCTTCATTTTGTCTCTTTTGCTGGTAGGGTTTTCTTAATAGATACCTTACTGTCCATGGTGTTCTTGGTATAGGTACGTAAATAGGTGCTGTTCTTTTAATGGGCACTGGGCAGAGCCCTACTGCTGCTATATTGCTGGTTTATTTGCTCATCATACTTCACATATCTTGGTGTGAACGTTCCTGGTACTTCAAAATGGACGATTGGAGTGCAGGCTTTATTTGGGACCTCCTCAACACAAGACTACATACAAAGCCTCAAAATAGATGTTAACCCAATAGTTTGAGATACAGATTCTTCCAATTACATCAAATGTGCCTTTTTTTCAAATCGCAGGCCTTTGTTTCTCTGAGACATCAATTAATTTTAATTCAACAATAGTTTAATTTATCAGAGAATTACATTTAGCACATTATGTGTCAGAAGACATCAAATAAACAAGCTATAGGTTTTGCTGCATGTAAATCCAGAATTACTTGATGGCCAGTGCAACCTTCATGATTGAAATTAATCTACTTTGTAGCACTTTTTAACTCCATCATATCAGTCCTCAGTACCTCTTGCATCCTCAAATGGACATCTATCATAACATTAGAAACCATGCTAACGTCATACATGATCAGAACTTTCACTGTCCTGGGCATACATACATACAGGGTAATTCATAGAATTTCGCAGAAAAGTGTCGCAAGCGGCTGGCGCAGAGTGTCCGCATGCGATTGTCTGTGCCAGGCATGTGCGCCAAAACCGATTTACGCGCACAGCGTATTCATGGATTTCAGGCTCCCAAACCAGCCGTGGTGCAGAGTATCGCAGCGACGCTGCAGCAGCGCCAGTAACGCCCCCAAGAACGCCCTCGCGCAAGGAAAAGCCATCAAAATCGCTAAATCATCGCAAACGGCTGCGCTAACCCTGGACCAGTTTACAGGGCTGCCAAACAAGGAACGCAAAGCGGGTAACGTTCATATCAGGGGTACGCGGGAAGTTTTACATGCGATTAGCCAGGGTACGTGTATGACAGGGGTACGCGTGAAGTTAAACACGCGATTAGCCAGGGTACGTGTATTACAGGGGTACGCGGGAATAATCACACGCGATTTGGCTGGGTACGTGTATTACAGGGGTGCGTGGGAAATATCACACGCGATTTGGCTGGGTACGTGTATTACAGGGGTGCGCGGGAATAATCACACGCGATTAGACTGGGTGGGTCCTCACAGGTGTTCCCTGTACACCCTCCACGGCCCCTGCAGGCAGCCCACAAAACAGGGGACTACCCTGCACACATGCTCATGTCTCCCACCCCCCACCCCACCCCCAGCAGTGTGGGGAACCCTCCACCAGGCCCCCACCCATGTCTCTCACCACCCCCACCCCCCAGCCACCATGGGCAGCCCCACCAGGCCCCCACTCATGTCTCCCACCCACCCCCACCCCCCAGCCACCATGGGCAGTCGCCAACAAGCCCCCTCTCATGACTCCCACCCACCCCCACCCCCAACCCCCAGCCACCATGGGCAGCCCCCACCAGGCCCCCACTCATGTCTCCCACCCACCCCCACCCCCAGCCACCATGGGCAGCCTCCACCAGGCCCCCACTCATGTCTCCCACCCACCCCCACCCCCAGCCACCATGGGCAGCCTCCACCAGGCCCCCACTCATGTCTCCCAGCACCCCCACCCCCCCAGCAGTGTGGGGCACCCTCCACCAGGACCCCACCCATGTCTCCCACCACCCCCACCCCCCAGCCACCATGGGCATCCCCCACCAGGCCCCCACTCATGTCCCCTATTACCCCCACCCCCCTGCAGTGCAGGGGCAGCCTCAACCAGGCCCCCACTCATGTCTCCCACCACCCCCACCCCCCAGCCACCATGGGCAGCCTCCACCAGGCCCCCACTCATGTCCCCTATCACCCCCACCCCCATCCACCATGGGCAGCCCCCACCAGGCCCCCACTCATGTCTCCAACCCACCCCCACCCCCCAGCTACCATGGGCAGCCTCCACCAGGCCCCCACTCATGTCTCCCACCACCCCCACCCCCCAGCAGTGTGGGGCACCCTCCACCAGGCCCACACCCATGTCTCACACCACCCCCACACCCCAGCCACCATGGGCAGCCTCCACCAGGCCCCCACTCATGTCCCCTATCACCCCCACCCCCCAGCCACCATGGGCAGCCCCCACCAGGCCCCCACTCATGTCTCCCACCACCCCTCCCAGCAGTGTGGGGCACCCTCCACCAGGCCCCCACTCATGTCTCCCACCACCCACACCCCCCAGCCACCATGGGCAGCCTCCACCAGGCCCCCACTCATGTCGACCACCCACCCCCCCCCCAGCCACCATGGGCAGCCTCCACCAGGCCCCCACTCATGTCTCCCACCACCCCCACCCACCAGCCACCATGGGCAGCCCCCACCAGGCCCCCACTCATGTCCCCTATCACCCCCACCCACCAGCCATCATGGGCAGCCCCCACCAGGCTCCCACCCATGTCTACCACCCCCCCAGCCACCATGGGCAGCCCCCACCAGGCTCCCACCCATTTCTACCACCCCCCCAACCCCCAGCCACCATGGGCAGCCCCCACCAGGCCCCCACTCATGTCTCCCACCCTCCCCCACCCCCCAGCCACCATGGGCAGCCTCCACCAGGCCCCCACTCATGTCTCCCACCACCCCCACCCCCCCAGCAGTGTGGGGCTTCCTCCACCAGGCCCCCACCCATGTCTCCCACCACCCCCACCCCCCAGCCACCATGGGCAGCCTCCACCAGGCCCCCACTCATGTCCCCAATCACCCCCACCCCCCAGCCACCATGGGCAGCCCCCACTGATGTCTCCCACCACCCCCACCCCCCCAGCAGTGTGGGGCACCCTCCACCAGGCCCCCACTCATGTCTCCCACCCACCCCCACCCCCCAGCCACCATGGGCAGCCTCCACCAGGCCCCCACTCATGTCTCCCACCCCCCCCACCCCCCAGCAGTGTTGGGCACCCTCCACCAGGCCCCCACCCATGTCTCCCACCACCCCCACCCCCCAGCCACCATGGGCAGACTCCACCAGGCCCCCACTCATGTCCCCTATCACCCCCACCCCCCAGCCACCATGGGCAGCCCCCACCAGGCCCCCACTCATGTCTCCCACCACCCCCACCCCCCCAGCAGTGTGGGGCACCCTCCACCAGGCCCCCACCCATGTCTCCCACCACCCCCACCCCCCTGCCACCATGGGCAGCCCCCACCAGGCCCCCACTCATGTCTCCCACCCACCCCCACCCCCCAGCCACCATGGGCAGCCCCCACCAGGCCCCCACTCATGTCCCCTATCACCCCCACCCCCCAGCCACCATGGGCAGCCCCCACCAGGCCCCCACTCATGTCTCCCACCACCCCCACCCCCCCAGCAGTGTGGGGCACCCTCCACCAGGCCCCCACTCATGTCTCCCACCACCCCCACCCCCCAGCCACCATGGCCAGCCTCCACCAGGCCCCCACTCATGTCCCCTATCACCCCCACCCCCCAGCCACCATGGGCAGCCCCCACCAGGCCCCCACTCATGTCTCCCACGCACCCCCACCCCTCAGCCACCATGGGCAGCCTCCACCAGGCCCCCACTCATGTCTACCACCACCCCCACCCCCCAGCAGTGCAGGGGCACCCTCCACCAGGCCCCCACTCATGTCCCCCTGCACCCCACCCCCCAGCATCCAGGGGCACCCTCCACCAGGCCCCCACTCATGTCCAACGCACGTCCCCCTGCACCCCCACCACCCACCATCCAGGGGCACCCTCCACCAGGCCCCCACTCATGTCTCCCACCACCCCCACCCCCCAGCCACCATGGGCATCCCCCACCAGGCCCCGACTCATGTCTCCTATAGCCCCCACCCCCCAGCCACCATGGGCAGCCCCAACCAGGCCCCCACTCATGTCTCCCACCACCCCCACCCCCCCAGCAGTGTGGGGCACCCTCCACCAGGCCCCCACTCATGTCTCCCCCCACCCCCACCCCCCAGCCACCATGGGCAGCCTCCACCAGGCCCCCACTCATGTCTCCCACCCACCCCCGCCCCCCAGCCACCATGGGCAGCCTCCACCAGGCCCCCACTCATGTCTCCCACCATCCCCACCCACCAGCCACCATGGACAGCCCCCACCAGGCCCCCACTCATGTCCCCTATCACCCCCACTCCCCAGCCACCATGGGTAGCCCCCACCAGGCTCCCACCCATGTCTACCACCCCCCCCAGCCACCATGGGCAGCCCCCACCAGGCTCCCACCCATTTCTACCACCCCCCCAACCCCCAACCACCATGGGCAGCCCCCACCAGGCCCCCACTCATGTCTCCCTCCCACCCCCACCCCCCAGCCACGATGGGCAGCCTCCACCAGGCCCCCACTCATGTCTCCCACCACCCCCACCCCCCAGCAGTGTGGGGCACCCTCCACCAGGCCCCCACCCATGTCTCCCACCACCCCCACCCCCCAGCCACAATGTGCAGCCTCCACCAGGCCCCCACTCATGTCCCCTATCACCCCCACCCCCCAGCCACCATGGGCAGCCCCCACCAGGCCCCCACTGATGTCTCCCACCACCCCCACCCCCCCAGCAGTGTGGGGCACCCTCCACCAGGCCCCCACTCATGTCTCCCACCCACCCCCACCCCCCAGCCACCATGGGCAGCCTCCACCAGGCCCCCACTCATGTCTCCCACCACCCCACCCCCCCAGCAGTGTGGGGCACCCTCCACCAGGCCCCCACCCATGTCTCCCACCACCCCCACCCCCCAGCCACCATGGGCAGCCTCCACCAGGCCCCCACTCGTGTCCCCTATCACCCCCACCCCCCAGCCACCATGGGCAGCCCCCACCAGGCCCCCACTCATGTCTCCCACCACCCCCACACCCCCAGCAGTGTGGGGCACCCTCCACCAGGCCCCCACCCATGTCTCCCACCACCCCCACCCCCCAGCCACCATGGGCACCCCCCACCAGGCCCCCACTCATGTCTCCCACCCACCCCCTCCTCCCAGCCACCATGGGCAGCCCCCACCAGGCCCCCACTCATGTCCCCTATCACCCCCACCCCCCAGCCACCATGGGCAGCCCCCACCAGGCCCCCACTCATGTCTCCCACCACCCCCACCCCCCAGCAGTGTGGGGCACCCTCCACCAGGCCCCCACTCATGTCTCCCACCACCCCCACCCCCCAGCCACCATGGGCAGCCTCCACCAGGCCCCCACTCATGTCCCCTATCACCCCCACCCCCCAGCCACCATAGGCAGCCCCCACCAGGCCCCCACTCATGTCTCCCACCCACCCCCACACCCCAGCCACCATGGGCAGCCTCCACCAGGCCCCCACTCATGTCCCCTATCACCCCCACCCCCCAGCCACCATAGGCAGCCCCCACCAGGCCCCCACTCATGTCTCCCACCCGCCCCCACACCTCAGCCACCATGGGCAGCCTCCACCAGGCCCCCACTCATGTCCCCCTGCACACCCACCCCCCAGCATCCAGGGGCACCCTCCACTAGGCCCCCACTCATGTCCAACTCATGTCCCCCTGCACCCCCACCACCCAGCATCCAGGGGCACCCTCCACCAGGCCCCCACTCATGTCTCCCACCACCCCCACCCCCCAGCCACCATGGGCATCCCCCACCAGGCCCCCACTCATGTCCCCTATCACCCCCACCCCCCATCCACCATGGGCAGCCCCCACCAGGCCCACACTCATGTCTACCACCCCCACCCCCCAGCCACCATGGGCAGCCTCCACCAGGCCCCCACTCATGTCTCCCACCACCCCACCCCCCCCCAGCAGTGTGGGGTACCCTCCACCAGGCCCCCACCCATGTCTCCCACCACCCCCACCCCCCAGCCACCATGGGCAGCCTCCACCAGGCCCCCACTCATGTCCCCTATCACCCCCACCCACCAGCCACCATGGGCAGCCCCCACCAGGCCCCCACTCATGTCTCCCACCACCCCCACCCCCCCATCAGTGTGGGGCACCCTGCACCAGGCCCCCACCCATGTCTCCCACCACTCCCAGCCCCCAGCCACCATGGGCAGCCCCCACCAGGCCCCCACTCATGTCTCCCATCCACCCCCACCCCCCAGCCACCATGGGCAGCCCCCACCAGGCCCCCACTCATGTCCCCTATCACCCCCACCCCCCAGCCACCATGGGCAGCCCCCACCAGGCCCCCACTCATGTCTCCCACCCCCCCAGCCACCATGGGCAGCCCCCACAAGGCTACCACCCATGTCCCCTATCACCCCCACCCCCCAGCAGAGCAGGGGAAGCATCCACCAGGCCCCCACTTATGTCTCCCACCACCCCCACCCCCCAGCCACCATGGGCAGCCTCCACCAGGCCCCCACTCATGTCCCCTATCACCCCCACCCCCCATCCACCATGGGCAGTCCCCACCAGGCCCCCACTCATGTCTCCCACCCAGCCCCACCCCCCAGCCACCATGGGCAGCCTCCACCAGGCCCCCACTCATGTCTCCCACCACCCCCACCCCCCCAGCAGTGTGGAGCACCCTCCACCAGGCCCCCACCCATGTCTCCCACCACCCCCACCCCCCAGCCACCATGGGCAGCCTCCACCAGGCCCCCACTCATGTCCCCTATCACCCCCACCCCCCAGCCACCATGGGCAGCCCCCACCAGGCCCCCACTCATGTCCCCTATCACCCCCACCCCCCAACCACCATGGGCTGCCTCCACCAGGCCCCCACTCATGTCTCCCACCACCCCCACCCCCCATCCACCATGGGCAGCCCCCACCAGGCCCCCACTCATGTCAACCACCCACCCCCACCCCCCAGCCACCATGGGCAGCCTCCACCAGGCCTCCACTCATGTCTCCCACCACCCCCACCCCCCCAGCAATGTGGGGCACCCTCCACCAGGCCCCCACCCATGTCTCCCACCACCCCCACCCCCCAGCCACCATGGGCAGCCCCCACCAGGCCCCCACTCATGTCACCCACCCACCCCACCCCCCAGCCACCATGGGCAGCCCCCACCAGGCCCCCACTCATGTCCCCTATCACCCCCACCCCCCAGCCACCATGGGCAGCCCCCACCAGGCCCCCACTCATGTCTCCCACCCCCCCAGCCACCATGGGCAGCCCCCACCAGGCTCCCACCCATGTCCCCTATCACCCCCACCCCCCCAGCAGTGTGGAGCACCCTCCACCAGGCCCCCACCCATGTCTCCCACCACCCCCACCCCCCAGCCACCATGGGCAGCCTCCACCAGGCCCCCACTCATGTCCCCTATCACCCCCACCCCCCAGCCAACCTGGGCAGCCCCCACCAGGCCCCCACTCATGTCCCCTATCACCCCCACCCCCAAACCACCATGGGCTGCCTCCACCAGGCCCCCACTCATGTCTCCCACCACCCCCACCCCCCATCCACCATGGGCAGCCCCCACCAGGCCCCCACTCATGTCAACCACCCACCCCCACCCCCCAGCCACCATGGGCAGCCTCCACCAGGCCTCCACTCATGTCTCCCACCACCCCCACCCCCCCAGCAATGTGGGGCACCCTCCACCAGGCCCCCACCCATGTCTTCCACCACCCCCACCCCCCAGCCACCATGGGCAGCCCCCACCAGGCCCTCACTCATGTCACCCACCCACCCCCACCCCCCAGCCACCATGGGCAGCCCCCACCAGGCCCCCACTCATGTCCCCTATCACCCCCACCCCCCAGCCACCATGGGCAGCCCCCACCAGGCCCCCACTCATGTCTCCCACCCCCCAGCCACCATGGGCAGCCCCCACCAGGCTCCCACCCATGTCCCCTATCACCCCCACCCCCCAGCTACCATAGGCAGCCCCCACCAGGCCCCACTCATGTCTCCCACCCACCCCCACCCCCCAGCCACCATGGGCAGCCCCCACCAGGCCCCCACTCATGTCTCTAAACCTAATCACTAAATAACTATATACAATGGCGGCAGGCCAGTCCAGCGGCTCACCTAGTGGTGTTCAGGGCTAGGGCATCATCGAACTCCCCGTCTATGTCCCGGAGGCGGTCCTGTTCCATGGCCCCGAGGGTCCGCAGGGACGCCGATATGTTCACCTTCAACTCCCTGCGGATTGCCTCGAGGCACTCGGCCCGCCTCAGGGCCCTCCGCATGGATTTCTCCGCCCTGACCATCGTGAGCCACGCCTCTTCCGCCCGCCGCCGCTCCGCATCTATGGCGTGGCCCAACCGCTGCCACACGGAAGACACTTCCCGTCCAGGGTCCTCCTGCCCTCCGGCCGATGCCTGCCCCTCCGATGTTGAAGGCCCCGAGCTATCGTGGCTCCCACCTACAGCCTCCTGCTGCTGCAGCTGCTGCTGTCCATGTGCCCTGTCCGATGGTGCCTGCACATCCTCCTCCAGCTGGGGTGATGTCGTTGATGTGGCCACCCCTGCTGGACGTCCGACTCCCGACTGTGGCAGGGATCTGTTGTCCACCAGCCTGGCCGCACGGTCGGAGGCAGCTCCACAGGGCACCCAGGTGACACATGGATGGGAAGATGGCATGGAGGACGACTGGGGCATAGGTGGTTCCGTGGAGGAGGGGGTCGGAACAAGGTCCAGGAAACGGAGGAATCCAGCCCTGGTGAGCTGTCCCAGTGGGTCAACGCAGTCAACTAGCCATGCGAGAAGACGTGCAGACTCATCATGAAAAGACTGCAGGTCAGCTCGCATGGCCCGTTGACGCAACGCCACCCCACCCTGGACAGGCTCAACCTGGTGCAGGATAGCCACATCCGCAGGGAGAGGAAGGCCAGGTGTTGTAAGCCAATCCCCTCCCTGAGAACGGATCTGGAGGTAGGCATCCCCGCTGGTGCAAGATGATGCAGTGACAGGAGCAGGGACAGGATTGCACACAGGCACCTCCGCGGCGGCCTGTGCTGCCTCCTGTCCCAGAGCCTGCACTGCACCACTAGCACCAGTGGAATCCCCACCTCCAGACCGCGCCTCTGTCGCTTGCACGGCCTCCTCCTCCTCCAAACCCCCCACCAACCTGGATGACTCGGTGCCATCTTCCTCCGTTGGGCCCTGTGGAGTCCCAGCTGCCCCTTCTGCTGCCGAGGAGTCCAACTCCAATCTCCGCCTCTTGGACCTCCCCTCGGCAGCTGCGGCCTGGGACACGGCACCGGACTCCTCACTCCCCGATGAGATCAGAACCTGGGAGGGGATCCGGGCCTTGCGTCTCTGGCTGGTGGTGCGACCCCTGCCGCTGTGCTCCACAGCACCTTCTCCGCCCTCTTCATCAGTTGACGCTGCAGACAGGGAGAAAGAAAACACAGGCATCAGGGCACTGTCCAATGGACTCATACACACATGACAGTCATACATGAGTGGCATTGGTAAACCTCAGACATGGCATCACAATCCCCAACACACATGTCATTTCAACTTGCACACATGAGCCATACCACAGCCATATTGCAACAGCCAGCACCATCCATTCACATACAACAGCATGAGCAGCCAAAGGTCATCCACACATCACATGCAACATAGAGAGTACACTACACATGCACACACACCACCAAACTTGCATGCATGTGTACACCTCCGCCAACTGTCGCAGTGTTCCGATCGACATCCATGTCACACCTGACAATCATTCCTCCACATCCTGTGCCATGCAAGCCCACACACACAAGCACCATCCATGTGTCACACATGAGACCCCTCGCATGTGTCACCCTCACGGGCCTGTACACCCCCCCCTACTTGCCCACATAAAAATACATGTTCAACCTGGACACTCCTGGCACACCACACGCACAGCTTACAATCAGTATGCATGTACACTTACCGCTCGACTCCAGGCGGGTCTGCCTCTTAAGGACCTGGACGTGGAGCGCTGGGGATATGCGTTCCAGGACCCTCATCTGATCTTCCGACAAGTGGCCCCGGCGCCCCTTAGCATCTGCTGCCTTCAGGAGGCGGCGGGCCTTGTTGAGGGTCCTGGACCTGAAGTCCTCCCAGCACTTCCTGACACGTTCGTAGTCGCGGACTGCCACCTCCTCCGCTTTGATGGCAGTCACGATGTCCATCCAGATCCGAGTCCATCCTTCCTTGTCGGCGCGCAACTTTCCGAAGAGGGCATCATACTGCCCCAGGACATGCTCCACCAGGACACCAACTTCGGTGGCAGTGAAGCTGGTGCCCCTCTGCCTCCTTGGCCGGGGGTTGCCACTGGTGCCAGATGTTGCAGTGCCCGACATGGCAACCCCAGAGGCAGGAGTGGGTGGTCAACTGGGTCCTGGGGCTGGGCTGTGGGGCGATGGAAAATCAGTCGGGAGTCTTCGGTTCCAGCAGGGGTGGTCACAGCAACAGCACCCCTGGCTGATGTGCAGGCAGCAAATGGCAGGGCAAGTGGGCAGCAGGCAGTCAGGCAGCAGCAGATGGCAGGTGGGAGCGTGCTCAGGGCTCTGGGGGGCAGTAATTCGGCCTTCTGGGCAGGAGCGTGGTCTTCCGTGTGTGAACGCGTGGCCAGCTTGATACGGAGTGATTTTGCACGTGAAAATCCAGCACGTCTGCGTGTAATTCGAGGAAAGGCCCTTAGCGCATAAGCGCGCCAGCACACGTCTGTACATTCATTGGCCCAAAGGCCACCAGCGTATGCGCGTCTATGAAGTCACGTGCACGTTGAATATGGCACACGTTTGAAATGTTGCGTGTTAAAAAAATGAAAGACACATCCGACTGTCAAAGCGTGTAATTGGTGGAAATGGCCTTAGCGTGTACACGCGGAAGTGACAAAGCGTGTAATTGGTGGTAATGGCCTTAGCGCGTACACGCGGAAGTGACAAAGCGTGTAATTGGTGGAAATGACCTTAGCGCGTACACGCGGAAGTGACAAAGCATGTAATTGGTGGAAATGGCCCTAGCGCGTACACGCGGAAGTGACAAAGCATGTAATTGGTGGAAATGGCCCTAGCACGTACACGCGGAAGTGACGCTGGACGTGTGGGCCTGCATAAAAGGTATGTGTAGAACACCATTTCCTTGTACGTGCTTTTCGTGGAGAGCGAGTGGGTGAAATCCGTACTTCTTGTTGTTTCACACGCGATTTACTTCACGGCGTTTCAAGTTCGTACTCGCTGTTACCTCTGACAGCTTTTTCTCTTTTTTCTCTTTTTCTGGTTTTCCTGGGCCTGTTCACTCAAACAGCGTTCCCTTCTACTGTTGTCCTGTCTCCTCAGACAGAGTACAATTCTTCTTTTGGCGTGGGTGTTGCCAACGCGCACACGCGCTTCTTTTTCATGCTCTTTTTCCTGGCAGACGGTGAGTCACGCACGTATCTAACATCTGTGCTTGCCCCCGTGTGTAGCCTACCCCTTCAGAGGTCAATCTAGGCTGCGTGTGACACGCATACGTTCATTCTTGTTTAATGGGTGCCACAGCATAGTGCAGGTTTTTTTTTCCGCACACGTGGTCTAGGAGGGTTTGCGTGCACGTCATCTCCCTTTTTTGGGCTTCCTGTGCGTTGCGTGACCCGTCATCTTTCCCCAGGGGTCACATTCAGCCTTGCTAGAGCACTAGGGTACAATTACCATCTGGTACCCAACCCCTTTGACCCCCAATTGCCCAGGACAATAGTTTACAGCCACTCCCATACGCACATTAACATCAGTGCCATGATTGGGAGGCGAGGAATCCGTAAGGGTGGCAAAGGTGGACGAGCCACAAGTGGTGGCCGTGGTGGATCCGGTAGGGGACGTGGTCGTTACTTGCAGGGTGACCCTGTCCCCCTATTTGTGGAGGACCAGTCAAGGGCACCCATAATCCCCCCCGCCCCCCTGGTTGAGGCTGATCTGGCTGACACCCTCAATGCTCAGCCCTTGTTGGACCAGCCCATTGTGGCACCAGACCTGGCTGACTCCATGGCTGACTTCCAGGTCAGCAGGCCTATGACACGTGCGCTGGTGCACGTTGATGTCATCAGGCCACGTGGATCAGGGGCAGCAAGGTCATCTGCTGCCCCAAGTAGGCAGGGTGGAGAGGCTGCAGGGGCAGCTGCGGCTCCATCCACCCCAGCCCTCACACACCCAGCCAGGACAGTGTCGGTCCTAGTCCATCCTGCTGACATTCCCCCTGACACCATTACACTTGAGCCAATGCCTGCACCAACTCCCATGCTGAGTGTGCAATCCCACACTCCTGATACAGAGTCCACCAGGGCTCCTGCCCCTAGTGTCCAGAGCGGCGTAGGAAACTCAGGATCACCACCACCTTCCAAGCGGAAGAGGAAGAGTGCTCGTCCGGCACAGGCTGATGCCCCAGACACGGCTACACAGTCCGGTCCGTCGAGGAAGCCCAGCTTCACGGATGCCGAACTTAATGCACTTGTCGAGTATGTGTCCGCACATGATAACGAAATGGTCATTGTTGCAGGATCCAAGACCACACCTGCACAACGCCAGGCACACTGGCAGACCGTTGCAGACATCGTATGTACTCTTGGAATCGTGAGGCGCACAGCCAATGATTGCTATAAGCGCTGGAATGACCTAAAGCGCAGGGCAAAGAATAAGCTGGCCTCAAGTCATGCCGCAACTCTAGTGACTGGAGGTGGGTCTCCAGTAGAAGACATGGAACTCACTCCACATGAGTCAGTCGCTGGGACCTACGTCACGGAGGAACAGATCCAAGGCGTGGGAGATCTGCCTGATTATGAGGCATTGTCCGGTGAGTGCACATGCATGTGTGTGTCATCCATGTGCATGGTGTGTGTGAGGGCTTCTGTTTGTGTGCCAGGTGAGGGTGTGCGCGCCTGAGTCGTTTGGGTCACCCATGTGCTTCATGCAATACATTCTGCGCAGCAGCATTTGGCCATAGCAGTATCCCTTCTGCCAACAGTAGACATCTAGCCCAACAGCACGCCAGTTGCCCTTGAAGTGTCACCTTGCCACAACATTGTTGCTTATTTTTCTCTGTTCATTCAGGCAGATTGTTTGCATTCCACCACTTTTACTAGGCATTTCTCAGTCCTCTAGTCACATGTCTGACATGGCTATGGTGAAGTGGAGTGACTTTGTTACCTGGATATCATTTGTTTAGACATGTCCCTGTGCAATCGGACCATTTTGGACTGGCAGCTCCAGGTGAAAAATCAGACCTGTTTGAATTAGAAAAGCTATTACATGAGGGAACTGGACTGAATGAATAAGTGCTGCCCTCCTCTCCATCTTCACTCAATAGCAATGGTACATGCCATCTGTGTGATGGCATGTGTATTTCACCTGGCAATCACAGGCCAATGTGTGATGCCACTGCCAGGCAGCATGCAGAAAATGTGTTCATCTTCCATCTTGGTGTCACCAGTGTGTGCCATTTGCCTACCCTTCATACGCAGTGAGGGTGCATGCATGGGAGGGTTTTAGTCATGTGGGACATGTGTCAATCAAGTACTGGTTCTGTTGCTTCTCAGCCCTCATTGTGTGCCATGGTGCTAATGCCTGTTTCCATTTGTTTGCTTTTATGTCTTTGCAGGGGAAGACGCACCTGATACTGCTGGGGTTGTGGAGATGGTGCAGACCCAGGAGGGGTCTGAGGGCCGACCGACCACCAGTGAGGGACGTGGTGTGGTGGTGGGTGAGAACCCACAACTGCTGCAGGTCGTGCTCTCAAGGAGTGTCTCTGGCTGCACCTCCCACGAGCTGTACTCAGGTGTTGATTCGGATGATGAGACCTACGTGCCGTCGCAGGTGAGTGTTCCTGGGAGGGATTCTGTTCTGTCCCACCCACCTGCACCAGGGTCAGAACCCTCAATGGGGATGTCAGTGTTGGCAGCTACGCCTTTGGTGGTTACGGATGCAGGGTCACGCTCCGCGACATCTGATCCTGTTCCTGGGCCAGCAGATCAGAGGGGGAATGCAGTCCTGCAGCCTCAGGCAGTGCCGGCACAGCAAGGTGCAGTTCACCTTGCCCCAGACAGGTGTGGTGCCCGCCGACGTGGTGGCCGTACGCCACCTGGCAATACCGCTTGGGAGCAATCCATTTACGGTATGGCAACCCAACAGGCAGCATCATCAGAGATGATGGCTCAGGCCATGGATAGGGTGGCCACTTCCATTGTCCCCCCCGAAAGGCTGATGGAGCGACTACAGCAGGCAACCGACTCCATATTCCAGTCACACAGGGAGGACATGTTGGCGTCCAACAGGGACAGGCGGGCGGCACTGGCGACTCTGCAGGAAGCCATCTCCATAGAGTCCCAGGGCCACAGGGAAGCCCTGAGGCTGGAACTCCTTCACCTCAGGACGACTCTTGTTGAGCTTGAGGCTTCAACAAACCGAAGGACAGAACAGCAGCTGGAGCGTCTCACCCGTACGCTCTCAGCTGAGATGCAGGCAACTAGGGCGGAGGTCCGGGCATCCCGTGAGTTGTTGCATGGGGACCTCCGCACACTCATCCTCCAAATCGAGACCTACCACACCCGCATGCTTGCAGCCATGGAGGAACAGACTAGGGCCTTGCGTGGGCTGCCTCCCATAGTGCCACCACCTCCGGATGCAGCTGCACAGGGTGATAATAGCGACAGCAGTGATACTCCCACAATAGGGTAGCCGTGTGAGCCATGAGCCCATGGAGGTGTTTTTTTTTCGCAAGATCCACACAGGTGGGTTTTGGTGTGCACCCTGTCTTCGGACCTCCTGGGTGGCCTCCCCAACCCCCCCGGGCCCATTAATGGCCATTTTTTTTTTTTTTTTTTTTGGGACAGTGTGTTGCCTTGTGTGGCTTCCGTGGGCATACGCTGCATTGTGGCTGGGCACATGCAGGCTTGTCATGTATTTGGTTCAGATGCTTGGGTTTTTGTCGCACACACCCCTCCTGCTTCCCGTTTCCATGGGCTTGCAAAGGGTGTGCCCAAGTGACATTGACGTACATGGTGACATTGGACTCCCACTACATGTGTGGGTGGTCTAGTCAATACTGTGTATACATTCCTAGTGCATATTGCTGTTGAGTTGTACACTGCATGTTGCATTGATGTGTAACTCATCATCCATGTCTACCTCCTAATTTGCAGGTCCTTTCCTTATGTCTACACAAGGCCCTCTACTTTGGAGATGGGGTCCATGTTGGCAGCAGTGCACCAACAACTCTACATGGCGGCAACACTGTACAGTTCGAAGTGGTGGCAGTGGAGGCATTTCCAGGTGGTGATTCCTTACATTCGTAATGTCATGTTAATGGTAGTTTTGAGGGTCAGTAGCTGATAAGTGTTATTGCTAAATACCTGCTCAAGTGTGTTGTTGGTCCTGCATTACTGTGAGCATTTCAGGTGTAGCGAGTTTCAATTAGGGACACTGTACTTTGTGACACTTGTGTCATGTTGTGGGGATTACTTTGTTTACCTGCACATAGCATGACATGGCACGGTGTGTCGTGTGGCGGTGCTGGGGATGGGTTGGGTGACATGGCACTGTCCTCATGTTGCATTTTGCAAGTGGGTATTCATTTTAGCTGCATGAATGTGTTTTTTCATGAAACTGCATTGGTGGTGTCTGTGTAGGTAGGGATGCACACATTGTAACACTTCCAGGTGAACAATCTCAGGCTGATATGGTTTTGACGGTTGATTCTCCAGACATTCAGGATCAGTGTCAGGTTGAGTCATCATTGATTGTCAGATGGTATGTGCCAGGGCAGTGTGCACTCCACAGGGGTGTGATTTCTATGTGAAGTAATTAGCCACTAGCTGTGTACGGGCTGCCTCCCCCGTGCCCTTTCCCCTCCCATGCGCAGCGGGCGTGCATGTGGTTGGGGATGTGGGGGCACCACCATGTCCACGGCCAGGCCCCGGCGTGTTGCAACGTTGTGCAGGACACATGCTGCCACTATGATCCTGCACACTACTGGGGGAGCGTATAACAGCTGCCCGCCAGAACGGTCAAGGGAGCGAAAGCGTGACTTAAGCACTCCGAATGTGCGCTCCACTATGCCCCAGGTTGCAATGTGGGCTGTGTTATATCTTACCTCGGGTGGCGTGGTGGGGTTCCGAATTGGCGTCATCATGTGGGGGCTGAGAGGGTAGGCACTGTCCCCTGTGGAGGTGGTGATGGGTATCATTGGTGGGGTTGTGACCTTGCTCAGTATCTGACATGCATGCATGTGCAGTGGCATTCATACTCACCAAGCAGCCATGTATCGCCATGGCGCCCAGCTTCTAGGTCCCGGCTTAGGGTGGACATTCGGTAAATGAAGCTTTCGTGGGTGGACCCGGGATAGTTGGCATATACTGAGGTGATGATTCCCTTGGCATTACATACTACCTGCATGTTGATGGAATGCCAGTGCTTGCGGTTCCTAAAGATGTGCTCAGATGCCCTGGGGGGACGTAGAGCCACATGGGTGCAGTCGATGGCACCTAGCACTTTGGGGAATCGTGCCACACCGTAAAAATCCAGGGCGGCAGCATGCCTTTCTGCAGGTGTTCTGGGCAGGTATATGTGCCTGCAGACTGATGGGCATGCAGTGATGATGTTCAAGACCTGGTGTAGGCAGCGTGACTGCGTGGCCTGTGACACCCCACCCACTATGGCACTTGTCCGCTGAAATGATCCAGTGGCTAAGAAGTGCAGTACATTGAGGACCTTTTCCAGGGGGCTGAGTGCTTGGGAGCACAGGGTGGGTGATGTGAGGTCATCCTCTCACTCACTCACCAGGTCCAGTATTATGTGTGGTGGAAACCTGTACCTCCCATACACCTGGTCATCAGACATCCCGAAAAGGCTGGTTCTGGGTGTGAAAATTCTAGCCCTGACTATCCTCCTCCTCCTCCTTTGGTAGCCCACGGCCACGACTGCTAGGAACGGTATATTCATCCTGGCGTCTGAGCTTGTTAGTTTTTTGCACGCAAATGTATGCGTCGCGGGTCGATGTATGCCTGCTTCCTACTGGCATACGTGTTTCTTTGCTCGTGTTGTAGGCGAGCGTGTGAAACTTCCCGCGCACCCCTGAAATCCAGTACCCAGGCCAATAGCGTGTGGAAATTTCCGCGCACCCCGGAATACACGTGCGCTGATGTACTCGCGTGTGTAAGTGCCCGCGCACCCCTGAAATACACGTACATAGGCCAATCGCGTGTACGCGCACTTTTGTCCAATTACACGCAATGACACTCTGATGTGCAGTCTTTCCACATGTGCTCCAGCATCACATGCTATGAGGGAAACACCCGTGCGGGTCACGTTACAGACGCGCTTATGCGCTGAGGCCCTTTGGTCCAATAGAATCGCGTATGCGTGCTGACGCACTTATGCGCTGAGGGCCTTTGGTCCAATAGAATCGCGTATGCTTGCTGACGCGCTTACGCGCTAAGGGCCTTTCCTCGAATTTCACGCTGACGTGCAGGATTTTCACGTGCCAAATCACTCGTATCAAGCTTGCCACGCGAAAACACACGGAAGACCACGCTCCTGCCCAGAAGGCCGAATTACTGCCCCCCAGTGCCCCGAGCAGCCTCCCACGTGCCATCTGCTGCTGCCTGCCTGCCTGCCTGACGCCACCGTGCCTTGCCATTTGGTGCCTGCACATCAGCCATCTGCAGGGGTCCAGTTGCTGTGTCCACCCCTGCTGGAACAGAAGACTCCCGACTGGGATAACATCGCTCCACAGCCCAGCCCCAGGACCCAGTTGCCCACCCACTCCTGCCTCTGGGGTTGCCATGTCGGGCACTTCAACATCTGGCACCAGTGGCAACCCCAGGCCAGAGGGGTAGAGGGGCACCAGCTTCACTGCCACCGAAGTTGGTGTCCTTGTGGAGCATGTCCTGGGGCAGTATGATGCCTTCTTTGGATCGTCCCGCGCCAGCAAGGAAGGACGGGAGAGGATCTGGGCCGACTGTGTGGTTGCCATCAACGCGGAGGGGGTGGCAACCCGCGACGTCCAGAAGATCAAGAAGCGCTGGGAGGACTTGAGGTCCAGGACCCTCGTGAAGGCCCGGCGCCTCGTGGAGGGGGGCCGAGGCCGCATGAGTTCCATCCAGAACAGGGGCCTGGAATGCGTACGCCCAGCGCACCACGCCCAGATCCTTGAGAGGGAGACCCGTCTGGAGTTGAGCGGTAAGTGGCCAAGCATTGCTGTGTGAGACAGGGCATGTTGCGGTGTGCTGGTTGTCTGATACTTGCCTGTATGTGTGACATAGGCCATGTATGCATGTATGTGTGCAGGGACATCATGGTAATGCATGTGCGACCCGTGATGTGTGAACCACATGGTTGTTGCATGTGTTTAAATGCGACATGGGGAGCCCTATGCAGATTTTACACATGAGAGCATGCCAGTCTCTGTTCCTGGACATGGGTGGGGGTGAGGGATGGGTGCTGATGCCAGGTACATATATGGTAGCCATGTCTGTGTGCCTGACCTGCGTGTCTGTGACTTGTGAATGCCATGGATGCATGACACATGTGTGTGACAATGCACAGATTCACTGATGCAGCCTAGTTATCCTTGTATCCGCTGTGTTTGGGGTGTATGAGGCCAGATGGATGTGACTGAGGTGAAGTGTGTGCATGTGATAGGCATGACCCATGATGCATGTGAGTTCCATATCATTGTATGTTTCAAGAGTCCATTGGACATGTATGGAAATGTCCATGGGAGGGACATCATGGAAGTGTACTTTGACAGTGTTACTGATCTGCTATTGCTTCCTGTCTAGGGGACCACTGTACAGTACCCTGATGCTTGTGTTCTATGTCTCCCTCTACGCAGCGGCTAGTGAAGAAGAGGGCGGAGACGGCGCTGTGGAGCAAGGCGGCGGGGATGCCCCCACAGCTGCAGCGGAAGGGGTGGGTGAGCCCCCACAGGGGCCTGCTACGGCGGAAGACGGTGAGGAGCCATCCAGGTTGGTGGTTTCCACAGAGGGGGAGGAGGCCGCCACTGAGGCACACATGGGGCCTGGTGGGGGCATCCCTGCTGGTGCAAGTGGTGCAGTCCAGGGGCAGGGGCAGGAGGCAGCACAGGTCACCGTGGAGGGGCCTGTGCATGTCGCTGTCCCTGACCCTGTGAGTGCACCACCATGCACCAGCAGGAATGCCCCGTCCCAGGCCCGTCTGCAGGTAGAGGGGATGTCCATGTCACCTGACTCCCCTCCACCTGTGGACGAGGGGACCCGTGGCCGTATGGAGAAGGTCCTGATTGGGGTCGCGATGCGCGCGGGTGCAATTCGTGATGACGTGCGTGCTTCCCGGGAGGAGCACGCACGTCATCACGAAGAGCACCGTGCCGACGTGGCCCAATTGGGATCTTCCATGTTCGGGGGTTTCCTGCATGTGTCGGCCAATCTGGCGGCCCTCTCCTCCTCTGTGGAGGCTATACGCCGGTCGTTCTCCTTGCCGTCTTCCGGCCCAGATGCCACCAGGGCCACCTGTGGACCTGCCCTGACCAATGCAGCCAGCTCGGTGGGGATCCCATCCCTGCCACAGTCGGGAGTCGGAGGTCCAGCAGGGGTGGACACCACAGCAACTGTACCCCAGCAGATGGAGGATGTGACAGCATCATCAGGCAGGGCACGTGCACGACGGCGTCGGTGGATTCCATCAGCCTGGATGCCTTCGTGCTGGCAGAGGCAGTTGCGTTGGAGGCAGCAGCAGAGTCAACGTGGGAGGCATCATGGCTCTGGGCCATCAACATCGGAGGGGCAGGCATCGGCCCGAGGGCAGGAGGACCCAGGACAGGAAGTGTCTTCCGTGTGGCTGCGGTTGGGCCAGCAGATAGGTGCGGAGCGGCGGCGGGCGGAAGAGGCGCGGCTCACGATGGTCAGGGCGGAGAACTCCATGTGGAGGGCCCTGAGGCGGGCCGAGTGCCTCGAGGCAATCCGCAGGGGGTTGGAGGAGCAGATGGCGTCGTCCCTGCGGACCCTCGGGGCCATGGAACAGGACCGCCTCCGGGACATAGACGAGGAGTTTGATGATGCCCTGGCCCGGAACACCACGGAGTGAGCCGCTGGACTTGCCCGCCGCCTTTGCATATAGTTCTTTAGTTTTAGGTTTCCTTTGTTTCTTCTTATGATTTGGAGTCGACGGACACTGCTCCACTTTTTGTATATAGTTGCATTTTAGTTAGGGTTTTTTGTAGGTTTCCTTTGTTCAGTTGGGCTCATGGACCCTTGGGTGTTTTGTACATAGTTCTTCATTGGATTGTTTTAATTTTCTTTTTTTTTATTTATTCACCATGGAGCAATGGTCTTTGCATTTATTTTTCTCTCTCGGATTGGTTTTATTTTTAATGTGACTTTGGACAACATTTTTTTGAATTTGGATTTGTGGTTTTGATTTTTTTGGACGGACATGCAGCTTATCTTTTTTTCATTGCCATTGTAGTTTGTTTCATTTCATTTGCATTCAATTTTTTTTTAATACAATTTTGTTTTCATACTTCACTGTGTGGTATCATCTCATTGGTTTCATGCATGTCATGTTGGGTGTTTTCCCATTCAATTGCAACCATTGTGTGTGACGGACATGGGTTCATTTGCTTTATGAACATTGGGGGTGTAACATGTAATTTCCATTTCCATGTGGGTGAATGGGTTACTTGGTAGGGCCTTTTGGCTGTGGAGGCTGACCATAACGCACATGATTGGGGATTGTGAGGACCTGGGTGCAGGGGGACTTGAGTGGGGGCCTGGTGGAGGGTGCCCCTGGATGCTGGGGGGTGGGGGTGCAGGGGGACATGAGTGGGGGCCTGGTGGAGGGTGCCCCTGGATGCTGGGGGGTGAGGGTGATAGGGGACATGAGTGGGGGCCTGGTGGAGGGTGCCCCTGGATGCTGGGGGGTGGGGGTGCAGGGGGACATGAGTTGGACATGAGTGGGGGCCTGGTGGAGGGTGCCCCTGCACTGCTGAGGGGTGGGGTTGGTGGGAGACATGAGTTGGACATGAGTGGGGGCCTGTGGAGGGTGCCCTGCACTGCTGGGGGGTGGGGGTGGTGGGAGACATGAGTGGGGGCCTGGTGGAGGGTGCCCCTGGATGCTGGGGGGTGGGGGTGATAGGGGACATGAGTGGGGGCCTGGTGGAGGGTGTCCCTGGATGCTGGGGGGTGGGGGTGCAGGGGGACATGAGTTGGACATGAGTGGGGGCCTGGTGGAGGGTGCCCCTGGATGCTGGGGGGGGTGGGGGTGATAGGGGACATGAGTGGGGGCCTGGTGGAGGGTGCCCTGCACTGCTGGGGGGTGGGGGTGCAGGGGGACATGAGTGGGGGCCTGGTGGGGGCTGCCCATGGTGGCTGGGGGGTGGGGGTGCAGGGGGACATGAGTGGGGGCCTGGTGGAGGGTGCCCCTGGATGCTGGGGGGTGGGGGTGATAGGGGACATGAGTGGGGGCCTGGTGGGGCATGCCCATGGTGGCTGGGGGTGGGGGTTGTGGGAGACATGGGTGGGGGCCTGGTGGGGGCTGCCTATGGTGGCTGGGGGGTGGGGGTGGTGGTCGACATGGGTGGGGGCCTGGTGGGGGCTGCCCATGGTGGCTGGGGGGTGGGGGTGGTGGGAGACATGAGTGGGGGCCTGGTGGAGGCTGCCCCTGCACTGCTGGGGGGTGGGGGTGATAGGGGACATGAGTGGGGGCCTGGTGGGGGATGCCCATGGTGGCTGGGGGGTAGGGGTGGTGGGAGACATGGGTGGGGGCCTGGTGGGGGCTGCCCATGGTGGCTGGGGGGTGGGGGTGGTGGGAGACATGAGTGGGGGCCTGGTGGAGGGTGCCCCTGGATGCTGGGGGGTGCGGGTGCAGGGGGACATGAGTTGGACATGAGTGGGGGCCTGGTGGAGGGTGCCCTGGATGCTGGGGGATGGGGGTGCAGGGGGACATGAGTTGGACATGAGTGGGGGCCTGGTGGAGGGTGCCCTGCACTGCTGGGGGGTGGGGGTACAGGGGGCCATGAGTGGGGGCCTGGTGGAGGGTGCCCCTGGATGCTGGGCGGTGGGGGTGATAGGGGACATGAGTGGGGCCTGGTGGAGGGTGCCCCACACTGCTGGGGGGTGGGGGTGGGGGTGCTGGGTGACATGAGCAGGTGTGCAGGGTAGTCCCCTGTGGTGTCGACTGCCTGCAGGGGTCGTGGAGGGTGTACAGGGAATACCTGGGAGCACACAGCCAAATTGCGTGTAGAATTTCCCGCGTACCCCTGAAATACACGTACCCAGCCAAATCGCGTGTAGAAATTCCCACGCACATACCCGGCCAAATCGCGTGTGGGACTTCCCGTGCACCCCTGAGATCCACGTACCCAGCCAAGTCGCGTGTGGAAATTCCCGGGCACGTACCCGGCCAAATCGCGTGTGGAACTTCCCGCGCACCCCTGAAATCCATGTACGCTTCCAAATCGCGTGTGAGACTTCCCGCGCACCCCTGAGATCCACGTACCCAGCCAAATCGCGTGTGGAAATTCCCGCGCACGTACCCAGCCAAATCGCGTGTGGAACTTCCCGCGCACCCTTGAAATCCACGTACCCTGCCAAATCGCGTGTGGGACTTCCCGCGCACCCCTGAGATCCACGTACCCAGCCAAATCGCGTGTGGAAATTCCCGCACACGTACCCGGCCAAATCGCGTGTGGAACTTCACGCGCACCCCTGAAATCCACGTACCCTGCCAAATCGCGTCTGAGACTATCCGCACACCCCTGAGATCCACGTACCGAGCCAAATCGCGTGTGGAAATTCCCGCGCACGTACCCGGCCAAATCGCGTGTGGAACTTCCCGCGCACCCCTGAAATCCACGTACCCTGCCAAATAGCGTGTGAGACTTCCCGCGCACCCCTGAGATCCACGTACCCAGCCAAGTCGCGTGTGGAAATTCCTGCGCGCGTACCCGGCCAAATCGCATGTGGAACTTCCTGCGCACCCCTGAAATCCACATACCCTGCCAAATTGCGTGTGAGACTTCCCGCGCACCCCTGAGATCCACGTACCCAGCCAAGTCGCGTGTGGAAATTCCCGCGCACGTACCCGGCCAAATCGCGTGGGGAATTTCCTGCACACCCCTGAAATCCACATACCCTGCCAAATTGCGTGTGAGACTTCCCGCGCACCCTTGAAATCCACGTACCCTGCCAAATCGCGTGTGAAAGTTCCCGCGCACCCCGCAATACATGCACACGTTATTTTTCAGTCAGCGGGTGTCCGTGTTTGTGGGTACCCCTTTGCACGTCATTTGTCCTGGAGGGCCACAGTATAGGACATTCATTATAGCTGTATATAGGTGCTATTTGTTGGCGCACCTTTTGGCGCACATTTATTACAGGCGCAGAGACGCTACCGCCTGCTTTCTTGTGGCGGTCGTGTTTGTGCCTGTGCGCTGGTTTGACCGTGCACTTTTTTGCCCTATTCGATTCCATGAATACGTGTTGTAGGCGAGCGTGTGGGCGTTCCGCGCACTTGCACCCTGTACTTCCCCCGTGACGCCCACATTTTGGCAAGTTGTTCCCCATTCCGAGTGTTACGCCCCGTGTTCCGCCTACTTTTGTTGTGTGCGCCGCGCTATGTGCGATTTTCGCTGTGGCCTGTGCGATTTTCGCTGTGACCTGGCGCACGCCGTTAGATGGCCTGTGCGCCAACGTGCGCCGCGCACTTTTTAGCGCACATCCGATGGTTTTCTCGCGCACAGCCTTCCATGAATCGATGTGCGCTGCTTTTCGTGCGATTTTCGCACTTGCACTGCGATTTTCGCTATTCCACTGCGAATCGCACGTTTTTGGCCACTTGCGCCGCGCTAATTATTCCATGAATCGGCGTGATAGTCTTACACTGCTGCAGCAGAAGGTTAAATTCCAACTTGTTATCCTGCTCAACTGGCAGCATCAACAAGTGGTTCTGAGTAACACCCCATTTGTGAAATTCTGTTACACCTGTGAGTACAGTCACAACACAAGAGACAGTGCAGAACGTTTCTTGCTGGAATAAATATCTGAAGGCATGAATGCAAATGTTTTTCCCTGTTGCAGTCTATCCAATAACATGCAGCAATAATGCAGGAATCATTTTTATATTTTGTCATATATTTACCTTTTTTTCTGTTTTAATATTGGCCAATTTATCAAACAAAATATGTAAGTCCTTTACTTTACTTGGGCCTTAGAATGTTTGACTCATCCAGGTCAAATTCAACATTAGTTCATGAAGAGCATTCTGACTATTTTACATAGAGTCGTGAGTTTCCATTGCTATTTCTGCTGCCACCGGTTCTTCTTTTTTTCTTATAACATTTCTAGTTATTGTGGAAACATTGACTAAACAATTTTTATTTATTTAATTAGCATTTTTAAAGTGCTCACACAACCTGGGGGCATCGAGGCGCTGTTACAGGAATATGTCTCTTAGTTGCGTATTTATAACGCGCTTAATACCCGGAGGTTTTTAAGCGCGGACCACGGGATCGAACTTGTGTTGCTTTGTGTCATCTTGTTTCCAAGGTGAGCATGTTGCCACTGAGCTATCCTCCCAGGAAATGTTTACAATCTTTTTTTCAAAGGATGGTTCAAAAGTGTCAGAAGTTCCAAGCAGCTATTTTTCATTATGACAAGATAATAACAACGACAAATGTCAAAAGTAAAACATCTCCTTTTTCTCAAAGGTTTGGGAAGACAGTCTCATGTGTTTGATGGGAGATGTTTTTTTCTTATCTCACCAGCCAACCAGGACAGCCATTTAATTTCAAACATCCAGACTTCGTGTCTTCCTTTACATTGTGGAATGTGCACTGCTCTGATACTTCATAAAGGAAAGCAAGGGAAGCTCCTCCAAGACACTGGGCCTCATTACACGGACGGCGGTAAGGGTTAACGGTCACCGTTAATGGCAACGGTGACCGTTAACCCTTACCGCCGTACTACGAGGTCCCTTTGCGGGTTGGAGGAATCAACGCCTGCTTCTTGCAGGCGTTAAGTACCAACCCGCTAAGGGACCTCGGAGCTAATTACGGCACCACAAAATTGCGGTGCCGTAATTAGCGCCTTCCCCATTCCCATAGAGCCCTATGGGGCAGAAATGGGAATGGGGAAGGGCAATGGCGGAAGGGGGATTTACCGCCCCTCCAACCTTGGAATGGGGCGGTAAATCCCCTTTCCGCCAAGGCGGTGCCGGTAATTTACCGGCATGGTCCAGGGTGCTAATAGCACCCTGGATTACCGCCTTCCGTGTAATGAGGCCCACTGACCACCATTGGATAACAGATATGAAAAAAAATTGTTTTGAGGGTGGCTGTCATGTCAGGCATTCTTTCTGACCAGTTTTTGAAAGTTTTGCAGTGGGATAACAGGTTTAAGCACTTGCGTCCTATTTATTGCAGAACCACAGTTGAGCCAAACAATGTTAATGCTCTGGTCATACAGAGGTCAGGAAGCGAGTTGATCTGGGGCCAATGCTGAGAAGGTTTTGACTCAATATGTTGTCAACTGACAACTCTGTCCAAACCTCATAAATATTGCTGTTGCTTTCTGGCTTTGGTTAAATAAACTTCAACATAAAAATGTTTGCTTTCCAAAACTAAGCAAAGACATGTTTGTAATTATTAATAACCTGGGACTCTTTGTCTCTTTTGATGTTATATGTAGCTGTGGGAGATTAGCCAGTGACATTTTGACGGACAGAAGACAGTACACTGTGGGCCTCATCTTGAGTTGGGCAGTATCCCGACTGGGATACCACCCAACTGTATTTGCGTTACCACCCACCAATCCGGCAGTAACACTGCACAGTAATTGCAACGAAAATCAGCATTTTTTCTGACGCATTTACCCCCAGCTTAGAGCCCGGGGTAAATGCTGCCAGACTTGTGATGGGACAGACCCTTAAATGCAGTGGTAATAGCAATACTGCTGCATTTAAGGTCTATCGCCCGACTTGTGATGAGCCGCTGTTAGTCTTACCAGCTGCACATTTGAGCCTTGGAAAAGCTTGGAATTTCGTTTCCTTTACTCTTATGTTTTTTACTGCAGCATTTGCTGCACTTTCTCATATGAATTGCAGCACCTTTTGAAGACATGCCCCTGCACGCTCACACCAGAATTCAACCCGCTAGGGAAAAAGACCCAAGACACTTTTGCAAGGATAACAAGTATTTATTTTTAAAGACATAGGAATGCATCAGCAAATAACTCTGCTTCCGCAGCACGTTCTGAGGTCCGCTGGCATGTGCAGTACATTATATGCGCAAACAGCGTCACTAATGATGTTATCATATATAGTACAAATCTACAATACGATTAGTGGAGGCCTATAGATGTATGGCCTGTTCCATATGGGTCCATCGTCTTCTGTCCATCTTTGTTCACATGGGTGCTGATGGGTTCATCATCTGCGGTGAACTGACCTTACAATTAATGATCTACTCTGACACACAGGAATAGCCCATGTCACATGATTTGCTATGAATGTCAAACAACAGAGGTTCTTAACCACAAAAGCATGGGCTGCTCCACAAGTAGGATAACTATTTTCTCCAGGAAAAGTGTTGAACTACACCTAATGCAGCCTTTTCCTTACTGAAAAGAAAAAGGCAACATGGATAAGAATGGATGGTTAATGAAACATGAGACAATAACAGCGTTGGCAGTACAAAGTTCTGCTGGTGTCAATTACATTGCATTTTCCTTGATTTGGTAATTTTCATGAATAAAATATGCAAGATCATCCCAGCAATTTTCTGCAATCAAATCAAGCGGGTGTACACACATTGCAGGCAGGCATTGGACCCCTGGATGGCATCTGTACAAATACTCTTTAGTTCCACGTATGCAGGCTAGGGTATTGGTTATCTTTAAATCTAAACCATCATCCTTTAATTTAAACTTTTGTTCACCTTGTCACTCGCAGTAACATTTTAAAAACGGTCTCCTTGGCTTTAGAGTATGAACTACTGAATAGAAAAGAGTTGAACATTCACTTTCAAACAGTAAGTGGATACTATATTCTCTGTTCTTTCTGAATCTGCAGTCCTCAGAATACTTTCATGTACACCAACATTCTCAAGAAGAAATAGATGTTTGATGGTCATCCAATCGACCACCTTTTCCAGTGGGAAACAGCGTTGAGAATGTTCACGTGAAGCAATGGGTGAATAGTGTAATGCTCATACAGACTATTGGCTGAAATTCGCTGAAATTGCCCTCAAATTGTAATCTCTCTAAAGGGTACATCTTGTCCATTCTCCGTATTATTATATGGTTAATTTTCTTTTGCCACATATTCCAATGCGCTATTTACTTTCTTAACATCAATGAGCTCCTGCCATTTATTAAAATCTTTTTTGGCAGCTCCTTTCACTGAAACAAAGAATCATCAAATTGACTTTTGACGTGAGAATGTTCTTCAATTCAAACAACAAATATACCACGTTTGCCTTCACTGCTTTTATTAGATCTGTGTGAGGCAACATGGAAGATTTGATTTGTATTCTGTAACCTGAGATGAATGTATCTATTTGCAAAGCAATCACCTCATACTTGTTCAGGTTTCCAAGCCCTCCAGGAATTGCAGACACCTTATTGCCATATTTGAAGTGAGTGCAACAATATTTACATATGGTATGAGTTGGGCTAGGATTGAAACATTCCTCTACAGCTAAACAGAGATAGTGAGCATTTCAGGCATTGGCTCTTCTATAATCTACTTTCTGAGCAACATCCATTGCATTTTCTGTATGTGTGATATATAGAATGTTTGTTGGCAAGACACACAGGGTCTAATTTAAAAAGCATGTTTCATTGGGATTTTCCCATTGGAAAATGCTTTTGTAAATCTGGCCAAGAGTTGCCAGCTGTTCAGTGGCAACTGACTCATGTGCAACCATCCCTCTGGTAACCCTTTCAAAGGTAACGTCCATTAAAAGCACTGGGGGCCTCATTAGGACCCTGGCGGAGAGGGTGTTACGCCAGCGTAGTGCATGGCGTACCTCTCCGCCATACTACGAGTTCCCGTAGCGCCATGGCGGCCTTTTCCGCCTGGTTTTACCAGGCGGAGAAAACCATGGCGCTACGGGACCTCGTTGTTAATTACGCCACCGTATTTTACGGTGGCGTAATTAACTCCTTCCCCACTCCCATTATACCCTATGGGGCAAAAATGGGAATGGGGAAGGGCAGAATGGGGATTGGGGATTTACCGCTCCGCCGAGGTCGGAATGCGGCGGTAAATCCGCCAACCCCCATGGCGCTATCGGCGGCTTTCCGCCATGCTTCGCGGTGCATTTAGCACCGCGAAGTCCGCCTGGGTCCTAATGAGGCCCTGGGTCTTGATATCCATCTGCAGCATCTGAAAGTAGGAATATGACTCCAAAAGAGATCGCATAGTAGATGTCCCTTAACATATGATGCCAGTTGTCAGCACTTTATGAAGAAGTGCAAGAAACACAGAGTTTGCAGAGAAACATTTTAACAAGTAGTGCATTTTACAAAAGCAAGAATCAATTGTTCAATATATGGGTGGCTACAATTACACATGCTGATTCCACAGTGCTAAGTCAATTTGCCAAATTCAAAAGTTCTCCGATAAGTATCATCCTCATGATGATTTATTGTATTTTTTTGCTTATCCACAAATATGTGATTGCACCATAGTTGTTGCTGATATGGCCAAAGCCTGTCCCTCACAGGACGCCCAGACTAAGTATACAAAGTTGACATGATTATGACAATCTCCTTCATTCATTTCATTGATAACATTTTCTGGGGATTTTTATTGTATAAAAGTGCATACACTTTCTAGACAATACAATGCATGTAATATCCCGTACACACATGCTTTAAAAACATTCGATTGATATAGATAGGTTCAGTGCACATGCAAATACTATTAATATACAGGATACGTAATAACGTAAATAAAACAATATTCATACGCATGACAAAAATATAAAAATACAAATGTATATTTATGCCCATTTATACTCAAAGTACATGATGCAAATTAAGCGCAAAGAGCAGTGCATGTTCACTAATAATGAATGCTAAAGGTAGCATCAGCATCCAGTATAAACCCAACAATGAGGAATATGCAAATCAAAACATAATACTTGTATACATTCTGCTGCTGAGTTAGTAGGCCAGACTCCAGTCAAAGTGCTTAATTGGATGTTTATGAAAGTAATATTGGAAACCATATTTCCAGTAGGTCCTAAATTATCTGTTCCCAGATTTATTTTGGACAACAACTAGAAGGTACATTGGGTTTTCCTAATCGAGATACAGATCTCGTTTGCAAGCCCAAGCAAAGTGCACAGCAATAATTAATTGGCAAAAAACGACTTATTTCTAACAAATAAATTACACTAAATACCAATATATATGAATGAAATCGAAGCAGTCACATTTCCACATTTCCACTGTAATGTTTAATAGGCGCCTCTCTCCGAGATGTAGTCTCCAAATGTGTGCCAGGGGTGAGTATGTTCGTCCTTTTTGCATAGACTTGCACTATAGCCTGGCAGTTAAGGGGTTAAGAGACTGCAAAGGATTATGAACTCGACCTGGAAATAGAAAAGTAACACAAAAGAGCAGAAATATATTTTTAATGTATAAGCAAGTGGATCAAAAAGGAGATGGTTAGTGTAGTTTATTGATTAGACACACATTTACCACTAATCGAACAATGGTAATAGCCACACAAGTTCGTAAGATGTTGGCCTATGAAAAACAATGGGATGAGTCAAAAGCCATTTGAAATTCGTTGAAGACAGAATTTAACAAACATATACAGCCTTACGCATGACAAATGTATTATCACTTACAATTTGCTTTACATTTAATTACATCACCACGGCATTCATTTTTAAAGTAAACAGTGAATGTCCATGGCATCTATGTTATTGTATTCTGTGTATTTCACTTGTGTAGAAACTCGGTCAGATGCACAATTGTTCTCATGTTATTATACACTGTCAGTTTGGGCCGTTTTTCGCTGTTGGAAATCATGTTTTTAAGATTTATAGATAGTCCCTAATGCACAGACCTGTCATTCCCTAAACAAAAGTAGACACAAAATTGGGCCAGATTCATGGAAATGTGCCCCACAAGGGCCGCACACCAAGAAGGACATTGCGCGAGCCGACGCACAGAATCTAAAATGTGTGCCCTGCGTATTCATGGATTTGTTTGCGCAAAGTAACCGTATTCGCAAGTTGCGGCTGGATCGCCCCCGACACGCCCACACGCAAAGCATGAACAGCCAGATCAGCTACCTTTGCGCACTCCCCCAGGCACGAATACACGCACCCTTAAAACAGTATGTGGTGGCCCCCGCAAGCAGACCTGCACCTTAGCGACCCTGTACAGGGTCTCCAGTAACTGTTTCCAGCACCCCAACAACCTGTGTATGAAAAACCGTAACTTGGTTTAAACTTGGAATATGCGCATGCGAAGCATGGTAAACCATTCCTTCACCCTGCTAGTCTGCTTACGCGCACCCCTACTTTACATCGGAACCCCGGTTAAGAACACGGCACCCTAAATGGAACATGCAACCCCACCTCCGTGCTGCCAATCCTACACGCAAGTGTACTTACTCTTGCCTTTGGGTGGCAGATTGTATGAAGGACGTGTGTGGTAATTTCCCGGCCGAGAGGTTGCACAATCAAATCCATGAATATGTCTCGTGCTGCACAGTTGTGGGCTTGCGAGGGACTGGCTGCAGGCCGTCCCTTGCAACACCCACTTTTTTGTGTGTTCTTCCCCATTTTTGGGTGTTCCGGGCCCTTCCCAGCCCTCTGAGCAAGCCAGCCCATGCTCTGCATGGAGTCTCGCGGCAGACCTTCAACGGCTCGCACAGACGTGCTGAGCCAGCACGAACTCCACACAAGTCCAGGAAAAGTACCACACATTCGATTCCATGAATCGCCGAAGGCGCGCTTCTATTCTATTTTATGGGCAAATAATTCCATGAATCGGGCCAAAAGTATGTATATTTTTAACTTGAAGAACAATATGTGCACATCTTTGTGATTTTGCACATAAACGCTGAATGCTGTGTTATTTCAGTTTTAAAATCACTCAAAACTGAATGTTGATACCTTATATTGGACTAACCGAACGTATTATTATGAGATGTTAACATTCATAAGATTTCAAAGTCATTTTTTTTTTGTATTTTACCTTGTATCCACCATCTGATGAAGCAGACAATGGGATTTCAAAAGCTATACCTTTTACCAGCTCAAGATAAGTTGTTTCCGGTTATTTCCCTAAAAAGAATCCACACTTGGATTGTGTGTGATTTTGCACATAAAAGGTAGCAGGCTAAATGTTTCTGAGATAGCCATGCCTGGCCATTTGTATCCCTTTTGTTTTCCCCTATTCGTTTTTATGCACCTATTGTGTAAGAACAGTCTTATTTGCGAGCGCCATCAAAAGGATTATAGCTCTTGAGAGAGTGGCCTACAACCTGTCAGTTTTCACAAAGTAAGTCTTTTTTCTTGCTTTCAGGGATTGCCCAAGGTTCAGAGACTGTTGTATAAAGGGTCATTATCTTTTTGCTGACCATAGCCAGGGCCATTTTAGAGTCGCAGCGATCTACTTGCTATCGAAAAACAGCGATGTGATGGCTTCACTTCCTGGAAATAATAAGGGAGACTATAAAGAGCGAGATCCCTGGGCAAATAAGATGGCATACTGCATCACAAAAACTGCTTCAAAGAAACATAGCTGTTCGTCATATATTAAAGTATGCCGAACTATCGAGTTTTCTTTTTTTGTACACTACCAGCATTTCTTTTCGCAGTGACTTCTCCCAATTATTTTATATGTGAACAGTACATTGATACCTGGACTGTCTCCTGAGTTCTGACCAAATCAGGGCATACAGTGGTTTTAAAATGTCTAACTAACCAATCTACTATAGAGATTGTAGCGTTCCTTTTTCAAAGCTCTGTTAATAACCGGTGTGAATGGTGTTATAGGTCTCTGCAGTCCTACGCTTACACACAGAACAACAACAATATGGCTAAAGCTTGTGTATGGATTTGGGCACGCACCCCTGCATGTGCCCATGCCGCAGCATGTTTGGAGAGACCTACCTTTGCCTTTTAAAATGACAACATCCAGATTAGAGCCAACACAATGCTAGCTCGGCTCTGGTGATTTCTTCCCTCCACAACTGGTTCCGTTTTTCCACATTGCACTACAATATCAGTGGAGACATGGGCTGGGCCACATTTAGCTGATTGCATTGGCATACCCACATACAAATGCAGTCTCGAGTTTGCAGAGGGGTGGAGCTACGTGGCATGCCGGTGAGTGTGTTTTGCCAGCACATTATTCAACTGAGCACTAACGGACTGTACCACTTGGGGCCAGATTAGAGAAACATTGCACTGGTGAAAGTGCACATGTGTATGGCATTAGCACTAGGGACACGTTTACCTTAGAGCAAAAAAAGTATTGTGCTCCTATTGGAAAAGGTCTGCACCGACAAGTGACATTTTGCCTGGTATTAAAAGTAGGGCAAGGTTTGCCCTTGAGCAAAACCCTATTCATTCGGTGCATGTTTGCACTAGGGCAAATTTAGCCATGGCACACACTTTGGCCCTATCATAATGCCATGCAAAATGGCACTTGCCATGGTGTTAACTTTATTTGCAAAATATCTCAAGCGATACTGGCCTCGCGTGAGGTCTGCAAGGCTGTTAGCACCTAGTCGTAGTAGCAATACATGTTTTGGAGTTTTGATGTTGAAGTAAACATCTTTACCTGAATACCGGATAAAGTAAATAGACAATTGACTAAGTAAATTAAATGTGGTTTTATTTTGTAATGTTGAAAGAGCATAGTTGGTCTCATAAATGTATCATTTATTGCAAATATGGTTGAAATATGGTTGAACTCAAACAGGTTTAACATGAACATGCATTTGGTGTTATGTAAAATAAAACAGTGGCCCTCATTACGACCCTGGCGGAGATCCATGGTGCAATTTGCACCATGGACCATGGCGCAAAGCTGCCAACACCGCCATGGGGGTTGGCGGATTTACCGCCCCATTCCGACCTTGGCGGGGCGGTAAATCCCCAATCCCCATTTTGCCCTTCCCCATTCCCATTTTTGCCCCATAGGGTATAATGGGAGTGGGGAAGGCGTTAATTACGCCACCGTAAATTACGGTGGCGTAATTAACATCAAGGTCCCGTAGCGCCATGGATTTCTCCGTCCGGAAAAAGCAGGCGGGAAAGGCTCCATGGCGCTACGGGATCTCGTAGTACGGCGGAAGGGTCCGCCATGATTTACGCTGGCGTAAACCCTCTCCGCCAGGGTCGTAATGAGGGCCAGTGTCATTATAAGTAAGACGAAGTATGTCCCCCTTTTTTGGATTCATGCTTGTGTTAAAAACAATTGCATCCTCTCAGAGAGGAAGGGATATGTTGAAAGACATCTTGCCTGGAATTTGTTGTTTCCATGACTACTTTTGAAGATAGAGGGCCTCATTCAGAGAAGCGTTTTATAATGCCGCAATCCCATTGGAAAACTTTCTGTGAATTAGACCCAGAATGTTCAGAGTGCAGTGAATACCAGTAGTTATTGAATGCACACTAAACATTTTGATTGGATAAGAAGAGGTCCATAATGATTTCCATGTGCTAAAACAGAATAGTATTAGCACAAGGGCAAGCTTTGCACTGAGGCAAAAATGCGTTGAAGGGATATATTTTTTGCGCCATGGCAATTTTTGTGTAGTTCCGATACCATGTAAAAATTCCACTTGCCATTGCGCAAAGGTTTTCAAATGGGGCCCCACTGTTTTCCGAACTATGGAAACTTTGCACTTGCACCGGTGCAGCATTTCTGTAATCTGGCTCCAGATGTTAACCGTGGATATTTCTCTTTGGTTCATTACTGCCTGATACAACATAAAGAACTGAGAACACCATTGCTATCATCATGTATGACTCTGTGCAACCTTTTAGCATTGATTCATAATCACACACCGCCTTTATAGTTTTCATCACATAGATTCAAAATGGCGTAGATTTGATGTATAAGATAAAGTGCCCAATCGTGTACATTATTCGATTATTACAAGTCACTGAGTACAGATCTCCTTGGTAGATTGCTTGATCCTTATATTATGCATCAGGGGGTACGTTCTTCGTCATAATATGCACCAACATCATCATCCCCTTTAATATGTGCTCTCCTACTCACTCTAAAGCAGAGGATCTTCCTGTTGTTGTAATGTGGAAAAATGTAGAATACACATTCTGATACAGTGGGCCTCATTATGACCCAGGCGCTAAGTGTTTAACGGCGCCGTAAAAGGCTGCGGTGCCGTTAAACACCTAGCGCCTAATTACGAGGTCCCTTTGCGAGACCCGACCTTAACGGCTGGTTTTACCAGCCGTTAAAGTAGGGACCCGCAAAGGGACCTTGGTGCTAATTACGGTACCGCAATTTGCGGTACCGTGATTAGCGCCTTCCCCATTCCCATTGAGCCCTATGGGGCAAAAATGGGAATGGGGAAGGGCCATGGCGGCATGGGGAATTACCGCCCCACCAACCTCGGAATGGGGTGGTAATTCCCCATTCCGCCATGGCGGACTCCGGCATTGACCATGGTGCTAATAGCACCATGGTTTAGCGCCGGAAGTATTGCCAAAACAGAATTTTAAGCAGCTTAATTGAAACACATTTAATAACTGTGATTTAAAATAACTGGTAACTTGCGGATTGTTCTCTGCTCTCATTTGTAAAATACCAGGATCGCACTAAATAAAGCAAGTGTCATAAAAGTTTTTTTTTTTTTTATCAACTAACTTCTAGTAAATGGCAAAGAAAATCATCAGTTAAAAGGACATTTGTACAGATTATTTGCACCCGGGGAAAGGCACTCAGCCAATCAGGTGGCTGGAAAAGCAGTAATACTTAGTGTAAAATATTTTTAAAAAACTCAATAGCACAAAATAACAGTCTCCAGTCCACTCTCGTTGGACTATTTAGCACAAGAATGAGTGATGGGGTTAGTAAAAGTGATTCATACAAGCTCAAAACAACGATATCACACTCATGACTAACAGTACTTCTAATAATGAATTCACTTTTCTTATTACACAGTCGTCGGTCTGGACGTGTCGCCTAAATGCCTTTTCACTGGCCATTTACACTAGTCACACTCTATTTCTATCTTCACCACCCCTCAATTTGACTAGGCCTTCATCAGGACGAAAAGCAGTTGACTCCACATGATAAAAATGCAATATATATGGCATGAGTAGACCATTCTCTTCTCAAATATCTACCCTTCGGTTTCTTAATAGCTCTCCCTTTTCAATGCAACCAATGCTGTTTTGTATGTTTTATTCATGGCACTCAGATTCCGTTGTCAATGGGTGAATCTTATCCAGACGGTGGGATCCCAATGAGTGCCAGGCAGGTTAAAACATTGTCAGATAAACAGGGCTACAACAGCCTTAAAATAGGTACATTGCATTAAGATGTTGCCATCAGATTCTAGCACTGTTCTGAATTTTGAATCGGCTAGAAACGTTTCAGTTTTTTGGATTTTAGTGTTATCAACATAAATGCAGATGCCATGGCATGCATATCACACTTGATCGAGTAAATAAGTCTTGCACTTTTCCAAGAATGACTCCTAGTTTGCAAAGTATAGTGGCTGCTATTGAATAAATAGGCATTGTGCTGAGACGATGAGGATTAATAATTTAATCCTCACGATGGTTTCCTTTAGTATTTAAGTCATTGTCATCCGTTAATCGCTTGATTGCCAGCTATTTTACCAAGGGATCTCAGTGGCACATCTGTGACCTCACTTATTTTATTTTTTAAAAGTTTATTGTTTAAAGTGCAGGCCTAGCTCAAGAGCAGCAGGGCCCTGTGCAAAGTGTGGGTAGCTGCCATTTGGGCTGGCATCTTTTAACAGTAGCAGAGTACTGTGAGGTCTGTGTATTCTTTGGAATTAGTCATTGGTCAGGTGTTGTTGAAAGAGCCAGGTTTTGAGAAAATTGTGGGAGTCATTCTGAGATGACAGGAGGATAGAGTTCCTGGGGGTGCGTGCATGACAAGAGAAACATTGTTTGTGTTTCCTGTCTTTGTGGATGAGTTGTGATTTGGTCGATTTGCTGGGAAAGGAGCATGTGCCACCAGATATGTGGAGCTTAGCTGCCAGGTACACTGGTGTGATACTCATGACTACTTTGTAAATGATACATGCAGTCTTGAACAACATCTTGGTTTGGAGTGGAAGTAAATGTAGTACATGAAGGATGGGGGTAATTTGGTCAGATTTCTTTGGTCCCATAATAAGACATGCTGCAGCTTGGTGGACTGCTTTTTGTAGAGCCAAGTGAGCAGCTGCAAGCCCTGTCATGAGAGCATTACCCCCATCAATTTGCAAGACCATAAGGGCCTTCACTAAAGTCATGAAGTCCTGCAGTGGGATGAAGGGTTTGATATTTCCGAAGGGTGGAGATTCTGAGCCAGGCTATTTGGCCCTTGTCGGCTATGTGTTTCTGGAAGGAGAGATTGCTGTAAATGGTGAAGCTTAAGGATTTTTCTCAGTTTGAGAGTTTTGGTCAAATCCTTTGAGACGCATATCATTGAGATATTGCTGGCCAAATTGTTTTTTGGCGGGGGGACAGATGAGGACGAATTCAGTCTTGATGGGTTTAGTTTGAGGTCGGCAGTCGATGTGCAGGAGTGGATGATGGCTAGGTTATCACATAGACTAATGGTATCCTGTGTGCTATTTACTCTCATGTAGAAATAAGTATCATCTGCGTATTGGTGGATGGCTATATTTGGGTCTTGGAGGACACTACCCAGAGAATCCATGTAAAGGTTAAAAAGGATTGATGAGAGGATGGAGCCTCAGGCGACTCTGCAGGAGACCTGGGGTCAGCTAGAACGCAACAAGTTCATCTGGACAGCCTGGTGCCTGCCTGAGAGGTAGGAGGTAAACCAATTCCCTGTCCTGTCCTGTCAGAAAGGACCAAGAGAAGGATGAGGTGATCGATGGTGGTGAATGCAGCTCAGAGGTCAAGGAGGATGAGGAGGCATTAGTTGCTCTAATCAATGATATGGAGAGCATCATCCACCAGCTGGATGGTGGCTGCCTCGATGCAACACTTTGAGCGGAACCCTGACTTATAGTCATTTAGGAGGTTGAATTGTTTGATTCTGGCAAATATTATGTAGTAACTACTTTTCCCAAGATTTTTCCAATAAACAGGAGGTTCATAATGGGCTGGTAGTTGGCCAGGTCATCTGGATCTGGTGTTGTTTTATTCAAAAGCGGTTGTATGAGACCAGTCTTGAGGGTGTCCAGGAATGATTCTTCTGCGAAGGAGTCATTGACGATGTTGAGGAGCACATTGAGCGCTGGGCCCGTGAATTGTTCAATGATAGAGGCTGGATTTACATTTCCAGACTAAGAAGTAGAGTTGAGGGAGGCAATCATTTTTAGGAGATGTGGGGGAAAGAGAGGAGAGAATTTGGTCCTAAAGGGTAGTGTGTATGCCGGGGTGCAGGGAATGCTAATGCTGCGAGAGGTGGATTTGATGGTCTCTCAGATTTTGTCTATATTTTTAAAATAAAATGTGTCGATTCTGTTGCATTTCTCCGGAATTGCTGGTACCTCGGTGTCAGGTGAGGGTTTGGTACAATGCTTTATTACTAAAGAGGGCTTTACTTCAGTTAGAGGCTGCGACAATGGTGATGGAGCAGTAAGCAGTTTTGGCCTCTGTAATCAGAATCCTACAGATTCAGCACAGAGATTTGTGGTTGGTGAGGTTTTTGTACCACCATTTCTTTAGGGCTCTGATTGAGCGTTTGTTGGAGGCTAGATAGGGGTGTACCATGGGGTGGCTGGTTTGGTCTTAGCCTGGCTTGGTTTTGGGGGGGCATGAGTGTCCACCAGTTTAATCGCAGAGTTGCTGAATAATTCTAGGAGCCCTGATGCATTCCCTGTGGTGGGGGAAGTCTGAAAAGTTTGCTTCGAGCTCACTGACCCGGAAGCTTTTGAATGAGCTGCCTTGTGTGAGGGGGCATTTGGCCTGAACTTTGTGAGCAATAGTCCTGTGGGTGGCTGATAATGTGATGGCGGTGTGGTCAGACAAGTCAAATGGGATAGGGTCTGCACAGGTGATGCAGGGGGATGATGTGAAGACTAAGTCTAGGGTGTTGCCTTTGCTGTGCATAGGGGAGAGCACAATTTGCTTAAGGTCCATGGAAGCAGTCGGTGCAGAAAGTGTACTTCAAGTGTGGTTGTCAGCCTGTGACTCAGGGACATTCAAATCACAGAGAAAGACATTATTTGAAGGTGCTAATTTGGCAGAGGAGAGAACGATGATTGCCACTCCGCCTCCTGCCCATCCTGGCCCATCCTGGCCGTTCGGCATGTTGGATGCAGTAGCATTGGAGTTGGAGGATGTTGAAAGCATGTGGGGCGGATGGGGTAAACCATGTTTCAGTGATGAACAGAGGATTAGGGTTGTGTTACGAGGTGAGGTCAGCAATCTCTACAGCTTGAGTGACTACTGCTGAGTGAGCATTGATCAACATGACAGAATGTGTGCATGTGTTGGATGGGGGCAAGGGCAATTTTGATGAAGTTCATTGTACATGTGCTCAGCTCATTTATCTTACTATGTAGGTCAAGCAGCTCCTTGGTTCGGACAGCAGCAAACGCTGCATCATGAAATATCTTCTGCATCATATCAGTAAATTACAATACATTTCGTTCACATTTAGAAATCATGTGTTGCACAAATCAGCGATGTAATGAAAACAGGTTGTTCTGCACAGTGTTCTGATAACAATCCATCTGATTTCCGATGAAGAAGGAAACAGTTAATTCCTTTCGGAATCAAATTGTATATTCCATTCAGGGACATTTCATTTTGATTCCATCATTTCCAAAGGATAGTATAAACCAAATTATCCAATGTTCATTTACTCTAGTTACTCACTGGATGCCTGGGTTGCATGAATAGATATGTACAGTGCACAATATGTGTGTTGGTAATCTATATAGCTATGTTCGACCATGAAAACTATATAGAATGTACTATTTGGCAGCTATTTCTTAGGAAATTGGATACTTTTTAGAAAGTGTTTATTTTTAAAAGGTGTTTGATACATGTTTTTGTATGTCTTAACATGTGGGATATGGTACTCGTTTTTCAATATCGTATAACACATGCGTTTTTGATAACGATAAATGTATATGAAAAATCTGTTTTAATTATTTTATGTGTTAAAGGTTTGTAAGAAACCAAAATTACACAATAAAAAGGAAATAAACAAACATGCACAAAAGAGACCTGGAAAAGTAAGGGAAGTCAACCTAGTGGTACATTGCTAAATACTGACAGCCTGACATTTTGCAGCAGCCAAAACATTGTAATTAGCCCAGTGCTTCTTGTACACTGCTAGCTCACAATATAAAGATAATGGAATCTATCAAGTTTCATAATACTGTTTTGGTGGCAGTACTGATTAACTACTGCAGATATGTCTTTCGGAAACGTCATGTACCAACTGCAATTCGCAGACATTAACTGCATTACTACGACTGGATTCTAGTCAATATAAATTGCACATTCCTTTTCCGTTTTACTTACAAAAAAACTATGTTGATACCAACCGTTTCCAGTTGTTGACGGGGAAACACCTTATGTGACATTACATGTAAAAAGCATTAAACATGAACGTGTTTTGGTCAAAATGCAAGGAAGAGGAGTCCCCTCAACCTTGACTTATAAACACTGAGGACAGTTGAATTTGAAAGGGGTCATAGAAATGGCGGCCCATTCTGATGCTTCCGCCTCAGGCTGAAGTTGACTGTGGCACCTCTAGACCCAGTACTTTCACCTGTGTCCCGGTTGCCCTACTTTCTTGGTTTTCCAGTGTAAGCACAGTCTAGGTACTTCCAGCAATTTTCCTTTCTGTTCCCCATATACATTAATAGAAGTTTATCTCTCCCTAAACGTTTTAGCCATCTTCACTCCTACGAAATCAACTTTTCAGCTGTCAAAAGATCCAATGGCGAACCAACTCCAAATAAAAATAACTCCAAGCAACATACTGTCAGAATGTTACTTAACACTTCTGTTGCATTACATACCTTCTCTTGGCCAATCAGAATATTCGGAAAGCACTCTATAATCTCTCGTGCAAACAATGTTCCAAAACATTTTGACTTGAGCATCAGCCTGACAATCAGCACAGAATCAATTGTCTTTAGCTGTTATATAATCATAGACACGCATGTGCAGTTCCAGTCCCCAAAACAACAAACTCTTTTTAGCATTTTCATTGCCCCCCACCCCCGTTGCCTCCCAGGGTGGTAAAATGTAATACAACAGTTGTAAAGTTTACTGTTCTAGGTTGATGTTCATTACATTAGCATTACAAGTAACTTGTGTGTGGTCATTTTCCCAACCATAAAAACACTTGCTTTTTTAGTTGCACTTCTCCATATGCTAATAGCCTAACACACCTGATGACCCTTCCCTGGCTTATAACCCTAAGCTTCGCCTGGGCCTATACCTTAGTGGCAGTCCATTATCCTGCAAATGTGACAACACTCTCAGGGCATGATTCATGACATTATTTGCACGGTTCAAAGTGACTTTGCACTGCTGAAATGTTCACAATGTTAATAGGATACATGCGGGGGTAAGGCTATGAACGACCAAGGAGCCTTATTTCAAGATTCCAGAGAGCCAAACAACCTGTACCATCAGTGGTAATCATAACAACCCACCTACAAGACCACTGATGACTTTGATCTCGAGAAATATCATTAGATGTCACCCCACACCCTTATTGGATGATTTGATCCCTCCTGAAGTCCTCCAATGAATAGTCTGTGTGCCCTTATTTGTATTTCCGATCTAGTTAGTCCCTCTTTTTCTAAATACTTAGAGTTCACGTGATGTCCAACTCTAAGAATATTCTCTATCAGTGTAATTCATCGTTCCATTTCCAGTCACTCTAGCAATTCAATCTATCCGTTTTCATCTTGCA
Source organism: Ambystoma mexicanum (assembly GCF_040938575.1). Lineage (NCBI taxonomy): Eukaryota > Metazoa > Chordata > Amphibia > Caudata > Ambystomatidae > Ambystoma > Ambystoma mexicanum. Next base: position 550,781,823 of record NC_090933.1, on the reverse strand, counting down.
CTGGTAAGGAACCAATAGGCTATAGTACTGGAGATGCACGTGAGAGTAGCTGCTGGTCAGTTTTGCTTGCCTCACTGCCGTGTGATAGTTTGTGTATCGCGCTGATGGGTTATGCGGATTGGGAATCATCCAATCAGGGTGTGTGGTGGTATCTAAAGAGATATCGTGAGATGAAAGTCATCACTGGTCTTGTAGGTGGGTTGGTATGATTACCACTGATGTTACAGGTTTTTGGCTCTCTGGTATCTTGAAATAGGGCTCCTTAGCTGTTCGGAGCCTCTCCTCTCCAGGTATCCTATTAGCATTGTGTCCATTGCACATGGTGATGATATCTCTTATTAATGTGAGGCCATACCTTGAATAGAAAGATGAAATATAGGCGCATATGACTGTAATGTGCGTATCATTTCTTAACAAAGGCATGCTCGTTTGTAATTTTGAGGCTAGGCAGGCGGATTGCTGTAATTGTACACGTGGGGCTTTACTCTGGCATATGAACCTGAAACTGGGCATACAGGGTTGTACTTAGGCAGACAAAGACGTGCATGGGTATAGGATGGGTGAAACCGGGCATATAATGCTGCACATGGTCTAATATGTCAATAATTGGACTGGTCCCTACCTGGGCACATCTTCAAGCTTGGCTGGGCTGATTTGCAAAGCGTTTTTCAATGGGACTTTCCCACTCGAAAATGCTTTTGTAAATCAGCCCCTATGTCTTACAATGTGATTGGTGGACCTGGTGTTCAGTGACTGCACCTGCATTAATCAATACAAGCAGTATCCGATTTGCCAATTCTAGTTATACTAATCATTACACAGTGGATTTTACCGTCATATTTAGGTATGTCTTGTGTGCAAACCATTGAAAGATTCATTGTGTTTAGCTGTTTTCGGGAAGGGCTACATTGTGTGGCAACTCTTCCATATTAAATTCCTATTCAAAGCATATGCTGATGTCATTCACGTTGGTTGAAGCGCCAACAGCTTTTTTATTTTAACACTATTTGCAGTAAACCATACCAAAATATTATGACAAATAAAAATGGGAACATGATCAGGGGAGCAGTAGCGTAAAATATACATTCACAGCTCAACAATGGCTGCAGCCTGACTGGGTGGTGGGCAGAGACCAATGCAGAATGTTTATTTGTACTGAATAATGCATGCTACCAATTGATACCAGTGCAAGCTGTGTTTTAGCTTGCCATTATCATGGTATTTACATTTCTAGGTACACACATGCTTTTAGAAAGCACCCTCTTTGCATGCAAATTCTGAAGCGAGTGGAATTCGAGCAGTGTGCTGCAGCCCATTCCTTTTGGGTAGATGCATATGATGCTAGTAAGCAGAATAGTGCAACTCAATGGAAGCTTGGGGGAGGGGGGAGTGTGTGTGTGTGTGTGTGTGTGTGTGTGTGCGTGCGTGCGTGCATGCGTGTGTGTGTCTCGGGTATGTAAGAAATGCATACAATGCGAATTATGGAAGCGATGGAGAACAACCCCATGGATCCTTGTTGTTTTTAGCAGCACAGGCTAATATAACGCAGAAAGGCATGTTTCTAAAACATTTATCAGCACGTTGGCATTTAGAAGGCATAGCTACTTTCCATCGAAAGGTTAATTCTTTCCTTTTCAACCAGAGTTCAATTTCGGTCTGCATGATTCATGGACATGATTACCTTTCCTGTACCTACCGGGGGCTAATGGAAGCCAGGAGGCAATATGATAATTCCATTTGAACCTAAGTAATAAAAGATTCTTCGAGGTGGACCCACATCGACTGTCAATGGGTGCATTTTTATATTTGCTTCAGCATCTAGACAAGCTTTATTTCACATGTTTAATCCGTAGTAAATATGCATTCAAAGTTACTTATAATGGATTGAAGCACAGGAATACAAATGAAAAGAAAACTGGTTATTAAAGGATACCCTTAAAGCATAACATATCCTTAACTGTATTGAGACAATATAATCTACAATGCCACAGTGGCACTGCTCTATCTCTTTGCATCGTTTTAATGGATATTCATATTCATTTTCATGATCAGTAAGATGCTGGATTTCTAGATTGGAAATGCAAGGGCATGTGTTTACATATTCAGCCACTCATAAAAAAGGAAGGCAAAACAAACATCCAAGGAACTCTATAATATGCACAGTGGGTTTGGGAAAGTGTGCAGTACTACAGTAGATACTTAGTGGGAGTGAACATGTATCTATCGTGTTTCTTTTCTAAACTCTATAGATTTTGACTGGAATTGTTACATCCGCCCAGAATCCCGCTACGCGGTGACGCAGGGCACACTAATAAAAGCCCCGCCCCCAAGCACGGGAGGCAGTTCCGGGCCAACACTTATCCTGTGTGCACGCGTGTTCTTTCGCTCTGGCTGGAGCTGCGCCACAAAGGCCGCGCGGCCTTACATCACATCGCTCCGGTCTCCCCGCAGAGGCCGGATGTAACTATGACGACGAGGAGGAGAATACGAAACACATGCGCTCGTCGCTCGATAGGCTGTTGATTGCCCACGGCCATACAAAATACATTTTTGGACACCCAGTGGGGGGGGACACACACGCAACCCCCCCACCCACAAAAAAAAAAAAAAATTCTATTCCGCTACACCAGAGGAATACGATCCTCAGCTGAATCAACCTGGATACAACCAACAAATGGGCAGGCCACCAAAAAGTGGAAGCACCGAGGCCTTCTACCTGCCTCCCACTGGTCGGAAGCTCCAGGATACATCAGGAAGGCCCACTGCGGAAACACATCCACAAATCCAGCACGGGTGCACGTGGTGAGTGCCTGATCCTGACACTACTGCCCACCTGGAAAGTCAGAAGGGATCGCCCAGGGACCAGCACCGAGGTGAGGCAAGCGAACCCCAGAGATGGCAACCGGCACGTCCACCCCCAGGCCTGGTACACCGTCCAGATTGGCAGCAAACCTGTCGATGTCATCACCACAGGCTCGCCCACAGGGACACTCCTCGGGAGTGATCTAGCCTTTTGACCCATTTACAGACCCGTCGTCAGTCGGCCCCAGGTGGCAGCTATGGATCCAGAAATTCGAAAAGGCGATGGAATGCAAGGACATAACGACTGCCAGGAAGGTGAGGTTGCACCTGCTGGTAAATGTAGGGGACAAGGTACTACGCATATTCAACTCCTTAAACATTGATGATGGCCAGGACGCATACCAAAGTGCGAAAGACGCACTGACAGCGCATTTCCTCCCCCAATTAAACCCGGACTATGAGACATTCTTGTTCTGCACCACCATTCAGGCAGAAGATGAAACACTGGACGCCTACCACACACGGCTTAGGAAGTTAGCCATGTCCTGTGAGTTCACAAAAGTCAAAAAAGAAATCCGGAGGCAGCTCATCAATGGCATCCAATCGGAAAAGCTGAGACGGATGGTACTTGGTGAGAAAGGCATCTCCCTTATACAGATTCTCGAACTGGGTCGACAAAGAGAACTGGCACACACCAGGGCTGCCAACATGGGGGCAACATTACAAAAACTGCAGCCCGCCCTTACCACAGCCATGGTGTCCCATGTCACCAACAGACAATTCACGAGGGACGAGGCTGGTGGCAGCTACGCTCAAAACAGGTGGCAACCACGTGTCCCAGGTCCCACAGAGTGTGGATGGTGTGGTGGACCGCGACATGGACGGCGAAACTGCCCCGCGCAAGGAACAACATGCGGGGCATGTGGTAGGAAGGACCACTATGCGAAGGTATGCCGGTCAGTGGGCACCATGACACAGCCCTCAGAGAACCCTCAAGAAAAGAGCGGGACAAAGAAGAAAAAGCAGGCCAGCACAAGGCGAGTCAAAACGGTCAACTTTTCGACTGAGGAAGAGGGGGATGATGTCTCAGGCACACAACATGAAGCCGGCAAGGAACAAAGGAGAAAAGGGAGGAAGGTCTACCTGGTTTCTGCGTTGGACCAGGGGCAGACAACACAGAGAAAGAACCTCCGAAGGCGCAAATGCGTGGTCAACATCCAAAATCAGCAAGTATGGATGACCATCGACACGGGAGCCTCCGTTAACATCATGCCCACGGGCACGTTCCAGATGTTACAACCTCAACCGGATCTGAAGGGCACAGACACCCTGCTGTTTGCGTACGGCAGCAGGAAGCCTCTACCTGTCGTCGGCAGGTTCTGCACCACTCTCGTCCACGGCGAAAACAGTCTATGGTCAAAAATCTACATCGTGAAGGCGGGAATCGAATGCCTTTTGAGTGCGGACGCGGCTGAAGATCTGGGGCTGGTAAAGTTCATCTGCCAAGTCAATGATGTGCAAGAAGTTGAGAACATTTTGAATCAATACCCCAAACTGCAAAAGGGGATAGGGTGTCTAAAAGGGAAGACCATCAGACTCCACATTGATGAATCGGTACAGCCGAAGGCAGTGTGACACAGGAGGACACTGTTCCACATGCGAGAACAAGTGGAGAAAGAACTCAGATCACTGGAAGAAGCCGGAATAATAGAGGAGTTGACTGGACGCACTCCATGGGTCTCCCCAATGGTAGTAACAAGAAAGCCCAAACAGCCCAGCAAAGTCTGAATTTGTATAGACATGCGTCTCCCGAACACTGCCATCAAGCGGGAGCGCCACATCACACCCACGCTCGACAAAATCGTGGCCGACCTCACAGGGACGCGAGAGTTCTCCAAAGTTGATCTGAAGGCGGGATGCCACCAGCTAAAACTACACAGAAACTCTCGCTACATCACGACCTTCTCAACACATCTGGGGCTGCGGAGGTACAAACGCCTGAGCTTTGGGATATCGTCTGCGGCTGAGGTCTTCCAGCAAACCATTCAAGAGGTCATCCGGGACATACCGGGTGTCCTCAATGTGAGCAACAATATCCTGATTCACGCTCATTACAGGGAAGAACATCTCAAGAGGCTCCAGACGCAACTGGGCAAGCTAGAAGACGCTGGATTGACCATACATAAGGAGAAGTACGAGTTTCTGAAATCTGAAATCACATTTTTCGGGTACAAATTCAGCAGCACAGGCATTTCCCCTGACCCCAGAAGGTTGCAGACATTCAAGCGGCAAGCCCGCCAATGACACCCACTGAAGAGTGCAGTTTCCTGGGCATGGCCACCTACTGCGGTAGGTTCATCTGTAATCTGGCCACTCTCTCGGAGCCCTTACGCGAACTGACCAAACTAAACACCAAATGGTAATGGGGGCAGGAGTGCCAGGAGGCTTTCGAAAAAATTAGGGAGTCCCTGTCCGTCGACACGAAAATGGCGTACTATGACACTGAGCTCCCGACAGAACTGTTCGTGGATGCCAGCCCCGTGGGGCTAGGGGCCATCCTCATGCAGGTCACCAAAGAGGGGGAGAAGAGGCCCATCGCATACGCATCAAGAGCTCTCACGATGACAGAACAGCGATACCCTCATATTGAGAAGGAGGCCATTGCCGTGCTATGGGGGTGTCGTCATTTCCACCTATACGTCTATGGACGGAGATTCACAGCGATCACAGATCACAAACCCCTATTACCCATCTTCATGGGTACATCATCACACCATCCAGCAAGAATCACTAAATGGTTGCTGCACATCCAGCAGTACTATTTTGAACTGGCCTATCAGCCGGGAAGGGAAACCCGGCAGACTACCTCTCAAGGCACCCCCAAGCGGCAACCTCACAAGAAGTCCAAGTGGCCGAGGAGACCGAGGAGCACATATGCCAGGTGGTGCGAGTTATGAGGCCAAAGGCTGTCAGCATCGAGGACATTGTGTCGGAGACCCACAAACACCCCTGCTGCGACTTAGTGAAGGACGCCATCATCTCAGGCGATTGGAAGACCTTCATGAAAAACACCCACAACAGGACAGTGGAAGCGAAGGTTTTTCTCTCCGGGATGTTCACCATCAGACAAGACCTGTCAATGACAGGGAGCGGACTGCTGCTCAGGGGAAATCGGATTGTCATCCCACCGAGCATACAAGACAGAATCGTGGCGCTGGCCACGAAGGACATCAAGGGATGGCACGGACAAAAGCTTGGGTCAGGCACCGGGTGTGGTTCCCACAGATTGACGAGAAGGTCGAAAGGCTGATAAGTACATGCCTACCCTGCCAGATAACCAGGGCCCCGCCTGAACCTGAACCCATTCAGTCTGCGGAACGTGGTCGTGGCCGGTGGGACGCCATTAGCATCGATTTCTGCACGGTGGTCGGTCAAACAACCGAAAACAAAATATCGAATCACAAAAATATCGAAACCAAAATCTCGAAAAAAAAAATCTCGAATTATTTATTTATTTATTTATATGTATTTGTGGGTTCAGGTAAGTATAAAAAAAGGGTAAAATAAAAAAAAAAAATAAAAAAGGGGGGTTGGGGGGGAACCCCCCCATTTCGAAATAAAAACGTATTAAAAAAAAATTCGAGAATTTTGTTTTCGAGATTTTTTTTTCGAGATGTTTTTTTCGAGATTTTATAATTCGGTTTTTTCACTATAAACCTTCTGCACGCTATGGGAAGGCCTCTGCCTCCTAGTGGCCATTGATGACCACTCCTGATATCCCGAAGTCGAAATAGTGAATTCCACATTGGCAGAGGTGGTCATCCCTGCCATAGAGAAAATGTTTGCAAGACATGGTTTGCCCACCACGATCAAGAACGACAATGGCCCCCCCTTCAACGGGGAGGAATTCAAACAGTCCCTGCACAAACTAAACATCAAGTACCATCACATTATGCCGAGGTGGCCCCAGGCGAACAGCGATGTAGAACGCTTCATGAGGACCCTAAACAAAGTACTAAGAGTGGCAAAGGCGAACGCCAGCCCGTGGAAGATTGACCTATACCGTTTTCTGCGGAACTACCGGGTCACCCCTCACAGCACGACGGGCGTCCCGCCAGCTGACCTCATGTTTGGCACAATCATAAAATCCTCGATTCCACATCACCCCAGCAGGACCCCGGACGAAGTCGATGAGGAGCGCACGGAGAGAAGGAGAACGAGTGCCAACACACACATGAGTGTCAAGAGGAGGGCGAGAACGTCCGACCACCAGGTGGGTGACCAAGTAGTCATGCTGCGAAATCCGACAAAGTCAAAACTGGACACCAGATACAACGAGCTCCCATGGACCGTCAGTGGCAGGCAAGGGACCATGGTGACGGTAACGAGAGGACGCCACCAGGTGACAAGAAATGCGTTGTGGTTCAAGGCGGTGCCACAAAATCTGTGGACCGATGGCGAAAGCCACCAGGAAGATGAAGCGTCTCAGTCCAACGAAGAAGAGCCCACGCCCCTCCAGGACGAGGCAGCGGTGGGTGACAGGATGTGGGAGCAGTGGAGCGAGCCTGACACGGGTGAGCCGGACAGAGAAGGTGAGCCACCCAATGGGACAGCGGGGGTCAGCCCCAGACGTGGGCGATATAGTTTGAGAACGGCCACAAGACCGCCCGGCAAGCTCCAAGACTATGTGTGGTAGTGGACCTCCTGCAGACTGTGAGTAAGGAGGGTCCATGGATGTTTGATGAGTTTAAAACTGTTTGAAGTGAAAGTTACAGCATGTTGTGTTAATGTTAACCTCATTTGAAATAAAGGAGGAATGTTACATCCGCCCTGCATCCCGCTACGTGGTGACGCAGGGCACACTAATAAAAGCCCCGCCCCCGAGCACGGGAGACAGTTCTGGGCCAACACTAATCCTGTGTGCACGCGTGTTCTTTCGCTCCGGCTGGAGATGCGCCACAAAGGTTGCGCGGCCTTCCATCACATCGCTCCAGTCTCCCTGTGGAGGCCGGATGTAACAGGTATATTGGTTTGCGGCTCCCTCTTCTGTTCTGGAGGAGGATTCAAAAACCCCAATACAGCGCGTTGTTTGGTGCGTTTGTAAAAGTGTACCGTCTGTATGAGATACCTGACAGTGTTACGTATCTATTGTGCTTGTAATTTGAACTCTATTGATTTTGACTGGCATCTCGGTGTGTGGTTCCTTCATCTGTTCTGGAGGAGCATTCAAAAATCCTAGTGCAGTTTGTAGCTTGCACGTGGCTCAGTGCATTTGGGAAAAGTGTGCCGTCTGCAGCTGTGGCTCAGAGCTGGCTGCAACCAGTCAAGGAAAAGTTATTGGTGAGTTATTATTCTTATATCACAGTCCCGCCATGTCTAACTGTTGCTTACTAAATTGCACTATAGTAAGCCGGGGAATCAGAAAGTCAAGAAGCCTAAGGGCAGACCTAACACATATTGCTTGCGCCCGAAGGGCTCGGCAGACACCCCCCAGCCGCCCATAGTTAATTCTACAGAAACGGAGGCGGCAAGTCTACAAGGTGTGTGTAATTACCCCTTTCTATGCTCAGTCAAGGACAAACGCGGGCGGCTCCCGTGTCTTATTTGCCTATGCAGTTTCATTTCTATTGTTTTATTGCATCAGCTGCCGCAGTTTTAACACTGGCGACGAAGCTGAACCAATGTGCGCCTCACACCAGGCAACGTGCCAAGTGTCGCTGGTCTCCTGCAGCCAAGAACAGGTCAGAAGCCCATAAAAATACAAGGGAACGCAGTGCATGAACATTGAGTCTTTCCCCTGCCTGGTCGGAATCCAGTCCCTAAACTTTGTATGGCAACAGGCACTCACATGACAATACCTGCAGTGTGTCAGCTGGCCTGGTTGGCGGTGCAGTCCATTACAGAACGCGTCACATGACGGTGCGAATACGCAGCAACTGGAGGCCCTGCCCTCCGCTGAAACCTGATTCCATCAGCACACATGGCGTGTTCGACGTTCTGTGCCCTGAATTTCTCAGCATCACCAGGGAGCAAATCTCTTTCACTTTCAATCACAATGTGTATTAACTACTGCATCACCACAGAGGTAATTATTTTACTTCAATTTCATCATGCATCTTCACATTCACTGCATTGCCACGGAGGCAACTGGGACATTGAAACCAGTAGCCATAGTCAGAAAGGAGAGAGCATGTGACCAGGAAAGCCCTGTGGTCACAAATATACATATAGACAGTACTGTCTGCAGGAACATCCACAGTGTGCCACACAACGTATCTACGGATGATAACCTCAAGGTGAGCTTTTGCCCCCATTTTCTACAACTAGTACTCTGCCATCATGTTCGACAATTAGGGTGTCAGCAGCTCAAGAAGCCCACCAGCCACCTCATCCCCCCACAATCCAGTGTCCAAGGAGGAGGGAGGTCATGAGTCCCTGCAACTCCAGGCCATACAACCATTTTACATCTCTGATACCAGTAGTCTGGCACCAAGGTGGAGCAGGTGGCTCAAGGAACTTAATAAATACATTGATGTTACAGGGGTCAGGGAGGAACGCCGCCTCGGAGGCATACTGCTGCACTCGTTAGGCCCCATTGTGAGAGATATTGTAATTGAAATGCCGGCAAAACTTGACTGATACTTTCCAGGGTATTATTGACTTGTTTTACAATTATTTTTCCCTGCCAAAAAACACCATATTTTCCACACATCTACACAAGACAAAGGGGAAAGCATGGACAACTTCACCATGAGATTGCAGAAAAGGGTCAAGTATTGCGATTTCGACAGGTATTCAACAGAGGAAGCCCTAAACTCACAGGCCCTAGTAGGATGTGAATCGCCTGTCTTCAGAAAAAAACTACTGCAAAAAAGTAGGACCCTTGACAAAATCCTACAACTTGCCAGAGCAGACACTGCATTATCCCTGCAGACTGAATCTTTAAGCAACATCAAAATGATGCAAACCACCTCCATGGCTTCCCTGTGACCCGTGCATATGTCAAAACGCAGTCAAGAACAGAAGAAATGTTATAGGTGTGGCTACAACTTCCCGCACATTGTCCTATGCCCGGCTCTAGGACACCACTGCGATAAATGTGGAGGTGAGAACCATTTTCAATCGGTGTGTAAAAAAAGAAAGTTATTCCAGAAAGCAGAGAATCATGGAGATACTAGACGGTGGGAAAATGATTGGTCAAGGCGGGAAATCCCTTGTTGAAGAATCTGGCAGTCCCCTGCATCCAGCAGACACAGTTTCCACAGCAAAAGCAGGGTGTGGTCCCATAGAGACAGACGCCATGAAGAGGCAGGACAGTCATGCCACAAAAATGATTCACACACGTGAGTGACATGGCAGAGGATAATGATCTTGGAGGCCTCGCCGCGTTGGCACAATGAATCAGATACATCATTACCGAGTGGGGACAGAAAAAGAGGCTATGTACATGCCATAGGAAATGGCACAGCAACACAATACAGCCCAACTCTGCTACTACAGATCAAAGGCACATCTGAATATTTCTCATAGATACCACAGCTACAGTCAATGGCATCAACGTAGAGACCTACATGCCCCTCAACATCAAGAAAGAACTAAAGACAGCAGACATTGACATATATCCGTATAGCACAAATACTCTGCTCGACTGCAAAGGAATGTTCAAGGCCATGTCTACATACAAGGACAAGAGAATGAGGGTCATGATGTACGTAGTTAAAAGTGAAGTCACAGGAGGCAGCATCCTCAGTTTCTGATCAGCTATTTAGATGGGCCTGGTGCATGTAATGTATCAGATTATTTTGGCCTACACGACCAGCCCAAAAGAAATGAAGACACAAATGTTCCCGTCACTGATCAAGGGTCTTGGGAAAGTTAAAAGGAAAGCAGATTAAGTTGCACATTAATACTCACGTTAAACCAATAGTGCAACATTACCAGCTTCAGGACCCACACCTTGGGTGTCGCCCATAGGACCAGTCCCCAAAAAGGATAACAATAAGAGCATTTTCATCTGTGTGGACATGAGGGCATCCGATGTTGCAATTGAAAGAGAGCGGCACATGGCGCCCGGAATGACTGATATGATGTACCCATTTCATGGGGAAAAAATCTTTTCCAAGTTAGATTTAAATAAAAGATATCATCAGCTTGGACTACATCCAGACTCTCGTTATATAACCACCTTCTTCACACACTTAGGGTTCTTCAGGCATAAACGTCTTAGTTTCAGGGTATCCTCCGCTGCAGAGATCTTTCAGGATGAGATACAACAGGTCATCAAACACATTCCGCACTGCCTAAACTACAGTGATTATATCCTGATATTCAGAGTGACCCAAGAGGCACATGATTACACACTGAGGGGGTGTGCATGGCACTCGAAGATGCAAATCTAACATTAAACGCAGACAAATGTGAGTTAAGCAAATCAACGTTCAAATTCTTTGTGCACATCCTTTCACACAGAGGCCTTCAACCAGATCCAGACAAAGTGCAACGCTGGTAGAAGCTCCCACACCAAAATCAGTGTCTGCCATCAGATCATTCTTAGGCATGGCAAGTTATTGAACTAGGTACATTGAAGACCTTGCTTCAGTCAGCACATCCCTCCGCCTACTCACTGGAAAGGGGTAAGATTTCACATGGTCGGCCAACTGTGAAGAGGCTTTTCAAGAAATTAAAAGATGTATCGCCTCTGCCTCATGCATGCCACACCACGATGCAGTATGAGAAACAGAGCTAAAAGTTGACGCCAATCCCGTTGGCCTTGGGGCTATCCTCACGCAGATAAAGCTAGGTGTGTCACCATCCTCAGCAAGATGCATAGTGGCCAATGTAAGTCACAGCCTATCCCTTGAGAGAAAGAAAGTCTCGCTGTTGTATGAGCGTGCAAGCACTATAATTTTTTCATGTACGGTTGACCAATTACCATCAGAACAGGTCACCAAGCCCTCACGACCATATATGGCAACAGCCAAGAAGCCACCCTGCATCAGCAGATGAGGGCTATGTTTGCAAGAATATTCCTTTAGCATCACACATCGACCAGAAAAGACAACAATCCTGCTGATTTTTTATCCAGATATCCTTTACCCACCAAAGATGACAGTCAGTCCACCAAAGCAAACCAATACTTAAATAACATTGTGAGTAATGCATTGCCAAAGTCAGTCACATTACTGCAAATATTGGAGGGTACGAAGCAAGACCGTTTGCTCACAATAGTAAGAGATTGTGAAACATCGGCCAAGTGGCATCAAAGAAACAACCATGAGAAGTCCAAGTCAGCAGCAGAAGAGAAACAACTCCAGACATTTCGCCTAATTGGGCACACCCTGTCTGTCTCGCCAGATGGATTACTACTTAAGGAAAACAGAATCATCATCCCTGTAAGCCTGCAGGATCAAGTAATTGACTTAGCACACATAGGACACAGTGGCATCGTATCTACAAAGCGGCAACTCAGGACAAAGCTATGATTCCCACGGGTGGAACAGACACTGGGAAAATGCATAGCTTTCAAAGCAGTTGAGCCATGAATATCTCAAAATGACAACAATGCCCCAGCAAGTGTGGGACGAAGTCAACATATTTGGTCTGTTTCCCAATGGCAAATATGTGCTAATAATCATGGACAAGATTTTCAGGTTTCCGGTTATACATCTGATTCACTCCATGGGCGCTCAGTCGGTCATCCCAGTGCTGGACAAAACATTTGCCGATTATGGCATTCCCACCATTTTAAAGTCAGACAAAGGAGTGCCACTCAGTGGGCATGATTTTGCCATGTTTGCAGAACATCTAGGTTTCCAGCACCGCAAAATCACACCGCTCTGGATTCAAGACAATGGGACAGAAGAGAGATTTATGGCCAACCTAAAACGTACCCTACAAATCTGCTTGATTACCAAGGGATTGTTCATGCAGGCCATCTGCACTTTACTCCAGGACTACAGGAATACATCGCACAGCTCCATGGGAGTATGCCCTTCTGCATTAATGGTTGGTTGGGCGATGAGAACCTCTTCGACAAATAGTGAAACCAAGGCCTGAGAAAAGGATCGGGAAAGCAAGCACAAAATGAAAGAGTATGCTTACCACCGAAGGAAGGCAAGGACCCGTAATTTTCAAGTAGGAGATCAAATACTAGTGCGCTAAGCGCAAGACTCAAAGGAAACACCTGCGTTCAAACCAGAGCTGCTGACAGTGACTCACATCCAGGTAACCATGGTAACCACGGCCAGTCCCACCGGCACTGTCACAAGAAACTCATCATTATTTTGGTCATGTGATGGAGATTTGACTCATGAGAAAGAAGAGCCACCAAGTTATGAGGACCTGTCAGATGCAGACTCTGAGTTCATGGGTGGAGATGTGGACTCAGACGACAGTGAGAGTGACTGCAACACCAGAAGCACTCACACTCTGCGGAGCCCGTCTAGAAGGGTAATTCGCAAACCGTCAAGATGGATTGAAGAAATGGGATAGAACCCCAAGTTGTTTGTTAAGCAAGGGGGAGATGTAATGTCCCCTTTCTATGCTCAGTCAAGTACAAACACTCCACCTGTCCTCTTTTCATTACTTATGCAAGTTGCAACCCACCATATATAAAGGCAGGGTTACCGCCAAGTTTCATTTACATGTTGGCGAATAAAGAAGAATAACTTACACGCGGGGTGCCGGTGTCTTACTGCCTATGCAGCTTCATTTGTATTGTTTTATTCGATCCGGTCGCGTAGATTTAACAGTGTGATGCACAGGGTTCCAGTTAATACTGCCGAGACTGAAAGGGAGCAGCTGGGAAAATTGCAGCCCTTTTCTGCCAAGTAAGCAGTGACATGCATGCCGAGAGAATCACAAAAGACAATGGTTGCGAGATGTACAGCACTATATCCATTGTAGTGATTAACAACTCCCAAATAAATCTTTGATTCTGCCTACAACACGAAAATGCTACCATGGATACTCAGACAGGGAGAGAAGAAGAATGTGCTGTTGGTCCAAAAGAGGGGAAAGCCACCTCGGCTAAATCACAGCTCAACTATGACCTCAGACTCATTTACTGAAGTACACAGTCAGCAAGGTGACGATCCACTATTAGTCCGATCTATCTTAACCTCAGGAGCGGGAAGTAATGTGGATAAACCAGTCCCACTTACTGCAGCTTTTCCAAATGGTTCCCGCCTTCTGGGTTTTGCACTCTGGTAATATTGACTTTGTTGACATGATGGACCAAACTAGGAACACAGCTTCTATAGTCCACTGTTATTTGAGTGAATTAGTATGGCTCATCAGATCCCATCTGCCCTACTTTTTGAGATTGAGCTACGACCTGGACATTGGCTGTGAAGCCAGGGTGCGAAGGATAACCTAAAGCTGCCACGGGTCACAATGGATCTTTGAATACCTTCTACCAAGTGTGGGAGATTGGTCACAAGTGAAACATTGAGAGGTGCTTGGACAGCCCAAAGAGTGAATGGATCTGGCTAGCGTTTTTTTTGCCTTTGACAACCAATGCTAAACCCTGAACTTGTAGCTTTCTTAATTGGAACACTCGGGGTCATGGACATTATTGTTCCCAGGGGGACGCTTTGCCTATTTTAACTGAAGAGGACATTCTTATGATACTTGAAAGTTGGCTCCAAAGGTGTTTCTTATTGGACGTCTATAGTGTAGTCATATTAAGGCTGAACAACGCCATAAGGATCGTCCATATGGCGGATTGATGATTTCTGTAAGACAACCATTGTATGCTTCTGAAATAAGATTACCTCTTGATGTGAAGAAAGTGCTTGCTGTTGAAATAAGCTTTAAAGCATAATTAAATTAAAAAGAAAATGCTAGTGGCTATGGTGTCCGACCATCCAGGCGGTGCATATTCTGGGGATATCCAGGAGACCTTAATAGTGATATTACTGGATTGGTTACCATCGAATAATGAAGGAATGGTATTAGTAGGGATGACTTGAATGCACATATTGTAGATGATGAGTTAGGGGATGTTAGCACACCGAGCTGACAAATGCGTGACAAATGTGTGACAAATGCGTGACAAATGCGTGACTTCTTAATGTCCCTCTATATGGCAAGAAGTTGTACCTGATATATCCTGGCATGTAGTGCTGGTATTCTCCTACATCATTCTCATGATGGTGGAACTGGATTGAGATTCATTTCGTTATCACCTGTCTATGTAAATGAACCCAAGGACTCAAGACCCTCCATTTCAGAATTTGTTGTTACTGGGAATCACAGATAAAAAGTACCCACTGATGCACCGTTTTACCTTGTCTCAAGTCGTTCCTTATATGTCCTGAAGAGGGCTGGGCCCGGTCTGTTGGTTAGAATGTGGAGCCCCACACAGGCCTGAACTCTTGAGTCGATGACTCAAAAAACTAAAAAGACAAAAATTAAACTTGAAAAGAAAAACCTATTTACATAACTAAAACAGGATACACAAACATACAAAAATTGCAGAAAAAACATATGCAATGTGACCATCTAAACAAAGAAAAATATGTGTGAGACATACACTAAAAAGTACAGTGTAACTAAATTGCAAACTGAAATCGATCACATGTAGTTAAAAAAAGAAACCAATTTGGTTATAGCGCATATCACTGTCAACACGAATTGAGTAACACAACCCAAAAAAGAATTGTCTGTTTGTGTATCCTGTTGTAGTTATGTAAATAGGTTTTTCTTTTCAAGTTTAGTTTTTGTCTTTTTTTTGTCTATGGTTCTATGGTATTAGATTAAATAGGTTGTTGTAGAATGTATATGTTAAATTGACATAGAGTTTAGGGATGAATGTGTGTGCATGGCCACAAGTGCAAAAAGTTAGTGCAGCAGTAATGTATCCACATGGAAAGCTCACAACATGATACTCCACCTGGTGAGCCCAGCTGACCCAAGCACTCCACAATGCCACCACGTTGATTTCCGCCAATCATGGATCACTGCACCTACATTATACATAGTAGCTAGTCGTCGCCATTCAATCCCCATGATTTTGTGCCCCTTATAGCTTACCTCACCCATGATGTGTTTTTGTAATAAATATGACTGTCTTTGCTATTGCCAGACAAAGCGCTCTCGGAGTTTGCAGAGTCCTTTGCATGCCCTATATCAATTTAGATAAAGCCTTTTATATCTCACCCGCACTTGGTCCTGGTCTCATTCCCTGCTGGGGTGTGTCCATTATTTACTCCCACTGTTGAGTTTAACTGCCTTTTGGGGGATTCTCACGTTCAAGTGGTGACCCTGATGCAATAGAGTTCTTTTTGTCCCTTTTTGGCACGAGACGTCCCCGTACACCGTGGAGATGCACGGCGCGCCCCCTCAAGAGAGCTGCCCGCCTACAGCAACTGGTACGCTTAGACGTACGCATGCAGTGGGGTGAGAGGGTATGGGTCCCTCTTCAAAAAACCCTTAGTACCGCTCACCGGAGCCAGGGGCGGCCATTGAGCATGGGACAGCGCCGCCTGGATGGACCGGGTCCGGAGAGTCTCGGATCAAGACGGGTATGTGAGTATTAAGTGCTAGTGACATTAAAAGGAGTCAGATATTGATAAGAGTGTACAAGGTTAAGCTAAGCAAAAGGGGGTTCTTTTAGGGGTAAACTGACTGGTGATTTCATACTTTTCTCTTTCTGTTGCATATGGTCATTAGGATAAGTTTAGGAGATTACAAGGTAAAAAAAAAAGGAAGACGTGAACTTAGTTCTGCAAGGGGGTAGAAGGCGGCGTCGCATACTGCTATCTTGACTAGAACTGGGAATAAGTGAAACAAGGGAAAATATAAGTAAGAGTCTCTGAGGAGTAGAAGACTTGGTGTATAAGTTAGAAAAGCCTTTTTCTTTCTCATCTTTTCTAAAATATAAGGGGAAGATCTGACATTTCATGGTCAGAGGGTGAAAAGGGTCAGAGTAAATGGGATCCTTTGAATAAAAACTGTGAAGGAAGGAAAGGGAGGTATATGTTATGTGTTGTAAGTAAAACGTTTGTCAAAGTGACATCATGTATTGAATATGTTATGCTTCTTTTTTTAACTACAATGTGGTGACAAAGTGATAAATTGGTTATATCAGGATTTGGTGAAAAGTAGTCATGGTAAGTGTGACCTTTTGAAATTAAGTACCCAGGTTGTAACAGAGACATATAAATATTTAAGAGCTGCCATCATTACAAGTGTGCACACAAGGTACCCTGATTAACGCAAGGTGACACCAGTGAGTGAAAGACAGGGGAACAGCATTGGGGCTGAAACACCCCTGGCCCATATTTGCCAAAATTTACCAGGCTATGTGGAGCGCATAACAAAATACCATGACCAATGTGTCACGGAATTAAAGGGGGAAGGGCTACCCCAGGTATGGCCACAAGGAGGGTCATTTGACAAAAGCGTGTTGGACATGGTGGCCACATGCCTGTTTGTAAAGTACAAGGGGAAACAATTGCACAATAGACGAGATATATTAGATTTATGGAGGCTATTCGGAGAAGTAAGCCAGATCAAAAGAAAGGAAATAGCACAAGAACAGAGTGCCACTCCCCTGGCAACAGAAGGAAGTGAAAAGAAGAGTGAAGGTAAGGAAGGGCAGGTAGAGGCAACACGATTGTATCCCCTTTTGAAAAAACAAGTGCCCGCTGAGGGATACAGTGAGCCAGCATACATGTCTGCACCTACTCCCGTAATTGCACCCCAACCCACTGCACCCCCACTGTATGATTGCCCTAGAACAAGTGGACAGGTGAGTACCCCGACAATAGACATTGAGAAATTCACAGAAGATTTAGATTCCAGATTATCACTAGCCCGAAATGAATTATCTAGACTACGAAATGCATATGAACAGAGTGGACCCAGCACTTCTAGGATAGAGAAAACACAGAGGGTGCAGACGCCGGACAGGTCCATAGAAGAAGGGTGGAAAAATGGGGAGATACTATTTCGGATACAAGAGGCGTTGACCAGAAGAATAGAGTTAGAACAACACACGCCCAAGGGGAACATAAGGGACGAAGGAATGGCCCCTGGAGGTATGGAGGAGCTGTGGGGTGACATAGAGGAAGACGAGTTGGAAGGAAGGAGAATAATGATTGCGTCAGGAGGGGCACAAGTGAGGTTAGATGAAACACCCCTAGGGAGGGCTATGGAGGAACAATAGAAGGGGAGGTGAAGGAGCAGAATAGGAAGAATGGCAGCCTTAGGAAGGAAAGGATCAAAGGTGAGTATTGGGGAAGGAATAAACAATAGGTTACAGCTGCCCTTGATACACAGAGGAGGGCAGAGGCCAAACTACATACCCTGGGCTCAGATGGATAAGGCCAACTTGTTGAAATGATTGCCCCCACCGTTGGGAGGAGCAAGTAAATGGATATATGCATTCGAGAAACACACAGCAGGGGTTCCACTAGCTGTTGGTGATGTTAAAAGCTTGTTGGTATCTGCAGTGGGTGATCAAGCTGACAGGGTTTGGGCAAAGGTTGGCTTCCCAGGGATAACATTAGATTGTGACCGCCATGATGGTGCTTCTTTCAATACAGTATGCGCAAGGATCTGGGATGCCTTGAGAGACACCTTCCCAGACACACCAGATGTACAATGAATGATGGGGAAGATGCCATGGATTTCATTTACTGGTGCAGGAGATGTGGAGAGCGGAAACGGGTATGGCCTGGGTTCAATTAACATCTTTGTTTTACTTTATAATAAAGAGAGGGCTCCCAAAGAGGTTAAGAAAGCACTCGACAAAATAGCAGGAATAGAAGCAAAAGGTTGGCGAGAAATACAAAGCATAATAGTACACCACTGCAAAAGAATGAAGGAAAGGGAGAAGGAGATAGTACAGAAAAGGTTGGCAGACGAGGCAAAATTAATACAAACAAAACTGGTGAAGGTCGCAGCAGCTGTAGCCGCACTCCCCACAGATAGAGAAGCAGAGGAGGAGGAGGGGTCAGTAGCAATCCAAGGGGGAATGGCAGCCAATTGGGTGGGAAATGGGCAATCACAGTGGAACCGACAGGAACAGAGCAGAGGACCGCAGCGGCAAGTGTTGAGCGCAAGGGGAGGAAGAGGTGGGTACAGAGGGCACAGAAATGGTGGTTCGGGTACGGAGGGAATTGCAGGTATGGAGGCCCGGGCCCAAGGGGGGGACAATGAAATTGTTGGAATAGCAGGAGGTGGGGGCATTTCTCACAGGAGTGTAGGAGCAGGCCAATGAATAATTAACAAAAAGAACAGCAGTATGGCCACCCCCACCCGGGGAGCCCATACGGGCTACTGATGGGCGGTGGAGGGGGACAAGGAGAGCAAGATCAGAGGGGCCCAGAGGAGCATAGGGAGCAAACGCATAGGCCCTCATTACAACTCAGGCGTTAAGGGTGCAACGGCGCCGTCGGCGCCGTTAACCCTTAACACCTGATTACAAGTGTCCCTTTGCGGGTTGGTGTTTAACGCCTGCTTTTAGCAGGCATTAAAAATCCAACCCGCAAAGGGACTTTGGAGCTAATTACGGCACCGTAATTTACGGTGCCGTAATAAGCGCCTTCCCCATTCCCATTATGCCCTATGGGGGCAAAAATGGGAATGGGGAAGGGCAAATGGTGAATGGGGAATTATCGCCCCACTCACCTGCCAAGGTTGTAATGAGGGCCATAGTGTCCAGCAACACCCACAATGCCGCAAACACAAGCCATACACACAGGGCAACCCTTTTGCCACAACCGCAAATGGTGCACCTACACCCTTTGGAGGGGTGGCCATGGTATCAGGAAATGTTTTCAGCCAAGGGGGTACCACGAACACCCGGAATAGGACAGCCCACAGAGAACACTTGCGTGTCCAGTACTATCAAAAACCCTCGATGCATCAGAGGAACCATTGATAGGGGTGGAGATAGGGAACAAACAATTCATTTTAATGGTAGATTCGGGAGCTGAAAAGTCATGCCTACGAGAAGGCAGGTTTCTCTATTTAATCGTAAATTGGAGACGCTGGGGTTCTCTGGGGCGGTGATCGAAGTTGCTTATACAGAAGATTTGGATGTAACAGTGGGGGGTAAAACAATACGAGCTCCCCTGTTGTATTATGAACAATCTCCGATCAACTTGCTGGGGAAGGACCTCCTCAGCAAGCTCAACATGACTATTTCTATTAACAAAAGGGGGATAGTTTGCTCGATACCCGGGATCTGCCCGTTGCGAGTCATGTTGTTAGTACACACATGCGCAACAGTGCCAGAAGTACGCGGCATACCAGTGGACCCAGACATCTTTATTCTGGGGTTGAAAACACTAGCACGAGTGGTGCCAGAATTGAAGTGCCAGGAGTGGAGGGTGCCTGCCGAATTTGTTTTCCGCCCTGTAGTACGTCCAGAGATAGTGCCAGGAACAGTTATGTCATTAGACTTGCATGGAGTACAGGTTTCAGCGCAGATGATAGCAGTTATTGTAATGGACATACATGGCTGCCAGTGGCGCACAGTATTGTACATCAATGCAAACATTGCTCTGCGAGATTTATCCAACGAAGACCTCTTCACAGATTCAGACAGTGATGGGAAAATAATAATGCAGACCGCAATCCCCTGTGACATCATGATACAGACAAGACAGGTGCCAGTGCAGCTGATGGCAGTGGCAGGAGCGCCGCCTTCATTTTTTGACAGTGACATGCAATCAGTACCGGTTGACCTGTGGACCACCGGCCCACATGATGTGGGACTGTTGCATGAAGTAACAATCGGATTAGATAAAACTCAAACAAGGAGCATTACTTCCCAGAGTTAAACATTACCCCCTGTCCCGGGAAGCAGAGGAAGGGATAAAAGAACCAATCACTGCATTGTTAGCACAGGGAATAATTGTGCCATCAAATTCACCATGTAAATACCTGCATTTACCCCATCAAGAAAGAAAAATGCGGGGCTTGGAGGATGATCCAAGACATACGCCCACTCAATAATGTCATACAGAAAGAATTCCCATTGGTCCCCAACCCTGCATCAATTCTATGCAGTATACCGAAAGGTGCATCTTGTTTCACAGTGGTCGACTTGAAGAACGCATTCTTCTCTGTACCACTAGCTGAAGAGTCCCAATATCTGACCGAATTTACATCGGGAGGAAAGAGATATGAACATTGTAGGTTGCCTCAGGGGTACTGTGAAATCCCAAGTACACAAGAGGATTTTACACAAAGATCTAGGAAATGTGGTCACAGACAGCACAATTATCCAGTATGTGGATGATTTACTGATTTGTGGAAAATATGAGGATGAGTGCACGAAAGATTCTATTACTCTCTTGACATTATTGGGCCACAAGGGTTACAAAGTAGACAGAGAAACATTACAATATTGTCAACAAGAAGTGTTGTATTGGGACAACCAGTGCTTTAAGTGGGGTAAGAAATTGAGGGGGGGCCCTCGTTTGGGGGCGTGGCATCCGCTGTGGGCGTGGCTTAAAAGTGCACAAATCATAGTAGGGTGCGCAAACAAATATATAAATGTAGTAGAGCATTTATATATTTGTATGCGTACTAGTATGGTTTGTGTATTTTTCAAGCCTTCTTTTATAAACATAGCAATGTTACATATTTCTACGTTTATAAAAGATGGCTTGAAATGTACACATTTCAAGGCATCTTTTATAAAGATTTGCCAAAGGAGACAGGCACCTCGGGCTCAGTGATCGCTGCTGTGAGCAGAGATCACAGAGCCCGAGGCGTCTTTTACCCTATGGGAACCCGCGGGCTCCGTGATATAATCTACATATTAGATCATGGAGCCTGCAGGTTCACAGAGGGTCAGTGACCTGGCGAGGGCAAACAAAGGAACTGTAACTTCCCTGATGACCCCTCAGATGGGGGGTCATCAGGGAAGTTACAGTGACTGACAGAAGTGCCAGCCAGCCTCAGCGACGCTGTGGCTGGCTGGCACTTCTGTCCACTTGCCTAACGTTACACTGGCGGGCACATCTCCCGTCGCGGCTGCGGCCGTGACGGGATAATGCGTCCTGCCATGGCGTGGTGGGACGGGGTCCCCGGCAGGGCCCCGGCTCAGCCCCACTTTTTGGAGACTGGCGGGGCCCGGCCCCGGCAGGCCCCGGCCCACTTAAAGCACTGGGGACAACTGATCTCAAAGGAAGGTAAACGAACCATACCAGACAGGGTGGCTGCCATCAAAGCAGTAAGCAAACCAAAAACAGTGAAAGAAATTCAGAAATTCCTCAGCATGTGTAACTACTGCCAAGCTAGGATATCAGAATATGCAGGATACACAAAGCTATTACTGCAGGGTCTCAAGAAAGCACAGAGAGAAAAGACAGACATACAATGGACAGCAGAAATAAATAAGGATTCACAACACTCAAGGAGCTAATTTCAATGACCCCAGTACTCGCGAACCCACACTATGAACGCAAGTTTTACTTATATTCATATTGCAGCGGGATGCTTATGACAGCAGTCCTAACACAAAAAACATCTCTGGGGCACAAACCATTGGCCTATTACAGTGGATCACTGGATGCGGTGATGCAAGGGCACTTCGCCTGCGAACAATATCTGCATCAGCAGCGTTCGCAACTGAAAAGAGTGCAACAATTGTGATGGGATGTTCCATGACCCTGTTCGTACAACATTCACTATTCGCCATATTAGAAAGATCGAAAAGCACCCTGTTGTATTATTGACCACTCAGAGAGCCAAAGCATATGAAGCTATTCTGTCCAGCACTAATATACACATAGTAAGATGCAAAACAGTGAACCCTTCAACATTTATCACAGAAGCATGCACAGTGGAAGACATGCAAACACATGATTGTGCAACATACAGAGGAGAGGATGGGGATACGCCCACAGTAAGTGAAAATGCACTTCGCCTATATGACTACTACAGTACACAGGGGGTTGGCTAGATGGGGGAGAAGAGGATTTCACAGAGCAGATGGTTCCCCTGTGCAACACGCAGAGTTACTCAAAGCATTGATAGAAGCACTAGAAGAACCTAAAATTGTAGCCATAGTGAAGTGCCAGACCCATACAAACAATACTGACGTCATCTCTTTGAGAAACGCGGCAGCGGACGCTGCCTTGAAGGAAGCATCATACTTAACGAAACAAAGATCAGGTGAGTACTTAAAACAGAAAAACATGGAAGAGGATCGCCCAGATGGTTTTGCTCAATGCCCATATTTCAAAATTAGAACTACAAAACAGGGCATCATATGAGGAAAGGGAGCTATGGGAAAAAAAGGGGGTGCAGACAGTCATCCACAGACCTCCTGTGCCGACAGAACAACACAGGTAAAGTAGTAATGCCCCACAAGCTACTAGATATGGCGTTCCAACAGCTTCACTTTCCAGCTCACAATGCAAAACAGCACATTGCCACAGAGATGCAAGAGAATTGGTTTATCCTAGGATTGCAGGAACAAATTTCAAAACTTTAAATGGAATGTACAACCTGCCAAAAATACAATTTAGGAATGACATTGAGAACATTGCGAGGAACATTGCCCAAGCCAACAGGACCCTTTAGGGAGCTGAATATTGATTATGCAGACATGGGAGAAAGGTGCAATGGGTCACGCTGCATGATAGTGTTGGTTTGTCTATTTTCAAGATGGGTAGGTTTTTAGTCCGGGAAGTGTTTCCGCGCTGGGGAATTTGTAACGTAATTCGGTCTGTTAATGGCACACATTTTGTCAATGATCTGTTCAAGGAGGTTACTGCCCTGCTAGGAATTCAGCATACACTGTGTGCTATTTATCACCCGCAACGTAATGGCGTGGTTGAGAAGATCAAAGGCCTCCTTAAGGAGAGGTTGTCAAAGTTGTGTTTTAGACTCAAGAGAAATTGGGTGTACTGCTTGCCTCTGGCCTTGTTTGAGTTTAGAAATCAACCCACCAAGGACCACCACTTGTCCCCCGATGAAATAGTGACATGAAGACAAATGCACACTGCAAATTCTCCACATGCCCACAGAAGCGCTACAGTGTTAGGAGAGGAATTCAATGAATACTTGACAAAGCTGACAAAGGCAGCCCGTACGAAAGCTAAACAACTAGCACCCCCATTCACACGCAGGGAATGTAGTGAAACAATGACACCTGCAGCAGACAGCCCAACAGGTAAGTGGATGCCAGGGGACATGGTGTATATAAGGAGTTTCGTTCGTAGGTGGAATGCTCCAAGATTTCATGGCCAATACGAGGTAGTGTATTGCACACCAACTGCAGTTAAAGTGAAAGGCCTGAGATACTGGATACATTTGACAGACGTGTGAAGGGCTTACAACAGTGTCACACCAGAAGGAGAAGGGAGAGTAGATGAGGAGGGAACACAGACGTAATAATTGCAGGAAAGAAATGTGTCTCTTTACGAGTACCAAGATGACACATAAAGGTTAAATGAATTATTACTGTGGTGTACATAATATTGATAATGGATTATTGAAATGCTATTCTCTCTCTCTCTCTCTCTCTCTCTCCCTCTCCCTCTCTCTTCCTTTATATATGCCTTCATGCTTACATTTCACTTATTTCTCTAAGATTGACAAATTAAAATACTACAGTAAATGTTTTAATAAATGTTTTGGGATGCTTAATGCACTTTTATGTTTCACTATATAGGAGAAACCATGGCAACAGATGGGGCCCCCGCTATGAACGTTGTTAGGGCAGACATAAATGAGAATGTAAATTTTGACTTGCACAGATATTCGTATGAGTGTGGCCTATTTGTATGTGCTGTAATATTTTTCACCCTGATGTTTGGCCTAGTTTTATATTGGGCAGTAACATTTATATCTATCGATATAAATGAGGGGGGAGGGAACGGAACCAGTATGATCAAACAAGGAACTTACCTTATATGGGATGGCTTCCAGCTCATATGGGATACAGACAACAAGCGAGTAACCCCACGTCAAATATCCCCACACATGCCTCTGCATATAGTGTTTACGAGTTAAATGATCGAAATATTTCTGCTTTATCATGGCTGCATGACACCACCACCACCGCTGCCACACCAACATTCGAAACATCCATAAAATATGAATCCCCCGCAGGTATAAAGGTAGATAATACAGAAATGACTGAAAGATTTCTTGCCCTGTATGATGAATGGGAAAAGGGGGGGGCGGGGAAGACCAGGCCAATACCACATGTCTTAGAGCTTGAAAAAGTACACCCCAGAAACAATCGGAGAAGAAGGGAGGTTGGGAGGAGAAAATATGACAAGTTCTCCGGCCTGGGGCTAGACACGATAGAAAACCCCAGGCACCTGCATCAGTCAAATAAATGGTATGCAGACATGAGTCTCACAGCCAAACAAATGACCAATGAGAGCTGCTACGTATGCTTTCTAATACCCCATGCCTCCGGTACCCCTAAGGTACTCCTGCCCCAAGAACAGCCTCTAGCAGGTGCCCAGTATCTCCTTCATCTCACCTTATGTAGAATAAAGAACACCTTCCAGGCACACAATCTCGTTTGAAATGCTACAGAACGAAAACATGTGCTACTCAAGACCTAAAGGAGTGATATGCTTGAAGGAACCATTTTTGGTGATTAAAGGAACATTGTTTTCGGAAAACAAATGGAAAGAAGAACAAGTGACATGCAAAGCAGAAACACTACGAGGACTGGCTGCAGAAAAACTGCAATGGGTTGAGAAAAAGTGTACACCAGTATGGGCCGAGCACATCACAAAGCTCACTTCGGTCACAGCCCTGTAAAAACCCTTCAAACTGCAAAAAGAAATTCCATATGAACTATGCTTCCGCGGTGAAGGGAAAAAAACATGGGTACAAACAAGAACTGTAACAAAACACTCATCATTCCTGATATGAAGAAAGAGACAGCCGCCCTGATGGACACTTACTGGGTCTGCGGTAAACAGGCATACTTGCACCTTCCACAATCCTGGAGGGGCACGTGTTCTTAGGCAACGCTGCACTCTGCCCTGATGGTGGTTCCAGAAAGCCATATCGAAGGGGGGAAAGGAACTGCAAGCCATCCAAGTTCCAGAACACACACAACCAACAGGAGAGACGCTAATGTATGCCCTATCCGCGGACAATGTACAAAGCCGATAGCAAGAAAACGGAGATCATCCACTTATATATCCAAAGCTTACTCAGAACTCTTGGCACAAATTCCAGACAGGTTCCAGCTATTTAACTCTGCTGAAACATTCTTCGTCTCCCTCGTCCCCAGTATGCAAAAGCGAGCCACCACAAAATGGCTTCAGATCACACGCTGGGAACTGATCCAACTGGCTAACGACACTTAAGAAGGGTTCAACGTGATCAAGGTGGAGCTAAGGGCCCTGCAGCTAATGACAATGCAGAACAGGTATGTCCTAGACCTGTTAACAGCGATGGATGGAGGTGTTTGCCGAAAAATCGGAAGTGCATGTTACACGTTCGTGCGGCGTTCTGTGGACGCGGATAACGGAACACTGTCTCTTGTTATCACAGCAGTGCACAACCTGGGCGAGCAGATGAAGAAGGAAGGAGGTGTGGAACCAAGCTCTTGGTTTAACAAAATTTTTTCATGGGTACCCTCCTGGCTCGGAATGGCTGTTAAAATGTTGATACCCATGATAGTATTTTTGCTCCTGATTTTTTGTGTGTGCCAGCTAGGTCTTCGGTGCTGTGCAAGCACGGTTCCGAGTGGTACAATGATGATGGTGACAATGGGCAATGCTAAAGGAGCAGAGCAGATTACATAGGAGGCACAGGTAAAAACAGGTGAGGACCCTGAACCTAAGTATAGAATGGTGGCACTGTACTATGACGAGGATATAGTGGACAGATTGTATCACACAACAACAAGGGAGCCCCTGGAACGAGCATGGTATAAGGAGGTATGGGTAGATTTGAGTGGTATGAGGGATGTATATACATGACCTGCACCCCAGACGAATATGCTAGAGCAGACAGAGTCTCCGGGGAGTATGTAGGGCCTGGATGCCAATAAAAGGGACGCCAGCATGGGACGAGGCAGTAGCCGATGAAAAGGAATGAGCGAGGTTGGGTGAGTTACAATATTCGTTACTTAAGTAACGAAAGGGGTTAAATGTATGGGAGGAAAGGACTTTAGGACCCCATCCCCCTACATTCCCCTCCTACGTGAGGCTTGTGATTCATCCGCAGCCACCCATGCGCCTGGGCCCGGGAAGCGGGATGGCTGCGGACCGACGCATCAGGCTGCACGGCTCCCCTTGTAGCAGGTTATAGACTCCATTTTGTGATACATGTAGACTCCATTTAGAGCACACCAACTTAGGCCTCCATGGAACAAGCAGCCTGCAGAGCTACAGCTCTCCCCCACTTGACCGCGCACAGTGAGCCTGCACTTCCCCAGCCTCCTCCCCACAGCGGCTCCACTGAAGGCCTGTTATCACAAACAACTAGGCGCGAACAAGAAACAGAACACACACTTTATCATTTACCTTCCACAGTACATCACTGCCCTGGAGGTGACCGGACCATAAATTGAGGTCTGGGAAAAAACAAAGCTGTCCCTATCCAACATGCAGACCCCCACGCCCATGATATATGTGTACATAACCCCCAGTCCTGTTCCCAGTTTGAAGCAGACTTGAATGTGAAACCTGTGTTCTGCCCAGTTCTGTCCATGCTGTAAAGCCATTTGCGAGGAGGCTCATAACCTATAATGTTGATTGTTCACATTAAAATGGATGTTAATATTAGAGTGGAACGACCCTTGTCCATCCTAGAACGCCTACATGTAAAGCTGTCAAGTAAATGTATATTCGAATCTGCCATCACTGTTCAATGGCCATTGCCACTGTTCACTGTTTAAAAATAAGCAATGTATAAAATGTCCATGCATAATATGATTTTAAAGTATGTAACATATACGAGCCACTTGAAATAATAAGTCCCACCTGTTGTCAAACGGAATGTCGGTTGAAGCTATTGTTTTTATTCCTGACCACGTATATTAGTACGATCATAAGTATAGCGTTGTAACTTATTCCTGATGTTGATGTATACACCAACTGGGTTCTACCTCACGTTCTATGCTAGGTTTCCCCACAGTACAATGAAGAACTACGAATGATGTGATGTTAACAAAAGACTTTTTATTGTACTCAGTACCCATGAACTATGATAAAGTGTAATCCAAATAATGCTCATTAGCGCATGCAATCACTGGTAGAGCTATAGATACATGAATAGATATGGACATATAATTGTGCTGACATGTCTCAGCTCCCCGTCTTTATAATGGTTTGCATGTTACTTGATATATTTAGGCTCGCGAAAAAAGCTACAAGGCTATCTCCGATTCCTAGAGAGCCACAGATTCAACTCCCACCCTCCTCCCTCCAAGGTCCGGCTGGGGCCTGAATGTTCCTGGTTTATTGATGGTAGAATAATACAGATACACCTCCCTGCATTCCTGTTGAGCTCATGCCAAATATTCACCTTGCCCCATGCCCCACCTGATACCCGACACCACAGTGAGACCGCCGTGTACCGCCATGCCCTGATCAAGAAGAATTATGAGCAATACAGCTCCACTGCCCGCCGCCTTTTGAGGTGCCAGCTATGTGCCTTTCTGACCCGATGGTATTTCAGTTCACCCTCACCTCGACTGACCATGGAGGTTGTTATTCACTCTTGTACTAACATATTGTAAAACTGCCTCTCTCTACATCTAACAAAGTAGAATGATAAAGGTACCCTAACCCGTGCCCCGTGATACGGCACCTGGACTCATGACACTGGGCCCTCTGCTAACAGTGGTTTTATGATGATGTATTAAGAAAGCTCAGAGTAGTATACTGTTTCTCCGTGTCTCTCGTATGCTATTAGATTAAATAGGTTGTATAATTTATATCTTAAATTGACATAGAGTTTTGTGAGGAATGTGTGTGTGTGGCCACAAGGGCAAAATGTTAGTGTGTGAAAACATAAAAATAATATGAGGCCGGGAAGGCCAAAAAGAAACACACCAACACAGGTTACAAAGAACATACAAGTGCTTTATTTAAAAGCTACAAAAGTTACCAAAGTCAATTGACAAACGTATAGCTATTCGGCTCTCAGAGTAACATAACGAACTTCAACGAGAGTTCAATGCGTTAGTGAGAGAGAGCGCACATTGGGATACTTGGGTCTTTTATACTATTTGTCCAGCCCTTGGCCAACCCTCTCGCGGGTTAACCATTCTACGAGTCGGGCCTATGGGTTCCTTGCCAGGTAAATCCTATAATATATGCATTTTGATTAGTTTCACTGATATAGTTGTACATTTACACATAGGTCAACAGTAGGACAAGGTCTCAGTTCGCGACCCCGACAAGTGGCCTGCAGGCATATTAATTATTCATGTGTACGGAGGTCACAACGGCCAGAATCTTACTAAAAATGTCATTCAGCCTCCATTTTGATGTTCAGGGTGACTTCCATCTAACAAGAGAACCTAAAATGGTGGCTTAATCCAAGATGGCGACGTACATTACTTTCGCTAAGGTCAAGACCTTGCCGTGGAGTTTGATCGCATATGATGTTTAGACAACTTGGCGTAGGCCAATACACATACAATTGTTACGATAGGAGGCATAATATTGTTTCAATTCCGACAAACCCTCCTTTTGGCCTATGCCAAGTGCAAATATCATTTCTAATATCTCTGTAAATAACTCCATGCATTGTCGTTCATACATCCTGAATCATTGTCCGTAATATCTATAGCCATTAGGTCGTTCATCAAAACCTCTTGTAACACAAAATCTTTAGATGCTGTATCTGGGGCATACATTTTGAGCCCTACTGTGCTCACTACTTGAGCACAACATCCCCCTAGCATTACACATATACTAGGTAGACATTGGAAACAGCAACAAAGGAATAGCAGAATTCCAAAAATAACCAGTATAACAGAAAGCACCTTCCAACCCCAGGATCGTAAAGAATCCCAGAACCAGGCGCTGATATTCCAATCCCCCACAGGAACATGTACTTCAGAACTAAGGATGTGCAAGTTCTGTATTGCTTTGAAAATTGTCGGTGAGGAATCAGGTACAAAAACACAGCAAGCGGACCCCACTAATTTGCATACTCCACCACGTTCTGCCAGGATGACATCTAATGCCATCTGATTTTGGAGTGCTACCAATCTTATTGCTTTTTGTTCTAGTGTCATATTGTAGAGTATATCCGTGGTCCGGTTGATGGTTCTCTCCAGTACCCTTGCTAGTCCCCTAATATTTTCAGAATTTGTTATCTGTCCCCAAAATGGCACAACTGATTTTGCCATATCTCCCAATACTTGCCCAGGGGTATCTCCGTTCTCGTCCCGCTGTGGGCGAGCCTTAGAAACTTCCAATGTATTAGCTATAAATTCCCCAGGTAACAGGATTCCTAAATAACAGGTTCCCTGCCAATCCTTGGGCAACCAGGGAAATGCTGAACTACCACAAACAAAATAGACAGGCCCCCCTACATACAGAGGCCTGTTCTCCCCGGTCAAATTTACAATGTTCACACAACCTTCAAAATCTCCCATTGACCGAGTGCCATTTCTTTGTACACAAAAGGGGACTGAATCAGGGCTATGATTAATAGAGTAGGAAGGAGTCATTTTAAAGGAAATTAAAGTTTGAAAAGGAAGAGATAGTTTATCAGATGGCCTAATAGAAGCAACATTAGGTTTACTTCTATTTGCAAAAAGCGAGCATCCCAGGGGAGTCAATTCACATTTCTCAAAATCATTCAAATTAGTTCCATCAAAGTTCCCTGAGATGCTATCATTCCATCGGCCAAAGAATAGTGCTCTAAGAGAGGCATAGCAAGCAGTCGTTAAAGGTAAAGGGTGAATATACCATCCTAGCCCCTTGTTCCCATGTTGCGGTAAATGAGTGCAAATCCAGCAATTACTCTTATTAAAAATGGCATGCGTTGAATTCATTATTATCATTAAAGTGTTATTATGGTACTTTCGTCTATGCTGGGAGTCTCTAGGTGACAAAGTGTGAAGGTGCACAGAGGGAGTCAAAGCAGTAGGTACAATTTCAATTGGCAGTAAAGGTTTTAGAGGGCAAATTTCTTCGAAGTACCAAAGTCCCACAGCAGTAACTATACAAATTCCAATTATTATTAACACAACACAGCAATACGTTTTCGGGGCCCAGGCACATTGTTCGTTATCCGAGTTGGTCACCCCCTTATTTACAAGTCCAATGCGAGCAGCAGCAGTGGAGGTGGCAGGCATCGTAGTTTCTCAATCGACGACCCCAATGTTCGTTGCTGGCGACACTACGGTCGTGCGACTTCTTAGTCCTTCCCCAACCCTAGCCAGCAGAATCCCTTTTTTCTCAAAAACAAACTTCCTTTTGCAAGAGAAAGGAAACTCTCAATAACTTTTTCTTTCCAGATGCACAGGCAAAACACGTGCCGTAGTTCTATTTTCTTTGTCGAAGGTCGTACCTGGTGGTACCCAGTACTGTTTGATCTGGAAATAAGGTAACGTCACTTCCTGAGGGAAGCAACGTATCGGAGGCGACGGAAGTCGCAGAACTTGAAACAATGTTTTCCGGAAGTGACTTTTTAAAAGAGTGCGTAGATTAAATGGACTGTTCCCCAAGCTCCACGGGCTCAGAGGAATTCTCCGACGCACTCACAACGCTGTTTGCTACTCCAGGATCAGAGATTGTAGCATCAGCGAGGGGTTCTGCTTCTTCTGTAACGTGTGGCGTCGGGTGAGGAAGTTTCTTGACATGCGTCGTGTGGATCCAATGCTTCTTTCCAGCCACCCACACTGCTGTTTGGGTGACCAACAGCACCTGGTGGGGTCCCCGCCAGCGGGGCGCAAGACAAGAAGACCTTTCGTAGGCCTTCACTAGGACCCAACTTCCAGGCTGTATGTTGTGTCCTGGGCCCGTAAACCGTACAGGTAAAGCTGATTGGACCTGATGATAAATGAGATACAGATTTTTAGTCAACTGGTTACAGTAGTGTACAAGCAACACATTATCAACCTCCCTCAATGCTTTAGGCTTCGGAAGACCCCAAATGTTAGCAGGTCTCCCCATCACTACCTCAAATGGAGATGTCATGATGCCTACCTCCAAGGAGCCAGGTCCGACCCAGCAACCCCAGAGGCAGGCATCATTTCCCCCAGGGAAGTGCCAGCGGGCCCAAGCTGGGGCCCTTTGGACACAGTCCTGGCGCCTTAGGCGCCAGGCTCATGTTGGACCCCTGTCCTGGTGCCTTAGGCACCAGGCTCATAAAGCTAGACATGTGTTCAAGTGTTTTAAGGTGCACTTACCTGATGCAGACCATGCTGCTACATCCAGGCCCTCTTGAGGCCTGAATGGAACTACTTTACCTGTGGACCTACTTTCCCCTGGGTGTGGTCGGGGAAGGATACATACCTGATCGGTGGAAGGATACATACCTGGAACTTCTTCCAAAGCTATTTAAACCACGTCCGATCAGCAACTCACGCTTCGCGTTGTTCTGCTCCTCGCAGCTGGACGCTCACCGTGTCAGCTCCTACATCTGGACTTCAGCCACGCCTGTCAGCATCCTGGGTCACCTGCTAAGAGAGAATTGGAGAGAAAGAAGACCTTACCTGCTAAAGCTGCATCACAGAGACTTCACACCGACGATCCTGAAAGGGAAGACATCATTTTAAAAGCATTTCGCTTCGATCGCTGCAGCACTGCATTTCACTCACCATTCCAGGGCACCTCCATCTTCAGCAGCGATCATCCGGATCCGCAGCCACTTCCCAGAGCCTAGAGAGAAAAAGACAAGAACACAAGGTGAGAGAAGGAAGGGAATAGGAAAAGCTCAGTTTCCTTCTAAGACTTACTTGTTGGGTCATTCCCATTTCATTTCGGGTCCTGCCGCTTCCTGGCATTCCGGACCCCAGCCCCTATGGAGAAAAAAGACAAAGACATTGAATGAGCGAATGCAAAGACATTACCCAAACGCTCATCCAGAACTTACCTGTCATTTACTGGAACTGCACGTTTCACTTCGGGTCGGCGCCATATCTCCGGCATTCCGAACCCCGGCCCCTAAGGGGAAAAAAGACATAAGCGATTAGCGCTTGCTGCAATAAGACAATGAACATTATTATAAGGCTTGAACTTTTGAACTTGCTACAGAACTCTTACAGCGCCTTACCTGAATAGTCAAGCTTATTTGAACTCCCATCAAACCTCAATCCAGTGAAGTAACTGGGTTTCAACGCGCCCCTGCATCAGAAGCAGGATGGAGAACTCATCCTTCCAGACCCTAAGGGGAATTGAGGAAGGGTATCGTGGAGGGCTGGAAGGGAGTGGGAGGCTTGAGCATTATTCCGTCAGTAGGTAATACTCCCTTTTCACGCACAGGGGAATATTCCTCCGAGCCAGTGAGTCCATCTTCAGAGTCCTGCGCTTCACCATAGAAGAAGCATCAGCACTCGAAGCCAGACCTGCGCCTACGTGGGAATCAGGTGAGCGTGACAGGAGAGAGCCCAGTCTTAGTTTGAGGTGTAGTACGCATGGCTAACAATACAATAGGTAAGGCATCTGGCCATTTCAATTTGGTGCCGGCACATGTTTTGGCAAGCTTATTCTTTAGGATAACGTTATGTCTCTCTACCAACCCAGCATTTTGAGGATGCCTAGCTGAGTGAAATCGTTTTTCAATGTGTAACGCTGTGCATTTCTGCAAAATTACTGCTGCAACAAAATGGGGACCGTTGTCCGACCAAATTACCCTTGGAAGCCCAAATCGTGGAAAGAATTCTTTTACCATAGTCTTTGCAGTGGTCATGGCAGTAGCATCCTTAACGGGGAAAGCCTTGACCCATTTACTAAAAGCACAAATAATCACAAGAACATATTTTAGATTGTTACACCGTTCCATCTCAATAAAATCAAAGTGGATGACCTCGAAGGGGACAGAAGGGGGCCCAAAACTACCCCTTGGAGTTACTGTCCACTTCCCCACATTGTGCTATAAGCAAATCATACAATTCTGAACATGTCGCTGTGCAATCTTCAAAATTTTATCATTCACCCAGACTTGTTCTAACATTTTCGTGATCTGTTGAGCACACACATGTGTAGGACCTTGTGCCATTGTAACCATTGCCAGCACATATGAATCAGGGAGCAACCATTTTCCTTCAGATGTATCCACCCAACACCCATCGTCATCCAGTTTCCCCATCCCCTCAGCCCACCTTTTGGATTCTTCTATTGTGGCATCAGTTTGGATATCTCGCACAGACCCAATACCCTCATCCATTACATAGGCATCTTTTGTTTCCCTTACAGCAGGGGTCCCCAACCTTTTGTTAGCAACGAGCAACATTTGAGCGTCAGATGAAATGGTGAGCAACTTCAGAACTTTGATATAATTTATCGGCATTCAGTCAGTGGTAAAATGATTGAAACAAATCATAACTATACTAAACTAAGGTCAATACTGCTAATAGAACTGTTAATTATTAGTAATTAACAGTGATCTCATCCAGGTGTAAGCCTAGTCCACGCAATGCATAATGGCCTTAAACATCATTTGACATTAAATTGGTATAGAAATACAATCTTTAGTAAATTAAGTGGCAAGCAGTGCATTTTTAGGCACTAGGCCAGCCAAATTATTCAAAAACATTGCACGATGTATGAAAATATTTGAGTGCTTGGAGTTCTCTCCCAGGAAATGTTCAAGCGATTTAATGGCAAATGTTTAAGCACGTTTTAACAGTAGCATTTACTCCAAAACATAAAGGCTTATTTTGGTGCTGTCTCATCTATCCCTACAAAGGAATTGTCGGGATCTTTAGGGGCAAATGGTGCATTTTTAGGAGAACAGGAGGAGTAACACTGGAAATAATATGGTAGAATCTAAAAATCATTTTAACCAGGCTTTGTGTGAGGGGAGGGTTATCCGCCTAAGAAATCTAGCAGAAAATAGTGCTTTTTAAAGCACTCAAGGTCTCTTACACTGAAGACAAATGATTAGGAATAAAAAAAAACTATGTCTGATGGATTTGGGTACTCTTTCCCCAAGCAATCCCCTGGGAAATACAGTTTAAGTGCTTCATTCTTAAGCATGCTAGTGGGCCAGTTACATTGTTCACAAACTGGAACTTTTGAAGACCACTTTACAGAGGGGTGGGTTATTTCCTTCATATTGTACACATTATATGTTTATGGTTGTATACCTCGCTTGTTAAGTGCACTCCCTTGACATGGGGTCAGACTGCACTTCGCATGTTCATACCCGTGGCAGGGGCAACTTAGCCATTCATAGCTCGAGGTTGATGAAATAAGTACATTACATTGGGTAATATCCGTTCTTAAAGAATTTAGAAGCAGGAAGAAGCTAGCTAGAAACACTATACTAAAGTAAAAATAATTTCTATGTCAATAAGAAATTATTTTCAGTAACGTATGTGAATTGCAATTGGTAGCTACACTAATTAAGTGTGCACAGTTTGGAGCTCATTCCCCTTAGCAACCCATTGGTCGAATTCCAGATAAGCAAAGCATCAAACAATTTGAATTTTCCCACCAGGTACTGCAATACAAGTAGCATGTAACATTTGTGCCAATTATGACGCATGGGGCCCGCAAACACAAACTTCACATGTAAAGAAACTGGAATAAGCAAATTGTTTAAGAAGGAAAGTTTGAGCATGCATGCCACTCATTTGCCCAATATGTGGGCACCAGCTGTATAAAGGCACAGAAGTTGGCAACTGTCACCAGAACACAAACACAGGCATTTGGTTAGATTATTTTTTCCATTAATGCACTTCCATACTGGAAAGAAGAATCAGAAGATGAAAATGTCTTCACAAAGATTATGCAATTATTGTGGAACATTTTGGACCAATAAATTGCATTTTGGCAACAAATGCAAATCATACATGTACAAAAAGAAGCTAATTGGAACTTCCTTGACAGTCGGGCATTCAAGTCACTTATTTTATTACGTATTTTCGTACTATTCAGCAACTAACCCCCTTTTCTGTCTACCTGAGTGCAGCATGGGAAGGCTCCGTTGGCAGCAACATTATCTACGTAGATTGTATTCTTGATCCAGCAGCAATGCACCTCATAGTGTACCAGAGCTCCAAGTGGCATAGATATTTTAGAGTGCTAAGACAGGGATTGTCTCAATAAGGGTGGGTTCAGTGGGGAGTCACTTTTACTTCTGATTACAGAGCAGTGCAATGGGTATTCACAGGGATGGCCAGGCCAGCCTAGTTTCTGTGCTTCAGGCTCTCTTCAATCACTGGGGACTGTCTCATCTGAAGCCTTAAGAGATTAATTTCTGTAGCCACCCCCCTTGCTCCCTGCAACCACCTGGCCTGACCCACTCTACTGATGCCCCCACAGCTAAAGCTTCAATAACTAACAGTATGCCATGCCTGTCAAATAGAGTAGGCTGATTGGCTAGCCTTCCTGCACAGTTATAGCTCAGGGTACACTGCCATTGTTGTCTCATCCCTGAATGGCCTCCTTCTTAGCCTCCACGCAATGACCCAGAGCAACTGGCGAGCAACATTTTAGGGTCAGGAGAGCAACATGTTGCTCGCGAGCTACGCGTTGGGGATCACTGCCTTAGAGCATACATGTCTGCGCTAAGGTCTGTGGCCGTTTGCCTGGCTATCTGGTCAGCAAAAGCGTTCCCTTTTCCCACATCATCCATGACCTTACGATGTGCTGCACATTTCATGATCGCAAACTGCCTAGGGAGTGAGAGTGCCGAGAGCAATTGCACTATCAGGGGACCATGCTGAATCTTGGTCCCATGTGAGGTTAGGAACCCTCTTTCCGACCAGGGCCTCCCGAAGTTGTGAGCCACCTCAAAGGCATACTGGCTATCAGTATATATGTTTACTGTATGCCCTTCGGAGAGTTCGCAAGCTCGTGTCAACGCTATAATCTCTGCGGCCTGCGTGGAGTTATGCGGAATTCTCTTAGTTTCAACAACCGTACTCAACGTAGTAACTGCGTAGGCAGCTGTAGATGTACCATCTAGGAGTTTGAAGCAGGAGCCATCACAAAACAGCTCCCCTTCCGCATTGCCCAAAGGAATGTCTATAAGGTCTATACTGCCCTTCATTTCCTGTTCAGTAGTATACAGGCAGTCATGTAATTATTCGTCACCGCAAACAGTATTTTGCGGGAAAGGTAGGAGTTCAGCCGGATTAAGAACACAACACCTCTTAAT
Source organism: Ambystoma mexicanum (assembly GCF_040938575.1). NCBI lineage: Eukaryota > Metazoa > Chordata > Amphibia > Caudata > Ambystomatidae > Ambystoma > Ambystoma mexicanum. Next base: position 550,744,779 of record NC_090933.1, on the reverse strand, counting down.
TTAAATGTGAGGGGCAAACAGAATTAATTCATACCTTGTCAGCCGTGCAGAGGTGAGGTGTTGCGTTTGAGTCTTATTCAATAGGACATCTACAGAGTGAGGTACCATCAAAATTAAATCATGGCCTAGGACCATTCCCTTACTCTGTTTTACAGACGCGTCAGCAGCAGCGACGGCTCGCAAACATCTTGGCAAAGCGCATGCGACAGGATCAAGGGCGGAAGAGTAGTAGCCGCACGGCCTATTCTTCCCTCTGTGTTCCTGTGTTAACACAGCCAAAGCACATCCATCACATTCATGCACAAACAACACAAAGGCCTTATCATAATTTGGAGTACCCAGAACCGGTGCAGAGCATAACGGGGTTTTGAGAAGCTCAAATGATCGTTGATGTTCCGATTTCCATGGCAGCGGCAAAGAAATGCCCTTCTTCGTCAAAGCCAACATCGGTTTTATCACCAGTGAAAAGTTCGGGATCCACAACCTACAGTAAGAAGCCATACCTTTTAATGCTCTGACTTCCTTCTGTGTATTTGGAACAGACATGCCAGAAATGTGTTTTATTCTTTCAGGTGTCAATCTTCTCCCCTCCTTTGACAGGAGGTAGCCTAAATAGGTGACCTCCTGACAACAATATTGAAATTTTTTGAGCAAAGCTTTATGACCGTTTTCAGCCAGATGAACAAGCAACAATACAGTGCCTTCTTTACAAGCACTTTCAGAATCTGCAGCCAAAATCAAATCATCGACATACTGAAGCAGTGTACAAGTAGGTGGCAATTCAAGGGTATCAAGCTGCTCTTTCAAAGCTCTACTATAAATGCTTGGACTTTCAGTATACCCTTGAGGTGCACGAGTAAATGTGAATGAACGTCCCCCCAAGGTGAACACGAACAAATATCTACTCTCCTTGTGTATAGGAATACTAAAGAAAGCATTCTTTAGGTCCACAACACTAAAGTGCGTAGCTGTAGCAGGGATCATTGTTAGTATCGTTGTTACATCAGGCACAATTGGAAATTGTGGGGCGACAACTTTGTTAATAGCACGAAGATCAATTATGAAACAGTATGGGATTGCAGTGTCGCCTTTCTTGTATACAGGCAAAATCGGGCTGTAACATAAACTTCCTGCAATCTCTTCAATCACCCCTCGATGCACAAAATCGGAGACAATGCACTTCAAAGCAGGCTCGCCCTCAACTGATATTTTATATTGCGGAATGCGTGGTAGTTTAACTCCATATTTCAAAACTATTTTAACAGGTTCGATCTGTAGCACCCCGACATCATTGTCGTCAACCGCCCACAAACATTCCGGAACAACACTTAACTCAGGAGGCAATGGTCGAGTCAAAAACTGAGAATTGGGAAGTTGCTGTGGTGAAACCGTTAGTCGCACTCCGTCAGAGGAACAATGAATTACTGCATTCAGTTTCTTCAACAAATTTAACCCCAGCAAATTCTCTCCACAGTTCGAAGTCAGGAGGAAGGGACAATGGTCCGTGAAGGGACCCAAAGAAACAGACACCGGCGAAGAAACCAGACAGGCAATTGGTATACCTGAAAACCCTACAGAAACATTTGTTTGCCCTGACAGTGGAATGTTTGGAACCTGGGAATGATCAATGGAACACTTCTATGCTCCAGTGTCTATCAAAAACTGATGTTTCCTATTCCCCACTAATAATTCAACGTAGGGACCTTTCTGATTAACGGGAATAGGTGAAGGTTCCAAACTCTGCTTCGGGCAGTCCTAACAAAATAAAATGTCATCGGAAGGAAGCTCTTCAGAAAGGTAGGCAGCAGAAGGGTGATCAAATATGTTTCTCGTGTCCACACTCGAAGTTTGATCTTCCCGTGAAAAAGGTTGCTGAGGATCTTGCAAGAACTGACCTCTATCAGGGCCCCCCACTCCGGGGCGACCTCTAGGTTGTCTACCCATACTCCGAAATGCATTGTTTGACCTTTGTCGAAGGACGGGGCACTGTGCTCGCCAATGACCTTCCTGGCGGCAATAGGCACATTGATTAACAGTCACAGAACCCAAAGGAGCGTTTCCTTTTGGGACATACTGACCTCTGGTCTGTGAAGTACCCCCTCTGGGATTTCTAACGATTTGTTGTAACAATACTTTAGTCTTCAAATCTCCTTTCCTCTTCTCTATTTTCTCTTTTTCATTATTAACACGGTTCTCATAATACTGAGCCATGTGCAAAACGTCAGATTGGGATTTCGCCTGCCAAGCGCTCTCAGAGGACATAATCTGTGACTGGATGTCGGGCAACAATCCACGTACAAATTTGTCCACAAACAACCTTTTCCCAGACTCTGTGCCCAAGTCCTGTCCACTGAAGTCATAGAATACCTGCTCGAATCTATTAAAGAATTCGGTGGCACCTTCAGTTTTTCCTTGAACACAGGCCGTAAGCTTGTCCCAAATAATTCTCTTCCCAGGAATTATGGTTTTCAATTTTGCGACAATTCTATCAGGCAAAGTAAGTATTACCTGAGGTGGTTTCTCACCAGCTGGCCTTTCCCCATCAAACCTAGTCATGTTAGCCCACGTATCCCCCAACCCTGGCACATCTTCTATTGTTCGAACCTGCTTCCATAAATCTACGGGCAGGAGTACAGGGGATAGCAAGTCAATATCACTTAAGGTGAACACAGAGGACTGCAGAACGGACTCTATCTCTTTGTAGAATCCTGTCGGGTTTTTCCTTATATCGGGAATTGATTGTCTAATAGTGTTCACTTCCTGTCGTGAAAACGGAACATGAACAAATTGCGATACATAATGTGCAGGGATATCCACAGCGGGTGCACCAGTCCCAGCGTTAGCGGGAATCTCAACCTTTGGAACAAATGTCAGTGGAACCTCTCTCATAGGCAACTGAGATATAGGTAATTCCGGCCGCTTACTAAGCAACAGAGCCAGGTCGAGCGCTAAGGCAGTCGAAGAAGTGTCGGGCGAAAAAGCCCTTTTACAAATTCCCAATAACTCTATAGGACAACTAACCTTCTTCCTTACACATTCTTCCTGCAGGTACTGTACCATTACCTGAATCACCTTCCTCTGCATTTCCATTGTATACTGACTATACGTGTCATATACTTCATCTGGCGGTATCGATGAACCCAAGATCCATCGAATCGCATCTTTGGTACAAATTCGTACTTCCTCAGGTGCCGATCTACGACACGGAAGGAACCGTTTCTGCACATACATACTGTCATCTTCATCATCCTCATCTCGTGATTTCTCAAAGTCCCTCCTATACTCAGACAATCTCTCAACATGACCATGTACTTTCTCCTCTGTGTCCCTCGAAAGTGCTTAAGTATTTAGATCCCTCACCCCTTGTGGGAGATCCGAATTTTGTAATCTACCCCACATTACACATAAATGAGTCCCCAAACCTTCGATAAAAACATTTTTCTCGGAAAAATTGTCCATATTTGATAATGTGGAAAAAACATTAACTTGATCACCTTTCTCCATACAGTGCTTAGCCCATGCAAATAATTCCCATTTCTTATCTGCAGAAACAGTATTTCGAGTGACAATCTTTGACCCCGCACCCCGATCAACTTCAGTCAATACAGAACCACTCGGGAGCGGAGATGTGGGCAAATTCAATGAGGGTGCCACTATCGGCGCAAGAGGAAGGGGTGGCGGGATAGGTGGAGGAACAACAACTAGAGGAATAGGAACAATAGGTTGTACAGGGGGAACAGGAATAACAGCAAGAACAACAGCAGGAATGGGCAGAGCACCCGGGAGAGGATCATACGGAGGTGGCGCAGAGGCACCAGGCCTGCGTTCGTTTAACAATTTTTCAATAAATTCTTCAGAAACATGGAAATATTTAGAGGGATACATTTTCTGGATACCGAGTGAGAAAGCCCTATCCATATTTTTAACTGACTCAGAATGTTTTCCCTTATCATATAGCAACGCCTTTTCGGCATTTGTTTTATGACGGCGTGCATGTTTATCCCTACTTTTAAGCTGCTGCAACGCTTCTTTTTTCCAATTCTGCAAAACATCAAATGCTGCAGGTCTGGCCTTCTTTTTTAGCAAGACCGACTCTAGGTACTCAATATGGGGGATCTCAAAACTACCATTGATTGGCCACTGAAATTCAGAGGCATGTCTGGTTTGTCTGTGCCAAATATCATTAAATACTCTACTTCCAATGCCATACTTACAGTACATAGTACATGCCGGCGACCCCTCCTGTGGTGCCGGGTGGCTAAATTCCAAAGATTGTCAATCGCTGCGGAACAGAGCCCTAAAGCAGCTAGACAATTTCCCAGGCATTTCACAAAAAATTGGTGTTACCTTGTCAATAATTGTGTCTGCAGATACAATATGCCAAATTCAAATTGTCAGGGTTAAATTAAGAGTCGGGTAACGACTGCACCTGACCAAACCTAAGGAGGACCATACGGTTTACTAAAGAACTTGCCTACGAATTTTACCTTGTGTTTGGTGGTTTCGACAAATCTGCCCGCCTCAAAAATGGACCCTCGTCAAGATGCCGTGTCAGACCACACGACTATCGTCCAAGGATCGGATCGTGCAGCGCTGCCGAGATATTGCGTCTTGTTCGATCGGGCCCGCAGTATCACACCGTCCGATCCCGGTTCGATAGTCTGTGTCAACCTTCAATGATCCGGCATCAATCTTGAGGGTCCCTGTTCGGGCGCCAACTGTGAAAACATAAAAATAATATGAGGCCGGGAAGGCCAAAAAGAAACACACCAACACAGGTTACAAAGAACATACAAGTGCTTTATTTAAAAGCTACAACAGTTACCAAAGTCAATTGACAAATGGATAGCTATTCGGCTCTCAGAGTAACATAACAAACTTCAACGAGAGTTCAATGCGTTAGTGAGAGAGAGCGCACATTGGGATACTTGGGTCTTTTATACTATTTGTCCAGCCCTTGGCCAACCCTCTCGCGGGTTAACCATTCTATGAGTCGGGCCTATGGGTTCCTTGCCAGGTCAATCCTATAATATATGCATTTTGATTAGTTTCACTGATATAGTTGTACATTTACACATAGGTCAACAGTAGGACAAGGTCTCAGTTCGCGACCCCGACAAGTGGCCTGCATGCATATTAATTATTCATGTGTACGGAGGTCACAACGGCCAGAATCTTACTAAAAATGTCATTCGGCCTCCATTTTGATGTTCAGGGTGACTTCCATCTAACAAGAGAACCTAAAATGGCGGCTTAATCCAAGATGGCGACTTACATTACTGTCTCTAAGGTCAAGACCTTGCCGTGGAGTTTGTTCGCATATGATATTTAGACAACTTGGCGTAGGCCAATACACATACAATTGTTACGATAGGAGGCATAATATTGTTTCAATTCCGACAAGTGCAACAGCAATGTATCCACATGGACAGCTCGCAACATGATACTCCACCACGATGTGCCCAGCTGACCCAAGCACTCCACGATGCCACCACGTGGATCATCATCAATCATGGATCGCCGCACCTACATTATACATAGTAGCTAGTTGTCGCCATCCAATCCCCATAATTATGTGCCCCCTATAGCTTACCTCACCCATGATGTGTTTTTGTAATAAATATCACTGTCTTTGCTATTGTCAGACAGAGTGCTCTCAGAGTTTGCAGTGTCCTTTGCATGCCCTATATCGATTTAGATAAAGTCTTTTATATCTCAACCGCAATTGGTCCTGGTCTCATTCCCTTCTGGGGTGTGTCCATTATTGACTCCCACTGTTGAGTTTACTGCCTTTTGGGGGATGCTCACGTTCACTTGCAACCTTGCTTCTAACCCAGACTGATCTGCTATCAGTCTCCCCGGCTCACCAGCTGTGCTGACTTTATTGGAAATGCTTTGTTGTCAAAGCCAAGGACAGTACCATGGCGGCAATCGCTCCTGCCTCCCTTGGCCGTCGATGCAGAAAAGCCCCGGGTACCTTTGACACACAATACATTTTTTGTCAGCTTTTATTCCTGGTCTTATATTTCTTATCCTCAAGGGCCTGTGAAAATAATATTTTTCTTCCTCTGAAAAGTCCAAATGCAATTCCCTCCTTGCAACCCTTTCTGGTCTTGCTGTCTTTCTCATCGTAATAAACTGCCATCTCGGAACTGCTGCTTCCTCTGGTGTTTTGCCTCACTCCGAGTGTGATTTCATGCTCCGTCTTTTATCTGTGTGGGGAAGTGTGATGGAAGTCAGGTGTGTGTAATTATCAGTAATTGCCTGACTCTGCCTGACCCTTGTGTTGGGACATGTCAGGTATACGGCTCTGGTGTTAGTCTGTTGTCACTCACAGTGAACTGTCTGTGAGAGCATGTTAGTGTCGGGAAAGGGGTGGGGGGTGATTTCCAAGGTATCAAACCTGGTAGGGTGGGGAAAATTTGTTACAATGAAGGGCATACCTCATCTCACATTCTGGTGTCCCACTTCCTTCCCCGGGGACCCCCCCATCCAGTTGATCCTCCCGCACTAGTCCACCCACAGGAACTGGATCCAAAAGCGATGGCTGTGTCCTGACCACCTGGATGACAAATTCCCGGTGACTGGCGAGTGAGACACCCTCAGGGTTCTCGCAAACCCTTGCCCTATCCGATGTGGATATGTCCAGGTTCTTCCTTGTTAAGACCTGGGAGAGAAGAGGGATGGGATATGTCCAAGAACTCTCAGATATTCCATTGATTTCCTTTTTATTGTTCTTTCTAAAGTAACCCATGAACTGGTCTTTAAGGGTTGACTCGGGTCTCATAAGTTCTTTATATCTTGAATGGGTTTCAGTGGGTTATGATTTTTCCCAGTCCCATATCGGAGAGTTTTGGGAGTAGTAATTTGACTGCCAGCAAGTCTGGGGTAAAAATACTTCAAAGGGAGGTTGAGTTTCCTGCAACAGAGTAGAAAAGGTAGGGAAATCCCTTCCCATATTATCTTGCTCAGGGAGTCCCGGAATGATGACTGAATATATAAACAGGACTTGCCGCGGATATTAATTTGTACAGGTATTTTGGGGTATACTTCATTGTCCCCGTGTACACAGGTAACTCTAAGAGGGGTAGAGTTCTCGAGGTCCTTTGTTGTGAGCAAGGCAACTCGCATAGCGGTTTGCTTGCTTGCCGAGTCAATTAATGCCTTTACTTGCTTCCCATTCACCCAAGCCTTTTCATATGTGAATTCAGCAGACGACTGACATAAACTTATCCTCATTTTTCCTTGTTATGCAGGATAGAGGCAGGGAGTCTCAGATCTTGCCCTTCATCACACAGGGGCTGACCCCAAAAGGTCCTTCTGGGCCTTTTGCTGAGCAGTAAAATATCAATTGGGCAATGAAAAATGCTCACCAGGCATTTGGCATTATGAGGCACATTGCCAAATTCTCAGTTGATTCAAACCAGGAATGCATCCATCTTCTCCTAAATCAAGGCAGATGGAAACTTAAGAATCTCAAGAACTACAGCTAAACATGGCATCAGTGTGCGAGCAGTCCCTGAGCAAAGGGTATCTCCCCCTTTCCCTTTACACACTGGGTGATGGCAGAATGGAAACAGGATTGAATGTTAATATGACGATACCACCTGTGCCGGTTTAGGTTTGAATCAATGTTATGACCAGACACAATCAAAGGGATAGGTAAGGCTTGAGAGGGAGAATATGAGTGGAGAGCAAAAACAGGGAGATTCCACAAACATTTCACCACTGCATGTATGAAATGCTTGTAAACCTAATAAACATACTACATAAAACAAACTCTCAGGATAAGATACCACTGTGAGCTTGATTGTAATGAGTGCAGCAAGGCACTCAACTGTGTTCCGCAAGGGAATTGAGGATTAGTTTAGCAAACACTATCCCACAGAGTAATGAGAGTGTCCACAATAATGGTAATGAGAGAGTTCACTGCAATGACAGACAGGCAAAAACAGTGTAGCACAAATAGTCGAGCAAATTCTGTTGACAGTGCATTACCTGCAAATGTATACTATGTGTCATCTCAGAAAAAGTGGACCAACAAAGAAGGTGTTAACCAGTACAACGTTCTAACGGTCAGGGAGAAGAGTATAAGAAGAACATAGCACCTATGTGAGGACTGCATTAATAATAGGCGTTGTAGGCATTTACAAAACATGTACTCATTTCTAATATTCGGAAAAGCAATGTTCTCATAATTTCTAATGCTCAAACACATATGTTATTTTAGTGGATCAATTAACTACATTTAATTTGATTACTACTCAAGTTGATATAGACTAAATCTTACTATGCATGCAGATCCATTGTTCTTGAAACACAATGCACAGAAAGACAAATATAACAAGAGTTGAGGAGAACAAACGTGCACTCTTATAATGTAAAACATCCTTTTATTCACACACACAAAAAACGTAAATGTTATACATATGTACAAATTAATCATAATATTACCATGTGGGGGTTTGTAAGTAAAAAGACAATTTTACAAAAGGTAAACAATATTAAACCATTAAAAAAGTAAATTGTATGGGCCACACTATCTGAAATCACAATTTCAAAGGGAGATTGTTACATCATGCATATTTGCACAATGAATATTACAAAATACCCATAGAGACACATAATAGTGATCCTGTAGCTCTAGACTAAATCACCAGGCTAAATCAAACCTGGTAAAAGCACACTGTCAACACCCTGGGCCACCAAAAATGGGCACAGGCACAAACCTCTGCCCCACTTTATAGTTTCCAAAATGCCTTCATCAGGACATGTACACATATTCGAAAGTCAATTAATATGTCAGGAATTGGCTGTTATAATAATTAATTCTGAGTGAAATTCTGGATGCATATTATTTCATTTAAGTTCTTAAACATTCAGGTATACTTACCAAAGTTTTCCCTGTAACTGTCTTAAGATACTATTTGTGTAAATACGCAAACGAATTACAATTTGGACAGCTTGTTTTTATTGTAAAGTAACAATGTGTATTTTAACATCAATTCTATAATTACCTACCATTTTCAACAACCACCCTAAGGGTTTTAAAAAGAGCTACCACGTGTCATGCAATGTTCATGCGTTTTCAAGCCAGAACATTAATACAGATGTTACATAATAAAGCAGTAACATATAAAGATATTAAAAATTTGAAATAATTCCATTAATGTGTTTTAAACCATTATATGCTCTTGGTGAATCTATACAGCATAGGAATACACTGGGATGCACTGGTGCTTAGATACCATTTTTAAAACAAACATCTTGATAACTAGTAACCTTAATTGTATCCATGTAAAGTTAATACGGTCAGAATATTTGCACCTCTCAAAAGAAACAACATATGTTCGTTTTAAATGGTCATACTTTTTCACAATGCCCATGCTTTTGTCTTTTTATCTAACACATATCTATATTCTTCAGCTTAATGTTATGCTAGCTTCCGAATTCTCTAACTCAATATTGTAAAGCACCCTGCAAGTGATTGCAAGGGATTGCTCTTTTTTTCCAAAGTATACTTGTCATGTGTTGCTTGCCCAACGACTGCCAGCAGGGCAGTGCTCACAAGCAGACTGAGTGCCCGGCTGTAGATGGCATGGGTAGCTTTAATATATTTATTTCCTCTATGGTGTCCAGTCTGTCAATCAGTCAAATGAAGGGCATGTGGAAAAGGGCCTCACAACAAAGATGGTTTACATCACAACCATCTAATTACTCTGAACCTCTGTGAGACACTTGTGTTCCCTAACCACCACCACCCAACCTCCATTCAAGTAACATAGAACACTGTTCACCAACTATTAGGTCTGACACTGCTGGTCTGTGTTAATATTAATTGGTTTCCATAGCCTTTACTTCCTCGGTCATTACCGGCATGTGTTTAAATTAATAGGCTTCCAGGAGTCTGTGATTTAATTTACAACCGAGAAGTGATTTTATTTATTATTTGCTAATTCCAAGCGATTTAGCTTATTGTTGGCTTTCAGCCCATTAAACTGCCCCTCTGGGGGTGCTCAGTTATTCTCGGTGTCACCAACAGTTTGGCTAGCCCAATGTGGCTTCACATCCCCACTTAATTACTTACTACATTCTCTATACTCTCCACACTGGGATTGTGTGCACTCCCCTGTATGGTTCCCTCCAGTTGGGCTTTGTAGGGGCTTGTACTTGTCTTCTCTACAAACGCTACCGGCTTTTTATGCATTAGAACAATATCTGTTTAAGCATTCCTAGATGCTGCCTCATACCTGTGCCTGGCTAAACATGTCTCCCTTTTCTCCCCACGCCCCAGCCACTGCTAATGTGTCGACTCCCTGCAGCCTGCGCTGTTTCTCCATTCTGCTTCCGTTCTTGCAATCTGCCCCCTAATATCAAGAGCATAAACGCAATTCAGGCGTCGTGAACTACACTAAAAAACTAAAAAGGCTTTGCACAGAAAGGAAACAATACTCTTGCTGTGACATCATTCGTCCACCTTAATCCTCACCCTCAACCGCTATGACACATACATATATAGTGTGTGTGTGTAATGCACAGCAATGCATGTTCGTAACGCAGTCACTATTCGATGGCTCCAGTTGATATTGACACTTGCATGATTCCTCTTCACCACCTGAACCGTAATCGACGTACTAATCTGTACCAAATATTGTAAAGCACCTTCCAAAGTGATTACCACTCTCACTGTTGTAATTTTGTATTTATTTATTTATTTATTTCATTTGATATACATGCCCAGCACACAGAGGTATGACGGCGCTAGATTACAGTTTAAGGAAGAAAGGCACTCAGGCTACCCCACCTGTCTCACACTGGCCGGTTATGGATCCAGCACACTTTTCACAGATCTCTGTTGGTTAGTCTGTACATACGAGAACACCCAGAATGTATGCAGTACAATTACATTTATTTTTATTTTTGGGATTTAAAACATAGCATAACACAGCTATTGACAAAAAACCTTATGCTTGCCCGAAATGACCGGGGTAGTTCAGTGTTTAAGGCATTATAATCAACCTCATACAATGGTTCTTTACATTCACTGTTTTGTAGTGTGGGTTAGTAAGAGGTAGTGACTTAGAAGGTGGTCCGATTGACCTCACATCTGCCTAGTCGACACAGAAATGGTGTTTCTGGCACTCAGTTGCTAGTGGTGTTCTGGTGCCGTCTTCAGGACAAATCTAGTGGATTTGGGACTGTCACTTGATTGGGACATCATGTGCTAGATTACATACATAGTAAGGCATAGGTAGTTACAGTACAGAGTTAATGTTAAGTTCTTAAAAATACAAGAAATATAATACAGGCAGTAAAAACAGTAAAAGGACAAATTCCATAGAGTCACTCCCATGGTCACTCAACCACTATCATGGGGTACCCGGGAAACCATCATAAATAGTGGCAACATTAACATTGACAACAATGCAATCGTTTTAATATCAGTAAACGAAACTGCAGCATATTAGGCCAGTGACTTCACCCAATGATACAACTATTGCACTATGTCACTCTGGAAAGGGACATTTCTTGACTATCAGGGGTAAGGGCTTTTGAACAAGGAGCATGAGGATCATGAGGGCTTGGTTATTCCCGTGCAGCTCGTTTAAACACGGATATACTTGAAACCATAATACTTTTCATGACATAATAGTGATTTATATAAAGATTGAATGCACTGACATTAAAAACAAAAACAAGCCGCTATCTTAAACCTGCGTACTTTTCAGCATTCAGGTATATGATCATAATCCCTTCTTCGGCTTCTGTAATGAGATTTCCCTAAAACTCAAATTATGAGTTTACAGCTTTCATTGTTGTGAGATTTGGAGAAATGATCTTCTCTCTTTGCTCAAAGGAAAAACTGTTATGTAGAGTTCATCTGACTGGTCTATTTTATTTAGGTGCAGGACTTACCTGTACTGCAAGTGACCGTTCAGAAGATGTTATAGTTAGATGTGGGCAACAGAGAAGTCTGCGTGCGGAAGGCGGGTGTAGCAGTCAAAGCCGAAAGGCAAAGGTATGTGTTTAATGTAAAACTCATCCAGCTACTAACGGAAGATTCAGGCTTGAGGCAAGTAGGGTATTTTTTCTCCTATCCTTCATGTAGGAAGCAGGAAACCGCTTGCCAAGAAACTGTTTGCAGTCTTCCATCACCTCCTCCAAGAACATATGTTAACTGCGATCTCCGAATGTATTTTTACACGCCATATTGGGAATGCGATTATTTTTATTTCAGAACATGTTTGCCGATTAAAAAATATGGATACTTTACTACATCAAAGAAGACATCAAACTCGTTATTTCTAGTGGACTGACAACACTATTTCCAAATGAAAATGATTTTCAAATGAAAGTATGACTTATCTTAGTATGTCTCAAGAGCTCATTGAGTGGCAACAGAGAGCATACCCGTTTTCTAATGGGGAAAGCCAGAAGAGCTAGTGGTCAACAGAGGCACTCATAATGAGGACCGTGTTTTTAGTTGCTCTACCCTACCGAGTATTTAGGTGGTTGATCATAAACTTTAAGTGATAGCAGAAGTATATTGTTCACAGTCATGTCGTAGACCAGAAAGGTCAAGCATTCATCAATACACCTCCATTTAATAATTCCCTTTGGAAAGAGGGAGCTCACTGTGACAGCCTAAGCTAAATAACTCCTGAATAAGGAAAACAGAGAAGTAGATAAAATATATTCTGACTATGAGGGAAAACAACGAAAGTATTTGACACTTATGGATGTTCGTATGTAGGTATTGGACTTTAAGAACCAGACTCTTCTTTAACTGAAAAAAAACATGAACGTCCAGCTCCTTGGATCTGGTTGTCTTTGGCAGCGTCATTCCACGGGACAGCCTAGGAATTGTATTGTACTGTGACATTTTACATTATTAACTTGGATCAAAGAATGCAAAGAGGCCTGAAGGTGGAGACGGTTGAGGGAGAAGTGGGGAGAGCATGGAGAACACAGAGGCTGGTGGAACCTCTAAGTAGGAGCTACTAAATAAAGACATTTACTGGATGTAGTGCACTTTCTGCTGTACTGGCGATAAGCAGACCGAGCAGCGAACACAGGCAGAGAGAGGGCACCACCAGTGGAGGCTTTGGTCGGACATCAAGCTTTTGTCGATATGTTAGCTCAGGGGCAACATGCTCGCCTTGGAAACAAGACGACATGAAGCAACACAGGTTTGATCCCCAAGTCCGCACTTAGAAAGCTCTGGCTATTAAGCGTGTTATAAATAATCTATCATATCATATCATATAACCAACCTTTAAAATTGGGGCATATTGACGTGAAAGGAGTAAAGAAGTGCTCAATTGTGCCTGGTATGAAAAAATATGTATAAACAAGTAATGGAAGGCGGAAATGAAAATCAGCGATAAGGGCATGAGCCAAAAAATAAAAGATCACGTGATATGCAGAGCCAACTGCCACATTGGAGAGGGATACCCTACAATGCAACACAGCATGTAGAGGGAAACACCCATTCACCATTCAGGCCAAGGACGCCTATCGTAGTGTTACAGCAGTGGCGAAAAAAGACCACAAATAAAATTAAATAAAATAGTAGAAATCTACTTAATAACTTTATTTATTTATTTATTTATTTATTTATTTATTTATTGTTGTTTGATGAAACCTTGCACAACTTCAATACAATGTAACAATTACATTCATTAAATAAAATCGTTAATACACAGTTGAAAATATAATATTAAAACACAGTATAGAAGAAATTTCGATACAAAACCCATTTACAACAAGAAAAACTTGCATTTAAATCAATGTACTAAAATATCAAGAGGTTGGTACCACATTCCCCAGGCTGTCCATAATATGTTTCAGTAATGCTAACAGACCAATTGAACGTGCAATTGAATCAGCAGTCATCAAACGATTCCATAAAATACTAGGACAAACTGCCTCCATCGAGGATAAAACAAGCTCCTCTCTAAACGTGCCTCACAGTTCATTAATAGATGGTAAAGATGGTAAAGAGTTCAGTGTTTTCATTGCTACATAACCTACATGTGAAGTCAGTAAGGCCCATGCAGGGACCGATAACTTGCAGAGTAGCAAAACAATTGAGTATGAAGCGAATTAACACATCGCAAAACGAACTTGAATGGGCCTTCACAATATGTGTCCTCGGTCTGCCCAAGTTTTATGCCAGTTCAGACCAATCAGCCAAATGGGCGAAAATATATCATTTTTTACAGACGTTCAACTCACTGACTCCTGTCCATGGTCTAAAGTAGCTTCTTAATAGACGCCCGGGTCCCACCCACTCAAGTTCCCTTAAATAAAAGTTGCATTAATCAGAAAATAGCAGCACGGCCAAACAAGGTTGATTCTAAATCCCACCTCCAAGTTTTGGAAAAATGCTAAGCTGATCATAATTGTGGAATGTATTAAAAAAAAGATTTATTTGGCACCATTTATGATAGGCCCACCAATAACGCAGGCCAAGTTCCAGCCTAATGGCCTCAATAGTAATGGGGGGTGGGAGGATCACCTTGGTACATTTCACCAGATTTCCCTTCTATAGCATTAAAACATTGTTTTAAAGACTTTGGGAGCAATACACATCCGTACATCATAGGCCACTTTCACCTTGTAAAATTCCACTAATGGAAAAGCGAGCAAAAAACAGAACTTGGGCCTCATTCCGAGTTTGGAGGTAATCATGGTGCTATTAGCGCCATGCCTACCTCCAATACCGGTATCGAGTCCGCCCTCGTTCAATGGGGATTTACCGGTCTTTTCCGACCTTTGCGGGACTGGTAAGTCCCCATTGAAAAAGCCATTCCCCATACCCATTTGAGCCCCCATAGGGCTCAATGGGAAGGGGGAAGGCGCTAATAACGGCACCGCAAATTGCGGTACCGTTATTAGCTCTAAAGTCCCTTAACGGGTCCCGTTCTTAACGCCTGGTAAAACCAGGCTTTAAGGAAGGGACACGCTAAGGGAACTCGTATAGGGCGCAAAGGGATTACCGGCACCGGTGTCCTTACCGGTGCCCGGTATCCCTTTGCGCCCAGATCGTAATCAGGCCCCTTTTGTTGTATGACCATCATATGCTTTAAAAAGATCTCCATTTCTTCAGCAATTAAACATGCTTTTTGGATGAAAATAGATATCCCAGATAAATAAAACAAGGAGAACAGTTTATAATCACACCCGCCACAGACGAAAAATCTGCACATGTCTGCAGTGCATTAAAACATAGAATAGAATTCTTCATTGGATTCACATCATACTATTCTGCTTTATGTAATTATAAGTCAGATCCAGTCGCCTCTGCATACGAATCGGAATCACATCTAATAAAAGGATGTTGTCCGTGTATGTTAGCCATCCAAGCTCAAGCGTACCCAACCTTGGCGGGAAAAGGGGATCATCCACAAAAGGCAGTGGTACATCTGAAATGTATAAATGAAATAAAGTTGGGGAAAATTCACACCCATTGCACAAGCCAAGGCCAGGGACGTCTTTAGAGAGCAACCCCTCTGCATTTAATCACACCCTCGAGGAATTATTTGAATGGAAAAAAAAATGTACATAGTCAATAACCCCTTGGGATCCCCCATTTACTAAGCTTAGACCACAATTTACCCCTATTGACCTTATCAAAAGCTGACGTAAGATCCCGACTAGCCACATTAGCAGAGGTTCCCGCCACTCTCTTCAATCTTTCTGATAGGGACTAAGAAGCTGATTCTGCTCCACCCAAACATTCAGGTCCCTAAGTAAAAAGCTTGCAAACACTTTAGTGGAAGCATCTAAAAGTGAAATTGGGCAGTATTTTTCTGGCACCCCCTTTTCCCCTTTTTATAACCAGACACGACTTTTGCAGTACCCCAAGAGGGGGGAGTTCTATAAGGGAATCAACCTGTGAAACCAGGCAAAAGATAATGCTCGCCCAAAGCTTAGGGTCATTTTTTAAAATGTAATTACATAGCCCATCAGGGCCACTCGCTCTGGAGGATTTTAATCTGACGAGCACACCTTCGAATTCTTCCTCAGCAAAATGTAAACTCCACTGGCGCTTAGGGTATAGGTCCATGTAGTTCATACTACTGTGTAGGGGGAGGACATATTTACCCCAATACAATTAGAGCCATTCTGCTTCAGAAATACAATTAGTTTTAAGCTTCATTTGATCGTCCTCCATATTTTTTATATTCCACCACAGTCCTTGAGAGTCCCTTTTTATTAATGTACTAATAATATGCTGGTTCTTGGCATAATACAGATGGACTTTATATGCCTTTAACCAGTTTTTAAAATGTTGTTTCAACCTATCAGATTCTCATGTCATCCATGGGTAATAATGACTTCCCTCTATTTGTACCCTTCTCAGCTGACTTCTCAGATTGCGCTTGCGACTTTTGAACTGCCAATCGCAAAATTTGATACTCCCAAACCTTCCAGGACAACATGACGCAAGGTCCCAGTCCTTCCATACTACATTCATAACTTAATAAAAACCATGAGATACGAGATGGAGATATGCTGACACAGGATAAGGTAACAACATTACTGTAGAAGAAAATACAACATTCCTTGTCCATAATCATTCTGCATCGAGCATATTATAACACATGAGAGGCACCTCATTTTATACACCACATATTGCAAAATATTACTTTCCAATTATATTTCTTCACACTCTAGGGCATCCTCCAATCTCATGGAAGAGATGGAATATTTCTTCAAACAATATGCTAATGCAATCAGCAGAAGGAATTATTGCAATGAAAGGAATTAATAATTGCTAATGCACTGCCAAGGGATAGCTGGACAAGAAAAGTTTGACGGTTTACCAGAGTTACCATAAGAAGAAGTCAATCTAAATGAATGTGAGCGGAGAATCGACTAATTAGCTCAGCATTATGAAAAAAGATTGATCATAGTATTGGAAATATACTGATTTGGGAAACAATCCCAAGAAGAGGGAGAGGTGGTAGAATGGTTTCTAACAGTGCTAACAGGTTTAGATATATCATTCAACTTCAGCCTACAAACACCTAAGCTGTCAGGCGATCTATGTATGCTAGTATGCAGAGATAGTAAGGTGAGAGAACTACAGACAACACATTTCCCAACCTTGGATGAAGTTCTGTGCACAGCAAAAGAAGTGGAACACACAAATAAATGCATGAAATCACTAGGAAAGAAATATCAGAAGCCACTATCAAAAGTGGAAAAGAAGGATACAAGTGTGACTGACACTGATGTAGTTCAAGCCAGACCGTGAATAAGAAAATTAAAAAGAACACTCAGCCTTGTTAAAACAACTTTGGCAAAGACACATAATGCCAATCCGGGCATGGGGAGGAATCAAGATCTTAATCAGCGAAGATGCTACAGGTGTGATGCACCAGGCTATATAGCAAGCAGCCCTACATGCCCAGCGATGAACATTATGTGCTACAAGTATAGGCAAAGAGGATAGCTCGCAAAGTGTTGTAGGACCAGTACAGAGATCCAGTTAGTAGAAGATCTGAATGAGGAACCAGTGGAAGCGGTTTTTACAATTGGGGAAGAAGTAGAGGATTTGTATTCACCAAAAGATATGGGCTTCATTTCGAGATTGGATATCCAGAAACAATGGTGCAGATAGCAACAAAGCAGCAAACTTTCCAGACCGCGAAACTAAGAGTCTGGTGGTAGGGGCCCGGAACTCCCAACAGTCATGACCTGCCGGGAGTTCATGCCCTACTGGCAGGCTTTTCACTGAAGCACTATCAGACTCCATGGGAATGGGAAATAACCGCTCCATCATCATAGCCTATGGAAGAGTAGATATTGAGATCCTATGAACGTTTATGACTGGCTTATGTTCAAAGGCAGATGTGTCTCGGGAAAAGTCTGTGATGCCTGCCAGGGCACCACTTTATTACTCAGTTAGCTGCACCAGGAGGAACTAAATATAAAGTTAAACCCTAATGCAGAAGAGACAGTCCTGAACTGTGAAGGAGAGAGTGATGATCATATTAAAAATGAGAGGAAGTAAAGAAGGAATTATATCACTTAGAAAAACAAGGAATTATAGAAAGAAGAGAAACATCTGAGTGTATATATTCTATGGTAGTGATGGTAGAAACCATGTTGATTTGAGGGCACTTATCAAGTGCATCATACCAGACCATCATCCATTTCCAAATATAACTGTGGCCATATCAAAGATATTAACCCATGACTTCTACATAATGGATTTCCGGTAAGCCAGCATGTCATTTATTTCATTCTTTGTGTATACTCCATGTAACATTAGGGGTGCCACTCAAGAGAATTCAACAGATGCAGCGCAGACAGGTTACTAGTGGACATATCTGGCACGTCTAAGCACTTGAAAGGCTAATTAAACTTCCAGTGAATCATTACCTAATACAGTCAATTCTGAAAATGTCAGCATCAGTATGGAGTAAATTTGTTATATTAATTATGCAGGTGCCCCCCATTCAAATTAAAGAGTTTCACGAATGTCGGAACTTAATTTAGTGCAGATAGTATTGCAAAAAAGCTTGTGATTTTTTGCTGTTTCTCTTTCATAATTTTATAAAAATAAGTTTTCTTTTCTCTTTTCTTTTCTTTTCTCTCTCCCATTTTTCTTTCCCTCCTTGTGATGCATTCAACTCATTGTTTGATTATATTTATGATTTGCTATGAACATATGGCAATGTTTTATATATTAATGGGAATGCATTTCTGTACAGGATTTATTGACATATGCACGGATAGGCCCTTAAAAGAGTGTTTGTTTTGATAAAGGCCCTTGGGAGGCTGAAACACGTGTCAACATTATTCGTGGGGCAAGGAGAGCAAATTAATAAATACATTTGCATGAATATCATTTGCAACAAGAGTGGACAATACATTCTGTGTAAACTGCATTTTGAGTAGCGCAGTCTAAGTGTGCTTTAAACAACAAACTCTATTGATACCAAGGGAAGGAGGGGGTCGGTCCTTCCCAAACCTAAAAGCACACAAGCGCGACACATGTCTGAAAAGGAGCATTAATCAGGTCGCCGGTATAAGTTAGCTGCTACCATAACAAAACCCCAAACACCGTTAATACATATCAAAGATAAGGCATACACAAATGTTCTGCACATTGGATCTAACATCAGCCTATCATCACATTAGGCTTCATCTGGAATCAATGAAGCCAACAGCGTTCATCACAATGTGTGGGAGTGAAGGGTCATTTAGGCCCCCCTCATACATTCAGCACGATGTAAACCACTTGCTCGTACAATAATGGGGGACGCTTCCATTTGCTCGCATGCACACTAGCAATTTCATTGGCAGTGGCAGAGGCGAGGTTATTGTGCGGGACACTTGGCTTCCATTTTGTACACCCTCGACTCCATCTTTGGACTGGGCCTCACTGCGATAATACGAAAAGGCTTCTCTCCCCTCTGCAGCACCGTGTACACCGCGCTCATGGCCCACCTTTTCTCACAGTGTCTGAAGGCATCACAGCTCCATTCTCACGGCTTAGCCGGAGATAATTGCAACAAATACACCAATGTAACATCTCACTCTTCCTCTGAGATCACTGTCCGTGGTGGGAACCGACTCAAACCATGCCCTGTAGCTCATCCATCTCCACAAACCTGCATGTGCCCTCTTACCCCCGCTGTTAAAAAATGATTGCCACTATAACCCTGTGTCCCCGCATAGTATTCTCTTAATGTACCAGACATGTGACCCTACTGTGAAGCCCACCCCCGTTTGCCCCCAACTAACACCAAACCTCTGTCACAGTATATTGCACCCTAGAGCTAACAAATATGAGAATGTCTTATAGCCTCTTTTAATGCACCTGGACCCACCCCACAGTCAATGTTATCTTACTGACCACAACACTAAGCCCGGTACTCCATATAAGTCCCAATGAATAATGCTGTAATTATTTGTGTTCGATTTATAGGTGCATGATGATATAATCAAAGGAATTGTAGTGACTGTCTGATGGTAGTATCTCACGTTAGCTTAGTTAGGGCCCAAACTACTTCACCACTACCTGACCCTCACTCCGCCTGGACACAGACAGATGAACCTTGTGACGCTCACCCTCCCGCCAACCCAGCAACCAACCATGGAGGAGCAGCACCTATATGCCCATATGCAGTGCAAGCTTGTGTCCAATCATAACGAACTTTGTAACCTTCATGTCTGACCTCACTGATGAAGATTTCTGCTCTTATAATCAATTGTACGTGTGTTGTGTGCCAGAGCGCTCTCAGGCAGCAGAATTCTCTGGATGCCAATTTTACATAAAAGAAAACTAACTCTCTCAGCCTGTTCTCTTAGTCTCATTCCCCGTTGGGGTGTGTCTTATTTCTTTGCATTGCATGTGTAAGACGGGGAGTGGGCCTTTACCACACTAAAAGCCCTATATAAGTGTTTACGAATGCCATTTAATTTAGTATCAGCGTCATCAGTTCTTTAAGGGATAATGCACAATATTTTTCAAGCAGACACAGGGGGGTAATGCTTCCAAGGTCACATGTTGGTATATGGGAAGTCTCAAAAGGAGCATTATGGGATAATGGCAAGAGTATTAACAAATTCCATGAACATGGTTTAACACCAAGCAAGGAGACATCTATGTTCAGAAAGACCAACAAAGACTATTTGGGGCATATCATTTCAGCCAAATGAATGCACCATAGAAGAGACCTAACATACACTATATTAAGGATACCAGAATCAAAACATTAGGATGAATTTTGCTCCTTTGTGGACATGACTGAGTACTACTCATGTTTTGTTCCAAGGTTTGTGGATAAGACAATCCACATGAGATACCTCCTGAATTGCAGAACAAAATTTGAATAGTCGGAAGCATGCTGGAAGGAGTTTGAGACAGTTAAACAAGCTTTAAACCGAACCCTGTCATTGTAGAAATTTAAAATAACAAGAAAAACAATATCATTATACACAGTATAGCAATGTGGGTCTAGGAGTTTGACTGTTTCAACAAGAAGATGGAAAGTAAATAGTGATAGCTTTCACATAAAGAATGCTCAAGGGGGTGGATTCTGCATACTAGACAATTGAAAAAGTGTTGCTAGCAATCAAGTGGGCAGTGGACAAATTCAGAACTTTTCTATGGGGTATCACATTGGAGATACATACGGACCAGAAACCATCGAAAGAAAAACTCAGGTCAAAAGGACTAAACAAAGTCTCACATAGAAGCACAAGATGGGTAACATGTATTCAAGAGTACACACTCACTGTTGAATACACCCCGGGATAGAATAATATACCAGTAATCTCTTTGTCATGATTGGCAGTAGAAAGAAAATGCACAAAGAAGTGGAAGAGCATGTGAAGGGTGTAGAGCAGTCTGTAATCTCAGCAAATGTGGAATAAAAGTATGCAAGAGGGATGAATGGGAAAAGAAGACATATATAAGTAAGCCCACCCTTATTGAGCATGGACTAAAGGGGTTATGACAGGTTAGAGAGGAATTGTGTGTGGTTGATATTAATGTGTTAGGGGTATTCGTTGATACCATCCAAAGGTCTGAGAGAACACATCAAAGAGTTAACCAATGATGGACATCAAGGAATAATGCAAGCAAAACAATGGGTTAGAGCTGATTTCTGAAGGCTAGTAGATGGTGATGTTGAAATAGAGAGGACATTTATAGAGACTGCGTACAATGCAAAGTTGTGAAGAAGATCTCAGTTACCGTGGGAGAAAGTAGGGTTGGACATAGTGAGGCCTCTTATTAGTCAAGTACTCCCACATTTTTGTATCAAATTATTAGACCTCATGTCAAGATGGGTAGAGTAACTATTACAAAAAAATATATATATATATATTCGCCAGTTATGGTAAGCTAAGCAACCATAACTCGTGCCACCACTGTGCACTGTAATATAATAGCATATTGCACTGTCCTGAAGTGGACCAGTTACCAACTTTATGAGATATTATACTGTATTGAAATGTTGTTGTAAATTCAGTAAGCACTATGCACTTTATTGACATAACAATGAAATGGAAAAAAAAATGAATATATGTGAACTCCGACAAGTACATGCCATTAGTATAAGAAATTGATGTGAGCACTATGCATTCTATAAAGACTTCTATATGGCAAAGATTAAGCATTAGCGAATGCAAAATGAAGTCAGGGGCTAAAAATCATACTAAATAATACAGTGGCATTGAGGTATAATGTTTTTTTATATTGTGAGCACTATGCACTTTATTGAAATAACCGGCACCTTAGAAATACCAATGAGTCACTAATACCGTTGGTCAATTGCTGCTATAGTCTGAGCACTATGCACTTTATTCAAAGCACTAGACCCTTTAGTAACATTGATGTTGCAGTACATGCATAACGCTGATATAATTGAATTTATATTACATTAGGCATTTCCATATGGCAAAGATTAATAACCTGTGCATTTAAAAAGAAGTCAAATGCCAAGTAATTACACAAAAAAATGCATTAGCATTGAGGTGCAATTGTTTTCTACACTGCAAGCATTATGCACCTTATTAAATAACCAGCATTTTGGGAATACCAATGAGTTATTAATATTGTTGGTTAGTTGCTGCTACATTGCGGGCACTACGCACTTTATTTAAAGCACCAGACACCTTAACAATACTAATGTTTTAATATATGTATAACGTTGGTACAATCAAATTTCTACTAGATTAGACATTTCGAAGATTGCACTCAGATAAACAGAGAAAAGAAGCAAAGACACTGTTCAATGGAAAGTAAAGAAGGACAGTTCTGTTTGCAAAGTGTTAAAAAAGAGAAGCCTGTCTTTTATGTTCACAATCTGACGAAGCCCGGAAGGGTGAAACGCGTAGTTGTTTGTTCTCCTGAGCTACTTGTCCACTGTGTTCTGCAAAAATAAAGGACGTTTGACGGAGCCCCTTTGTTTGCATCTGGCCGATTTTTTATCACTGGGGAGAGTGCCACCTAAAAAGCTGTAATCAGCTTTTAGCTTTTATTTTTTTCTTTGTTTCGATAATTCCTGCCACCACCGTGCACTGTTAAGACTAACAACCGGGACATCAAAGATGACATCACAAATGTCATTGATGACATTACTGATGAGTCTCACATACATGGGCAACTTGTTTTTGTTCACCAACATATCTAGGCCAGGTGGTCTTGTTCACTGAAAGTCAAAATAATAAAACTCAAAAATTTGCTATATATCTAGAAGTCAACATTGTCATATGTTTTTAACGTATTTTCCTTAGTGTTTGGTCACAAGTGTGTAGTAAGTCTTGAATTGTTAAATATTTATTACATGTTTAACAATATTCAAAACTCGGATAAGGTAGCATTCATTATTTTACTAACCAAAATTACAAGATTAAAATTAGTGTACTTCCATGGTGCATGCTGCAGATATTGTTTATGTTTATGTATGATGTTTATGTATAAATCAATGAACTTCGGGACAAAGGAAATTCAGCCCTACTACTCCTTCTTGACCTCTCAGCTGCGTTCGATTTGGTGGACCTAAAGATCTTACATAAACACCTTGACTCAGAAGCCCATTTTTCTCAGGCCATAGTTTGGATACAATCCTTCCTGGGCAACAGGACCATGCCAGTCTTCTCTCCATCAGCAGCGGCAGACCCCATTCCTATCACTTGTGGGGTTCCACAGGGCCTCTGTGTCTCACCTACAATGTATAATATATTCACTAAGCCCCTCTTTGATGATCTGGACCATCTTGGTATCACCTACATTAACTAAGCAGATGATACCCAGATTCTCTTACCACTTACAGGGGATTATGATAAGGATTTTGCCTTGGTGAATAGAGTATAACTCATCATCCAGGCATGGATGGCTGTCCACGGTCTATGCCTGAATGATGACAAAACTGAGCTCATTATTCTGGGTACCACCTCTAACATTAATAAACACAGCCCCAAATACACCTGCTTTAACATCGACGGTAACTCTATTAAAGTTGCCAAAGGTGCTGGACTCCACTCTCGCCTTTACCAAACAAGTTAACTCTATGGCCTCTGCCTCTGCATACACATGCAAGCCTATTAGAGCTGGTAAACCATTCCTATCTAAGAATAGCTGTATTGTCCTGGCCAGAGCGCTAATCTTGTCTAAATTGGACTATTGTAACTCCCTCTACATTCGTGCCAATAAGTACATTATCAGTAGAATTCAGACACTCCAGAATAATGCCCTTAGAGCAGCCGTGGACATAGCGAGGAAAGAGCACATTTCTGAGATAAGGACACAGCATAACTGGCTTTCCACCAGTGACTATATCTGGCTGAAAACTGCCTCTCTAACATACAAGTGCCTTAACAATGCTGGACCCTGTTATCTCATAGAGAGATTCAATAGAAAATCATCCAGCCGACCCACCAGAACTGCCAACGCTAACTGTCTTACCGTGACAAGGTTCAAACTGACTAAAGTCGGGGGAAGTAGTTTCCCAGTTAAAGCTGCACAGCTATGGAACTCCCTACCACCTGCATTGCGAGTGGACCAATCCTACTTGAATTTAAGACAGAATCTCATCAACTGGCTTAAAGAAAATGACCACTAATGCACCAGCTATATGCAATTTTCTTCTCTTCTATCACTTGCACTGTGAATAGTTGCAGAATGCCCAATCTATGCTGCATCCCATCCTAAATTGTTAAAATTGTATTTGTAGTCCTACCGTTTTGTACTTAAAATTGCCTGCATTTGTTTGCCCTGTATAGTATATTACTGTGTAGCCCTAAGCCTTGTATATTACTGTGTAACTGTTACGCTCACCTGGTCTCCACAACGGTGCCGAACGGGACTGGCAGATCTGGTGTTAAATGGTTTCACATGTCTCCTCTGTATTCATGCCGTCACAAAGGTGGGCCTAAACGGTTAAATGAAACGTTACCCAACTGTTAGGTGGAAGACCCACACCCGCCTCCCGTGGTCTTCTGAAACCCCCTCTGCTATGCCTCACCTTCGTTTTAAGAATGGCAGGCTCTCCATCCTGCAACAGTATGCAGGGGTGCGTAGAGTTCTAGAATCCAGTTACTTCACTGATCCTGTCGAGTCTCAGACAACGTTGATTCAATGGGTAAGTCTTTACCATCTATATGTTTCGCCAAAGAGTTCAAATTTCCCAAGTTTCACTTTGTTGTCTTTCCCTTGTAGGTTTCTCTTTAATGTGAAAGTATGTAGAACACAGAGTTGTTTTTCCAAGAAAAGGTAAGTTCACACCAGCATTCTGTAATAAGTCTTTACATGCGCTATTGTTCTTCTGTGCGACTGACCTGCTGCTCTTGTATTGCAGGTGCTGTGCCTCGGACCGCGTGGCGAAGACTAGCGGGATCGCTAGTAGGAGCGGCCTTCAGGTGAGTATAACGCTGCAATGAGTTGACTGTTCAAAGTGGCTTTTCCCCAATATGCGCTAACCTGATGTTTCTTCTTGCATCTGACAGGTGCGGCGACTCCAGAGCGGTGGGCGAAAGATGGGAGAGGTCGAGAGATGGAGGTTCATTGGTTCGCCGGAAAGAGCAGCTCTCAGGTAGGTATGAACGATGCGCTGGATAGCGATGTGGAATCCTTGACCAGCGCGGCTAACCTGATGTCTTTTCCTTCCTTTGCAGGTTGCTCGAGCAGAAAATGGAATGGCGTTGTAGCAGACTGGCCTGAAGGTAAAAGACACGGTGAGCGTTATGCTGCAAGAGTGTAGAATAACGCAAAGTGTGTTCTGTACTAAAGGCGTGGTTTATATAGTCTTCAGAAAGTAGTCCCAGCAACCACACCCAAGCAAATAGTTCCCTAGGCAAGTAGTCCCTTCAGCCTGCCTCAGATTGGTCCACGTGTGCTTCACTTAGTTTGTAACTTGCCATGTTGGTGATGGCAGCATGAACCTGGCCCCTGAGAGAGTCTTTGGGGCCTTAAAGGCCCTCATGGAAGTCGAAGTCCTGGGCAGGTTGGTCTGCACCTGATGTGTGGGGGTATGGACCGTGACAGTAACCCTAAACCGAAAGTTCTTCTTGTATCTCCTGTGCCCTGATACCCTTGGGTCTGGTGCACATTACAAATAAATAAACAAACAAACAAACATCAGGTGCCTGTATTAAGAAAAACACTCCAATACAATATTTTCTGTAGATGAGTACATTCTTTAAAAGATTTACTGGCCGATTCATGGAATTAATGTGCGCTGAATTTTTCAGCCAAGTGTGCGAAAGCATGCGAATGGGAGTGCCAGTGCGAAAATCGCAGCGAAACCCGACCACAGCGATTCATGGAAGTCTGTGCGTGTGTAAATCCCAGGATGTGTGCCAAAATTCTGCGTGGCGCACGCTGGCGCACACGTCTCCAAACAGTGTGCGCTACGCGCACAGCGAAATCGCACATAGCGTGGTGCACACAACAAAAGCAGGAGGAACAGAGGGCGTGACACGCGGAATGGGGAACAACGCGTGAAAATGTGGGCGTCACGGGGGAAGTACAGGAGGCAAATGCGCAAAACGCCCACACGCACGTTCAAAACACGTATTCATGGATTCAAACGGGGCTAAGGCGTGTGCCAAAAAAGACACGCTAATCTGGAAACACGTACGCCAGCAGGAAGCAGGCGTACGTGGACCCGCGCAGCATAAAAGTGTGCGCAAACAACAAACAAGCTCAGACTCCAGGATGAATATACCGTTCCTAGCAGCAGTGGTCGTGGGATACCGCAGGAGGAGGAGGAGGAGGATAGTCAGGCCCAGAATTTTCACACCCAGAACCAGCCTTTTTGGGATGCCTAATGACCAGGTGTATGGGAGGTACAGGTTTCCACCTCACATAATACTCGACCTGGTGAATGGGTGGGAGGGTGACCTCACATCACCCACCCTGTGCTCCCAAGCACTCATCCCCCTGTAGAAGGTCCTCAATGTACTGCACTTCTTGGCCACTGGATCATTTCAGCGGACAAGTGCTATTGTGGGGGGGGTGTCACAGGCCATGCAGTCACGCTGCCTACACCAGGTCTTGGCCATCATGACTGCACGCCCATCAGTCTGCAGGCACATATACCTGCCCAGAACACCTGCAGAAAGGCAGGCTGCCGTCCAGGATTTCTACGGGGTGGCACAATTCCCCAAAGTCCTAGGTGCCATTGATTGCACCCATGTGGCTCTACTTCCCCCCAGGGCATCAGAGCACATCTATAGAAACCGCAAGCACTGGCATTCCATCAACGTCCAGGTAGTATGTGATGCCAAGGGAATCATCACCTCAGTTTATGCCAACTATCCAGGGTCCACCCACGACAGTTTTATTTACAGAATGTCAACCCTAAACCGGGACCTAGAAGCTGGGCGGCATGGCGATACATGGCTGCTCGGTGAGTATAAATGCCACAGCACATGCATGCATGCCAGATACTGAGTAATGTCACAACCCTACTAATGATACCCATCACCACCTCCCCAGGGGACAGTGCCTACCCTCTGAGCCCCCACATGATGACGTCAATTCGAAACCCCACCACACCACCCGAGGTAAGATACAACACAGCCCACATTGCAACCCAGGGCATAGTGGAGCGCACATTCGGAGTGCTCAAGTCACGCTTTCGCTCCCTTGACCGTTCTGGTGGGCAGCTGTTATACGCTCCCCCAGTAGTGTGCAGGATCATAGTGGCAGCATGTGTCCTGCACAACGTTGCAACACGCTGGGGCCTGACCGTGGACATGGTGGTGCCCCACATCCCCAACCACATGCACGGCCACTGCGCATGGGAGGGGAAAGGGCATGGGGTGAGGCAGCCCGTACGCAGCTGGTGGCTAATTACTTCACCTAAAATCACACCCCTGTGGAGTGCACATAGCCCTGGCACATACCATCTGACAATCAATGATGATGACATAAGGGACAGTCAACTGTCACAACCATACAAGTCTGAGATTGGTCACCTGGAAGTGTTACATTGTGAGCATCCCTACCTACACAAACACCACCAATGCTGTGTCATCAAAAGACACACTTCTATGCTGCTAAATTCATTACCCCCTTGCAAAATACAACATGACAACAGTGCCATGTCACCCAACCCCTCCCCAGCACCGCCACCCAACACACCATGGCATGTCATGCTATGTGAGAGCAAACAAAGCAATCCCTAAAGCCTGACACAAGTGTCACAAAGTACAGTGTCCCTAATGGAAACTGGCCACACACAATATGCTCCCAGTAATGTAGAACGAACAACACACATGACCAAATACTTACCAATAATACAATGCATCTACACAACCTCAAACATAGCAAAAACATGACAGTACTAAGTTAAAGTAGTGGTAGTCTTACAACCTGATTATGCCAGCACATCACCCCCTTCCAACTGTACAGTGTTGCTGCCACGCAAATGTGTAAGTGCTTTGCTTACAACATGAACTCCATCTCCAAAGTAGACGGCCTTGTGAAGACATGAGGAATGAACCTGCAAATTAGGAGGAAGACATGGATGCACAAGCACATATCAATACACCATGCAGTGTACAATACAACAACAATATCCACTAGGAATGTATACACAGTATTGACTACAGACTGCTCACACAGCTCATGGGAGTCCAACGTCACTGTGTAAGTCACTGTCACTTGGGCACACCCTTTGCAAGCCCATGGAAACGGGAAGCAGGAGGGGTGTGTGTCTCACGAACCCAAGCATCTAACCCAAACTCAGGACAAGCCTGCATGTGCCCAGCCGGAATACAGTGGATGCCCACGGGAGCCACACAAGGCAACACAATGTTAAAAAAAAATCAAAAATCAAAAATCAAAAATTCAAAAATGGCCATGTTGGGGTCGGGGGGGGGGCACCCAGGAGGTCCGAGGACATGGTGCGCACCAACAGCTTCCTGTGTGGATGTTGGGAAAAAAAAAACACCTCCATGGGCTCATGGCCTGCACGGCTATGCCAATGTGGGAGAACTGCTGCTGTCGCTCTCATCACCCTCAGCTGCTGCATTAGGAGGTGGTAGTGCTAAGGGAGGCAGCCCACGCAAAGCCCTGGTATGGTCCTCCAGGGCAGCAAGCATGCAGGTGTGGAAGGTCTCGTTCTGTAGGATTATAGTGCGGAGATCCCATGCAGCACCTGACGTGCCTGCATCTCAGCTGAGAGTGAACGTGTGAGCCGCTCCAGCTGATGTTCTGTCCTCAAGTTAGTGGAAGCCTCAAGGTCAACAAAAGTCTCCCTGAGGTGATGGAGTTCTACCCTCAGGGCTTCCCTGTGGCCCTGGGACTTTATTGATATCGATTGGCATAGAGTCTCCAGTGCCGCCTGTCGGTCCCTGTTGGATGCCAATATGTCCTCCTTGTGTGATTGGCAAATGGAGTCTGTTGCCTGCAGTAGTTTCTCCATCTGCCTTTCAGGGGGGACAATGGAAGTGGCCACCCTCTCCATTGCTTGAGCCATTATCTCAACTGATGCTGCCTGTTGGGTTGCCATACCGTACATGGATTGTTCTCATGCGGTATTGCCTGGTGGCATAAGGCCACCGCGTCGGCGGGCACCACACCTGTTTGGGGCAAGGCGATCTGTGCCTTGCTGTGCCGGCACTGCCTGAGGCTGCAGGACTGCATTCCCCCTCTGATCTGCTGGGCCAGGAACAGGATCAGATGTTGTGGAGTGTGACCCTGCATCCGTAACCGCCAAAGGTGGACTTACCAACACTGACATCCCCATAGAGGGTTCTACCCCTGCTGCAGGTGGGTTGGACAGAACAGAATCCCTGCCAGAAACACTTACCTGCGACGGCACATAGGTCTCATCATCCGAATCAGCACCTGAATAGAGGTCTGGGGAGGTGCACCCACAGACGCCCCTGGACAGAATGGTCTGCAGCAAGATTGGGTTCTCACCCACCACCACACCACGTCCCCCACTGGTGCCCGGTCATGCCTGAGATCCCTCCTGGGTCTGCACCATCTCCTCAACCTCAACAGCATCAAGTGTGTCATCCCCTGCAAAAACATGAAAGACAAAAAATGGAAACAGGTATTAGCACCATAGCATACAAATAGGCCTGACAAGCTACAGAACTACTACATGATTTACACATGTCCCACATGACTATAACCCTCCCATGCATGCACTGGGGAGGCAAAAGGCAGACACTGATAACACCAAGATGGAAGAGCAACACATTTGCTGCATGCTGGGTAGCACTGCCATCACGCATTGGCCTGTGAGTGGCATGTCCAATACACATACATGACACATGCCATCACACAGATGGCATGTACCATAACCATGGTACATTCCACAAGTACATCCATATGTCAGTGAATGAGTACTGTCAGCCATCCATGTGAGATGGACATGATGAGATGCAAAATGCTACATAGTGTTACAAAATAGGCATGTGCCACACACTGCAACAAATCCAGTGTACAAAAATACAGTGATTGCAGGCCGATGTACACATCAATGGTTGTGCACTTCAACATGACAGGAAACAACTATCATGTTCCACATTCAAACAGGCCCCAAAAATGTATGTGATCAGGCCAATACTCAATCAGCCTGAATGGTCAAATCATTCACCTAACAAGGTAACACATGTGGGCCAATGTGGGGTTCATCAATGACAGAAGCATGTCACAAATGTGACAATAGGGCTGAGGAATGCATAGCAAAAGTGGGAGAAATGAAACAATCAGCCTCAACGAACACTGAAAAAACAAACAATGTTGTTGCAAGATGCCACTTCAAGGGCAACTGCCGTAATGTTGCGCTAAATTACTTCTGTGGGCAGAAAGGATACTGTCACACCCAAATCCAAGGCCGCTGAATGTTTTGGATGAAGCACATGGGTGGCCCATACCACTCAGGCACACACACCCTAACCCGGCACTCAATCAGAACCCGTCAACCAACCAACATACACATGCATTACACACACATGCATGGGCACTCACCAGACAATGCATCATAATCAGGTAGTTCTCCCACGCCTTGGATCTGTTCCTCTGTGACGAAGGCCCCAGCAACAGACTCATGTTCAGTGAGTTAGTTGTCCTCTTGTGGCGACCCACCGCCAGTCACCAGAGTAGCGGCATGATTTGAGGCCAGCTTGTTCTTTGCTCTGCGTTTCAGGTAATTCCACCGCTTGTAGCAATCATCAGCTGTGCGCCTCACAAATCCAAGGGCACTTATGTGGTCGGCGATGATCTGCCAGTGTGCCTTACGTTGACCAGTTGTGGTCTTGGACCCTGCAGTCACCAGCATTTTGTGGCTATGTGCCGACTCATGGGACACAAGTGCATCAAGTTCCATCTCATTAAAGTAAGGCTAACTTGAGGTACCGGAGTGTGGAGCCGTGTCTGGGGTCTCAGCCTGTCGTTCCAGAGCACCCTTCTTCCTCTTCTTTAAAGGTGGAGCAGAGCCAGAGTGGCTAACGCCACTCTGGTCAGTAGGGGCAGAATCACCGGTGGATTGGGTAGTAGGAGTGTGGGAATGCACAATGACTATAGGTCTTGATGCAGGCATTGGTTGCAGGGTAATGTTGGCAGGGGGAACATCAGTTTGATGGACCTGGACTGACACTGTCCTGGATGGGAGAGACAGAGCTGGGGCGGATGGAGCTGCAGCTGCCCCTGCAGCCTCCCTACCCTGCATACTTGGGGCAGCAGAAGACATAGCTGCCCCAGATCCACGTGGCTTGGTGACAACAACTTGCACTGCCACACGTGGCCTAGACTTGCTAACCTGGAAGTCAGCCAGGGAGTCATCCTGTGCCAGGTCAGGTGCCACAATGGGCTGGTCGGACAGGGACTGAGCTGGGATAGTGTCAGCCACGTTTCCCTCAACCATGGGGGGGGGCATGGGTGTCCCTGATTGCTCCTCCACACATGGGGGTATAGGGGCACACTGCAAATCCTGGCGACGTCCCCTACCGCGCCCTCCATGCCCACCTTTTGAAGGTCGGCCACCTTTGCCTCCCTTACCGCTTGGTCGCCTCCCAACCATGGCACTGATGTTGTTGTGCGTATGGGAGTTGCAGTAAACTATTGTCCTGGGCAATTGGGGGTCGAAGGGGTAGGATACTAGATGGAATTTGTACCCTAGTGCTCTAACAAGGCTGTCTGTGACCCCTGGGGAAAATGACAGGTCACGCAATGCACAGGCAGCCCAAAATAAAAAATGTATGTGCACGCAAACCCTCGTAGACCACGTGCATGAACAAATGAACCGGCACTACGCTGTGGCACCAAGAAACACAAAAATAAGCATATGCGTAACACAAGCAGCCAACAATGACCTCTGAAGGGGAACGCGACACACGGGAAAAGCACAGTTGCTAAGTACGTGCGGAACTCACCGTCTGCCTGGAAAAAGAACGTGAAAAATACGCACGTGTGCGCGTTGGCATCACCCCTGCCAAAAGAAGAATTGTACGCTGTCTGAGGAGACAGGACAAAAGGAGAAGTGAACTCTGTTTGAGGAAACAGGCCCAACAAAAATTCAGAAAAGAGCTGTCAGAGGTAACAGGGTGTACGAACTAGAAACGCTGTGAAGTATTCGCGTGTGAACCGACAAGAAGTACAGATTTCACCCACTCGCTCTCCACGAAAAGCACGTACAAGGAAATGGCGTCCTACACGTAGCTTTTAAACCGGCCCACATGTACACATCAGATACGCGTGTACGCAGGCGCTTTCCTCCAATTACACGCGATGACACTCGGACGTGCAGTTTTTCCACGTGTGCTCTGTCATCACGTGCTATGAGGGAAACGCCTGCATGCGTAATGTAACTTACGCGCTTACGCGCTAAGGGCCTTTGGTCCAATGAAATCGCGTGCGTGTGCTGATGCGCTTAGGCGCTAAGGCCCTTTCCTCGAATTACAAGCTGGCGTGCAATTTTTTCACATGCCAAATCACTCCGTATCAAGCTGGCCACGCGAAAACACACGGAAAACCACGCTCCTGCCAAGAAGATCGAATTACTGCCCCCCAGAGCCCTGAGCACGCTCCGACCTGCCATCTGCTGCTGCCTGACTGCCTGCTGCCGACGTGCCCTGCCATTAGCTGCCTGCACGTGAGCCAGGGGTGTAGTTGCTGTGACCACCCCTGCTGGAACCGAAGACTCCCGACTGGGATTCCATCGCTCCACTGCCTAGCCCCAGGACCCAGTTGCCCACCCACTCCTGCCTCTGGGGTTGCCATGTCCAGTACAACACTATCTGGCTGCACTGGCAACCCCCAGCCAGAAAGGCAGAGGGCCACCAGCTTCACTGCCACCGAAGTTGGTGTCCTGGTGGAGCAAGTCCTGGGGCAGTATGATGCCCTCTTTGGAAGTTTGCGCTCCCACAATGAAGGACGGACCAGGATCTGGATGGACATCATGACTGCCATCAACGTGGAAGGGGTGGAAGTCCGCGACTTACATCATGTCAAGAAGCGCTGGGAGGACTTCAGGTCCAGGACCCTCAACAAGGCCCGGCACCTCGCTAAGGCAGCGGATGCCAAGGGGCACCGGGGCCAGCTGTCAAACCATCAAATGAGGGTCCTGGAACGCATATGCCCAGCGCTCTACGTCCAGATACTTGAGAGGCAGACCTGTCTGGATTCAAGCGGTAAGTGTACATGCATGTTGATAGTACGTTGTGCGTGTCGTGGTGTGCCAGTAGTGTGCAGGTTGCACATGTGTTTATGTAGGGCCATGTAGGGATGTGTATGAACATGGGTGTGAGGCTGCCACATGTGAGTCCTCTCAGTTGTGTGACACATTGATGGTGTATGTGTTGGTAAGCATGCTGGGCAAATGCAGGTGTGGGAGCACACATGTTTGTATTTCTGTGTGTGTACATTGGCATGGTTGTGGCATGGATGGTCGATCATAATGCATGTATCTGCACTGTGTACATGTGCATGTATGTGTATCTGACAAGTGTGCAACTGTTACGCAACATGGATGCCCGTGACAATGATATGTAGAAGGATGAATGGCAGATGTGACATGTATGGCGATCTCATCACTGCAATAGTTGGAGGAGATGTAGACATGCATGTAAGTGTGGTGGCGTGTGTGCATGTCTAGTGCACTCCTTCTGTTTCATGTGATATCAGGCTCACCTTTGGCTGTTCATGCTGTTGTATGTGTATGGATGGTGCTGCCTGGTGCAATATTGCTGTTGAAATGTTCATGTGTGTGAGTTAAAATGACATGTGTGTCGTGGAGTGTGATGCCGTGTCTGTAGTTAAACAATGCCACTTATGTGCAACTGTCATGTGTGTATCAGTCCATTGTACAGTGCCCTGATGCCTGTGTTTTATCTCTCCCTGTTTGCAGCATCAACTGAAGAAGAGGGCGGAGAGGGTACTGTGGAGCACAGCGGCAGGGATCATCCCACCAGCCGGAGACGCAAGGCCCGGCTCCCCTCCCAGGTTGTCATCTTGTTGGGGAGTGAGGAGTCCGGTGCCGCATCCCAGGCTGCAGCTGCCGAGGGAAGGTCCAAGAGGCGGAGGTCAGAGTTGGACTCCTCAGCAGCAGAAGGGGCAGCTGAGACTTCACAGGGTCCGATGGAGGAAGATGGCACGGAGTCATCCAGGTTGGTGGGGGGTTTGGTGTAGGAGGAGGCCGTGCAAGGGACAGACACGGGGTCTGGAGGTGGGGATTCCACTGGTGCTAGTGGTGCAGTGCAGGGGCAGGGACAGGAGGCAGCACAGGCCCCCATGGAGGTGCCTGTGTGTAATCCTGTCCGCGATCCTGTGACTGCATCATCCCGTACCAGCAGGGATGCCTACGTCCAGACCCATTTTCAGGGAGGGGATCCGCTTACAACAACTGGCCTTCCTCTCCCTGCGGACGTGGCCATCCGGGACAGGGTTGAGCCTGTCCTGGGTGGGGTGGCGTTGCGTCAACGGGCCTTGCGAGGTGACCTGCAGTCTTTTCATGAGGTGACTGCACGTCATTTCGAATGGCTCGTTGACCGCGTTGACCTACTGGGACAGCTCATCAGGGCAAGATTCCTCCGTTTGCTGGACCTTGTTCCGACCCCCTCCTCAACTGAACCCCCTATGCGCCAGTCGTACTCCATGCCATCTTCCCACCCAAGTATCACCTGGGTACCCTGTGGAGCTGCCTCTGACCCTGCGGCCAGGCTGGTGGAGGACACATCCCTGCCACAGTTGGGAATCGGACGTCCAGCAGGGGTGGCCACATCAACAACTGCACCCCAGCCGGAGGAGGATGTGCAGGCAGCAAGAGCCAGGGCACAGGCAGAGGCACAGCAGCAGCAACAAGGTGGGAGCAATGATGGCTCAGGGCCTTCGTCATCGGACGGGCAGGCATTGGCCAGAGGGCAGGAGGACCCAGGACTGGACGTGTCTTCCGTGTGGCAGCGGTTAGGCCATGCTATAGATGCGGAGCGGCAGC
This sequence comes from Ambystoma mexicanum, assembly GCF_040938575.1. Taxonomy (NCBI): domain Eukaryota; kingdom Metazoa; phylum Chordata; class Amphibia; order Caudata; family Ambystomatidae; genus Ambystoma; species Ambystoma mexicanum. The sequence continues at coordinate 550,709,356 of NC_090933.1, read as the reverse complement.
GGGCAGAAGAGGCACGGCTCACGATGGTCAGGGCGGAGAACTCCATGTGGAGGGCCCTGTGGTGGGCAGAGTGCCTCGAGGCAACTCGCAGGGAGTTGGAACAGGCCATGAGTGCCTCCCTGCGAGACCTCGGGGCCAGGACAGAGACCCGCCTCCAGGACATTGAGCAGGAGTTCAATAATGCCCTGGCCCGGGACATCCAAAAGTGAGCCGTCGGACTAGCCCGCTGCCATTGTAAATAGTTTTTAGAGTTAGGTTTCCTTTTATTTGTGGTCAATGGACAATACCACACACATTTGTATATAGTTATATTTTTAGGTAGTTTCTTAGGTAGGTTTCATTTGTTTAGTTGGGCTCATGGACCCTTTACATCGTTGGACAATGGATTGATTTTTTTCGGGCGATTTTTGCACATGGATTAATGGATTTTTATTTTGGACAATGGATTGTATATAGTTACATCATGGATTCATTTGGATTATTTTTTTTCATTATGGACATGGAGTAATGTTTTTTTTTTTTCAGGACAATGTATTGTAAATAGTTGGACTATGGATTGCTTTCGTATTTTTATTTATCATTATGAACATGAAACAACGGATATCTTTTTTTACCTTTTTTTGGATTTGCGTGGGCATGCCCCCCAGCCAAGCCACGTGTCATCTTGCACTACTGATCACCAACGCATGAACCCTGCACCCCCACCCCCAGCAGTGATGGGCACCTGCCAGCAAGCCCCCACTCATGTCCCACTCATGTCCTTTTGCACGCCCGCCCCCCAGCAGTGCAGGGCACCTGCCAGCAGGCCCCCACTAATGTCCCACGTATGTCCCTTTGCACCCCCACCCCCCAGCAGTGCAGGGCACCTGCCAGCAGGCCCACACTCATGTCCCCTGCACCCCCACCCCCAGCAGTGCAGGGCACCTGCCAGCAGGCCCCCACTAATGTCCCACGTATGTCCCTTTGCACCCCCACCCCCCAGCAGTGCAGGGCACCTGCCAGCAGGCCCACACTCATGTCCCCTGCACCCCCACCCCCAGCAGTGCAGGGCACCTGCCAGCAGGCCCCCACTCATGTCCCCTTGCACCCCCACCTCCCAGCAGTGCAGGGTACCTGCCAGCAGGCCCCCACTCATGTCCCACTCATGTCCTCCTGCCCCCAGGTCATGATGATCCTCAATCATGGCCCTTATGGCCAGCCTCCCCAGCCCAAAGACCCAACCAAGTATTGCATCCACCCACATAGAAAAGGCAACTACATGATACAACCCCAATGGCAAGTATGTAAATGAACACATGTCTGTCACACACACACAATGGGTGCAAGTGAATGTGAAAACCATGTCATAACATGCATGAAACCAATGAGATAATACCACACATCGAAGTATGAAGAAAAAAATGTATTAAACACAACATGAATGTAATCAAAATGCAACACATAACAATGGGAATAATAAAAGAAAAGCTGCATGTCCGTAAAAGAATAAAAAAACAAGAAATCATAATCCAAAGAAATCCAAAAGAAATTGTGTCCAAAGTCACAGTCCAACAAAGCAAATGCAAGGGAAAAAAGAAAGTGGAAACCATTGCTCCATGGTGAAAATAAAAAAAAAGAAAATAATCCAATGGTTAACTATGTACAGATGAACAATCCAGGGTCCATGAGCCCAAAAGATGAAATGAAACCTATCAAAAATACTACCTAATAAAAAACAATATACCAAAACGTGGTGCATTGTACAAGCGCAACCAAAATAAAGAAAAAATGAGAGGAAACACTATCTTACTATATACAATGGTGGCAGGCAAGTCCAGCGGCTCACTCTGTGGTGTCCCAGACCAGGGCATCATCGAACTCCATGTCTATTTGCTGGAGGCGGGCCTCTGTCCTGGCCCCGAGGTCTCGCATGGAGGCCCTCATGGCCTGTTCCAACTCCCTGCGAGTTGCCTCGAGGCACTCTGCCCGCCTCAAAGCCCGATGCATGGAGAACTCCGCCCTGACCATGGTGAGCCGCGCCTCTTCCGCCCGCCGCTGCTCCGCACCTATCTGCTGGCCCAACTGGTGCCACACGAAAGACACTCCCATTCCTGGGTCCTCCTGCCCTCTGGCCGATGCCTGCCCCTCCGATGTTGATGGCCCCGAGCCATCATTGCTCCTACCTGGAGCCTGCTCCTGCTGCTGCTGTCCATGTGCCGTGTCTGATGGTGCCTGCACATCCTCCATCAGCTGGTCTCCAGTTGTGGTGTCCACCCCTGCTGGGCCGCCAACTCCCGACTGTGGCAGGGATGTGAGCTCCACCAAGCTGGCTGTGTTGGTCGGGTCAGGTCCACAGGGGGCCCTGGTGGAATCTGGGCCGGAAGACGGTGTGGAGAACGACTGGCGCATATTCTCCACAGAGGAGGAGAGGTCCGCCAGAGTGCGTGACACATGTAGGAACCCACCAACCAGGGCCCCTCCCAGCAGTGCCATGTCACAACGCTGCTCTCCGTGATGGCGTGCGTTCTCCGCCCAGGAAGAACGCACGTCATCACAAATGACATGCGTGCGCAATGCGACACCAACCAGGACAGAGCCCATACATTTGCGGGACCCCTCGTCCACAGGTAGTGGAGAGGCAGATGACATGGCAGTCTCCCTACCTGCGCACTGGCCTGGGACGGGGCCTCCCTGCTGGTGCACGGTGGTCCAGTCACAGGGTCAGGGACAGCGGCATGCACAGGCCCCTCCACGGTGACCTATGCTGCCTCCTGACCCTGGCCCTGGACAGCACCACTTGCACCAGTGGTACTACCCCCACCAGGCCCCATGTTCGGGTCAGTGGCGGGCTCCTCCTCCGCTGTGGAGACCACCGACCTGGATGTCTCCACACCTTCTTCCGCCATTGGAAGCCCCTGTGGGGGCTCACCCGGCCCTTCTGCCACAGCCGCAGACGTAGCACCAGCCCCCTCGCTCCCGGATGATGGTAATTCCTGGGAGGGTGGCTGGGCCTTGCGTCGCCACCCAGTGGAGGCATCCCCGCCGCTTTGCTCCACAGCGCCGACTCCGCCCTCTTCTTCACTTGACGCTGCGTAGAGGTAGACATAGAACACAAGCATCAGGGTACTGTACAAAATACCCTAGACAGGAAGCAATAACACATGAGTGCACTGTCAAATGTCACTTCCATCCTATCATTCCACAACACATGGATGAATGCACACAACACACATGCAGAAACAGTCCTGGCGCCTGCAATCAACATCAACATCCATGTAGGATGGCCCCTGTAAACCAAGATGTTGCCTTCAAAGTCACATGCATCCATGGTGTTTCAAAGTCAAACACACACTTCTCAGGCATACACACACACATGTGCACCATACATGTACATGACATCAACACCCATTCCTCACCCCCACCTTCATGTCCAGGAACAGAGACAGCCATGCTTTCATGTGTGCATTCCGCATAGAGCTCCCCATGTTGCTTTAAAACTCATGCACCAACCATTTGGTTCACACATTACTGGTCTCACATGCATGACCATGATGTCCCTGCACACACACATCCATACATGGTCTATGTCACACATACAGGCAAGCATCAGACTACCAGCACACTGCAACATGCCCTGTCTCACACAGCAAAGCTTGGCCACTTACCGCTCAACTCCAGACTGCCTCCGAAGGATCTTGGCATGAAGCGCTGGGCCTACGCGTTACAGGACCCTCATCTGGATGTTACTCATGCGTGCCCGGCCCCCCTCCGCGAGGCGCTGGGCCTTGTGGAGGGTCCTGGACCTGAAGTTCTCCCAGCGCTTCTTGACATGCTTGATGTCACGGGTTGCCATCCCCACTGCGTTGATGGCAACCAGTATGTCATCCCATATCCTCTCCCGTGCTTCCTTGTTGGCTCGTGATGTTCCGAAGAGGGCATCATAATGCCCCAGGACATGCTCCACCAGGACACCAACTTTGGTGGCAGGGAAGCTGGTGGCCCTCTGCCTCTCTGGCTGGGGGTTTCCAGTGGTGCCAGATGGAGATGTGCCCGACATGGCAGAGGCAGGAGTGGGTGGGCAACTGGGTCCTGGGGCGGGGCTGTGGAGTGATGGTATCCTGGTCGGGAGTCTTCTGTTCCAGCAGGGGTGGACACAGCAACTGGACCCCTGCAGATGGCTGATGTGAAGGCACTGGGCAGCAGACAGTCAGGCAGCAGCAGATGGCAGGTGGGAGCGTGCTCGGGGTTCTGGGGGGCAGGAAAATGGCCTTCAGGGCAGGAGCGTGGTCTTCCGTGTGTGTATGCATGGCCAGATTGATATGGAGTGATTTGGCATGTGAAATAATTGCACGTCAGCGTGTAATTCGAGGAAAGGCCCTTAGCGCGTAAGCGGGTCAGCAGACATACGCAATTTCATTGGACCAAATGCCCTTAGCGCGTAAGCGCGTCTGGGACGTATCGCGCACGGGCGTTGCCCTTTCGCGTGAAAAACTTCACACGAACCCCAGGAATACACGTACCCCACTCGCACAAGGCCCTTTCTCGTGTAAAACTTCTCGCGAACCCCAGGAATACACGTACCCCACTCGCACAGGGCCCTTTCGCGTGTAAAACTTCACGCGAACCCCAGAAATACACGTACCCCACTCGCACAGGGCCCTTTCGTGTGTAAAACTTCACGCGAACCCCAGGAATACACATACCCCACTCGCACAGGCCCATTCACGTGTGAAACTTCCCACACACCCCCGTAATACACGTACCCTGCTGAAATCGTGTTTGAGACTTCCCTGCGAACCCCAGTTATACACGTACCCCACTCGCACAGGCCCTTTCGCGTGTGAATCTTCCCGCGAACCCCGTAATACACGTACCCTGCTCCAATCGCGTGTGAAACTTCCTGCGAACCCCAGTAATACACGTACCCCGCTCGCACAGGGCCTTTCGCGTGTGAAACTTCACGCGAACCCCAGTAATACACGTTCCCCGCTTTGCGTTTGCTGTTTGGCAGCCCTGTAAACTGGTCCAGGGTTAGCGCAGTCCTTTGCGCTGGATTGGGGATTTTGATGGCTTTTCCTTGCGCGAGGGCGTTCTTGGGGGCGTAACTGGCGCTGCTGCAGGGTCGCTGCGCCACTCTGCGCCACGGCTGGTTTTGGAGGCTAAAATCCATGAATACGCTGTGCGCGGAAATCGATTTTAGCGCACATGGCTGGCGCAGACATTCGCACGCGCACACTGCGCACCAGCCGCGTGCGCCACTTGTGCGTGAAATTCTATGAATTACCCCCTTTGTAGTTCATGAGAGGTCTTTCAATCACCACTGATATCTTGTTACCAACATTATAAACACACACTCTTGTGGGGACTTTTCATAAAAATTATTTCACATGCAATGTCATTTGTGATGTCATCAATAACATTTGTGACATCATCTTTGATGTCCTGGGTGTTAGTCTTAGCAGTGCTCGGTGGTGGCACGAGTTATGATTGCTTAGCTTACCATAACTGGCACATTTCTGTGGTTTTCGGTTTTACTTGTTACCATAAAGGCCCTTTAAAAAAGATTTTTTATTGAATTTCATACACATTTATTAGTGCAACATAACCATAACATCCTTTAACAAAGTTTTTTTCAGTGAATTTCATGGGTTTTTACCAGTGCATGCTAATTTCCTACAACTTGCTAATATCATACTTACCCCAATATAGCAAAATGTGTGTCCAATTTACAACGTTTCACCTTAAACTTAAAATTCAGCCATTTCCCACCTTCTACCATCATTTTTAACACTTCTATACAATTTTTTGCAAATGTTACCAGTATTTTTGCATTTGTTGACATCCGAGAATGTCTGACATTATCGCAGACTTTACAGACAGTCTCACTTGACCTTGAGCGCGTGTGGCATGATGTCGTGTTCACAAACGCTTCCACACTTTGCGATCATGTCCGTGCATCGTGGACAGTTTGGAACTGCATTTTCTACTGATGTAGGAACTTTCAAGCTCAAAATGTACCCTTGCAGAGCTTCTAAACCTATTCTTACTCATTATCCATTAACAATCTAGCACAGAGCACATACTTGGAAGAATATCAGCAAAACTGCTATTTATCTTAAAAATGGCATCAGCTAACGCTATCCCTCCTCCCCAAGAGCCACCACCAGCTGGAGTAACTACACAACAAAAAAAGTGCACTACTTCAAAAGACAATGAAGAGGACCAAGAAGATTTGGCAGAGGAAGTACCTTCCTCTAGCACCCAGAGAGAATCATGGGTGTGGCAGTTATTTAACACTGTTGGGAATGTACCAAAGTCTAAAGCTACCAAAGTGAAATGCACCGAGTGGAACATTGTACTCAGTCGCAGACTACCTGGATCACCTCCATGCGCCGCCACACCAAATCCAACCACTGCAATGCTCTTAGAAAGGTTGTTCCTTTCTTAGCAAGTAGTAGGCTGTCTTCCTCCACCTCATCTTCCTCAACCAATACTGTAACCACACATTTTAATTCTGTGGGACACAAAATCCTACCAGCTACCTTGATTCTACACTCTGGGTACTGGCCATGACCACGAGGGACCAGCAATGGGGTTACTGTGGGCATGGCCACCAGGGACCAGCTATGTGGTCAAGACTTTCAAAATTGGGATAGGTTTGAATGGGGAAATAAATCTGCTCTGGGGTCCAGGTTGAAGTGCTGGATGGGATTGCAGCAAATATGCATGAGTAGGGCCAGCAAGAACTTGAAAGATGGGTTTTGCTAAGATGTCCTGTGTTTCATTTTTTGAAAGTGTGGAAATGTAAGTACAGAACACAGTGATATGTAATTGGTGCCTGGACAATGGGCCTGGCCATCAGCAAGGAGAAACGTGTACTGTAAATTGCTTAGTGGGGCATGCGGCATGGCCGAAGCGGTAGGTTTGAATGGGAAAAAATATTCCGCTGGCATTTACAGCCTGAAGTGGTGGACTAGATTACAACATGCTTGCGTGACAAGCATTAGCAAGCACCTGAAAGCATGTTTTGGAAATGTCTTGCGTGTTAGTTTTCAAAAGTGTAATAATGTAACTAGAAACACTAGTGATATACATTTGGTGTCTGGGTAGTGGGCATGGGCCTCGACAAATGCAAATGTGTACTCTGATTTGGTTATTGGGGAATAGAACATGGCCGAAGGCCATACCCCATGTATTTGGAGACTAGCCATGGCTGCAATCCATGAGCACTGGCAATTGGTTACATTATTATGGTATAGTGGATACTGAGCTACGATGTAGGGTAGGTGCAGTGAATAATAGGGGATCTCAGATTGGCTGGGTTCATGGTTGAGCCTTATGCCGTAGGCTATTGAATAGGTTGCATGTCTTTATTACAACACATTTTATGTAAAATGCACTTATACTGATAATTCTACAATGAAAAACACAACTGATTTTTTTTTGTCCACCCCTCAAACCCCCATTTCCCACCCCTGAAAACCCACCCCAACCGTTTCTCCACAAGAATTCAATCTTTACCCCACCCCCACATACATTTTCATTACGTTTTGTCATTGCAAATGTTTCGGTATATTTGCATGTCTGCATATAATTTCTTTTATAAAGACTGTATACCTATTGATGATGATTTGCATCCCCAGCATGCGCTGCTGACAATGACAGACCTAAGTATGTGTTGCAAAAATATGTTTCTTATAGGAGGTGTATAGTTCTTTCATATGTATGAAAAGAGGAAGTATTAATACAGTGATTCAATGAAAACACTTTGTTAAAGGGACGTTATGGTTAAGTTGGACTAATAAAAAGCTATGAAATTCAAATAAAAAACTTTGTTAAACAGACGTTATGGTTCCAAGTAAAACCGAAAACCACAGAAATTTGCCAGTTATGGTAAGCTAAGCAACCATAACTTGCGCCACCACCGTGCACTGCTAAGACTAACACCCAGGACATCAAAGATGACATCACACATTTTTTAATGACCCATGGCCTGGAAATAGAACTTTGGAGAGCATGGATAGTTATAAAGGTCTATTGATTATGATCCTTATTGTATGCTACAGAAAAGTATTTGGGTACAGAAAAATTGTTCTGTCCTTTTATATTTTTCTCTAGTTTACAATTGTCCATTATTCTGATTAGCTTAATACAAAATGATAATAGAAATGTTGGAGAATATTATTAAGTCTAACTTCTTTACTAGGAAATGTAAAGTAGATGGATTCTATAAGATTGTTTTTTTAGTTCTATTTTTTAAGTGTGAAAGGTGGTTTCCGGTTTACCTGTTGTCACTGCTAGAGGGAGCTCTTACCTTAGGATAATCGCAACCTACTGTACAAGATTATATCAAGATATACCACATAATAAATGTACACTCTGAAAATGTCTTTTACGTGCTTTGTCCCATGTACACAGGCTTTCACACTATAATAAAGTGGCAAGTGTAAAAAGGTATTGATCTCAGCTTTTTTGTCTTTACTGCACATTTGTTCTTCCCAGCTTTTGTTGCTGCTGATTTTTTTCTGATTTTTTATTTCGCAAAATTCAGAGGGAGACACCCTGTCCCCTTAACTACCACCCTCACCCCAACAACCCCCACCTATCCCCTACCCCATATTTCCTGACCCAAACTCCCCCTTCGCCATCACATTTAGCGTTAAAAGAATTCAGTAAAATATCAGAGGGAAACAAAAATTCACAATGAAAAAAACATTGCTAAAAAGACTGGATACCTTTCTTGACTTGGTAATTTTTCTAGTTTGTAACCAGCTGACTAAGACCTATGGTATGCCTATACTCTCTGACCATCTCTCAGATTAGTGGAGATTTTAGAAAAAAAGGCATCTCCTACTGTCCATGAAGGGTGTTCTCTGTGCAGTAGCTCAGATGATCATAAAAACACCTCCCTGGGGCGTGGCTTGGTGCCGATGGCGAGCGGTAGCTGATCTGCCGAGCTCCGGCCGAGACGCCGTTTCCTGATCCTTTCTCTCCGGCTCATGTGCGGCCCCAGCCCTTGCAGAGGAATGTGCGGTTGGGGGAAGCGGTTCTGCATCTGAATAACCATTGGGCCCGCCGAATTGGACCCCCCAGACGCAACTGCGGCCCTAAAACGGCGCTCCCCCCTGCCGCTCCGATCGGATCCAAGATGGCGCCTCGCATCGCATAGCAGAGCCTACGAGGGGTATCCCTCCCCCAACGGACTTCCAGGCCTGGTGTGGAGAAGCGGAAGCACGAGAAAGGAAAACGACTCCCCCGGGTGCCGCCCGTCTGACAGAGGACTGGCCTGGCCCGGGTCACTCTACCGATCCAGCCCCACAAGATAAGGTGGGCGAGATCCTGATTCACCCGCGAGGGGGGCCTCCTCTGATACTCTTCTGATACCCGCCTCCGTGGGTCGCACAACCAGACACAGGGGCAAAACACAGCTCACGGCCCGAAATTTCAGCTAAGAAGAGGGCCTCACTAGCAACCCCGCAAGCGATCTATCCTTTGAGGCCTAGGACATCCGCAATCATCACCTCAAGATGGCCGCCAAGAATAAGACCAGAGCCGCCACCATGGACTCCTTTGTTTCCACCAAGGTGAAGACCCCCGCTCATGCCGGGGCCGGCTCCTCTGAAGTCACCCGGACGAGCGAAGGGGTGGCCGCCGATAACCACTCTCAGATACTTGATGCCATAGCCTCGCTAAAAACGCATATAGACTCTAAGATCGACGAATTCAAAATTGATATTCAACTGATCCGCCAAGACGCTCGCAACTTAGCGGAGAGGGTCACGACCGTCGAACAGTCGACGGAGGAAACATCCACGGCCACCACAGCCATGGAGTCAGAAGTTACCCTCCTGAAGAGGAAAGTTGCCTTCCTGGAGGAAAGGGCGGAGGAGGCCGAAGGTCGGGCCAGACGGAGCAACATCAGGATCCTGGGCGTCCCAGAGGGGAACGAGGGGGAAAATACCACATCCTTCGTCGAAACCCTTCTGCTGCAAGAAATAGGGGCCGGCAAACTGACCCAGGGATTCTCAGTCGAGAGGGCCCACAGATCCCTCCAGAGGCACCCTCCCCCTGGATCGCACCCCAGACCTATAATCGCTAAGATACTGAACTTTCAGGACAGAGAAACTATCTTACGGCGATCCAGGGAGGGGGGCCCCATCGAAAGAGGGGACTCCAAAATCTCCATCTATCCGGACTATACGCAGAAGGTTCAGAGAGAGCGGAATTCATTTGTCCCGATAAAAGCTAGGCTCCGACAACTGGACCTAAAATATAGATTGCTATATCCGTCACGCCTCAGGGTCGTCTACAAAGAGAGAGCGGTATTCCTCGATAATCCAGAGGCAGCCAATATGTGGCTAGAGGATAATAACCTGGCGGAAGGCAAGGACAACTCACAGAATGAGGCCTAACCCCCCCTGATCCCACAAGCGACCCCCGAGTAACAGTAAGAACTATCGTACATGACGCCGGAACACAGAAGGTAATCCAACTTCAGTTTTTCACTTGGAAACGGCCTCGCTCGGCTCCGCCGCCAGGCCCTCGCCCCACCCCCAGCGTAGAATTTACCCGGTCTGGGCATCTGCCTGACCCAGCTCGCGCCCGACTCCCGGATGGGCTCCGACGGCTCGAGAGCGCCTGAGCACCGCGACAAAGTTGTAGTCGCTGGGCGCATAAGTTTGAGTTTTGTTATTAGTTTTATTAGTTGTACAGTCTTCATGCTTCTTTTGCCAACAAAAATCGAGATGGGTCCAGGACGTGACCCCGACGACCGGAATTCAATGATATTCCCCCCGCAGCCCACCTACGGAGGACTAAAGCAGAGCCGGACTCCAGAGACCGAGTCCCGCATCAAATCCGAAACTCAGACCCGATGGCCGCACAGTTCACTGTGATGACATGGAATGTGAGGGGTATGGGCTCATACCTCAGACGCAATCGTATACAATCCTATCTCAAAAGGAAGAAAGTTTCGATTGCACTTCTTCAAGAGACTCACCTCACGACGGAGGCCATGTCCAAGATTGCAGACCGATGGGCTGGGACTGTGAGAGGGTCCCCCTACTCCAAATACGCTAGAGGGGTGCTAATATGGATAAGCCCGGACGTGCCCTTCCAGATGGAGGGGAGTGAACAAGATAAGGAAGGGAGATACGTAGTGATTTGGGGCACAATGGAACAGACCCCAATCTGCTTGGTCAACTCCTACTTCCCACATAGCGGAATACCGGCGTACCTCGCCACAATGATTACAAAGCTGATTCAGTACCGGGACCGCACCTTTATATGGGGAGGGGACTTCAATTGTGTTGCTGACGCAAGCGCGGACAGATCGCTGCCCCCCCACACCCGAGCAACCTTGCACCCCGTGCCCTGAGGGAAACTCTGGAGCAGCTCAATCTAGTAGACATCTGGAGGGCACAACACCCGGTTGACAGGATTTACTCCCACTACTCAGCCCCACACGGAGTCCATACAAGAATTGACTACCTGTTTATCAATAAGGAGCTCGCCCCACGTGCTGCATCTACAGAGTACCTGGGGCGAACGATCTCCGACCACTCCCCACTGACCATGCTGTGGCAGTTGAAGGGCCCCAGACCCCCGATCCCCATGTGGAGGATGCCGACTGCAGCACTTGAAGATCTCGAGTTCAGGGAAGGCCTTGCCGAAAAATTGGAAGATTACCTGGAAATCAACATGGGGTCGGTATCCTCCTGGGGCACATTATGGGAAGCTATGAAGGTGGTGACCAGAGGTGAAATCATATCGAGAGCCGGCGGTACTCGCAGGCAGTTGCAGAGAACGCTCGAAGCACGGGAGGCTGAGATCTCCCGACTAGAGTCTGCTCACGACAACTCCACAGAGGCCGAGAATAAATTGAAGGAAGCCCGTGCAGAATGCCAACAAGCATGGGAAAGACTGGAGAAATTCGATTTCACCACGCATACCACCCGATCCCACAAAGAATCGGACAAACCAGGGAGATTACTGGCCTGGCTCTGCAAGCGGGAACACCCCAAACACCTCCCAGTGGAGATACGGGACACCGATGGGACATCCCACTCGACCCAGCTGGGGATCAATGAAGCCTTTGCCAAATTCTACACCGAACTGTATGCCCACAAGACGCAAATTCCTACTGAAGACATTATAGACACACTTGAGGAGATAGAACTTCCCCGCATCTCACGCGAGCAGAGAGAGGAACTGGAGATGGAGATCACCCTTGAGGACGTACAAGGGGCGATCAGGTCCCTCTCTAATAACAAAGCCCCTGGCAGCGACGGCCTCCCACCTGAGTTTTACAAGACGTATGAGTCCATTCTCACCCCAGTTCTCCACGAGGTCTACCAGGAGGCATACACGAACGGGATTCTCCCCAACACTATGAAAGAAACCATAATCTACCTATGCTCAAGCCACACAAATCGCCCACCGACTGTGAGTCCTATCGCCCTCTGGCCATGCTAAACTACGACGCCAAGATCCTCACATCCATATTAGCTCGCAAGCTGGCCAGAGTGGTGGGATCCATCGTCCATGAAGACCAGAACGGATTTGTACCTGGGCGCAACACCACTGCTAACCTCAGGAGGCTACAGCATGTAATGGCTGAAACACACGAGAGGGACGAGGACCTAGCGGTGTTGTCGCTCGATGCTATCAAGGCCTTCGACTCCATATACTGGGAATGGATCAGGGAGGTCCTGAGAAGATTTGGCTTTGGAGGGGGCTTCATCAGGTGGATCGAGGTCCTCTATAATTCCCCAATGGCGAGAGTGAAAACGGGAAGAATGGTATCAGCAGCCTGGGAAATACAAAGGGGAACGAGACAGGGGTGTCCACTATCGCCCATGCTATACATACTGGGCCTGGAGCCGATTGCACTATACTTCAGGCAACAGTTTTTCGACGCTGGTATCAAGGTGGGCACTGTACACCACATAATATCTCTATATGCAGACGACGTCCTCCTTTACCTAAGCACTCCCGAATGGGAGAGAGCGCTAATATTTCCCAAAAAAGTGTCCAGGAATACCAGATTCGGCCAGATTCAACTGAACGTCCTGTATAGGACATACATGACCCCACATAGGGTCGCCTCCTTCAATAAGACATCCTCCCCTGCATGCCCATGGTGTGGGAATGATAAAGCGGACATGATCCACATGTTCTGGACTTGCACTAAGGCGATGACACTATGGTCCAAAGCCAAACAGACTTGCATGGACGCCGGAATGACGAGGTACGAATGGACCCCCGGCGAGTGCCTCCTGGGGAATTACCCCAGACCTAGCAAGTCCAAGCATGTTGTCAGACTAATGGACATTTCATGCATCCTGGCTAAGAGAACAATTGCGATGGCCTGGAAGACGCCGTCGGGCCCCAGGCATGAACGATGGCTCAAAGAACTCGAGAGATGGACAGCAGCTGAAACCAGGGCCTGGCAAGAAGGAATCACGTCAAGCGGCGAAACCGAGAGCGGCACCCTGGAATCATGGAAGGCCCTCCTCAGAGACGTAAGCTTCAGCGCCGACCACAAACCCCCCTGAAATTTGTAGCATCACACTGGCACTATCCCCTGATGCCAGCACTGGAAGGACAGCCCTTGTATGCGACCCCCCCTGCTTCCTGAAACACTGGGTCGCAGGCCCTAACCCATCCGCCCACTGTAAGTTCGCTGCAACATGAAGACTGTTGTTGGTTTGTTTGGCCCTCCCCCTCCCCTGTCCCCCTTACACCGTCCCCTCCCTTGTTTGAACCACCGTTTGATTTCTCGTTGTATTGCACGTTTTTTTTCCCACCAAAATCAATAAAATACGTTTTAAAAAAAAAATAAAAACACCTCCGTTTTCAAAGGAGCAAGCCTGCGGTACAACGTCCTTTCATCGACAGTTTATTTTCAATGTTTTTTTAAGAAATATATTTTGCTGAAAAAACTCATTGAAAAATATGTTGGGGTGTATGTACGAATTGGGGGGGGGATAGTGAAAAAACAACAGGTCATGGGGGAAACACCAAAAATAAAAAAAGAAATCAATTTTGATTTTTTCAGCAAAGAATATTTTTTTTAAATAACCATCAAAATATCGACTTTTGATGAAATGACATAAAATCATGCATACGCTGGCACATATCTGGATGTCTCGGGGTTTGTGGTGGGGTGCTAGTTGAAGCAGGCGTTGCACCCACAAGATATGTCTCCTGTAGTGAAATTGGCTGTCTAAAGTCACCTGTTGTGCCCCTCTCCCAGTCAATGTACTCTGCCTCTGTTGTTGTTCCTTCCTGCACAGGGTTTCCTTCATGCTCGCCCCCTTCAAGAGGTGGAGTTGCAGGTTAATTATTCTCGATATAGGTATCCTGTGGAGCGGAATTTGTTTGAGAGATGGCAGGGTCATTGGCGTGCATGTGAAGTTGTATGTTATATATATTGTAGCCGGTCAAGTGGCACAACGAGTAGAGCACTCGCTTTGACACCCGTGCAGAGCTTGCTAACGCAGGTTCGAAACCCAGCAAGGCCAAACTCAGACTTTCATCCTTCCGAGGTTAATAAATGAGCACCACGCACCAGGGGTAATAATAAGCAGTGCTCAGCTACCTGAGGGTTCGTAGCGATATATAAATGCCAAATTATTATTATTTTGTGATTGTGATGCTCAGCTAGAGACTACAGAAGGTCTACATTAATCATTGCTCTGGGGTAGGTGAGATGCAGCACCTAGGATTTTGGAAATGGTATTCTCAAACCCAGCTCCCATTTCTTATCATGGCCTTTTGGCTATTGAGACACCTTGGTAAAAAATATGTGGGCACATCCAACTTGCTACCCGGGACCTGAGTCATTGCCACTGGCTACAATGCACTTCAAGATTGTACCCAGGGGTTTATGAAATTCAATCCAAACCCAGCAAACATGGCCGGACATGATGCATACATCATCACATTAGTATTGTCTGCAACTTGACAATTGTGTAGGCTGTTAGGGTAAAGTGTGCACAGTTTTTTCAACTACTCATGAAATTCATTGAAGGACGCATTGTTCACAAAAGGATAGGTTTCCTACATACTTCACATGCAATGTTTACTGCATTGTAAATCACAGTACTCACAGAGCAGATTTTGTCAATGCACACATATGGATCCATGGGTTTTGTGACCTCTCACCTGGCTCTGGAGATTCTGTGTCAAGTCCATTGATGCTAAGAACAGTGACTATGTTGAGCATCCCCCCAAATGTCGCTTCCACCGGTGTGATGTCACTTTCAGCGGGTGACCCTGCCCCTATGCCAGTGACATGGGCTTGCTTGTTGATAAGCTTTTCTTGGTTCACTTTTCGCTGTTCCCCCAGTGCTTCTTGACCCCTTCAGGAGTGTTGTGGGAACACAAAGGGCATTGACTTTGGTGGTGATCTCCATCCAGAGAACATTCCTCACTGTGATGCTGACCCACTGGTCACACAGCTAAATCAGTGTGTCCTAATGATCAGCTCCAGGTAAAATCTTTGATCCTCTATCTGTATAGAAGTCCTACAAACACTAGCTGTCCTTGAAGTCCTTTCTCCATCTCCTGAGTGCAGTTGCCCCTACTGAAATGATCCAGAGGTGCAAACAGGTGTTTGAAGGCAACTTCAACCTTTGAACGTGTTTTTGAGGTTAATGGCACATGGATGCCGAGTCTGATGCGATGCCATGAGTGTGATTTCTTTCTTTCTTTCTTTACGGATTTGTAATGCACACAATCATTGCACCTGGACATTAAAACAGGCTGCACAGAAAGATCCCCTAGCCAAGCCAGTTCTTACAAAAGGAAATGTCTTCAAAGCCCTACGGAACTGAACGTGAGCCACCAATTCGTGAAGTTGAGCTGCAAGGGCGTTCCAAAATGTGAGCGCCATAACCAAAAAGGAGCTCCCCCCAAAAGGTGCCCTATGGAATTTAGGCACTACAAACAGAATTTGAGAACAGGAGCATGCAGTTCTAAATGGCAAATAGTGCGCCCGTTTATCATTATGAAAAGAAGGGCCAGAGTTGCATATGTCCCGGTGACCAATGCAAAGAGTCTTAAACTCGATCTGCTGTTTAATCAGAAGCCAATGCGGTTGCCTAAACAAAGGTAGCGAATGCGAGAGCCTCAGGTCATCTAAAGCAAGGCGTGTGGCAGAGTTCTGCATGACCTGAAGACAGTGCAGCAGAAGCTCTGGCAGCCCCAAATAAATGCTGTTACAGTAATCAAGAGACCCCATGATTGAAGCAGTGACCACTCGAGACTGCAGATGTGAAGGGATAATGGCGAGCACCTTTTTTAGCAATTTGAGTTTGAGAAAACCAGCATTGCACACCGCTGCAATCTGAGTCTCTCTGGACCCAGAAGAATCTAATGTGATTCCAAGGCTCTTCACTGAAGAAGTAACAGCACATACTCAGAGCATCAGAAGTGCCATCACACGGACACTTATTTCCACATGTTTGGCCTTCATTCAGCACTTTCGTGTGCAGAACTAATTTTCAGTGGTTGTGTTTCTGAATACATGCATTGGAATGAGATGTTAGATAGTGCAGCTGTATTTTTTTATAGTCACGCATCGCTTTGAGACGTGCATGTATTCGTGAATCTGCCCATGCGGTCTCTATTCTATCTCATACCAGCGCATTAATGCTTTGTAGCACTCAACATATAGTTAGGGACTGGTCAGAAAGTAAAAGAAAATGTTATATACGCGCCACAAATATTTGTGAATGGTGATTAACCATTCAAACAAGACAAGCTAACACGCAGACATTGATGGCATGGAGCAGTTCTATGTCATATTTCTGCATTTTAAAGACCGAAACACAAAAACGCACAGACTTCTTTCAGCCGTTATTGTGTTGGCTTTAAAATGTGGAAATAGGACATACCTCCCCTCGCAAGTTCATCCTTTACACACCCCGACCCTCTCCCACTAGTTGTTTTCAGAATTGGGAGGGTTTAAACCCACCTGAATCCCTACTTTTCCCCACCCACCACCCCCTTCCCAGCGCAATACACACTGAATACACGCACGTACACTCACACACACACACACACATGCAGACAGTTCGATTTAGAAAGACCGCTCTGTGCGGTCACAGAGCTGAATTTCTAAATCGATCTTTTTTTTCTCGTTTTTATTAAAAAAGGTCTTCTGTCGTCAAACTCATGGAGCTAGTAGAAAAGAGATTCTTAAAACATGTATGGTATGATGTACTCCCAAATATTCCCCCACGATTCCGCTCTGCCGAGAGTGATACTATGGGAACGTACGCAGCAGAAGGAGGCTCCCTACTGGAAATGGATCACGTTCATAAAAACAATACTGTCGAATCCTAACTTGTTATATTTGTGGAGTAACTCTTGCAATTGTAATGCCCTTTTAAGGGGTAAATGAAGGATCTTGTTTGAAAATTGGCCACTGAATCATTGCATTAACAGTCAATGAGTAGGACCACAAATGCTGAATTGTTTATCTTATATGACCTCCTTAGGGTGCAAGCACTATTTAAATCGGAGTGTTTGTCCTTGGTAATGTGCCCTTTGCATCATATGCCACTTTGATGTGCTCCCTCTGGCTAAAATGGATTATAAATGGCATTTGGCATCTACTGATGCATGCGTGCTAGGCACTCCAGCCATCAAAACAAGTCTTCATTGTTTGTTTCACTATCGTTTTCTACAGCTGTAAGGAATCATTTTCGTATGCCTTTTATTGTAAGTAGTATCATTCTTTAAAATGGCAAATGATTATGATGTGTCTATAGCAACTGCAATGTTTTTGGACACAGCTTGGACACAGCTTGGCCTCTTAATATGAAACATAGGAAAGACATCTCCTAAGTTGTTGTGATTACATTGTTTGGTTATTCAGAATGTTTTTATATGATGCTTCTCTTTTATAATTGTTTTAAGCAATTCGGAAAGAATTCAAAGACACACTTGTTTAACTATACATAGACATGCATTAACCTGCCATATCTGCTCGCCGTTTCATCTTGTCTATAACCAGCGCCTAGATGCCTAAGGGCTTTGTGCGCTTCTATACATGGAATAATAAATAAATAAACACATGTTATGCTTTTGCTCGAGTCAATTAACTGAAGACTAATGCTTGCGCATTACTGGGTATTTTGCAGTCTTCCCACACCTCTCCCAAGAACATGTGTTAACTCCTTTCTCTGAATGCAAACCATATTGAGCCCCTGATTTTTTTTTTTTTATTTGTTTGCTAATAGAAGCCATGTTGAAATGTATAGATCCTAAGCCACATTGAAGAACACATCAACATCTGCATTCCTGGACTCTCCTAAAAATGATTTGCAATGGAACATTATTTTAAATTGAAAGCATATCTGGGAACTAGTTTGGTTGAACAATATCTCGAGTGGCACTTCTTTTTAGCCTTGTAAGGCAGTGATATGCACCCGAACTTTTCTTAAGGCCAGAGTGCAGCAGAGTGGTAAATATATGCACACTTTCATCAGGAAAATAGCTTTAATCAATGTTGTGGTAGAACATGCGATTCTCCTAATAACGAGAGGACATTATTAACAGTCATTATGTTGACTGCAAAGGTCAAATGTGTATTACTGTGCTTCCTTTAGTAATTACCCTTCATAAAAGAGTGCTTATTGTGAAAACCAAAGCAAAACACATATGAGCAAGGCCAACTTGCACTGATATATGAGTAAAACATGACTTGAAGCCCACAAAATGGGAATGTGGAACATGTTTTTCTACTAATGGATGTTTGTTCATCTATATTAACCTTCAACTAAAGTAATCATCCCATCCTCTTTAAATTACAAGCATAATTATAGATCAAGCTTCTTGTCTCCGTGGCTCCCTTCGGTCATATCATCCTGCTGGACAAACTAAGCTTTTCTGATGCAGTATTTGTACATTAACTAGGATGTTTTAAGATGTCTATCGTCAACATGCAGATATTACAACTATGCCAATAAGACTCTCCCTTGACACAATTACTAATTACTAATCCTATATGTCATGCCCCTACCTTGTAACTCTCTTACTAATGTGTCATGTCCCTACCTTGTAACTCTCTTACATATTGTTTAATCCCAAACCATCCCTAAAGTGATTCACAAGCATCAGGGTATTTTTAGAGAGATTACATATATCTACATTTCAAATGTCCTAACAATATCAACACTTCTGTATACAGACTACCTCCTACATCTTAAAATGAAATGGATCAATCAGTAACCACACTCTTCATGACAGGGCCAAAGTGCTATCCCATTAACCATTCACCCACCCAGGGAACCATCAAGGTACACTGGACATCTGAATAAAGCCGGAAAATGATCCATTATTGACATCATGACACTATAGAAACCAATCGATATTCTCATGACATGTTGTTACTATCTAATGATTACCCTAAAACACAGTAATCCCATTTATCCCAAGAAACATCCGTTCCCAAGAGATCAGTATCACATTAGTAAAAACTCCTCATTTCTTCAATATGGGTATTTGGTATTTTGCAGTCTTCCCTCTTCCCTCACCTCCCCCAAGAACATATGTTAAGTGCTTTCTCTGAATGTATTTTGCAAACCATTTTGAGCTCCTGATTTTTTTGTTTTTATTTCACCTTTTTTGCTAATAGACGCCATGTTGAAATGTATAGATCCTAAGCCACATAGAATAACACATTAACATCTGCATTCCTGGACTCTTCTAAAAATGATTTGCAATGGAAAATGATTTTAAATTGAAAGCATGCCTGGGAACTAGTTAGGTTGAAAAATATCTCGATTGGCACTTCTTCTCAATTCTTCAATATGTGTCTGCTAAAGTGAATCAATGGTAAGGCCATTTACGGATATTGAACAGGAATTCTGTTGACTTAAAAATCCATAAATAGTCCTCCCTAAAAACTTTAGCATGGCTCTAATAGCTGCGGAAGAGAGAATGGTATCTGACCTTTGGTTTAAAAAAAGACAATTTATCTCAATTAACCTGAGAACATTTTAGGCTCCCCTGTAACATCAGAATCGATTGGAACGTGCTATTTTTCAACTATGAATGGCTTAAAGGAACTGCAACTATGCAACTTTCTAAGACCATGGATCAGCTCACACGCATCTCATGACTATCTCAATGACCATGTTGAAAGGATGAGAGCAAGTGATTCTTATCCATCATTCTCCACCTGTGGAACAGACTCTATATTCACATCCATAGCATCGCCACATTTCCAATATTTAGGGCATCCCATAAGAGCAAACGTTCACCCACTTCATTAGCAGTTGACCACTCTCTGATCTTCCCTCTGTAACACAGCCTGTATGCGCACACCCCTTTATTTTCCCCTTTCCACTTCCAGAAAATGGCATGTTTTGCACAATATTTAATTGAAACAAGGACTCCTGCCTATAAAATGTGACACTTGCAACCAGGAGTTCTTCTTGACTTTGTATGTTTTTCCATTTGTAACTGGGTGACATAAGTCCTATGCTCTGTAACCATCTGTCAGGTTAGGAAAGATTTCACACAAGAACACTTTCCCCACTTGCATATAATGGTATTCTCTTGCATACATGAGTCTGCATAAAGAAACTCAAATGCCATAGTGTTTCTTTATTATTATTTAAGGTCCTGCATTTAAAGGCAGACTCACAGGTCAGTCGGGTGTGTATGTGTATATCACCATATAGTATACAAAAATAGAGACTCTTGACTACCCCCTCATTATCGAACCAGGAATGGGCTGGTGATATGTACTGTCATCTTAATTAATAACTTCCCATTTACCTGGTCTGATCACACGTATCTAACCAGCATTATTGTTTTGGAATTACTCAGGACCATAAATTACCAAATGCTGTTTGTGCACCACAGAAACCATCGCTTATACATACTTAAACACATACTACAAAACACTCTTCATCAATGAGTCCGATATGAATTTATTGCTTAGACACATTTAGAAAAAGATTTTGTGAAAAAACTTTAGAAAAGTTGATAAAAACATGGAACATACAAATATCAATTACAATTCATCACTGCATGGTCAACTTAATCCATTTCTAAAAACAGAATCTTCTGTGCGGGGTTAATAGGATAAATCAACTGACTTCATTTACTTAAGCAGTATAACGATATCCAACTTCAATTTATAAAGAGTCGTTTCTCAATTGTCGACATGTTTCGGCCCAGAAGCGCGACCTTTCGGACGTCGTTTTTCGTTTTGGATCGGATTCGGCATTTATGAGGCGATGGGCCATGAGTTTACCGCGTGATGTGAATAAACGTGGTGGGCTGAAGTTTATTTGCATGCACCATTGGGTGTTCAACTAACTACATTGGATAATAATTCTCAGAATTTAGACTCAAGCCCCTAATACAGGCAGGGTGCTGTGACCTGCAAATACCTGGCACAAAGAAATAAGAAAAGAAAATAAGACTTGACACGGCTAAGACGTAGCCGGTTTCTGAAGCTCATGTTCATCCAGGATATTGTGCTAATCTGTTGGAGTATATGAAAGAGGCTTCCACCTGCTTAAAAAGAAATTGGCTTTCCTGAAGAAGGCCGAGAAATTATTGGGTGTAGAGACACTAGAGATAGTGCCTTAATCTCCAGAAGGGCCGAAACATGTCGACAATTGACAAACGACTCTTTAGAAATTGAAGTCGGATATCGTTATACTGCTTAAGTAAATGAAGTCAGTTGATTTATCCAATTAACCCCGCACAGAAGATTCTGTTTTTAGAAATGGATTAAGTTGACCATGCAGTGATGAATTGTAATTGATATTTGTATGTTCCATTTTTTTATCAACTTTTCTAAAGTTTTTTCACAAAATCTTTTTCTAAATGTGTCTAAACAATAAATTCATATCGGACTTATTGATGAAGAGTGTTTTGTAGTATGTGTTTAAGTATGTATTAATTCCAAAACAATAATGCTGGATAGATACGTGTGATCAGACCAGGTAAATGGGAAGTTATTAATTAAGATGACAGTACATATCACCAGCCCAATCCTGGTTCGATAATGAGGGGGTGGTCAAGAGTCTCTATTTTTGTATAGTGTATTGAAAGGCGTTCTCCCGTTCTGAGACTTTGACCCCCCCATCAACAAAAATTGAGGGAGATTACCGTTTTTGAGGTAACCTATCACCACATAGTACACCAACTAGCACTTCCAAAAGAACAGGTTGAGCTGACTGTGTGGCAGGGGGCGGGGGAGGAGGATAAGAAATAACTGGCCAGAAGCAAAGAAACATTTGATAAGGACAAAGTGAATGTGTATAGATCACTGTTTGTAGTAAATTCGAGATGCTTCCTACATCACTGTGTACTCATGGCCTCTGTCGTCCCTGCCAGGTCTCTGCAGTGATCAGGAACTAGGACAGTGGTATTGATAAAGCAGGGAACGTGGGGGCAGGACTCGCCTTTAAGTGAAAGCAGCAAGTAGACACATCTATATAATCCTTTTGATCCAACACTGGGAATTTAAAAAGGAAGAAGAGACTGGCCTATTTCTCTGAGGAGACCAGCACACAGTATGACAATAAAGCTTCAAATGACAGGATACAGCGCAATAACACGGCTTCATTTGTCATTGTATAGACAATTAAAATTATGTACATAGGAAGAAGGTTATGAGAGCATGTATGCACCATGGCAGAGAGAAACCCAAAGGTTGGCTAATGTGTACACAACCTAGCTGACTGTTGCATATTTAAAAGACCATAGAATTTGCAGCCACTAAATCGATCAAGTACATGTCATTTGATATCACTCCCACTACTACTACATATGTACTAGCACTTGTAACTATGAAATACTATTATGATTTGCCTATGAATTAACCTAAATGCTTAATATCTGTTTTAGTTATGGAATTGATAACTTCACTACCTTAAAGCTGCCAGCAGGCCTTTAGCTTTTACATTGTCTAATTTATTCACTTATTGTGAAAACTGGTGTGACAATTGATCCACTCTTTGGAAAGGGTAGATGCTCAACAGTGCGTATTATTCTATTAGCTATGTTTCTGTCAACTTGATCATTGTAGGGGGGAGGGGCTTGTACATTCCAGTCCCAGGTGGCTTCTGCCAATACCTTGTCTACGTTAATCAAAGGGAAAGTTGTCAATATCATTCATTGATCCTTATCCTGACCCGCTTCCAGTGACATAGGCTTGGTAAGGGCTAGATAGCGATAGCAAGGCTATTTGTCCTCTTTTCAGTCTGGAATCTCAAAGTCCAAGTCTTACTTTTTCTCACAACCACTGGTGTGAAACCTACTCCCACAGTTGGACAAAACCTTTGGTCGGCGATTCATGGATTTTTTTTTGCTGTGCAAAGTCAGTGCATAGTCATTTTTGCAGTACACAATGACATTGCACAGACTTTGCACTGATAAAATACACTTTGCACAGTTCCATGAATCAGGGTTTGTGTCGGCAGTGCAAAGCCACGTTTCAGCAGTGCAAAGTCACTTTGAACCGTGCAGAAATTCCATGAATCGGGACCTATGTATGGTTAAATTATTTGGGTACCATGATTGGTGCTGCAAATCTGAAGAATGTTTTAAGTAGATTCAGCAGATTCAAAGGTTGGAAACAATGGGTTAAATGTCTATAAGAGCTCACAAAATACCAACAGTGCGACTTCCAAGGCTCAGCACAACCAGGTGTTCTCTTTGACAGTTCTATCAAAGTGCAAACTGTAACACTTCATTTACAGCTTGCGAATGTTTGCTTTATTAGATACAGTTTACTACTTTCAGAAGGTTCCACTAGCACATGCAAAGCCGACAGCTTACTTTGCACATGAGCAAGGGCTGGGAGACTACCCACAAACGCTGCAGACACAGTCGACATTTAGGGGGTAATTCATAGAATTCAGCGCACAAGTGGCGCACGCGGCTGGCGCACAGTGTGCGCGTGCGAATCCCTGCGCCAGCCGCGTGCGCCAAAACCCATTTCCGCGCACAGCGTATTCATGGATTCCAGCCACCAAAACCAGCCGTGGCGCATAGTGGCGCAGCGACCTTGCAGCAGCGCCAGTTACGCCCCCAAGAACGCCTTCCGCGCAGGGAAAAGCCATCAAAATCCCCAATCCAGCGCAAAGGGCTGCGCTAACCCTGTACCAGCACGGCAAGCGGGCTACGTGTATTCCAGGGGTTCACGTGAAGTCACTCACACGATCGGGCCTGGGGGAGCGTGCTACGTGTATTTCAGGGGTTCGCGTGAACTTATTCACGCGATCGGGCCTGGGGGAGCGGGCTACGTGTATTTCAGGGGTTCGCGTGAACTTTTTCACGCGATCGGGCCTGGGGGAGCGTGCTACGTGTATTTCAGGGGTTCGCGTGAACTTTTTCACGCGATCGGGCCTGGGGGAGCGTGCTACGTGTATTTCAGGGGTTCGCGTGAAGTTCCACACGCGAATAGCCTGGGAGCGTGTATTTCAGGGGTGCACGAGAAATTCTACACGCGAATAGCCTGGGCGCGTGTATTTCAGAGGTGCGCGTGAAGTTCCACACGCGAATAGCCTGTGCGCGTGTATTTCAGGGGTGCGCGAGAAATTCTACACGCGAATAGCCTGGGCGCGTGTATTTCAGGGATGCGCGAGAAATTCTACACGCGAATAGCCTGGGCGCGTGTATTTCAGGGGTGCGCGTGAAGTTCCACACGCGAATAGCCTGTGCGCGTGTATTTCAGGGGTGCGCGAGAAATTCTACACGCGAATAGCCTGGGCGCGTGTATTTCAGGGGTGCGCGAGAAATTCTACACGCGAATAGCCTGGGCGCGTGTATTTCAGGGGTGCGCGTGAAGTTCCACACGCGAATAGCCTGTGCGCGTGTATTTCAGGGGTGCGCGAGAAATTCTACACGCGAATAGCCTGGGCGCGTGTATTTCAGGGGTGCGCGAGAAATTCTACACGCGAATAGCCTGGGCGCGTGTATTTCAGGGGTGCGCGTGAAGTTCCACACGCGAATAGCCTGTGCGCGTGTATTTCAGGGGTGCGCAAGAAATTCTACACGCGAATAGCCTGGGCGCGTGTATTTCAGGGTTGCGCGAGAAATTCTACACGCGATTGGCCTGGGTACGTGGATTTCAGGGGTGCGCGAGAAATTCTACACGCGATTGGGCCTGTGCGAGTGGGGCAGTGTATTACGTGGGTGTGCGGGAAGTTGAAGAGGTGAATTGCCAGTGTGGGTCCTCCCAGGTCTCCCCTCTACCCCCTCCATGACCTCTGCAGGCAGCCCACACCACAGGGGACTACCCTGCACCCCTGGTCATGTCCCGCAGGCAGCCCATCCACCATGGGCATGCCCCCCAGCCAAGCCACATGTCCCCTTGCACCCCCACCCCCCAGAAGGCCCCCACTCATGTCCCCCTGCCCCCAGGTCCTGACGAAACGCAATCATGGCAGTAATGGGCAGCATACCCAGCACAAACACCCAGCCAAGGATTGCATCCACCCACATAGTAGATGCAATTACATGATACAACCCCAATGGCAAGTATGTAAATGAACACATGTCCGTCACACACACATACACAATGGGTGCAAGTGAATGTCAACACCCATATCATGACATGCATGAAACCAATGAGAAAATACCACAAATGTAAGTAATAAATATATGTATTAAAGATGAAAATGAAGTAAAGAAAAAAAACACACAACAATGGGGATGACAAAACAAATGGTCCATGTCCGAGAACTAATAGAAAAAATCAAAAAACAAAGGAATCCAAAAACTAATGTAGTCCAAAGCAAAATAATGGGGGGAAAAAATAAGGAAAAACCATTGCCTCATGGTGAACAGAAATATAAATCCAACAAATGTTTTCCAAACATCAAACTATGTAGAAGAAGATCCCAGGGTCCATGAGCCCAACACCATAAATAAAACCTACTACTACTAACTAATGAAAAAAATATATACAGAAAAGTGGCCATTGTCCGAGCGGTCCAAAAAAAACTTAAATAATAAAGGAAACCTAACACTAACTAACTAAAGAACTATATACAATGGCAGCGGGCAAGTCCTGCGGCTCACTCTGTGATGTTGCCGGCCAGGGCATCATCGAACTCCATGTCGATGTCCCGGAGGCGGGACTCTGTCCTGGCCCCGAGGTCTCGCAGGGACAACCCCGTGTAGAGCTCAAACTCCCTGCGAGCTTCCTCGAGGCACTCAGCCCGCCTCAACGCCCGACGCATGGAGAACTCCGCCCTGACCATGGTGAGCCGCTCCTCTTCCGCCCGCTGCCGCTCCGCACCTATCCGCTGGACCAACTGCTCCCACACAGAAGACACTGCCATCCCAGGGTTCTCCTGCCCTCCGGCCGATGCCTGCCCCTCTGATCTTGATGGCCCCGAGCCATGATGCCTCCCACATCGAGCCTGCTGCTGCCTCCGACGCCACTGCCTCTGCCAGCACGACGGCATCCAGGCTGATGGAATCCACCGATGCCGTCGTGCACGTGCCCTGCCAGATGATGCCGGCACATCCTCCATCTGCAGGGGGACAGTTGCTGGTGTGTCCACCCCTGCTGGACCTTCGACTCCCGACTGTGGCAGGGATGGGGTCCCCACCGAGCTGGCTGCGTTGGTCGGGGCAGGTCCACAGGGGGCCCTGGTGGCATCTGGGCCGGAAGACGGTATGGAGCACGACTGGCGCACAGCCCCCACAGAGGAGGAGAGGGTCGCCAGAAGGCCACACACATGTAGGAAACCCCCGACCATGGCGGCTCCCAAATGGTTCACGTACGCACGGTGCTCTTCGTGATGATGTGCATGCTCCTCCCGGGAAGCATGCACCTCATCACGAATGCCAGCCGTGCGCAACGCGACACCAATCAGGACCCTCTCCACACGGCCAGGGGTCCCCTCGTCCGCAGGTAGAGGAGTGTCAGATGACATGGACATCTCCCCTACCTGTGGACGGGCCTGGGATGGGGCATCCCTGCTGGTGCATGGTGGTGCAGTCACAGTGTCAGGGACAGTGACATGCACAGGCACCTCCACGGCGACCTGTGCTGCCTCCTGCCCCTGGCCCTGGACTGCGCCACTTGCACCAGCGGGGATGCCCCCACCAGGCCCCATGTGTGGCTCAGTAGCGGCCTCCTCCCCCTCTGTGGAAACCACCAACCTGGATGTCTCCACGCCGTCTTCCGCCGGTGCAAGCCCCTGTGGGGGCTCACCCACCCCTTCCGCTGCAGCCGTGGCGGCATCCCCGCCGCTCTGCTCCACAGCGCCTTCTCCGCCCTCTTCTTCACTTGCCACTGTGTAGAGGGAGACATAGAACACAAGCATCAGGGTACTGTACAATGGTCCCCTAGACAGGAAGCAACAGCAGATGAGTGGCACTGTCATACATCACTTCCATCATGTCCCTCCACAACACATGGGTCAGTGCAGGCAAAACACATACAGTAACAGGCATGGCGCATGCCATGGACATTGGCATACATGACCAAGGGACTCATGATTCATACAATGTTGGTTTTAAACTCACATGCATCATGGGTCTTGCCATCACATGCACACACCTCACCGTAGTTCCATCCATCTGGCCTCGTACACCACAGACGCAGTGGATACAAGGATGACTAGGCTGCATCAGTGAATCTGAACATTGTCACAGACATGTGTCATGCATCCATGGCATTTACAAGTCACAGACACGCAGGTCAGACACACACACATGGACACCATACGTGTACATGGGACCAGCACCCATCCCTCACCCCCACCCATGTCCAGGAACAGAGACTGCCATGCTTCCATGTGTTCATTCCGCACAGAGCCCCCCATGTTGCAATAGAACACATCACTGTACTCACATGCCTGACCATGATGTCCCTGCACACACACATACGTACATGGCCTATGTCACACATACAGGCAGGTATCAGACAACCAGCACACTGCAACATGCCCTGTCTCACACAGCAATGCTTGGCCACTTACCGGCCAACTCCAGATGGGTCTGCCTCCGAAGGATCTGGGCGTGGAGCGCTGGGTCTACGCGTTCCAGGACCCTCATCTGGATGTCACTCAGGCGTGCCCGGCCCCCCTCCGCGAGGCGCCGGGCCTTATTGAGGGTCCTGGACCTCAAGTCCTCCCAGCGCTTCTTGATGTGCTTGATGTCGCGGGTTGCCACCCCCTCCGCGTTGATGGCAACCACTACATCGTCCCAGATCCTCTCCCGTCCTTCCTTGTTGGCGCGTGGTCTTCCGAAGAGTGCATCATAATGCCCCAAGACATGCTCCACCAGGACACCAACTTCCTTCTCACTGAAGCTGGTGGCCCTCTGCCTCTCTGGCTGGGGGTCGCCACTGGTCTCAGATGGTGCTTGCCCCACATGGCGACCCCCGAGGCAGGCGTGGGTGGGCAACTGGGTCCTGGGGCTGGGCTGTGGAGCGATGGTATCCCAGTCGGGAGTCTACTGTTCCAGCAGGGGTGGACACAGCAACTGGACCCCTGCAGATGGCTGATGTGCAGGCACCAAATGGCAGGGCACGGTGGCAGCAGGCAGGCAGGCAGGCAGGCAGCAGCAGATGGCACGTGGGAGGCTGCTCGGGGCACTGGGGGGCAGTAATTCGGCCTTCTGGGCAGGAGCGTGGTCTTCTGTGTGTTTTCGCGTGGCTAGCTTGATACGGAGTGATTTGGCACGTGAAAAATTTGCACGTCAGCGTGTAATTCGAGGAAAGGCCCTTAGCGAGTAAGCGCGTCAGCACGCGTACGCGATTTCATTGGACCAAAGGCCCTTACAGCGTAAGCGCGTCTGTGATGTTTTGCGCACGGGCGTTGCCCTGGCAGGGCTTGGAGATCCCGCGTGCCTTTATGTTCTGTACGTGCTTTTCGTGCGGTGCGTGTGTTTTCCATCCGTTGGGGTTCACACGCTATTACTTCACAGCGGGTGTTGGCTACGCGTTCTACTACACGCAAGGCAGACGGTGAGTGGTACCCCGCTCCCGTGAAAAAGTTCACGCGAACCCCTGTAATACACGTAGCCCGCTCCCCCGGGCCCGATCGCGTGAAAAAGTTCACGCGAACCCCTGTAATACACGTAGCCCGCTCCCCCGGGCCCGATCGCGTGAAAAAGTTCACGCGAACCCCTTTAATACACGTAGCCCGCTCCCCCGGGCCCGATCGCGTGAAAAAGTTCACGCGAACCCCTGTAATACACGTAGCCCGCTCCCCCAGGCCCGATCGCGTGAAAAAGTTCACGCGAACCCCTGTAATACACGTAGCCCGCTCCCCCAGGCCCGATCGCGTGAAAAAGTTCACGCGAACCCCTGTAATACACGTAGCCCGCTCCCCCAAGCCCGATCGCGTGAAAAAGTTCACGCGAACCCCTGTAATACACGTAGCCCGCTCCCCCAGGCCCGATCGCGTGATTAAGTTCACGCGAACCCCTGTAATACACGTAGCCCGCTCCCCCAGGCCCGATCGCGTGAAAAAGTTCACGCGAACCCCTGTAATACACGTAGCCCGCTCCCCCAGGCCCGATCGCGTGAAAATAGTTCACGCGAACCCCTGTAATACACGTAGCCCGCTCCCCCAGGCCCGATCGCGTGAAAAAGTTCACGCGAACCCCTGTAATACACGTAGCCCGCTCCCCTAGGCCCGATCGCGTGAAAAAGTTCACGCGAACCCCTGTAATACACGTAGCCTGCTCCCCCAGGCCAGGTCGCGTGTGTGACTTCCCGCGAACCCCCGAAATACACGTGCCCCGCTCGCACAATTGCTGTATGTTGCCACTTTTGTAATGCGCAGGGACGCTACCGCCTGCCTTCGTGTGGCGGACGTGTATCGGCTTGTGCGTGTCTTTCGCTGTGCGTGGCTTTGCCCTATTCGGTTCCATGAATACGTGTGGTTCGGGTGCGTGTGGGCGTTCCCTCTGCTTCCCTGCAGTACATCCCCAGTTACGCCCTTGTTTTCGCAAGTTGTTCCCCATTCCGCGCGTTACGCCCCGTGTTCCGCCCACTTTCTAGTGTATGCGCAGAGGTTGTGCGCTTTCACTGTGCGCGTCGCGCACGTCTTTCGGGATGTTGCAGTGACGTGTGCGCCATGCACGGGTTTGGCGCACATCCCGAGGAAGACACGCGCAGGGACTTCCATGAATCGCACGCGTGCGCGTGCGCCTCTTTTTTTCCGCTTGCGCCTGCTTGCGCCTGCTTGCGCCTGCTTGCGCGTAGATTTTCGGCGCACGTTTGTTCCATGAATCGGCCCCTTAAAGCACTGAATTCATGCAAACATCACCGCCCTTCTTACTACTTCTTGGTAAGAGAACTCAATTGGGTAGCAGGCTTGCTTCAGCGAGCGTACAGCCCTAGATCCTAGGCTTAGCATTTCACCATCCAGAACTTGATTAAATGAATATCACTAATTTGGGAATAAACCCATAACATTTCACAAAGAAACACGTCCATTCGTGGTATTGAGAGAGCAAACATCCTGTGCAATTATTCTTTGGCCAAACACGAGGAGACATCCAAAACACAGGAGATATGAGTGAATTAATTCTTTAGTTCAGCACACAGTCATAAAAGCATAACAAAAAACTGTTGTTTTAATATATAGAATAATCACAAAAACGAGTTCTATTGTTACACAATCATGTCAATCAAATAGTAGAATTAAGATCAAAGGCTCAACAATATACAAATACTGAGTAAATATTGTCATAAACTGTTTAAAAAGTGACAACGAGGAGGTTAAGATAAGTATTCATAGCATCAACTATATAAAATGATTGTTTTATTTCCTTCTGTGGATGTATTTTACTTTTCCAATATTTAACTTAAGTAACTTCACTATCAAAAATGAGGATTATTATGTATGTCTTAATTGCTTACACACGGTGGGAACACAGAAGCGCAATCCATTTGGTTGAACGTGTTTTAGTGAAATAATAACTAACAATTTTAAATTACGGGCTAGATTTACAAAGTCAAATAGTTGATCCCTAGATTTAAACCAGCCCTTAGCAAAGCTTTGTCTTAGATTGGCTGCTGCAGCCAGGTATTTGTTGCAGGCATCGTTGTGAATTCAACCTTTAAGTGGGGTTTATGTGGGGTGAGACCAAGCCTGATTTGCATATATTTAGTAGAAAAAGTGTTATGAACACACCATATTACTGCCCCAGAAACAATAAAGATGGATCCAAGAAAGTGTTATAGTGCTGGTAAGTTTAATTGAAATTGCCCATTTAACATGACCGTGTCGGAAGAAAAATGAGCACCATTTTTCTTCCGACGTGGGACACGCAAATGTTATTTTCTGATTTGAGATTCTATCCCAGTTATTACTCATTTCATATCCACCAGTATGACCTTAAGAAACAGCACTGGACATGCCCTGATTTGAGAAAGGCACCTTGCCGAAACAAGTGTCATGTTAAAAGGGCAATTTCAATTAAACTTACCAGCACTATAATACTTTCTTGGATACATCTTTATTGTTTCTGGCGCAGTAATATAGTGCGCTCATAGCACTTTTTCTACTAATTCTAACAAACGGAGTAGAGGAACTCAAAGTCTCCGTCTACTGACACACCAATGCGACAGCTTAACTTTTGCAAGTAAAGAGGTTGCGGTGGCACCAGGTGGTATCAACATAAAAGTTCCTCCTCCACTTGCCTGATTTGCATATAGTCTTTCACCGTTTGTAATGTCTTGGCAGGAGAAGAACGGTAGTCTGGAGGGTTGCCCAGATCAATGCCAGAGGTTAAGATTAATCTAAACCTTCCAGCCATCAACTCTTTTGTTTTGCTTTGTCACCCCGAGTGGGAGGGGTATGCCCGGATGTGGGTCCCCTGCCTGCTGGGCCCAGGTACCCAAGCTACTCCTCTCTGATGAGGCCGAACAAGGCTGAAACATATTTCTGGGATGCCTGTGGTATCATGCAGAAGGGATGTGACCAAGCAGTTCGGACTGGACAGACACGCTTGGGGTGGGACCAAGCCTGTTTTGCATATGGTCTTTCGCCCTTTGTAATGGCTTGACAGTCAAAGAACTATAATCTGGAGGGTTGCCCAGAGCAATGCCAGAGGATAAGATGATTCTAAACCTTCCAGACATCACCTCTTTTGTTTTGCTTAAGTTGCCCAAATTGCCTATTATTTTATCAGAAAAATTGATGCCTTACTATGCATAGACATATACAAATGACACGCAAGTATATAACTTTGTCATGGACCTTGGGCAATGGCAATTGTCATTTTTCACCTTCTCTGTTGTAAAACAATGCTGATATATAGAACATTTAATCTAAATCTCTTATATAAAAAGATTCATGGTCAAATGCCATTTTAAGTATTGTGCATGAGAAATGTTGAAATGTTTCAACATTTCTCAAGATTCCCTATGCGATGCTTACTTTAGAAGGCAATTCTTAACAGTTCCTCAGATAGATTAATCTATTCAGCCTTTAGGGACTAAAGCGTTATAAAGCACTGACTGCGTTGTGTTATTCTTTACCAAATACTAACCCAATAACATGCCAGATATCAGTCATTTTTAGTACTGTTCCCGTGGTACAAATATACAAACATATACCGTGTTTGTCCTAAATTGACAAGAACTGTAGATTTTTAAAATATTTATACCATAGGATCAATACTAAAAATTACTGATATTTATGTATATATTATAAAAAGGCCACCCACTTGCCCTGAAGAGTGAAACAATAACTCGCCATGTGAGCATGTCTGTGTTGATTTCAAATAGTTATGTGGCATAGGAGGCAGCATTTACCTTACATGTACTTGTGTATGCATAGCTCCTGATGACTGATGTTCCTTCTAAATACCAGTAAACCATGTGCCTGGTCAGGTCTTGTGATACCTTGGCATCATCTATGCTTCCTTCTTAACTGTCTGTCAGATCTTTGGAACACTTCAATCCGTCCCGGGCTCTGTGCTGCATCATGCAGACCGATTTGAAAATGGAAGTTATCTTCTTCCTGTTCTAACGCCATCCTTCCCCTCCTTTCTAAAAATCTTCTGTCCACCTAATCTCTCGCTCCTTCAGCCAACACTCACAACCTTGGGATCTTCTCCGATAGTGACCTACCACTTCAACAATTCACTACCACTGCCTCTTGTACTTAAACTTCTCGGCATTTAGAACACGTGTGCATTTTCTATTCACCTCTGGGTGCAAACGCTAATCTCCACTGCAATGCAGAGAAAATTGACAACTGATTGCTCCTTCTCCTTGGCCTTCCCATTCTACCCCTGTTCGATTTGAACCCACTGCCCCCACACGATCAAAGCCAGCCTGACACTCGATTCCTTCAAGGTTTGACCTAACCTTCACTTTCTTGCCAAAGAGGGTGCTCCTCATCCTCCCTACCTGACTCCACCACCCCTTCCAATGCTTTATAATAATGTGACAATGTAATTCTGAATATTTGTACAGTACTCCTCTATGGTTTGAGGCACTCAACCCCCAGGTTATTGTTACCTTTCTAAGTCACCTGTATCATATATATATATATATATATATATATATATATATATATATATATATATATATATATATATATATATATATTTGTTGTGCTTAGTTTGTTTTAGTTAGTCCTTAGGCATGTCTTGTTCTCATCTATGTTATATTGCACAGGCACCTATCTGTGGAATGCCTCCACCATCTTCACATATGTTACTGTAAGTCATTTCTGTTTGAAATTGGCATCCCTGTTCTTTCAATAAATAAAAATACAAATACAATTGTGGAGAGCAACGCCATGGATAATAAAGCACAGTGCGTTCTCTTGTGCACACATTACCGTCTGACCACTCTTGCACAAATATATGAAACATTGTCTTCGGTAGCAATTTTCAATAAGCTACACGGCAGCATGTTCATCTTGTAGTGTGCCATATTCCTCCAACTTGCTACAGGGTGGTTGGCTACTGGCCTGTAGTCAGTAGCTCTCCGCATGATGGGCAACCAGAATCCCCTGGAAGCAATTGGGTTTGTTGATTGCATGCAAGATACGTGGCACTGCAAGCAACTTAAATGTATATGTCCATGGTACAACATGCTGAACTATTAGACATATCCTGTCCAATCATCAGGAATTGTTTTATTTGTCAATATCTTTGAGTCATGACCTGAAACTGGGGAAATGGGCACAGACAATGCTGAAATAGAGCGTGGTATCGCAGATATCTGCGAAATTCAGCATACAGTAGGGCTTTTGATTCCTGAATGCTTGTTCACTTGCTTTTGGATGAATAATAGACACACGAGTACCGTCACTGGGTAACGTCACATTCGATATTCCCCAAGAAGCCACCATCAAGGAGGTACATGTTAACATTGATTAATTCAATGTGTGATTCAGGAAGACACAAAGCCCAATATACACCTGTTCATTTTCTAGTTCAGGTGACCCAGTGTGATGTGTCCTGCCTGAATGATGGGTTGCTAATTTGGGGAAACAGTTTGGTCTTTGCCACTCAGGCCGCACCCTTTATACCCCAATGCATCCATGGGTGCCAGGTCATCCTCTAGCCCGACTGGTCATTTTAACTACAGCAGTTTGTGCAGTTATGAGCAGGGGAGGAAACGTCAAAGGTAGTTCTCTTGATTAAGAAATCAAGGTTTCCTGCGTTTATAAACTTGAGCTCTACGTTGTGACACAAACTACCTGTTATTGGGCCACATTCCGAGGCTGGCGCTATCCATGGAGTAAAGAGCACCATGATAAGCAACCATGGAGGTATTTACTCCATGGAAATCCGGCATGGTGAATGGAGTAATTACCGGTCCATTCCAAGGTTGGAGGGACCGGTAATTCCCCATTCACCATACCGGTTCCCCATCCCCATTCCTGCCCCCATAGGGCTCAATGGGAATGGGGAAGGAGTAAATTACGGCACCGTAAATTACGGTGCCGTAATTTACTCCAAGGTCCCTTTGCGGGTTGGATTTTTAAGGCCTGCTAAAAGCAGGCGTTAAATGCCAACCCGCAAAAGGGAACTCGGAATATGGTGGTAAGTGTTAACGGTCACCGTTGCCATTAACGGTGACCGTTAACCCTTACCTCCAGCCTCGGAATGAGGCCCACTGGGCCTCATTACGACCCAGGCGGTAAGTTACCGCCTGGGCCGTGACTTTACCACCATGGCGTAAACTAT
Source organism: Ambystoma mexicanum (assembly GCF_040938575.1). Lineage (NCBI taxonomy): Eukaryota > Metazoa > Chordata > Amphibia > Caudata > Ambystomatidae > Ambystoma > Ambystoma mexicanum. Next base: position 550,674,214 of record NC_090933.1, on the reverse strand, counting down.
GTTTACGCCATGGTGGTTGGCGGACTTACCGCCCCATTCCGACCTTGGCGGGGCGGTAAGTCCCCAATCCCCATTTACCCTTCCCCATTCCAATTTTTGCCCCATAGGGCATAATGGGAGTGGGGAAGGCGTTAATTACGCCACCGTAACTTACGGTGGCGTAATTAACTCCATGGTCCCTTAGCGCCATGGATCTTAACACCTGCTAAAAGCAGGTGTTAAAAGCGCCATGGCGCTAAGGGACCTCGTAATTGGCGGTAAGGGGTCGGCGCAGCTAACGCTGGCGTAAACCCCTTACCGCCAGGGTCGTAATGAGGCCCATTGTCTTCTATGCACTGCAGATGTCACAGATTTTGGGAAAATCATTTCAAGATGAATAGATTACACGAAGAAGTGACATGAGTATACACATTCCAGGATGGAAGAGATTTAACCCCTTCCAACCCCACACCGTGCAAAATGTGTCCAACACATTTCAGAGCAATATTGAGGCCTGGAATGCACAGCACCAGGAAATATAGAATCATACAACTTACTGATGGTGTGACTCATAAGAACTGGTGACTCCCTTTGTAGTTATAACTACTGCATTGTAAGTAGTAGTTACGTGAAGTCCAAAATGCTTCGGCTTCTGTCTTTGCTGCTTCAGTTGTGAAGAAAGCACGGTCTGCACCATTAACGTTTTGATCGTGTGTGTACCAGGTGTTCATCATGTGCGTTTGTAATGCAGTAGTTGTAACTACAAGGGGAGCCACCAGTTCCGGAGAGTCACATGATAAATTAGTTTATATTTATGGCACTGTACAACTTTAATAGTGCTGAACATTCTGGTGTTTTTGCATTTTTGTTGGTTTTCCCATGAGTCGCATGTGGTTTTTCGTGTTCCATGAAGCCATCTGGAGACCCTGCAGCTGTAAACCTACTTCCTTATGTCAAATCCAAACACACCTGTGACATGTTCTTATCGCTAGAGCTAGTTGGGCTCCTACAACAACCCATTTTTTTTTGGAACGCAATAGGGGGCGTGTCTGCCAACGTATTTTACATGTTTTGTACCATTTTTCTAGACTGTTTTGAGGGCCTGATTACAAGTATGACGGTAATGGTAATAATAGCAGTAGTGTGTCAATAATTCCTAAACCGCTGCTTTACCACTGCATTACTGGACCACTCTGTTATGAGTTTGACGATATGGTAGAAGATTTAACTGGTAAATCTTCCACCCGACGGGCAAAAATCAGCAGACATACCACGGTGGAATTAACACTGGTGGTAATCCATCCAAAATCCCCATGGAGTATTATGGACTTCAAAATGGGGAATTACACCACTCAAAAGCCACTTGTAATACTGTGGTAAATCTGATGCACCAAGTGACAGTAAAGGAAATAGAGTTTGGCAGTAATTTGGTGGATGTACTGCTGAATTACTGTCAAACTCGAGATGAGTCTTTTTGATTTCAATACAATGGTTTAGCATAGTTGGCACAGTAATATATGCATCTTTGGCAGATTATCTGTCAAACAATGCTTCTAGCACTGGCAGAAAAATGCAACTGGCAGAGTAGTGTGTGCATCAATGCGTAATGAGTTATAAATGGGGTAAGCACCATATTTGGAAGAATGTAAGCGATGAACAGTGTTGATCTCTGAAGAGGACAGAATGCACATGTGGCTGTACCCTTAAGATTAGCTGAAAGGATGGATGTTCAGCTATTCTCAGATGAGGAGTCCTACATTCGCCAATCTACTGAACATAAATCCATCCATACATACATGTGCATAGAACTAGAGTTCAACTGTATTCAGGAAAATACACTCACCACACCTAACCCGTCAGGATTTCAGTAGTATGGAATACCTGCAGATGAACCATGCACTCACCCATGCGGGCATATACCCACTCCCTTAGAATGATCCAACTGCCGTAGTACAACTTGCACTGAAGGCTGTTGGTTGGGAGTCAATTTATTGTAGTGTGTGGGATTATTACAGAGCAATGTAGTGAAGGTGGATAGGTGGGTAGGAGAGCAATAACATAAAGGGTGAAATGGCTTATGGCAGAAAAATGGGGTGACGGTGTGAAAGAGACAGGATTGGAATGGGGGCAGATTTGGATGAAAGTAGTGTGGTAAGAAAACAATGGGCCTCATTCTGAGGTGGGCGCAAAGGGATACCGGGCACCGGTAATGACACCGGTGCCGGTAATCCCTTTGCGCCCTATTCCGAGGTCCCTTAGCGGGTCCCTCCCTTAACGCCTGGTTTTACCAGGCGTTATGGACGGGACCAGAGTCAATAACGGTACGGCAATTTGCGGTACCGCTATTGACGCCTTCCCCCTTCCCATTGAGTCCTATGGGGGCTCAAATGGTAATGGGAAATGGCTTTTACAATGGGGACTTACCGGTCCCACCAAGGTCAGACTAGACGGTAAGTCCCCATTGAACGAGGGCAGACACAGTCACGTTATTGGTGCTAGTCATGGTGCTAATAGCAAAAGTGGGTGCAAATGTGGGATATAAGGTTTGTTTTATAAGTGGGCAATAGAGAGGGATTTTGTGGTGGGCACGTAACAAATGGCAGTTAAAGTTGGGTGGCAGCAGAGAGTTTAAAAGGGTTCTTGGGTGAGAGGGAGTGAACATGGCTTATTTGTTGGGCAACTGGAGATAGATTTAAGTTGAAATTGGTGCATTGCAAGATAGTTGAAGATAAGTGGAATAGTCTGATTGAATTGGTGGAAAAGTGGGACAAGTGTGGGTGGGTGTCAGATGTGTTGTGCGGGTAAGGAGGGTGAGAGTGCAGGTGTTGGGAGAGTGAGGAGGGGGGTAGGAATGAGAGGGGAAATGGGTGATGATTGAGAAGGGGAGCTGATTAGTGTGTCTAGGTGCAGAGAACGTAGTTAGGGAAAGGTAGGAGTGTGTGTGTGTGTGTGTGTGTGTGTATGCAGATATATGGTGGGGTACTAGAGTGCATATTGGTGGGTGAGTAGCAAGGTATAGAGAAGGGTCATGTGATCAATGGACATGCAGGGAGAGACCTTTCAACCCACGTTAAGAAAGATTCATAGGGTCTCATTCCAAGTAGGGCGGTAAGGGATACCGGGCACCGGTAAGGAGACCGGTGCCGGTAATCCCTTACCGCCCCACTACGAGGTCCCTTAGCAGGTCCCTTCCTTAACGGCTGGTCTGACCAGGCGTTAAGGACAGGACCTGGTAAGGGACTTCAGAGCTAATAACGGTACCGCAAATTGCAGTAGCGTTATTAGCTACTTCCCCATTCCCATTGAGCCCTATGGGGGCTCAAATGGGAATGGGGAATGTTTTTTTCAATGGGGACTTACCGGTCCTGCAAAGGTCGGACTACAGCGGTAAGTCCCGATTGAATGAGACCGGTGCCAGTACCGTTACTGGAGGCAGTCATGGCGCAAATAGCGCCATGACTACCTCCAATCCCGGAATGAGGCCCATAATCTGTAAAACAGTGAAGTGGGGCATCTGAATTAGGTAAATTAGAGGGGGAATAGGCAACATATTAATTTGGGGTACATTTTTGATGGAGTTTGACAAAAATGAGAATGGTGAAGTTCTTTGAGGGAATTTTTAAAAGTCTAGAAAACCAATGGTCATTTACCAGGACTCAGCTGACTATTCAATTGTCTAAGTTAAACATCACCTGTGTATTTGCCAACAATGCATCCAGGCAATTTAGCCACACAATATATCAACCTCCACCTGGGGAAAGAAAAAAAAAACAACAACTGTAGAGTTGTCACAAAGGATCAACCATAGGAGAGCTCTGCACTCATCAGCAAGATGCAAGCAGCAATGTGTGTGTCTTATCGTACTTCGAAACTGCACCCATAAAGAAACTCACCAATGCATCTGCTTTCAGGAATTGTAAAGCACACTCTTGCATTTTGAGACATATGATCTTCTTCTAGCCCTCTACCCAGGTTTATGGAATGATGATCGGATTTTTTGTTCTAGATGACAAGTTTGGCAACGTACATTTTGTGAAACATTATGTCTAGTTCCTGAACATGCAGATAATCATGCATGCATACCATGTGGCAAGAGAGTGCATGTCAAGTTATTTAAATATATAGCGCCCTTACACACTATCTCAGTGGATTCCATGCTCTAAGGCAGCTGCAAAATAGAGTGAAAAAGATTGACTATTGGCAAATAGTGTTGAGGAAGAACATGTCAGATGTTTAATGATTAAGACATTGTTGGCTTATAGACATAGCTGCAGAGGGATGTGATTGCGCCCCACTGGGACCAAATAAGAGACATCCCTATTACCTTCATGAGTCAATTGAACAGGGAATGATTAAGAAGACGATTATTAGGAGAACAACATGGAGAGTATTTGAAGAGCAGTTGGGAGCAAAACGTGGGAACAGAGGCTTAGACCCAAAGATGAATGATACAAAGAGCCCTGAACAGCACCCTCTGCTGGATGGGGAGCGAGTGGCATTTAAGCAGAAAAGGAGTAATATGCTCACATATCTTAGGTGCTACAAAGATATCTTATAACAAAAAAAAAGAAATATTGACACAAGTAGCAACGCTTTGGAGAAGATAAAGACTAGAATTAGTTAGCCCCAAGGTTAGTGCAATAATCAATTTTAGATTGAACCAAGAAGCCACAGCTCATATTAAAGCAGGAAAGATCAAGGAGGGTACCATAAGATGAAAAAGACAGTTTGCGAAAACAGATAAAAGACAGATGTCAAATTTGCGTTACGAGTGAATCATCAAATTCAAACATTAAACACAGAATGCATGTGGCAGAGACAGGGGGAGGGCAGGAAAGAAGGGGAAGGGGTGGAGGCCATGGCAGCTGACTCCAGATGGATGAGGGATCACCAGACACCATGACCTCCATCTCATCTATATATGTTAAGCTGGAGTGAGTTATTTTTCCATCCTGCAAGAGATTATTATTGCAGTTCGGGGAGCAGGGAGAGGTGGTACCCATGTTTGCGTTCAAATGGATGAGGCCCTGGTTGTCTTTATCTTTTTTTTTTTATTATTCTTGTAAAGCACGAATCTGGCACTGGTGCATCGGGGCGATTCAGAAAATACTCATTTAATTGCATGTGGGCTACAAAACAAAGCAACCAATGCACAATAAAAGCTAACAATGACACATCACTTTGCATGGTCAAAATTGTCAAAGAGCCCTTAATGGATAGATTGCCACAACCAAGATTTCAAATTGTTTCTGAAGTTCACGAAGTCGATAAACAAAGGAAGTCCACTAGGCAGGCTACTCCACATGGTAACAACTGCTCCTGAAAAGTATCTTTTGTTAGTGAAAGCCAGATTGAAACTCCGGACTTCCAAACACTGAGAGGCTCGACTTCTATAACCACTTAAGCCCCTTGAAATCTTTAGCCGTATACGTAATAAATATCCTGGCCATTGCAAGCAGAGCAGAATCAGAGTCATATGATCACATTCCTGCACTCCCACAGCCAATAGTGCTGCAGCATTGAACGCAGCCCTCAAAGAAGTCAGTGGCAGGCCAGACAAGATAGAATGTCCATAATGAGTTCAGGATAGCAGTAAGGCTTTTTAAGGTTTTTACTAAAGTATGAAAGTGACCATGTGAAATAAAAGACTTAACTGCCTGCAAAGCAAACCGTTGGATGTTAACCGATTTCAAGAGGCCATTAATATGCAGAATCAAAGTAGGTTGCTTGTCTAATATAAAACTCAGCCATTTCACTAGCTGGGAAAAAACAGTTTGGGAGCTGGGCATTTTTGCATGAAGGAACCAATTCAAAAATATTGGTTTATTATTTGAACAAGTCAGTGAACGATAAGAGGAAATGAAAGGGTGGGAGAGAATCTGTGTGAAAAAGTTATGCAAATTGTGTAAATCTGGTCTGCTGTTTGTCAGTCGATCAGGAAGAAGTGGTCGACTGTGTCAAATGCAGCAGTGTCTGTGAAGGTGTGCAGGGCATCATGCAAAGCCATGCAGACATTATCAGTACCCCTGTTGGTACAAAACACAACTTTAAGGCAGCAAACACTGTGCCTGTGAGGCGTGAGAAAGCCAGAAAAGCCAAATATTTAAGGAGGGATTAAAACAGAAATAGTGGTTTGGTTGAGAGGGTAATCTTCCCAGTTGTTGAAATCCCTATCACTTCTAACCTTGACTAGGTAACTATGAATGTCCCAAGAGAATCAAAAAAAACTATCAAAGAGCCTGAAATTGGTATACAGTGGGCGATGGACCACAAACAGAAATGACTTGGAATGGTCAGAAAGCGGAAGGTGAGCTATGCCATTGTTGCATGATGTAATAATAAAAAAAAGAAGAACCAAGTGGGTGTTGAGAAGAAAGCAGTTGTTGGAAAGAAGGTTGGCCAGGCAAGGAGGAAAGTGGCAAACGACGAGTGTGTGATGATGGAGGTAGTCATGCCTGGATGAGAAAAGTCAGCTGTGAGGGGGTTGTCTGGTTGGATTTGCGATGATCTTACCTTCTAGATGACATTTGGGGAGCAGACCAGGTGAGAAGCGGATGAAGGACGCAGGGGGAATTGTCTCACAGTGCTGGGGCGTATCATCTTTCATATCATGGCCGTCCTGTGAATGAACGAGGTGAGGAAAGCTTGCATATGGTGAGTTTACAGTGTGCCAATGACATGCCCACTGTGCCTGTGCACTACATAGACAGGGAAGATACATGAAGAACAGGAGCAGTATCAGCTGACTGTGAGTCGGCACGTAGGAAGATATGCCATGGAGTATAAAGATTTCTTGATCAATTCCTCATGCAAACAACAGAAATGCATCCCCGCCCACGTTCCAAGATAAAATGAAAACCAGGCCTAAATTTATCCAGCATTATTTTCTGTGGAGACAAAATCTTCTTTTAGTATGATTTGCTGGTGTATAATACATGGTGGCTTTTTTGATTTTTCTGACAAAATTAGATTGTTGAACGCAGACATGTGCTGTATACGGATAGAGCAGTAGGGGCATCTATGCCACAAGTGGTCTATGCTGCTTAAACAGCCATGCTGGAAATGACACTGGCTAATCCAACCTGTTGCAGAACCCAGCGTCTGAAAGTAAAGTGCGTGCATCTTCCAACATATACACAAAGTTAAAAGCAGTTCAAAGTGAACCCGTGAAATATCATGTGTTATACAATGCGAGACATATTCTTTTGTTACCTGAATATAAATGAACTACAGGGTTCTTTAAGTGTGGTTGATAAGTGTTCAGCTGTTCTCTTTCACGCTTTGCTATAAAGTGGCCTTTAAAAGTAAAGTGCAAAGGCAGAATGAGACATTTCTGTAAAGATGTCAAGCAAGGGAAGTTTTCAAAGTGTTTGACTTTAAAGCAATTGCAGAAAAATGCAGTCATTTTAAGAGCAGGCATGAGTATTAAAAGAGCTATTTCAGAAAACGTGATTGCTTTTTCATTTGGCAAAGACGTTGTTTTTGTTCAGAAAAGATTGCTAAAGTAGGTTATTTAAGCAATGGCACAGCATCGTCATCTGTCAATGGTAGAAAAAGCCACACGCGCCTGCTAGAGTTGCAACAAAGATGTTGCACACCAAGAACTGGACATTTTACAGGAGTAAGAAAGCAATGCTATGCTAGATCTTGATGTCATTCCAATTAGAGGCAATCACTCATCTTTCACGATGTTACAGTTTAGTGCAGGAACGGAAAAGAGACACAATCCAAGAAGGGATTAGAGCATTTAAAAAAAAATCAGACATATATATATTTATATATATATATATATATATATATATATATATATATATATATATATATATATTCAGTAAAAACACTTTGTTAAAGGGACGTTATGGTTAAGTTGCGCTACTAAAAACCTATGAAATTCAGTGAAAAAACTTTGTTAAAGGGACGCTATGGTTCCAAGTAAAACCGAAAAACCCTTGAAATTCGCCAGTTATGGTAAGCTAAGCAACCATAACTCGCGCCACCACCGTGCACTGCTAAGACTAACACCCAGGACATCAAAGATGACATCACAAATGTCATTGATGACATCACTGATGACATCACATGCACATTTACTTTTCATGAAATGTCTGTACAAGGGATTCTTATTATAATGTTGAGAAAAAAGTGTCAACGATCATTGGAATAAATATCATGAGCTACGTAGTGCATTAAGCAATGCATTGATATAAATTGCATTCTATTATGAAGTTCTTTACAGTATATTAAGCTACTCATGCAGAAACATAGGCATTGTTTGCAGCATACATGATGAAGGTATAATATTTATAATGTTGATATGTTGAATAATGAAATGATAACTGTTTTCTTATTAGAGTTTTGTGTACTGTGAAATATGTAATAATTAGCTAATAAAACCCACATATTATATAATTGCATTATTACAGACAAAACATAATGACACAATAACACATACAAATATGGGTATATACAGGGAAAGTGAAGTAAGCAAAAAAGCAGAAGTAGTAGCAGAAACAATTCATAATCTAACTGAGGTCAACAAGGGGCATCATAGGAGGGGGGACAAGAGGAAGACACGGGGCATTAGCGAGGGGTGGGGGGAACAGGAGGACGATACAGGGCATGAGCCGGGGGTGGGGGGAACAGGAGGACGACATGGGGCATCAGCAGGGGGTGGGGGGAAAAAGAGGTTAACAAGGAGCATCATAGGAGGGGGCGACAAGAGGAAGACACGGGGCATGAGCGGGGAGTAGGGGGAACAGGAGGACAACAGGGGGCATGAGCAGGGGGTGGAGGGGGTGGGGAGAACAGGAGGAAGACAGGGAGCATGAGCGGGGGTTGGGGGTTGAGGGAACAGGAGGAAGACACAGGGCATGAGCGGGGGGTGGGGGAACAGGAGGAAGACACGGGGCATGAGCGGGGGTTGGGGGGAACAGGAGGAAGACACAGGGCATCAGCGGGAGGTGGGGGGAAAAGGAGGAAGACACAGGGCATCAGCGGGCGGTGGGGGAGAACAGGAGGCAGACACGGGGCTTCAGCCTGTGGCGTCCCAGTGTAGGAAGGAAAATCTTTTACCAAGATGGACACCATGGAAAGGGAAGGCGGGGTGTATAAATAGAACACAACAGGGCATCGGCGGGGGGTGGGGGGAACAGGAGGTCAACAAGGGGCATCATAGGAGGGTGGACAAGAGAAAGACAGGGGGCATGAGCGGGGGTGGGGGGAACAGGAGGAAGACACGGAGCATGAGCGGGGGGTGGGGGGAACAGAAGGAAGACCCGGGGGAATCAGCGGGGGGTGGGGGGAACAAGAGGTCAACAAGGCTATCATAGGAGGGGGGACAAGAGGAAGACACGGGGCATGAGCGGGGGGTGGGGGGAGCAGGAGGACAATACAGGGCATGAGGGGGGGTGGGGGGAACAGGAGGACGACATGGGGCATCAGCAGGGGGTGGGGGAACAAGAGGTCAATAAGGAGCATCATAGGAGGGGGGACAAGAGGAAGACACGGGGCATGAGCGGGGAGTAGGGGGAACAGGAGGACAACAGGGGGCATGAGCAGGGGGTGGAGGGGGTGGGGGAAACAGGAGGAAGACAGGGGGCATGAGCGGTGGTTGGGGGTTGGGGGAACAGGAGGAAAACACGGGGCATGAGCGGGGGGTGGGGGGAACAGGAGGAAGACACAGGGCATGAGCGGGGGGTGGGGGAACAGGAGGAAGACACGGGGCATGAGCGGGGGGTGGGGGGAACAGGAGGAAGACACGGGGCATCAGCGGGGGGTGGGGGGAACAGGAGGAAGACACAGCGCATCAGCGGGGGGTGGGGGAGAACAGGAGGAAGACACGGGGCATCAGCGGGAAGTGGGGGGACAGGAGGAAGACACGGGGCATGCGCAGGGGATGGGGGGAACAGGAGGGAGACACGGGGCATGAGCGGGGGTGGGGGGAACAGGAGAGAGACATGGGGCATGAGAGGGGGTTGTGGGGAACAGACTGATATCTGGGACATGGAGTACACGGCACCACTATCTCCCGCTTACCTTCGCTCTCCCTCTGGGTCAGTCCTGCTGTTAATACGCAAGGATGCTGGTGTCTTACTGTGCAGGTGGCAGATCCCGCTCCTCTGCCCTCCGCCGGCCACCGTGTGGCGATGGAGTGTCTCCTGGCAGTCTGCAGCAGCCCGGGACTGGTTGTTTGCAGGGTCTCTGTTGACAAAGCCTCTCGATGCGAACGATAAACAAAGATGGCGGGTGTCTCTGAAAATACGACACACTGCATGCTTCACCGCAGCCAATGGGAGAGCGCGTCACATGTCCATGGACATCACTCAAGCCGCTTGCTCAATCCCTGTCCTGTCCGCGGAGCGAACAGGGAAGTGTGTCCGCGAAGCGGACGGAGATATAACTAATTTTTTTCACTTATATTTTTGTCATTTTAAAAAAAAGCTACTGGACGGATTTACACCAAATAAAGAAAAAGCACGCTTTCGGGACCAAGCCGCCGCTCCTGCCGCAAATTTGGTGTAAATCCGTCCAGCGGTTTGGGCTGTAGGCGTGAGCAAAGTTTTTCCCATTATGTCTATGGGAAAAAAATAAGTTTTGGGAACCCCCCTATAACTTTTCCCCACCTGGACCAAACCACACCAAACTTTGCAAAAGATTTCAGAGTGGGCCATATACTTTTGCAAAGTTTGGTGAGGATTCGTCCAGGGGGAGCGAAGTTATAAGCCGCCCAAAAAGTGCTCTTCCTATGGAAACAGAAACGTAACCATAACTACATGACCACTACCGTGGCCATGTAATATATACATATATATATTCAGTGAAAAAAACTTTGTTAAAGGGACATTATGGTTAAGTTGCGCTACTAAAAACCTATGAAATTCAGTGAAAAAAACTTTGTTAAAGTGACGTTATGGTTAAGTTGCGCTACTAAAAAACTATGAAATTCAGTGAAAAAACTTTGTTAAAGGGACGTTATGGTTCCAAGTAAAACCGAAAAACCCTTGAAATTCGCCAGTTATGGTAAGCTAAGCAACCATAACTCGCGCCACCACCGTGTACTGCTAAGACTAACACCCAAGACATCAAAGATGACATCACAAATGTCATTGATGACATTACTGATGACATCACATGTGTATGTACTTCTCATGAAATATGTGTAGAAGGGATTCTTATTATGTTGCGAAAAAAGTGTCAAGAATCATTGCAAGAAATATACCCTAATAAGTGCATTGAACGATGCATTGATATAAATAGCATCCTATTATGGGGTTCTATCTAGTATACTAAGCTACTCATACAGAAACATAACATTGTGTGCAGCGTACAAGATGAAGGTATGATATTGGTAATGTTAATATGTTAAATAATGAAATGATAATTGTTTTCTTAATAGATTTTTGTGTACTGTGAAATATGTAATAAGTAGCTAACAAAACCCATGTATTACATAATTGCATTACTATAGACAAAATACAAAGACACAAGAACACATACCAATATGGGTATATATAGGGAAAGTGAAGTTAGCAAAAAAGCACAAGTAGTAGCAGAAACAACTCATAACTTAACTGATTAGTTTCATGCAAATAAATGATTGCTCTGTTTCAAAGCTGCTATTTACCCTATGTATATGTATCACTTGATGTGATTGGACCCAAAGGGAAAGTACAGCCATAAAAAAAAACAACAGAACTATCAAAAAGTGCTCATACTTCTAGTGATTATCTTTATGCACAAAAAGGATTGCTGTCTTTCAAGCTTGTGTTTTCCCATATGTATATGTTTCATATGATGTGACTGTACTCTAAGGAAATTACTGTAAGAACCTACTAGAAGGATATGTCTACAAATAAAATAAAATTCTTAGTTTCTGACTGTTACTGAAGAAAACCATTTGGCCTAGATATGTCAGCAAAAGAAAAAATAGTGAGCCAGACATGTGATGTCATCAGTGATGTCATCAATGACATGTGTGATGTCATCTTTGATGTCCTGGGTGTTAGTCTTAGCAGTGCACGGTGGTGGCGCGAGTTATGGTTGCTTAGCTTACCATAACTGGCAAATTTCAAGGGTTTTTTGGTTTTACTTGGAACCATAACGTCCCTTTAACAAAGTTTTTTCACTGAATTTCATAGTTTTTTAGTAGCGCAACTTAACCATAACGTCCCTTTAACAAAGTTTTTTTCACTGAATTTCATAGGTTTTTAGTAGCGCAACTTAACCATAACGTCCCTTTAACAAAGTTTTTTTCACTGAATTTCATAGGTTTTTAGTAGCGCAACTTAACCATAACGTCCCTTTAACAAAGTTTTTTCACTGAATTTCATAGGTTTTTAGTAGCAAAACTTAACAATAATGACTTTGACTTTATATACATGTCATATGGAACTGACTAGATCTCTTCTTATGAACTTGATGTCCGCGAACTTATTTAATGTTCGCGGACATGTTCGGAGAAGAGTACCACTACCTAAAAACTGTGGGGGGGTGGGGGGTTATGTTTGATTGTTATATCACAATATAAGAACATTTAACAAATTCAAAAAGCAGCACACAAACACATTATATATAGTAATACATAAGAAATGTAACCCATATATGTAACACACTAACCATTCATTTAAATACAATATGTTCTGAAATGGAATATACCACAAGAACATAAATTGGCTTCCAACATAATTACCTCACAGACACAACAGAACTGAGAACAAGACCAGACCCACTGAATACATAGGACTTATCTTAACAGAAATAGTAAGTGTACTTCATTTTACTCATATATTTATAAACTTTCTGTATTAGATTAAAAAATATATTATCTTTTCTTTTTTTTTCTCACAGAAATGTCTAGTACTCTGGAATGGCTAGAGGACAATTTCCCACATGAAGAAATGTCACAAGATAGTGAAACTAATGGTAAACACTTTATAATATATTTAAATATTATTATTTTGTATACATTTAACATATATATATTCTTTTTACACAGAGCATAACAAAATAGAAACAACCTCTGAAGAAGCTGTTATGGAAAACACGCTTGACAACATAAAAGAAAAAATTGATTTACTGTTGACCAATTTTAACAATTTTGAAAACTTTTGTTGAAGATCATTTTAAAACAAAAACGTCATACCATTGCCCCACATGTACTTGTCCCTCCTCACCATATCCCAGTCAATTATCCCCAAACCCTCTCCATAATCCAAAACGTTTTGATGAGATTTCCATCCCTTCCTCACCTAATACCAATCATGTTGAAACCCCAAATTCTCCTGTTTTTGTTTCTGTTTCTGCCTCACCTTCTCTGTCATAAATTATTAATATATGGTAAATAAAGTTTAATTTTTATATTGTATTGTGAACAGTTTCCGTTTTTTTTTTTTTTTAAACAATAAAAGTGTCCGCGGACAGTGCGAGTGTTCTGAAATGTTCGTACATAAACGAAAATGGAGGTGTCCTGAAGAACACCACACCTGTTCGTACTGTTCGCTAGCAAGTTGAAACTGTTCTAAGAACACACGTGGTGTCCTGAAATGTTCGTAAAGAAACACAAATGATGTGTCCTGAACAACAGTACAACTGTTCGTAGTGTTCGCTACCCAATTGAAAGTGTTCTAAGAACACAATTGGTGTCCTGAAATGTTCATACATAAACTAAATTACACGTGTCCTGAAGAACACTATATCTGTCCTTACTGTTCGCTACCAAGTTTAAACTGTTCTAAGAACACACGCAGTGTCCTGAAATGTTTGTTTCACGTGTGACGCACTTTTAATTACTTCAGAACCCGAACAGTGTCCGTAGGACATCAATGCGCATGCGCTAACCAATCTCCGTGCACTTGGTGTCCTGCGGACAGGCGCTTCCTTCGCAGACTAGTTCGCAAACAGATCATATGACCGCGCCTATGCTCATCGTGTGTCCTGAAATGCGGACACTGTTCGTGTCCCCGAACAATTTAAAAGTACGTTTTCAGTTAATCCATAATATTTTTCAATAAAATCTCACCATGCCACAAGTCCCACATAGCAATCTTGAGTTTCTATATACCTTTTGAAACTTTCCGATCCTCTTTTTGTGTTCGATCTGTCCGCGCACAGTGCGCATGTCCGCGGACCGCGCACAAGCACCCCTATAAAAGACCACGCCCAAGAGCTTATTCCCATTGTGTTTCTGGCTATTCTTCAGAACACAGTGATTTTTGCTGCCACCTGCAGACTACACCATCATCAACATGGCATCCTTGGCTGCTGAACTGCCACTTGGTGCTGCACCTGCTTCAGCACCACCACCACCCCCTCCACCACCTCCCCAAGGACCTGAAGAGGGGAACAGGACTGAGGATGCGGAGGAGGAAGAAGAGGATGATGAGAATGAGGTAGAGGAAATCCCTACTACCCGCACTAGGCGTGAGTCTTGGGTGTGGCGGTTATTTACCATTCATGGGAATGGTCCTAAGGCTCGTGCGAACCATGTAACCTGCAATGAGTGCAAAATGATACTCAGTCGCGGGAAGCACGGTAACTACAGCTTTGGGACCACTACTATGAAGCGACACCTGAGGTCATTTCACTCTGGGGCTATTCGCAGGGTTGTACCTTGCGAAGAACGTAGCAGGTTGATTTCCTCTACTTCATCCTCTGTTTCTGATCCTGTCACCACAAGGACCACCTATGTGGGACAGCGTCTTTCTCAAGCTGCCTCACAGGCCATACAGAATGCTGATGACCCTTACCTTTCGAGGGTCACAGTTGTATGTATGTACTGTGACACATTACTCTGCAGGGGGAGCGACTTCGGAGTGCTTTTGAGACTATCGTCTCAGAGCACGAGAAGACCTGCTCACTACCCAAATAAAACCCACTCTACATCTTCCTCTCTCAGCTCGCCCTTTCGTATCCCTGTGGTTGGTGTCCCCCCCTTTACCCTCCCTTAACCTCCTCTCCTAGTGTGTCGTGTCTGAAAAACCAAAAAAAAATACAAAATTACAAAAATCAAAAAAAAATAAGGCTCTTTTCAGAGCCGCCTTTCCCAGTTAAAAAATAGAAGTGAAAATATATGAAGCAGGGCTCTTTGTATTTTTTAGAAGTCCGCGAACAGTTCGCGAACATTACAAAAATTGGGTTACTACTCCATCACAAACATTGTAATTTTCTCTGGAAAGAAGTAGAAGTGGTGGCTCTGAAAAGAGCCTTTGGGTGGTGTTTGTAAGTCAAAAATTGTAAATGCTTAACATCTACTTCAAAATCGTTGTTGTAATTCCAAAAAAGGTCGCAATGCATTTTGTACATTTCTCAGAAAAATCTGATTGCCAGCATAAGTAAGATGGACTCCATCTCTGCGAAAAATGTATGTACTACAAAACATAATATTTTCATTGTGAAAAGAAGACATGCCAAAATCTCTTAGAAAGCCACAAACAGCCTTATTAACATTGCGCCTTGCTTTTTACATTTGTGGACCAAATGAAGAAGAAAGAAGCCACATTTGTCTCTGCGCAATCCGTGAAAATATCTCTGAGAATTAGGAAACATGCCCATAACCTTCCTCAGTCCTTCTTTCATAGCAAATTGCAAAACAATTCCAGTCACATGCCCTAAACTGTTCCCTCCACAATGAATTACAATTATGTCTGGATGTTGCTCTATCTCCAAAGTAGCACAGAGAGGTAGCAAATCCAACCACTTCATTCCACGTACTCCATGCCAGTGTACTTCCACATGTGGGAACCCAAGATCTACAGCTACTCCACAGCTTTCTGCATGCACCTTCAACCAATGTATCCACGAATCTCCTAAAATCCAAACAATCTGTTTTCCGAAACACACAGCCATAGCTATCTTTTGTTCTCTCAGCAAAAAGAGTATCTCAGAAAATCTCTCCTGGCACAACACACCCACCAAATTTTCCTGACCAATCCCTTTCAGTGCTTATTCTAATTTGCATGACTTCTGACCCCAGAAATCCCCGGATGTAACTCCCGATGTCCGGGAACTACCGCCATGTCCGCGGACATATCGTAACATGAACAGCCCTTCTCCCATTTCCACTACACTCTCTCTGCCATTCCCTCATTGGATGTACCTCAAAAATCACATGACCATGCACCAATCACATTCAAGACCTCTACATCTAACTGCATCATCATAGATCAGCACTGCAAATGTACTCTGAATCTCTCTGAGTACAAGTGTCATATCATTGGCAAGCAGCATCTACCACAAATACTGTACAAGTCTTCAAGATTTCTACTTGCAGCTCCATGCATATCCATATGCATGAACACAAACTTCAGGTATGCATATTTGCTGTATAGTAGATGACATAGCTCTCAACCATTTTTGTTTTACAAGCGGGTTAAATCACCCGATTTTGTTTTTAGCGGGTGAGACGCCCATTGAAATGAATGGGCGTGCAGGAGGCTTGGCGGGTGAGTCTGTCCTTTACAAGGCGTGTGACACCCGCCAAAAGCGTGTGAGTTGAGAGCTATGGTAGATGAACACATTTTCAAACAGACGTTTACCTTGTAAAATCTGTAAAATGAATTTACTGTACTTTTTTCAATTTCCTAAAATCAACTATCACTTATACATCTTTATACTTTTTACTTTCTTTATACACACACACTCAAATCATGTTAAACTAACATTTTTTAAATGAAATACATAGACTACATATATTCAAACAAAATTGCATGCTAACACAAACTATGTTTAAACCTTTATAAAAATACTTATACAATTTCATATTTTTGTTTTTATTTAATTATTTACTTAATTACTTTAAATTAGACATGACATTGAGGCGCTATTACCTAGAACATTTTACTTACAGAAATAGTGGTATTCACTAATATATTATAAATTTCACAAGACATACTAAAGATATTTTATTTTTGCTACAGTTAGTCATTCAATACAATTTGTTCATTAAGAACATATCATATGTACTGAACTGATGCAATGTATCCTATGTAAATGAATTAGTTTAATGGTTTTACAGAAGGCACTGAGGATTTCAATTAAAAAAATCAATATCTAAATTAAAAACAGTGCTATATACAAACAAAGTTACTAATTTGAAGCTTTTACAGTTGCAGTGAAGACCAGTTTCCTAAAAAGAAGCAGCCGAATTCGAAGAAGAAAGAAAAACTAAGAAGTTACCTGTTAATTAAAAAAAAGTAAGTAAAATATCACCATAATATTTATATTATTAATCAAATATACTATAACATTAATACCAGCTATTTTGGTTTCTTAAAATAGAGATTTTGTACCATTTTGTCCAAAAATTTCCATGTCGTAAACAGCGATTTACAACCAGAATGGCCCACAAATTTCTATTTTTGGACACACAAATTAGCCAACTGAACCACTACAATTTTCATATTATAGAACAAACAACTGTTTTAATTGTATACATTAGATTTACTATTTTTACTTTTCCACACCACTAGCTTACTTTTTTTTGTCATATGAACCCCAGTTTAGTGACACATACATTCAAGAATACCTAACCCTACTAGTTTTAGTTCCCAATGCACAATCACACACCATTACATACATCTTTATCATCTTACTCACACACTCATGCACACAGCACACATACATTCCAGAACACCCCAACCCATATCTTCTTTTTTTTTTCAACAGACCCTAAAGAATGCCTACCAAAAGACAACTCCGTAGAAAGCAACGCAAAATTAGAGCAAATGAAAATAAAGGTGTCCAACATAAGCATCCATCTCTAGCAGAATTTGTAAAAAAAAGTTGAAACAAAACAGCTAATACAATCATTTAGTGAAACACAAGAAGTTTCAAGTACAACAACTGTAACGCTCACCTGATTCCCGTAGAGGCGCCGGTCTTTACTGGGCGTATACCGTATCTTCAAAGGTGATGTGTAACACACGGCTGGCTCTTTGGGCTGGAACTCTGTGCACTGTATGTCTGACTCGAAGGGTAAGATGTCTTAGGTAAGTGAACGCCGTGCTCTCCATCTGCCTCGGGGCAGGGTGCTGACACCAGTTTCTTCACTGGATAAGGGGAGCAGGCCTCTTGACTTCAGAGGACTGCTGTCCGTCGTTTACTGCACGAACGGTAAGTTTCGAGTAATTCTAATGTCTTTAAAAGTCTTTAGTAATGATGTCTCTTGTTTTGCAGGGTTCCGGCGATGGCGGATGACGGGCTGAAGTGAGTTGAAGATGGAGCCCGTGTGATGAATAGAAGCGCCTGGAAGCACGTAAGTAAGCGCTTGTTGCCTGCTTCACGATGCGCTCTAACTGTCTTTTTATTTTCCAGGTACAAGTTCGGAGCGGCTGCAGGGTGCTGGAATACCCACTGGGTTAGATGTGGAAAGGAGTAATGGCACGTGAGTATTAAAGTTCCCCAATGTCTTTAAACGCACCTTGTTTTGTCTTTCAGATGCGGGATGCAGCGCCGAAGGCCTCCAGAACGTGCGAAGAGATGGTAAGCTTTTGTCTTTCAGATGCCGGAATGCAGTGCGAAGACCTCCGGAGCGCACGAAGAGTAGGTAAGCCTTTGTCTTTCAGATGCCGGAATGCAGCGCGAGGCGTTGGTGACAGCCGATGGACCAGGTAAGTGAAGCGCTGTCACTGAAGACCGTAATGCTAACCTGTTCTTTCTTGTCTTTATAGGTGTTGCTGAAGACTGGATTCAGGATGGCAAGCCTTTTTCCTTAGGCCCAGGATCAGATGCAGGAGACACGATGAGAGTTCTGCTGCAGAGGATGCAGAATAACGCAAAGCAAGATTCATCCATCGGGTGTGGTTTAAATAGCCTCCTGTAGTGCTTAGGTGTCTCCTTCCACAGCCACGCCTAGGTAAGAAAAGAGTTCCTGCGTTCCAGAAGAGTTCCAGTGTTCTGAACCTAGGGAGTGGCTCCTGCCCCACCCAACAGGAAAAGTAGTTCCAAACAGAAGAGGATCAGAGGCTCAACTGGCAGGCAAGTAAGCAGCATGGTCTGCTGCAGGTAAGTCCACCCAAGCATTATGAGCCCGGCGCTTCCAGCGCTGGGTCTGGGCATATTTATGAGCCTGGTGCCACTGGCGCCAGGACTGGGTCCAAAAGGTCCCAATTGGGACTGGTTGGCACTCGGAACCTGGGTTATGGATCTGCTTCCAAGGGAGTTGGGAAAACCCTGACCTTTTGGAAGCAGAGATCATGACAGTACCCCCCTGAAGGCCCCTCCCAAACCGGGCTTCTCCGGGGGTTTTGGCTTGTCAGGAAATGTTTGGTGAAATCTTTTGATTAGGCGAGGAGCGTGGACATATTCAGCAGGTTCCCAGGATCTCTCTTGGGGGCCATAGCCTTTCCAGTCAATTAGGTAAAATAGTTTAGATTTGGAGATCTTGGAGTCCAGAATGCTTTTGACTTCAAACTCGAGTTCTCCATCAACTAGGATGGGTTTTGGAGATTTAGTTAGTCGGGTTTGAGGTTGCACGGGTTTTCATAGAGAGACGTGGAAGACCGGATGTATCTTCATGTGCGGGGGCAAGTCCAACTTGACCGCTACTGGGTTTACTATGGTAGTGATGGAATAGGGACCAAGGTATCTTGGGTTGAATGTGCGTGGCCCTTTTAGAGGTAGATATTTGGTGGATAACCAGACTTGATCCCCTACTTGATATTGAGGGGCTTCCTTCCGATGTTGATCTGCTCCTTTCTTGTATTGTTCTTTAGCCCTTTGAAGGTGAGAAACAGCTTCCTTAAAGGCTTGGGTGATTGTAGAATGCAGGTAGTCTACTGCTGGTGTTTCAAGATCTTGGAGGGGATCCAACTCCGAGGTTCGAGGGTGACTGCCGTATAAAAGAAAAAACGGGGTTTTCCCAGTTCCCGAATGGACAGAGTTATTGTAGGCATATTCGGCTATCCAAAGGATGTCTTTCCAAGTTTTTTCAGTTTGTTGCAGCATGCAGCGTAAATACTGTTCCAGAGTTTGATTGGTCCTCTCGGTTTGTCCGTCGGTCTGAGGGTGGTGACTGGTCGATAGTCTCACATCAATTTGAGCCGACCGACAGCAACTTCGCCAAAAATGAGAAATAAATTGACTACCTCGATCCGAAATTAGAACCGAAGGAAAACCGTGCAGTCGGACGATGTTTTCGAGAAATTCTCGGGCCAGAGTTGCTGCTGTTGGCAAGCCTTTGAGCGGAATGAAATGCGCCATCTTGGAGAATAAGTCTACGATTACTAGAATCGTATTGTATCCGGAGCATGGAGGTAGATCGGTGATGAAGTCCATAGAAAGCGTATGCCAAGGGCGAGGTGGGATGTCAATAGGGCGTAAGAGGCCTGCTGGTCTTTCCTTTTGACTCTTGTTTTGGGCGCATACTCCACAGGACATTATAAAGTCTCTGATATCTTTTTTCCAAGACGGCCACCAGAAGTAGCGCTTGATCTTTTCTGAGGTCTTGGCCATACCGGGATGTCCTTCCATTAAAGAATCGTGATAACAAGAGATTACTTTTTTCTGTAAATCTGTGCTGGGCAGGTATAATCGTTCTTGGAAATACAATAAGTTGTCCTTTACTGCAAAGTACTTTCCCTGCAGATGCCAATTCTGTATGTCTGCTGGAGTTACAAGTTGCCTGGCTTTATCCTTAACTTCCTCTATGGATTGTGTGGCGATTACACCCAGAATTCTTTGTTCGGGAATAATTGGTACAGGTTTAGGGTTGATCAAGTGTTCTTCCACTCCCATCCGAGAAAGGGCATCAGCTTTACCGTTTTTTGTACCAGGTCGATAGGTAATTATGAAGTCAAACTCGGCAAAGAATAATGCCCAACGGAGTTGTCTAGAGGATTGGGCTTTTGCGGTTTTCAAATATTGCATGTTTCGGTGATCCGTAATCACAGTAACGGTGTGTCGGGCCCCCAGCAGATAATGCCGCCAAGCCTTAAAGGCAGACTTGATAGCCGGAAGTTCCTTGTCAGTAATCGTGTAATTGATTTCAGGAGGCGAGAATTTGCGGGACCAAAATGCCACGGGATGCAACTGATTGGTTACTGGGTCCTTTTGTGATAGAACTGCCCCCATGGCAAGGCTTGAAGCATCAGTTTCCACGATGTAGGGCAGTTCGGGGCGAGGGTGTTTTAAGATTGGTGCAGAGATGAATTTAGTCTTCAAATCCTGGAAAGCTTGTTCCGCCTCGGTAGACCATTCAAAACGTTTGTTTTTCTTTAACAAGGCAGTGATGGGCTGGACTATTCGAGAAAATTCGGGGATAAACCTGCGGTAAAAGTTAGCGAAGCCTAACATGCTTTGCACACCTTTTACGGAGGATGGTGATGGCCATTTGAGAACTGCATCGACCTTCTTTGAATCCATACGCACTCCGCTAGGTGATAATATGAATCCCAAGAATTCAACTTCAGTCACGTTGAAAACACATTTTTCCAACTTAGCGAAAAGTTTGTGTTGACGCAATCTTTCGAGGACCATTTTCACGTGTTTCCGATGTTCAGATTCCGATGAAGAATAAACGAGGATGTCGTCAATGTAAACAACAACACACACATCTATGAGCTCTCTGAGGACATCGTTCATAAAATATTGAAAGGCGGCCGGGGCATTGCAAAGTCCGAAGGGCATGACCTGATATTCAAATAGCCCATATTTGGTGCGGAAGGCCGTCTTCCATTCATCGCCCTCTTTTACTCGTACCAAGTGGTAGGCTCCTCTAAGATCCAGCTTTGTATATATGCATGCTTTTCTGACTTGGTCCAGGAGTTCAGGGATCAAAGGTAACGGATATCTATTCTTGACGGTGATCTGGTTCAGGGAGCGATAATCTATACAAGTTGTAAGGTCTCCTTCCTTTTTTGGAACGAAGAACAAAGCTGAAGAAGCAGGGGACTTGGAAGGACAAATAAACCCATTTGCCAGGTATTGATCCAGGTATTGTCGAAGGTGAAGGTTCTCAGGCTCGGTGAGGGCATAAATTCTACTACAAGGAGGAGTAGATCCAGGTATCAGGTCTATCTGGCAGTCATAAGACCTATGAGGAGGTAGAGAGTTAGCCTGATCCTTCCGGAAAACATCTTGGTATTCTAGGTATTCGGGAGGTAACTGGGGAGTCTCTGAAGAAATTGCTGCCAGTGCAACACCAGGTGGAGGGTGACAAGTAGAGACACATTCTGGAAACTGGACCGTTCTTGCTCGCCAATCGATCAGAGGATTGTGATTCTCTAACCAAGGTATTCCTAGAATAATCTGAAACTGAGGATCCTTGATCACATCGAACACGATCTTCTCATGGTGTCCATCTTGACTTACTAGCGTCACTTCTTGAGTGGTATGCGTTACTGGTCCGGAGGCTATCTCCGTTCCATCCACCGTAGTAATGACGTCCTTTACAGCCTTGGGACAAAGAGTTAGATTCATCCTCAAAACCATTTCATGATCCACATAATTGCCGATGGCACCGCTGTCGACGTAAGCTTCAATTGCATGTAATCGATCCGGATTATCAGGGCTAATGAGGACCATAGGTATCACGAAATGCGAGGTCACGGAACTGGTTTTCACGCTCGGCAAGAGGACCTCTATTCTTGTCGGGCGAGGTCGTTTCCCTGCTCAGAGTTTGTAACTTTGGTAACTGCAGCTCCTACTGCCTTCTTGGCAGGTTTCACCGGACAGTCTCGAAGAAAGTGCCCTGAGTTTCCGCAGTAGAGGCATAATTGCAACTGTTTTCTGCTTTCAGGCTCCTTTTGTGTTAGAGGACCTTTCAGGCCCCCTATTTGCATGGGTTCCCCGGAGTCTACTCCTTTGGAAGGAGTCGGCGGTTTGGAAAATACTCGAGCATCAAACTTGGAACGATCGGCCTTCCTGTTCTGCAGTCTGTGATCTATTTGAACGACTAAGTCTATATAGTCCGAACAATCTTGTGGGGGATTCACTACTTGGGCTAACACATCTTTGAGCTCTCCACGTAGACCTCTATAAAACAGCGTAATCCTTTTGTCCTCAGGCCATTGAGTTTCCACTATCAGTCTGTTGAAAGACGCAATATAAGCCAAAAGGTCTTGATTACCTTGTCGCAACGAAAGAAGCTCATTGTCCAAGGCCTGCCCCTGTGAATGTCTTGCGAACAGTTTTTCCATACTGAGCTGAAAAGCTTGAAAATCATGGAGGACCGGATCATCTTGATTTACTAGAGGGATCGACCAGTCTGCCGCATTGCCACTAAGGTACGAAAGCACGAAAGCTACTTTAGCTTGATCAGTTGGAAAGGCTGCTGGCCGGCATAAGAAATGCAACCGGCACTGATTGATAAATACTGCAAACCTCTTTGGGTCACCAGAAAATCGTTCGGGCAGAGCCAGAGGTACATTCCCAGGTAGGTTGATCTGCACTGGATTCATAGAGGATGTAGAAGGAAGATTTCCCCCAGATGCGGGTAACGGGGTCTGTCCGGCTTGTGACTGTAGCAATTGTCTAGCGAGATCATCTGTTCGCTCCTTGGAAATAATCAGTTCCCTTCTTAGAGCGTTCGTTTCCTGGCGGGCTGCATGCACTGCTGCCCTTAGTTCCCCAAGTAACTGGGCTAGCTGGTCGGTATCCGAGGTTTCCATAGCGCCTGGACGGGAGTTTTGCGGTAGGCTTTGCGTTCTGTAACGCTCACCTGATTCCCGTAGAGGCGCCGGTCTTGACTGGGCGTATACCGTATCTTCAAAGGTGATGTGTAACACACGGCTGGCTCTTTGGGCTGGACCTCTGTGCACTGTATGTCTGACTCGAAGGGTAAGATGTCTTAGGTAAGTGAACGCCGTGCTCTCCATCTGCCTCGGGGCAGGGTGCTGTAACCAGTTTCTTCACTGGATAAGGGGAGCAGGCCTCTTGACTTCAGAGGACTGCTGTCCGTCGTTTACTGCACGAACGGTAAGTTTCGAGTAATTCTAATGTCTTTAAAAGTCTTTAGTAATGATGTCTCTTGTTTTGCAGGGTTCCGGCGATGGTGCATGACGGGCTGAAGTGAGTTGAAGATGGAGCCCGTGTGATGAATAGAAGCGCCTGGAAGCACGTAAGTAAGCGCTTGTTGCCTGCTTCACGATGCGCTCTAACTGTCTTTTTATTTTGCAGGTACAAGTTCGGAGCGGCTGCAGGGTGCCGGAATACCCACTGGGTTAGATGTGGAAAGGAGTAATGGCACGTGAGTATTAAAGTTCCCCAATGTCTTTAAACGCACCTTGTTTTGTCTTTCAGATGCGGGATGCAGCGCCGAAGGCCTCCGGAACGTGCGAAGAGTTGGTAAGCTTTTGTCTTTCAGATGCCGGAATGCAGTGCGAAGACCTCCGGAGCGCACGAAGAGTAGGTAAGCCTTTGTCTTTCAGATGCCGGAATGCAGCGCGAGGCGTTGGTGACAGCCGATGGACCAGGTAAGTGAAGCGCTGTCACTGAAGACCGTAATGCTAACCTATTCTTTCTTGTCTTTATAGGTGTTGCTGAAGACTGGATTCAGGATGGTAAGCCTTTTTCCTTAGGCCCAGGATCAGATGCAGGAGACACGATGAGCGTTCTGCTGCAGAGGATGCAGAATAACGCAAAGCAAGATTCATCCATCGGGTGTGGTTTAAATAGCCTCCTGTAGTGCTTAGGTGTCTCCTTCCACAGCCACGCCTAGGTAAGAAAAGAGTTCCTGCTTTCCAGAAGAGTTCCAGTGTTCTGAACCTAGGGAGTGGCTCCTGCCCCACCCAACAGGAAAAGTAGTTCCAAACAGAAGAGGATCAGAGGCTCAACTGGCAGGCAAGTAAGCAGCATGGTCTGCTGCAGGTAAGTCCACCCAAGCATTATGAGCCCGGCGCTTCCAGCGCTGGGACTGGGCATATTTATGAGCCTGGTGCCACTGGCGCCAGGACTGGGTCCAAAAGGTCCCAATTGGGACTGGTTGGCACTCGGAACCTGGGTTATGGATCTGCTTCCAAGGGAGTTGGGAAAACCCTGACCTTTTGGAAGCAGAGATCATGACAACAACTTTGCTTCCTCTATCAAAATGTAAAACAAACCAAAAAACAATTAACAGAAAATCAGCTATCAGTACAGATAAAACTACTTCTTCAAATTTTAATATAGTGCAAAGTAAGCATACCAAGAAAAGTATTTTAACCAAAATATACTGTCACAAAGTCCTTCAAAATCTTATTAAAACAGGAGAGAAATCAGGTTCAAAGCTTAAAACCTATCGTAGGAAATTAATCTTAGAAGCATTGATGGACAGTGCAATTCTTCTCAAAAGAAATTTATTTATTTTACTGTTAAACAAAATGAAACCACTAACAAAACTAATAACTAAATTACAAAAAAGACTTCTCAATAAGCGAAATGTCAACAGAAAGAACTTCTTAAGTATCTGCGTAGGTGAATGGAATCACACTACGAGCACAGAACCATATTTTAATGAGGAAGCGTACAAACAAAAGCAAACGGATACAATTGCCATAAATAGCAGTGGTCGAGGTTATGAAAAAGTGAATAATACCATAATGGAACAAGAAGTACTCCTTACAAAAATATGCCCTGAAAACTTAGAATTACCCCTCCATTCAACTGAATCAGAACGTCTAGTGTACAAATGGCCATGCACGTCAATGTGTAACATTCCCAAACAATGTTTCAAATCTTTACACCAATTCCTCAATAAATATGTAAAAAGCAAAGACAAAATCAAAATTAAATTACTACAAAATATAGATACCTGTCTAGTGCGCAAGTACACAGGACTACAAGGACATTCATTGACCTGCATTACAGGACCTACTTGTAAAACCACTTTCCATGATATCAAAAGGATATCAACACATCATTCAACTATAAGAAATCTAGTCTATAAACTGTACTATGCTAAAAATCCTGCTTTAGCACTAGCAAAGTTAAATGACATCCTTCTACATGGTACAGCAAAAGACCTACTTGAAGAAATTCACTATATCCAGAAAAAATATTTTGGAAGTGAAAGCCATTTACAGAATGAAATAGCTTTAAACCAATTAAGCAACAATTCTACACATGGCAACCTTTTGCTAAACACATACAAAAAAGAAATACTCAAATTTAAAAGTACATCAGCTGAAGTACCAAACCATGCATGTGTATGTTGCCGTAGAATTTTTTATAAAAGTAACACAAAAACTGTGGACCTATCATACAAAATAGAAGACAATGACGATTCTAAATGGTTTGAATTAGCTCTCTACCTTCTAGCAGAAAACAAATATGAAATAACTGAGCCCTTAATACTTTGCAGTTATTGCACTACAAAACTTAACAACAACCAAACTCCTTCACATTCTATCACAAATAATTTGGAATTATACCCAGTACCAAAACCTCTACAACAACTTAATTTATATGAGAGCATCATAATTCAAACAGTACACCCATTTCAAGCAATAATACGCCTTCAACCAAAAACTGCAAAATTACCTCCCTCTGAATTGGTAAAAGGCATTCGTGGAAAAGTAGTTTATTTACCATTAAATCTAAAAGAAAATGTGCATAC
The DNA here is from genome assembly GCF_040938575.1 of Ambystoma mexicanum. Taxonomy (NCBI): domain Eukaryota; kingdom Metazoa; phylum Chordata; class Amphibia; order Caudata; family Ambystomatidae; genus Ambystoma; species Ambystoma mexicanum. The sequence goes on along the minus strand of NC_090933.1, from coordinate 550,647,708 downwards.
TCTATGAGTGCAACGTCCAATGCAGCAATCTTTAATTATATTAGTAAATGGAGTACCTACAAAAGACAAAAAAATATGGCAACAGCTGGTAGATTTATATAAAGTTAGACAAGCCTTCCAATATCTTAAAGAGAATAATGAATATTACAAAGAAATTAATATTGAAGAAAACTTGAAAGATACAACTGAAATAATTCAAGAAACACAAGAAGCTGGTCAATTTGATCTTCTAGATCCTGCTACAATATCAAATACTTTAGACCATTATACAATTCATCCTTTGCACTGTAATGACACCGTACAAGATGTACTAGAAACTTACCGAATGCGTCAAACACAAGGATCACCAATCAGTATATGGGAAAAAGTATAGAAGCATGTGCTATTCCTCTACTCTTTCCAACTGGCAAAGGAGGAAGGTATGATGATAGACCTATTCAAATATCAGCTTCAGAATACCGCTCATTACGGATGTATTCTGAAGATCCCAGATTTAGACAAAATGTGGAATACATATTCCACCTACTCTTTGAAAGTGAACTAGCAACTTTATGTTACGGAGTTGCACACATATTAAAATCAGGATCACACTTTCAAAATATGACAGCTACACAATTATTAGAGAAAGTGCAACAAAAGGATGAGGTTTTACAATCAAATATTACAAATCTATTAGCAAATATGCGTGGCACTAAAGAGTACTGGTTTCGACGTCATGGAGATGTACGTTGTATGATCAGAAACCTTGGCCCACCCACTTGGTTTGTTACATTAAGTTGTGCAGAATATGCATGGGAAGATTTACATGATTTCCTACGCATATCAAATAAAAACAAAACAAACATAGATATTCTAACACCTGGAGAACTTTGTTCTTTGGATCCTGTTAATGTTTCAAGATATTTTCACCATCGCTTCATTGCTATGCTACATTTTATTTGTAATAAAACTGTTCCTCCCCTTGGAGAAGTGCAACACTTCTTTTGGAGAAAAGAATACCAAGCCAGAGGAGCACCACATATCCACATGCTTTTATGGATTAAAGATGCTCCTAAATTTGGTCAAGGCAGTGATGCCACTGTTTTACAGTTTATTGAAAAATATGTCACTTGTGAAATTCCATCAGAAGCCACAAATAGTGATCTTTGTGCACAAATTTTACAATTTCAAAGACACAAATGTGGAAAATATTGTCGTCGCAAATACAAAAACAAAGGCTAATACTACACCAAATGCCGATTTGGTTTCCCTAGACCAGTTACAAATACAAGTCAAGTAAACAACCTCATGTCTTCAGTTAGAAATACTGTTAAAGGAAAGTCACCTAAAAATACATATTACATAAAAAGAAAAGAAGAAGAAAAATATATCAATGATTATAATGCAATCATTGCCCACTTATGGAATGCAAACATAGATGTGCAGTACATTGCAGACAATTCTACTGCAGTTGCACGATATGTCACAGCATACTTAACTAAAGCAGAAAAGACAGAGCTCCAAGACCTCTGGAATGACCTGTCATCAGATAAAACAGTATCTCAGAAATTATACAGCTTGGGCATAAAAATGCTCACCCATAGAGAATGTGGATCTTATGAAGCAGCTGATCGTTTAACTGGTACTTCATTGTATGGTAAATCTGAAAATATAGTATGGCTAAGTCTTGGTCCAGCTAAATCTAGAAAAAGAGTTCTAAAATCATATGAAGATATAGAAACAATAGCCAAACATGATCCCAACAGCCTAGACATTTTAAAACACAATTTATTGGACACATACTACCCAAACAGAAGAAATACTCTGGAAAACATGTGTCTATACCAAATAGCCCAAAACTACACATACAAAAATAATATGAAACCCGATGAAAAAAAAGGTAAATATAGAGTGACAGACTGTGAAGGCAGATTAGTTAAACTCACTAAACCAAATTTAATTAATCATATCAAATTGTCATTGAAGACTCCTCAACATAAAGAAGTATATTACATGTCCCTGCTACAACTCTTCAAACCACGGAGAAAAGAAGAACAATTACTAGATAACTATGACTCATATGAGGATGCTTTCAAAGCAAATGAAAGCACTATAACTGATGTAAACTTTACACAGTACAAAACAATGTTGCACAATGAACAGCAACATGAAGAAGATATCCAAGCCCAACTAGATAAGGATACTCCTGACAGTAGTCAACCTTCTGTAACAGGAAGCCAAGAACCACTGGGAGAACCACTAATAACAAATGATGCAGAATTAGCTATGATAGAAGTAGAAAACACCATGTGTCAGTATGAAGATAAGGAAGACTTAACTATACTACAATTAAAACTAAACAATGACCAAAGTAGCATATTTCAAGAAGTAACAAAACAAATTGCACATGGTGTAAAACCAGAAAATAAAGAATGTTCCTGCCATAATTATAAACCTATACTACTGTACGTCAGTGGTGAAGCTGGTTCTGGCAAAACATTCCTAATCAAAATGATTAGTAAGTTCCTTCAACAATTGACAAACAACAAACTGTCAGCTGTTGTCACTGCCCCCACAGGTTTAGCTGCCTACAACATAGGTGGTGTTACATTACACCGATTACTACTATTACCAGTAGAACACCAGAACAAATTAGACTATTACAAACTTTCTGCAGAAGCTGCAATGGAATTACGCAGAGTATTGAAACAAATGAAAATGCTACTAATAGATGAAGTGAGCATGGTCTCCAACCTGATGTTAGCTTTGATTCACCTCAGATTACAAGAAGTACTCAAAACAGACTATGAAGAGCTCTTTGCAGGAAAACACATTATTGTTTTTGGAGATCTGCTTCAATTAACACCAGTAAAAGGTGAACCTATTTTGAAAACATTAGGGCACAAACTCTGCCGTAAAACTGTTGGCAGCATTGGAAATGTCAACCTTTGGCAACATTTCCAATACAGAGAATCAACAGAAAACATGCGCCAATCTGCAGATCTAACTTATGCCAACATTTTAAAAAGTTTGAAAGTTGGTATACTTTCTAAAGAAGCAGAAGCAACATTGAAAACCCGGCACATTAATGCACTTTATGGCGATAATGCATGTGCTACAGATGTTATGGAACAATTAGCCCACAAAAATGTCAATTGTATGGCCTTAATGCCAACTCTTGCAAGCTGTTTCAAATTCAATGAAATCATGCTAAGTAAAGAAATGCAACCAATAATGGAAATTAGCGCCACAGACAAACTAGATGTACATGGTATCACACTACCCATGTGTGACCAAGCCACAACAAGACTAAATAATTTAGAAAAATCAATCTCAAACACAGCAGGCTTAGAAAAGATGTTAAAATTATCCTTAAATTGCAGAGTAATGCTTAAACGTAACCTTGACGTGGACCAAGGACTAGTTAATGGAGCACTGGGTACAGTTGTTGGCTTTCAAACATACCCACGTGACAACAAAATTCAGTTTGTCAATATACTCTTTGACAAACTTTCAGAAGTAAAACGGATAGGACGCTCAACAGCTAGATTCCTTCTCTTCAAAGATATGTATGTACGCAGAGAACAATTTTCTCTAACTCTTGCATACGCAGTCGTAACCTTGACGTGGACCAAGGACTAGTTAATGGAGCACTGGGTACAGTTGTTGGCTTTCAAACATACCCACGTGACAACAAAATTCAGTTTGTCAATATACTCTTTGACAAACTTTCAGAAGTAAAACGGATAGGACGCTCAACAGCTAGATTCCTTCTCTTCAAAGATATGTATGTACGCAGAGAACAATTTTCTCTAACTCTTGCATACGCATTCACAATTCATAAATCACAAGGTCTTACCCTAGACAAAGCAATGATAGATATTGGTAACACAGTCTTTAAAGAAGGCATGAGCTACGTAGCACTATCACGCTTACGTACACTTGATGGTCTATTTCTAATCAACTTTGATGCAAGTAAAGTAAACGCTGATATTCCTTGCATTTTAGAATATAATAGACTTCGCTCACTATACACTCCCCATCTAAACACATATTCTGTTCCACAAAAACTAAAACGTTGTAAAAGAAAACTAAATCAAACAGAAATGCAACAGGATGTCACTGCAAATCCTCCAAAGAGAGTAAAAGAAACTAATACTTCATCAAGTACCACAGACAAAAAAGAATCAATTAGAGAAAGTAAACCAGGTACTTCTTTAAAGAAGGAAGACAAACTCCAAAAAAAGCAGTTAGATACAGAACTACCTGGACCATTTAAATTCTCAAATATAGTTGGTGTAAGTTGCTATGCAAATGTAGCAATGAATATTCTATTTCAATTACCACCAATTGTTGACAACATTTACTCACACAGTACAGACCCATTGTGTTTGCAAATGTTAGTACTTCACAGAAATGCAGCAAACAATCCTGACAACACATATAGTGTTTTTGGAATAAGACGACAATTGGACTACTGTGCTGGAATGGTGAAATTCACTATAAACTCACAGGAAGATCCACAAGAATTTCTAATGTACTTACTACAAGTACTGGAAAACAAAAACATACCTATAAATGAAATCTTTCAGATTTCATACATGTGGAAACATACATGCACTCTCTGCAACAATGTGACACAAGAAGGAATCCCCAATGAACGCTTCATATATATATCAATACCAAATTGTGAATCCATTCCATTTCAGCAACCTGTACAAAATGCAAACCATGGTAGGTTATGCTCTACCTGCAATTCAGATAATCGCTCCACGTTAGTAATACAAACACATAGTAAATAAGTATTACTAATGCTTCTACGTTACAATGCAGATGGTACCAAAAACAACTGCAAGCTGACTGGATTCACACATGGTCAAATATCACTTGGTAAGAAAACCTTCAAACAATAGGTATAATCTACCATGCAGGAGCCACAACCAATTCAGGGCACTACACTGCATACATAAAAAAGAAATGTGGATGGTTTGAATGTAATGATAGTACCATTACTCTAAAGCAGATATTACCAGCTAATCTTAAAAACGCTTATTTGATGTTCTTAAAACCAAAATTTGATAAATAAACTGTATTTAAACCTGTAAGTAAATTTGTGTTACAAAAATATAAACTGTTAGAATACTCCAAAAGCTATCTAACTGCTCAAAGATTCTACAACAACTAATCAGATAAATGAATACCACTAAATTAGACCAAACAATACACAGTTAGAATACGCCAATTGGTATCTAACTGTCCCAAAATTATAAATTTGTGTTAAAATATATAAACTGTTAGAATACTCCAAAAGCTATCTAACAGCTCAAAGATTCTACAACAACTAAACAGATAAATGAATACCACTAAATTAGGCCAAAAATTACACAGTTAGAATACGCCAATTGGTATCTAACTGTCCCAAAATTTAACAATATCCAAATAGGTAAATCAAAACCACTAAAATATATTAAAAAAATAGACAGTTAGATTATGCCAATTGGTATCTAACTGCTCCAAAATTTTATAATATCAAAACAAATGAAGAATCTGTTACTGCTCCAGTACTCTGATTTGTACTCTACTAAATATGAGGGTCGAAAAAAAATAAAAGTATATTGCTTATACAATGTAATAAGTCATTACAAAATACTAATACTAACATGCTATTTTCTTTTATCACAGAAATGAAGAAGTAAAACATGGACTCCCATTACTAGACCAAACAGTAAGTATACAATAATAAGGACAACCATAGCAGCATATCACATCCATAGTATCTAATACCTTTGTTCCTTATACATTTGTTTTTCACCCAAAGTTATACGCAAATATGAGTGTGATATGCTGCGGTGGTTTTTGCCAGGGCATAGAGTCTTGGGTGCATGGCCAAATGGCCAAATGGCCATGCACCCAAGACTCTATGCCCTGGCAACAACCACCGCAGCATATCACATCCATAGAGTCAAACATTTCAACTATGATCTATGGGAAACTTTTAATGTCCGCGAACAATGTGAGTGTTCTTAGAACACTTTGAACTTGCCAGCGAAAAATACGGACACCGTTTTCAGGACACCCCCTACGAACATTTCAGAACAACGCGATAGTTCTTACAACACTTTCAACTTAACAACGAACAATACGGACAGCGTCCTAAGGACACGCCCTACGAACATTCCATGACACCGGGAGTGTTCTTAGAAGCGTCTTCAGAACACCACCATCTTGTTTATTTGCGAACATTTCAGGACACCGGGAGTGTTCTTAGGACACATTCAACTTGACAAAGAACAATACGGACAGCGCCCTCAGGACACCCCCTACGAACACTCCCCGGACACCGGGAGTGTTCTTAGAAGCGTCTTCAGAACACCACCATCTTGTTTATTTGCAAACATTTCAGGACACCGCGAGTGATCTTAGGACACATTCAACTTGACAAAGAACAATACGGACAGCGTCCTCAGGACACCCCCTACGAACACTCCCCGGACATCGCGAGTGTTCTTAGAAGCGTCTTCAGAACACCCCCATTTTGTTTATTTGCGAACATTTCAGGACACCGCGAGTGTTCTTAGGACACATTCAACTTGACAGAGAACAATACGAACAGCGTCCTCAGGACACCCCCTACGAACACTCCCCGGACACCGCAAGTGTTCTTAGAAGCCTCTTCAGAACACCACCATCTTGTTTATTTGCAAACATTTCAGTACACCGCGAGTGTTCTTAGGACACATTCAACTTGACAGAGAACAATACGGACAGTGTTCTCAGGACACCCCCTACGAACACTCCCCAGACACCGCGAGTGTTCTTAGAAGCGTCTTCAGAACACCCCCATTTTGTTTATTTGCGAACATTTCAGGACACCGCAAGTGTTCTTAGGACACATTCAACTTGACAGAGAACAATACGGACAGCGTCCTCAGGACACCCCCTACGAACACTCCCCGGACACCGCGAGTGTTCTTAGAAGCGTCTTCAGAGCACCCCCATTTTGTTTATTTGCAAACATTTCAGGACACCGCAAGTGTTCTTAGAACACATTCAACTTGACAGGAAACAATACGGACAGTGTCCTCAGAACAACCCCTACAAACATTTCAGGACACCGGGAGTGTTCTCAAAAACGTCTTCAGAACACCCCCATTTTGTTTATTTGCGAACATTTCAGGACACCGCACGTGTTCTTAGAAAACATTCAACTTGACAGAGAACAATACGGACAGCGTCCTCAGGACACCACCTACGAACACTCCCCGGACACCGCGAGTGTTCTTAGAACAGTTTCAATTTGCTTGCAAACAAAACGGACGCATATTGACTCCTTAGAACACCCCCTAGTCAGTTTATTTAGAACATTTCAGAACACCCGTGATGGCCGCAAACAAATCGAACACAAAAAGAACGTCTAACACATAAAAAACACAACTTTCATCCTATCTCATACACTCCCACCCTCCCCAAACACTCCTACACACCAACACACTCTACAAAATACACATTTTGAACAAAGTTTCAACGCGCTGTCCGGGGACGTCCGCGAATCCATTATGGCGGGCGCTACCGAAAAATCTGACGCGCTTCATGCTCCACGCCGTCCAATCAGCGAACACTTTGCATGTCCGCGAACATCACGCAAGACGATTGGCCAATCAGGACACTTTCCGCGGAGCGAACAGGGAAGTGTATCCGCAAACCCAACACAGATATCACTCATTTTTTTTACCTACTTTTTGGTCATTTTAAAAAAAACTACTGGACGGATTTTCACCAAATTTGCAAAAGCACGCTTTCGGGACCAAGCCGCTGCTCCTGGTCCAAATTTGGTGGAAATCCGTCCAGCGGTTTGGGCTGTATGCGCGAGCAACATTTTCTTCCCATTCACTCTATGGAGAGTGAGTATAATGTATACAAATATGAGCATATAGAGGGAAGGTAGAGTAATAAAAATAAAACTATGAGAAAGTGCTGATAACCATAATGATTATCTTCATGCACAGAAAGGATTGCTCTCTTTCAAGCCTGTATCTTCCGCTATGTACATGTTTCATATGATGTGACAGGACCCTAAGTCTACAAATATAATACCTTTTCAATTTTTACTTCCTGACTGTTACTGAAGAAAACTATGTGGCTTCGATATGTCAGTAAAGGATGAAAAGGGAGAGCCAGCCATGTGATGTCATCAGTTATGTCATCAATGACATTTGTGATGTCATCTTTGATGTCCTGGGTGTTAGTGTTAGCAGTGCACGGTGGCTCGAGTTATGGTTGCTTATGTTACCATAACTGGCGAATTTCAAGGGTTTTTCGGTTTTACTTGGAACCATAACGTCCCTTTAAAAAAGTTTTTTCACTGAATTTCATAGGTTTTTAGTAGCGCAACTTAACCATAACGTCCCTTAAACAAAGTTTTTTTCACTGAATTTCATAGGTTTTTAGTAGCACAACTTAAGCATAATATCCCTGACATGTAACATAGAACATACTAACCCCCTCGTAGTGATTTTCATGTCTGCGGACTACCGCCATGTCTGCGGACACATCGAAAATCTGAGCGTGGTGAATGTAAATTTAAATAGTGTGCCCCATTTCCCCTTTGAAGTTGGCTCTGAAAAGAGCTGTTTTTTTTTTTTTTTACAGATGCTTGACAGACACCTGTTATTTTATATTTTTTTTTTTGTTTTTTTTCTTACTTTACTCCTAAAATCTTCACATAACCTTCTCCAAAGCAACCCTTACATTCCAAAATAGAAAGGCATTTCCGGTAAAAGATAAAGAAATGCCATCTTCTTTAAAATTAACAGCATTACTGGCATCAATATTCTCATTGTTACAGAAGAACATACCAACTCTAAGCATGAAGGCACACATGCCTCGGTTGATGACACACCTAGCAATGTTTTGCTGAGGACAAAAAACTGAACTATTGTCCCATATTGCCCTAGGTAGTAATCCAGAAAAAATTACTTTCACATTTGGAAGGATCTTCATTACGGCTTGAACCAAGCGTTCCAAATCAGCCAACAAAGTAGGGGCACTGACATTGCCCAAATGGAAAGCACCATAGTGCAAAACTACCACATGCGGACTGTTCATCGTGGCCATATCCGCACAAACTTGTACAATTCCCTGTACATTGCAATCAGGCACAGTGCTCCACACGAACCTCCACTCCTTTCACATCAAAGTTCTTTGCAACATGCCTGCATTCAGCGTACTGTTGTAAACCATGCACAAACATATCTCCGAGCACCAACACCCTGACTTTCTCCACTTCTGCCATCTTCACCACACACAGTCTCTTTCAACACAAATCCACAACCTCGACATCTGATTGGCTGATCCGTACAGTCTTCTTTCCATGTTGGATTTCCTGGAAAAACCCCGATGTACCACGCCCTGTCCACGAACAGCCGCGGTGTCCGCGGACGGCGTCCACTTTACTCTCTGTACCATTCCCTCATTGCATACAGCTAAGCAATCACACAATACGAATAACGTCCTCAGAACACCCCCATTTTGTGAATTTTCGAACATTTCAGGACAATTATCATTTCATTATTCAACATATTAACATTACAAATATTATACTTTTAACTTGTACTCTGCACACAATGCTATCTTTCTCCATTAGTAGCTCAGTATACTACATAGAATCCCATAATACAATGCTATTTATATTAATGCATCGTTCAAAGCACTAATAACGGTATGATATTTATTGCAATATCCTTGACACTACTTTGGGAAAATTATAATAAAAATCCCTATTACACAAATTCCATGAAAAGTACATACACATTTGATGTCATCAGTGATTTCATCAATGACATTTGCGATGTCATCTTTGATGTCCTGGGTGTTAGTCTTAGCAGTGCATGGTGGTGGCTCGAGTTATTTTTCATAGCTTACCATAACTTGCTATTTTCAGGGGTCTTTCGGCTGTACTTAGAACCATAACGTCCTTTAAACAAACTTTTTTTAATATCACGCAAATAATATACAAACATGGCGTGCAAAAACCAACTTCTGCAGATGGCTTTACACAGAATGTTGCAAAGTAAGAATTTATGCTCGTTCACAGTGAAGGTCAGCTGCTTCCATTTTTTTCTCGGGCCCTGGAGAGGCTCGCGAAGCAGACTATAAGGTTGTATTGTGTTTTGACCTTGACAGACAGAGATTGTGATGAAAGACTTCTCTTGAAGGAGTGTTGCTAAAACGAAAGAGAACATAAAGATGAAATTTCTGAAACGAAACCACTTTTACATATTATATCACTATGCGAAAGATCGTTGGCACACGCGGAGTCGTATTTTGGGACTGCACCACTCGTAGACAATGGAAATTGCAATTGTACTGTAAGTAACCCTTTAGATTACTTTATACCAAATATAATTACAATAGCGTATCATTAAAGACCGCTGAAGTTGAACTTGTTCGTTGAAAGTGGCATAATGTTTTCTACCGCGCACTATCACCGCCGAATTGATCCCCTGTCGTTTAGAGGGCTCTGAAAAAGGCAGACGACACAGGGTGGGTTAATAGAAATAATTTAACCGGTCTATAGGCGGTCAAGCGCTCTACTCGCTGTGCCACTTCACTGTAGCCTGTCAAGTGGCACAGCGAGTACAGCGCTCACTTTGACATCCGTGCACACCTTGCCAACGCAATTTTGAATCCCGGCAAGGCGAAACTCAGCCTTTCATCCTTCCGTGGTCGATAAATGAGCACCACACACCGTGGTTAATAATAACCACCGCTTACATACCTCACAGTTCTTAGAGCTATATGAATGGGAAAATATTATTATTTTATTATTAACATACTGTGTTGCACTATCTTCGATAGCAAATAGTTTCACGCCCTCATAAATAAAATGATGATTTTTAATGAAGATCGACTGGTGAGACTAATTTATGTTTTTTAAAACAGGTACGTGGCCCCATTTTGTCTATGTCACGATTTACAGACTCCAGCGGATGGGGTCTTCAACTGCCAGGTGCACGTCCAAATATGCAACTTCATGACCCTCACCATTTTATGGGACAATCGCCAAGGACCAATATGCCCTTACGCAGTACTAGCGGCTACAAACAACATACCAACCAATAGGGTGGTCTAATGGCTCGTTGTTGGAGCAAACTTCCGATTATCAGAGCGACCATTTACTGCTTTTATCATAAACCAACAGCCTATCTACCGCAAAGGAACAACGCGTGGCTCCAAATAAACTTTTGCTGATCGACAGCAGAGACAATAGCAAATCGCTGAATATTCACTAAACATTTCATTTGAAATAAATGTACTTTACCAAATGTACAATCCTGCTGTTTACTTTTAAACCACAGTTTCATATTCCGAATTGTGGCGCACTGAGTTGTAAGCTGATCTAACACTCTCTGTACCGCAAAGGAACATTGCGTGTCTCAACATGAACTTTTGCGGATCGACAACAAAGACAAATGCAAATTGCTGAATATTCTCTAAACATTTGATGTCAAATAAATGTACTTTACAACATTTACAATCTTGCTCTTTGCTTTTAAATCACAGTTTCATATTCCGAATTGTGGCGCGCTGTGTTGTGACATAAGGTGTGTTGTCTTCGGGGTTCTGTGTAAAGTCGCGTAGTACTGGAGACGACTGGGCACGTTTCATTACGCACCCTGTAACATCACGGAGAAAGGTGGGGAATTTGAATGCTTTGATAATATCAGGCTTAGGGGCGGGAGATATGATTTAGTGTCGCAAAAGCAAGTCACCCAGGTCAATAGCGCCAGTCATAGGATTATCACATAATGTCGGCGCACACCAGCCGAATTTATTGTTTCTTTAGTGGACAAAAAGTCGGTTGACGCCCCTAGGAAATTGTACTATTAGCGAACAAAAGGAGTGCTCTTAAAACACTTTCACCCTGACAACGAACAATACAAACAACGTTCTCAGAACACCCCCATTTTGTGTAATTGCAACCATTTCGGGACACTGCGAGTGTTCTTAGAACACATTCAACTAGACAGATTACAATACGGACAGCGTCCTGAGGACACCCCCAGTTTGTGTATTTACGAACAATTAAGTACACCGCGAGTGTTCATAGCTCATTTTTACCTTCCTTGCGAACAAAAATGACACATACTCCGTTCTCTAAACACCCCACCATTTAGTTTATTTACAAAATGTCAGAACAGCCGTGTTCTCCGCGGACAAATCGAACTCAACAAAAAGGTCTAGCACATAAAAAAACAAAACATTGAACCTATCTCATACTCCCCAACCCTCCCCAAACACTCTTACACACCAACACACGGCACTAAATACAATTTTTTATCCACGTTTCACTGCGCTGTACGCGGTCGACTGCGAATACAAGATGGCGGGCGCCACAGAAAATCTGACACGCTCCTCACCCCTCACCGTCCATTCAGCGAACACGTCGCATGTCTGCGGACATGACGCAAGCCCATGCGCCAATCGGGGTGCTGTCCGCGGAGCGAACAGGGAAGTCCGTCCGCGAAGCGAACGCAGATATCACTAATTATTTTGCCTTACATTTTGGTCATTTTTAAAAAAACTACTGGACAGATTTACACCAAATTTACAAAAGCACACTTTTGGGACCAGGCCGCCGCTCCTGCCGCAAATTTGGTGTAAATCCGTCCAGCGGTTCGGGCTGTAGCCGTGCGCAAAGTTTTTTCCCATTCAGTCTATGGGGAAAAAAAAGTTTTGGGACCCCCCCTATAACTTTCCCCCCCCTGGACGAATCCTCACCAAACTTTGTGAAAAAATTCAGAGTGACCCAACTACTTTTTTTGCAAAGGTTGGTGAGGATCCATCCAGGGAGAGCAAAGTTATAAGCCGCCCAAAAAGTGCTCTTCCTATGGAAAAAGCAACTTAACCATAACCATAACCATATATATACATATATATATATATATATATATATATATATATATATATATATATATATATATATATATATATATATATATATATTACACAGCCTGCAGTAGTTATGGTTAAGTTGCTCATCTCATACGAAGAGCACTTTTTGGGTGGTTTATAACTTTGCTCCCTCTGAATGAATCCTCACCAAACTTTGTAAAAGAAGTATATGGCCGGCAAAGTTTGGTGAGGTTTGTTCAAGGGGGGGCAAAGTTATAGGGGGGTCTTTTTTTCCCATAGACTGAATGGAGAAAAACTTTGCTCACGCCTACAGCCGAAACCGCTCGACGGATTTTCACCAAATTTACTGCAGGAGCAGCGACTTGGTCTCGAAAGTGTGTTTCTGTAAAGTTGGTGGAAATCCATCAGTAGTATTTTTTTAAAATGACAAAAAAGTAGGTCTAAAAAATGAGTGATATCGTGTCCCGTCCATTGACACACTTCCCTGTTCTCTCCGCCCACAGGCAACGTGTTGTAACATGCACCCGATCGGTGTGGAACAGAGCAGAAATCTAAATTTGGGGAGTGCGTTGGTGTGGAAGAGTGGCTGGAGAGGGTGGGGTAGTGAGATGAGTCAAATGTTGTATTTGTTTAGGTGGGAAAATGCTGTGATGTGATTCCGGTGTCTGCGGTCCCTCCACTGTTCTTGGACATACCAACCTTTGACTGCACTACTGGGTATTCTATTATGCTCTGATGTATTGGTTTTGGTAGTTAGTCAAGTATTGGATGGAGAGGGCATGCATTGAAGAGTTTGTGCATTGGCTGCAAGTACTGTATTAGTATGTCAAGTGAAGTGGATAGGGTTTGAGGGGTTTGTGTTATGATTTTGGGTTGTGGTCAGTTGGCAGGTGTTTGTTTGCATGGGTGTGTTATGCTGCAGTGGTTGTGACTCCAATCATTGTATACTTACTGTTTGCTTTGTTGAGGCTGTTTGCAGTGTGTTGTCCATGCCATGCACCCAAGACTGTAGGAACTGGTCACAACCATCGCAGCATAAAACACCCATGCAAGCAAACATTTTGGGTTGTGGTGACTGGTCAGGTGTTTGCTTTCATGGGTGTGTTATGTTGCGGTGCTTGTGGCTCCAATCATTGTATACTTACTGTTTGCTTTGTTGAGGTTGTATGCAGTTTTTTCATGGTATGGGAAACTGGAGGAGACATTGGGCCTCATTCCGAGTATGGCGGTAAGGGATAGCGGCCACCGGTAACGAGACCGGTGTCGGTGATCCCTTACCGCCATACTCCGAGCTCCCATTGCGCCCTCGCCCTTAACGCCTGCTTTGAGCAGGTGTTAAAGTCGAGGGCACAAAGGGGCCTCCAAGCCAATAACGGTGACCGTAATGAACGGTCACCGTTATTTGCATCTTCCCCATTCCCATTGAGCCCTATGGGGGCTCATTTGGGAATGGGGAAGAGCCTTGGTGAATGGGGAATTACCGCCCCGCCAACCTTGGAATGGGGCGGTAATTCCGCCATCCACCAAGGCGCTGCCGGTCTGGGTACGGCGTCAACCAAGGCGTTAATAGCGCCATTGGTTAGCGCCATACTCGGAATGAGGCCCATTGTTTTTTTCATTCTCTGTGATAAAAGAAAAGATCACATGTTAAGGTAGTTTGTAATGAGTTATTGCATTGCATAGCAGACATTTTCTGTACTTTGTCGAACCTCATAGTTACTATTTTACAAACACTATGCTTCAAACCAGTGTACTGTGCAATTTGTCCAGTTCCTGTGTTGTTCGTAAAATCATTGGGTCTGTGGGAAAAAAAAATCCATGCAGGATTAAAAAAAAAAAACTTTCTATGTGATGGTACTATATTTTTAGGTGGTTGATTTCAATAGGAGGAATTGAATATGCTTATGATTTTTGGTTTTATGGTTCTATATTCTTCGGTGGTTGATTTCAGTAGGAGGAATTGAATAGGTGTATGGTTTTTGGTTTGGAAGTGGTGGTGCTATTGTTGTAATTAGATACCAGTTGGCATATTCTAACTGTTTATTTCTTGTTGAATTTTAGTAGTATTCATTTATCTGTTTGGTTGTTGCAGAATTTTGGGGCAGTTAGATACCTGTTGTCGTATTCTAACTGTTTATTTCTTGTTGAATTTTAGTAGTATTCATTTATCTGTTTGGTTGTTGCAGAATTTTGGGGCAGTTAGATACCTGTTGGCGTATTCTAACTGTTTATTTCTTGTTGAATTTTAGTAGTATTCATTTATCTGTTTGGTTGTTGCAGAATTTTGGGGCAGTTAGATACCTGTGTCGTATTCTAACTTTTTATTTCTTGTTGAATTTTAGTAGTATTCATTTATCTGTTTGGTTGTTGCTGAATTTTGAGGCAGTTAGATACCTGTTGGCGTATTCTAACTGTTGATAGTTTTGAAGTTGTTGAAAGTATTTTTATACGTAATACGTGTTGCAGGGTTTCCTTAGAAAAATGTATATTGCAGTTGTCTGGTTGTAGTTAGATACCGGTTGGCGCATTCTAACTGTTTATAATTTTTCACTGTTAGATAGCTGTTGTCTTATTCTATTAGTTTATGGATTTAAAGGTTATTGAGGACATTCTGTAGATGTTTATACTCAGATTAGTGAATACATTTTGGTTTAAAGAATATTAAGTAAGCATTTGTTGGTAATCTTTGTTTTAGATTAATGGAAGTATCATTACATTCGAACCATCCACATTTCTTTTTTATGTATGCAGTGTAGTGACCTGCATTGTTTGTGGCTCCTGCGTGGTAGATTATGCCTACTGTTGTGAAGGTTTTCTTACCAAGTGATAATTGTCCATGTGTGAATCCAGTCAGCTTGCAGTTGTTTTTGGTACCATCTGTATTGTAACACAAAAACATTACTATTACGTATTCACTACGTGACTGTATTTATAAAGTGGAACGATTATCAGAATTGCAAGTAGTACATAATGTGCCATGGTTTGCATTTTGTACAAGTTGCTGAAATGGAATGGATTCACAGTTAGGTATAGATACATACACCACGCGTTCATTAGGGATTTGTTCCTGTGTAACATGGTTGCAGAGAATGCATGTATTTTTCCAAATGTATGATAGAGGTATGTTTTTGTTTTCCAGTACTTGTAGTAACTACATAAGAAATGCTTGTGGATCTTCGTGTGTGTTTATAGTGAATCTGACCATTCCATTACAATATTCCAATTCCTGCCTTATTCCAGAATCACTGTAAGTTTTGTCAGGATTGTTGGTTGCATTTCTGGGAAGGGCTAACATTTGCAAACATAATTGGTCTGTCCCGTTTAAGTAAATGTTTTCAATAATTGGTGACAATTGGAATAAAATATTGATTGCTACAATTGCATAGCAATTTACACCAGTTGTATTTGAAAATTTGAATGGACCAGACAGTTCTGTGTCTAAGTCATTTGTTGGAAGTGTGCGTTGTTTCTTTGAAGAGGTAGTTGGTTTTGTTTGTGCAGTAGATCCTTCTTTGGTTGTGGTCATTGATGAAGTATTAGCTTCTTTTAATTTCTTTGAATGTATGGTTGTTAGATCTTGTATAATTTGAGTCTGAACCAGTTTTCTTTTACAAACTTTTTCTTTTTGATGAACAGGATAGGTTTTGAGATGGGGTTCTTAGAGTTCACGTAGTCTATTGTATTCTATAATGCAAGGAATATCATTGTTTACTTTATTTGCATCAAAGTTGCCTAGAAATAGTCCTTCAAGTGTATGTAGGCGTGATAGTGCTACACAGCTCATGCCTTCTTTAAACACTGTGCTGCCAATATCTATCAATGCTTGATCTAGGGTAAAACCATGTGATTTATAAATGCTGACTGCATATGCTAGAAATAGAGAAAATTGTTCTCTGCGTACATACATGTCTTTGAAAAGAAGTAATCGGGCTGTTGAGCATCCTATAATTTAAACCTCTGATAGTTTGTCAAAGTGAATATTGACAAACTGACAGGGTAATTCATAGAATTTCGCACAAAAGTGGCGCACGTGGCTGGCGCACAGTGTGCGCGTGCAAATGTCTGCACCAGCCGCATGCGCTAAAATCGATTTCCGCGCACAGCGTATTCATGGATTTTAGCCTCCGAAACCAGCCGTGGCGCAGAGTGGCGCAGCGACCCTGCAGCAGCGCCAGTTACACCCCCAAGAACGCCCTCGCGCAAGGAAAAGCCATCAAAATTCCAAAATTCAACGCAAAGGGCTGCGCTAACCCTGGACCAGTATACAGGGCTGCCAAACAGCAAATGCCGAGCGGGGAACGTGTATTACTGGGGTGCGCGGGAAGTTCCCCACGTGATTTCAGCAGGGTACGTGTATTTCTGGGGTGCAGGGAAGTTTAACACGCAATTTCAGCAGGGTACGTGTATTACTGGGGTGCGCGGGAAGT
Source organism: Ambystoma mexicanum (assembly GCF_040938575.1). Classification (NCBI taxonomy): domain Eukaryota; kingdom Metazoa; phylum Chordata; class Amphibia; order Caudata; family Ambystomatidae; genus Ambystoma; species Ambystoma mexicanum. Next base: position 550,630,387 of record NC_090933.1, on the reverse strand, counting down.
TCCACACACGATTTCAGCAGGGTACGTGTATTTCTGGGGTGCGGGGAAGTTTAACATGCAATTTCAGCAGGGTACATGTATTACTGGGGTGCGCGGGAAGTTCCACACGCAATTTCAGCAGGGTACGTTTATTTCTGGGGTGCAGGAAGTTTAACACGCGATTTCAGCAGGGTACGTGTATTACTGGGGTGCGCGGGAAGTTCCACACACGTTTTCAGCAGGGTACGTGTATTTCTGCGGTGCAGGGAAGTTTAATACGCAATTTCAGCAGGGTACGTGTATTACTGGGGTGCGCAGGAAGTTCCACACGCGATTTCAGCAGAGTAGTGTATTACTGGGGTGCGGGGAAGTTTAACACGCAATTTCAGCAGGGTACGTGTATTACTGGGGTGCGTGGGAAGTTCCAAACGCGATTTCAGCAGGGTACGTGTATAACTGGGGTGCGGGGAAGTTTAACACGCGATTTCAGCAGGATACGTGTATTACTGGGGTGCGCGGGAAGTTCCACACGCGATTTCAGCAGGGTACATGTATTTCTGGGGTGCGGGGAAGTTTAACCCACAATTTCAGCAGGGTACGTGTATTACTGGGGTGCACGGGAAGTTCCACACGCGATTTCAGCATGGTATGTGTATTTCTGGGGTGCGGGGAAGTTTAACACACGATTTCAGCAGGGTACGTGTATTACTGGGGTGCGCGGGAAGTTACACACGCAATTTCAGCAGGGTACGTGTATTACTGGGGTGCGGGGAAGTTAAACACGCGATTTCAGCAGGTTACATGTATTACTGGTGTGCGTGGGAAGTTCCACCTGCAATTATAGCAGGGTACGTGTATTTCTGGGGTGCGGGGATGTTTAACACGCGATTTCAGCAGGGTACATGTATTACTGTGGTGTGCAGGAAGTTCCACACGCAATTTCAGCAGGGTACGTGTATTACTAGGGTGCGGGGAAGTTTAACACGCGATTTCAGCAGGGTACATGTATTTCTGGGGTGCGCGTGAAGTTTCACACGTGATAGGCCCTGTGCGAGTGGGGCACGTGTATTTCGGGGGTGCAGGGGAGTCCTACACGTGAATTGCCAGTGTGGGTCCTCCCAGGTGTTCTCTCTACACCCTCCACGACCCCTGCAGGCAGCCCACACCACAGGGGACTACCCTGCACCCCTGGTCATGTCCCGCAGGCAGCCCATCCACCATGGGCATGCCCCCCCAGCCAGGCCACATGTCACCTTGCACTAGTGATCACCAACGCATTACCCCCTTGCACCCCCACCCCCCAGCAGTGCAGGGCACCTGCCAGCAGCCCCCCACTCATGTCCCACTCATGTCCCCTTGCACCACCACCCCCAAGCAGTGCAGGGCACCTGCCAGCAGGCCCCCACTCATGTCCCCCAGCACCCCCAACCCCCAGCAGTCAGGGGCACCTGCCAGCAGGCCCCCACTCATGTCCCATGCATGTCCCCTTGCACCCCCACCCCCAGCACTGAGGGGCACCTGCCAGCAGGCCTCCACTCATGTCCCCTTGCACCCCCACCCCCCAGCAGTGCCGGGCACCTGCCAGAAAGGCCCCCACTCATGTCCCACTCATGTCCCCATGCACCCCCAACCCCCAGCAGTGCAGGGCACCTGCCAGCAGGCCCCCACTCATGTCCCCTTGCACACCCACCCCCCAGCAGTGCAGGGCACCTGCCAGCAGGCCCCCACTCATGTCTCCTTGCACACCCACCCCCAGCAGCGCGGGACACATGCCAGCAGGCCCCCACTCATGTTCCACTCATGTCCCCTTGCACCCCCAACCCCCTGCAGTGCAGGGCACCTGCCAGCAGGCCCCCACTCATGTCCCCTTGCACACCCACCCCGCAGCAGTGCAGGGTACCTGCCAGCAGGCCCCCACTCATGTCCCCTTGCACACCCACAGCCCCAGCAGTGTGGGGCACCTGCCAGCAGGCCCCCACTCATGTCCCACTCATGTCCCCTTGCACCCCCACCTCCCAGCAGTGCAGGGCACCTGCCAGCAGGCCCCCACTCATGTCCCCTTGCACACCCACCCCCCTGCAGTGCGGGGCACCTGCCAGCAGGCCCCCACTCATGTCCCCTTGCACACCCACCCCCCAGCAGTCTAGGGCACCTGCCAGCAGGCCCCCACTCATGTCCCCTTGAACCCCCACCCCCAGCAGTGCAGGGTACCTGCCAACAGGCCCCCACTCATGTCCCACTCATATCCCCTTGCACCCCCACCCCCCAGCAGTGCAGGGCACCTGCCAGCAAGCCCCCACTCATGTCCCCTTGCACACCCACCCCCAGCAGCGCGGGACACATGCCAGCAGGCCCCCACTCATGTTCCACTCATGTCCCCTTGCACCCCCAACCCCCAGCAGTGCAGGGCACCTGCCAGCAGGCCCCCACTCATGTCCCCTTGCACACCCACCCCCCAGCAGTGCGGGGCACCTGCCAGCAGGCCCCCACTCATGTCCCCTTGCACACCCACCCACCAGCAGTGCAGGGCACCTGCCAGCAGGCCCCCACTCATGTCCCACGCATGTCCCCTTGCACCCCCACCCCCCAGCAGTGCAGGGCACCTGCCAGCAGGCCCCCACTCATGTCCCCTTTCACATCCTCCCCCCAGCAGTGCAGGGCACCTGCCAGGAGGCCCCCACTCATGTCCCCTTGCACACCCACCCCCCAGCAGTGCGGTGCACCTGCCAGCAGGCCCCCACTCATGTCCTCTTCACTCCCACCCCCCAGCAGTGCAGGGCCCCTGCCAGCAGGCCCCCACTCATGTCCCCTTGCACACCAACCCCCCAGCACTGCGGGGCACCTGCCAGCAGGCCCCCACTCATGTCCCCTTGTACACCCACCCCCCAGCAGTGCAGGGCACCTGCCAGCAGGCCCCCACTCATGTCCCCTTGCACCTCCACCCCCCAGCAGTGCAGGGCACCTGTCAGCAGGCCCCGACACATGTCCCCCAGCCAACACATCATCACAATCTAGATCCCTGGCCCTTATGTCCAGCCTCCACATGCCAAAGACCCACCCAAGTATTGCATCCACCCACATAGAAATGCCAATTACATGATACAACCCCAATGGCAAGTATGTAAATGAACACATGTCCGTCACACACACACAATGGGTGCAAGTGAATGTCAAAACCCATATCATGACATGCATGAAACCAATGAGATAATACCACAAATGGAAGTATAAAAAAAATAACATGAACGTAAATCAAATTAAACACACAACAATGGGAATAACAAAAGAAATGTCCATGTCTGATAAATAATGAAAATCAAGAAAACATAAGCAAAAGAAATCCAAAAAGAAATGTTGTCCAAAGTCACAGTCCAAAAAATCAAATCCAAGGGAAAATAAAAAGTAAAAACTTTTGCTCCATGGTGAACACAAAAAAAATATTAAAAAAGATGAATCCAATGTAGAACTATGTACAATTGAAGAATCCATGGTCCATGAACCCAACTTAAGAAATACAACTTACCAAAAACTACTACCTAATAAAAAAACTATATACAAAAATGTGGTGCATTGTCCAAGCAGTCCAAAATAAAGAAAAAACGAAAGGAAATATAATACTAACTAACTAACTATTTACAAGGGCAGCGGGCAAGTCCAACGGCTCCCTTGTTGATGTCCAGGCCAGGGCATCATCGAACTCCTGCAGGATGTCCCAGAGGCGGTCCTCTTCCATGGCCCCGAGGGTTCGCAGGGACGATGACATCTGGATCTCCAGGTCCCTGCGAATGGCCTCAAGGCACTTGGCACGCCTCAGTGCCCTACGCATGGAGTTCTCCACCCTGATCATCGTGAGTCGTGCCTCTTCTGCCCGCTGCCGCTCCGCATCTATCGCATGGCCCAACTGCTGCCACACGGAAGACACTTCCCGTCCAGGGTCCTCCTGCCCTCCGGCCGATGCCTGCCCCTCCGACGATGAAGGCCCCGAGCCATCATGGCTCCCACCTTGTTGCTACTGCTGCTGTGCTGCTGCCTGTACCCTGGCTCCTGCTGCCTGCACATCCACCTTCAGCTGGGGTGCAGTTGATGAGGTGGCCACCCCTGCTGGACGTCCGAATCCCGAATGTGGCAGGGATGTGTCCTCCACCAGCCTGGTGGCAGGGTCAGAGGCAGCTCCACAGGGCACCCAGGTGACACATGGGTGGGAAGATGGCACGGAGGACGACTGGCGCATAGGGGGTTCAGTTGAGGAGGGGGTCTGAGCAAGGTCCAGAAAACAGAGGAATCTGGCCCTGGTGAGCTGTCCCAGTGGGTCAACGTGGTCAACGAGCCATGCGAGAAGACGTGCAGTCTCCTAATGAAAAGATTGCAGGTCAGCTCTCATGGCTCGTTGACGCAACGCCGCCCCACCCAGGACAGGCTCAACCCGGTGCCGGATAGCCACATCCGCAGAGAGAGGAAGGCCAGTTGGTGTAAGTCGATCCCTTCCTGAGAAAGGGTCTGGACATAGGTATCCCTGCTGGTGCAAGATGATGCAGTCACAGGATCGAGGACAGGATTACACACAGGCACCTCCGCGGCGGTCTGTGCTGCCTCCTGTCCCTGCCCCTGCACTGCACCACTATCACCAGTGGAATCCCCACCTCCAGACCCCGTCTCTGTCCCTTGCACAGCCTCCTCCTCCACCAAACCCCCCACCAACCTGGATGACTCTGTGCCATCTTCCTCCGTCGGGCCCTGTGGGGTCTCAGCTGCCCCTTCGGCTGCCGAGGAGTCCAACTCCAACCTCTGCCTCTTGGACCTCCCCTCGGCAGCTGCGACCAGGAATGCGGCACCGGACTCCTCACTCCTCGACGAGATGACAACCTGGGAGGGGAGCCGGGCCTTGCGTCTCTGGCTGGCGGTGCAATCCCTGCCGCTGTGCTCCACAGCACCCTCTCCGCCCTCTTCATCAGTCGACGCTGCAGACAGGGAGAGATAGGACACAGGCATCAGGGCACTGTACAATGGACTCATACACACATGACAGTTGCACACGAGTGTCATTGTCAAACTTCAGACATTGCATCACAATCCCCAACACACATGTCATTTCAAATCACACACATGAGCTATTCCACAGCCATATCGCAACAGCCAGCACCATCCATACACATACAACAGCATGAGCAGGCAAAGGTGAGCCAGACATCACATGAGACACAGGGAGTGCACTAGACATGCACACACGCCAACACACTTACATGCATGTGTACACCTCCACCAAGTGTCGCAGTGATGAGATCGGCATCCATGTCACATCTGGCAATCAGTCTTCTACATATCAGTCTCACATGCATCCATGTTGCATGACAGTTGCACACTTGTCAGATACACATACAGGCACATGTACACAGTGCAGATACATGCAGCTGGAACCAACATCCATGTGTGACACCACAACCTTGACAACTGACATACATAGTCATTCAAACATGTGTGCTCACACATCTGCATTTGGCCTGCATGCTTACCCACAAATACACTATCCATGTGTCTCACACATGAAAGGACTTGCATGTGTCAGCCTCACGGCCCTGTACATACACATCCATACATGACCCTACAAAACCACATGTGCAACCTGCACACTACTGACACACCACCACACGCACAGCTTCCAATCAGTATGCATGTACACTTACCGCTCAACTCCAGACGGGTCTGCCTCTCAAGGACCTGGACGTGGAGCGCTGGGCATACAGGTTCCACGACCCAAATTTGGTCTTTCGACAGGTGGCCCCGGGGCGCCCCTTAGCATCCGCTGCCTTCAAGAGGCGCCGGGCCTTGTTGAGGGTCCTGGACCTGAAGTCCTCCCAGCACTTCTTGACATGATGGAATTCGCAGACTGCCATCCCCTCCGCGTTGATGGCAGTCACGATGTCCGTCCAGATCCTGGTCCGTCCTTCCTTGTCGGTGCACGACCTTCCGAAGAGGGCATCATACTGCCCCAGGACTTGCTCCACCAGGACACCAACTTCGGTGGCAATGAAGCTGGTGGGCCTCTGCCTCTCTGGCTGGGGGTTGCCAGTGGTCTCAGATGGTGGTGTGCCCGACATGGCAACCCCAGAGGCAGGAGTGGGTGGGCAACTGGGTCCTGGGCCTGGGCTGTGGAGCGATGGAATCCCAGTCGGGAGTCTTCGGTTCCAGCAGGGGTGGTCAAAGCAACAGCACCCCTGGCTGACGTGCAGGCAGCAAATGGCAGGGCATGTGGGCAGCAGGCAATCAGGCAGCAGCAGATGGCAGGTGGGAGCGTGCTCGGGGCTCTGGGGGGCAGTAATTCGGCCTTCTGGGCAGGAGCGTAGTCTTCCGTGTGTGAACATGTGGCCAGCTTGATACAGAGTGATTTGGCACGTGAAAATCTTGCATGTCAGCGTGTAATTCGAGGAAAGGCCCTTAGCGCGTAAGCGCATCAGCGCACGTACACGATTTCATTGGACCAAAGGCCCATAGTGTGTAAGCACGTCTGTGACGTGACGCGCGCAGGTGTTTCCCTCATAGCACATGATGACAGAGCACACATGGAAAAGCTGCACGTCTGAGTGTCAGCGCGTGTATTTGGAGGAAAGGGTGCGTACATGCGTAAGTGACGTGTACGTGTGGGCCGGTTTAAAAGGTACGTGTAGGACGCCATTTCCTTGTACGTGCTTTTTGTGGAGAGCGAGTGGGTGGATTCTGTACTTCTTGTCGGTTCACACGCGATTACTTCACAGCGTTTCAAGTTCGTACTCCCTGTTACCTCTGACAGCTTTAATTTTTCTACTTTTTTTGGGCCTGTTTCCTCAAACAGTTTTCACTTCTCCTTTTGTCCTGTCTCCTCAGACAGAGTACAATTCTTCTTTTGGCGGCAGTGTTGCCAACGCGCACACGCGCGTATTTTTCACGTTCTTTTTCCAGGCAGACGGTGAGTTCCGCACGTATTAGCAACTGTGCTTGCTGCGTGTGTCGCGTACCCCTTCAGAGGTCATTGTAGGCTGCGTGTATTACGCGTATGCTTATTTTTGTGTTTCTGGGTGCCACACCGTAGTGCGGGTTCATTTTTCCACGCACGTGGTCTGCGAGGGGTTGCGTGCACGTTTATTTTTGTTTTTGGCCTGCCTGTGCATTGCGTGACCCGTCATCTTCCCCCAGGGGTCACAGACAGACTTGTTAGAGCACTAGGGTATGAATTCCATCTAGGACCCTACCCCTTTGACCCCCAATTGCCCAGGACAATAGTTTACTGCTCCTCCCATACGCACAACAACATCAGTGCCATGGTTGGGAGGCGACCAAGCGGTAAGAGAGGCAAAGGTGGCCGACCTTCAAAAGGTGGATATGGTGGGCGCGGTAGGGGACGTGGGCAGGATTTGCAGGGTGCCCGTAGACCCCCATGTGTGGAGGACCAATCAGGGACACCCATGCCCCCCCCATGGTTGAGGGAAACATGGCTGAGACCATCCCAGCTCAGCCCCTGTTGGACCAGCCCATTCTGGTACCTGACCTGGCACAGGATGACTCCCTGGCTGACTTCCAGATCAGCAAGTCTAGGCCACGTGTGGCGGTGCAAGTTGTCACCAAGGCACGTGGATCTGGGGCAGCTATGTCATCTGCTGCCCCAAGTATGCAGGGTAGTGAGGCTGCAGGGGCAGCTGCAGCTCCATCCGCCCCAGCTCTGACTCTCCCAGCCAGGACAGTGTCGGTCCTGGTCCATCATACTGATGTTACCCCTGCCAACATCACACTTCAGACAATGCCTGTACCAAGTCCTATGGTCAATGTGCATTCGCACACTCCAACAACCCAGTCCACCGGTGATTTTGCCCCTACTGACCAGAGAGGCGTTAGCCACTCTGGCTCCGCTCCACTTTCTAAAAAGAGGAAGAAGGGTGCTCTGGCACGACAGGCTGAGACCCCAGGCACGGCTACACACTCCGGCACATCAAGGAAGCCTTGCTTTAATGACACGGAGCTTAATGCACTTGTGAGCTATATGTTGCAACATAGCCATGAAATGGTGGTGACTGCAGGGTCCAAGACCACACCTGGTCAACGTAAGGCACACTGACAGAGCATCGCCAACGACATAAGTGCCATTGGATTTGTGAGGCGCTCAGCTGATGATTGCTACAAGCGGTGGAACGACCTGAAACGCAGAGCAAAGGACAAGCTGGCCTCAAGTCATGCCGCTACTCTGATGACTGGCGGTGGGTCTCCACAAGAGGACAACGAACTCACTGAACATGAGTCTGTTGCTGGGACCTTCATCACAGAGGAACAGATTCGAGGTGTGGGAGAACTACCCGATTATGAAACATTGTCCGGTGAGTGCCCATGCGTGTATGTGTAATGCATGTGTATGTTGTTTTGGGTGACGGATTCTGATTGAGTGGCAGGTGAGGGTGTGTGTGACTGAGTAGTATGGGTCACCCATGTGCTTCATCCAAAACATTCTGCGGCATTGAATTTGAGTGTGACACTATCCCTTCTGCCCACAGTAGTAATTTAGCCAACATTACGGCAGTTGCCCTTGAGGTAGCATCATGCAACAACATTGTTTGTATTTTTCAGTGTTCTTTCAGGCTGATTGTTTCAATTCTCCCACTTTTGCAACACATTCCTCAGCCCTATTGTGACATAAGAACCCCACATAGGCCCACATGTGTCACCTTGGTAGTTGAAAGATTTGACCATTCAGGCTGAATGAGTATTGTCCTGATCACATGATTGTCCTGGGCCTGTTTGAATGTGTGTGTTGTCATAGCTCTATCTACATTAGTGCAGTATGACTAGGCATAACGCTCCCATGTGAGAGGTGGTATGTGTTTGTGAAGAAGTATAGGTGATGCAAATATTTGGAGAGGAAAAACAGTTTAGTACTCCTTCCATGGACTTTAGTACTAAAGTGAATGGTTGTGTTCCTGTCTGTAGTTTGTGTAACTCACCAGACAGAGGGGTATTGTTGTGTTGTTGTTGTCCATTGGATGGAGACTTCTTATAGTATGAGGTTAAAGGCACGAGCAGGGAGACTGACCCAATTTTGTAAGCTATAGAATTTGGTGGTGAGACTAACAGGAAGGAGCAATGTATTTTTTTTTCTGGTTTCTATGAAGCTTATTCATTTCTTAAGCAGATCAAAGTGGTTTGTCTTTGGGTTGGGTGCCTGTTTGGAAGATTGTTGCCAGTGAGCTCTTGTGTCTTTTTCTGGGTTGCTAGCTGGTTGAGATTTGTCTGGACTGCTTTGATTTGGTTTGGTCGTCTAGTGTTTTGTTCAGCTATGCAAGCTACAATCTTCTGAAAAGCTGGGCTTTGATAGATTTTTTGAAGATGACTCTGATTTGAGTTCTGGAGCGTGGTAGACAGGTATTAAAGGAAAGGATGAACAGTGACATTTCTGGTTCAAATTTAGATGCCTTGTTGGATTGAGAAACCCTGGTTGCCAAGTAGTACATACATTTCCAGTTAGCAGATTCTGTTCCCCTACTGTGGAAGGTACAGTTGCCAATACCTACCCAGGTTTCAAAGTGCATCATATGTTTGTCTTTGAGCAAGTGGGGGGTTTTGAGTGCTGATGGGACTCATTGCCTTCTTTCGAGCCTCAGGAGGAGACTAGCTGCAGTAGTGTGGATTGTTTTACTCTGTTTAGTAAATATTTTGGGAGACCCACGTAGGGGCTTTTGGTGTAGTACAGTAGTAGTGTGATGACTGTCATGATTTGGCGCAGGAAGGTCAAGTAAGGCATGATGCAATGGATATTCCAGAGATTGAAGAAGCTATTTTTTTCAATTAATTTTACTTGGGCTTTGAGCATAATGGTGTTGCTCCTAACAAGTCTGATTTTTTGGGTAGGTTCAGTTGGGCATGGGCAGGTTCCAATTTCTTTATGCAAGGAGATTATTGTGGGGATGGTTTTTGAGGTGCTGAAAGTCATCATTTCGGTTTTGCTTTGATTAGGTTTGATTCATGGTGACAATTGCCACAATCTCTTTTATTTTGCAGTTGTGCAACAAGTACGTTTGTCAATGATTTGTGCATTGGCCTCATACTGTAACCATGCATTTTAATATTTCTGTTCTGTATGTCAAAGTGGTTGGTAGCCTTTAATACACAAAGGAGGTGAGGGGAAATAGGTAATTGTATACTGCTACACCAATTATGATCCCAAAATAGGTGAAACCTATTAATATAACACAAAATGATAATGATGAGCAGCGTATGGTCAGAGGTAAGAGCCCTCTTATCTTTATCCTTCGCCAAGAAAGAAAATACCTTACATATCTATGCACTGACCAGTCACGAGGACATATGGCGACGTCTCTTCTCCACTACAAAATTTGCTGTGCGGAAAGCGATTGTCCATTTCCTAATTGGTTTATTTACAGACTAAAATTGATCATTAACACAACATTTTGTAAGATGTAAATTTACACATTGATAGACTGTAAACAGTATTATATGAATCATGTAAAGTTTTATTGTAAATACGAATGTATGAATTATGAATTATTTTTCTTTTTTATGTAGTACTGTAAAAATGAATTGAAAAATTTGAAAGGTTGAATAAACTCAGCCAAACAAATTTTAAAAAAGAAAAGAAGTACTAAACACTTCAGCTACAGGCTTAATAAATGAACCAATGTGCAGTGGAGGAAAATTCAATGGACCACTCGGTCACACAAAAAATAGAAAAATATAAAAGCAAATTTATTGTAACAATTCACATAAAATTATATTGTCATAACAATGAGGATAAGAATTCAATATACACTGTATCTCCTGTTGGTTTTACAAATAATTACCTGGCAAAATAAAAGAAGGAAAAGCACACAAGGGGAAAAAACAAAATCAAGAATGTTTACAAACTAGACATAACAATTAATCACACAAGTTGGTCAACCCTGAAATGTTTCAAAAGTGGACCGGGAATATCCTAAAATCTCAACTGACCAATCACTACCATACTACTCCATTCCCATTCAGCCGACATGTTTCATTCCTCACACATTACTAACACACTCAAATAGGGAGAAATTATTCAGGGGTGTGCTAATTGGCCTGTAAACAATTCACAGAGAGTTATGACATAAATAGAAATCTTCACTTTAAAAGCCCAAACAAATAAATTGGTGGATGGGTCTTGCCAGTCAAAAGCGGCAGTCAGCTTGTTCCTGCTGCGGCAGTTCTCATTACTTAGTCAAGTGAAGGATAGAGGGTTCACACCTGTGGACTGAAAAGGGGGGGGGGACAAGGATCAGAATAAAACCTCAAGTCCAAAAGGGCTAGTAAATGAGCCATCAAACAACAAGATTGATTGTGATTATCAACCTTGGCTAGAGAACTGTGTGCTCTAGAATCACATTGGTTAACAATAATGCTGTGTTGGGTCTCCAAATGGGGAAAATAAATTAAAATCCCTGCTTTAGTCCTAAGGCTCTATTTGAAATCTAGAAGGACCCACTAAAAAGATCTACAGTAGAAATATTTAGTCGAGATGGTGGAATCTGTTATTAATGGCTGCCAAGAGAAGTGTCCCTATGCCCAACGCGTACATATTCAATTAAATTTAAGAGAATCTCATAAAGGCTGATATCGTTCATCTACCCAAAAGCGAATATAACTTAGTCTACACTCACCTACACCTGCCAATATGACAAGGGGCCTTAGAGGTGGAAACCGATACTGAGTCGTCCAAACGTTGTCAGCCTGTGCACACGTTTCACCGTAAAGACGTTAAATGGTAAAACTGTTTCTGTCCCTGATGTCGGAAAAGGGAAAAACACAGCAACATTTCAACAGTTAGCAAAACCGGCTTCTAACTATTGTTAACTGTTAGCCGAATATGAAATTGCTCAATGTTAATACCTGGCTCTATAAGTGCTGCCGCGCTATTATGTTCACAGATGTTGTAGGGACATTGTTACCCAAGCAGGACTGCAGCTGGAATTGAAGTCCAGTCTGCGAAAGAAAAAGTAGAGAAACCATACAGCAGATGACTAAATGGTCGATGTTCGTTATGGTAAATGCACAAGAGAGAAAACATTTGTTGTCTAAGTTGTATACCTGTAGAAGCAGTTGCGCTGTGCCAACGTCAAAGGTAAAAAGGGGAGGCACACTGTGCCAAGACTGTATGCTCAGCTCTTCATTACAGTAGGGATATTACCGTCTCTGATGCTGTTATGATTCTGACACCTGTGGGTAAACACAACACGCTGAGTAAGTCGAGGAAATGCTAGGGGAGGCGGCCAACCCGGTTCTGTAGATATTTACTGTGCCAGAATAAAACTGACACTCATTCAGCAAATTGCATAATGGACAAGTGGTTGGTAGTACATCATTTTAAAACTGGTAAGTCGTTTTCTCTCCATGTTCGCTTACCTCTCTGGTTTTCATTCTTACGCTGGGGATAACCATTTGGCAACTTGCTTCTTTCATGTGTAATTAAACAGCTTTATTGTTTCCCGCAAGTCAAGGCTTTGTGTAATACATGCTTGAAAATTGAGAACGTTTTCACCTGGCATTGCCAACTATTTGTTTGAAGAGGTTTTAGGTCTGGAGGATTCTGGCTGCTATGAGAGGTGCCCAAATTGATGTCCTTCCAGGGTCTAATAGATGAAGGAGCTTTGATTTTGTTTGTAATGCTGAAGCGCGGGTAACAACAGTGAGATGGGAATGTTGTTGCCGCGCCGCAGGAAACAGTAGGTATGAGACCATTGAGAGGCTTTCATTGTAGAAGACTCCATCTAGGTAGGGCCTGGATTTGTGTGGGCAATTTTCCTAACTGTGGTGCATGGTTTTGTCTTTTTCTACCTTAAGGTTGAAAACATTTAATTTGGTGAGGTGTTGTCAGTCTGCAGTTTAGCAACCACATCTGTGAATTCACCTGGCAATTGAGTTTTTTTATGAGGGGTTGTATGAGTATGTGTTAGGGAGAATTCTCTGTTAAGGCTAATTTCCCAAACCTAGTGAGTCCCCCAGCGGCTTTGCTGGATTTTCTGGGGTTTATTTTTTTCTCCTGCTAAGAGTGAGACTTTTTTTCTCCCACTCTTAGACATGATTTGAGAATGTCCTTTGACTGTGAATGTGTTTTATGGGCTATCAGTCTTTTACTCCATAGGGCTTCATGTGTTTTTGGTATGTGTGTTACACAGCACCCCCAGTGCAGTAACACAGGGGTGTCATAGTGACCCCCAAACATAGACTGCATACCTTGGGACTGACTACTGTCTCCCAGGGCATGTAAAATCACCATTGGCTTTACTAGTCTCAAATTGTGAACAGAACCAGTACAAACCATCATATTGTGGAAGTATTGGTAGGGGTAATTCGATTTCCCCTGGGTCTGTTTTCCAAGGGGGCACTGTCCAATCCCCCCATGTCGAGTTTCTGGCTGGTGGCAATGGATACTACGTGAAATATTCCACCAGAATATTTCTTATGGGATTTTCCCATTGATTTTAAATTCACCACTTTTTGGTGCAATGTTAAAGATACCGCCAGGTTATTTATTTAATATTTATTCCCCGGTTGGGTCTTTTTGCCAGGACTCGGTTTTAAAATGGCATTTGTGTTCGCCTCTGAAACTCTAACCCAAGTCGAGCCCTTTGTTCCACTTTTTGGCGGGCTTCTGAACAGAAGCCCTCCAAATGCTTCTGAACAGAAGCCCTCCAAATGGAGCCACTCTGTCTGGGGTCTACAGGATGTGTGGGAGGGGGATTAGGCACCCTGGACTGAGTTGCCTTGGCAACTCAAGTCGCACTCTTGTGTGGTTGGCCCAGTGGTGAGCCGCCCGGCTCACCACTTAGCATGTTTGAGTGACAGCTAGGCTGTTGAATGAGGTTTATTCTGCATAAAAGCAGGGCTTTGGGGACTGGAACTTCAGAAGTCGCCACAGGACCTAAAGAATCCAAAGAGAGGAGAAGCTGGGCCATCTACAACGACGACACCACCGGTGGAGCCCTGCTGTATGAACTCACCACTTCCCCGACGACAGAGGAGATCTTCTTCCAGGAGAGTCTTCTTCCCTTTGAGCTGGTGGAACCAACCAGTTCGCCTTTTTCGCCTTCCAGGAAGTCTCGTGGTCGAATCACCCATGCCAAGCACCCCGGCGGCCGGATAGCCACGCTTCACCACTGACCGTGAATAAAAGGGTTGTACCTTTTAATCGGGAACTCTGCGGCTGGCTTCTTCCCTGGCAGTGCAACAACCTCCAGCTTTCTTCCTCGTCGAGATCATCTCCTCCTCTGGTCGAAGCCATGACTTGCCGCCGCTGCCAGGAACAACTGCCCCCACTGGAGCTTTCTCACCATTTCAGGTACTGTGTCCCGCCTTGCCTCCCTTGCAACAGACTGTCCAAGGTGTCCCGTAAATCCTTGACTTTCCAACTGGGTTGGCCTCCAAACCTTCTAACTTTATCTTTCTGAACTGATCCAACCTCTTTTGACATTTTCTGCAAAGACTTTGGGCCTCATTACGACCCAGGCGCTAATGGGTTAACGGCGCCGTAAAAGGCTGCGGCGCCGTTAACCTATTAGCGCCTAATTACGAGGTCCCTTTGCGGGACCCGACCTTAACGGCTGGTGTAGACCAGCCGTTAAAGTAGGGACCCGCAAAGGGACCTTGGTGCTAATTACGGTGCAGCAATTTGCAGCACCGTACTTAGCGCCTTCCCCATTCCCATTGAGCCCTATGGGGCAAAAATGGGAATGGGGAAGGGCCCTAGAGGAAGGGGGAATTACTGCCCCACCAACCTTGTAATGGGGTGGTAATTCCCCCTTTCTCCATGGCGGAGTCGGTAACTTACCGGCATCGACCATGGTGCTAATAGCACCATGGTCTTCCACCAGGGTCGTAATGAGGCCCTTTGAGTGCATTTCCACTGTGTGATCTTGAGCACATTACTCCTTGCTCTCTCCAAGAGTGAGCCTGGCCTATGAACCTTGGCTCTACAGTAGACCCTGCCTTTCTTGACTTGCTGTGGTTTCTTAAAAGTGTTGGTACTGTGTTATTTCCATACTCTGCCTTTCCTCTCTCTGTTTAACGAATTATTGGAGTGCCATCTCAGGTTTTGTGTTCACCTCTGTTTTGCTAAATAAGTGGTGTCTTAACCTAGAATTGTCGAATAATTAACTAGAGAGGTGTATATACTTATAGTGATTGTCTTTGAACTTGCTTGATATATTAGTGCCAGTGCACTTTCATAAGTGTGTTTTAAATAAATAATGATATACTTTTAATACCAAAGCTCTGGTCAGTGTTTGCTTGTGCTACTGTATTTGTTGCCCTATTGTGTATACTCTATATACTGCCTAACTCTTCTTGAGAGAAGTCTGACTGCTCTGCCACAGCTACCAGGTAAATCTGGGTGGTGCAAACTTACTGCTTACTCCTGTGGTCTTAAACTTTTTGCAGTGGTCCCTAAGGGAACTGCACAGGTTTCTGTCTAACACTAGTATGTATGAGTATGTCGAGTATGTATGAGTATGTAGATGAATAATACGCTTGATGTGTATGTGCCTGTGGTGGAACATAGTATGAGTAGTGTGTCATGTCTACTCTGGGATGATGGTATGGCTGAGAAATGATGCGTGGGATACTTTTAGGAATCGTTCAACATTATCTTTATTCATTCTCTTTCTGGACATGGTTGGACAAAATGCCTATATAATCTAGAGTATACAAAATAAATCATAAATAAGTATCTAATGTAAACATTGTCAAGGTATAGGAAAACATAATTGTGTAATTGTGGGACTTTCTCCAGGTGTCCAACGCGTTGTGGTAATAATGCTCAAACAAAAATGTTCCTAATCTGAGAATTTATTGGCCATCCTTCACGTGCCCTAGTCTACAAAGTAATGTTCAAAAGACGTGGCCTACAACAAGTCTTCCAACCTAGTTTTAAGAAATCCTTAGACTGCAGGCAACCCTAAGATACAAACATTAAGGGCCAGATTAATGGAATGTTTTGCACTGTTCAGAGTGAGTCTGCACTGCTGAAAAGTGACTTTGCACTGCTGACACATGTTCCATTGTTTCACCCAAAAGTGAGTTCTTCAATCCTTGCCTCAAAATATCCAACCCTACACTAATAAAGAAAGATTAATGATATCCTTCGGGGGCCGGTTCTTCCAGAGTTTACTCACAGTCCGGACTCACCTCAGTCTACCTGCTTTCACCAGTTTCTGTGAAGCCCTCTTGCAGGGGTTGTGTTGAATGGTGCAGATTCTTTTCGGATGCTCTCTCTCTCAGTCTCTAGTTTCTCAGGATTCACAATATGTCTCTCGTAGAATTTGGGTTTCACAACATTAACTTCAATAGGCCTCTCTGATACCTTCGGTTTCACAAACTTCCCAATAAGTCTCTTCCAGACCTTGAATTTCTCAACATTAAGTTCAATAGCTCTCTCCCAGACGTTGAGTTTCCAAGTGTTCACAATACGTCTCACTGAGACCTTGTGATTACCTACATTATTTACAGTAGGTCTCTCCTAGTGCTTATGTTTAAAAGCTGTAATTCAGTGGGTATTTCTCTCCACTCTGCTTCCCTCAAGGTTTCTTCACCTCGCCCTCCTATTTCAACCATTTTGGATAGCACTTAAAGGGAATTTGCATTTGTGTTGGTTCTTTGGCTTGACTGGAGCCATGGCAGTTTGGTCTTCGAGTTTCAGATTGCTTGTTTACATGTGCTGTTGAAATGTATATTTGAATCATGATTTAGGTTTTCTTCGCATTGGTTAATTAGGAGATTTCTCTCAACTGCTATTTCCACGTCTAAAAGCGTATTCTGTATCTGCCATCTCGGTATTCCTCCTGTTCCAGTTTCCAGATGTGTGTTGTTCTGCATGAGTGGAAAGAGAATCTGCAGCTTCTGGTGCCATATTGCCCTGAGTGCAGCAAGCGTGGTCATGATATGTCTTACTAGCTTTCTTGCAGGCTTCCCACTCGCGTCTCTTGACGCTACGCTGATTGATTTGTGAAATATGCCTGTGATGTTTATGGAGGGTTTAGCGGGAGAGCAGGTCTCATTCGAATCCCCAGACTTCATTTGACCAATATGGCCATGCCATGCAGAGTTCCTTAAAGTCTTGTTGACATTCAACGCTGCATCTACTGAAGTGAAGTTTGTGCTCTCCTTTTGCAGCGCATCATTTTAAGTCACATTTATCATAAATGTAAAAAAATATATCTTCTTGTTCTTCAACAGAAATATTTATCAGGGTATGGTGGTAGGTTTTGGAATTATGGCACTCACATTTTGAGTGCCGTCTTGAAAGGAATCCATAAACATCTCCTTGAAGGATGAGCTGAAACCATAATTTTAGTCCGCTTTTGCCTAACATCCACTCTGATCACGGAGTGATTACAGTTTGAATGAAAAACGTCCTTCATGACACACCTAGCATGTGGGGGAGGTGCTATGCCAAGAATCATTGCACACATATTCATTATAGCCCTTTAAACATCCTCGGCGGTGGGGAAATCCGCAGCATAGCCAACTGGACCAAGAGACAATTGGGGTCATTACGAGTTGGGCGGTAAGGGTTAACGGTCACCGGTAATGATGCCGGTGCCGGTAAACCCTTACCGCCCTATTCCGAGGTCCCTTAGCGGGTCCCAGCAGGAACGGCTGGTCTGACCAGCCGTTCTCTGTGGGTCCCGTTAAGGGACCTTGGAGCTAATAACGGGCCTGCAATTTGCGGGCCCGTTATTAGCACCTTCGCCATTCCCATTGAGCCCTATGGGGGCTCAAATGGGAATGGGGAATGGTTTACTGAATGGTGGCTTACCCAGTCCTCCAAGGCTGGAATGACCCGGTAAATCTCTATTCGGCCAGACCGGACCCGGGTTTGGAGGCAGCCATGGCGCTTATAGCACCATGGCTGCCTCCAAACTCGTAATGACCCCCAATGTTGTTTTTTTCCATTGTACACAACCAGAATTAGAATCCATTGAGAATGCTTTCCTTATTCAATGATATGTCAACATGCCCTTTATACAATGCGTCCACTGTAGCTGGAGCTGGATCCCCGCGTTTGATGCATGCAGTCCTGCCCATGATTCAATTGATCACTTATGCGTTGAACAGTGAAACTGTTTCTTGCTTTTAGGGGACACGCTATTACCACAGACATGCACGCTGTCCAATTCCGTGTAACATGTGGAGCCACCTTTCTGAAAAGACCAATCAAAATCAAATATCAAATCCAAGCATGCATGATATGATAGGTTATTTATAATGCGCTTAATACCCAGAGGTTTCTAAGTGCGGACCCGGGGCTCAAACCTGTGTTGCCATGTGCCGTCTTACTTCCAAGGCGAGCATGCGACCACTGAGCTATCCTCCTGGGGCATAAGCTGATCCACTTGTTTAATCAGGCTTTTAAACAGAGTTTGATGTCTTTCAGATGTTCAAGATGGGGAAATATTACCTTGAAGGTGTAGCATAGAAATGTGTGATCCCTGAATGCAAAATAAATTCTGCTGATAGTGCTGCTTTTTGTTATGCGCTACTTACATGTCACATCTCATTCATAGTTGTACAGCCCACAGACAGTAAGGTTTCATAATGAGAGCGGGCATTTGATACAATGCATGGCATCACTACAGCTCTGTAATCAGTTATTACGATTCAGTTGTGATTTTATAATGCCGCTGATTGAGCCAGCACAGCACATGATTCCAGCTGTTACTGCAGCACTTCATTAAACTGTGACAAGCTTTACAGATTATTTTCTTGTAAAATCATCTGCTGTGACTCTTTACAGCCATTGACTAATAAGCAGCTGTTTATGGCAGTACCTTTATTTTGTGCACTGGTGGCTGCGTACATTATTTTTCTGCAACACATTACAAGCTGCTATTTGTTGTTTTGGAATCCAGAAAGACTCTATGTTAAAGATAAGAATCAGCAACGGGAAGAGCTCAGGCATTACAGTAAGCAAAAGGCCAGATATTGAAGGGGATGGCAATGTATGGACATGTATTATAAGGAATAATATTCCCCCTACCATATGTAAATGGGATATTGTAAGTCACCTTCTCTTGGGAGGATAGCGTAGGGGCAACATGCTTGCCTTGGAAGCAAGAGGACAGGGAGCACCACAGGTTCGATCCCCGGGTCCGCTCTTAGAAA
Source organism: Ambystoma mexicanum (assembly GCF_040938575.1). Taxonomy (NCBI): domain Eukaryota; kingdom Metazoa; phylum Chordata; class Amphibia; order Caudata; family Ambystomatidae; genus Ambystoma; species Ambystoma mexicanum. The sequence goes on along the minus strand of NC_090933.1, from coordinate 550,611,262 downwards.
CCTCTGGGTATTAAGCGTTTTATAAATATCATATCATATCATATCATAGCTAGTCCTCTGACCTCATGAAGGAAATCAATAGATTGCCAATATCCGTATAATTTACGGCAGTGTTACTTTATCCCTTGGGTTATCTTTCCTAATAACGCTGAATTTGGTTAACGTAGCAGCATGTAATTATGCTTCCATTTTAATAATGGATACCTTTTTTCTTCAGCTTTACAAACCTGGACCCTTGATGAAGAGGATGCGGAGCCGAAAGTGTTCATCAGCTACCAGTGGGACATGCAGGCGAAGGTAAGTGCTGCGAAGATGACCTTCCATGTGTATTTCAAGTTAGTGTTTTTTTAAGCGCCATCGTCGATTTTATTATTTCGACCGAGGCTATAAATCACTAATTCCCAGTATGGCACGGCTGATTACAAAATGTTCTTTAGAAATAGTTGATGGGAAGAAGTCACTTCCAGGCTGCGGTTTCCACTTCATTTGGAATCAGCAGCGTGAACTGAATGTTAATGTGCCTGCCTGAATCTTTTATCCAATCGTCTATCAAGTTAGTTATTGTTGAGTTTTCTAAATAGGAAGTAATCAAGTAGAAACCTGTGCGTGGGCCCATCTCTGTACGAGAAAGGGAAGCAGGGGGGCCTAGCATAATATACAGTAATATACATTACGTACCATTAACTCTACTTGTTCACTAGTTTGTTTCTTCCTTGCTATGGAGAAGTCCCTGTCATCTCTAAGGAAAAGCAAGCCAGCCTTGCGTTGCACGTGGTAATGAATATGTGCCTGAAAACAGCAAACATGTTTCTATGTTCATCACATATTCGTCATATGTGTTAATGCTCCTTCTAACGACAGTGTAGTTTTGAGTTTCAACTATTTGTAATTGTACTTTACATTTGAAGGGCGAGACAGGAGTTTTGACAAAAGCGTATTGTGCATGCGACATGGCGGGTGGCTGAACGTTCTTATTAATGCTGCCTTATAATTACTGGCCTGCATGTGGCACCTCACCTTTGCAGCACACTTCATATAGTTTTCTGTAAAATGAGGCAATGTTCAGTTGTGAAGTTTTTCGCAGGCGACAATAAATGCCAACGTTAGGTAGGGTAACTCTCATAAACCACACACCCTCCCTCGTCACCGTACTCACTGGCGGAAGTTTTTCTCTCTACTATGAGCGTCCACTCCTGAATCAACAGCACATGAATATGCTTAGTGAAGATGTAGCTGGCTTTGTACCCCTTGTATTCCTTTCGAATAAAACAAACGGTTTCTTGCATACTCTGAAACTCTGGGTGCACCTTAGATAAATCAGAACAGATCACAGTACCTCTACAAGTGCCAGTCTTCGATCCTGGTCGGATACCTTCTCAGAACAATGGCGTCCATGTCTACGTGGAAGAAGTAACACATTTCTAGAAGGAAGTTAGAGCTCAGGATCACACCCAGGGCATTAAACGAAACCGTAAGATTGGGAGATCTACAACATAATCCCCCTTAGTCTCCCAGTCGCATGATGGGTGCAATGGTTACTTAAAAAATCGTTTTAGTTTTCATGGTCTCCAACTCAGCTGATTCCCAAGGTTTATAAAGGTCTTGCATCAAAGTGGTTAGGAGAAGGGGCAGGGAGAGATTAACTTCTATGGAGGAGGATACACAATAATAAGCCCTTTCAACGAACTAGGTTACAATTCATCCAGGATAGCTAAACCGCATCAAGGATTCCAGAAGGACTTCGGAGCTTCCCAGTGCACAATTAGAAAAGCCAATGGGAGCCCTTTATGGGGTCCGTCCAAGAGAAAGTGCAGGATCTTAAGGGGTTCACAGTACATCAAATGAATCCCAGAACCCACACGCCATGGATGGGAATAATCCAGGTGATGACAGTAAGTGCTACTGGTGGATTGCCTCATAGCACTCGGTACTACCTTAGTTGGTTGAGATGACAATACTGATCTTTGACTCACATCCAGAATGGGAGCCTCAGGGAGGATCACTCCTGATATACTAGTCATTTTGGCAGAGGATACTCCAGGAGCAGAATCTACTGGGTTACTGCAAGCACCTGAAGGAGAGAGAACCAACTTCTCCTAGTCCAAAATGTGCTGGCTCAGATGATTCTGCTTGTTCCTGCATAACCTTGGGATCGGGTGAATTGGTGGGAAGATGTATAAGATGAAGATCATCCAGGACATTTGTAGGGCATACCATCCCCAAGCCTGAGGTTCGGGAAACTGGGAACAGTACAATGGATCCATTGCATTAATCCTGGTTGCAAACATATCAATCTGGCAAAGATCATTCAGAATGCCTCTGAGTACTGTTTGAACTCTAAAAACAAGGGAAACATCACGCTAAACCCATCCACAGCTATTTCAGCTCTCCCTGAATATGGACAGCTGTCAATTAAAGACGTTCTTTTCTGCCCACTCAAAGATCTCCTCTAACAGGAGTCTCAAGGATGGCAATCTCGTTACCCCTTGCCTGTTAAAGGAAGGTTTTCCTTAAATGTTCATAATTTGGACCCTAATTGGGTTTACTTGCAGTTGAGGAGAGAACATTATCAGGACGTGACTTACTGCATCCATCTCCATCCAATTGGAGAGCCTTGTATTCTGTGATGAGAACCACCTCTCCTGATCCTGCAAAAAAACAGGATCACTTTCCAACACAGCTGTCTGACATCTTTGTTTAGAGGACTGGTAATGGTGTGTCGGGAGGAAAACCTTTGATTGGGTTTCAGCCACCAATGCAGATGACCTACGATCTTGTACACCAGGGGTACCATAACCTCTGAAATGGCATCCACCGGGGACCAAAGTCTCAAAAAGTGACTCACCACATGTTACAAATAATGGCTTTCCCACGATTCCAGTACATTCTTGCTGTCGTGAGCGCGTGCACTCTCAGCCATTACCTAGTCAAAGACTGCCATAGACTCAATGGTTTGTGAAGATGCACCTTGAGAGTGTCCCTCCTGGTGCTGTGACAAATACCATCTTTATACCTGCCTAGAAAATAGGTCCCAATTAATTTCAGCCACTGAGTAGGTGGAAAGCCTCAATTCTTGTGATTTACATGCAACCCAAGATGCATTAATACCTTGTACACACACTGGGTATGCATCCTTCCGCCCTTTTCCATTCTGTCAACATTCAACCAATCATTTATGTAGGGATTATTTTAAATTCCCTAATGATGGGTGAGATCCAATGAGAATGACACTATTTCGTATATATCTTCGGAGTGGATTTCAAGCCAAATGGAAGAACCTTGTACTGGTAATGTCTTCTAAGATCACCAAAATGGAGAAACCTCTATTGAGTTTTGTTGATTGGAACATGGTGATAGGAATCTTGCAGGAATCTTGCAGGTCCAATGCTGCTCCAGTGCAGTAATAGTAGACCCTTCTTCAGCATATCCGGGGTAGACTGGAGTGCATGCACGAAAAGGACAGGAGTGCACGCGTATGGAACACATGAGAGCATGCGTGGGGCACACTGGAGAATAGACTAGAGCACGCAAGGTGAACCAGAATGCGTGGGTATGTCGAACAGACATAAATGTGGTAGGACGATCTTGAATGCCTGAAATGAACAAAAATGCATAGAACGGACCTGCCCTCACGGGACTGCGTGATGTACATAATATGCTTTGGAATGCTGGGAAGATTTGAAAGAGCATACATCATACCCCACCCCACTCTTACTCTCTACTTTACACCACCACTCAACTAGAACACAGAGATACTATGACACCATTCGGTATAACTGTTCTCATATCAACATCTCCCGCTCACTGAACATCACACTAAGTAAACATTGCTGGTTTCACACCCCCCAGCAATGCGTTCTCCTCGGGCCTAACGCAGCCACTCTCCGTCTGGATAATTCCGGCCAGAGCGAACACATACTCCTGATCTCTCAACCACCACACCTACTGCTAAAAAGCAGCTACCACATGAATTCCAGACCAGCTGCACACATATCTAGTGCGCACTCGCACTTTTTGGACTCTCTCTACTCTCTCAACTGACCCAAACTTCGGTTCCCAAGGGCGTTCAACCTACCAACGCCTTCAGACCATACCAATGGTATATAAGGCGCCATATAAATGCAAAATAACATAACATATCCATGACAAAGTGGATGTCTGAAGTCCACACATTCAACATGCATGACAGAATAAAGGCACGTCCTGTACCACTGGCATGTTTATCTTATAAATATCTTTTAATCATGGGAGCACTAAGAAAAGAGCAAGAAAAGAGGATGAAAATGGGTCCTAGGAGGGTTTACATTGATAGACTTTGATTGGAGGACTGAAGGGGGAAGGAACAAAGGGGGAATTATGAGAGCAGCCATTGTAAGTTATTTTCCTTTTCTTGCTGCTATTTTATATTATTAAAGGAAAGAGCAGTGTATAATAAGAGTCTTCATGTCATTCATTAGAATGCCACAAAATCCAGTATGTAGTCTTTATTGAAAATAAGCTGTGGACTCTTCGGAAGAGGAATGTCAAAATGCAGCTGATGCAATTCAGAGACCAAATTGCATAACTCAGTATTCAAAATGCTGAATCCTTCTTGGAAAGGCAGTTTTCCACTCATCAGCCTCCAGAATCTGGAACATTGGTGATGTAACTGAAGGTCTACTTTTTTAAAGATGTTCATGTATCTAATCTGGTTTAACTTTACTGGCATATGTGTTGAAAATAACATGATTGATTGGGACGAAATAACTTCTGCGCTGCCAGAGTACAAGGGCTACTAGAAGTAAAACCCCTACTCAACCCTCAGACTGCTACAAACCAAGAGTAATCCCACTCATAAAGATGAAACAGGCAGAGTTAAGAGATATACCTCCTTTGTCTTTTGTTTTAACCTGGGCAGATAGAAGGCTGTTCTCTTACAAGGGGTGTGAATTTTATCCAGTAGCAAACCAAACAGCAAAGTAACACTATATAAAATAATTGGAATGTCCAATCAAGGTTCTATAAAAATATATATACTTTAATTAAACACACCATCTGCAATAAGAACTAAAAAAAAAAAAACATCACTCAAAACTGACCCACACAACTCACCCCTGCGGAAACAACAGAGAATATGCAAGGATGGAAAGGTGCAGCACTATGGGTAATAAAACAGGGGGAGAAAGGCAATACATAACCAGAATGATTTTAAACAGGTCATGTTCTGGTGCAAAAAAGGGATGAATGCTGTGGAAGAGAGAGTTCATTTCTGGACCCTAGCCATTCCCTAGGGTCCAGAAATGAACCAAGGGGGCAGTTCCCAGTCATAGGTACCTTTCGGTGGTCTTGGTGGTTAGACAACAGTGAACTCAGATTTTAGTTGATGTTCGTTTGGTTCAAAGCAGGCTCGAATGCAGCGGTTGCATTGTTGCAGATGGGAAGCAGGTGTAGAGCTGGGGTTGAGCTGAAGTTCGGTGTAGTTTGAAGAAGTGTAGATTGTGAGGGACAGCTATGATCATTTTGGCAGTTGATTTAGTCTGATGTGGCGTTCGAGGGTCACAGTTCGGAGAGGCTATCAGGGTCATTTTGATGGGCAATGGAAACCGGCAACTAAGGTGTTAGTGGTTTGGATAGTGGTGCGAAGCAGCATTCAGCGAACTGTTGATCGCCATGGCACCATGGTCATTTCAACAGTCGGTTTGAAAGCAAAGATGCTGGATGTGAAATTCAAGACAGGCAATCCGGTGTGGCACGTAAAGGTTGAGGTTCGATGAAGCCCCCAGGATCTGGTCGACTTTCAATGAAGTATGGCAACAAAGATGGTAGTGGTTCAAAAAGCACTTTGCAAGCAGTAGGTGCAATGACAAACTTAAAGTTCTAGAGCTTAGCTGGTGCTGTGCAGCAGTGAACTGGTTCAAGGCTACACGACAGTGGATTGAAGATGAGTCGAGTACTAAAGGTATCTTCTCAGGTTTCCATTGGTTCAATGGGATCGACCAGGTTTAAGTCATGGCTCTCAGCAGTTTGACAGTGAGCACACAGGTATAATAGCTGTCTTGACTCTCAGGTTGCTGGGAGTCGTAATCCAGGTACTCAAAGGGCCTCATCAGGGGTTGGGCAGAGCAGTACAAATGTGGTGGTAAGGCTATGACTGCTACATTACCTCTCCACCCAATCCAGAGTTTGAGTGGAACGTAGCAGATTTACCTCCAGCTCTGAGCTGGAGGTGAATCTTGCCACTTTCTGCCCATTTGCAGCGCTACAACCGTGGTGCTATTAGCGCTGATACCTCCCCATAGAGTCCTATGGACTCTTAACAAAATGGGAAGTAACAGCCCTACCGCAGCACGGGATCCCAAGTTGTGGTAATGCTATTTGCATTGGCAGTATCCCATCAGATTAACCGCCCGAATACCGTCAAACTTCTGATGAGGTCCACACTCTTGTTCTCAGGCTCTCAATACAGTGAAGGTTGGCACCCATCTGTAGGGTGTCTTCAGCTTAGTGAGGTCCTGCGTAACAGTATGGCTGGCAGGAAGGCATGCCTTGCTCTAGCAGCAGGTCACTCCAAATGTGCCCTGGAGAGCAACTCAGTTTTCACCTGCGGCAAGGGCTTTGGAAAGTCAACTCTTCCGAAAGAGGGCTAATTAATTCTTCCTCAGGTCCCCTCTTAGATCCCTACTCATTTGTTACTATGCTCCCTAAGCTTATTCTTCCCCCTATGATTGTAAGGTAATAAAGTGCTCTGTTGCTTCCCAAAGCTAGGTCCACCCTAATGAATACAATAAATAATAATAATAATAATAATAATAATAATAATAATAATAATAAACATAATTATTCAAGTGTGATCAAAAAAGGAGTGGAATAAACCTCCTTCTATGGGAAAAGATGCACTTGTGACTGGACTAAAACAAGTCTGCTTTTAGGGGTTGTGATGAATCAGCAATGATTCCCCCAGAAATCCTGGCCTGGGGCCCTTCTCATGTTGCCAGGGGATATTTCTCCAGTACTGAAATCTGTCCACTGAGACTCGCACTACATCCAACTCTCTCCTCCAAAATACTTTTCTTCTCGAGCCCTTCACTCAACTACCTCCGCCTCTCTGAGGGTCAGGCGCATAGCTAGGCAGAGAGTGAGGGGTAGATCTCTCTGTTCTGCAGGTGCCTCCCTCTGGGGTGGCCGACCTGCACCTCTCAAACTTCAGCCGGACCACCTGAGGTTTCGGAAGCAGCTCAAGACCTTCTTCTTCTTCTCTGCTTTCTGTCTCTCCCTCCGCTGCTAGCATACCTGTCTGCCCCACCGACTGGTTGCCTGGCTACCCTCTGAGCATAATGGGTACTAGGTTCCTCCATTATCAGTTTCCCCTGCACTGCCTCCGGGACATCATGCATTTAGGGGCTGTAGCTGTAAACTCAACAGTCCCCTGCCTCCTTGCACTTACCCAGAGCTGCACTGCCATGGATGCCCTTACTCAGAGCATTGCTGCCCTGATAGCACTTCCTCTCCCTCTCCCTCTCCCTGGCACTTCCCCCTCTCCCCCGCCTGCACTTTAGCACTGTTGCACTTGCACAATCTGAATGTCACAAGACATAGTATTGTCCTCCCTCTATCTTCCTTCCCTTGTCTTGCCTAGAAACACTTGTGCACAGGCACATTTTAAATTACTTACATCATACCATGTATGATATCAATTTATTGTGGTTACGAGAGTTACTAGCCACCATACCTTAAACTCAGGTATGGCTTATATTTAAAATGCACAACTGTCACCAGGATAGTGACTCTTATAGTTACGTGGTTTGGCAATACAGGTCCATGTCTTAAATGCAGGCCTCTCAGTGAAGTGACTTAGATGTTACTGCAGCAGTCATGAGGGCACCTATGCCCACTGAAGCAGCTCCATGCCATGTGGGAGAAGGTGCTTCAGATCTGGATATGGATTTACCAGGGAAGAGCGTTACATTCTGGTTTTGGCGTGGAGTTGGCTGAAAGAGAGGCTTAGTTAGCAGTCAACACATATTATTTTATTATAATTTAAAAAGAAATCATGGCCGCCAGACTTTTGCCAGATGACATTGATAGCCCTTATATCCGTGCAATATCTTTCCCTCCTCTTTTTATTAGACATGAAGAGCAAAGGGAAAAGAGAACAGTGCCATGGAATGCTGAATAAAGCCATTTTCTAAATTTTCGGCAACACATTCTTAAGGTGTTCATGTTCAAGTACATAAACATTACAACAGGATAGTTTAGCACCAGACTGACATTTAGGACAGCAATCACACTCCTTGCGTGGAGATTATGACTCAGCCTTATTGTTCCCTGAAGGTATCTTTTAAGTCTATGCAGGGTTATAGTAGAGCTATTACCATTGTACAATGGTAAACCTGGTGGTGTATAGGAGTACTTGCAAGGTCTTTGGACCCCGTTCACTACTAATAGTGTGCGTGTAACATACCTCCTGTTACTAAGAGGTCTGTAACTCAAGGTTCTTGAAGCCAAGACAGTAGTGGGATTCTGTCTGCAGCGCTAGGTAAGTCTGACTGTGGTGCTTGAAAGCAAGCATTTCCTGCGAACCCCTTGTGTTTGCTATATACATCATGACTGGCACACCCTGATGGGACGTGGGCGTAACTTATCACCATGTTCTGCTTATATGTACTCTCTAATGTTCTTGTGGGCCATTGACACATGTAATGTGTATGGTAATGACCAGTCACACATGTGACCCATGGCTCCCCAGTAAGTCATCAATATATAATGTGCATTCCCCACCTCCGAAACAAAAGGCTGCTTTCAGGCTCCAGTGGGATAACGCAATCTGCAAGGCGTTTGCAATGTTCCAAACAACTGCAGCGTCCAGTGTTGCTCTATAGAACTGGGATGGCTGATTTTCCATCCCAAATATGTTTTGGGAAATCTTTGATGAAGTGACCTTCAGTCTCCCACTAAAGTTAGTTTTTCAGCATGTCATTTCTCGTTGGGTAAACGTGGTGTGAGGTTCCATATGTATAAACGGGCAGCTGAGACTCACTTAGCATCAATGCAACCATAACCTCATGGTTGTCAGCATGGTAGGTTCCATCACATATTGAGATACAGAGCTTTCTATTCGTCCTGTAAACCTTGATACGATTCAAGTTCTTTTTTTTGTTTTCTTGTGCCAGTTAGTTTTCAGGATTGGACGGTTAACGTGTGTCAAGTCATCTAAGAAGTCTCGATTGCCCTGCTTTAGTTTTAGCCCCTCCTTGTCCACGAATTGATTATGAGAAAATAGGTTAAACATTCTTTTCAACTCTTATTGAAAGGCATTATAATCATGCAATAAGGGTTTTCCTCTTTTACCAGTTGCATGGAGAATCCTGCATCGTCAGCAAATATGAATGAAAAGGCTCCTCTTGATTTTAGGGGTTGGCAGACACGTGGGGCTGCATAAAAGATGCAACCCCCATTACACCTGAAATATGATTCGTTTTTTAAGGGTAATTGTGCAGCTTTTGGTGACTGCATGGTGAATGACAGGTCCTGCGGGGAAACTAAACTGTGACTTGGCCACAGCCGGGATGCTGTAAGTGGTAGGACTGACCTAGACCCTCTGGACAAATAGGGAAAAGGTGGTAAGGTGCACTTAGCCTGCAGCAGAGCCAATATTCGTGCCATAGCGGATACACCAGCCTGCCTTGGAGTTCTGCTTTCCACCCCAGAGTCAGTGAGTGGATGATTGGTGAAACGTTCAAAGAAGGAGTTTAGAGAAATTCGAATAGCTAGCTGTTTAGCTGAAAACCAGCTAAACGTAACATTCGCCCTCTGCAGAATAATGATTTAATATCACACTTTAAGCCCAATGCTATCAAATTGCATATCAAAGGGTAAGTAAACATTGACATGAAATTCTTTGTTTTTTCAAGCGGTGGGAGGGGAGCAGGTGAGAGGGCCCATGCCACCGTTAATTACACTGTCCCATAATTGCTCGACTAAATTTAGAACATTATTGCATATGTTCAATTAAGTTAGACTTATTTACATATTTCGTCAACTATTTTCTCATGTGTTTAAAGAGTCCTGGCTGTAAACAGGTATAAGAGTACAGCATAAAGCACAGCGTGATAACACCAAACGCCTGTCTCCAGTCACTTAGCCCCATTAGCACCCGGCACGTGCGGCGCAACCGGAATACTGCGTGATGATTGGCTCATTTGCTAGCCATACCGCACGGTATTCCCTTTTACGCCGAGCGTGCCAGCTACTCTGTTCCCGGCGAGAGGCGTGGCAGCCCCTCAGCCAATGAGGAGGCTCAAAACGGGACAATCCCCGCTCCGAGCCTCCCCATGGCTGGAGGCTGCCTTCGTCCCCCACTGGGGACTCAGGTAAGAATTTTTTTTTCCCTCCCTCCTTCCAACTCCCACCCCACCCGACTTATCTTCTATCCTGCAATCTCCGGCGGGGGACAATGGAAACCTCCAGCCATGTGGAGACTCGGAGCGGGGCCATCCCCGCTCCAAGCCTCCACACGGCTGGAGGCTTCCATCGTCCCCCGCCGGAGACTGCGGTACTTTTTTTTTTCTTTTTTTTTTCCTTCCCCGTCCCCCTCCCTTCCGCCCTCCCAAACCCACTTACCTTCTTTTTCTTCTGGTCTTAGGAGCAAACGCGCTGGGAACACTTGTGTTCCCAGCGCATCCTCTCCCGATGGCCGCCATGGAAAGAGAAAATGGACTACGTTTTCCCTTTCCTGGCGGCCATTTTTTTCTTTTTTTTTTTTCTGTTTCGAAACAAGCAAAACAGAAAAAAAAATGCCATTAGCACCCCGGTCTAATGGGCCGGGGTGCTAATGGCAATAAGACCCTCGGCGGCGGGCCAATACTACGGCCCCGGGGGCATTACCTGGGGCGGTATTGGCCCGCCGCCTCGGGTCTTATTGCCACAGTATTGTACCAGCGAGCACACAGAATAGCAAACAAAGAGACTGCCTAGAGTCACACTTCACATGCTAGTTAGTTAGGACATATACATACACATGGAAGCTATGTCCTTTTCAAAAGCAGAGTGAACGATGAATATAGTGAAAATGTGAGGATTGCTTAAATAAGGGTGCTTCTGAAAAGTTGGTTAGGCTGCGGCAGTATCAGCCACATGTCAATTAACTAGCATCTGACTGTCGCTGTCCCTGTGCCAACCCCGCCAACATTCTAGATGCGTCATACTGTCAGAAATTACACTGATTTTCCGCAGAGAAGGAAACATGAATGTCTGTATGATAAAGAGCAACAAGAGACAGAAAGCCAGACTGGAAGGCATGGTTTCTTGAGTCCTCATGTTGGAAAAGGAAAGTGTTAATTGGTGTTCAACTGATATAAAATATATGATTTGCATGTTGTTTGTATTGTCATCCATGATGTAACAGGGGCTATATGCTTAGGCCCCGATTCATGACATTAATTGCGCAGAAAATAGGGTACTTGCAAGCCATTCTCTGCTCAAATCCCTGTTAGTTGATTCATGGAATCAAAGGTACAGTACTTATCCTGGACTTGCGTGGAGTTGGCACTGGCTCATCAAGTCTAAGTGAGCCATTGAGGGACTTGTGCGAGACTCCACGCAAAGTGTGGGTGTGGCTTGTGCAGAGGGCTGTGAAGGGGCAGAACACCAGAATGGGGAATAATATGTGAAAAAGTGGGCGTTTCGAAGGCACGGTCTGCAGGCAGTCTGTTGCACACCCACAATTGTGTGGCATGAGATGTATTCATAGATTCGATCGTGCAACCGCTAGGCTGGAAAATGGCCATGCAAAGCGACCCAAAGGCAGGCGTAGTACACTTGCATGGAGGATCAGCAGAGCAGAGGTGAGGTTGCATGTCGGATTACAGGGTGCGTGTACGCAACCAGGGTTCCAAACTTACACAGGAGTGCATGTAAGCAGTGTAGTGGGGTGCAAAAACGGTTTACGGGGGTTTGCATGCAGATTTTCGGAGTTTAGACTGTGTTACCATTTTTCATACTCAGGTTGTTGGAGTGCCGGGTACAGATACGGGGGAACCTATGCAGGGTCCCCGAGATGCAGGCCTGCTTTCGGGGACCCCACAAACCTTTTGAAGGGTGCATGTATTTGTGCACGGGGGAGCGCATAAAGGTGGCTGATCTGGCTGTTTATGCGTTCCGTACGTGACTTGCGAATACAGTTACTTTGCGTGAACAATTCCATGAATATGCGGTGTGTGCATTTGTTAATCTGCGCATAGGCTTGCGCAGTGTCCTTCTAGTCCCACGGCACTTGCAGGATTTCTGCGCACATTTCCATGAAACGGTCCCTTATTGTGTTAATGGATATGCTAAAAGAATGTGTGTGTGCAAGTTGAAGTTTACAGGAGCACGCCCATCAGGGCAGACTCCGGTCCTGATTTACAAAGCGTGTTCTATTGTATTTTCTGATTGGAAAAAAAAAAAAAACATTTGTAAATCAGGTCCATTATCTCCACATGTGTATGAAACAGAGCCGTGACTAATGATAAATGTATTAGGGGATCAACAGAATATGGAACATAAGTACTAACCCTATTCGACTGTCCTCTGACTTCCAAACTTGTGCTGTCTGCCATCTGTTGGCTTGGGATGTTTATCATCAAAAGAAAATTGTCCTAGGCAATTGCTGACCACTACACGATTCACTGCTGACTGCGTGTGTGGGTTGTACAGAGATCCACACAGTCATGCATCCTATGGAACCGTGGCAATAACGAGCAAGGATGCTGTCTCTGTGGGATCGAGAGCCGTTAATTCGACTAATTTGCCTTGAGAGTGAACACTTATCTGACATGGACGTTTTTTTAAAATATGTTTGATGTGGTGTTGAAAATAATGAGGAATAAAAGTAGCACTGGACCACATGTTTAAAGTAACGTTTCAATTTCTCATGACAATGGATGTAATCCAGGTTGGAATGTGCTGCATATTCGACTTCACTGTTCAGTACACCCCTAACTTCCCTGCCAGACCTGCAGCGCCCAGGCTTCTCGGGCAACAAATATACATGGGCTGTTCAATCTGACGGTTCATCTCCCACAGAAGCACTGACTTCCACTCAGTCTTGTGGGAGCAGCATGGACCCATGGCCCCCATCCTCTCCAATACAACACAATGTGTTACAGAGTCAGTCAAGACAGAACCAAGGTAAAACGGGAAGTGGACAGATGCCTTTACTGTCTATATCCAGACCACGACTTGAACCATCTGCCAGAAAGCACACAAGTACAAGGTTATCTGCGTGAATATCAACTGGTATACCGCTCCCATTCCCCCCAACCCCCCACCACACCTAACGGCTAACCTAAAGTCAGCCATGGAAAGTATTGTGGTGAGCGGGACCTCATATGGGAAGGAGAAATACTGGTGACCTGCTCGGCAGGGGGCGACACACAACAATATGTACTTCCTCCATGTGAAGAAAACCTTGATACTCTGAATTCCTTTCGGTTATGGGTCACAACTTTGAATGTGCCTTTATTGAAAATGGTCTATGCTGGCCTTATTTCGTTTCTCTTTTTTTGAGAATGAATGTTCTGGTATTTTATTTGTCCTCTTTTTTCAATGTTGTTATGCCCCTTTCTGTCCTACACATATATAACCATTCCCAATTTTCTTTTTCCCAATTTTCCAAATTGAGGTTCTAAATAGTTGCCTCCAATCGGGATTTTGAAATCTGAGGCAATGCATTCCGCCTTTCATAGGAATCCATTGTCTATGCTTGAGGATATGGCAGGCTTCATAATTTATGTTTTGTGCAAAACAAAGAGCAAAGAAATAGTCTTAAGACATCTTAACACATCTTGCCAATGTGGCAAATTGCATGGAGGTTACTCAAGTGCACCTCCGTGCAATCGGTGGAGGGCCCCTTCACCTAACGACCACTTTTAAAGAAAATTACCCCCTGTAGGTTTTGGAGCTAAATACATTATAAATTAGTCTAAATCATTAACCAACCATAACAATAGTACATAATGGTGATAAGGCCCCAAATCATTGCTGTGATATAGTCACATAATGGTACTGTTTATCATGTTTACTTAAAACCTGCTTATGATTATGGCAGCATATTCCCATAAGTTTCCCTGAAAACAACAATGTATACACAAAAAATGTTTGTTCTTAGTATCACCACTCTGTTCACATTAAATGTTCCTAAATGTTGCAATGTCTTCCTAAGTTATGTTATTCTGACCCTCGAAAGCAGATGCCACAAAGATGCGTGTTCCTGTGGTGCGGCACTGCTTCTCTCTACCTTTGCAGGCCTTGAAGCCTACTGCATAATGAAAGGGTTGCTTAAAATGGGGTAGCGAACAAAGGGAATGGGCATGAGGACTAAGAAAGCTCTGAGGCGCAGGCTGATCTTGCGTTAACCAGAAAGTAGAGGGTAGGTTCCTTTGAATAGCTGCGGTTACATTTCCTGCAGAGGGTTGTAGGGCTCCCATATGGCTAGGAGTATTCTTTGATGAAACATTCCTGCGCACTCTGGCGATGGGCTATGAGTGGAAGGCTGTGACTACTGCAATGTTTAAGGGAGCAAACTGTGCAGCAATAGCAATGCCGTTTACCTGGCCATAGCCACAGGTGTGGCATTAAAGGTGGTTCTGGTCATTAGCAAGTGGTCACCTAGACTAAATGTGGTGGTGTAGCTGGGAAACAAACCTGTCCATATGCAGGCCATACAGACACCAGCCCTGTAAGGGTTCACATCTTCTCGGAGGAGCATAGTCACAGTAAAGCTGTGTGACTGGGGGGAACGAGCAGAGTAGGGTGTTTGAGAATGTGATGTATATCTCAACTCTATCGTCATATATTGGTTCTAAGGTGCATTGTGGCAGAGGCCTACCTCGATCAAAAGACCTCACATTCCATGAATAGCCACCAAGTGAGGTCCTACCTGAATACATTAGGACACTGATTGGAAGGAGGAAAGGGCTTAAGCCAGGTGATGCCATTGTGTACGTAAGGGTCTATTTTATTATATTGTGTGCTATGTAGTTGTGCACATGTATTGCATGGTTTAACCATGCCCTATGTAGGTGGTCCTCAAGCAACTACTGGAAGCCCTGAAATGGGCCAATAGAACAGTGTACCAGATGGTTATTTAAGGTTGCTAATTGTCTTTGGATTGCCAGAAAGATTAATTCCAACGCACATAACGCAGCTGTGACACAGCAACTGTAAAGCCCTCAAAATAAAGGTGAATAGGTGGTTTGTGCTTCGAGGATGATATCAAATCTGACCTTCCACTATCCTTATATCTTTTTTTTCTCCAGCATTGAAATTTTATAGATTCACATGTTGTTTGTCTGTTCCCCGTCATGCTGGGAATCCTCGATAACATTAGAGCAATTTACCTTTAAATGTTTTAACTGATTGCCAATTTAGCGCTCTGTTTGAGTCATTTTGGGCCATACAGCCCACAGCCAATTAGATAGGTCCCCTTAGCCCTGATGCACATTTCAGATTTTTTACTGCACGTTAAGTGTTGGGAGTGCTCAGGAAATCTCTATTCAGATATTCAATCATTTTGTTTATTTTTGAATCTTTTTTGTTTAAAATACCATCTTCTCTGCTGCTGTGTCACTTCTCGCCGGCCTGTGTCAACCTTCGGCCCATTCTGCCACCTCCGGGGTTGATGTACTGCTCAGTCCATTTGAGGCATCTAGGAGTTTGTAGATATCCTGACAGCCATGAGGAAGATGAGCCTGCTCGGCTTGGCACATTGAGAAAGTGTACATTGAGGATCTTCATGAACAATGCCTTCACTGTCTATATCCAGACCACAACTTGAGCCATCTGCCAGTCATTCTTGTCCAAAACCTGAAAGGATCATGACAGGAGGTTAGTTGCTTAAGTTATCGAGTGTGCTAGAGCCTCTGACTTAGCCTCTGTCCGAAGTTATGCCTCTGCCAGGCACAGCAGACCCTTGTAGCACACTCCCTCATCAAAGAGGTTGCAGTCCCATGAAAAATCTTCCCATGGAAAGAGGTCAAAAAAGGGACACGGATCACATGTTTGGGCTGCTCTTTTGTCGACGGTGTTGTTCATGTCTTCATCCATGCCTCTGGTCACCTTGGTGACTACTATGGTGACAAGAACACTGTCATCATCATTATCATCATCTCCTAAGCACTCTTTGGAGAAGCGCCATTTGTCCACAACTACAGCCCCTATGTCCTCTTCATCCTGGTCAAAGATTGTATCAATGGCCCACAGACAGCCCAAGTCCTTGTTGATGATGAAGATTACCCTCTTGATGATGCCATCAACCACTTCATCGATGGCCAAATCAGCTATGTCGATGACCAAAACAACTACAGATGTTCTGTTGGTCACCTTGTCAGTAACCAAGGCCACCTTGATTACACCAACTACCTTGTTATCTACTAGATACACTCCGTTGTCAAGCACATCCTCGACCTTGATGATGAGGAAGCCTGTTCAAAGGCCCATGATTTAATATTTTCCAAAATGAGTTGCAGTGGATCGGGACATCCTGTCAGCGAAGGATTTCCTCCCCAGACCAATACATGCTCCACCATTGTTTTCACTGGTGCCATATGTACTGCACCACCTATGGTCCCTTGTCCGACCATGACCTCTCCTGATCAACTGCTGCTGATTCTGACATGGATGTACCAAAGGGAGCATTTTCAGATGACAAGAAAGGTACTGTGACTCCTCTTGCTAATTATGCACCACCGGTCCCACCCAAGTTCTTCTCTACCTAAGCAAGGTCCTGCTCAAACTTCTCCAATAACAGACTCTACACAGACACTTGTCCAGGTTGGCATGCCTTCCAGACTTCACCTGGCCCCTGCACCCTCAGGCTCACAGGATGTGCATATGGATATCTTGTCCACACTACAGAGGCTGATTTCAGAGATTCAGCAACAGCTCCCCGCTCCACAGTTGCCTTCTCCAGCATAACCCTGTGCTTTTCCTTTGAAGGAAGGTTTGTTTTCTCTGCCACCCTCTGGACCACCATTCAAGGGGCCCCACTTTTGCCACTAGCTGCCCACACAGATATGGACACCAAAGCTGATGAATATCCGACTGACAGTTCTACAGGCTCTCCCTCTATGGATGAGTTTGGTGATCTGGTACCATGTGACAGCCAGCCAGCAGAGACCCACCCTGATGAAATTGGGTCCTTTTGTGATCTCACGTCACAAGCAGTGAAGCTATTTGGTCTTCTCCCAGAGAAGGAGAAAAATTAGGATTTCCTATACCAAAGGTGGGAATCAGCCAGAAAATCAGTGGTAGCTATTCAAGTGTTGGAAGATATTTGGGAGGAGGGCCTTCTAGACATGAGAAATCCATGCTCAGCTCCACTCAAGAAAGATCGCTTTGAGAAGAAGTACTATGTCTGGGATTCACCACCAAAATGCCTAGACTACACAGCCCTGCCTAGACTCAGTCATCTCTGCAGCCACCCATAAGCATCTGCCAACCCTTCATCCCGTTGCATGGTGCCCCCCCGAAAAATAAAGAAAATCAACTGGTTGCTTTTGGCAAGAGGGTCATCTCTACTGCCACTACAACAATCAAGGCGGCTAACTGTTTGGGCATCTTCTCCTCCTACGGCTGGGAGATCTGGTTTAAGCTGTGGCCAATCCTTGACTTTCTTCCTGACAATAATCGGGGTGAGGCACTTGCACTTCTGCATGAGGGAGAAGCAGCATCTGATCATGCCATCTTTATTGCTGTGGACATTGCACACACAATTCCACCATATGGGTAACAATCCAGTGTTACGGCATCAAGGTTGGCTTAAGGCCACCAACTTCTGTCCCTAGGTCCAGCTCAAGGTTGTTGACATGCCATTTGATGGCATAGATCTATTTGGCAAGAAGTTGGATGAAAACCTGCAGGCCATCAAGGCCGATACCAAAACAGTTAATTAGTTGGGTAGCCTGCAACAGTGATGCCTGTCCTTCCGCTCAGGAAAATCAGGATTTTCAAGGAATTCAAGGGATTATAGATCCTCTTACCATCCACAGATGTCCTGAGTCGGCACTACCCAAGAGGGCTACAAGGGAAGATCATAAGCTTATTGAGGAAACCAGTGATGATGCAGCATTTACTCCAGAAGCCATGTGCCAAATGAGGCAGACCAGGCTCCATACCTGACCGTGCACTTTGATACCCCAGTGCAAGGGTCGGCTTTCCAACTTTGCCCCAAGGTTGAAATCCATCACTACTGACAAACGGGTGTTCTCTATTATTCAACTCAGCCATACGCTGGAGTTCATTGGGCTTCTCCCATTCATTCCTCTCATTCCAAAAGTGGAAACACACCTTCCAATACTCCTACATGAGTTGCAGTCCTGCCTAAAAAAGGGGCGATCACAGTCGTACCAGCTTATCTGCGGGGCACCGTAGTATAATCCAGATACTTTCTGGCTACGAAAAAGCCAGGAGGCTGGAGACCTATAATAGACCAAAAAAGACTCAACAAGTTCCTCATGTCTCAAACTTTTCACATGGTGATGCTCCAGAACATCTTGAGCCAGCTGAGAGAAGGGAATTTTCTAGACCCTAGGACATGTACTTCCATATCCCCATCCATCGGGGTCAAATACGGTTTCTCAGATTCAAGGATGCAAGAAAACACTACCAATTCAGGGTCCATTCAGGGTCCTGCCCTTTGACTAAAGTCAGCACCAAAGAGACCAGTAGAGAGAGAGAGAGTGGAGGATGGGGATAGGAGAGTGGTGTTGCACAGCATGGGGGTATGTGAAGCAGGAGGATAGTGAGGAGAACAAGTAAAATAGGAAAAGGCGTGGTGGGTGCTAACAGTTGCAATATGGTTTTGGGTGGGGCATGTGTAGGCAGATCAGAGGCAGGATGTCAGTGTTGGTGGTAACACTTCTGTTCAATCACTTGGCCATTGGTGATCAGAAGTAGACACCTCAGGCCAATAACAACCGCATTATAGACTGAGGGCTGGTAGCAACCAAGTTACAGAGTCACTAGGCCGGTAGCAACCACAACACAGATTTATTAGGCAAATAGCCGGCACAAAAGAGACTCAGTAGGCCAGTAGTGACCACAAACCAGACTTAATAAGCTGCTAGTGACCATGTAACAGACTAAGTAGGCCAGTTGTGATCAAGTTAAGAAGAAAGGAGCCCATAAGTAACCTCCATACAGACTTATTGGCTGGTAGCAATCCAAATACAGGCTCAGTAATCCTTGAGTGAGCATGTTTTCGATTATGTACACCAGTAGCAACAAATCTATAGGCTACGTAGGTTAATAGCAACCACAATACAGAATCAGACTCAGAAGACTGGTAATGACCAAATTACAGAATTAGCCGACAGGTAGTATTCAAGTTACAGACTGAGTAGGCTAGAAGCAACCACAAAACTGACACAGCGTCCCACTAGTGACCACTAAACAATAACGTGTGATGCTGAGGCCATGACTTAAAAATATAATCTATTAAAATTTGAGAACTACTACCCCTGACATATACATTTACCATACAACCTTCTCATTATTAGCCATTTTAGTCAAATTAGTTTTAATAACCTTCCAATAAGACAAAGAAGCCAACACTAGGAAGACTTGCACCCCAGCCCTAATTTTCATCCACAAACTCTCCTTTGAAAGTTCTGTTGTATGATGAACAAATAGGACATACATCGTTTTATCACTCAAATCTTGAACCTGTACACGTTCCACAAAAATATGCTTTACAGTTTTAAATCAAGTAGAGTTTCCTATACAAGCTCCCAAGACCTCTAAAGTATCCAGGTCATTCAGACCGAGTAATATAAATTTGCATCACAGATTCTTGTATGGAAGTATTTTAATTTATTTTCGTATTGCATTGTGTCGTTGTAATACTTTATCATACTCTAGGAGTGACCATTTTATATTTAAAGATTCATATAATTTATTTCTATAGTATTGTAACAAATTTCCATCTGTTATGGGGAAATATCAATGTTTTTAAAGAAACGTAGAAGTTCTAATAAATGGCTTCTGCCATGAAAGTCATCACTGCTTGAACAGGCACACATTTAGACAGTGTTCTGTGCTTCCCACACTTGTGTTGCTGTTTTGTATCCTGATGGGCCTGCCAACCTTTGGGTATATCATTACCATGCCCAACATCCATATATAAGCCACTCCCTGTAAACATTCTGTTGGGCATCAGCAATTGGCATGGCAGCAGCATATCTCTCACTCCATGATGAGTGCATCCTGGGCAATTCATTGCCTGTTATGGATGCAGAGGCATTGGCTTGCAAACCACAGGCGCCAGCTCAGGGTAGGTTTTAGGAGTCAGACCCAAAGAATGGGAGATGTGTGCTCCACCAAGCCAAGAGGGTTAGAAGGTAGGAAGAATCTGCAGCAACATGGCCTGACCCATAGTCCACTGCATCCTCTACTTCTGAGGGGCGAGGGGTGGGCTGTGACCTCTGTGTTGCTTACTCACGAGGGACGGTGCACAGAGCAAGAACAGATGTGCCTAGTTACTCACCTCTTAGTTGTCTGTGCCGCAGAACTCAAGAGTCCCAGACCAAGACCTGAGTTCCCATTGTTAATTCCTGCTTCTATCGAATGTTTGGTTTTAGACAATATTAGCCTTCGTTGTTGTTCCTCCTTTATACTAGCGATCAATTGTGCACATGTTCTCCAAAGAAGTCTACATGGAAAACCCTTGCCAAAATATCATAGAGTCGTATCCTCCTCATAGTTTTTATCTCATGATACTTGATTTGACATGCCGAAATAGGCTTTGATACAAACAAAACACGGGACGAACCACTGTCATTGTAATAGCACCTAGTTACAATGGGCAACCTATTTCATTCTGACTGGCTAAAATTAGAAGCATTTGAGAAACAAAAGGTGAATGAAATGTCAAAACATATCATTAAATTCATAACGAGTCGAACACATGAAATATATACAGGAATAAAAAAAGTTTTGTTTTGCAACATATAAATCATAAACTTTTCCACTCAATGGGCCTCACTATAAGTTTGCTGGTACGCGGTACCAGTAAGCTTGCCGGTACTGATGTTACCGGACCGGCAAACTACAGGTTCTGCTCGTGGGTGCCTTCCCGCCTGCCAGGGCTGACCTGGTGGGTGTACCGGCACCCGCGAGCAGAGCATGTCGGATGCACCGGCACCATTCTAAACGTAATGACCGAGTATTTGCCCATTCTCGGGTGCCGGAAATCAAATGATACCAGCGGCAGCCGTGCCTGGTACTCCGGCACGGCTACCGCTGGTATTGTAATGAGCCCCAATGTTCCATTCCCATGAATTTGGAGTAGACAAAAGGAATAAGTCCAACCGTCACGTGTTTCAACGCAAGGGAGATGATGGTTGTTCCTACTCACATGTCTGACATTCAACAAACGTGAAATTGCAAATGATGGTATAGGTATAATTACAAATAACAGTATTTTTGTTGTTCTCATGTGGCTTCATCGAGTGTATTGCTTTGGGTTTCACGTCTCATGAGGAACTATATGACAAAAATAGAAAGTAACAAAGTTCACTAATTTTGTGCAGTGTCAAAGTCCCATGGGTGTTGTGTCTCTATTCCTAGACTAGTGTGAGAAGATGATAAAAGGATACACATGCAGTCTGCTAATTGCTGCTCCAGGGGGCCGAATCAGCAAAGGGGAAAATTGCATCCCACTTATGCAATCATTGATATCAATGGCTGATCCTGGGGGTGTCCAATGGAACTATGTTCTATATTATTTTGTTTCATAGGTACACTACTGTGAGCTAGTGGTTCCAGCATAGTAGCTATCTACAGATTCTCAATTTGTCTGAAGGAGCAGAGTATAAGGGGTTTACAGGCACTAGGGGATTGACCCTGATCTAGTGGGTAAGAACTGTATTTGTGCTGCATGGTTGTGTTGTCTTGTTATTACAGTAAGGGGATCCACACCTTGTAACTGTTCAGAAAACGATATTGTAGTGGGGGATGGTGGGATGTGGAGGATTAGTCAGGCACTAGGAGACTCACCCAGCTCTCATGAGTCAGCTCCAGTCTTTAAGTGTTGATGCTTGTACCTGTAGAGATCACGATATGATGTATGACTCGAAATGTCACCCTAAAAGATATTACAATAATATTTAATTCTGGACTGTCACCCGCCTATATTTTATCAATCAGTGTGCAGTAATAGTGGTTATTTCCTATAATAATAGTTAGGTCATAGAGTGCAGTTACTTCACTGCCTGTTTGCAGTTATTAAAGGACACTGAAAGAAAGAGAACTTCCTCCTGTGGTAAGTTGTGATATTCTTTATTGTCCATGGTCTGCCATGCTTCCGGGATCAGAAAGACGTTAGGGATGATAGGAAACGAAAACGACAAGTACACGAGTAAGGACACTGGCCTTCCCCACACCCATCAACCAGCCACTCTCACTACAAAGTCCTAACCATCACACAGGGAACCCTGGTTCCACCACGTTCCACAAGGAAGCTCTGACATCATAAAAACCACTCAAGCAAACAGGACACATTACTACACTTCTCCCTCATTTCAACATTACACAACGTTAGAAATGTCTGAAAAAACTGAGTAATTCCCTCTTTTTTGTTAATGAGGGGCCTGTCTCATGAGACAAAAAAATATATCAACAAAGAAGTGTTGAGAACAGGCTGCCCCACCCTTCCACACATGAGTGGATGATAACAGCTCCAGAAAATAAATATTGTACAAGATTATTCGACAAAGCACATGGTCAGGCAAGTTTTTTAATTAATTAAAAATATATTTTTTTCAGAGCTAGTATCAAAAAACAATTATCCAACATTAACATGCACATAGCACAGCATTTAGTAATGCGTCACGACAACCACCGGAGGCGGCTGTATTCCATGACCTATTTCGAGGGTATGATAAGCATAATGTATATACCCTGTGTTAAGTGGGGCTAGTAACAGTGTGGCAAATCTGACACTTAACAGGTCGACACATTGTGTTTCTGGCTCAGGGGGCAGACTGTGTCTTGCATCGTTTCAGAATATAATTTATCCCTCTAAACCTTTCTTCAGGGCACGCAGCACAAGGCGATGTAAAACTGTTTGATTCACCAATTATGGAGGACGTCTCAGGGAAGACGCTACAAACAAAAACATAGTAAATATTAAAATCTGATCTTTGGGAGTACCATTGTGTATACAACATGTGTACTGCACCCACCTTTCATTGCTTCTGTGTGTCTTGGGCAATGAGAACGGAGACCAGCACTGTTAACATTCTTTGACTTACATCAACACGTAGCAGACCTCCCCTACAAAGCGGCCGACAAATGTAAGAGAAAACCAGGCTATGGAAGAACTAAAGGAACAAACCTTCTACCAGGCCAACTGGTCCAACAAAATGCCAGGACCAATTGGGACATACAAAAAGAGTATCATGATACACCACTCCCTCCTTACACACCATCAAACAGCAGCAACACCCACCAACCTGGAAAAGGGACAAAAAGCTCCTTGCAAACTCAACCATCCTACAGGTATACCACTGAGGACCAAAAACAAAAAAATGCTCAGCCGCCTGTCCCGAGCTGCCCCTCAGGACCCCAGGCCTCCCACACCTAAGTGTACCATGCTCAAAAAGAAGAACCACTAACTAACCATCCAAACCAAAAATGCACCAACACCTTACACCCCAGGCTGCCCCCCAGAGCCTCAGGCCTGCCACGCCTGAGCACAAACCGCTCAACTTAGAGCAAACTACACTGCACCAACCACACCCTATCGAAGGACCAACTTAATCACCTGCACCCTGACACCGCAACAGCATAAACTGACACAAATGGCCTTTGGTAGATTTCACTAACATCTTGCACCCTTAGATCAACAACTGCTTCCAAATGCGTGGAAACATAAGTTCTTCACAATAAAATGAACGCTTTGACGGAACACATTACCAACCTTAAATTTAATTGAAGGAAGGTTATGGGACAAAACCAAGATAACAACTAAGACAAAAGACCAAAACACCCCGACAACCAGTTAGAACACATCACGAGGTTGGGCACCCATCACAAAAAGCGTCATTCCTCAAACCAGACACCCACTCCAAATAGAACATCCCCGTAAAACACACACGCCTCTAAATAACAGAGAAAATCACACACACCTCAAAATGGAAACCCGCCCCAAAATCGACAGGGCACCTCGCCTTGAGCCAAGGTGATAATGATACATTGCCAAAAGCATACTCTCAAACATAACCCCTTCTCCGATTTCACGGGGTATAAGTCATATAATGCACCTTAACGAATAATGCACCTAAATCTCAAATGAACCCCGTCCGGACATAACAGCTTAGCTTAAATACAACTTCCCACTTCACTCCACGACATGTAAATGATACAATGCACTCAAATCTCATAACACCAAAATGCATGAACAATGCACCCAAATCTCATAACGCCTCAATGCATGCAACTCCTTAACATGCGCCACGGAGTGCTCTAATGGATGCACCCAGAAACCCCTTTTTGATTTCTCTCAGCACGTCAAAACCTACGTCACAACACATAATGCGTACACCATTTGCGGACCATAAAACATCAGCAGCAAACTGCATGAAAATGTGCAGTCACCCGCGTTAAAAGCACTTTCTTCACAGAAAAACCCACCTGCCACTCACACATGATCTTCCAAATAAATTAGGCACTTGTATATGAACATTGACCTCTGTACAGCCAATAAAAACATTGGTAGCTAAATACATTTATATACTTTTGTACCAAAAGTATCAACCCTCATGTCCATGAATGGAGGCACTAAAAAGGATACTTTACCCAAGCCATACACCCTCATGTCCATTAATGGATGCACTATGCAGGAAATAATGTTCTGCACGTATCCACATTTCAATAAATAACCACCACCCACATGTCCAAAGATGGATGCACCTGGAAACTTCTTTTTATTTCAATTCCCTGCTGTCCTAATACTGTATTAATAAACCGATAATACGACAATCATAACGATCGATCATCAGAACACTGTCCTGAAGGTAGACAATAACTCGATATTCAATACTACCAAGGAATCCTAAAAGGGCATTGAAGGCCACAACACAAACACATTAACAAGAAACGAACAACGGCCTTAAAAACAACATATCTCTACCACCCGAAAAAAAAGACCTAACCATGTACAACGTGGGCCACAACACAGACACAACAACATTATTCTTATTACAGGCCCGGATACACTTACCGCTAAATTTGACGCTAACCAGGATCAAGTTCTGCTGGATTCCAGAAGCTCCCCAAACCAAGATCCAGGATTCCAAAAACAATCGAAATGTCATGAGCCTTCAGAAATTGCCCCTCACTCAGAGGACACACCACGCTACTCCCCTTGCTCGATGCCCTCCTCATCAGGGACTCCTGATCTTCATTTGTCTCTTGTCTGATGATGCAAACATCTTCATCCTCAATGCTGCATTGTTCAAAATAAGTACTTAAACGATACCCCACACTTCAGACACATCATGTACTCTTCCTTGAAGACATCACCTCCAGGACACTGTGCACCGGACAAGATCCACAGGGGCACTAACGGCCATCCACGTGACATCACAGACACACTCTACTCTCCTGTGACATCAACATTGGTTAAAAAAACACAGAGTTGGAAGGTTGTACTTCCATGAATGCTGGAGGATGATCCAGCAGCTCTCTGGAAACAGTTACCTCTGCATGGCACGCCTCCCATTCCCTGCTCCCTCTCTCCTGAGCTGCCCAGCCCCTGGGAGGAAGATGGGGAAGCCATGGAGAGTGATGAGCACGTCCTAGCCCATGCTGAAAAGACACACCACCAGACTGGAATGGAGACAAGGCCTCTCTCTGCCACCATATGTGAACTGCCCACCGACTGCATGGACATGGATGAGTCTCTCTGGCAGACTCGCAAACTGCTCCCGCACCCTGCTGAAGGAGGAACTCTTTTGCATGCACCCACCGGCGGGGGCCTCAAAACTTTCTTTGTATGTCGCCAGACCGCCTTGCGCTCCATTGGCTGGACACAGCAATATTGGCTAGCTGCACTGCACCCTTGTGCCATCTGGGTGTGGGGAAGACTCCCAGGGCAGTGTCCTCAATCTGCTGCACCCGCTCAGCAGCACTGGCATGGAAATCCCCAACTTCGACCTACCATCTAATCCTCGTCTCCAGTGAAAGAAAGAGAACCTCCTCCTCTGGTAAGTTGTGATATTCTTTATTGTCCATGGTCTGCCATGCTTCCGGGATCAATAGACGTTAGGGATAGTAGGAAACGAAGATGACAAGTGCACGATTAAGGACACTGGACTTCCCCAAACCCATCAACCAGCCACTCTCACTACAAAGTTCCAACCATCACTCACATAACCCTGGTGCCACCACATTACACAAGGAAGCTCTGACATCATAACAAACACTCAAACACACAGGACACATTACTACAGACACAATGGCAAAGGGCACATATGTCTTTCAATTTGATTCCCAATTGGCCCGAATGCAAACAAACGAAAGAAAAAGAAAAGGAGAAGGGGTGTCCTTACAGCTGGTTATGCAATCTAGCTAGTTAATATACTGATATGTTTGTATGCTTTTAAAAGGGACTTGAAAGTGTCCTGTTGTTCCCTCTCTCAGGCAGAATCAATAGCTTACAAGCTGCTTTAGTGCGATCATGCACGGTTCTATCCTCAGCCTCCAAGACAGGAAGGCAACTTAGGAGCCATGTTGTGGCTGATATTCTTATATCAGAGATTTTACAGAGTTTTTGTAAAAGGGGGAGGGAGGGCTTAGGCGCATGACATCTTAGCTCTGATGCCATCACGTGCAATGATGTTCAGGTAGGAACATATACACAGTCCATGTGTCGGCCACGTTTACATATGTAATTGTTGTTTTGAATAATAAAACACCGTATTTATCTATATAATATAGTGTGATGAAAAAATGTGAAACATATTGTGTGGGCAGGTGGCGCATACAGTTAAGGTTAATACAGAAATTACTATTAGTCCTGTTGTCTAACAAAGTTAGTATTGGTGCACAACTCGGTCTCTGGGTATGTGCCTATGCAGATTGAATACTGTAGTCCAGTGGATCTAGCATGGAGAGGAAAGTCTGCCTAAATATATATTGCTGACCAACTGAAACAAAATATGAGTTACAGTGCCATTCAGACCTCCCTCAATTCAAGGTTTAGGTTGAGTAATCACATTTGTTCAGGTCCTGGCATATGTTAGTTTGGCCTGATCATTCAGGTTCCCTCAGATAGCCTTAGTGACTGCCATCCAATAGATTTCTCTCTGCCTCAGTTTCTTGGTCAAATACACTTTTCTTCATGATGTTAGCATTCTCGCAATGATTTTCCATCAGAGTTCCTCTACTTGACGCTCCCTGTCCCTAGAGTGATCAACAATTTTGTTGCACATGGTGCCTGTCCTTAGGCAGGGTCAGTGTTCATTCAGGCGGGTAGAGACTTTGTGTGTTGTGCAACCTATATACATTATATTACCCAGGCAGTTGAGGGCATATATTACATTTCTGGCATTACAGTTAGAGTGGAATCTGAGTTTCCATTTAATTTTGTCCATTCACTCGGGTAGTGTCCCAAAATCTGTGGTTAATGCCAGAGTTCTGTCAAAGTCAGGTCATATGGTTCTGAATATGTTTTGACTAGTCATTGGTATAGGTTTCTCCCTTTCTTGAATGCAAATATGGGAATTTTGTCAATTAGAGAATCTTGGTGGATAATGGACCAATGTAGTGACACATGTTATCTTGTCAGATTGCTCCTTTCTATCCTTATTTCAGAGCAATAGGTTTCTATGTATTTTATTGTCCTTTTATAGGCATCCGGTATGATCTTCTTAGGGTATCCCATGTTGTTTGTGCTGCCATTTCCCAGCTTTAGTAGGAATCAGTATGGCCAAACACAGGAGACAGTTCATGCTTGGAGTGTTAGTCAAACCTATTGAACTGCCAAGTTTTCAACAGTCGCATGAATGCTGGGTAGAAGGGCCCATTTCTTAAGTGTTGAGGTAAGGAGTTCCACAAGGTGGGGGCTGTGGTGCCGAAACTAACCCTTTCTGCTCTGGCTAGTTTAAAACGTGGAACAGCTAGGGTGAGCTGGTCAGAGGAGCGGAGTGAGCAACAGTGCTGTTTCTTTGTGATGCAATGGTTCAAGTACATGCGGGATTAATTGTAGATGCATCAGTGTGCTATATTTAAAGTTTTGAACTCAATCTGGGCTCAGAGTTGCCCAGAGGAGCTTTGTTTTGAAGCAGCTGTAGCTTAGCTAGATTGGATGGGGATGTGCCCTTGAATAGGACACTACAATAGTCTAGTTTGCTCAGGATAATGGCTCTGGAGAGCGTGAAGCAGTTGTTGGGGCTCAGGAATTGTCTGCTTAATGAGTTAAGTTTGGCGGTGTGGGAAGTTGAGGATGCCAGAGCATAGACATGCCTCATCATGGTTAATTCTGCATCAAGGTAAACTCCCAGGGTTTTGGTATGTTTGAGGACAGGGATGGTAGAGCGGTCAATGGCAAAGGAGGTTTAAGAGGGGTTGAGAGCTTTGAGGCGAGCGGGAGAGCCTACAATAAGTACCTCCTGTCTTCTCATCATTGAGGCAAATGTTATGGGTAGCCATCCAAGAGTGAATGAAGCAGAATACTTTGTTAATGGTGTTTAATTCATTAGTGAAGTTGCCAGAAAGGGAGATGAGAATTTGCATGTTGTTTACAAAGTTGGTGTAGGTGATGCCTAGGGTGTCAGGTATGTCAAAGAGGGGTTAAGTGAATGTATTGTAGAGGGCCGGGGAAAGGCAAAAGCTTTGTGGGACAACAAGAGGGACGGGGATAGGGTCGGATAGGGTCACATTGTACTATGAGAATTGAAATAACTAGCAGTGGTCACATCTGCAGGGGCTCACAAGGCACTGGGGTTGGTTTCCATGGCCACGCGTAGGCCCGTACACTTTCAAACCCATAATTAAAAAATTATCAAGTATAGCTAACCATCCTATCAATTATATTAAAATAAATTGTATTCGCTGGTAAATAGCCTGTAATGCCAGAATATATATGATATGAAACACAATCTATTGCTTAAAATCATTCAATTCGCAAATTTAAGTTGGCGCAGAGCTTACCCAAAAAATAGATAATAGCACTGTACATTAAAAAGACAAGAAAAAAGAAAATAGAAAGGCAAACATCAATGACATTGCCGAGATCAATGCATTTGCAAAATGTATATCAAAATAACATACTGATATGCCAATATTTAAAAAGGGCATTTCAAAGCCTTTTCACTCTGAATGATACATTTTGCATTTAAATATATTCACATCATGTTTTATTAAGCTGAAAGCTGTGAATAAATCATAACATATATTGAAGTTGATTTTAAATCAAGAGGCATGTGAAATATATACATGTCTCACATTTTTGTCATAGGTCCTGGAGATTCAGAAATACTTGGAAGCAAATGACCTGCCATGCTGGACAGACCTAAGTGTGCGTGGACAATCTAGAATGAGCTCCCGCGGCTCCATTTCTGTTCCTGTAACACCCTCACAAGAGTTTAAGAGTACCATTCAAAGAAGTATGAAGGTACAGTGTTTATTTATTTATGTATCTGCGTGTGTTTTTGTTTGTTTGAAATGTATACCTATTCATGTTCTTCACAAATTGTACAGCAGAACCTGTCTGCTATTGATCTGGTACAACTCAGAGGTGGCCAACTCATTGCCAACTCATTGCGCCTGGATCCCTCCATTTGTTGTGGCATTTGTGACATTTTTATGTTGAGGAGCACACGTAACCCCTATACTAGGTCCCCCTCTGCCGGTTCCCCATCCCCCAAAAACCCAAAGAAATTAAATAAAAATATATTCTAAACCCGCACACCCCCTCAAAATGCCTCCCAAAATGAGGCAAAACGCAATAAGTTGGCCCCTTTGAATTGGGCCAGTACTGTCTGGTTTAGGAGGTTACATATGATGTTTATGGGGCCCTGGAAATAACCTCAACCAGTGTGTAGTTTAGTGGAGTAAGATACATGTGTGCATAGTATGTATCCAAGCATGTAATACATATGTTTAGTGTTTGAAGCATATTCTGATTCCACGCTGATCTGTGATAGAATAATTACTGGTTCTATTAAGTTTGCGCTCAGGCCAATTTTGCCAAGACCTTTTTTCCCAGGTCCGGTTTGACTCTGGGGGCAATGTAATTCTGTTCCCCTGATCCCATCCCTGACCTTCCTGTTCTGTGGAGGATAACACTGCATCCATTCCCTGTTTTCCCCTCACTCCCTTTTCTCCCCACCTCTGCCATTCTCTTGTGCTGGGACAACCAGCATCCCCCGATCTGCCTTTTTTGTCTCATGAACACATGCCCCCTCTTCGCTTTCTCCCATGCCCCTCTCCCTTATGAAAACCCACCTACCACTCCCCCAACCCACCCCTTAACTCTTGCTGCTCACTGTTCCTCACCAACCTCTTCCTGTGTCTTCCCTTAATGCAGGACATGCTCACGTGACAATCTCGACAGGCCAAAGTGTAAACAAAGCAGCCTGTCGGAAAATAGCCTGCAGGAAGAGTGGGCATCATATAGTTACTTTGTGTAATGCTTAGTTCAATGGTGTTGAAAGAGAAATAGGCCAAGATTAGATCAGACCAGTTTGAGCAAGCCTGTGAAGTCTATATTCCCGCCCCCACCATCAAATTGCGTTTAGTCTATAGCAAAACACCACCATGCAAGCCCTTTCGGCAGGTGCATGGGCAGAGTGGTGGGCCGGGGACAGGTCTTCCCACTTCTTTATCGGGGTATCATGAATTACCCTTCAAAACTGATTCTTGTAGGGGCCAAGGGGCCATTTGCACAAATATAACCATCCATAAACCAGTATGGCGAATATGCTAGTCTCAATAAACTGTTAACAAAGGTTTTATTGAAAGACTCCAATATGCCTGTGAACGCAAAGTTGCTCTATTAATATTTTCTCTGATGTGTCCCCACCAAAATAGTTTAGAAGAAAATGCAATGCAAGTCATAACATTTCTATAATTTGAGATTATAACTAAACTGCATTCATTCCATCCCCAGGCCAGGTTAAGGTCCCCAGTGAAGCAAGGGCCATTACAGAGGGCTCAGTTAATTTGAGGCCTGTGAAGCCAGACAGTTCGGGATTTACCGCTATTACACATCACAACTGAAAATGTCAAATTCTTGAGGGGAAAAACAGCCTAATGGTAGCCCGTAATCTGCTTTTGCCCAATAAAACAACATTAAATATGGTCACAAAAAAGGAACGCTAAGGGACCAGGGTGCTAATAACATGCTTGCCTTTCGCCAGCCCATTATTAGCACCCTCCCCCTTCCCATTGAGCCGTATGGGGTCTCGAATGAGAATGGGGAATGGTTTGTTCAATGGGGACTTACCGGTTCCACCAGGGTCAGAATGCACCGGTATGACCCCATTGAACAAGACCGAACTCGGACACCGTATGGGAGGCAACCATGGTGCTAATAGCACCATGGCTTCCGCCCATCTCGTAATGAGGCCCTATGTTTTCTTGATGTTGAGATTGGAATAGCAGGTAATGGTGTCACAGCCAATATCTTTCATAAAATGACTGAAGTGAACAGCACCCTACATTATCGTAACTACCAACCAATTCATCCCAGTTACAATTTACCCTGTAGTCAATTTCTAGGACCGAGAGAGATAATCTCAGATGAGACGACCATTGAATCAGAATGTGACAAATTGGCAGAAAGATATGAGCAAAGGGGTTATCCTGTAGACGCGGTTAATATTGCCACACTCAAAGCACATCAAAAGGAGCAGTACGGTATTTTAGCCCCCAAACCTAAAAGCAAGTGACACCATTTCTATACTGTATGAAATATTCCAGCCACAGTAAACATGTGACCAGACTACTGAAGAAGAATTGGAGACTCATTCAACTCGATCCTCAAGTGGGTATAGTTTTTCCCAATCCCCCAATGATTGCCTATAAGAGGCACAGACACATTAAAACAGACCAACCTGTCTCACACAAACGCAAACATTGGACCTTTCCATGTCTAAGTTGTAACAACTGCAATAACATCTTCAAGGGTACAGACGTTGCGCTATGAAGGGCATGCATGTATTATTTCAAAGCATCAATCAGCGAATGAATGGCTTAATTGCATCTGATAAAGGCTACTGATGTAAAAACGTTCTTAACCAAGTGTGCGCTGAGCCATTTGTTTCATAAACCGTTGTCTCTTTCCATCTGAGGTCCTGTGTAGGCATGCACATGTATAGGAAATATAAAGAAGGACAAACAGAGCAGGTTTATTTTCTGTTGGTATTCATTTCAGAAAACATGAAAACAACGGAACTTAAGCCTGGTAGGTGATGGCACACCTGATGGAAGGGCAGGCCAGGCAGCAAAGAAGGTCCTCATTCAATCTGCATCCCACAGAATGACTTATTTAGTGTCAATACATACATTTGCTTATTTTCATGTTGCCTTTCACTCCAATGCATGTGTGTTTGAAGCACCTTTATGAATGGACACAACTATGAAATGAGAATAATCATGGTGCCTGATGTTTAGGAACAACACATAGTGCTTAGAAATATTGCCAGCTTAGCCGTTGCTATAAAAGCGGCTTAAAAAAATAGCTAAGAGAAATTGTCAGCAAAATCATGCAAAATGTGCAGAATGGCATCTGAAAATGTCTCAAAGGCCCTTAAACCTACCAGTCTGGTCAGAATGCACTGAGCCCTAGTCACCAGACAATCAGCTTGACTCTGCTCTTTATTGCAAACCACGTTCACACGTTGCTTGCCACTGCTGTGGCTCTGCTGGCATGTGAACACGTTGTGTTATTATGCCAATGAAATGCTGCCTGTTTTGTCTTGCCCTTGGAACGTAGCTCAGACCTGCTTGGTGTGGAGCCAGGGCTGCCAGCAGGTGTCTAGAAACACAACCAGTCCTCATCAAAGGGCCATTCTATAACCTTCACACTGCAGGGCACTGTAATAATTTGTTTTTTTTTTCCCTTTAACAAACTTAGCTAACTTCTTACCTAAATGTGTCATTTTAGAAGCACATTATTTTAACTCTGAATAGTGGAAACTATTTGTGATGACACAACATCAAAAAAGTTCTTTAACAACTAAACAGTCCCCTGTATTACGTTCCCCATTCGTTTAGATGGTGTATGTTTACAATATCGATGTAACCAATCCCTGCTATATTTCCAATAATTTCCAATCAAATTTGAGTCATTTCAAGTAACTTGCACGGCGAACACTCGCACATCATCCATTGCTTAGTAGTTGTATGCCCAGAGGTATCTTTTACTTTGTTTTAAAATTGTTTCACATTGGCCCTTATTACTAATGTGGCGGAAAGGCAACAACGGTGCCAGTAGTGCTAGTGGCGCCGTTGTTATCTCTACGCCACATTACGAGTTCTGCTTGCCAGTGCCGGACTGCACGCATGGTCTGACCAGGCATGCAGACCGGCACCCGCGAGCAGAACTCGTGATTGCACCGGCACCGTTATTAATGGTGCTGGTGCAACCATGCTCCCGACCCCCATTCTGCCCCATGGGGCAGAATGGGGATCGGGAGGCCGGCCATACCGGCACCCACGAATGGCCAATTACCAGCCCATTCATCTTGTAATGGGCCGGTAATGGACCCTTTCTTTTCTCTCTTTATACCTCCCTTCTCACCGCTGTCATCTCTTCCTTCGGCATCTCTCACCACTTCTATGCTGATGACACCTAACTCTTCCTCTCCTTCTCTTCCTTCAATGCTGACCTCCACCACACTCTTTCTTCTTGCCTCACGGCCATAAAAAACTGGAAGTACTTTCCCCCTTCCAATCTCCCCATCTCGTCCCACGCCCGCAATCTTGGCCTCCACCTTGTTTCACGTTTGTAAATAAGCTTCTTTAAATTTTGTATCTTGTTACTCTGTAAAGCGCTTTGGCGTAAAGCACTATATAAATTCAATAAACATAAACATAAACATTCACGGGTGCCTAGCTACCGCCAAACTCGTAATGAGGCTCATTGTCTTTATCGTGCCTGCACATCATCGCATCAAGACCCATACAT
Organism: Ambystoma mexicanum; assembly: GCF_040938575.1. NCBI lineage: Eukaryota > Metazoa > Chordata > Amphibia > Caudata > Ambystomatidae > Ambystoma > Ambystoma mexicanum. The sequence goes on along the minus strand of NC_090933.1, from coordinate 550,577,112 downwards.
TTGGTTATTCCCATTAATCCAAACACATTTACACCAGTGTTTTGCTTTAACTTTGCAGGGTGCAGTACCATAATATAATTCAATGTGGCTATCTTCCATTCATATCAGAAGTGTCCGTTATTCCAGACGTGTGGTGTAGTTTTTACCAGTTCACTTTTTCACATACGTAGGAGTCTGGGATATCCGTTCTCAAGTTGCTCAATGGGATTAGAAGCGAGCCCACACTTTGCTTTTTTTTGTTTGTTTTGGTTCTTCTGTGGCACTGAAACTGCGTCCTACAAGTTGAAACCATTGGCATGCGAAGTAAAGATAGGAGAACGATGCGATTTTAGGAGGGACTGACAACCTGTTAGTGACTTTTGGTTATTTACCAATCCTTTGACAGGCCCTGGCCATGTTAGTCTGTATGGCCATTCCCACCCATTTCCTGACCCTCCCAATCTAAAGTCACACTGGGATATCTGTGTGCCAGCGGTATCAAGGAGTGATATCAGACTTCGGTGAAGGGCCTGCGAGTGTTAAGTGATGGTTGTTGTACCCTTGAGGGATGTCAGTCTTGGGTTGACAAAGTTATTTATAAAATAACACTGTCCTATAAGACAACCACAATTTACTCATATGAAAAACAGCAAGCTTTTCAGCTAGTTTGCATACCTGTAGTGCATTACTGTGTGGCTCTGATCCAGAGGTGAGCGTCCGGTGATGGGTTCTTGGTGGGTTTTTTGGGGGCATTTTTAGCTGAAATGCCCATTCTACTATCACACTGCAGGTAGAAGGGGTTGTTTATAGCTTTTTCAAACCATCCATAATATTGATCGTGAGTGTTATTTCAAAGCAGTCTCCTGTTATTGGTTTTATATCCTTCTAAATGTGCTACTCTTGTGATAAAATGTTCTAACCAGGTGTGCCTTTGGCCATTTGATGTATACACGGTACCTGTGCCCTTGCATATGAAGCCCTAACAACCACACACATTGACAATGCCAGATGTGTTGGATTGTGTATTGGCATTAGTGAGGCACTGCTCAGATATTCACACCATTTTCTGTTGCAGCCTTATGGCTAGGGCCGTCGCAAGGTAGTACCACTATCATAATGCCTGGCAAATGCCTTTCCAATGCCAACAAACAAGCCCAAACTGTTGTCTTTGCCAATGCTTTTTTCTTTTTGCTTCCTCTTCACATCTCTCAGTACAGTGATTCTTCGGCAATTTCTGGTGCCTCTCTGACAGTTTTAGATGAGCTCATCGCAGAGCAGGCTCTTCATTCTGAGAGCATAGTGGTTACATTAACGCTGAGTGGGCAGATCATTACTGTGAATGGCTTTGAGAAACAGGAGACAAATCTGGCCCAGCTATACATGGATATGTACTTAATGTAAGTATCCTAGACATTAGAATGCCTGGCATGCCAGCGAGTGGAGACTCAGGAACAATCAGGGCCTGCTGGAGCCATTCACTCTCTGATGCAACCCCAGGTGGTGGTAAATGGCAGATTTCCCAGTACTCATCAATATTCTCTTAGCGGACAGTAAGGGTCAGACATATTCTATACTAGATAGAAATCCCCAGCAACACCCAGAACACGAAAAGGTGCCTCATCAGCATAGGATAAGAAAGGTTAATACCATGTATGTGAGACCTATGGGAAGATGGAGGGGAGAAAAGCTCATTAGACCAAACACCCCCTCTGACATGAGAATGAGAAAATGAGAGTATTGCTGAATGTGTTGCAGTCAGTTTGAAATTCTGCGTGTGGAGAAGGATTCCAAGATCACTGATTGTCGGTTCAGCACAACACAGAATGGTCTGCAAACACAAGCCAAACGCAAAGGGTGTAGCAATAGCAGATATGGCAAATGGACTCTTGCACAAATGCAGAATGCTGTTTTTTCATTTGATCACGCAGACTGGCAGATGACAGAGCCAATTACCTTTGAACATGGTATGGAAAATACCAGATCCTCCTGCCTGACTTTAACATGATGGGCGCGCACAGGGGGCGAGCCAATTGTTAAGCTCACTCCCACCACTTAGATAAGAATGAGGAAGTTACACACACACATAGGGAGGAGATGGGGAATGGGAGCAAAAGTCAATCAAATTCTTGGAAGCATAGACGAGAACAGACCAATATTCAGAGTCCTTGCTGTCAAAACTACCTTTCTGCTTAAAATATGAAAGGAGGTCCACATCTTCTAGCTGTGTGGAGGTGAGAGCTAGTAGGAACAGTGAGACTTTTAGAGGTTCATAGATCATGGAAATTAACATAGTGCTTCAACCTGTAGTAGACTATCATTGACAAGGTAACATGAAAAACAAGCAAAAACATTTCTATGAACAACTAAATGAGCAGAAGTTGTCAAGCAAATGTGTATAGTACATGAAGAAAAAAATGAAATAGATCATTAGATAAAAAAACAGCACAGATACTAAGATAAAGAGAGTTTTCAATATGTATTGACAGTATTTACAAGACTCACTGCCCATTAACCAAGTGACACACCTCAGTAGCTTTTGTTTATGTTAAGGTGGGCTTGGCAGTGTGCAGCAGGCAGTTTGCACTGGGCAGTTCCCTGTTGTTCCTGCAGGCTCGTGTAAGCTCTAGCATGTCCCAGCTCAGTTTCAATCCTGGAGTCTGCAGCGATTATGATACTTTGCATTTCTGTGGTCTGGCACCTTGGCGTCCTTCAGCCATGAGTCCACATAAGTGCCAGCTCCACCTGGTGTCTTGAGTAAGCGAGCAGGCCATCGAGTGAGTAGTAATTGTACCACAATTGTTTGCGAATACAAAGAGGATTTAGGTCTGCACACACCATTTCTAAGGGCTGTGTCATTGCTTAAAACCACCCCTACTCCTACTTTATGACCAATGACCTACCAGTATTCTCAGGCAAAAATGTGATTGGATTGGGGAGGTTATCACTTTCAAACAAATGACTTGTGAGCTACTATTATTTGTCGCATTGCACATTTCATTAGTTCCGTCAGTATGAGAATAAGCAGTAGATACTAGAATTGAATACCAAAAGAACATTGAATAGTCTATCATTGAACAATTTAGTTGATGTAAGTGACATAGTTGCTCTTTATACAAATATATTATAGATTATGACCAGCAACTGACCATATGTTGCTGGCAGTTTCCACTACTTGGTTAATCCAGTGGTAGGGTCAGGGAGCCAGATTATGGTTGACCTGGAGCCAGTAGGGCCTTTCCAACCCTAGAATATTTAGTTGTTTTAAAATATCCTTACTGTATGAAAGGTTGGAATTAAGTTGAGAGTCTGCAAATTATGTTATTGCTCAGAACACATTTTCTACTTTGACTACCAAAAAGACATTTCTAAAATGTTGGTGAGTGGAAGAGACGAAGACTTAAGAAACAGCTCTTCAGATAGTTGTTTACTTTATAAACTGGGCAGCTAAAGACTTTATATTTTGCACCTGTCCTGTTGATTCCCATTTGGATCCCAGAAATGTCGGCCTTGCGTGTGTCAAGACTATCAGATCATGAAGACGAACATTCCAGGACAAGGGAAGCTCAGAAAAAATACCCCCAAAGGATTTCTGCAAGGGTAATTTAGGAAATGAAAAAGACCACTTGAAACAATACTAAATTGGGAGAGAGTCTGTCCAAAAAGGAGAACAGATATTTTTAATTCCAGTAAAGGTATATAGCGAATAGTAAATCTGAGTTTGTTCAGCAAAGAGAAGATCCTCTTGTTTATGTTTTAATGTATAGCACTTTATGATATGTTTGATCCTCTACAATTGCTTTCCGATTAAAGTAATAGGTGAAGGGAAAAGAAAATTAGATGTGCTAAAAAAAACTAGAAATATCAACATTAACTGGATTCAAACCCTCGCGTCTAGGGCACCTATGCTAAAAAAATAGCTCCAATTGGGGGAAACGCAAATGCAATAGAACAATGAGCGTTTACCTCAAAGCAATTGCAAATGTGAAAGCTAACTTAAGTTAGAAGATAACTCAGCCTAAGAACTGTACAGCTTGCACAGATGTAATTAGAAAATTTGAGTTGCAGACGGAAATGGTGATAGATCTTAAATTAAAACAATCAGCAATAAAGCTATAGCAAAGAGGCTAAAGGAATTATATCTACAACCTGCTAAAATGCAGGTGAAAGAGTTCTCAACTGAGAAAATGAGCATCACTCTAAACAATAAAGGCATTGCCTCAGCTGAAGATTTACTTTCTGTCATGTGATTAACAAAAACTAAAGATTGTGCCATTTCAGCTGGCATGCCAAGGCAGGAAACATGGAACAATGTAGGGATGGATGGAGGTAACAGCAAAGTCGTGTCTTATAGGGAATTCTTAAACCATCTAAAACGTTTTTTGTTATGACAAACATCTAAATACTCCCAGCCGGAGAAAGAAAATGCAAAGAGATGTTAGCACACAAGTGCCACCATTGGCTGAGACATGTCAAATGCTTCTGTTATATCTTGGGAGCTGTGACGATTCACTACATGTCATCACTTCTCCCGAAGCAGTAACCCCTTCCCATGAGGCTAGGGATGTGAAGACGCTACCCAATAGTCCCACAGGGACTGGTATGATAAGGGAGGATCTCATGTGGACGGACTCCACCGGCAGGATGAAGAACGGCCATCTAAGGTGTAGCTCTTATAGACATCCCCACACACTCTAGCCTATTCTTCCTCTGGCATGATTTTACCAGGTTATGAGGTCCCAAATCCCCCTGTGCAGAGCGAGGGAAAAAGCTATGCTATTCCAATTGTATGTAATTTAATGTTTGGTGTTGGTGAATTCTAACTTGATCGGTGAAGCTGAATTTTCATTGCCAGGGGTTGGCAGCAAAGATGAGGGGTCCTTGGTTACAAAATCAATCCCCTTTGTTTAACATGTTCTCCCCCTTGAAATTACTAGCAGATGCGCTGGTAAGTTAAAACGGTCAACAGCGCACAGTCGAGGCTACCTCTCCCTTCAAATCCCAGGTAGTGCAAATGAACCTACAGTGGGCTAAGATGTATTTTTCTTAGCCATTCATCATCGAACTAAATGGTTATGCTACTGTTAAAACACAATGGGCCTCATTACGACCCTGGCGCTAAGGGGTCTGCGCCAGCGTTAGCTGCGCGGACCCCTTACCGCCAACTACGAGTTCCTGGAGCGCCATGGTCATTTTTCCGCCCGCTTTTTGCGGGCGGAAAAATCCATGGCGCTCTGGGACCTTGGTGTTAATTACGCCACCGTATTTTACGGTGGCGTAATTAACTCCTTCCCCACTCCCATTGAGCCCTATGGGGCCGAAATGGGAATGGGGAAGGGTAAATGCGTCAATGGGGACTTACCGCCCCGCCGACCTCGGAATGGGGCGGTAAGTCCGCCATCCGCCATGGCGTAAAGGGACTTTGCGCCATGGCCGGAAAGTCCGTCGATGGCGGAAAAAATCCGCCAGGGTCGTAATGAGGGCCAATGTATTTTGAATAAAGTCTCACATTAAAAAACAAACAACAACTTGAAGTGTAAATCACAGCACAAGAACATTTGGTTCTAAAAGGGTGAGGTTAGTAACAGCAAGTGATTTTATGTGCTGCAAACAGTAACATCCCATTACATCTGGACAGATGGTATTACATCTGGAGTGGGCATCCCAGCTGTAACTGTTGGGAGATTGTGAAAATAACTAGCAGTGCGGAGAAAGCTCATATGGCCTTAGGATTTGTGGTGAAGGAGGTGTGAGAATAATAGAGCTCAATAAGGGAACTGAAACTAGAACGGGTTACCTTTAACATGGAGGTTGGGGAAAAGTGTCCCTGAGGGTGGGCTACCTGAAAGTTGGGAGCAGCCAGCCAATTGTGCGCCTGGAGATGGCTGATCCTGAGGTCTATGCAAAGAGGGATGAGTCAGAAGGAGTATATCTATCCCACATTCATCCAGCCGGTCCCCCAGGTCCAGCGTTGTAACTCCCATTTCTTCCCGACAAATGTTGCAAGAGTTTTCGGTCAGCATAAGGAGTCCAGGGGAAGGTCTGATTAATAAAGTATGTCACTGGTTAGGTGGAAGAGGGGTTGCTTACCAATCATTAGGGATGATATAGTTTGGTTTTCATGTCTAGGGACTTCATTAGAGTGGAGTTAACATCTAATCGATTGAGGCTGCTGGCCATGGAGCAGAGGACCATGCCTCCCAGTTCCCTGGAGATACTGCTGAGCTTGAATTCACCTTCACTGCCATCTATCCCTCCAGTAACCACCCCCTCCTCCCGTCTGCTATAGGTGGCACCCCCAGCAGAGTGGGTTGGTTTACTGCAGTTAATTCGAAAGCAAGTCCACATATTATGTGCACTTCCAGCAATATAACAGGGGATCCGAAGCTGGGACCCATTGGAACCCACTGTTTTGCCCAAGCCTGCTATCAGGCACAGATTGAGTGCTTTAGCTGTGTGCCTACCTGTCGGATCACTGGGGTACTGTAGGGATGGGACAACATTGTTATTTTTTTTATCCCTACATTAAAGGGGAGGGTTCCCCAGTGGTGGATTAAACCTTTGGGTTAGTGTCAATTTGTATACGTCAATATGTAAGCACCCTACTGACTCAAAGGACTACATGGAATTACACATGAGGTGCCCCAATGGGACTAATGTTTTGCTTGACACCCTGTATAATTGGTAGGGTAATGCCGCTGGCCTTTCTTTGTTCTTAGTTTTGGAGAAAAGGGTTGTTCAGTGGAGGGAAAATCAAGAGTCCGACACAAATCATCAAAATGGGGATTTGAATATCCAGTTCGACCCTCTGGAAAGAATGATGGGGCTCGCTGATGAAGAAGATGTAAGGTGGGGCGTAGAAGAGTTTTATTTATTTATTCATTTATCTTTAAATGTATTTTAGCATGCAAATCCCTCAGGCATCTAGGCGCTAGTTACAGGAATACATGATGCTGGTCATGATACAAAAGAACTGCATGAAAATAGCATATTGTGTGTGTACACAGACTGGGAAAACCTCGCCTCATGTTACAGGAGGCAACCTAAGGCAGAAAGAGAGTCAAGTATGTGTGGTTTCACAGACAGGCAAAGCCTCACCTCATGTTATGAGGGGCTACATCAGGCAGCAAGAGAGTCAGGTAGGTATTGTTTTACAGACTGAAAAAGTCTTGCCTCATGTTACAGGGGGCTACCTCAGGCAGCAAGAGGGTCATGTAGGTATTGTTTCACAGACTGGAAAAGCCTTTCCTCATGTTACAGGGGGCTATATGAGGCTGAAAGAGGGTCAGGTAGGTATGGTGGGGTTGAATCTCAAGTTAAGGTGGAGTTAATGCGAGAAGGTAAACATGGTCTCAAAACCATTAATGTCTTAATAACCACAGTACCGTAATAGCTATAAGTGCGATGATTAATCAGATATGCAGTGGCTAGGTGCAAGATTTACCTAAAGCATTTAGAGTATGGACACAGGAAATGAGTTTTAACGAGCAGCTGAATGCAACATAGAGATAAAGGCACTTCCTGGCAGAGAGAAATGTTTCACTAGAGCTGCAAAAGACAATAGGTAACAGGTGCAAGTGCACAGTGCTGGCCAGGACAGGGAGAGCGACTAGTCAAGAGGAGGAGCGAGAATCTTGGTCTCTGTTTACCAGGACAGGAAGTGCTTGATCTGAAGTTGTAAGAAGACAGGAATAGTGTTGTCCATGATCTGACATGCTCAGACAGGAGCCTTAGTGAGGGCCTTCGGGAGAGGGACAGGCATCGCCTGCCGGCTATGGGCATCCAGTCTTCAATTAGCCTAGTCAATCCTGGGGCTGGGTGGTGGTCTTTGGGCCTCCATAGACCAGGCAGAAATATCTGAGACAGCCATGATGGAAAGGCCACAACAGGATGCCAACAATTGAGCTTACAAGCTCTGCAGTGCAGCAAGCAATCTCCTCTGAGGTGAATGGGGGGACAGAAAATGAGGGATGGAAAAACAGGAAATGAGTGCGGGCCTCGGGAGAAGGGCCGGTATCGCCTGCCAGCTATGGGCATCCAGCCTTCAATTAGCGCAGCCAATCCAGGGGCTGGGAGGCGTTCTTAGGGCCTCCATAGACCAGGCAGCAACATCTGAGGCAAACTGGTGGCCATGATGTAAAGGCCACGCCAGGATGCTAACAATGGTGCTCACAGGTTCTGCGGTGCATCAAGAAATCTCCTCTGAGGTAGAGGGGAACAGAGAATGAGGGACGACAAAACGGTCCATGAGAGGGGGCATCGGGAGAGGGCTGGCATCGCCTGCCAGCAATGGGCATCAAGTCTTCAATTAGCCCGGCCAATCCAGGGGCTGGGAGGCGGTCTTTGGGCCTCCAAAGACCAGGCAGCAACAACCGAGGCAACCTGGTGGCCATGATGGAAAGGCCACACCGGGATGCTAACAATGGAGCTCATGGGCTACACTGATGGCAGTATGCCAAAAGAGGAAATATAGAAATGCTGAAGTGGCAGCCAGGGTGTTCTTGTCCTTCGGCCTTAGGGTGTGCAATGGCCAGCCAGCATGACTTTTGGTAACCCATACTAAAGGTAATCTGATTGATTATATTTTGGTGAACATTCAATCATGGAAATATCTACAGGACTATAGGTTGCTAAGAAGACCAGAAAGTGATCATGACCCAGTTGTAGTGATAGTGTCAGTGACCCAGGGCCTCATTACTAGGCTGGCGGTAGCCATGCCTGTAATTCAGGCATGCTGCCGCTGCTATTCTTTTTTTTCTGGCTCCCAGAAATGGGCAATTACCAGGTCATTATGGCCTTCCCGGGCCCGGTATTTGCCCATTCATGGGCGCCAGAAAAAATTCTTCCCCATTCCCATTTGAGCCCCATAGGGCTCAATGGGAATGGGGAGGTTAGATGCACCGGCACCGTTTGTAACAGTGCCGGTGCATCCGACGTGCTGTGCTCACGGGTGCCTTTCATTCCGCCAGGCCAGGTCAGGTCATGCTCCCAAGAGTTCAAGAGTGAGCCCAATGGTTCAAGTACCGTAATAGTATGTGTAGAGAAGTGCACAGGGCCTCAGGCGGCTGGTTTATTGCACCCAACAGTGTGCTCACTGGTTGCACGTACTTCAATACTATGTGTACAGAAGTGGAAAGGGCCTCAGGCGGCAGGCTTATGTGTGTGGGTTGTGGCCAGTGTACAGATTGTTGAGTGCATGGCTGTATTATGCTGTGGTGATTGTGACCAGCTACTACAGTCTTGGGTGCATGGCCAGAGACCATGCACCCAAGAGACTGCCCACTGCCTACAAGTAGTGTAATAGTATGTGTACAGAAGTGGACAGGGTGTGTGGCAGGTGGCTTGTTGGAGTGCTCCAAGATTCTAGGGTGTATGATAGTCTATGCAGTGGGTGGTAAGTGTGTTCAGCTACTACGCTCCAGGGTGCTTGCCATTTCTGTGTAAAAAAAGAGAAATCATTTGTACTAGTATTACACACAGAACACACTGTCCAGTTATAGGAACAAATGTAGTGTACTTAACACTTTATAGTACAGTTCTGCTCTCAGTACTTTGCACTTGTCCCGCTGACAGTTGCTTCTCAGTTTGTATGTAAAGCAGCACTGAGGTAATACTTTTGGAGGCACAGGTTATTTTTTGTAATTCACTTATGTGTTGTTCTTCAAACATGTTCAGTGTCTTTGCTGTACGCTACAACAATGTAAGATAACCCCTGAGCTTCTGGGCAGTGTGGATGCTCTCCAGGTCCGTGAACAGTTGCATAGTCTGCGGACTTTGCGGTTATCAGCATTGGGTCAGGGGGTTCAGTATGTTGTATGGTATATCTATACAAATTAAGGGTATCCTGGTGAAAACCCATGAAATTCAGTGAAAAGACTTTGTTAAAGGGAAGTTATGGTTAAGTTACGCTAATAAAAACATATCAAATTCAGTGAAAACACTTTGTTAAAGGGACGTTATAGTTACTTTGCACTAACAAAAACCTATCCATATTATGGTTACAAGTAAAATTGAAAAACTCCAGAAATTCTCCAGTTGTGGTAAACTAAGCTAAGCTAAGCTAAACTAAGATGACACACATTCTCCTATCACATTGCATGAGTTGAGCCACTCTCACACAACCTTATCCCGTCCACCACTGTGCCTCAGCACAATGTGCAGACTAGATAGACTCAGAGCTCGCACTCTACCTATAGAACTCAACACTCGACCCACGCCCACGGCATCTAGAAATGACAGACTAGGCTCCCGCTCCATCCACATGCACACCCCATCATCAAACTCTCTATCACACCTACACATTCACAAATCAACCACACTACCACTATATCTACCACTCCAAACTTAGCCCCCACCCTATCCATCACAAACACCAAAAACACACCCACACCACACATCAAATGTGCCCTCTTAAACGTGCGCTCCCTCCCAGCTCACGCTTTAGAAATCCACGATCTCATAACCAACAATAACCTTGACATACTTGCCACAGAAACTTGGCTACACAAAGCTTCCGGCCCGCCATCGCTCTTGCACTCCCTCCAGGCTTCACCATACTCAGACAAGACAGACTAGCTTGAGTGGGTGATGGAGCAGCACTCATCTTCAAAGAGAGCCTCGCGCTGAGACTTACCAGTCACCCCTCGACCGGCAACTCAGACATTCTGTTTGCCAAACTTGCACTGTCCTCCAACAACACCATCATCATTAATGTCATATACCGCCCCCCAGGTCTCTCCCCAGATTTTCAGGGACACCTCATCCACCGACTGAGCCACAATATCAAAAGCTCCACCAAGACCCTTCTACTTCGAGACCTAAATCTAGGATTCAATGACTCTAAAGATAAAGCTGCTGATACCCTTACTAAGGAACTTACTGACCTACGATTCACCCAAAAAGTAAAAAATCCCACGCACTCCAAAGGCTGCACCCTAGACTGAGTCGCAGACCACAACTGCCTCACCTCTATCACTTCCAATACAGCCATGCCATGGACCGATCACAACTGTGTTGAATTCACACTACCTATCACCAAAAACCTCAAAATTCTCACACCTGCCCCCGCAGCTCAAGTGAGAAGCTCAAAGAATCTCAATGAGAACAACCTCCGACCATACCTCAATATCCCCGAGATAGCCCCCCCTTTTCCAGTGATCCTAATACCCTAGCAGACATATACAAAGACACTCTCACCAAAGCCATTAATGCAATAGCACCTCTTGAATGCAAAAAACAAAAGAAATCACTGCACTCCAATTCTTGGTTCACTGAAGAACTCCAGTCCATGCGCTCCTGCAAAATAGAGACACTAAAAAATTGGCAAATTAATCCAAGTGACAGCACCAAAAATAGCTTTAACTTAATCTCTCACAAATACAAAACGGCCATCACCAAAGCCAAAGCCAGTGCATTTAATGCACGCATTTCAAATGCTAATTCCCACTTAAAGGAAATCTTCACTATCTTCAACGAGCTCATCTCGCCAACAACAAATGAAATCGTCAAAGATGAAGCCTGGTGTGCCAGTATTCAATCTGCCATGCTACTTAAAATCGATCTCCTCCAAAGAAAAATACAGGACCACTGCAAAGCTCTACCTCCTCATCCTGAGCCTAAGCAAACCAAAACAACCTCCGCCTCAATCAACTATACTAAACCCGTCTTCACCTTCAACAACATAACTGAACTAGACTTAATAAACCTCCTCAAAAACCTCAAACCCACTATGTACAAAGGGGGCATATGTCCTCCAAAGCTCATTAAGGACTGCAGAGATCGTTTCGCACCGCTCCTGATGGCCTTCATCAATGCATCCTTCAGAACAGGCATTATCCCAGACAGCCTCAAAGAGGTGTGGGTTCGCCCCCTTCTAAAAACACCTACTCTCGACCCTCTTCAACCAAATAACTACCAGCCAATAACCACGGTACCATTCCTCCTTAAGATACTGGATAAAGCTCCTAGCCAGATCTAACACTTCCTGGAAAACCACTCTATCCTAGGGACTAGGCAATCTGTTTTCTGTAAAGGACAAGACAAAGAAACAGCCTTGGTGGATATAAAGAATAAGATCACCAAAATCATGGATAAAGGCAAGGCAGCCCTTCTGTTACTACTAGACCGCTTAGCCGCCTTTGATCTGGTTGACCACAGGACCCTCGCATCTCACCTTACACACTCAGATAACTTCTCTAAAGAAGCAGCCCTCTGGATCACATCCTTCCTTGAAGGCAGAGCAATGAAGGTTTTCTCTAACATAGCCAATGCCACCTTACCACCATCCATTGGTGAGTCCCACAGGGTTCTTTCACAGCACATACCTACTCTATACAACTTGTTTACGAAGCCCATCTTCGACAAGCTTGACTCACTTGGTATCGCGTACACAAATTCCGCAGACGATACACAAAAACTCCTACCTCTCTCTGGCTCTTACCACAGGGATGCCGAGGCTCTTCACTCAATGTATTCCACCATCCAGGCTTGGATGGCAAACAATGGCCTCTGCCTCAACGGGGACAAGACAGAAATAATCATACTAGCCCAAAAAATACTCTAGCCAAATTGGATAAACTCTACGCCAATTTTACCATTGATAATACTATTATCCCTGTGTCCTCTGCTGTCAAGACCTTGGGTGTCTATCTGGACTCCATTCTGTCCATGACCACAAAGGTTAGCGCTATCAGATCCTCATCAGCACACACCACCAAACTCATAAACGCCATAAAACCCTACCTATCCAAACCCAATTGCCTATCAATAGCTAGAGCAACTATTGGAGCAAACGAGACTATTACAATGTCTTACTAGCAGGTACATCCGAAAAAAACTTAAACAGACTACAAGTCACACAGAACAATGCACTTCGTGCAGCATTAAGCATCCCCAAAAGGGAGCACATTTCTCAGGCCAGACAATCAGCTCAATGGCTCCCAGTCAAAGAGTGAATCAACATCAAGATACTCACCCGTACACACAAATGCCTCTCTCTCTCTGCACCATCCTACCTATCAGAGACAAATCACCAAATCCTCTTCTACCTGACCCACTAGGTCACAATACACTAACCAACTACACGTCCAACGAATTAACACGGCTAAAGATGGTGGCCTAGGCTTCCCATACATTGCTGCCAAATCCTGGAACGAACTACCCACAGACATCAGATCAGAAAACTCTTTCCTTGCATTCCAAAGAAAACTCAAAACCTTACTATCTGCTCCTTAAAATGCAACTGTCTTTCATGCCAACTCTCAACTGTTATTTATGCCAACTGTCACGTTAAGCTGTGTGTAACTCTGCAAACTGTAAATTTACATCTGTCTGTAACTAAAATGTGTCTGTAACAAGCGCCACAATGCATCCGGGTTGATGCGTGCTCTACAAATTCAAATAAATAAATAAATGAATAAGCATCCATAACTCGTGCCACCACCGTGCACTGCTAAGACTAACACCCATGACATCATGACATCACAAATGTCATTGATGGCATCAATGATAATCACTGGCAGCCGTAAGAAATTAGTTTATCATTTTGGTGTGGGTGGGAAAACTACTGGCTTCGTCCTGGAACAATTCCAAACATTTTTAAAGTGCAATCGAAAAAAGCCTATGAAAGAAGATGGGAGAGTGAAAGTCGTGTGAAATGTGTAAGTTGAATTAGATTGACTATGTATGTCTCAAGGAAGAACAAGCCTGGTTTTTAATACTACCTAGATAGAATGCAACCAAAATAGATGAGAACTCTTTACACCATCATAAACTATCTCACTACTTGTTCTCATCTTTATGTTACTGTACAGGCACTCTTCCTGGGAAGGCCTCCGCCATCTGTAAATGTGTTACTGCAAGTCATTTTGGTTGAAAATTGACATCTACAAATAAATACAAATACAGATGTGTATGCAATGACAGAGCATTTGGTGACGCACCAGCAATATTAACCTATTAAAGAGGAGATGAGTGAGTCTTGTTGACTATATATTGACTAATGTACAGTGAATGGCGATTGTGAAGGAATTAAATGTGGTAACAAGGTCAGAAAGTGATAATAACCCAGTGTTAATACAACATGATTTGGTTTTAAGAGTGGGACAAACAGAGCAAGATGTTCTTCTTGAATGTTCTAGTAATCAGAGGCAAATTGAATAAAAGACTATGGGCTTCATTATGAGTGTGGCGGAAAGGCAACAGCGGCGCCAGTAGTGCTACCGGTGCCGTTGTTACCTCTCCACCACACTACGAGTTCTGCTCGCCGGTGCCGGACTGCACGCCTGGTCTGACCATGCGTGCACACCGGCACCCGCAAGCAGAACTCATGATTGCACCAGCACCGTTATAAACGGTGCTGGTGCAACCATGCTCCCAACCCCCATTCTGCCCCATGGGCCATAATGGCACACGCGAATGGGCAATTACTGGGTCTGCCAAACTTGGCATGACACGGTTACTGCCCATTCGCGGGTGCTGGAAAAAAAAAACACTGGCGGCAGCTGAGCTCTTATTAAGGGCACGGCTACTGCCAGAGTTATAGTGAGGCCCTATGAAAGGAATAGAGACCCTATTTACATATTACACAAAGTTTAGATCCAGAACTACAAACTGTGTCCCCGAAATGATTGAACATCTGTTAGACACTTTCAATGGATTATCAAATATGATAAATCCTCTGATTAATCTGGCACACACAGTTAGTAAACAAGCCCGTAAACAAGAAACGTGGTTTTATTGTGAACATAGGTAAAACTAGTTGCAGTAAGTGTTGGCTCCCAGCAAGACGGGAAGGCTTCAGGTCCCAATTGGATTCATTTTGGTCCCATATTTAACATTATTATTCAGCACCATTAGTGAGTTATATGAAGTGACACATTCTTGCTGCATGGGTCAAATAAAACCTAGTTACAAAACAGGGTAAAGGGATGACCCAAGTAATTAAAGACCAATTTCTTTGATTGATTGTGCGAGTAAATTCTTTGGGAAAATATTGCTAGGAAGGCTGGTAGAGTTGATGTGGAAACAGCAGTTTTAAGTCCCATGCCAGCCATTTTTCATGCTGGCGTAAGCACAATTTACTAAGCTTTGGAACTTGAATTATTCATTTCAAATATGTACAAAAAGAAAGTATGTATACTCTTTATTTTGATCTTAAACTGACTTTTGACAGTCTTCTGAGATGTGAAATCTGCATATGTCTTTTTGACTATAGTATTCCTAAACCTTTACATACACTATTGATGGATTTATATAGTGGAAATTCAGTCGATGCTCGGTGGGGTCTAGGAGGCAAGAAAACATCAGCCCTCAAGGGTTCAAAATTGTTTTGGGCGATATGACTTAAGTTTTGTTCTCTTTTTATATAAATACATTATGCAACTCATTTCTTTATATAAATAAATCTTCCAATTCCATCCCCATCTCCTAAAACCACAGTAGGTTTGCAATTAAATTTGAGCTAAAAAAGGGAATGGAAATAATTAAGCAATATGACCCGAGCGGCGGGGGGATTACCGACTCAGGTAATGCCCCGGGGCACATAGTTATAGGCCCTGGGGCATTACCGGAGCATGATTTTTCAGCATGACATAGATTTGAGTATCGTTGTCATACAAATGGTAGCTAAGATTATTGTTAGAAAAGATTTAATAGAGGCCTGATGTAAATATTTAACAATAACAGGGAGAGGGAGGTTCCCTGTGGAACTCCACATAGAACAGGCAAGAAATCAGAGTAATAGGCTCCCATCCTTACTTATTGGGTTAATTCAATAGAAAAGAAATGAACGATTTTGATGATTCTTCAGACACCAGAGCAACTGTGGCCAATCTGGAGAGGAGAATATCAAAATCAACTTTATTGAAGGCTGCAGCATGACAAGCATGCTGTAATCACATTCATCGGCAGCCCTCAAAATATCATCCCAGACAGCCACAAAAGCGGTTTCAGTACCCTGGCAAGCCCTGAACCACCTGGATTGAAATGTGTTGAGGATGCCTTGTTCTTCAAGGCCATTTAGGAGTTGTAAGGAAACTATCTTCTCGAGAATCTTGGTGGGACATGCTAGGCCTGCAATGGGGGGTAGATATCAGGTTATGGTGTAATGATTTCTTTTAGCAAAGATGTTGAAAAGGATTTTTTGTGATCTATTGGCACGTGCCTTGAGCCAAAGAAGCCTTGACAAAAGCAGTGATGACATTTCATGGAAAACAGCATGCTGTTTAGCAAGACAGGCCAGAATGTGATCATAGTTATGATTTGTGGGCTTTAATTTTGAAATGAGAGTGCATGTTTCCTCAGAGGTAACTGGGGTGAAGGTGACATTAGGAGATGTCAATTCAGTAGATATAAAAGAGCCAGTATCTGACACAGGGAGTTGCATGTTGGAGAGTTGAGCATGTATGCACAGTCAGATGGGGCTGTAGGAATGTTGGAATTTTCCTAAATGAAAATGGTGGGAACCTGAATGCTATTCGGGATAGAGAAATGCAACTTTCTGGGCTTCTCATAATGTTACTATGGGATGGACGCGACAGTGGTCTAACATGAAGTGAAAGAGATCTTCTGGTTAGGTCCATGACATGTGGAAAGAAAGTAATTACATGCATCTGGAAGGTGAATACTCAACCCAAAGTGGGAGATCTTATAATAGAAATGAATTGCCCATGTCATCATTAATGGGTTATGTTTGAGAGAAGGAACCATGGAGAATGTATGTTAGGATTTGGAGAGAATTTGCCAGATGGCTGAGGAGAACAAACAACTGTACTGCTATCCAAGGCATCCTTGACAGGAGAGGTTTTTGTTGTCTTGGAGACTTGTTTCAAGTGTACCCTTTTCACCCTTTTCCTTTTTTTTTTGGTCCTTGTTATATATGTTGTGCTACTCTGTCCTTGTAAATGTGACCCCCTATGTCCTGTTGTTGTCTGTTTTGTTCAACTGATGTATATTTTTGGAAATGTCTACACATGTGTGTTAGATATGGTGTATATGTATCTCTCTCCCACTATACAATGTCATTTAAAAAGAAGAAATTATTGATTTCAGTGGGGGATGAGATAGAAAAAGCAATGTATTTTGATTACTCTGTGTTACAGTTGACCAGGGTTGGGATTTTGTGGAATACATAGTCTAACGCAATTTAACAGTTTGGATTTTAAGGGAACTTGTTCAGCAAAAATATGATTTGCCTACTCAATGGAAAATAGGGACAAGTGTAGCTACCATTGTGGTTTATAGGTTGCAGGTAATCCCTGCTGCCTTACATGGAGAGGACAGTTGGAGCCACAAAAACCTCTCAAACTGTCCATTACTGAAAATCTATTTTCCAGAAAGAAAAAAACCTTACGCCTACTAAAGAATAAATCAAATCCCACCACTAAGTTTGAACTAGACCCTCCAAGTATAGAGTGTATGCTTGGTATTAAACCACTGCAATATTTGACAAGGCTCAGGGCGATTCTATGTTCAGTGTGATACAAAGATGCTTGGATTTACATTTTACACACCCATCTAGTAAAATTGGTTTGCCTAGTCTTTGGAACAAATCACAGACTATTACTTTAAACACCAAGCAATTAGCAAAAGAAGCATTTTCCATCTGGGCCCGACACAACTCTCTATGGAGATGCTCAACCATTATCCTGGTAGAATTGTGTTTGGCCTCTGAGACAGATAGACATTTTAAAATGTATCTTGACATGATATATCCACCTTAAATGTGTAGTTTGCATAACAAATGACATGTTGGCATCCTACCCTTAACTGCAGCAAATACATCTTTGGAACCGTCAACAAATGACTGCTGTGAATTGTGTACAAGTATCTTATTTGATATTGTGTCATTTTGATTCGGATAACTTCATAATTGTGTCCCCCAGCTTTCAAGACCTTAGAGGTCTTTTCCTCAGGCATGACCTTTTCATGCTGACAGGAAACAATTGGATCCCTTTGAATTCACCAATGTTATCATCTAACAACCGATTGTATACCTTAGACCATGGCAAATGGTGAAAAGCATTCACATCTCTTTGCACAACCTAGTGCAAAAAAGTGTGTTGACCTGGAATGGCCAGATTTCACACACGTACTTTGCACTTTGCAGCTAAAAGCAGAAGCATTGCAAGAAGGGGACCACACTTCATGTACAGCTCGTGCTGGTAGTCTTCTCACTGCAAGTTAGACATTTTAAAAAGTACCTCTTATGTATTTTATGCTGTAATCTTTCTTTGTCATCGACTACATGACATCAATCTGTGTGCTATTTGAAATACTGTTGCATTTTGCATGCCATCTGGTAATATAACTGACTGGGTTAAGCAGTTTCAGCTTATATCTTTATGTAATTCTCCAATTTAAATTCTTGAATGGTAGATTCAGCCATTCTTAATTCTCTTTCCAATGAAGTCATTTTGAGTTGGTTTGTTATTACCACCTGCTACTTACAGCAGTGTTAACGTTCTCTGCAGTAGAACATGCAATATAAGACACTAGCTCTTATTGCAGCTTTTCACTTCAAGCACATAGTCTGCACATGCTAGTATCAGCAGTGTTTATTCATTTAAAGAGAGACTTGATAATAAATACTACAGAAATACATTTCTTTTACTGACTGAATTTTATTTCCTTTTTTAGGTTGCCTATGTTGTCCTGAGCTGTATCACGCCCAAGTACATTCAGTCAGACAACTGCCACAAAGACCTCAAGCTCGCAGATTCTCTACAAAAACCAGTTATCCCGATCCTGTTGCATTATTTGCTGTGGCCTCCAGAGGGAGCCCCTCCTCACATTCCCAAAATACTTCTCCGCCACTCACCTATTGATCTCAGCAATGACAGACTATTCTTCAGAAACATTGGCCTACTTGTCAACAAAATTAAACAGTTTGTCAAATATTAGTGAAACATTTTCAATATGCAACTATTATTTCTATCCCTATGGGGACGTGACTGATTTGTATTAATTGACTGACATTACAATACATATTTTGTAAACCATTATAATATAAAGAAAAAGCACTTTATGATATTTCTTATAGTGGCAGATAGATATCGGTTTACTTGTACACTGAGACTGACCCTATGTGTGATCTTCCCAAGCAATTCGTTTTACCTGGAAGACTGTGAAGAACGTCAGTGCATGTTTTATATTAGGTTAGCAATTTACCGTATAGCCGTATAGTAGAATGATGCAAACGTCCTATGTATTTGATATTCTTTTAGCTCACTCCTCTTTTTTATTGTAAAAAAAAGCAAATGTAATGAGTTATTGTTATTCCCGGCAGTACACTTTCATGACATCGTAGACAAACCGGATTTTCAGACCCAACATTTTTGCCACCGTTATTTAACATTTTTGGAAATCATGTTACAATATATACAATACATAATCATTTTCCTTGTCAAAGTGCCATATCATTAGTCTCTTGATCTTTCCAACCACTGCAATTTCAAGCGCAGTGGACTTTCAAGCGCAGTGGACTATGTTCAGAAATTTGCATATTGTTATGCTTACATAGCCCAACATTCAACCACTCAAACCCACAAATAGGATGTCCCTTTTAGTATATTGCCTTTTTGTTTATGATATGTTCTTCCTGTCCTTTGGTTGCATAATTTACCTTAAGTCCTATGTATGTCCTGTGTATTAACATATGTGACAGCCTGGAAGAAAAATAAAACTGCTATGTTTGCTTGACCAGAAGAGACTCTACTTAAAGGAGAGGCATAACTGTGAAATGAAGAGGGCCACTGTCTTTTAAGATGTCTGTCAATCAAATTGAATGAACATGATTAGATTGTGGGCCTGATCACGACTTTGGCGGTAACGCCGGCGGTATTACCACCAGCGGTATTAGCCCTACCGCTGAACTCCCTGGCGCTAATAGCGCCGGATCACGAGTTTGGCGGTAATATAATTCCCCATTCCCCATTGAGCCCATTCGGGAATGCCCCATTCCCCATTGGGCTCAAAATTTGCGCTCTTACTGCCGGCGGATTTCCCACCGGCGGTAATAGCGCAAATTCTCTGTGGATTTCCCCCAGCTCAGAGCTAGGGCGAAATCCGCCAAAGTCCTGATTTGGCGGACCCTTACATCCGTTTTGTTCTTTTAATGATATGCAACATAAGCCTTGTGTTCCATTTAGCATACATGTTCTAGCCAATCTAATTATGTGTAAATGAGAGTTAATAAATAATTGGTTCAAATGTAAACATATTGGCTGCCTATCAGGAGTGTAATGTATTTATATGGAAATGAAACAAATAGACTTTGTGTGTTTAAATACATTAATTAAAGGTGGTCCACAAGCTTTGCGTAGGGGAAGTCACAACAATTATACACCATCACAGGCAGCCTGTACACAAAAATGTAAAGAACATGTCTGCTTGAATATTTCTCACACACAAACATCCTTTGACATAACCAAATCTCTATATGTTTAATTCTAAATAGAAATGGTGATTCTAGAAATAATGATACAGCTTATCAGCCAGTGTGTTCAATTCTTTACATCTAAAACATTTCAAAATTACACAGGTTTGGCAGGCCCTCCCACAAGGCCCCCTCCATGCCCCGGCTGAATATCCTGCTTTTCTTTATTCATCCAGCTACTCCATGGGGACAGCTGCTTGCCTCCCACCCACCACCTGGAGCCTTCCTTTGCCTGCGTACACCACCTGCTGAAGAGGTAAAGCTCCCTGGGCCCGTGCACCTCGCACGCTCGATCATGCTCATTTTTCATTCATTTTTATGATTTATGTGTGCATTTTGCAGCACCTCAAGCTGTTACCGCGTGTGTGCTTTCTTTGTTGAAACTTTGCTGGCAAAGAGCCCCGGATACTTTTTCTCCCTTCTGTGCTCCGTGTGATTGCCATTTCCAAAATGGCCACTTTTGCCACTGCACTGGAGTGCCTGGGGCTCTTATCCTCCGTGACTCTAGATAGGCTGTTGCCTACTACATCTCAACCTATTGCAAGCTGGCAGGCTTGGCTGGCCCTCTTACAATGCCCACTCCTAGGGCCCCTGTCAGCTCCCTGTCTGCTTCAGGTATGCTTCCTACCCCCCCACAATTTCCTGTGATGCTATGTGTGCCACCACCCTCCCCCGGTCACCTGTGATGCTGTGTGTGCCCCCACCCCTCATCCTGGTTGCCTGTGATGCTGTGTGTGCCCCCACCCCCCTTGGTCGCTTGTGATGCTGTGTGTGCCCTCCACATGTCTCCCTGGTTGCCTGCGATGCTGTGTGTGCCCCTCACCCCCCCTGGTCACCTGTGATGCTGTGTGTGCCCCCCACCCCGGTCACCTGTGATGCTGTGTGTGCCCCCTGTCCCCCTGGTCACCTGTGATGCTGTGTGTGCCCCCAACCTCCACTGGTCACCTGTGATGCTGTGTGTGAACCCCACCCCCAGTCGCTCATGATGCTGTTTGTGCCCCCACCCCATTGGTTGCCTGGCCTGCAATGTTGTGTATGCCCTCAACCCCCCTCCCCCTGTTCATCTGTGGATCAGTGTGTGCCCTCACCTTGCACACTGGTCGAATCTCACATTTGTGTGCTGCTGCCACCCTGCAACATGGGGTAGGCACCATGTATTTGCCCATTGATTGATGTTTGCATCTGTGTGCTGCTGCCGCCCTGCAAAATGGGGTAGGCACCATGTATTTACCCATTGATTGACTTTCACATCTGTGTAATGTTGCTGCCCTGCAACATGAGATAGGCACCATGTATTTGCCCACTACTGGACCTTCGCACATGTGTGTTGCTGCTGCCGTGCAACAGGGGGTAGGCACCATGTATTTGCTCACTGCTGGACTTTTGCATCTGTGTGCTGCTGCCACCTTGCATCATGGGGTGGGCACCATGCATTTGCCTATAGCTGGAATTTCGCATCTGTGTGATACTGCCACCCTGCAACATGGGTTAGGAACACTGTATTTGCCTATTGCTGGACTTTCGCATCTGTGTGCTGCTACCGCCCTGCTACATGGGGTAGGAACCATGTATTTGCCCATTGATTGACGTTTGCATTTGTGTGCTGCTGCCGCCCTGCAACATGGGGTAGGCACCATGTATTTGCCCATTGATTGACTTCCACACCTGTGTAATGTTGCTGCCCTGCAACACGGGGTAGGCACCATGTATTTGCTTTCTGATTGGCTTTTGCATTTATTTGTTGCTGCCACACCGCAACATGGGGTAGGCACCAGGAATGTGCCCACTGATTTGACTTTGCATCTGTGCGCTGTTGCCGCCCAGCAACATGGGGTCAGGCCAAATGGATGCGATCACCACGTACTTCTCTCTTGCACTTGGCGTATGATGTATTTATTAACTTTTGCATTTTGCACGCTCCACAATGTAATACACCTCTTATGCTTCCTCTTCTGTAACCTAAACCACTTACTGTAACCATATTCTTAAGTTAAAAGCATCTAGATACCTCTGGGTTTTGTGCACTATATAAGTGCCAAATAAACAAATAAACAATCCTAAAGTTGCATTTACAAATGAATTAAAGAACTTTGATTTCCCCAATAAGACCAACAATATGTGAAAACTACTGTATAGAAAATTGCATATGCATGCATATATCTATATCCCTTTGCATCTATTAGTTCCCCCTAGTGTAAGTTGGGTCATGGGTTTCTAACTGTGCATGTAATTGAATACAGGGTATCATGCATTGCATACACATCTTCCAGGTTTGGGTTAGGGAAGCAGTGTTATCAATTTGGAATGCTCAGAATATTTTAAAACACCCATCCAACCTGGGAGAATGGTTTGATGATTTTATTAAACTGGCTTAACTGTCTCTCCCCTCACCAATGTAGAACCAATATGCAGTTTCAAGAATGAGGGCTATATGGGATTTACATTTTCATCATTTGTATGGGAATAGAAATAACACAATGAAACATGCTCTTATTTCCAATTCCTTATTTAGTAGCTATATACTTTACAGAATACACATTACCAATCAGATCTTCATCAGTCTATTATGAGGAGTCTTCATATCACAGCATAAAGTTAACAATTATTGTGAAAACACTTTCAATACAAATTCATGAGATTATAGTTTACAAAGGTTTGCACACAGACTGCATAAAATGCTTTCTGTACCACTGCACACACAGATCAAAATGCATTTTAGGTTGGATTGAAATGGCATCTCACTTGAATTTAAATGCAGTGAGAAACACTACATTTCCCATTTATTCAATGTATGTTGGTGTCACCTTCCAAAACCACCCCTCTTTCTGGGATTTAAGAAGATTTAACAACAAAAATACAAATAAAAAATATAAATTATGGCTATATAGCAAATATCTAATTTGGGAATCTGCCTGCTGTGACAAATCAGGAGTATTTGTCAGTTCTCCCTGTCAGAGGATAGGGAGATAAGCCAGCTCCGCAAGACCATCTTTAGAGGTCTGGGCAAGTGGGACCTCAGTGTGGGTGACTCCCTCTTTAGGGACAAGGATTCCCATTTCCAAAGGGACACTTTATCTGCATACATGGCACTGCATTGCATCCAAAACACTGTGCCCTCTTTCTGTTTGGCTGTAAATAAAGTGGAAACCAACACTGAAAATAAAGAAGATATCACTTTAGGAAGAAATGGCTATGAAAATGGGACAAGGAGGCCCAAACGCAGGAGAGTGAGCAATACTCAGGGGAAGCCCCTGACATCACAACGCCAAGGAGAGGCAGAGTTCAGTGCAGCCGCGGAACTCACGGTTCTTCGAGATGCAGGGAAGGCAATTCAGAGTCGTGGGAAGACCAGAGTAGCAGCCAGCGTGAAAACCGTTGCCAGGACGGAATCAGATGAACCGTCTGAAGAGGTGGCGTGAACACGTAGGTGGTTTGGTGGGCCTGTAACTCTCTTAACAATGCCATACCATGGATGATAGGAAGCAAGGAAACATTCCACCTGCCACCGTTTGGAGAACACAACAAAGTATAGAGAAGCTGAGACCAGAGCAACCGAGAAACTGAGAACAAAAAGTGAGGAGAGGAAATTGCCCAACCCAAGTATAAACTCAGGCTGATGCAGGTACAGGGGTGTGCCGGACGAGCAGGCAGCCACCGGAAGGGTGAATAATTAAGCAAAGAGACGATGATTGTGATACATGTTTTAATGGAAGAAAGAGTGAGTAGAACAAGATGTGACAAGAAAAAGGTTGTGAAGCCTTAGGAAAGTGGAAACAACTATTCTGGGGAAGAGAGAGAAACATCAAGAAGTGATTTTAAGAGAGACAATTGTTAATGAGTGGGGAGAACCCTGCAAGAAAAGTTGTGAAACAGATTGTGAGTTAGGAGTACAAAATGAAGTACATCAAGAAAGAACAAACTTGGTAAAGCCATCTCAGAGGCATGTTTTGCAAACTTACATAAAAACTTAAGAATTTAAGCACATTTCTTTCATACTCACGCCACGAGTATATATTATTATCACCTTGAGAATTACAAAAACGGTGTGGGATATACAATACTTTCGCAGCGTGTACTTTTTTTCAACAAGGTTCATATTTGCTTAATTCGTTTTCATATGTGAATACTATTTTAACCGTCACACACGGTAGAGATTTCATTAATGATTGCATTTTAGTACGCTTAAGGCGAGGAGCTGGTGTGACGGCATGGGTGACAGAAATGTACATTCACCTTGGAAAAGGTTTTGGCTGGGTGTTTGTTACTAAAAATCAATGAAATGTAAACATCCATCTTGCCAATCATATTCAGAAATAGAATATGAATTAGAGAAATGCAAACGCCCAAACTCGTTCAATAATTGCCCGAAAGGTCGTTGGAGAAACTGCAATTCCAGACACATGTGATGTCCAGTGCTTAAAGTGGGCCGGGGCCTGCCGGGGCTGGGCCCCGGCAGTCTCCAAAAAGTGGGACTGAGCCGGGGCCCTGCCGGGGCCCCCGTCCAACCGCAACATTGGCGGAATGCATTATCCCGTCGCGGCCGCAGCCGCGACGGGAGATGCGCCTGCCATGAAGTCAGGCGAGCCGACAGAAGTGGCAGCCAGCCACAGCAACGCTGTGACTGGCTGCCACTTCCGTCAGTCACAGTAACTGCATCTGGTGACCCCTCGCGCGAGAGGTCACCAGAGGCAGTTACTGTCCCTTTATTTCCCCAGGTCGCTGAGGTTTCTTTAACCCTCGGCGAACCTGGGGATTCCTCGACGTTTATAAAAGATGGCTTTGAAAGTACACATTTCAAGCCATCTTTTATAAAGCTTTGTCGACGGACAATTTTGTCCGTAGTCAAAGCTTTATAAAAGATGGCTTGAATTGTGTACTTTCAAAGCCATCTTTTATAAACCCGAAATCTTTTTTAAAAAAAAGATGGCCTGAAAACTAGGCAAACCGTAGGGTATGCACACAAATATATTTTAATTTTATATATTTGTGTGCGTAGCTTACTATGGTTTGTGTACTTTGCAAGCCATCTTTTATAAACGTAGAAATATGTTACATATCTCTATGTTTAGAAAAGATGGCTTGCATAGTACACAAACCATAGTAAGGTACGCACACAAATATATAACATTTATATATATTTGTGTGTATACCCTACGATTTGCCTACTTTTTAGGCCACGCCCCTCCCACAAGCCACGCCCCCAAATGAGGGCCCCCCCTCGATTTCTTACCCCACTTAAAGCCCTGGATGTTTCCTATGTGCCGGGCGTGTGAAGATGTGCAACAGTCGATGTGACTTCAATTTGTGCTTTTAAAAGAACGCAGGTTGAAGGACAACAGCCTCTCATTTCTCGCGAGGTTCCCACGGCTGATGTTTCCATATGAGAAATGTGAATACGGCGAACATTCAAGGACCCATGCACTTATAAACACAAACATTTTGGCAATATTGTTAACATTGTTAATGTGACTTAAGAAAGCGAACGAATCAGGCAACCGTGCCGGACTATTTTGGGTCTTTTGTTTGGGATGCAGCAACTGCATACAACGTGAGCGCCGACCCCCTCAACCCACCTACTGTTCACACGCCAAGCCTTAGCTAATGATCGGTTTAAGGGCCGGCAGTGACTGACGCTGCTAGCACCACCCAGTGCATGGGAGTGCATGGGGGAGGGATCACCCCGATGGCTGGCATAAGTGTCTCTCCCCTCACCAATATAGAACCAATATGCAGCAGTTTGTGTGCTGGTTTAGACTCAGTGTACAAGGGTTTCAGCATGCAGCTGGCCGGGGAACTGGCATGGGCCTTTGGCTTGCCAGAGGGCTGCACATTTCCCTACTCGCAATCAGCGGTTTCCTCACTTTGTGGTGCATGTCAGAGTTGAGGGTGCGATTTCTCTTTCTTAAATAAGAGTCTGATACTAGAAGTAGCACACAATAGGTTATAATCGAAAACGCATTAGTCGCAGACCCCAGAACCGTTCCTTCCGCTGTTACGCCATTAGCTCCTTTTCACCTGAACGCAAACATTAGCCGAACAGTATTAAACCGAAACATAGCAAATACTAGACATTCACAGGCCGATTCATGGAATAATTAGCGTGGCGCAAGTGGGCAAAAACGTGCGAATCGCAGTGGAATAGCGAAAATCGCAGTGCAAGTGCAAAAATCGCACGAAAAGCAGCGCACATCGATTCATGGAAGTCCGTGCGCGAGAAAACCAGCGGATGTGCGATAAAAAAGTGCGCGGCGCACGTTGGCGCACAGGCCATCTAACAGCGTGCGCCAGGTCACAGCGAAAATCGCACAGGCCACAGCGAAAATCGCACATAGCGCAGCGCACGCAATAAAAGTAGGCGGAACATGGGCGTAACACTCGGAATGGGGAACAACTTGCCAAAACGTGGGCGTCACGGGGGAAGTACAGGGCACAAGTGCGGGGAACGCCCACACGCTCGCCTACAACACGCATTCATGGAATAGAATAGGGCAAAAAAGCGCACGCTCAAACCAGCGCACAGGCACAAACACGACCGCCACAAGAAAGCAGGCGGTAGCGTCTCTGCGGCTGTAAGAAATGTGCGCCAAAAGGTGCGCCAACAAATAGCGCCTATATACTGCCATGATGAATGTCCTATACTGTGGCCCTCCAGGACAAATGACGTGCAAAGGGGTACCCACAAACACGGACATCCGCTGACAAAAAATACGTGTGCGTGTTTACCGGGGTGCGCGGGAAGTCTCACACGGGATTTGGCCGGGTACGTGTATTTCAGGGGTGCGCGGGAAGTTCCACACGCGATTTCATCAGGGTACGTGTATTTCAGGGGTGCGCGGGAATTTCCCCACGCGATTTCAGCAGGGTACGTGTATTTCAGGGGTGCGCGGGAAGTTCCACACGCGATTTCATCAGGGTACGTGTATTTCAGGGGTGCGCGGGAAGTTCCACACGCGATTGGCCCAGTGCGAACAGGGTACGTGTATTTCAGGGGTGCGCGGGAATTTCCACATGCGATTTCAGCAAGGTATGTGTATTTCTGGGGTGTGCGGGAAGTTCCACACGCGATTGGCCCAGTGCAAGCAGGGTACGTGTATTTCAGGGGTGCGCGGGAATTTCCACACGCGATTTCAGCAAGGTATGTGTATTTCAGGGGTGCGCGGGAAGTTCCACACGCGATTTCATCAGGGTACGTGTATTGCAGGGGTGCGCGGGAAGTTCCACACGCTATTGGCCCAGTGCGAGCAGGGTACGTGTATTTCAGGGGTGCGCGGGAAGTTCCACACGCGATTTCAGCAAGGTATGTGTATTTCAGGGGTGCGCGGGAAGTTCCACACGCAATTTCATCAGGGTACGTGTATTTCTGGGGTGCGCGGGAAGTTCCACACGCGATTGGCCCAGTGCAAGCAGGGTACGTGTATTTCAGGGGTGCGCGGGAATTTCCACACGCGATTTCAGCAAGGTATGTGTATTTCAGGGGTGCGCGGGAAGTTCCACACGCGATTTCATCAGGGTACATGTATTGCAGGGGTGCGCGGGAAGTTCCACACGCTATTGGCCCAGTGCGAGCAGGGTACGTGTATTTCAGGGGTGCGCGGGAAGTTCCACACGCGATTTCAGCAAGGTATGTGTATTTCAGGGGTGCGCGGGAAGTTCCACACGCAATTTCATCAGGGTACGTGTATTTCAGGGGTGCGCGGGAAGTTCCACACGCGATTGGCCCAGTGCGAGCAGGGTACGTGTATTTCAGGGGTGCGCGGGAATTTCCCCACGCGATTTCAGCAGGGTACGTGTATTTCAGGGGTGCGCGGGAAGCTCCACACGCGATTTCATCAGGGTACGTGTATTTCAGGGGTGCGCGGGAAGTTCCACACGCGATTGGCCCAGTGCGAACAGGGTACGTGTATTTCAGGGGTGCGCGGGAATTTCCACATGCGATTTCAGCAAGGTATGTGTATTTCTGGGGTGCGCGGGAAGTTCCACACGCGATTGGCCCAGTGCAAGCAGGGTACGTGTATTTCAGGGGTGCGCGGGAATTTCCACACGCGATTTCAGCAAGGTATGTGTATTTCAGGGGTGCGCGGGAAGTTCCACACGCGATTTCATCAGGGTACATGTATTGCAGGGGTGCGCGGGAAGTTCCACACGCTATTGGCCCAGTGCGAGCAGGGTACGTGTATTTCAGGGGTGCGCGGGAAGTTCCACACGCGATTTCAGCAAGGTATGTGTATTTCAGGGGTGCGCGGGAAGTTCCACACGCAATTTCATCAGGGTACGTGTATTTCAGGGGTGCGCGGGAAGTTCCACACGCGATTGGCCCAGTGCGAGCAGGGTACGTGTATTTCAGGGGTGCGCGGGAAGTTCCACACGCGATTTCTGCAAGGTATGTGTATTTCAGGGGTGCGCGGGAAGTTCCACACGCGATTTCATCAGGGTACGTGTATTTCAGGGGTGCGCGGGAAGTTCCACACGCGATTGGCCCAGTGCGAGCAGGGTATGTGTATTTCAGGGGTGCGCGGGAAGTTCCACACGCGATTTCAGCAAGGTATGTGTATTTCAGGGGTGCGCGGGAAGTTCCACATGCAATTTCATCAGGGTACGTGTATTTCAGGGGTGCGCGGGAAGTTCCACACGCGATTGGCCCAGTGCGAGCAGGGTACGTGTATTTCAGGGGTGCGCGGGAATTTCCACACGCGATTTCAGCAAGGCATGTGTATTTCAGGGGTGCGCGGGAAGTTCCACACACGATTTCAGCAGGGTATGTGTATTTCAGGGGTTCTGGGGAGTACCACACGTGAATTGGCTGTGTGGGCCCTCCCAGGTGTACGCTCCACAACCTCCACGGACCCTGCAGGCAGCCCACACCACGGGGGACTACCCTGCACCCATGCTCATGTCCCGCAGGCAGCCCATCCACCATAGGCATGCCCCCCAACCAACCCACATGTCACCTTGCACTACTGATCAACAATGCATGTCTACCACCACCCCCACCCCCCTGCCACCATGGGCATCCTCCACCAGGCCCCCACTCATGTCTCCCACCACCCCCACCCCCCTGCCACCATGGGCAGCCTCCACCAGGCCCCCACTCATGTCTCCCACCACCCCCACCCCCCATCCACCAGGGGCAGCCTCCACCAGGCCCCCACTCATGTCTTCACCACCCCCACCCCCCAGCCACCAGGGGCAGCCTCCACCAGGCCCCCACTCATGTCTCCCACCACCCCCACCCCCCAGCAGTGCAGGGGCAGCCTCCACCAGGCCCCCGCTCATGTCTACCACCACCCCCACCCCCCTGCCACCATGGGCAGCCTCCACCAGGCCCCCACTCATGTCTCCCACCACCCCCACCCCCCAGCAGTGCAGGGGGAGCCTCCACCAGGCCCCCACTCATGTCTCCCACCACCCCCACCCCCCTGCCACCATGGGCAGCCTCCACCAGGCCCCCACTCATGTCTCCCACCACCCCCACCCCCCAGCCACCAGGGGCAGCCTCCAGCAGGCCCCCACTCATGTCCCCCTGCACCCCCACCCCCCAGCATCCAGGGTCACCCTCCAACAGGCCCCAACTCATGTCTACCACCACCCCCACCCCCCTGCCACCATGGCCACCCTCCACCAGGCCCCCACTCATGTCTCCCACCACCCCCACCCCCCAGCAGTGCAGGGGCAGCCTCCACCAGGCCCCAACTCATGTCTCCCACCACCCCCACCCCCCAGCCACCAGGGGCAGCCCCCACCAGGCCCCCACCCATGTCTCCCACCACCCCCACCCCCCAGCAGTGCAGGGGCAGCCTCCACCAGGCCCCCACTCACGTCTCCCACCACCCCCACCCCCCAGCAGTGCAGGGGCAGCCTCCACCAGGCCCCCACTCATGTCTCCCACCACCCCCACCCCCCAGCATCCAGGGTCACCCTCCACCAGGCCCCAACTCATGTCTACCACCACCCCCACCCCCCTGCCACCATGGGCATCCTCCACCAGGCCCCCACTCATGTCTCCCACCACCCCCACCCCCCAGCCACCAGGGGCAGCCTCCACCAGGCCCCCACTCATGTCTCACACCACCCCCACCCCCCAGCAGTGCAGGGGCAGCCTCCACCAGGCCCCCACCCATGTCTACCACCACCCCCACCCCCCTGCCACCATGGCCACCCTCCACCAGGCCCCCACTCATGTCCCCCTGCACCCCCACCCCCCAGCATCCAGGGTCACCCTCCACCAGGCCCCCACTCATGTCTCCCACCACCCCCATTCCCCAGCCACCAGGGGCAGCCTCCACCAGGCCCCCACTCATTTCTCCCATCACCCCCACCCCCCAGCAGTGCAGGGGCAGCCTCCACCAGGCCCCCACTCATGTCTCCCACCACCCCCACCCCCCAGCAGTGCAGGGGCTGCCTCCACCAGGCCCCCTCTCATGTCTACCACCACCCCCACCCCCCTGCCACCATGGCCACCCTCCACCAGGCCCCCACTCATGTCCCCCTGCACCCCCACCCCCCAGCATCCAGGGTCACCCTCCACCAGGCCCCCACTCATGTCTCCCACCACCCCCACCCCCCAGCCACCAGGGGCAGCCCCCACCAGGCCCCCACCCATGTCTCCCACCACCCCCACCCCCCTGCCACCATGGGCAGCTACCACCAGGCCTCCACTCATGTCTCCCACCACCCCCACCCCCCTGCCACCATGGGCAGCCCCCACCAGGCCCCCACCCATGTCTCCCACCACTCCCACCCCCCTGCCACCATGGGCAGCCCCCACCAGGCCCCCACTCATGTCTCCCACCACCCCCACCCCCCAGCAGTGCAGGGGCAGCCTACACCAGGCCCCAACTCATGTCTCCCACCACCCCCACCCCCCAGCCACCAGGGGCAGCCCCCACCAGGCCCCCACCCATGTCTCCCACCACCCCCACCCCCCAGCAGTGCAGGGGCAGCCTCCACCAGGCCCCCACTCATGTCTCCCACCACCCCCACCCCCCAGCAGTGCAGGGGCAGCCTCCACCAGGCCCCCACTCATGTCTCCCACCACCCCCACCCCCCAGCATCCAGGGTCACCCTCCACCTGGCCCCAACTCATGTCTACCACCACCCCCACCCCCCTGCCACCATGGGCATCCTCCACCAGGCCCCCACTCATGTCTCCCACCACCCCCAGCCACCAGAGGCAGCCTCCATCAGGCCCCCACTCATGTCTACCACCACCCCCACCCCCCTGCCACCATGGCCACCCTCCACCAGGCCCCCACTCATGTGCCCCTGCACCCCCACCCCCCAGCATCCAGGGTCACCCTCCACCAGGCCCCCACTCATGTCTCCCACCACCCCCACCCCCCAGCCACCAGGGGCAGCCTCCACCAGACCCCCACTCATGTCTCCCACCACCCCCACCCCCCAGCAGTGCAGGGGCACCCTCCACCAGGCCCCCACTCATGTCTCCCACCACCCCCACCCCCAGCAGTGCAGGGGCAGCCTCCACCAGGCCGCAACTCATGTCTACCACCACCCCCACCCCCCTGCCACCATGGGCAGCCTCCACCAGGCCCCCACTCATGTCTCCCACCACCCCCACCCCCTGCCACCATGGGCAGCCCCCACCAGGCCCCCACTCATGTCAGCCACCACCCCCACCCCCCTGCCACCATGGGCAGCCCCCACCAGGCCCCCACCCATGTCTCCCACCACCCCCACCCCCCTACCACCATGGGCAGCCCCCACCAGGCCCCCACTCATGTCTCCCACCACCCCCACCCCCCAGCAGTGCAGGGGCAGCCTCCACCAGGCCCCAACTCATGTCTCCCACCACCCCCACACCCCAGCCACCAGGGGCAGCCCCCACCAGGCCCCCACCCATGTCTCCCACCACCCCCACCCCCCAGCAGTGCAGGGGCAGCCTCCACCAGGCCCCCACTCATGTCTCCCACCACCCCCACCCCCCAACAGTGCAGGGGCAGCCTCCACCAGGCCCCCACTCATGTCTCCCACCACCCCCACCCCCAGCAGTGCAGGGGCAGCTCCACCAGGCCGCAACTCATGTCTACCACCACCCCCACCCCCCTGCCACCATGGGCAGCCTCCACCAGGCCCCCACTCATGTCTCCCACCACCCCCACCCCCCTGCCACCATGGGCAGCCCCCACTCATGTCAGCCACCACCCCCACCCCCCTGCCACCATGGGCAGCCCCCACCAGGCCCCCATCCATGTCTCCCACCACCCCCACCCCCCTGCCACCATGGCCACCCTCCACCAGGCCCCCACTCATGTCCCCCTGCACCCCCACCCCCCAGCATCCAGGGTCACCCTCCACCAGGCCCCCACTCATGTCTCCCACACCCCCACCCCCCAGCCACCAGGGGCAGCCTCCACCAGACCCCCACTCATGTCTCCCACCACCCCCACCCCCCAGCAGTGCAGGGGCACCCTCCACCAGGCCCCCACTCATGTCTCCCACCACCCCCACCCCCAGCAGTGCAGGGGCAGCCTCCACCAGGCCGCAACTCATGTCTACCACCACCCCCACCCCCCTGCCACCATGGGCAGCCTCCACCAAGCCCCCACTCATGTCTCCCACCACCCCCACCCCCCTGCCACCATGGGCAGCCCCCACCAGGCCCCCACTCATGTCAGCCACCACCCCCACCCCCCTGCCACCATGGGCAGCCCCCACCAGGCCCCACCCATGTCTCCCACCACCCCCACCCCCCTGCCACCATGGGGCAGCCCCCACCAGGCCTCCACTCATGTCTCCCACCACCCCCACCCCCCAGCAGTGCAGGGGCAGCCTCCACCAGGCCCCAACTCATGTCTCCCACCACCCCCCACCCCCCAGCCACCAGGGGCAGCCCCACCAGGCCCCCACCCCATGTCTCTCACCACCCCCACCCCCAGCAGTGCAGGGGCAGCCTCCACCAGGCCCCCACTCATGTCTCCCACCACCCCCACCCCCCAACAGTGCAGGGGCAGCCTCCACCAGGCCCCCACTCATGTCTCCCACCACCCCCACCCCCCAGCATCCAGGGTCACCCTCCACCAGGCCCCAACTCATGTCTACCACCACCCCCACCCCCCTGCCACCATGGGCATCCTCCACCAGGCCCCCACTCATGTCTCCCACCACCAGCACCCCCAGCCACCAGGGGCAGCCTCCACCAGGCCCCCACTCATGTCTCCCACCACCCCCACCCCCAGCAGTGCAGGGGCAGCCTCCACCAGGCCCCCACTCATGTCTACCACCACCCCACCCCCCTGCCACCATGGCCACCCTCCACCAGGCCCCCACTCATGTCCCCCTGCACCCCCACCCCCCAGCATCCAGGGTCACCCTCCACCAGGCCCCCACTCATGTCTCCCACCACCCCCACCCCCCAGCCACCAGGGGCAGCCTCCACCAGGCCCCCACTCATGTCTCCCACCACCCCCACCCCCCAGCAGTGCAGGGGCACCCTCCACCAGGCCCCCACTCATGTCTCCCACCACCCCCACCCCCCAGCAGTGCAGGGGCAGCCTCCACCAGGCCCCAACTCATGTCTACCACCACCCCACCCCCTGCCACCATGGGCAGCCTCCACCAGGCCCCCACTCATGTCTCCCACCACCCCCACCCCCCTGCCACCATGGGCAGCCCCCACCAGGCCCCCACCCATGTCTCCCACCACCCCCACCCCCCTGCCACCATGGGCAGCCCCCACCAGGCCCCCACTCATGTCTCCCACCCACCCCCACCCCCAGCAGTGCAGGGGCAGCCTCCACCAGGCCCCAACCCATGTCTCCCACCACCCCCACCCCCCAGCCACCAGGGGCAGCCCCCACCAGGCCCCCACCCATGTCTCCCACCCACCCCCACCCCCCAGCAGTGCAGGGGCAGCCTCCACCAGGCCCCCACTCATGTCTCCCACCACCCCCACCCCCCAGCAGTGCAGGGGCAGCCTCCACCAGGCCCCCACTCATGTCTCCCACCACCCCCACCCCCCAGCATCCAGGGTCACCCTCCACCTGGCCCCAACTCATGTCTACCACCACCCCCACCCCCCTGCCACCATGGGCATCCTCCACCAGGCCCCCACTCATGTCTCCCACCACCCCCACCCCCCAGCCACCAGAGGCAGCCTCCACCAGGCCCCCACTCATGTCTACCACCACCCCCACCCCCCTGCCACCATGGCCACCCTCCACCAGGCCTCCACTCATGTCCCCCTGCACCCCACCCCCCAGCATCCAGGGTCACCCTCCACCAGGCCCCCACTCATGTCTCCCACCACCCCCACCCCCCAGCCACCAGGGGCAGCCTCCACCAGACCCCCACTCATGTCTCCCACCACCCCCACCCCCCAGCAGTGCAGGGGCACCCTCCACCAGGCCCCCACTCATGTCTCCCACCACCCCCACCCCCAGCAGTGCAGGGGCAGCCTCCACCAGGCCGCAACTCATGTCTACCACCACCCCCACCCCCCTGCCACCATGGGCAGCCTCCACCAGGCCCCCACTCATGTCTCCCACCACCCCCACCCCCCTGCCACCATGGGCAGCCCCCACCAGGCCCCCACTCATGTCAGCCACCACCCCCACCCCCCTGCCACCATGGGCAGCCCCCACCAGGCCCCCACCCATGTCTCCCACCACCCCCACCCCCCTGCCACCATGGGCAGCCCCCACCAGGCCCCCACTCATGTCTCCCACCACCCCACCCCCAGCAGTGCAGGGGCAGCCTCCACCAGGCCCCAACTCATGTCTCCCACCACCCCCACACCCCAGCCACCAGGGCAGCCCCCACCAGGCCCCCACCCATGTCTCCCACCACCCCCACCCCCCAGCAGTGCAGGGGCAGTCTCCACCAGGCCCCCACTCATGTCTCCCACCACCCCCACCCCCCAACAGTGCAGGGGCAGCCTCCACCAGGCCCCCACTCATGTCTCCCCCACCCCCCACCCCCAGCAGTGCAGGGGCAGCCTCCACCAGGCCGCAACTCATGTCTACCACCACCCCCACCCCCCTGCCACCATGGGCAGCCTCCACCAGGCCCCCACTCATGTCTCCCACCACCCCCACCCCCTGCCACCATGGGCAGCCCCCACCAGGCCCCCACTCATGTCAGCCACACCCCCACCCCCTGCCACCATGGGCAGCCCCCACCAGGCCCCCACCCATGTCTCCCACCACCCCCACCCCCCTGCCACCATGGCCACCCTCCACCAGGCCCCCACTCATGTCCCCCTGCACCCCCACCCCCCAGCATCCAGGGTCACCCTCCACCAGGCCCCCACTCATGTCTCCCACCACCCCCACCCCCCAGCCACCAGGGGCAGCCCACCAGACCCCCACTCATGTCTCCCACCACCCCCACCCCCCAGCAGTGCAGGGGCACCCTCCACCAGGCCCCCACTCATGTCTCCCACCACCCCCACCCCCAGCAGTGCAGGGGCAGCCTCCACCAGGCCGCAACTCATGTCTACCACCACCCCCACCCCCCTGCCACCATGGGCAGCCTCCACCAGGCCCCCACTCATGTCTCCCACCACCCCCACCCCCCTGCCACCATGGGCAGCCCCCACCAGGCCCCCACTCATGTCAGCCACCACCCCCACCCCCCTGCCACCATGGGCAGCCCCCACCAGGCCCCCACCCATGTCTCCCACCACCCCCACCCCCCTGCCACCATGGGCAGCCCCCACCAGGCCCCCACTCATGTCTCCCACCACCCCCCCTCCCAGCAGTGCAGGGGCAGCCTCCACCAGGCCCCAACTCATGTCTCCCACCACCCCCACCCCCCAGCCACCAGGGGCAGCCCCCACCAGGCCCCCACCCATGTCTCCCACCACCCCCACCCCCCAGCAGTGCAGGGGCAGCCTCCACCAGGCCCCCACTCATGTCTCCCACCACCCCACCCCCCAACAGTGCAGGGGCAGCCTCCACCAGGCCCCCACTCATGTCTCCCACCACCCCCACCCCCCAGCATCCAGGGTCACCCTCCACCAGGCCCCAACTCATGTCTACCACCACCCCCACCCCCCTGCCACCATGGGCATCCTCCACCAGACCCCCACTCATGTCTCCCACCACCAGCACCCCCCAGCCACCAGGGGCAGCCTCCACCAGGCCCCCACTCATGTCTCCCACCACCCCCACCCCCCAGCAGTGCAGGGGCAGCCTCCACCAGGCCCCCACTCATGTCTACCACCACCCCACCCCCCTGCCACCATGGCCACCCTCCACCAGGCCCCCACTCATGTCCCCCTGCACCCCCACCCCCCAGCATCCAGGGTCACCCTCCACCAGGCCCCCACTCATGTCTCCCACCACCCCCACCCCCCAGCCACCAGGGGCAGCCTCCACCAGGCCCCCACTCATGTCTCCCACCACCCCCACCCCCCAGCAGTGCAGGGGCACCCTCCACCAGGCCCCCACTCATGTCTCCCACCACCCCCACCCCCCAGCAGTGCAGGGGCAGCCTCCACCAGGCCCCAACTCATGTCTACCACCACCCCACCCCCCTGCCACCATGGGCAGCCTCCACCAGGCCCCCACTCATGTCTCCCACCACCCCCACCCCCCTGCCACCATGGGCAGCCCCCACCAGGCCCCCACCCATGTCTCCCACCACCCCCACCCCCCTGCCACCATGGGCAGCCCCCACCAGGCCCCCATCCATGTCTCCCACCACCCCCACCCCCCTGCCACCATGGCCACCCTCCACCAGGCCCCCACTCATGTCCCCCTGCACCCCCACCCCCCAGCATCCAGGGTCACCCTCCACCAGGCCCCCACTCATGTCTCCCACCACCCCCACCCCCCAGCCACCAGGGGCAGCCTCCACCAGACCCCCACTCATGTCTCCCACCACCCCCACCCCCCAGCAGTGCAGGGGCACCCTCCACCAGGCCCCCACTCATGTCTCCCACCACCCCTACCCCCAGCAGTGCAGGGGCAGCCTCCACCAGGCCGCAACTCATGTCTACCACCACCCCCACCCCCCTGCCACCATGGGCAGCCTCCACCAGGCCCCCACTCATGTCTCCCACCACCCCCACCCCCCTGCCACCATGGGCAGCCCCCACCAGGCCCCCACTCATGTCAGCCACCACCCCCACCCCCCTGCCACCATGGGCAGCCCCCACCAGGCCCCCACCCATGTCTCCCACCACCCCCACCCCCCTGCCACCATGGGCAGCCCCCACCAGGCCCCCACTCATGTCTCCCACCACCCCCACCCCCCAGCAGTGCAGGGGCAGCCTCCACCAGGCCCCAACTCATGTCTCCCACCACCCCCACCCCCCAGCCACCAGGGGCAGCCCCCACCAGGCCCCCACCCATGTCTCTCACCACCCCCACCCCCCAGCAGTGCAGGGGCAGCCTCCACCAGGCCCCCACTCATGTCTCCCACCACCCCCACCCCCCAACAGTGCAGGGGCAGCCTCCACCAGGCCCCCACTCATGTCTCCCACCACCCCCACCCCCCAGCATCCAGGGTCACCCTCCACCAGGCCCCAACTCATGTCTACCACCACCCCCACCCCCCTGCCACCATGGGCATCCTCCACCAGGCCCCCACTCATGTCTCCCACCACCAGCACCCCCCAGCCACCAGGGGCAGCCTCCACCAGGCCCCCACTCATGTCTCCCACCAACCCCACCCCCCAGCAGTGCAGGGGCAGCCTCCACCAGGCCCCCACTCATGTCTACCACCACCCCACCCCCCTGCCACCATGGCCACCCTCCACCAGGCCCCCACTCATGTCCCCCTGCACCCCCACCCCCCAGCATCCAGGGTCACCCTCCACCAGGCCCCCACTCATGTCTCCCACCACCCCCACCCCCCAGCCACCAGGGGCAGCCTCCACCAGGCCCCCACTCATGTCTCCCACCACCCCCACCCCCCAGCAGTGCAGGGGCACCCTCCACCAGGCCCCCACTCATGTCTCCCACCACCCCCACCCCCCAGCAGTGCAGGGGCAGCCTCCACCAGGCCCCAACTCATGTCTACCACCACCCCACCCCCCTGCCACCATGGGCAGCCTCCACCAGGCCCCCACTCATGTCTCCCACCACCCCCACCCCCCTGCCACCATGGGCAGCCCCCACCAGGCCCCCACCCATGTCTCCCACCACCCCCACCCCCCTGCCACCATGGGCAGCCCCCACCAGGCCCCCACTCATGTCTCCCACCACCCCCACCCCCCAGCAGTGCAGGGGCAGCCTCCACCAGGCCCCAACCCATGTCTCCCACCACCCCCACCCCCCAGCCACCAGGGGCAGCCCCCACCAGGCCCCCACCCATGTCTCCCACCACCCCCACCCCCCAGCAGTGCAGGGGCAGCCTCCACCAGGCCCCCACTCATGTCTCCCACCACCCCCACCCCCCAGCAGTGCAGGGGCAGCCTCCACCAGGCCCCCACTCATGTCTCCCACCACCCCCACCCCCCAGCATCCAGGGTCACCCTCCACCTGGCCCCAACTCATGTCTACCACCACCCCCACCCCCCTGCCACCATGGGCATCCTCCACCAGGCCCCCACTCATGTCTCCCACCACCCCCACCCCCCAGCCACCAGAGGCAGCCTCCACCAGGCCCCCACTCATGTCTACCACCACCCCCACCCCCCTGCCACCATGGCCACCCTCCACCAGGCCTCCACTCATGTCCCCCTGCACCCCCACCCCCCAGCATCCAGGGTCACCCTCCACCAGGCCCCCACTCATGTCTCCCACCACCCCCACCCCCCAGCCACCAGGGGCAGCCTCCACCAGACCCCCACTCATGTCTCCCACCACCCCCACCCCCCAGCAGTGCAGGGGCACCCTCCACCAGGCCCCCACTCATGTCTCCCACCACCCCCACCCCCAGCCACCAGAGGCAGCCTCCACCAGGCCCCCACTCATGTCTACCACCACCCCCACCCCCCTGCCACCATGGCCACCCTCCACCAGGCCTCCACTCATGTCCCCCTGCACCCCCAC
Organism: Ambystoma mexicanum; assembly: GCF_040938575.1. Classification (NCBI taxonomy): domain Eukaryota; kingdom Metazoa; phylum Chordata; class Amphibia; order Caudata; family Ambystomatidae; genus Ambystoma; species Ambystoma mexicanum. Next base: position 550,537,746 of record NC_090933.1, on the reverse strand, counting down.
CCCCCAGCATCCAGGGTCACCCTCCACCAGGCCCCCACTCATGTCTACCACCACCCCCACCCCCCTGCCACCATGGGCAGCCTCCACCAGGCCCCCACTCATGTCTCCCACCACCCCCACCCCCCTGCCACCATGGGCAGCCCCCACCAGGCCCCCACTCATGTCAGCCACCACCCCCACCCCCCTGCCACCATGGGCAGCCCCCACCAGGCCCCCACCCATGTCTCCCACCACCCCCACCCCCCTGCCACCATGGGCAGCCCCCACCAGGCCCCCACTCATGTCTCCCACCACCCCCACCCCCCAGCAGTGCAGGGGCAGCCTCCACCAGGCCCCAACTCATGTCTCCCACCACCCCCACACCCCAGCCACCAGGGGCAGCCCCCACCAGGCCCCCACCCATGTCTCCCACCACCCCCACCCCCCAGCAGTGCAGGGGCAGCCTCCACCAGGCCCCCACTCATGTCTCCCACCACCCCCACCCCCCAACAGTGCAGGGGCAGCCTCCACCAGGCCCCCACTCATGTCTCCCACCACCCCCACCCCCAGCAGTGCAGGGGCAGCCTCCACCAGGCCGCAACTCATGTCTACCACCACCCCCACCCCCCTGCCACCATGGGCAGCCTCCACCAGGCCCCCACTCATGTCTCCCACCACCCCCACCCCCCTGCCACCATGGGCAGCCCCCACCAGGCCCCCACTCATGTCAGCCACCACCCCCACCCCCCTGCCACCATGGGCAGCCCCCACCAGGCCCCCACCCATGTCTCCCACCACCCCCACCCCCCTGTCACCATGGCCACCCTCCACCAGGCCCCCACTCATGTCCCCCTGCACCCCCACCCCCCAGCATCCAGGGTCACCCTCCACCAGGCCCCCACTCATGTCTCCCACCACCCCCACCCCCCAGCCACCAGGGGCAGCCTCCACCAGACCCCCACTCATGTCTCCCACCACCCCCACCCCCCAGCAGTGCAGGGGCACCCTCCACCAGGCCCCCACTCATGTCTCCCACCACCCCCACCCCCAGCAGTGCAGGGGCAGCCTCCACCAGGCCGCAACTCATGTCTACCACCACCCCCACCCCCCTGCCACCATGGGCAGCCTCCACCAGGCCCCCACTCATGTCTCCCACCACCCCCACCCCCCTGCCACCATGGGCAGCCCCCACCAGGCCCCCACTCATGTCAGCCACCACCCCCACCCCCCTGCCACCATGGGCAGCCCCCACCAGGCCCCCACCCATGTCTCCCACCACCCCCACCCCCCTGCCACCATGGGCAGCCCCCACCAGGCCCCCACTCATGTCTCCCACCACCCCCCCTCCCAGCAGTGCAGGGGCAGCCTCCACCAGGCCCCAACTCATGTCTCCCACCACCCCCACCCCCCAGCCACCAGGGGCAGCCCCCACCAGGCCCCCACCCATGTCTCCCACCACCCCCACCCCCCAGCAGTGCAGGGGCAGCCTCCACCAGGCCCCCACTCATGTCTCCCACCACCCCACCCCCCAACAGTGCAGGGGCAGCCTCCACCAGGCCCCCACTCATGTCTCCCACCACCCCCACCCCCCAGCATCCAGGGTCACCCTCCACCAGGCCCCAACTCATGTCTACCACCACCCCCACCCCCCTGCCACCATGGGCATCCTCCACCAGACCCCCACTCATGTCTCCCACCACCAGCACCCCCCAGCCACCAGGGGCAGCCTCCACCAGGCCCCCACTCATGTCTCCCACCACCCCCACCCCCCAGCAGTGCAGGGGCAGCCTCCACCAGGCCCCCACTCATGTCTACCACCACCCCACCCCCCTGCCACCATGGCCACCCTCCACCAGGCCCCCACTCATGTCCCCCTGCACCCCCACCCCCCAGCATCCAGGGTCACCCTCCACCAGGCCCCCACTCATGTCTCCCACCACCCCCACCCCCCAGCCACCAGGGGCAGCCTCCACCAGGCCCCCACTCATGTCTCCCACCACCCCCACCCCCCAGCAGTGCAGGGGCACCCTCCACCAGGCCCCCACTCATGTCTCCCACCACCCCCACCCCCCAGCAGTGCAGGGGCAGCCTCCACCAGGCCCCAACTCATGTCTACCACCACCCCACCCCCCTGCCACCATGGGCAGCCTCCACCAGGCCCCCACTCATGTCTCCCACCACCCCCACCCCCCTGCCACCATGGGCAGCCCCCACCAGGCCCCCACCCATGTCTCCCACCACCCCCACCCCCCTGCCACCATGGGCAGCCCCCACCAGGCCCCCACTCATGTCTCCCACCACCCCCACCCCCCAGCAGTGCAGGGGCAGCCTCCACCAGGCCCCAACCCATGTCTCCCACCACCCCCACCCCCCAGCCACCAGGGGCAGCGCCCACCAGGCCCCCACCCATGTCTCCCACCACCCCCACCCCCCAGCAGTGCAGGGGCAGCCTCCACCAGGCCCCCACTCATGTCTCCCACCACCCCCACCCCCCAGAAGTGCAGGGGCAGCCTCCACCAGGCCCCCACTCATGTCTCCCACCACCCCCACCCCCCAGCATCCAGGGTCACCCTCCACCTGGCCCCAACTCATGTCTACCACCACCCCCACCCCCCTGCCACCATGGGCATCCTCCACCAGGCCCCCACTCATGTCTCCCACCACCCCCACCCCCCAGCCACCAGAGGCAGCCTCCACCAGGCCCCCACTCATGTCTACCACCACCCCCACCCCCCTGCCACCATGGCCACCCTCCACCAGGCCCCCACTCATGTCCCCCTGCACCCCCACCCCCCAGCATCCAGGGTCACCCTCCACCAGGCCCCCACTCATGTCTCCCACCACCCCCACCCCCCAGCCACCAGGGGCAGCCTCCACCAGACCCCCACTCATGTCTCCCACCACCCCCACCCCCCAGCAGTGCAGGGGCACCCTCCACCAGGCCCCCACTCATGTCTCCCACCACCCCCACCCCCAGCAGTGCAGGGGCAGCCTCCACCAGGCCGCAACTCATGTCTACCACCACCCCCACCCCCCTGCCACCATGGGCAGCCTCCACCAGGCCCCCACTCATGTCTCCCACCACCCCCACCCCCCTGCCACCATGGGCAGCCCCCACCAGGCCCCCACTCATGTCAGCCACCACCCCCACCCCCCTGCCACCATGGGCAGCCCCCACCAGGCCCCCACACATGTCTCCCACCACCCCCACCCCCCTGCCACCATGGGCAGCCCCCACCAGGCCCCCACTCATGTCTCCCACCACCCCCACCCCCCAGCAGTGCAGGGGCAGCCTCCACCAGGCCCCAACTCATGTCTCCCACCACCCCCACACCCCAGCCACCAGGGGCAGGCCCCACCAGGCCCCCACCCATGTCTCCCACCACCCCCACCCCCCAGCAGTGCAGGGGCAGCCTCCACCAGGCCCCCACTCATGTCTGCCACCACCCCCACCCCCCAACAGTGCAGGGGCAGCCTCCACCAGGCCCCCACTCATGTCTCCCACCACCCCCACCCCCAGCAGTGCAGGGGCAGCCTCCACCAGGCCGCAACTCATGTCTACCACCACCCCCACCCCCCTGCCACCATGGGCAGCCTCCACCAGGCCCCCACTCATGTCTCCCACCACCCCCACCCCCCTGCCACCATCGGCAGCCCCCACCAGGCCCCCACTCATGTCAGCCACCACCCCCACCCCCCTGCCACCATGGGCAGCCCCCACCAGGCCCCCACCCATGTCTCCCACCACCCCCACCCCCCTGCCACCATGGCCACCCTCCACCAGGCCCCCACTCATGTCCCCCTGCACCCCCACCCCCCAGCATCCAGGGTCACCCTCCACCAGGCCCCCACTCATGTCTCCCACCACCCCCACCCCCCAGCCACCAGGGGCAGCCTCCACCAGACCCCCACTCATGTCTCCCACCACCCCCACCCCCCAGCATTGCAGGGGCACCCTCCACCAGGCCCCCACTCATGTCTCCCACCACCCCCACCCCCAGCAGTGCAGGGGCAGCCTCCACCAGGCCGCAACTCATGTCTACCACCACCCCCACCCCCCTGCCACCATGGGCAGCCTCCACCAGGCCCCCACTCATGTCTCCCACCACCCCCACCCCCCTGCCACCATGGGCAGCCCCCACCAGGCCCCACTCATGTCAGCCACCACCCCCACCCCCCTGCCACCATGGGCAGCCCCCACCAGGCCCCCACCCATGTCTCCCACCACCCCCACCCCCCTGCCACCATGGGCAGCCCCCACCAGGCCCCCACTCATGTCTCCCACCACCCCCACCCCCCAGCAGTGCAGGGGCAGCCTCCACCAGGCCCCAACTCATGTCTCCCACCACCCCCACCCCCCAGCCACCAGGGGCAGACCCCACCAGGCCCCCACCCATGTCTCCCACCACCCCCACCCCCCAGCAGTGCAGGGGCAGCCTCCACCAGGCCCCCACTCATGTCTCCCACCACCCCCACCCCCCAACAGTGCAGGGGCAGCCTCCACCAGGCCCCCACTCATGTCTCCCACCACCCCCACCCCCCAGCATCCAGGGTCACCCTCCACCAGGCCCCAACTCATGTCTACCACCACCCCCACCCCCCTGCCACCATGGGCATCCTCCACCAGGCCCCCACTCATGTCTCCCACCACCAGCACCCCCCAGCCACCAGGGGCAGCCTCCACCAGGCCCCCACTCATGTCTCCCACCACCCCCACCCCCCAGCAGTGCAGGGGCAGCCTCCACCAGGCCCCCACTCATGTCTACCACCACCCCACCCCCCTGCCACCATGGCCACCCTCCACCAGGCCCCCACTCATGTCCCCCTGCACCCCCACCCCCCAGCATCCAGGGTCACCCTCCACCAGGCCCCCACTCATGTCTCCCACCACCCCCACCCCCCAGCCACCAGGGGCAGCCTCCACCAGGCCCCCACTCATGTCTCCCACCACCCCCACCCCCCAGCAGTGCAGGGGCACCCTCCACCAGGCCCCCACTCATGTCTCCCACCACCCCCACCCCCCAGCAGTGCAGGGGCAGCCTCCACCAGGCCCCAACTCATGTCTACCACCACCCCACCCCCCTGCCACCATGGGCAGCCTCCACCAGGCCCCCACTCATGTCTCCCACCACCCCCACCCCCCTGCCACCATGGGCAGCCCCCACCAGGCCCCACTCATGTCTCCCACCACCCCCACCCCCCTGCCACCATGGGCAGCCCCCACCAGGCCCCCACTCATGTCTCCCACCACCCCCACCCCCACCCCCTGCCACCATGGGCAGACCCCACCAGGCCCCCACTCATGTCTCCCACCACCCCCACCCCCCAGCAGTGCAGGGGCAGCCTCCACCAGGCCCCAACTCATGTCTCCCACCACCCCCAACCCCCAGCCACCAGGGGCAGCCCCCACCAGGCCCCCACCCATGTCTCCCACCACCCCCACCCCCCAGCAGTGCAGGGGCAGCCTCCACCAGGCCCCCACTCATGTCTCCCACCACCCCCACCCCCCAGCAGTGCAGGGGCAGCCCCCACCAGGCCCCCACCCATGTCTCCCACCACCCCCACCCCCCAGCAGTGCAGGGGCAGCCTCCACCAGGCCCCAACTCATGTCTCCCACCACCCCCACCCCCTGCCACCATGGGCAGCCCCCACCAGGCCCCCACTCATGTCTCCCACCACCCCCACCCCCCTGCCACCATGGGCAGCCCCCACCAGGCCCCCACCCATGTCTCCCACCACCCCCACCCCCCAGCAGTGCAGGGGCAGCCTCCACCAGGCCCCCACTCATGTCTCCCACCACCCCCACCCCCCAGCCACCAGGGGCAGCCCCCACCAGGCCCCCACCCATGTCTCCCACCACCCCCACCCCCAGCAGTGCAGGGGCAGCCTCCACCAGGCCCCCACTCATGTCTCCCACCACCCCCACCCCCCAGCAGTGCAGGGGCAGCCTCCACCAGGCCCCCACTCATGTCTCCCACCACCCCCACCCCCCAGCCACCAGGGGCAGCCTCCACCAGGCCCCCACCCATGTCTCCCACCACCCCCACCCCCCTGCCACCATGGGCAGCCTCCAGCAGGCCCCCACTCATGTCTCCCACCACCCCCTACCCCCTGCCACCATGGGCAGCCCCCACCAGGTCCTCACAATCCCCAATCATGTGCGTAATGGTCAGCCTCCACAGCCAAAAAGCCCTACCAAGTAACCCATTCACCCACATGGAAATGGAAATCACATGTTACACCCCCAATGTTCATGAAGCTAATGAACCCATGTCCGTCACACACAATGGTTGCAATTGAATGGGAAAACACACAACATGACATGCATGAAACCAATGAGATGATACCACACAGTGAAGTATGGAACCAAAATTGTATTGAAAAAAATAAAGAATGCTAAAGAAAGAAACCAAACTACAATGTGAATGAGAAAAAAAAAGCTGCATGTCCGTATAAAAACACAAAACTGCAAATCAGAATCCAAAAATAATTTGGCCAAAGTCAAATGTAAAAAAATCTCCATGCAATAAAGAACTATGTAAAAAACTACCAAGGGTCCATGAGCCCAACTGAACAAAGGAAACCTACTAAAAATCCTACCTAAATATCAACTATATACAAAAAGTGGAGCAGTGTCCGTCGACTCCAAATCATAATAAGAAAGAAAGGAAACCTAAAACTAAAGAACTATATACAAAGGCGGCGGGCAAGTCCAGCGGCTCACTCCGTGGTGTCCCGGGCCAGGGCATCATCGAACTCCTGTTCGATGTCCCGGAGGTGGTCCAGTTCCATGGCCCCGAGGGTCCGCAGGGACGACGCCGTGTCCTCCTCCAACCCCCTGCGGATTGCCTCGAGGCACTCGGCCCGCCTCAGGGCCCTCCGAATGGAGTTCTCCGCCCTGACCATTGTGAGCTGCGCCTCTTCCGCCCGCCGCCGCTCCGCACCTATGGCGTGGCCCAACCGCTGCCACACGGAAGACACTCTCTGTCCTGGGTCCCCCTGCCCTCCGGCCAATGCCTGCCCCTCCGATGTCGAAAGCCCCGAGCCTTCATGTCTCCCACCATGAAGCTGCTGCTGCTGCTCTGCCTCTGCCCGTGCACTGCCTCCTGCTGCCTGCACATCCTCCGCCGGCTGGGGTGCAGTTGTTGATGTGGCCACCCCTGCTGGACCTCCGACTCCCGACTGTGGGAGGGATGCCTCCTCCACCAGCCTGGCCGCACCGTCAGAGGCAGCTCCACAGGGCACCCAGGTGACTGATGGGTGGGAAGATGGCACAGAGGACGACTGGCGCGTAGGGGGTCCAGTTGAGGAGGGGGTCGGAGCAAGCCCCATCAGACGGAGGAATCCGGCCTGGGTGACCTGTCCCAGCAGGCTGACGTGGTCAACGAGCCATTCGAGATGACGTGCAGTCTCTCCATGAAAAGACTGCAGGTCACCTCGCATGGCCCATTGACGCAACGCCACACCAGCCAGGACAGGCTCAACCCGGACCTGGATGGCCACGTCCGCAGGCAGAGGAAGGCCAGTTGACGTCAGCTCATCCCCTGCCTGAAAACGGGTCTGGACGTAGGCATCCCTGCTGGTGCAAGATGATGCAGGGACAGGATCGGGGACAGGATTGCACACAGGCACCTCCGCGGCCGCCTGTGCTGCCTCCTGTCCCTGGTCCTGCACTGCACCACTAGCACCAGTGGGATCCCCACCTCCAGACCCCGTCTCTGGTGCTTGCACGGCCCCCTCCTCCACCAAACCCCCCACCAACCTGGATGACTTCATGCCATCTTCCCCTGTTGGGCCCTGTGGCGTCCCAGCTGCCCCTTCTGCTGCCGAGGAGTCCAACTGCAACCTCCGCCTCTTGGACCTCCTCCCGGCAGCTGCGGCACCGGACACCTCACTCCCCGACGAGATGACAACACGGGAGGGGAGCCGGGCCTTGCGTCTCCGGCTGGCGGTCGGATCCCCGCCGCTGTGCTCCACAGACAGGGAGAAACAAAACACAGGCACCAGGGCACTGTACAATGGACACATACACGCATGACAGTTGCACATGAGTGGCATTGGCAAACCTCAGACATGTCATCATGTCATCACAATCCCCAACACACATGTCATTGCAACTCGCACACATGAGCCACACATGAGCCATACCACAGCCATATCGCAACTGCCACCACCATCCCTACACATCCCTACACATACAACAGCATCAGCAGCCAAAGGGGAGCCATACATCACATGCAACACAGGAAGTGCACCACACATGTACACACACCACCACACTTGCATGCATGTCTACACCTCTGCCAAGTGTCGCACTGTTCAGACGGGCATCCATGTCACATCTGCCAATCAGGCTTCCACATACCGCTGTCGCATGCATCCATGTTGCATCACTGTTGCACCCTTGACAAATACACACACATGCACATGTACACAGTGCTCATACATGCAGCCGAAAACAACATACATGCCTGACATCACGGACATGTCTACTTACATACACATTCATCCAAACATGTGTGCACGCACAACTGCATTTGCCATGCAAGCCCACACACACAAGCACCATCCATGTCTCACACATTACAGCCCTCGCATGTGTCAGCCCCACGGCCCTGTACACCCCCACCCATACTCGACCCCATACAAACAGATGTGCAACCGGCACAATACCGAATAATCACCAGACGCACTGCTCACAATCAGGATGCATGTACACTCACCGCTCGACTCCAGACGGGTCTGCTTCTCTAGGACCTGGACGTGGAGCGCTGGGGATATGCGTTCCAGGACCCCCATCTGTTCTTCCGACAAGTGGCCCCGGCGCCCCTTGGCACCCGCTGCCTTCAAGAGGCGCCGGGCCTTGTTCAGGGTTCTGGACCTGAAGTCCTCCCAGCGCTTCCTGACATGTTGTAAGTCCCGGACTGCCACCCCCTCCGCGTTGATGGCAGTCACGATGTCAGTCCAGATCCGAGTCCGTCCTTCCTTCTCGGCGCGGGAACTTCCAAAGAGGGCATCATACTGCCCCAGGACTTGCTCCACCAGGACACCAACTTCGGTGGCACTGAAGCTGGTGCCCCTCTGCCTCTCTGGCCGGGGGTTGTCAGTGGTCACAGATGGTGTTTGCCCCGACATGACAACCCCAGAGGCAGGAGTGGGTGGGCAACTGGGTCCTGGGGCTGGGCTGTGGAGCGATGGAATTCCAGTCGGGAGTCTTCGGTTCCAGCAGGGGTGGTCACAGCAACAGCACCACTGGCTGATGTGCAGGCAGCAAATGGCAGTGCACGTGGGCAGCAGGCAGTCAGGCAGCAGCAGATGGCAGGTGGGAGCGTGCTCGGGGCTCTGGGGGGCAGTAGTTCGGCCTTCTGGGCAGGAGCGTGGTCTTCCGTGTGCTTACGCGTGGCCAGCTTGGTACGGAGTGAATTGGCAAGTGAAAATCCTGCACGTCAGCGTGAAAACCGAGGAAAGGCCCTTAGCGCGTAAGCGCGTCAGCACGCATACGCGAATCTATTGGACCAAAGGCCCTCAGCGCGTAAGCGCGTCTGTGACGTGACCCGCACGGGTTTTTTCCCACACAGCACGTGATGACAGAGCACACGTGGAAAGACTGCACGTCAGAGTGTCATCGCGTGTAATTAGACAGCACGTCAGAGTCTCATCGCGTGTAATTGGACAGCACGGCAGAGTCTCATCACGTGTAATTGGACAGCACGTCACGGTGTCATCGCGTGTAATTGGACAAAAGTGCGCGTACACGCGATTGGCCTATGTATGTGTATATCAGGTGTGCGCGGACACTTACACACGCAAGTACGTCAGCGCACCTGTATCCCGGTGTGCGCGGGAATTTCCACACGCTATTGGACTGGGTACTGGATTTCAGGGGTGCGCGGGTCTCACGCTCGCCTACAACATGCGCAACGCATTAATTTGCGCGCTAACAAAATAACAAGCTCAGACCCAGGATGAACATACCGTTCCTAGCAGCAGTGGGTGTGGCCTACCAAAGGAGGAGGAGGAGGATAGTCAGGGCCAGAATATTCACACCCAGAACCAGCCTTTTTGGGATGCCTGATGACCAGGTGCATGGGAGGTACAGGTTTCCACCACACATCATACTGGACCTGGTGAGTGAGTGGGAGGATGACCTCACATCACCCACCCTGTGCTCCCAAGCACTCAGCCCCCTGGAGAAGGTCCTCAATGTACTGCACTTCTTAGCCACTGGATCATTTCAGCGGACAAGTGCCATTGTGGGTGGTGTATCACAGGCCACCCAGTCACGCTGCCTACACCAGGTCTTGAACATCATCACTGCACGCCCATCAGTCCGCAGGCACATATACCTGCCCAGATCCCCTGCAGAAAGGCATGCTGCCGCCCTGGATTTTCACACTGTGGCACGATTCCCCAAAGTGCTAGGTGCCATCGACTGCACCCATGTGGCTCTATGTCCCCCCAGGGCATCTGAGCACATCTATAGGAACCGCAAGCACTGGCATTCCATCAACGTGCAGGTAGTATGTAATGCCAAGGGAATCATCACCTCAGTATATGCCAACTATCCCGGGTCAACCCACGACAGCTTTATTTACCGAATGTCCACCCTAAACCGGGACCTAGAAGCTGGGCGGCATGGCGATACATGGCTGCTTGGTGAGTATGAATGCCACTGCACATGCATGCATGTCAGATACTGAGCAAGGTCACAACCCCACCAATGATACCAATCACCACCTCCACAGGGGACAGTGCCTACCCTCTCAGCCCCCACATGATGACGCCAATTCGGAACCCCACCACGCCACCCCAGGTAAGATATAACGCAGCCCACATTACAACCCGGGGCATAGTGGAGCGCACAATCGGAGTGCTGAAGTCACGCTTTCGCTCCCTTGACCGTTCTGGCGGCAGCTGTAGTACGCTCCCCCAGTAGTGTGCAGGATCATAGTGGCAGCATGTGTCCTGCACAACGTTGCAACACGCCGGGGCCTGGCCGTGGACATGGTGGTGCCCCCCAATCCCCAACCACATGCACAGCCGCTGCACATGGGAGGGGAAAGGGCATGGGGGAGGCAGCCCGTACACAGCTGGTGGCTAATTACTTCACATAGAAATCACACCCCTGTGGAGTGCACACTGCCCTGGCACATTCCATCTGACAATCAATGATGACTCAACCTGACACTGATCCTGAATGTCTGGAGAAAGAACCGTGAAAACCATATCAGCCTGAGATTGTTCACCTGGAAGTGTCACAATGTGTGCATCCCTACCCACACAGACACCACCAATTCAGTTTTGTGAAGTTACACATTCAAGCAGATTAAATGAATACCCACTTGCAAAATGCAACAAGAGGACAGTGCCATGTCAGCCAACCCAACCCCAGCACCGCCACACGACACACCGTGCCATGTCATGCTATTTGCAGGTAAACAAAGTAATCCCCACAAAATGACACTAGTGTCACAATGTACAGTGTCCCTATTAGAAACTTGCAACACCTGAAATGCTCACAGTAATGCCGGACCAACAACAAACTTGAGCACGTACTACCATTAACATGACATCACTAATGTTAAATATTAGTAGTCTCACCACCTGGAAATGCCTGCACTCCCACCACTACCAACTGTGCAGTGTTGGCGCCATGTAGAGTTGTAGGTGCACTGCTGCCAACATGGACCACATCTCCAGACTAGAGGTCCTTGTGTAGACATCAGGAAGGGACCTGCAAATTGGGAGGTAGACACAGAAGATGAGTTGCACATCAATGCAACATGCAGTGTACAACACAACAGCAATTTGCGCTAGGAATGTATACACAGTATTGACTACAGACTGCCCACACAGCTCATGGGAGTCCAACGTCACTGTGTAATTCACTGTCACTTGGGCACACCCTTTGCAAGACCATGGAAACGGGAAGCAGGAGGGGTGTGTGTGACTCAAACCCAAGCATCTGAACCAAATACATTACAAGCATGCATGTGCCCAGCCACAATGCAGCGTATGCCCACAGGAACCACGGAAGCCAACAAATCGTCCCAAAAAAATTGGGAATAAAATAAATAAAAATAAAAATAAAAATAAAAATAAAAATAAAAATAAAAAAAATAAAAAATGGCCATTGAAGGGCCCGGGGGGGTTGGGGAGGCCACCCAGGAGGTCCGAGGACAGGATGCACACCAGAACCCACCTGCGTGGATCCTGGGGAAAAAAAACACCTCCATGGGCTCATGGCCCACACGGCTACCCTATTGTGGGAGTATCACTGCTGTCGCTATTATCACCCTGTGCAGCTGCATCCGGAGGTGGTTGCACTATGGGAGGCAGCCCACGCAAGGCCCTAGTCTGCTCCTCCATGGCTGCAAGCATGCGGGTGTGGTAGGTCTGGTTCTGGAGGATGAGTGTGCGCAGGTCCCCATGCAACAACTCACGGGATGCCCGGACCTCCGCCTTCGTTGCCTGCATCTCAGCTGAGAGCGTACGGGTGAGACGCTCCAGCTGCTGTTCTGTCCTTTGGTGTGTTGAAGCCTCAAGCTCAACAAGAGTCGTCCTGAGGTGAAGGAGCTCCTGCCTCAGGGCTTCCCTGTGGCCCTGGGACTCAATGGAGATGGCCTCCTGCAGGGTCGCCAGTGCCGCCCGCCTATCCCTGTTGGACCCCAACATGTCCTCCCTGTGTGACTGGCAGATGGAGTCAGTTGCCTGCTCTAGTCGCTCCATCAGCCTTTCAGGGGGGACAATGGAAGTGGCCACCCTATCCATGGCCTGAGCCATCATCTCGGATGATGCTGCCTGTTGGGTTGCCATACCGTAAATGGATTGCTCCCATGCGGTATTGCCAGGTGGCGTACGGCCACCACGTCGGCGGGCACCACACCTGTCTGGGTAGGGCGAACTGCGCCTTGCTGTGCCGGCACTGCCTGAGGCTTCAGGACTGCATTCCCCCTCTGATCTGCTGGCCCGGGAACAGGATCAGATGTCGCGGAGTGTGACCCTGCATCCGTAACCACCAAAGGCGTAGCTGCCAACACTGACATCCCCATTGAGGGTTCTGAACCTGGTGCAGGTGGGTGAGACAGAACAGAATCCCTCCCTGGAACACTCACCTGCGACGGCACGGAGGTCTCATCCGAATCAACACCTGAGTACAGCTCGGGGGAGGTGCAGCCAGAGACACCCCTTGAGAGCAGGACCTGCAGCACTTGTGGGTTCTCACCCACCACCACACCACGTCCCTCACTGGTGGTTGGTCGGCCCTCGGACCCCTCCTGGGTCTGCACCATCTCCACAACCCCAGCAGTATCAGGTGCGTCTTCCCCTGCAAAGACATAAAAACAAAGAAATGGAAACAGGCATTAGCACCATGGCACACAATGAGGGCTGAGAAGCAAGAGAACCAGTACTTGTTTGACACATGTCCCACATGACTAAAACCCTCCCATGCATGCACCCTCACTGCGTATGAAGGGCAGGCAAATGGCACATACTGATGACACCAAGATGGAAGATGAACACATTTTCTGCATGCTGCCTGGCAGTGGCATCACACATTGGCCTGTGATTGGCAGGTGAAACACACATGCCATCACACAGATGGCATGTACCATTGCTATTGAGTGAAGATGGAGAGGAGGGCAGCACCTATTCATTCAGTCCAGTTCCCGCATGTAATAGCTTTTCTAATTCAAACAGGTCAGATTCTTCACCTGGAGCAGCCAGTCCGAAATGGTCCAATTGCACAGGGACATGTTTGAACAAATGATATCCAGGTAACAAAGTCACTCCACTTTACCATAGCCATGTCAGACATCTGACTAGAGGACTGCGACATGCCTAGTAAAAGTGGTGGAATGCAAACAATCTGACTAAATGAACAGTGAAAAATTAAGCAACAATGTTGTGGCAAGGTGACACTTCAAGGGCAACTGGCGTGCAGTTGGGCTAGATGTCTACTGTTGGCAGAAGGGATACTGCTATGGCCAAATGCAGCTGCGCAGGATGTATTGCATGAAGCACATGGCTGACCCATACGACTCAGGCGCACACACTCTCACCTGGCACACAAACAGAAGCCCTCACACACACCGTGCACATGGATGACACACACATGCATGTGCACTCATCGAACAATGCCTCGTAATCAGCCAAATCTCCCACGCCTTGGATCTGTTCCTCCGTGACGTAGGTCCCAGCGACTGACTCATGTGGAGTGAGTTCCATGTCTACTACTGGAGACCCACCTCCAGTCACTAGAGTTGCGGCATGACTTGAGGCCAGCTTACTCTTTGCCCTGCGCTTTAGGTCATTCCAGCGCTTATAGCAATCATTGGCTGTGCGCCTCACGATTCCAAGGGCACTTATGATGTCCGCAACGTTCTGCCAGTGTGCCTGGCTTTGTGCAGGTGTGGTCTTGGATCCTGCAACAATGACCATCTCGTTGTCATGTGCGGACACATACTCGACAAGTGCATTCAGTTCGTCATCCATGAAGCTGGGCTTCCTGGACGGGCCGGACTGTGTAGCCGTGTCTGGGGCATCAGCCTGTGCCGGACAAGCACTCTTCCTCTTCCGCTTGGAAGGTGGTGGTGATCCTGAGTGTCCTGCGCCGCTCTGGACACTAGGGGCAGGAGCCCTGGTGGACTCTGTATCAGGAGTGTGGGATTGCACACTCAGCATGGGAGTTGGTGCAGGCATTGGCTCTAGTGTGATGGTGTCAGGGGGAATGTCAGCAGCATGGACTAGGACCAACACTGTCCGGGCTGGGTGTGTGAGGGCTGGGGTGGATGGAGCCGCAGCTGCCCCTGCAGCCTCTCCGCCCTGCCTACTTGGTGCAGCAGATGACCTTGCTGCCCCAGATGCACGTGGCATGGTGACATCAACGTGCACCAGCGCACGTGTCATAGGCCTGCTGACCTGGAAGTCAGCCATGGAGTCAGCCAGGTCTGGTGCCACAATGGGCTGGTCCAACAAGGGCTGAGCATGGATGGTGTCAGCCACATCAGCCTCAACGGGAGGGGGGGGTGGGGGGATTATGGGTGCCCTTGACTGGTCCTCCACACATGGGGGGACAGGCTCACCCTGCAAGTGACGACCACGTCCCCTACCGGATCCACCACGGCCACCACTTGTGGCTCTTCCACCTTTGCCACCCTTACGGAATCCTCGCCTCCCAGCCATGGCACTGATGTTAATGTGCGTATGGGAGTGGCTGTAAAATATTGTCCTGGGCAATTGGGGGTCAAAGGGGTTGGGTACCAGATGGTAATTGTACCCTAGTGCTCTTGCAAGGCTGATTGTAACCCCTGGGGAAAGATGACGGGTCACGCTACGCACAGGAGCCCCAAAAAAGGGAGATGACGTGCACGCAACCCCTCCTAGACCACGTGTGCAGAAAGAAAAACCTGCACTACGCTGTGGCACCCAGTAACACAAGAATGAACGTATGCGTGTCACACGCAGCCTAGAATGACCTCTGAAGGGGTAGGCTACACACGGGGCAAGCACAGATGTTAGATACGTGCGTGACTCACCGTCTGCCAGGTAAAAGAGAGTGAAAAAGGAGCGCGTTTGGTTGGCAACACCCCCGCCAAAAGAAGATTTGTACGCTGTCTGAGGAGACAGGACAACAGTAGAAGGGAACACTGTTTGAGGGAACAGGCCCAGGTAAACCAGTAAAAGAGAAAAAAGAGAAAAAGCTGTCAGAGGTAACAGGGAATACGAACTTGAAACGCCGTGAAGTAAATTGCGTGTTGAACGACAAGAAGTACAGAATTCACCCACTCGCTCTCCACGAAAAGCACGTACAAGGAAATGGTGTTCTACGCATACCTTTTATACAGGCCCACACGTCCAGCGTCACTTACGCGGCGTGTACGCGCTAGGGCCATTTCCACCAATTACACGCTTTGTCACTTATGCGTGTAGGGCCATTTCCACCAATTACACGCTTTGTCACTTCTGCGTGTAGGGCCATTTCCACCAATCACACGCGATGACACTCTGACGTGCAGTCTTTCCACGTGTGCTCTGTCATCACGTGCTGTGTGGGAAACACCCGTGCGGGTCACGTCACAGACGCGCTTACGCGCTGAAGGCCTTTGGTCCAATAGAATCGCGTATGCGTGCTGACGCGCTTACGCGCTAAGGGCCTTTCCTCGGTTTTCACGCTGACGTGCAGGATTTTCACGTGCCAAATCACTCTGTACCAAGCTGGCCACGCGTAAGCACACGGAAGACCACGCTCCTGCCCAGAAGGCCGAACTACTGCCCCCCAGATCCCCGAGCACGCTCCCACCTGCCATCTGCTGCTGCCTGACTGCCTGTTGCCCACGTGCACTGCCATTTGCTGCCTGCACATCAGCCAGGGGTGCTGTTGCTGTGACCACCCCTGCTGGAACCGAAGACTCCCGACTGGAATTCCATCGCTCCACAGCCCAGCCCCAGGACCCAGTTGCCCACCCACTCCTGCCTCTGGGGTTGTCATGTCGGGGCAAACACCATCTGTGACCACTGACAACCCCCGGCCAGAGAGGCAGAGGGGCACCAGCTTCAGTGCCACCGAAGTTGGTGTCCTGGTGGAGCAAGTCCTGGGGCAGTATGATGCCCTCTTTGGAAGTTCCCGCGCCGACAAGGAAGGATGGACTCGGATCTGGACTGACATCGTGACCCTGAACAAGGCCCGGCGCCTCTTGAAGGCAGCGGATGCCAAGGGGCGCCAGGGCCACTTGTCGGAAGAACAGATGGGGGTCCTGGAACGCATATCCCCAGGACTCCACGTCCAGGTCCTAGACAAGCAGACCCGTCTGGAGTCGAGCGGTGAGTGTACATGCATCCTGATTGTGAGCAGTGCGTGTGGTGATTATTCGGTATTGTGCAGGTTGCACATCTGTTTGTATGGGGTCGAGTATGGGTGGGGGTGTACAGGGCCGTGGGGCTGACACATGCGAGGGCTGTAATGTGTGAGACATGGATGGTGCTTGTGTGTGTGGGCTTGCATGGCAAATGCAGTTGTGCATGCACACATGTTTGGATGAATGTGTATGTAAGTAGACATGTCCGTGATGTCAGGCATGTATGTTGTTTTCGGCTGCATGTATGAGCACTGTGTACATGTGCATGTGTGTGTATTTGACAAGGGTGCAACAGTGATGCAACATGGATGCATGTGACAGCGGTATGTGGAAGCCTGATTGGCAGATGTGACATGGATGCCCGTCTGAACAGTGCGACACTTGGCAGAGGTGTAGACATGCATGCAAGTGTGGTGGTGTGTGTACATGTGTGGTGCACTTCCTGTGTTGCATGTGTTGTCTGGCTCCCCTTTGGCTGCTCATGCTGTTGTATGTGTATGGATGGTGGTGGCAGTTGCGATATGGCTGTGGTATGGCTCATGTGTGCGAGTTGCAATGACATGTGTGTTGGGGATTGTGATGACATGTCTGAGGTTTGCCAATGCCACTCATGTGCAACTGTCATGCGTGTATGTGTCCATTGTACAGTGCCCTGATTCCTGTGTTTTGTTTCTCCCTGTCTGCAGCGTCAACTGATGAAGAGGGCGGAGAAGGTGCTGTGGAGCACAGCGGTGGGGATCCGACCGCCAGCCGGATACGCAAGGCCCGGCTCTCCTCCCGTGTTGCCATCTCGTCGGGGAGTGAGGAGTCCGGTGCCGCGTCCCAGGCCGCAGCTGCCGGGGGGAGGTCCAAGAGGCGGAGGTTGCCGTTGGACTCCTCGGCAGCAGAAGGGGCAGCTGGGACGCCACAGGGCCCAACAGGGGAAGATGGCACGGAGTCATCCAGGTTGGTGGGGGGTTTGGTGGAGGAGGAGGCCGTGCAAGCACCAGAGACGGGGTCTGGAGGTGGGGATCCCACTGGTGCTAGTGGTGAAGTGCAGGACCAGGGACAGGAGGCAGCACAGGCGGCCGCGGAGGTACCTGTGTGCAATCCTGTCCCCGATCCTGTCCCTGCATCATCTTGCACCAGCAGGGATGCCTACGTCCAGACCCGTTTTCAGGCAGGGGATGAGCTGATGTCAACTGGCCTTCCTCTGCCTGCGGACGTGGCCATCCAGGTCCGGGTTGAGCCTGTCCTGGCTGGTGTGGCGTTGCGTCAACGGGCCATGCGAGGTGACCTGCAGTCTTTTCATGGAGAGACTGCATGTCATCTCGAATGGCTCGTTGACCACGTCAGCCTGCTGGGACAGGTCACCCAGGCCGGATTCCGCTGTCTGATGGGGCTTGCTTCGACCCCCTCCTCAACTGGACCCCCTACGCGCCAGTCGTCCTCTGTGCCATCTTCCCACCCATCAGTCACCTGGGTGCCCTGTGGAGCTGCCTCTGACGGTGCGGCCAGGCTGGTGGAGGAGGCATCCCTGCCACAGTCGGGAGTCGGAGGTCCAGCAGGGGTGGCCACATCAACAACTGCACCCCAGCCGGCGGAGGATGTGCAGGCAGCAGGAGGCAGTGCACGGGCAGAGGCAGAGCAGCAGTGTAACGCTCACCTGATTCCCGTAGAGGCGCCGGTCTTGACTGGGTGTATACCGTATCTTCAAAGGTGATGTGTAACACACAGCTGGCTCTTTTGGCTGGACCTCTGTGCACTGTATGTTTGACTCGAAGGGTAAGATGTCTGCAGATAGAAAATATGGGATTAAGGAACTGGGTTATTGAAGGTCTCTCTCTTCTTCCCTTTCTCTTCTCCTGTAGAACCCCAAAGGTTAACGCTCTCACCTTAGGTAAGTGAACGCCGTGCTCTCCATCTGCCTCGGGGCAGGGTGCTGTAACCAGTTTCTTCACTGGATAAGGGGAGCAGGCCTCTTGACTTCAGAGGACTGCTGTCCGTCGTTTACTGCACGAACGGTAAGTTTCGAGTAATTCTAATGTCTTTAAAGTCTTTAGTAATGATGATTCTTGTTTTGCAGGGTTCCGGCGATGGCGGATGACGGGCTGAAGTGAGTAGAAGATGGAGCCCGTGTGATAAATTGAAGCGCCTGGAAGCACGTAAGTAAGTGCTTGTTGCCTGCTTCACGATGCGCTCTAACTGTCTTTTTATTTTGCAGGTACAAGTTCGGAGCGGCTGCAGGGTGCCGGAATACCCACTGGGTAAGATGTGGAAAGGAGTAATGGCACATGAGTATTAAAGTTCCCCAATGTCTTTAAACGCACCTTGTTTTGTCTTTCAGATGCCGGAATGCAGTGTGAAGACCTCTGGAGCGCACGAAGAGTAGGTAAGCCTTTGTCTTTCAGATGCCGGAATGCAGCGCGAGGCGTTGGTGACAGCCGATGGACCAGATAAGTGAAGAGCTGTCACTGAAGACCGTAATGCTAACCTGTTCTTTCTTGTCTTTATAGGTGAAGACTGGATTCAGGATGGTAAGCCTTTTTCCATAGGCCCAGGATCAGATGCAGAAGACACGATGAGCGTTCTGCTGCAGAGGATGCAGAATAACGCAAAGCAAGATTCATCCATCGGGTGTGGTTTAAATAGCCTCCTGTAGTGCTTAGGTGTCTCCTTCCACAGCCACACCTAGGTAAGAAAAGAGTTCCTGCTTTCCAGAAGAGTTCCAGTGTTCTGAATCTAGGGAGTGGCTCCTGCCCCACCCAACAGGAAAAGTAGTTCCAAACAGAAGAGGATCAGAGGCTCAACTGGCAGGCAAGTAAGCAGCATGGTCTGCTGCAGGTAAGTCCACCCAAGCATTATGAGCCCGGCGCTTCCAGCGCTGGGACTGGGCATATTTATGAGCCTGGTGCCACTGGCGCCAGGACTGGGTCCAAAAGGTCCCAATTGGGACTGGTTGGCACTCGGAACCTGGGTTATGGATCTGCTTCCAAGGGAGTTGGGAAAACCCTGACCTTTTGGAAGCAGAGATCATGACAGTACCCCCCCTCAAGGCCCCTCCCAAACCGGGCTTCTCCGGGGGTTTTGGCTTGTCAGGAAATGTTCGGTGAAATCTTTTGATTAGGCGAGGAGCGTGGACATATTCAGCAGGTTCCCAGGATCTCTCTTGGGGGCCGTAGCCTTTCCAGTCAATTAGGTAAAATAGTTTAGATTTGGAGATCTTGGAGTCCAGAATGCTTTTGACTTCAAACTCGAGTTCTCCATCAACTAGGATAGGTTTTGGAGATTTAGTTAGTCGGGTTTGAGGTTGCACGGGTTTTAATAGAGAGACGTGGAAGACCGGATGTATCTTCATGTGCGGGGGCAAGTCCAACCTGACCGCTACTGGGTTTACTATGGTAGTGATGGAATAGGGACCAAGGTATCTTGGGTTGAATGTGCGTGGCCCTTTTAGAGGTAGATATTTGGTGGATAACCAGACTTGATCCCCTACTTGATATTGAGGGGCTTCCTTCCGATGTTGATCTGCTCCTTTCTTGTATTGTTCTTTAGCCCTTTGAAGGTGAGAAACAGCTTCCTTAAAGGCTTGGGTGATTGTAGAGTGCAGGTAGTCTACTGCTGGTGTTTCAAGATCTTGGAGGGGATCCAACTCCGAGGTTCGAGGGTGACTGCCGTACAAAAGAAAAAACGGGGTTTTCCCAGTTCCCGAATGGACAGAGTTATTGTAGGCATATTCGGCTATCCAAAGGATGTCTTTCCAAGGTTTTTCAGTTTGTTGCAGCATGCAGCGTAAATACTGTTCCAGAGTTTGATTGGTCCTCTCGGTTTGTCCGTCGGTCTGAGGGTGGTGACTGGTCGATAGTCTGACATCAATTTGAGCCGACCGACAGCAACTTCGCCAAAAATGAGAAATAAATTGACTACCTCGATCCGAAATTAGAACCGAAGGAAAACCGTGCAGTCGGACGATGTTTTCGAGAAATTCTCGGGCCAGAGTTGCTGCTGTTGGCAAGCCTTTGAGCGGAATGAAATGCGCCATCTTGGAGAATAAGTCCACGATTACTAGAATCGTATTGTATCCGGAGCATGGAGGTAGATCGGTGATGAAGTCCATAGAAAGTGTATGCCAAGGGCGAGGTGGGATGTCAATAGGGCGTAAGAGGCCTGCTGGTCGTTCCTTTTGACTCTTGTTTTGGGCGCATACTCCACAGGACATTATAAAGTCTCTGATATCTTTTTTCCAAGACGGCCACCAGAAGTAGCGCTTGATCTTTTCTGAGGTCTTGGCCATACCGGGATGTCCTTCCATTAAAGAATCGTGATAACAAGAGATTACTTTTTTCTGTAAATCTGTGCTGGGTAGGTATAATCGTTCTTGGAAATACAATAAGTTGTCCTTTACTGCAAAGTCCTTTCCCTGCAGATGCCAATTCTGTATGTCTGCTGGAGTTACAAGTTGCCTGGCTTTATCCTTAACTTCCTCTATGGATTCAGTGGCGATTACACCCAGAATTCTTTGTTCGGGAATGATTGGTACAGGTTTAGGGTTGATCAAGTGTTCTTCCACTCCCATCCGAGAAAGGGCATCAGCTTTACCGTTCTTTGTACCAGGTCGATAGGTAATTATGAAGTCAAACTCGGCAAAGAATAATGCCCAACGGAGTTGTCTAGAGGATTGGGCTTTTGCGGTTTTCAAATATTGCAGGTTTCGGTGATCCGTAATCACAGTAACGGTGTGTCGGGCCCCCAGCAGATAATGCCGCCAAGCCTTAAAGGCAGACTTGATAGCCAGAAGTTCCTTGTCAGTAATCGTGTAATTGATTTCAGGCGGCGAGAATTTGCGGGACCAAAATGCCACGGGATGCAACTGATTGGTTACCGGGTCCTTTTGTGATAGAACTGCCCCCATGGCAAGGCTTGAAGCATCAGTTTCCACGATGTAGGGGAGTTCGGGGCGAGGGTGTTTTAAGATTGGTGCAGAGATAAATTTAGTCTTCAAATCCTGGAAAGCTTGTTCCGCCTCGGTAGACCATTCAAAACGTTTGTTTTTCTTTAACAAGGCAGTGATGGGCTGGACTATTCGAGAGAATTCGGGGATAAACCTGCGGTAAAAGTTAGCGAAGCCTAACATGCTTTGCACACCTTTTACGGAGGATGGTGATGGCCATTTGAGAACTGCATCGACCTTCTTTGAATCCATACGCACTCCGCCAGGTGATAATATGAATCCCAAGAATTCAACTCCAGTCACGTTGAAAACACATTTTTCCAACTTAGCGAAAAGTTTGTGTTGACGCAATCTTTCGAGGACCATTTTCACGTGTTTCCGATGTTCAGATTCCGATGAAGAATAAACGAGGATGTCGTCAATGTAAACAACAACACACACATCTATGAGCTCTCTGAGGACATCGTTCATAAAATATTGAAAGGCGGCCGGGGCATTGCAAAGTCCGAAGGGCATGACCTGATATTCAAATAGCCCATACTTGGTGCGGAAGGCCATCTTCCATTCATCGCCCTCTTTTACTCGTACCAAGTGGTAAGCTCCTCTAAGATCCAGCTTTGTATATATGCATGCTTTTCTGACTTGGTCCAGGAGTTCAGGGATCAAAGGTAACTGATATCTATTCTTAACGGTGATCTGGTTCAGGGAGCGATAATCTATACAAGTTCTAAGGTCTCCTTCCTTTTTTGGAACGAAGAACAAAGCTGAAGAAGCAGGGGACTTGGAAGGACGAATAAACCCATTTGCCAGGTATTGATCCAGGTATTGTCGAAGGTGAAGGTTCTCAGGCTCGGTGAGGGCATAAATTCTACTACAAGGAGGAGTAGATCCAGGTATCAGGTCTATCTGGCAGTCATAAGACCTATGAGGAGGTAGAGAGTTAGCCTGATCCTTCCGGAAAACATCTTGGTATTCTAGGTATTCGGGAGGTAACTGGGGAGTCTCTGAAGAAATTGCTGCCATTGCAACACCAGGTGGAGGGTGACAAGTAGAGACACATTCTGGAAACTGGACCGTTCTTGCTCGCCAATCGATCAGAGGATTGTGTTTCTCTAACCAAGGTATTCCTAGAATAATCTGAAACTGAGGGGCCTTGATCACATCGAACACGATCTTCTCATGGTGTCCATCTTGACTTACTAGCGTCACCTCTTGAGTGGTATGCGTTACTGGCCCGGAGGCTATCTCCGTACCATCCACCGTAGTAATGACGTCCTTTACAGCCTTGGGACAAAGAGTTAGATTCATCCTTAAAACCATTTCATGATCCACATAATTGCCGATGGCACCGCTGTCGACGTAAGCTTCAATTGCATGTAATCGATCCGGATTATCAGGGCTAATGAGGACCATAGGTATCACGAAATGCGAGGTCACGGAACTGGTTTTCACGCTCGGCAAGAGGACCTCTATTCTTGTCGGGCGAGGTCGTTTCCCTGCTCAGAGTTTGTAACTTTGGTAACTGCAGCTCCTACTGCCTTCTTGGCAGGTTTCACCGGACAGTCTCGAAGAAAGTGCCCTGAGTTTCCGCAATAGAGGCATAATTGCAACTGTTTTCTCCTTTCCCGCTCCTTTTGTGTTAGAGGACCTTTCAGACCCCCTATTTGCATGGGTTCCCCGGAGTCTACTCCTTTGGAAGGAGTTGGCGGTTTGGAAAATACTCGAGCATCAAACTTGGAACGATCGGCCTTCCTGTTCTGCAGTCTGTGATCTATTTGAACGACTAAGTCTATATAGTCCGAACAATCTTGTGGGGGATTCACTACTTGGGCTAACACATCTTTGAGCTCTCCACGTAGACCTCTATAAAACAGCGTAATCCTTTTGTCCTCAGGCCATTGAGTTTCCACTATCAGTCTGTTAAAAGACGCAATATAAGCCAAAATGTCTTGATTACCTTGTCGCAACGAAAGAAGCTCATTGTCCAAGGCCTGCCCCTGTGAATGTCTTGCAAACAGTTTTTCCATACTGAGCTGAAAAGCTTGAAAATCATGGAGGACCGGATCATCTTGATTTACTAGAGGGATCGACCAGTCTGCCGCATTGCCACTAAGGTACGAAAGCACGAAAGCTACTTTAGCTTGATCAGTTGGAAAGGCTGCTGGCCGGCATAAGAAATGCAACCGGCACCGATTGATAAATACTGCAAACCTCTTTGGGTCACCAGAAAATCGTTCGGGCGGAGCCAGAGGTACATTCCCAGGGAGGTTGATCTGCACTGGATTCATAGAGGATGTAGAAGGAAGATTTCCCCCAGATGCGGGTAACGGGGTCTGTCCGGCTTGTGACTGTAGCAATTGTCTAGCAAGATCATCTGTTCGCTCCTTGGAAATAATCAGTTCCCTTCTTAGAGCGTTTGTTTCCTGACGGGCTGCATGCACTTCTGCCCTTAGTTCCCCAAGTAACTGGGCTAGCTGGTCGGTATCCGAGGTTTCCATAGCGCCTGGACGGGAGTTTTGTGGTAGGCTTTGCGTTCTGTAACGCTCACCTGATTCCCGTAGAGGCGCCGGTCTTGACTGGGTGTATACCGTATCTTCAAAGGTGATGTGTAACACACGGCTGGCTCTTTTGGCTGGACCTCTGTGCACTGTATGTTTGACTCGAAGGGTAAGATGTCTGCAGATAGAAAATATGGGATTAAGGAACTGGGTTATTGAAGGTCTCTCTCTTCTTCCCTTTCTCTTCTCCTGTAGAACCCCAAAGGTTAACGCTCTCACCTTAGGTAAGTGAACGGCGTGCTCTCCATCTGCCTCGGGGCAGGGTGCTGTAACCAGTTTCTTCACTGGATAAGGGGAGCAGGCCTCTTGACTTCAGAGGACTGCTGTCCGTCGTTTACTGCACGAACGGTAAGTTTCGAGTAATTCTAATGTCTTTAAAGTCTTTAGTAATGATGATTCTTGTTTTGCAGGGTTCCGGCGATGGCGGATGACGGGCTGAAGTGAGTAGAAGATGGAGCCTGTGTGATAAATTGAAGCGCCTGGAAGCACGTAAGTAAGCGCTTGTTGCCTGCTTCACGATGCGCTCTAACTGTCTTTTTATTTTGCAGGTACAAGTTCGGAGCGGCTGCAGGGTGCCGGAATACCCACTGGGTAAGATGTGGAAAGGAGTAATGGCACATGAGTATTAAAGTTCCCCAATGTCTTTAAACGCACCTTGTTTTGTCTTTCAGATGCCGGAATGCAGTGTGAAGACCTCCGGAGCGCACAAAGAGTAGGTAAGCCTTTGTCTTTCAGATGCCGGAATGCAGCGCGAGGCGTTGGTGACAGCCGATGGACCAGATAAGTGAAGAGCTGTCACTGAAGACCGTAATGCTAACCTGTTCTTTCTTGTCTTTATAGGTGTTGCTGAAGACTGGATTCAGGATGTTAAGCCTTTTTCCTTAGGCCCAGGATCAGATGCAGAAGACACGATGAGCGTTCTGCTGCAGAGGATGCAGAATAACGCAAAGCAAGATTCATCCATCGGGTGTGGTTTAAATAGCCTCCTGTAGTGCTTAGGTGTCTCCTTCCACAGCCACGCCTAGGTAAGAAAAGAGTTCCTGCTTTCCAGAAGAGTTCCAGTGTTCTGAATCTAGGGAGTGGCTCCTGCCCCACCCAACAGGAAAAGTAGTTCCAAACAGAAGAGGATCAGAGGCTCAACTGGCAGGCAAGTAAGCAGCATGGTCTGCTGCAGGTAAGTCCACCCAAGCATTATGAGCCCGGCGCTTCCAGCGCTGGGACTGGGCATATTTATGAGCCTGGTGCCACTGGCGCCAGGACTGCGTCCAAAAGGTCCCAATTGGGACTGGTTGGCACTCGGAACCTGGGTTATGGATCTGCTTCCAAGGGAGTTGGGAAAACCCTGACCTTTTGGAAGCAGAGATCATGACAAGCAGCAGCAGCAACATGGTGGGAGACATGAAGGCTCGGGGCTTTCGACATCGGAGGGGCAGGCATCGGCCGGAGGGCAGGGGGACCCAGGACAGAGAGTGTCTTCCGTGTGGCAGCGGTTGGGCCACGCCATAGGTGCGGAGCGGCAGCGGGCGGAAGAGGCGCGGCTCACAATGGTCAGGGCGGAGAACTCCTTGCGAAGGGCCCTGAGGCGGGCCGAGTGCCTCGAGGCAATCCGCAGGGGGTTGGAGGAGGACACGGCGTCGTCCCTGCGGACCCTCGGGGCCATGGAACTGGACCGCCTCCGGGACATCAAACAGGAGTTCGATGATGCCCTGGCCCGGGACACCACGGAGTGAGCCGCTGGACTTGCCCACCGCCTTTGTATATAGTTCTTTAGTTTTAGGTTTCCTTTCTTTCTTATTATGATTTGGAGTCGACGGACACTGCTCCACTTTTTGTATATAGTTGATTTTTAGGTAGGTTTTTTATTAGGTTTCCTTTGTTCAGTTGGGCTCATGGACCCTTGGTAGTTTTGTACATAGTTCTTTATTGCATGGAGATTTTTTTACATTTGACTTTGGACAAAATTCTTTTGGATTCGGATTTCCAGTTTTGTGTTTTTATACGGACATGCAGCTTTTTTTTTCTCATTCACATTGTAGTTTGTTTTCTTTCTTTAGCATTCTTTATTTTTTTCAATACAATTTTGTTTCCATACTTCACTGTGTGGTATCATCTCATTGGTTTCATGCATGTCATGTTGGGTGTTTTCCCATTCAATTGCAACCATTGTGTGTGACGGACATGGGTTCATTAGCTTCATGAACATTGGGGGTGTAACATGTGATTTCCATTTCCATGTGGGTGAATGGGTTACTTGGTAGGGCTTTTTGGCTGTGGAGGCTGACCATTACGCACATGATTGGGGATTGTGAGGACCTGGTGGGGGCTGCCCATGGTGGCAGGGGGGTGGGGGTGGTGGGAGACATGAGTTGGGGCCTGGTGGAGGCTGCCCCTGCACTGCTGGGGGGTGGGGGTGGTGGGAGACATGAGTGGGGGACTGGTGGAGGGTGCCCCTGCACTGCTGGGGGGTGGGCGTGGTGGGAGACATGAGTGGGGGCCTGGTGGAGGCTGCCCCTGCACTGCTGGGGGGTGGGGGTGGTGGGAGACATGGGTGGGGGCCTGGTGGAGGCTGCCCCTGGTGGCTGGGGGGTGGGGGTGGTGGGAGACATGAGTGGGTGCCTGGTGGAGGGTGACCCTGGATGCTGGGGGGTGGGGGTGCAGGGGGACATGAGTGGGGGCCTGGTGGAGGGTGGCCATGGTGGCAGGGGGGTGGGGGTGGTGGGAGACATGAGTGGGGGCCTGGTGGAGGGTGACCCTGGATGCTGGGGGGTGGGGGTGGTGGGAGACATGAGTGGGTGCCTGGTGGAGGCTGCCCCTGCACTGCTGGGGGGTGGGGGTGGTGGGAGGCATGAGTGGTGGCCTAGTGGAGGCTGCCCCTGCACTGCTGGGGGGTGGGGGTGGTGGGAGACATGGGTGGGGGCCTGGTGGGGGCTGCCCATGGTGGCAGGGGGGTGGGGGTGGTGGGAGACATGAGTTGGGGCCTGGTGGAGGCTGCCCCTGCACTGCTGGGGGGCGGGGGTGGTGGGAGACATGAGTGGGGGCCTGGTGGAGGCTGCCCCTGCACTGCTGGGGGCTGGGGGTGGTGGGAGACATGAGTGGGGGCCTGGTGGAGGCTGCCCCTGCACTGCTGGGGGGTGGGGGTGGTGGGAGACATGAGTGGGGGCCTGGTGGAGGCTGCCCCTGCACTGCTGGGGGGTGGGGGTGGTGGGAGACATGGGAGGGGGCCTGGTGGGGCTGCCCCTGGTGGCTGGGGGGTGGGGGTGGTGGGAGACATGAGTGGGGGCCTGGTGGAGGCTGCCCATGGTGGCAGGGGGGTGGGGGTGGTGGGAGACATGAGTGGGGGCCTGGTGGAGGCTGCCCCTGACGGCTGGGGGGGTGGGGGTGGTGGGAGACATGAGTGGGGGCCTGGTGGGGGCTGCCCATGGTGGCAGGGGGGTGGGGGTGGTGGGAGACATGAGTGGGGGCCTGGTGGAGGGTGACCCTGGATGCTGGGGGGTGGGGGTGGTGGGAGACATGAGTGGGTGCCTGGTGGAGGCTGCCCCTGCACTGCTGGGGGGTGGGGGTGGTGGGAGACATAGGTGGGGGCCTGGTGGAGGCTGCCCCTGGTGGCTGGGGGGTGGGGGTGGTGGGAGACATGAGTGGGGGCCTGGTGGAGGCTGCCCCTGCACTGCTGGGGGGTGGGGGTGGTGGGAGACATGGGTGGGGGCCTGGTGGAGGCTGCCCCTGGTGGCTGGGGGGTGGGGGTGGTGGGAGACATGAGTGGGTGCCTGGTGGAGGGTGACCCTGGATGCTGGGGGGTGGGGGTGCAGGGGGACATGAGTGGGGGCCTGGTGGAGGGTGGCCATGGTGGCAGGGGGGTGGGGGTGGTGGGAGACATGAGTGGGGGCCTGGTGGAGGGTGACCCTGGATGCTGGGGGGTGGGGGTGGTGGGGGACATGAGTGGGTGCCTGGTGGAGGCTGCCCCTGCACTGCTGGGGGGTGGGGGTGGTGGGAGACATGAGTGGGGGCCTGGTGGAGGCTGCCCCTGCACTGCTGGGGGGTGGGGTGGTGAGAGACATGGGTGGGGGCCTGGTGGGGGCTGCCCCTGGTGGATGGGGGGTGGGGGTGGTGGGAGACATGAGTTGGGGCCTGGTGGAGGCTGCCCCTGCTCTGCTGGGGGTGTGGGTGGTGGGAGACATGAGTGGGGGCCTGGTGTAGGCTGCCCCTGCACTGCTGGGGGGTGGGGCTGGTGGGAGACATGAGTGGGGGCCTGGTGGAGGCTGCCCCTGCACTGCTGGGGGGTGGGGGTGGTGGGAGACATGAGTGGGGGCCTGGTGGAGGCTGCCCTGCACTGCTGGGGGGTGGGGGTGGTGGGAGACATGAGTGGGGGCCTGGTGGAGGCTGCCCTGCACTGCTGGGGGGTGGGGTTGGTGGGAGACATGAGTGGGGGCCTGGTGGAGGCTGCCCCTGCACTGCTGGGGGGTGGGGGTGGTGGGAGACATGAGTGGGGGCCTGGTGGGGGCTGCCCATGGTGGCAGGGGGGTGGGGGTGGTGGGAGACATGAGTGGGGGCCTGGTGGAGGCTGCCCCTGCACTGCTGGGGGGTGGGGGTGGTGGGAGACATGTGTGGGGGCCTGGCGGGGGCTGCCCATGGTGGCAGGGGGGTGGGGGTGGTGGGAGACATGAGTGGGGGCCTGGTGGGGGCTGCCCATGGTGGCAGGGGGTGGGCGTGGTGGGAGACATGAGTGGGGGCCTGGTGGAGGCTGCCCCTGCACTGTTTGGGGGTGGGGGTGGTGGGAGACATGAGTGGGGGCCTGGTGGAGGGTGACCCTGGATGCTGGGGGGTGGGGGTGCAGGGGGACATGAGTGGGGGCCTGGTGGAGGGTGGCCATGGTGGCAGGGGGGTGGGGGTGGTGGGAGACATGAGTGGGTGCCTGGTGGAGGCTGCCCCTGCACTGCTGGGGGGTGGGGGTGGTGGGAGACATAGGTGGGGGCCTGGTGGAGGCTGCCCCTGGTGGCTGGGGGGTGGGGGTGGTGGGAGACATGAGTGGGGGCCTGGTGGAGGCTGCCCCTGCACTGCTGGGGGGTGGGGGTGGTGGGAGACATGGGTGGGGGCCTGGTGGAGGCTGCCCCTGGTGGCTGGGGGGTGGGGGTGGTGGGAGACATGAGTGGGTGCCTGGTGGAGGGTGATCCTGGATGCTGGGGGGTGGGGGTCCAGGGGGACATGAGTGGGGGCCTGGTGGAGGGTGGCCATGGTGGCAGGGGGTGGGGGTGGTGGGAGACATGAGTGGGGGCCTGGTGGAGGGTGACCCTGGATGCTGGGGGTTGGGGGTGGTGGGAGACATGAGTGGGTGCCTGGTGGAGGCTGCCCCTGCACTGCTGGGGGGTGGGGGCGGTGGGGGACATGAGTGGGGGCCTGGTGGAGGCTGCCCCTGCACTGCTGGGGGGTGGAGGTGGTGGGAGACATGGGTGGGGGCCTGGTGGGGGCTGCCCCTGGTGGCTGGGGGGGTGGGGGTGGTGGGAGACATGAGTTGGGGCCTGGTGGAGGCTGCCCCTGCACTGCTGGGGGGTGGGGGTGGTGGGAGACATGAGTGGGGGCCTAGTGGAGGCTGCCCCTGGTGGCTGAGGGGTGGGGGTGGTGGGAGACATGAGTGGGTGCCTGGTGGAGGGTGACCCTGGATGCTGAGGGGTGGGGGTGCAGGGGGACATGAGTGGGGGCCTGGTGAAGGGTGGCCATGGTGGCAGGGGGGTGGGGGTGGTGGGAGACATGAGTGGGGGCCTGGTGGAGGGTGACCCTGGATGCTGGGGGGTGGGGGTGGTGGGAGACATGAGTGGGTGCCTGGTGGAGGCTGCCCCTGCAATGCTGGTGGGTGGGGGTGGTGGGAGACATGGGTGGGGGCCTGGTGGAGGCTGCCCCTGGTGGCTGGGGGGTGGGGGTGGTGGGAGACATGAGTGGGGGCCTGGTGGAGGCTGCCCCTGCACTGCTGGGGGGTGGGGGTGGTGGGAGACATGGGTGGGGGCCTGGTGGAGGCTGCCCCTGGTGGCTGGGGGGTGGGGGTGGTGGGAGACATGAGTGGGTGCCTGGTGGAGGGTGACCCTGGATGCTGGGGGGTGGGGGTGCAGGGGGACATGAGTGGGGGCCTGGTGGAGGGTGGCCATGGTGGCAGGGGGGTGGGGGTGGTGGGAGACATGAGTGGGGGCCTGGTGGAGGGTGACCCTGGATGCTGGGGGGTGTGGGTGGTTGGAGACATGAGTGGGTGCCTGGTGGAGGCTGCCCCTGCACTGCTGGGGGGTGGGGGTGGTGGGAGACATGAGTGGGGGCCTGGTGGAGGCTGCCCCTGCACTGCTGGGGGGTGGGGGTGGTGGGAGACATGGGTGGGGGCCTGGTGGGGGCTGCCCCTG
Organism: Ambystoma mexicanum; assembly: GCF_040938575.1. Taxonomy (NCBI): domain Eukaryota; kingdom Metazoa; phylum Chordata; class Amphibia; order Caudata; family Ambystomatidae; genus Ambystoma; species Ambystoma mexicanum. The sequence continues at coordinate 550,507,043 of NC_090933.1, read as the reverse complement.
GTGGCTGGGGGGTGGGGGTGGTGGGAGACATGAGTTGGGGCCTGGTGGAGGCTGCCCCTGCACTGCTGGGGGGTGGGGGTGGTGGGAGACATGAGTGGGGGCCTGGTGGAGGCTGCCCCTGCACTGCTGGGGGGTGGGGGTGGTGGGAGACATGGGTGGGGGCCTGGTGGAGGCTGCCCCTGCACTGCTGGGGGGTGGGGGTGGTGGGAGACATGAGTGGGTGCCTGGTGGAGGGTGACCCTGGATGCTGGGGGGTGGGGGTGGTGGGAGACATGAGTGGGGGACTGGTGGAGGGTGCCCCTGCACTGCTGGGGGGTGGGCGTGGTGGGAGACATGAGTGGGGGCCTGGTGGAGGCTGCCCCTGCACTGCTGGGGGGTGGGGGTGGTGGGAGACATGGGTGGGGGCCTGGTGGAGGCTGCCCCTGGTGGCTGGGGGGTGGGGGTGGTGGGAGACATGAGTGGGTGCCTGGTGGAGGGTGACCCTGGATGCTGGGGGGTGGGGGTGCAGGGGGACATGAGTGGGGGCCTGGTGGAGGGTGGCCATGGTGGCAGGGGGGTGGGGGTGGTGGGAGACATGAGTGGGGGCCTGGTGGAGGGTGACCCTGGATGCTGGGGGGTGGGGGTGGTGGGAGACATGAGTGGGTGCCTGGTGGAGGCTGCCCCTGCACTGCTGGGGGGTGGGGGTGGTGGGAGGCATGAGTGGGGGCCTGGTGGAGGCTGCCCCTGCACTGCTGGGGGGTGGGGGTGGTGGGAGACATGGGTGGGGGCCTGTTGGGGGCTGCCCATGGTGGCAGGGGGGTGGGGGTGGTGGGAGACATGAGTTGGGGCCTGGTGGAGGCTGCCCCTGCACTGCTGGGGGGAGGGGGTGGTGGGAGACATGAGTGGGGGCCTGGTGGAGGCTGCCCCTGCACTGCTGGGGGCTGGGGGTGGTGGGAGACATGAGTGGGGGCCTGGTGGAGGCTGCCCCTGCACTGCTGGGGGGTGGGGGTGGTGGGAGACATGAGTGGGGGCCTGGTGGAGGCTGCCCCTGCACTGCTGGGGGGTGGGGGTGGTGGGAGACATGGGAGGGGGCCTGGTGGGGCTGCCCCTGGTGGCTGGGGGGTGGGGGTGGTGGGAGACATGAGTGGGGGCCTGGTGGAGGCTGCCCATGGTGGCAGGGGGGTGGGGGTGGTGGGAGACATGAGTGGGGGCCTGGTGGAGGCTGCCCCTGACGGCTGGGGGGGTGGGGGTGGTGGGAGACATGAGTGGGGGCCTGGTGGGGGCTGCCCATGGTGGCAGGGGGGTGGGGGTGGTGGGAGACATGAGTGGGGGCCTGGTGGAGGGTGACCCTGGATGCTGGGGGGTGGGGGTGGTGGGAGACATGAGTGGGTGCCTGGTGGAGGCTGCCCCTGCACTGCTGGGGGGTGGGGGTGGTGGGAGACATAGGTGGGGGCCTGGTGGAGGCTGCCCCTGGTGGCTGGGGGGTGGGGGTGGTGGGAGACATGAGTGGGGGCCTGGTGGAGGCTGCCCCTGCACTGCTGGGGGGTGGGGGTGGTGGGAGACATGGGTGGGGGCCTGGTGGAGGCTGCCCCTGGTGGCTGGGGGGTGGGGGTGGTGGGAGACATGAGTGGGTGCCTGGTGGAGGGTGACCCTGGATGCTGGGGGGTGGGGGTGCAGGGGGACATGAGTGGGGGCCTGGTGGAGGGTGGCCATGGTGGCAGGGGGGTGGGGGTGGTGGGAGACATGAGTGGGGGCCTGGTGGAGGGTGACCCTGGATGCTGGGGGGTGGGGGTGGTGGGGGACATGAGTGGGTGCCTGGTGGAGGCTGCCCCTGCACTGCTAGGGGGTGGGGGTGGTGGGAGACATGAGTGGGGGCCTGGTGGAGGCTGCCCCTGCACTGCTGGGGGGTGGGGTGGTGAGAGACATGGGTGGGGGCCTGGTGGGGGCTGCCCCTGGTGGATGGGGGGTGGGGGTGGTGGGAGACATGAGTTGGGGCCTGGTGGAGGCTGCCCCTGCTCTGCTGGGGGTGTGGGTGGTGGGAGACATGAGTGGGGGCCTGGTGTAGGCTGCCCCTGCACTGCTGGGGGGTGGGGCTGGTGGGAGACATGAGTGGGGGCCTGGTGGAGGCTGCCCCTGCACTGCTGGGGGGTGGGGGTGGTGGGAGACATGAGTGGGGGCCTGGTGGAGGCTGCCCTGCACTGCTGGGGGGTGGGGGTGGTGGGAGACATGAGTGGGGGCCTGGTGGAGGCTGCCCTGCACTGCTGGGGGGTGGGGTTGGTGGGAGACATGAGTGGGGGCCTGGTGGAGGCTGCCCCTGCACTGCTGGGGGGTGGGGGTGGTGGGAGACATGAGTGGGGGCCTGGTGGGGGCTGCCCATGGTGGCAGGGGGGTGGGGGTGGTGGGAGACATGAGTGGGGGCCTGGTGGAGGCTGCCCCTGCACTGCTGGGGGGTGGGGGTGGTGGGAGACATGTGTGGGGGCCTGGCGGGGGCTGCCCATGGTGGCAGGGGGGTGGGGGTGGTGGGAGACATGAGTGGGGGCCTGGTGGGGGCTGCCCATGGTGGCAGGGGGTGGGGGTGGTGGGAGACATGAGTGGGGGCCTGGTGGAGGCTGCCCCTGCACTGTTTGGGGGTGGGGGTGGTGGGAGACATGAGTGGGGGCCTGGTGGAGGCAGCCCCTGCACTGCTGGGGGGTGGGGGTGGTGGGAGACATGGGTGGGGGCCTGGTGGAGGCTGCCCCTGGTGGCTGGGGGGTGGGGTGGTGGGAGACATGAGTGGGTGCCTGGTGGAGGGTGACCCTGGATGCTGGGGGGTGGGGGTGCAGGGGGACATGAGTGGGGGCCTGGTGGAGGGTGGCCATGGTGGCAGGGGGGTGGGGGTGGTGGGAGACATGAGTGGGTGCCTGGTGGAGGCTGCCCCTGCACTGCTGGGGGGTGGGGGTGGTGGGAGACATAGGTGGGGGCCTGGTGGAGGCTGCCCCTGGTGGCTGGGGGGTGGGGGTGGTGGGAGACATGAGTGGGGGCCTGGTGGAGGCTGCCCCTGCACTGCTGGGGGGTGGGGGTGGTGGGAGACATGGGTGGGGGCCTGGTGGAGGCTGCCCCTGGTGGCTGGGGGGTGGGGGTGGTGGGAGACATGAGTGGGTGCCTGGTGGAGGGTGATCCTGGATGCTGGGGGGTGGGGGTGCAGGGGGACATGAGTGGGGGCCTGGTGGAGGGTGGCCATGGTGGCAGGGGGTGGGGGTGGTGGGAGACATGAGTGGGGGCCTGGTGGAGGGTGACCCTGGATGCTGGGGGTTGGGGGTGGTGGGAGACATGAGTGGGTGCCTGGTGGAGGCTGCCCCTGCACTGCTGGGGGGTGGGGGCGGTGGGAGACATGAGTGGGGGCCTGGTGGAGGCTGCCCCTGCACTGCTGGGGGGTGGAGGTGGTGGGAGACATGGGTGGGGGCCTGGTGGGGGCTGCCCCTGGTGGCTGGGGGGGTGGGGGTGGTGGGAGACATGAGTTGGGGCCTGGTGGAGGCTGCCCCTGCACTGCTGGGGGGTGGGGGTGGTGGGAGACATGAGTGGGGGCCTAGTGGAGGCTGCCCCTGGTGGCTGAGGGGTGGGGGTGGTGGGAGACATGAGTGGGTGCCTGGTGGAGGGTGACCCTGGATGCTGAGGGGTGGGGGTGCAGGGGGACATGAGTGGGGGCCTGGTGAAGGGTGGCCATGGTGGCAGGGGGGTGGGGGTGGTGGGAGACATGAGTGGGGGCCTGGTGGAGGGTGACCCTGGATGCTGGGGGGTGGGGGTGGTGGGAGACATGAGTGGGTGCCTGGTGGAGGCTGCCCCTGCAATGCTGGTGGGTGGGGGTGGTGGGAGACATGGGTGGGGGCCTGGTGGAGGCTGCCCCTGGTGGCTGGGGGGTGGGGGTGGTGGGAGACATGAGTGGGGGCCTGGTGGAGGCTGCCCCTGCACTGCTGGGGGGTGGGGGTGGTGGGAGACATGGGTGGGGGCCTGGTGGAGGCTGCCCCTGGTGGCTGGGGGGTGGGGGTGGTGGGAGACATGAGTGGGTGCCTGGTGGAGGGTGACCCTGGATGCTGGGGGGTGGGGGTGCAGGGGGACATGAGTGGGGGCCTGGTGGAGGGTGGCCATGGTGGCAGGGGGGTGGGGGTGGTGGGAGACATGAGTGGGGGCCTGGTGGAGGGTGACCCTGGATGCTGGGGGGTGGGGGTGGTTGGAGACATGAGTGGGTGCCTGGTGGAGGCTGCCCCTGCACTGCTGGGGGGTGGGGGTGGTGGGAGACATGAGTGGGGGCCTGGTGGAGGCTGCCCCTGCACTGCTGGGGGGTGGGGGTGGTGGGAGACATGGGTGGGGGCCTGGTGGGGGCTGCCCCTGGTGGCTGGGGGGTGGGGGTGGTGGGAGACATGAGTTGGGGCCTGGTGGAGGCTGCCCCTGCACTGCTGGGGGGTGGGGGTGGTGGGAGACATGAGTGGGGGCCTGGTGGAGGCTGCCCCTGCACTGCTGGGGGGTGGGGGTGGTGGGAGACATGGGTGGGGGCCTGGTGGAGGCTGCCCCTGCACTGCTGGGGGGTGGGGGTGGTGGGAGACATGAGTGGGTGCCTGGTGGAGGGTGACCCTGGATGCTGGGGGGTGGGGGTGCAGGGGGACATGAGTGGGGGCCTGGTGGAGGGTGGCCATGGTGGCAGGGGGGTGGGGGTGGTGGGAGACATGAGTGGGGGCCTGGTGGAGGGTGACCCTGGATGCTGGGGGGTGGGGGTGGTGGGAGACATGAGTGGGTGCCTGGTGGAGGCTGCCCCTGCACTGCTGGGGGGTGGGGGTGGTGGGAGACATGGGTGGGGGCCTGGTGGAGGCTGCCCCTGGTGGCTGGGGGGTGGGGGTGGTGGGAGACATGAGTGAGGGCCTGGTGGAGGCTGCCCCTGCACTGCTGGGGGGTGGGGGTGGTGGGAGACATGGGTGGGGGCCTGGTGGAGGCTGCCCCTGGTGGCTGGGGGGTGGGGGTGGTGGGAGACATGAGTGGGTGCCTGGTGGAGGGTGACCCTGGATGCTGGGGGGTGGGGGTGCAGGGGGACGTGAGTGGGGGCCTGGTGGAGGGTGGCCATGGTGGCAGAGGGGTGGGGGTGGTGGGAGACATGAGTGGGGGCCTGGTGTAGGGTGACCCTGGATGCTGGGGGGTGGGGGTGGTGGGAGACATGAGTGGGTGCCTGGTGGAGGCTGCCCCTGCACTGCTGGGGGGCGGGGGTGGGTGGGAGACATGAGTGGGGGCCTGGTGGAGGCTGCCCCTGCACTGCTGGGGGGCGGGGGTGGTGGGAGACATGGGTGGGGGCCTGGTGGGGGCTGCCCTGGTGGCTGGGGGGTGGGGGTGGTGGGAGACATGAGTTGGGGCCTGGTGGAGGCTGCCCCTGCACTGCTGGGGGGTGGGGGTGGTGGGCGACATGAGTGGGGGCCTGGTGGAGGCTGCCCCTGCACTGCTGGGGGGTGGGGGTGGTGGGAGACATGAGTGGGGGCCTGGTGGAGGCTGCCCCTGCACTGCTGGGGGGTGGGGGTGGTGGGACACATGAGTGGGGGCCTTGTGGAGGCTGCCCCTGCACTGCTGGGGGGTGGGGGTGGTGGGAGACATGAGTGGGGGCCTGGTGGAGGCTGCCCCTGCACTGCTGGGGGGTGGGGGTGGTGGGAGACATGAGTGGGGGCCTGGTGGGGGCTGGCCATGGTGGCAGGGGGGTGGGGGTGGTGGGAGACCTGAGTGGGGGCCTGGTGGAGGCTGCCCCTGCACTGCTGGGGGGTGGAGGTGGTGGGAGACATGGGTGGGGGCCTGGTGGGGACTGCCCCTGGTGGCTGGGGGGGTGGGGGTGGTGGGAGACATGAGTTGGGGCCTGGTGGAGGCTGCCCCTGCACTGCTGGGGGGTGGGGGTGGTGGGAGACATGAGTGGGTGCCTGGTGGAGGCTGCCCCTGCACTGCTGGGGGGTGGGGGTGGTGGGGAGACATGAGTGGGGGCCTGGTGGAGGCTGCCCCTGCACTGCTGGGGGGTGGAGGTGGTGGGATACATGGGTGGGGGCCTGGTGGGGGCTGCCCCTGGTGGCTGGGGGGGTGGGGGTGGTGGGAGACATGAGTTGGGGCCTGGTGGAGGCTGCCCCTGCACTGCTGGGGGGTGGGGGTGGTGGGAGACATGAGTGGGGGCCTGGTGGAGGCTGCCCCTGGTGGCTGGGGGGTGGGGGTGGTGGGAGACATGAGTGCGTGCCTGGTGGGAGGGTGACCCTGGATGCTGGAGGGTGGGGGGTGCAGGGGGACATGAGTGGGGGCCTGGTGAAGGGTGGCCATGGTGGCAGGGGGGTGGGGGTGGTGGGAGACATGAGTGGGGGCCTGGTGGAGGGTGACCCTGGATGCTGGGGAGTGGGGGTGGTGGGAGACATGAGTGGGTGCCTGGTGGAGGCTGCCCCTGCAATGCTGGTGGGTGGGGGTGGTGGGAGACATGGGTGGGGGCCTGGTGGAGGCTGCCCTGGTGGCTGGGGGGTGGGGGTGGTGGGAGACATGAGTGGGGGCCTGGTGGAGGCTGCCCCCTGCACTGCTGGGGGGTGGGGGTGGTGGGAGACATGGGTGGGGGCCTGGTGGAGGCTGCCCCTGGTGGCTGGGGGGTGGGGGTGGTGGGAGACATGAGTGGGTGCCTGGTGGAGGGTGACCCTGGATGCTGGGGGGTGGGGGTGCAGGGGGACATGAGTGGGGGCCTGGTGGAGGGTGGCCATCGTGGCAGGGGGGTGGGGGTGGTGGGAGACATGAGTGGGGGCCTGGTGGAGGGTGACCCTGGATGCTGGGGGGTGGGGGTGGTTGGAGACATGAGTGGGTGCCTGGTGGAGGCTGCCCCTGCACTGCTGGGGGTGGGGGTGGTGGGAGACATGGGTGGGGGCCTGGTGGAGGCTGCTGGGGGGTGGGGGTGGTGGGAGACATGAGTGGGGGCCTGGTGGAGGCTGCCCCTGCACTGCTGGGGGGTGGGGGTGGTGGGAGACATGGGTGGGGGCCTGGTGGGGGCTGCCCTGGTGGCTGGGGGGTGGGGGTGTTGGGAGACATGAGTTGGGGCCTGGTGGAGGCTGCCCCTGCACTGCTGGGGGGTGGGGGTGGTGGGAGACATGAGTGGGGGCCTGGTGGAGGCTGCCCCTGCACTGCTGGGGGGTGGGGGTGGTGGGAGACATGGGTGGGGGCCTGGTGGAGGCTGCCCCTGCACTGCTGGGGGGTGGGGGTGGTGGGAGACATGAGTGGGTGCCTGGTTGAGGGTGACCCTGGATGCTGGGGGGTGGGGGTGCAGGGGGACATGAGTGGGGGCCTGGTGGAGGGTGGCCATGGTGGCAGGCGGGTGGGGGTGGTGGGAGACATGCGTGGGGGCCTGGTGGAGGGTGACCCTGGATGCTGGGGGGTGGGGGTGGTGGGAGACATGAGTGGGTGCCTGGTGGAGGCTGCCCCTGCACTGCTGGGGGGTGGGGGTGGTGGGAGACATGGGTGGGGGCCTGGTGGAGGCTGCCCCTGGTGGCTGGGGGGTGGGGGTGGTGGGAGACATGAGTGGGGCCTGGTGGAGGCTGCCCCTGCACTGCTGGGGGGTGGGGGTGGTGGGAGACATGGGTGGGGGCCTGGTGGAGGCTGCCCCTGGTGGCTGGGGGGTGGGGGTGGTGGGAGACATGAGTGGGTGCCTGGTGGAGGGTGACCCTGGATGCTGGGGGGTGGGGGTGCAGGGGGACGTGAGTGGGGGCCTGGTGGAGGGTGGCCATGGTGGCAGGGGGGTGGGGGTGGTGGGAGACATGAGTGGGGGCCTGGTGGAGGGTGACCCTGGATGCTGGGGGGTGGGGGTGGTGGGAGACATGAGTGGGTGCCTGGTGGAGGCTGCCCCTGCAATGCTGGGGGGCGGGGGTGGGTGGGAGACATGAGTGGGGGCCTGGTGGAGGCTGCCCCTGCACTGCTGGGGGGCGGGGGTGGTGGGAGACATGGGTGGGGGCCTGGTGGAGGCTGCCCCTGCACTGCTGGGGGGTGGGGGTGGTGGGAGACATGAGTGGGGGCCTGGTGGAGGCTGCCCCTGCACTGCTGGGGGTGGGGGTGGTGGGACACATGAGTGGGGGCCTTGTGGAGGCTGCCCCTGCACTGCTGGGGGGTGGGGGTGGTGGGAGACATGAGTGGGGGCCTGGTGGAGGCTGCCCCTGCACTGCTGGGGGGTGGGGGTGGTGGGCGACATGAGTGGGGGCCTGGTGGAGGCTGCCCCTGCACTGCTGGGGGGTGGGGGTGGTGGGAGACATGAGTGGGGGCCTGGTGGAGGCTGCCCTGCACTGCTGGGGGTGGGGGTGGTGGGACACATGAGTGGGGGCCTTGTGGAGGCTGCCCCTGCACTGCTGGGGGGTGGGGGTGGTGGGAGACATGAGTGGGGGCCTGGTGGAGGCTGCCCCTGCACTGCTGGGGGGTGGGGGTGGTGGGAGACATGAGTGGGGCCTGGTGGGGGCTGCCCATGGTGGCAGGGGGGTGAGGGTGGTGGGAGACATGAGTGGGGGCCTGGTGGGGGCTGCCCATGGTGGCAGGGGGGTGGGGGTGGTGGGAGACATGAGTGGGGGCCTGGTGGAGGGTGCCCCTGCACTGCTGGGGGGTGGGGGTGGTGGGAGACATGAGTGGGGGCCTGGTGGAGGCTGCCCCTGGTGGCTGGGGGGTGGGGGTGGTGGGAGACATGGGTGGGGGCCTGCTGGCAGGTGCCCCACAGTGCTGGGGGGTGGGGGTGGTGGTAGACATGCATTGTTGATCAGTAGTGCAAGGTGACATGTGAGTTGGCTGGGGGGCATGCCCATGGTGGATGGGCTGCCTGCGGGACATGAGCAGGGGTGCAGGGTAGTCCCCGTGGTGTGGGCTGCCTGCAGGGGCCGTGGAGGTTGTGGAGCGTACACCTGGGAGGACCCACACGGCCAATTCACGTGTAGTACTCCCCAGAACCCCTGAAATACACATTCCCTGCTGGTATCGCGTGTGCAACTTCCCGCGCACCCCTGAAATACACGTACCCTGCTCGCACTGGGACAATCGCGTGTGGAACTTCCCGCGCACCCTGAAATACACGTACCCTGCTCGCACTGGGACTATCGCGTGTGGAACTTCCCGCGCACCCCTGAAATACACGTACCCTGCTCGCACTGGGCCAATCGCGTGTGGAACTTCCCGTGCACCCCTGAAATACACGTACCCTGATGAAATCGCGTGTGGAACTTCCCCGCGCACCCATGGAATACACGTACCCTGCTCGCACAGGCCCATTCACGTGTGTAACTTCCTGCGCACCCCTGAAATACACATACCCTGATGGAATCGCGTGTGGAACTTCCCGCGCACCCATGTAATACACGTACCCTGCTCGCACTGGCCCATTCGCGTGTGGAACTTCCCGCGCACCCCTGAAATGCACGTACCCTGCGGAAATCGCGTGTGGAACTTGCCGCGCACCCCTGAAATACACGTACCCTGCTGAAATCGCGTGTGGAACTTCCCGCGCACCCCTGAAATTCACCTACCCTGCTTGCACGGGGCGAGTCGCGTTTGGAACTTCCCGCGCACCCCTGCAATACACATTCCCCGCTTGACGTTTGCTGTTTGCCAGCCCGGTGAACTGGTCCAGGGTTAGCGCAGCCCTTTGCGATGATTTAGCGATTTTGATGGCTTTTCCTTGCGCGAGGGCGTTCTTGGGAGCGTTACTGGCGCTGCTGCAGGGTCGCTGCGATTCTCTGCGCCAGGGCTGGTTTGGAAGCCTGAAATCCATGAATACGCTGTGCGCGGAAATCGGTTTTAGCGCACGTGCCTGGCGCAGTCAATCGCACGCGGACACTCTGCGCCAGCCGCTTGCGACACTTTTCTGCGAAATTCTATGAATTACCCTGTCAATCGTTGTTCCATCAATCATGGCCTGCAATTCGAATGCATTTCAGAAAGAACACGCAATTAACAATACATTTACCCCAAGAAAAACACATCAGCACTGGATTGGGTTTTATGTTGTTTGACCCAGTGGCTCATTCCCATGTATTGAAAGAATCCCCTCCTTGGTGTACAATGGTGGACTGGGTGCCGGAGTCAGTGCGCTTGTACATCTCGTTGGGGCATTGGTTCTTGGGGGGGGTGCAAACCAATCTTGGCATGTGCCCAGAGGCTGTTGGCCGGGACTGGCAGTTCAGGGGATGGGGGCGGTGAAGGCTGCAGCCCATCACCAAGGGCGGGTTGCATTGTGAGGAGCAGGCTTGGTGGCTGCTGTGGTCGGTCGCTGAGGAGGCATTGTGAGACCCAGCTGGGGCTTACAAGGTGTTCGCTACACCCAAACATGGTCAGTGAGGGGGTTGCTTGCTTGCTAATTGAAACGCTGTAATCATTCAAAGAAAGGCCTTGATTCCAGGTTGATGTAAAATGGTGTTGTTGTGTGGGTTGTTAGAATTCGTGAGATCTGGACATTATACACTTGCAAGGCTCTCCGTGCGCATGGTAGCCTGGTTATGTGCCAATTAATGGTCCCTCTGACATATCCATGAGGTGGGGGCTACCTGTTTGAGTTGATATGAGGGAAGATCGTTCCGGCTTGCAGTGCAAGACCATAGTGCTTGGTAAGCTATGCTGAGGGGCCGCTTTGAGTCACGCCATGACCCTAGTTTGGCATCACTCAGCCTCAGTGTAGTCTAAACATTGCACAGTTAGGGGGACATTCCAAGGTTTTGGCATCTAGGGCTGGTCTGCTCGCTGGCTGCTTAGGCCGTATGGCGAAGCCATGGCCCAGGGACCAGTGTTGTAGAGGATTAGGGGTTCGGGCATTGCAAGCGCTTCGCTGGGAAGTTAGTTACAGAACAATTGTGTGCTTGGGCTGCTTCGGATGGCTGCCGTGCCCTGAGAGGGTTTGTGTATAAGGTCCTTCAACATGCAGAACGCTAGGTGGGGGTGGGACTACAATGACCATCATGCACAGCAATGTGGCATAAAGCACCACATTCCCACAAGTCACTAGTCTCCCATGTTACAGATTCATTCCAACTTGGTGTCTGAGACCCCCCCACCCTGCCTCCACTCTGCCCCCACACTCCACCCCCTCGAAATACGCTTAACTGCTTTTGGTCCTAATGCTTGCATGTGTGTATGTGCAAATCTCAACCCTGGGGTAACTTGGGAACATAACACTGTGTTGAATGCAATAGAGTGGCTACTCCACAATGCATGTCAAAGACGGGATTGGCTGGATCCAGTCGAGGGGGCCAGCAGAAATGTTTAGTATAGGGGAATTGCTGCCAATCTTCATTGGCAGTTGTCCACCGGACGAATGGCCACAGAGCAGTAGCACCCAAAGTAGCATGTGAAGGCACTGGACACAGTCAATTAATGTGGCCATCAGTGGCCTTATGAGGGATTATACCGTCGGTTTTGACAGCTGGTAGCTGTCTCAAGTCATAACAGGCATCCCTGCAGCATACACAGACAAAGGTATAACATCACGGGTGATGACCACCTTCAAACCTCCTACACTCTACTCCTGCTGTGCCCACCCTGGTGACGGAACTGTGATGCTTAATCCCGCAACTATGCTCCTCTGCCCGCCACAGCTATGCCTGATTTATCGCCTCACAACAACATGCAGGGATTCAAGTATTTGGCAATGAGACACACATGGACATCCCGGATGTCACTGATGCTCGGGTTCCTCTGTTCCGGCCTATTTAGGGTATAACCAATCTTCTAGTGCTCACAAGGGGCTTTCAGTAAATCGGTGTGCAACATCTACAGGAGCAAAAAAGTAGGCAATGGATACAGATATATGATTTTAGTGGTATGTCGTTTTTTGAGGTGGATTGAAGCTGGAAAATGCACATATCCAGACACCACCAGTGCAGCTATTTATTTAGTATGAGAGTGTTTCCTAAATGGGAAATATCTGAGGTAGTGAGATCAGATAATGGCCCTCATTTTGTTAACAAAGTCTTTGAGCAAATAAGCTTGTTGATTAGGATAAGGCACAAGTTTTCATCGGTGTACCACCTGCAAGCGAATGGTGTCCGTGAGAGACTCAATGGCTTGGCTAAAGAGAGGATAGCCAAATTGAAGCTTACCCTGAAGAAAGGACGGTTGCATTGTCTACCACTGGCATTGCATGCGTTCAAAAATAAGCCAGGTTCAGACCACCATCTTATCCCCCACGAGATAGTGACAGGAAGGCAAATGAGGACACGTCTCACACCTCCATCTAGAACTAGAAGTGCTGCCCAGACAGCAGCAGCATTTTTAGGAAAGGAGCTACATGATTATCTTACATGCATGACTTCAAGTATCTCTGTCATTTCAGATCAGCTCAAGCAGAAGGGGTGCGGGGCAACTCGGAACAAAGAAGCAGATGTTACAGGAAACAGAGTTGAAAAGCTATGTCTTCCCAAACTTTTCCCCGGAGATGCTGTCCTAACTTCACTAGAAGGTGACACGAGATATGTTTCAATGGCCCCTTCATAGTGCAGGATGTTACACCATCTACAGTCAAGGTACAAGGCAAGTGCACTTGGATTTTTCTCAGAGACGTGAAGATCTATGCTGGAGAACCGTCTTCACCCCCACCCCCATCGGACGTAAGAATCGGCGAAGAACCACAACACATGCAGACCAGGTCTATGACGAGGAAGAAGGACGCAGAAGCTATTGAGTAAAGATAAAGTATATAGGACTTTGGCTTATTTCAGGACACTCTTTTCAGTCACTAAAAAAAGCTAAGGTAAACTATTTGTTCTTGAGCCACAGGAGTTTATTAACATGGACTAAGGCATGCTTAAGCTTTAATTGAAAAAACAAAGATATGCCAGATCTGGAGTTCCTGTTCGACGACTGGAAGAGGGAGCAGTTCCCTGATTCCTTTCTCACTGAATTTCTGTTTGGAAGTGCCTATGGTGGTGCCCAATGACAACGTTTCACGGATCGTTCTTGCAGTTTTTCTGTTCGTATTGCACGCTTACCCTGCACTTGTGGGGGGGAACTACTAGTGTTCATCTGTTCTTCCACGATCCTAAGAATGGTCCAATGGTGAGGAGATTGCTTGCAGCTATCATTGAGCAAATTCTTCAGCTTCCTGATTTCAGTGGGGAAAACCCAAATGCCCCTGTCACCGGATAATGGACATAGACTGGTCAGTTTGGTGTTATATTATCTGATTAAGGAATGTCTGCATCCTGTTGGGAGACAAACTGATGTCAGAACCTTCCTGAGAGATCTGAGAAACAATGCTGTGCTTACTGAGAGACATTATAATACAAGTGAACAGGTACTCTGAAAGAACACTGAGTACTGAATTAGACTTTCAAGGGAGCAGATCCAGAAGGGTACTGGTTGAATAACTGTGATTCATGCTGAAGGAGAATCTTCATGTCATCTGGTAATATGCCAATTTGTGGTCTTCACTGGGAACCTTTGTTCATCATCGTATAGCCAGCTAATGCTGATCGAGGGACTTGTGCAGCTGACTCAGCAGCTTCCAGAAGTAGTGCATGATGTTTCCCGATTAAAAGTCTGTTTTTCCTTCCTTAACCCTTTAAGTGCCATGGGTATTTCCCCCAAGTGCAAGGGCCTTTTTTGGTGATTTCGGTATGTGGCCATTCAAAGCCTTGTAACTCTTTTGTTACATGAGATATCTCAGCTAAATTTGGCTCCTTTTTTCCCACATGTAGGCAGTCGTAACGCCATACAGGAATCCTAGGTTGCTATAGGGGGGTGAGAGAAAATAAGCAAAAAGTGCGAAAAGTTTGGGTTTTTTCAAAAAATGCCAATAAAATGAAGTACAAAGAAGCCTGTGGTTTTTTTCCTTGTAAGAGCTAGAAACAAATGGTTTGCTGTGCTGAATTCCCCAATTTCCTGGCTTTCAAGAACAGGTTGAGTGCAAACGAAAAAAACATATTTTGATGTGGTTATCAACTGTTTTGTGAGAGGTAGGCGATTTTGGCCATTTTTGCCAATTGGACATGCATGGACGGAATGGAAGAAAAGGGTAGGATAGCCGAATTGGAGGACAGAAAGGAATATATTTCTGAAAAGGAGACAAAATTCCAAGTTTAGGAAAGGGTGGTTTGCGTAGGTCAGGCAACAACTAGGTAGGGAAAAATGCCATAGATTGGGGGAAAAGCGGGAAACTGACCGAAATAAAAGGTATGTGTTGGAAATGGTTGGCTTGGTACGGCAATGGCTTCTATGAATTTTGAGAAAAGCAATGCTCCACTACATTCCCCCGACTCTTGCAATTAAGAAAGCACACATTGTATGTAGTGTTTTACAAAACAAGCAGTACCACAAGCCAAACACTGAGCCATGGTACACAGGAGGTTTATGCTCATGGCCTGAACAGACGCACTTAACATGTGTAAATCAGGAAAACCAATGTGGTGAGGAACAGCAAGCATCCATTTTTTGAAAGAGCACAGGCAGACCTTTTCAAGGGTAGGTGACTTGTGCAGGTTACAAAAGTGTATGGTGCATAAAGCAGCGACTAAATGTAGGCAACATTTGGGAAATTAAAGGGTTGTGTGACAAAGGGCACCAGCAAATGGGTCAAAACGTTATGAAAACCACACAAACACAACAATGTTATACCTTCCTGCGTTTCCACCGGTGTCCCGATGAAAACGGAACCTCATATGTGTGGGTGCACATACCTGGGCGCCAAGGGGAAAGCCTAAAACACAAGTAACCCCAAGTCTATTTTCACACCTGAATTTCACACTTTCTCCAGACAAGCGCAACATACAGATATGGGCCTCAGGTATCCAAGCCATCAAGGAAAACAGGTAACCCTATGCATTTCCGAAAAGAGGACACCCGTGGGAATCCACAGTGGTATGATTTGCGCAAATTGGCCCAGAATTTATTGCCCAGACACCCACGCAAAGTACGAAATGTGGGAGAAAAAAAACGCATTTTCCGCACATTTCACTTTGCGCACCCATCGAAACACGCCGCCAACAAGACATGGCCTACCGTCCCGCGTTCCCAATGGTGTACCGATGAAAACAGTACCTCACATGTGTGGGTGCACCTACCTGGGCAGCAAGGGGAAAGCCTAAAACACAAGTAACCCCAAGTCTACTTTCACACCTGAATTTCACACTTTCTCCAGACAAGCGCAACATACAGATATGGGCCTCAGGTATCCAAGCCATCAAGGAAAACAGGTAACCCTATGCATTTCCGAAAAGAGGACACCCGTGGGAATCCACAGTGGTATGATTTGCACAAATTGGCCCAGAATTTATTGCCCAGACACCCACGCAAAGTCCGAAATGTGGGAGAAAAAAAACGCATTTTCCGGACATTTCACTTTGCGCACCCATCGAAATACGCCGCCAACAAGACATGGCCTACCGTCCCGCGTTCCCAATGGTGTCCCGATGAAAACAGTACCTCACATGTGTGGGTGCACCTACCTGGGCAGCAAGGGGAAAGCCTAAAACACAGATAACCCCAAGTCTGTTTCGACACCTGAATTTGACACTTTCTCCAGACAAGCACAACATACAGATATGGGCCTCGGGTGTCCAAGCCACCAAGGAAAACAGGGAACCCCATGAATTTACGAAAAGAGGACACCCGTGGGAATCCGCAAAGTATGATTTGCGCAAATTGGCACAGAATGTATTACCCAGACACCCACGCAAAGTCCGAAATGTGGAGAAAAAAAATGCATTTTCCACACATTTCACTCGGCTCATCCATCGAAACACGCCGCCAACAACACATGGCCTACCGTCCCGCGTTCCCACAGGTGTCCCGATGAAAACGGTACCTCACATGTGTGGGTGCACCTACCTGGGCGCCAAGGGGAAAGCCTAAAACACAGGTAACCCCAAGTCTGTTTCGACAACTGAATTTGACACTTTCTCCAGGCAAGCACAACATACAGATATGGGCCTCAGGTATCCAAGCCACCAAGGAAAACAGGGAACCCCATGCATTTCCGAAAAGAGGACACCCGTGGGAATCAGCAGAGGTATGATTCGCGCAAATCGGCCCAGAATTTATTAGCCAGACACCCCCGCAAATTCCAAAATGTAGGAAAAGAAATGCATTTTTTGCATATTTCACAAGCGCACACATCGGAAAACGCCGCCAACACCACATGGCCTACCATCCCACGTTCCCACAGGTGTCCTGATGAAAACGGTACCTCACATGTGTGGGTGCACCTACCTGGGCACCAAGGGGAAAGCCTAAAACACCGGTAACCCCCAGTCTGTTTCGACACCTGAATTTGACACTTTCTCCAGACAAGCACAACATACAGATATGGGCCTCGGGTGTCCAAGCCACCAAGGAAAATATGGAACCCCATGCATTTCCGAAAAGAGGACACCCGTGGGAATCCGCAGAGGTATGATTTGCGTAAATCGGCCTAGAATGTATTACCCAGACACCCCCGCAAAGTCCGAAATGTGGAGAAAAAAATGCATTTTCCGCACATTTCACTCGGTTCACCCATCGAAACACGCCACCAACAACACATGGGCTACTGTCCCACGTTCCCACAGGTGTCCCGATGCAAACGGTACCTCACATGTGTGGGTGCACCGACCTGGGCGCCAAGGGGAAAGCCTAAAGCACAGGTAACCCCAAGTCTGTTTGGAAACCTGAATGTGACACTTTCTCCAGTCAAGCACAACATACAGATATGGGCCTCAGGTGTCCAAGCCACCAAGGAAAACAGGGAACCCCATGCATTTCCGAAAAGAGGACACCCGTGTAAATCCGCAGAGGTATGATTTGCGCAAATTGGCCCAGAATTTATTAGCCAGACACCCCTGCAAAGTCCAAAATGTGGGAAGAAATCTGCATTTTCCGCTCATTTCACTCGGCGCACCCATCGAAAAATGCCGCCAACAACACATGACCTACCGTCCCGCGTTCCCACAGGTGTCCCGATGAAAATGGTACCTCACATGTGTGAGTGCATCTACCTGGGCTCCAAGGGGAAAGCCTAAAACACAGGTAACCCCAAGTCTGTTTCGACACCTGAATTTGACACTTTCTCCAGACAAGCACAACATACAGATATGGGCCTCGGGTGTCCAAGCCGCCAAGGAAAACAGGGAACCCCATGCATTTCCGAAAAGAGGACACCCTTGGGAATCCGCAGAGGTATGATTTGCACAAATCGGCCCAGAATGTATTACCCAGACACCCCTGCAAAGTCCAAAATGGGGGAAGAAAACTGCATTTTCCGCACATTTCACTCGAAGTACCCATCGTACAATGCCGCCAACAACACATGACCTACCGTCCCGCGTTCCCACAGGTGTCCCGATGAAAATGGTACCTCACATGTGTGGGTGCATCTACCTGGACGCCAAGGGGAAACCCTAAAACACAGGTAACCCCAAGTCTGTTTCGACACCTGAATTTGACACTTTCTCCAGACAAGCACAACATACAGATATGGGCCTCGGGTGTCCAAACCACCGAGGAAAACAGGGAACCCCATGCATTTCCGAAAAGAGGACAGCCGTGGGAATCCGCAGAGGTATGATTTGCGCAAATTGGCCCAGAATTTATTACCCAGACACCCACGCAAAGTCTGAAATGTGGGAGAAAATAAAACACATTTTCCGCATATTTCACTCGGCGTACCCATCGAAACACGCCGCCAACAACACATGGCCTACTGTCCCGCGTTCCCACAGGTGTCCCGATGAAAATGGTACCTCACATGTGTGGGTGCATCTACCTGGGCGCCAAGGGGAAACCCTAAAACACAGGTAACCCCAAGTCTGTTTCGACACCTGAATTTGACACTTTCTCCAGACAAGCACAACATACAGATATGGGCCTCGGGTGTCCAAGCCACCAAGGAAAAAAGGAAACCCCATGCATTTCCGAAAAGAGGACACCCGTGGGAATCCGCAGAGGTATGATTTGCGTAAATCGGCCTAGAATTTCTTACCCAGAACACCACCCCATCCGTGCCCCCTTGTGACTGTCTTTTTTTAATATAATGGTTTTGTAGCTTTTGGCAAAGTCCGGAATGTGGGGACAAAAACGCATTTTCCGCACATTTCACTCAGCGCACCCATCGAAACACGCCGCCAACAACACATGGCCTACCGCCCCGTGTTCCCACAGGTGTCCCGAGGTAAACGGTACCTCACATGTGTGGGTGCACCTACCTAGGCGCCAAGGGGAAAACCTAAAACACAGGTAACCCCAAGTCTGTTTCGACACCTGAATTTGACACTTTCTCCAGACAAGCACAACTTACAGATATGGGCCTCGGTTGTCCAAACCACCAAGCAAAACAGGGAACCCCATGCATTTCCGAAAAGAGGACAGAAGTGGGAATCCGCAGAGGTATGATTTGCGCAAATTGGCCCAGAATATATTACCCAGACAACCACACAAAGCCTGAAATGTGGGAGAAAATAAAACGCATTTTCCGCATATTTCACTCGGCGCACCCATCGAAACACACCGCCAACAACACATGGCCTACCGTCCCGTGTTCAAACAGGTGTCCCGATGAAAATGGTACCTCACATGTGTGGGTGCATCTACCTGGGCGCCAAGGGGAAACCCTAAAACACAGGTAACCCCAAGTCTGTTTCGACACCTGAATTTGACACTTTCTCCAGACAAGCACAACATACAGATATGGGCCTCGGGTGTCCAAGCCACCAAGGAAAACAGGGAACCCCATGAGTTTACGAAAAGAGGACACCTGTGGGAATCCGCAGAAGTATGATTTGCGAAAATCGGCCCAGAATGTATTACCCAGACACCCCTGCAAAGTCCGAAATGTGGAAAAAAGAAATGCATTTTCCGCACATTTCACTCGGCTCACCCATTGAAACACGCAAGGAACAACACATGGCCTACCGTCGAACGTTCCCACAGGTGTCCCGATGAAAACGGTACTTCACATGTGTGGGTGCACCTACCTGGGCGCCAAGGGGAAAGCCTAAAACACAGGTAACCCCAAGTCTGTTTCAATACCTGAATTTGACACTTTCTCCAGGCAAGCACAACATACAGATATGGGCCTCAGGTGTTCAAGGTGTCCAAGCCACCAAGGAAAACAGGGAACCCAATGCATTTCTGAAAAGAGGACACCCGTGAGAATCTGCAGAGGTATGATTTGCCCAAATCGGCCCAGAATTTATTAGCCAGACACCCCGCAAAGTCCAAAATGTGGGAAAAGAAATGCATTTTCCGTCCGCATATTTCACTCGGCGCACCCATCGAAACAACACATGGCCTACCGTCCTACGTTCCCACAGGTGTCCTGATGAAAACGGTACCTCACATATGTGGGTGCACCTACCTGGGCACCAAGGTGAAAGCCTAAAACACAGGTAACCCCAAGTCTGTTTCGACACCTGAATTTGACACTTTCTCCAGACAAGCACAACTTACAGATATGGGCCTCGGTTGTCCAAACCACCAAGCAAAACAGGGAACCCCATGCATTTCCGAAAAGAGGACAGAAGTGGGAATCCGCAGAGGTATGATTTGCGCAAATTGGCCCAGAATATATTACCCAGACAACCACACAAAGTCTGAAATGTGGGAGAAAATAAAACGCATTTTCCGCATATTTCACTCGGCGCACCCATCGAAACACACCGCCAACAACACATGGCCTACCGTCCCGTGTTCAAACAGGTGTCCCGATGAAAATGGTACCTCACATGTGTGGGTGCATCTACCTGGGCGCCAAGGGGAAACCCTAAAACAAAGGTAACCCCAAGTCTGTTTCGACACCTGAATTTGACACTTTCTCCAGACAAGCACAACATACAGATATGGGCCTCGGGTGTCCAAGCCACCAAGGAAAACAGGGAACCCCATGAGTTTACGAAAAGAGGACACCTGTGGGAATCCGCAGAAGTATGATTTGCGAAAATCGGCCCAGAATGTATTACCCAGACACCCCTGCAAAGTCCGAAATGTGGAAAAAAGAAATGCATTTTCCGCACATTTCACTCGGCTCACCCATTGAAACACGCAAGGAACAACACATGGCCTACCGTCGAACGTTCCCACAGGTGTCCCGATGAAAACGGTACTTCACATGTGTGGGTGCACCTACCTGGGCGCCAAGGGGAAAGCCTAAAACACAGGTAACCCCAAGTCTGTTTCAATACCTGAATTTGACACTTTCTCCAGGCAAGCACAACATACAGATATGGGCCTCAGGTGTTCAAGGTGTCCAAGCAACCAAGGAAAACAGGGAACCCAATGCATTTCTGAAAAGAGGACACCCGTGAGAATCTGCAGAGGTATGATTTGCCCAAATCGGCCCAGAATTTATTAGCCAGACACCCCGCAAAGTCCAAAATGTGGGAAAAGAAATGCATTTTCCGTCCGCATATTTCACTCGGCGCACCCATCGAAACAACACATGGCCTACCGTCCTACGTTCCCACAGGTGTCCTGATGAAAACGGTACCTCACATATGTGTGTGCACCTACCTGGGCACCAAGGTGAAAGCCTAAAACACAGGTAACCCCAAGTCTGTTTCGACGCCTGAATTTGACACTTCCTCCAGACAAGCACAACATACAGATATGGGTCTCGGGTGTCCAAGCCACCAAGGAAAACAGGGAACCCCATGCATTTCCGAAAAGAGGACACCTGTGGGAATCCGCAGAGGTATGATTTGCGTAATTCGGCCTAGAATTTATTACCCAGACACCTCGCAAAGTCCGAAATGTGGGGAAAAAACGCATTTTCCGCACATTTCACTCAGCGCACCCATCGAAACACGCTGCCAACAACACATGGCCTACCGCCCCATGTTCCCACAGGTGTCCCGAGGAAAACGGTACCTCACATATGTGGGTGCACCTACCTAGGCGCCAAGGGGAAAACCTAAAACACAGGTAACCCCAAGTCTGTTTCGACACCTGAATTTGACACTTTCTCCAGACAAGCACAACATACAGATATGGGCCTCGGGTGTCCAAACCACCAAGGAAAACAGGCAATCCCATGCATTTCCAAAAAGAGGACACCTGTGGGAATCCGCAGAGGTATGATTTGTGCAAATTGGCCCAGAATGTATTACCCAGACACCCACACAACGTCTGAAATGTGGGAGAAAATAAAACGCATTTTCCGCATATTTCACTCGGCGCACCCATCGAAACACACCGCCAACAACACATGGCCTACCGTCCCGCGTTCCCACAGGTGTCCCGATGAAAATGGTACCTCACATGTGTGGGTGCATCTACCTGGGCGCCAAGGGGAAACCCTAAAACACAGGTAACCCGAAGTCTGTTTCGACACCTGAATTTGACACTTTCTCCAGACAAGCACAACATACAGATATGGGCCTCGGGTGTCCAAGCCACCAAGGAAAAATGGGTACCCCATGCATTTCCGTAAAAAGGACACCCGTGGGAATGCGCAGAGGTATGATTTGCGTAAATCGGCCTAGAATTTCTTACCCAGACACCCCCGCAAAGTCCAAAATGTGGGGACAAAAACGCATTTTCCGCACATTTCACTCAGCGCACCCATCGAAACACGCCGCCAACAACACATGGCCTACCGCCCTGTTTTCCCACAGGTGTCCCGAGGAAAACAGTACCTCACATGTGTGGGTGCACCTACCTGGGCGCCAAGGGGAAAACCTAAAACACAGGTAACCCCAAGTCTGTTTCGACACCTGAATTTGACACTTTCTCTAGACAAGCACAACATACAGATATGGGCCTCGGGTGTCCAAACCACCAAGGAAAACAGGGAACCCCATGCATTTCCGAAAAGAGGACACCTGTGGGAATCCGCAGAGGTATGATTTGCGCAAATTGGCCCAGAATTTATTACCCAGACACCCACGCAAAGTCTGAAATGTGGGAGAAAATATAACGCATTTTCTGCATATTTCACTCAGCGCACCCATCGAAACACGCCGCCAACAACACATGGCCTACCGTCCCGCATTCCCAATGGTGTCCCGATGAAAACGGTACGTCATATGTGTGGGTGCACCTACCTGGGCACCAAGGGGAAAGCATAAAAGACAGTTAACCCCAAGTCTGTTTCGACACCTGAATTTGACACTTTCTCCAGACTAGTCCAACATACAGATATGGGCCTCGGGTGTCCAAGCCACCAAGGAAAACATTGAACCACATGAGTTTACGAAAAGAGGACACCTGTGGGAATCCGCAGAAGTATGATTTGCGAAAATCGGCCCAGAATTTATTACCCAGACACCCCTGCAAAGTCCGAAATGTGGAGAAAAGATATGCATTTTCCGCACATTTCACTCAGCTCACATATCGAAACACGCCAGGAACAACACATGGCCTACCGTCCCACGTTCCCAATGGTGTCCCGATGAAAACGGTACCTCACATGTGTGGGTGCACCTACCTGGGCGCCAAGGGGAAAGCCTAAAACACAGGTAACCCCAAGTCTGTTTCAACATCTGAATTTGACACTTTCTCCAGGCAAGCACAACATACAGATATGGGTCTCAGGTGTCCAAGCCACCAAGGAAAACAGGGAACCCCATGCATTTCCGAAAAGAGGATACCCGTGGGAATCCGCAGAGGTATGATTTGCGCAAATCGGCCAAGAATTTATTAGCCAGACACCCCCGCAAAATCCAAAATGTGGGAAAAGAAATGCATTTTCCGTCCGCATATTTCACTCGGCGCACCCATCGAAACACGCCGCCAACAACAAATGGCCTACCGTCCCATGTTACCACAGGTGTCCTGATGAAACCTGTACCTCACATGTGTGGGTGCACCTACCTGGGCACCAAGGGGAAAGCCTAAAACACAGATAACCCCAAGTCTGTTTCAACGCCTGAATTTGACACTTCCTCCAGACAAGCACAACATACAGATATGGGCCTCGGGTGTCCAAGCCACCAAGGAAAACAGGGAACCCCATGCATTTCCGAAAAGAGGACACCCGTGGGAATCCGCAGAGGTATGATTTGCGTAATTCGGCCTAGAATTTATTACCCAGACACTGCCGCAAAGTCCAAAATGTGGGGAAAAAAATGCATTTTCCGCACATTTCACTCAGCGCACCACTCAAAACACGCCGCCAACAACACATGGCCTACCGCGCCTTGTTCCCACAGGTGTCCCGATGAAAATGGTACCTCACATGTCTGGGTGCACCTACCTGGGCGCCAAGGGGAAAACCTAAAACACAGGTAACCCCAAGTCTGTTTCGACACCTGAATTTGACACTTTCTCCAGACAAGTACAACATACAGATATGGGCCTCGGGTGTCCAAGCCGCCGAGGAAAACAGGGAACCCCATGCATTTCCAAAAAGAGGACTCCCGTGAGAATACGCAGAGGTATGATTTGCACAAATCGGCCCAGAATTTATTACCCAGACACTCCTGCAAGGTCCTAAATGTGGAGAAAAAAAACGAATTTTCCGCACATTTCACTCGGCGCACCCATCGAAACACGCAGCCAACAACACATGTCCTACGGTTCCGCATTCCCACAGGTGTCCCGATGAAAACGGTACCTCACATGTGTGGGTGCACCTACCTGGGCGCCAAGGAGAAAGCCTAAAACGCAGGTGACCCCAAGTCTGTTTCGACACTTGAATTTGACACTTTCTCCAGACAAGCACAACATACAGATATGGGCCTCAGGTGTCCAAGCCACTAAGGAAAACAGGGAACCCCATGCATTTCCGAAAAGAGGACTCCCGTGGGAATCCGCGGAGGTATGATTTGCGCAAATCGGCCAAGAATTTATTAGCCACACACCCCCACAAATTCCAAAATGTGGGGAAGTAAAATGCATTTTCCGCACATTTCACTCGGTGCACCCATCGAAACACACCGCCAACAACGCATGGCCTATCGTCCCGCGTTTCCACAGGTGTCCCAATGAAAACTGTACCTCACACGTGTGGTCACCTATCTGGGCGGCAAGGGGAAAGCCTAAAACACAGGTAACCCAGAGTTTGTTTCGACACCTGAATTTGACACTTTCTCCAGACAAGCACAACATACAGATATGGGCCTCGGGTGTCCAAGCCACCAAGGAAAACATGGAACCCCATGCATTTCCGAAAAGAGGACACCCGTGGAAATCTGCAGAGGTATGATTTGCGCAAATTGGCCCAGAATTTATTGCCCAGACACCCCTGCAAAGTCTGAAATGTGGGGAAAAAATGCATTTTCCCCACATTTCACTCAGCTCACCCATCGAAACACGCCACCAACAACACATGGCCTACCGTCCCGCGTTCCCACTGGTGTCGCGATGAAAACGGTACCTCACATGTGTGGGTGCATCTACCTGGGCGCCAAGGGGAAAGCCTAAAACACAGGTAACCCCAAGTCTGTTTCGACACCTGAATTTGACACTTTCTCCAGAAAAACACAACATACAGATATGGGCCTCAGGTGTCCAAGCCACGAAGGAAAACAGGGAACCCCATGCATTTCCGAAAAGAGGACACCCGTGGGAATCCGCCGAGGTATGATTTGCGCAAATGGGCCCAGAATTTGTTACCCAGACACCACCGCAAATTCCGAAATGTGGGGAAAAAAATGCATTTTCCGCACATTTCACTCGGTGCACCCATTGAAACACGCAGCCAACAACACATGGCCTACCGTTCCGAATTCCCACAGGTGTCCCGATGAAAAGGGTACCTCACATGTGCGGGTGGACCTACCTGGGCGCCAAGGGGAAAGCCTAAAACACAGGTAACCCCAAGGATGTTTCGACACCTGAATTTGACACTTTCTCCAGACAAGCACAACATACAGATATGGGCCTCGGGTGTCCAAGCCACCAAGGAACACAGGGAACCCCATGCATTTCTGAAAAGAGGACACCCATGGGAATCTGCAGAGGTCTGCCTTTGCGCAAATTGCCCCAGTTTTTATTAGCCACAATCCCCGACAAAGTGTGATATTTGGTGGGGACAAAACAAAATGTTCAATTTGTCTGGGGTTCTGGGTAATAAATTCTGGGCCGCTTCACGCAAGTCAGACCTCTGTGCATTCCCACAGTTGTCCTCTTTTAGGAAATGCATAGGGTTCCCTGTTTTCCTTGCTGGCTTCGACACCCTAGGCCCAAATCTGTAGTTTGCCCACATGAACAAATTGTGCTGTGGCGAAAGGCTTGGGGTTACCAGCAGGTTACCCTTTTCCTTTTGCGCCCCCAGTAGATGCACCCACACATGTGAGGTACCTTTTTCGTCGGGACACCTGTGGGAATGCGAGAGGGTATGACATCTGTTGTTGGCGACGTGTTTCGGTGAGTGGACACAGGGAAATGTCTCTGAAATTGGCTGGAAATGAAGACAATTCTCAGACATTTTGCTCTGGCCACCCACCGAAAAAAACACCGACAACAACACATGGCCTACCGTCCCGCCTCCCCACACCTGTCCCGATGAAAACGGTACCTCACATGTGTGGGTGCACCTACCAGGGGCGCAAAAGGAAAAGGGTAACCCACTGGTAACCCCAAGCCTTTCGCCACTGACCATTTTGTTCATATGGGCAACCTACAGATTTGGGCCTAGTGTGTCGAAGCCAGCAAGGAAAACAGGGAACCCCATGCATTTCCCACAAGAGGACACCCCTGGGAATTCACAGAGGTCTGCCTTTCGCAAATTGCCCCAGTTTTTATTAGCAACAATCCCTGACAAAGTGTGATATTTGGTGGGGAAAAAACACAATGTTCACTTTGTCTGGGGTTCTGGGTAATAAATTCTGGGCTGCTTTACGCAAGTCAGACCTCTGTATATTCCCATGGGTGTCCTCTTTCGGGAAATACATGGGGTTCCCTGTTTTCCTTGCTGGCTTCGACACCCTAGGCCCAAATCTGTAGGTTGCTCACATGAACTAATGGTGCTGTGGCGAAAGGCTTGGGGTAACCATAGGTTACCCTTTTCCTTTTGTGCCCCCAATAGTTGCATCCACACATGTGAAGTACCTTTTTTGTCAGGACACCTGTGGGAACGCGAGAAGGTATGAAATCTGTTGTTGGTGACGTTTTTCAGTGAGTGGACAGAGGGAAATGTCTCTGAAATTGGCTGGAAATGAAGACAATTCTCAGATATTTTGCTCTGGCCATCCAGCGAAACACACCACCAACACCACATGGCCTACCTTCCCGCGTCCCCACACCTGTCCCGATGAAAACGGTACCTCACATGTGTGGGTGCACCTACCGGGGGCGCAAAAGGAAAAGGGTAACCCACTGGTAACCCCAAGCCTTTCGCCACTGACCATTTTGTTCATATGGGCAACCTACAGATTTGGCCCTAGGGTGTTGAAGCCAGCAAGGAAAACAGGGAACCCCATGCATTTCCCAAAAGAGGACACCCCTGGGAATCCACAGAGGTCTGCCTTGCGAAAATTGCCCCAGTTTTTATTAGCCACAATCCCCGACACAGTGAGATATTTGGTAGGGAAAAAACACAATGTTCACTTTGTCTGGGGTTCTGAGTGTGATGCTGGAAATGCATTGGAGGGACAGGCCTCCCTGTCCTTGTCCTGTAGTCCTTTTTCATTTGTGTTCTGTGTTGTTTTCTGCCCAGGAGTCCATGTGGGACTCCTGGCAGTGCAGCTCTTCCTGTTTTTTGGTTTAGTGTACAGACCCATGGGATACCCTTATGGCACCCATGGGTGCGGGTACAACCCTGTGCCCCTAGTGTATGTTTTTGGGCACCTGTGGGAGGCCCACAGAGCAGGGTATGGCTGGTGGCAGCTCCATGCTGAATTTGACAGGTGCTCTGGGTATCCTCCATTTTGGGATACCCAGGCCCTGCCAATGGAATCAGTTGATTCCTGATGGAAAACAAGATGGCCCCTGTGGCCTCTTGCTTTCTATTGCCTGTTACCTTGTTTTCCCAAAGTCCTGGGAAGCCCTGACTCTGTCCCTTCCCCCTGACTGGCTGTTGGGTGGAAGTTCCATATATTGGGCCTCATTACGACCCTGGCGGTAAGTACCGAACATTACCGCCATGGCGTAATGAAGTTTACGCCGTGGGTCGATGGCGTAAAGTGCGGCATATTCCGACCCATCGGGCACGTGCATTACGCCATGGCGTTAATGTAAAGTACGGCATGGCGTAAATGGGCCAAAAACGGCCCTTACCGCCATCGCACGCCGCACAAGGAGCACTACCGCCACACACACCATAGCGGCGACCGCAATTAGCGGTCACCGTAATTAGCGGTCACCGTAAATAGGCGGAACAGGAAATAGCGTCATCGGGGCGGAACGGGAAACTGCACGGCGGCCATCTTTAAAAACACAATCCATTGCCATCCTCCACAACCATACCTGATCCAACCCTGACACCTATCCACACCCATCACCCACCCAATTAGCCAAGTAAAAATGCCCAAAGTAGTTAAAAAAGCATGTGACCGGCAGCGCCAAGACCGTTTCTCAAAGGAGGAACTAACCATGCTCGCAGAGACCCTGCAAGAAAATGCTGCAGCTGTATTCTCCACGCAGATGACAAGGCCGGCAATAGCGAAAAAGAAGGCCATATGGGCCCTAGTGGCACAGCGTGTGAGTGCAGTGGGGGCCGTACCCCGCACTGCCCAGCAGTGCAGAAAGCGCTGGGACGACTTGAGGCTCCGTGTCCGAAGCATCCTCTCAGCTAACCGGAACCTAGGCACGTCAACTGGGGGTGGATCCGAATCGCCCATAAAGCTGCAAGCATGGGAGGAAATATGTGCATCCACCATCGGGATGGAGAGCATCCAAGGTGTCGGAGGGATGGAGAGAGGAGTGCCGACCTCAGGAGATGCAGGTAGGTGGCCAGAGCAAGCCATGCTAAACTCAACAAAGTCCTATCATGTGAAGTACCATGTAGCCCCATAGTGCATATGCAACACATCGGCAGGTGAATGTCCACAGACACATCCAGACTCCACCCTGTACACATGCAGCATGCACACCCTAACTGCTGGCACACACATACCACCATGCTACCTCCACACAAAAGGCACAAAACCTGTATGCCCCTCCCTGAAATGTGCTGCATGTACCCACTGTATAGATGTCATCCCTCACAATGCACGGCCAATGTCCGCGGACCGATCAATAACACTATCCCTCCTTTGCTCCACCACAGGATCTGACACAGACCTCCAGGAAGAGGACAACACTGCATCCAGATCCACCAAGAGGGCCAGGCCACAGGCATCCACCTCAGCCGTCCTAAAGGAAACACACCAGCAGCCACAAACCCTGCCTGGGGAAGAGGACAGGCAAGTGCCAGCCCCCACAACAGCAAACACAGACCCAGCAGCAGCACCGCACATGTCACTGGTCGTGCCCACTGAAGGGACAGGCTCTGCTGCAAGCAGCACCCTGGGTGAAATCGCTGCCATAGCGGCAACCTCCGACAGTGAGGTCATCGATGAGGAAAGGCCGACTGCCCAGCCACATTCCCCCTGCACATCCCTAAGCCCCCTGCAGGCGGATGCCACACAGGGGGAGTCGGAGGCCGAGGATTGGCCAGCCACCCCATCCCCCCAGCCTGAGGTGAGCAGCCCAATGGACATGCAAATGCCACTGGGCATGGGCCAGCGGAACCAGCAGACACTTGAAGATATAGTTACCCGCCAGCAGCAGCTATCCGCCCTCCTCAACGAACATGTTGCACAGTGTGGGGTGGCAAGGGATGGCATGGAGAGGTCGGCAGACTGAGTCACAGCTGCCATAGAGTTCTCCACAAAGGACATATGCACGGAACTCGCGGCTGTGCGTAATGTCCTCACAGAACTTGTTCAGACCATCAGGGACATGCGTCCAGATGTGCAGGCCGGACCCTCCTCATCAACCAGCTCGGCACAGAGCAGCCCCATCCGCAGATCAGGGCGCAATCTACGCAGCACGGGCAGGGGGTGCCCCGGGGGCCAGGGGAGGGGATTCATATTAGTGGCTTGACAGTCGAGCAGGACTACTGCACACCCTGCTGCACAGACACTACCGCACCTTCGTAGGGATTCCAGGGGGGGGGGGAGCGGGTGTGTTGGGGTGTTCAGGGGGGAGGGGGGAGGGGGTGTGTTGGGGTGTGCAGGGAGGAGGAGGGAGGGGGTGTGTTGGGGTGTGCAGGGGGGAGGGGGGAGGGGGTGTGTTGGGGTGTGCAGGGGGGAGGGGGTGTGTTGGGGTGTGCAGGGGGGAGGGGGGAGGGGTGTGTCACGACGTTTCATAGTTTAAATACACTTTTTTCTTTCCCAAAATGAAATGTGTGGATATTTTCATTGCATATGTGTGCTTTATTAGTGTACAGTCCACAGTGTGCATGTCCCAGAGACACACAGTGCCCCAAGTGCAGTCTCCATGTGATTCACACCAGCCGTGTGTGCTAGAAGCAGTGGTCGATGATACTTTGGCGCATTGCACGCCCCTCCTGTGCGTCGCCTCCTCCATGGGGTGCCGCCCCATCTGCACCCTCCTCATCCTCATCGTCAGGTGGTTGCAGTTCTGCGTCAGGGGGCAGGGGCACATTCCGTCTGACGCACATATTGTGTAGCATGACACATGCCATGACGATCTTTGCCACCTTCTCATGGTGGTACAGGAGTGCCCCACCAGACCTGCTGAGGCTTCGGAACCGTGCCTTCAATAGGCCGAATGTCTGCTCTATGACCACACGAGTACATGTATGTGCACGGTTGAACTCCTCCTCGTACTGGTTCTGCGGGTTCCGGACTGGTGTAAGGAGCCACCTCTTCAGGGGATAGCCTGCATCACCAGTATGTAGGCGAGAATGTATGTGTCAGTCATGTCGTCTGATCAAGAACATGATGTGCCACCATGGCTTGCATCCAACTGTTACTTCGGCTCACTTCTACATGCACTAATTGATTCACACAATGCAACCAGTATATGCTCATGGCTCCCATGGCTTGTTTTGCATGCCATCACCCAATGTATGCAGAGGGGTTGAGTGCATTGTGAGTGCCCATCCTCTGTCTCCGTTCTCTGTGTTGCTCACAGCCAGGTGGAGTATGCATCATTCCCCCCCGCTTCAGCCAGGTGGAGTATGCATCATTCCCCCCCTTTCAGCCAGGTGGAGTATGCATCTTTCCCCCCCCCCTTTCAGCCAGGTGGAGTATGCATCATTCCCCCGCCCCTTTCAGCCAGGTGGAGTATGCATCATTCCCCCCCCTTTCAGCCAGGTGGAGTATGCATCATTCCCCCCCTTTTCAGCCAGGTGGAGTATGCATCGGTACGTCATTCACCTGCCCACTTCCATGACATTGGACTCACCGAGTAGCCAGGATCTTGGGCCTGCATGTCGCTCCATGTAGCGTGGTATTGTGGAGTTCTTCAGGACCATAGAATCATGGGTTGATCCGGGGAATCAGGCACAACAATGTGTGATGATCTTGTTGGAGTCACAGACCATTTGCACGTTGATTGAGTGGAACTGTTTCCGGTTGCGGTACGGTACCTCCATGGCACGTGGAACCACCAATTCCACATGGGTGCAGTCGATGGCACCAATGCAACCGGGTATGCCGGCTAGTGCATGGAAACCCACTTTGGTGTTTGCAATGTCCTGGGCAGGCCGTGGTAATGAGATGTGGTCGTCTGTGTGCTTGAGGAGGGCATCGAGCACTTGGATGAGCGTTCGTGAGAATAATGGTTGTGAAATGCCATTCAAGTGCCCCACTGTGTGCTGGTAGGTGCCTGTGGCCAGGAAGTGGAGTACAGACACTACCTTCAGTAGGGGGGGATGGCGGTTGGAGTTTCTATCATGCTGACGATGTCGTTGTGTATCATGTCTACGATGGCGGTGATGGTGTCCGGGTCCAAACGGTACAGGGTGTGGATATGCTCAGCAGTGAGGTTGAATCGATAGGCTCTGATGTGTGGGATTGGGGGCTGCCTGCGTGGTGGCACTGGCTGTGCTGGTGGGGCTTGCTGGGCCTGCCTTGCCCTCCTTCTCCTTCTGCGTCTCCTCTGTGCTGCCTGTTGTTGTTGTTGCTGTTGTAGCACATGCATTGCTATCAGGTCCTCCAGCCCCAACATTGCTAGTCGTATTGGTATCATTGTGGAGTGTGACTGGGTGTGGGAAGGGGTGGGGTGTGCTCTTTTTGTACTTCCTGAGTTTGTATTGCCTTCACCTGTGCTGTTTCTGTGCACCTGTGGCAGCTGCATTCACTTTACATGGCCCTTTACGGTTGGTTCGCGATGGCGTAATTAGCACCATGGCGGTAAGGTACTTAACGGGCTGGGTGATGGCGTTAGGTGCATGTCCGCTTGGGTCGGCATTTGCGTACCTTTCCGCCATGGCGCTAAGTACGGTGTGGCCGGTCGCGTGCGCGCACCCTTAGCGCAGTTAGCGGCAGCGTTAACTACGATGCCGCTAATGGCATCGTAGTTAACGGTCACGGGTCATGATCGGACCTGGCGGAAAACGATGGCGGTAACCATTTACCGCCATCGTTTTTCACTTAGCGCCAGGGTCGTAATGAGGCCCATTGTGTTGTTGTGAAGTCCAGTCCAGACTGGCTGGAGCCTTCCCAGTGACTGTATGCTGTGGGCACACCCTGTGGGTGGGACCTGGGTGAATGGAGTGTATGACCAATATGCACTTCTTGTTGTGGCTGTCTGGTTTCTGGTATGAAAGACAAAGACTGAGACAGCCCTGCCCGAAACTGGCCTGAATGCAGTGTGTAGTGTTGAATGGCTGGGTACATGTCCCAATCCACATCCCTTATTGTGAGTGTCTGAGAGGGAGGAGGATGGCCTGAATGCACTATGTGCCTGATTGGCTGACTGACTGCATGAATGCCCTTCTGTATGATTGGCTGCTGAGTGTACCCAGCAGTGTGGATGAGAGGCAGAATAGTATATCCGGGGACCTCTCACCACTGGAAATTGTTCAGAAGCTCTGTCTACACTTGAAGAGTAACAGGAACTGCTGATCCTCGACACCCAGCTGGAAGAAGAAGACTTGCTGTTGCATTTGCTTTGACCCGATCTGAAAGCTGCCGAATTCGTCGAAGACTGATCCGAGAGAGTGTGATGCTGGAAATGCATCGGAGGGACAGGGCCTCCGTATCCTTGTCCGTTACTGCTTTTTATCATGTGTTCTGTCGTGTTTTCCGCGTGGGAGATCATGTGGGACTGCTGGCTGTGCAGCTCTCTTTCTTTTGGTTTGGTGAACGGACCCGTGGGATACCCTTATGGCACCCATGGGTGGGGGTACAACCCTGTTCCCCTAGAGTATGTTTTTGGGCACCTGTGGGTGGCCCACAGAGCAGGGTATGGGCTGGTGGCAGCTCCATGCTGAATTTGACAAGTGCGCGGAGTATCCTCCATTTTGGGATACCCCGGCCCTGCCGTTGGGATCAGTTGATTCCTGATGGAAAACAAGATGGCCCTGGTGGCCTCTTGCTTTCTATTACCCATTACCTTGTTTTCCCAAAGTCCTGGGAAGCCCTGACTCTGTCCCTTCCCCCTGACTGGCTGTTGGATGGAAGTGCCATATATGGTGTTGTTGTGAAGGCCCAGTCAGACTAGCTGGAGCCTTCCCGGTGAAGTATATTGTGGGTACTTCTTGTGGGAGGGACCTGGTTGAATAGAGTGTGTGACGAATATGCATTCTGTGTTGTGGGTGTCTAGTATCTGGTGGTTTACACAATGACTGAGACAACCCTGCCCGAAACCGGTATGAATGCAGCTTGGAGTGTTGAATAGCTCGGTACTTGTCCCAATACACATAACTTGTTGTGAGTGTCTGGAGAGAAGTGAATGGCCTGAATACCTCGTGTGCCTGATTGGTTGCCTGCCTGCATGAATGCCTGTAGTCGTGATTGGATGCTTGAGTGTGACCCAGCGGAATGAATGGGAGATCAACAGTATATCTGGGGACCTCTCACTGCTAGGAATCGTGTTCAGAAGCTGAAGTCCACTACGACGAGTAACTGGATTAACTGACGCTTGACCTTGAAGCCCTGCTGGACGAGAAGAATTGCTGCTGCTCTCCTTCACAATCCAAAAGCTGCTGTGCCTCCAAGGACTGACCCAGAGAGGACCTGGTAAGGCACCGTCTTCCCGAGCTACGAGGGACCATCGTGCCAGCTGATCTTTGCCAACGCTCCCTGGTAGACAGACCTTCGACAGGCTGTCGACCCGATACGGGGACTGCTGCGGAACTCCAAGGAGAAGTACTCGGACTGTTGTCCGCCACTGTCGATGACTGCCGTCGCCGACCGGAGCTGCCGTGCTCCCGTTTGCCTAAGAACTTCCATTGAACATCGGACGCTCTCGTCTGCATCGTCACCCGCTTGTCTCCCGCTGGAGAAGGCCCGACCGTCGACGCACCGAGGAGTATCCACCGGTGGGTTTCCCGTCACCTACAGACAGCAGAGACGCCGACGACTCGACGCCCTTGCTGGGCCACAGTTCTTCATCATCTCTTTGCGGTCCAGAACTATTGTCATCGAGGTGCCCCGAACGCCTCTTCCTTGCAGGACGCCAACACTCTGTCATCGACTAGCACCGCTAGGAACGAAGCTGCCACTTCCCTGCCATAGTTCACCCTGTTCACCGTCGAACGTTCGACGACCCGTGACTGCTGCCTTAAAGGGAGGGCACTCAAAAAGGGCCGTCGATTCCCTGACACCGAACGCCAAGTTCCCCGACACCCATCGGCGATCCGTGGCTCCCGCCTGAAAGGGAAGCACTCAAGAAGGATCGGTCGGTGCATCGTCGGAGAACTCTACTCCACCAGGTACATTGGGGGGGGGGGTAAACCCTTAATAGGAAGAAGTAAGACTATCGGACAATATATGGACCGGGCTTGTGCTATATATCTTTATTTACAGGTTGCCCAGGTGGGGGGATCTCCACACAGAACTGTGCCTAGTGGTAGGGGTCAGTATTCTGCCTATTGTTTCCACCATTTTACATTTCTGCCTATCTCTATTGCTGGTTTACTCGTTATTGATCTGTGTGACATTTTAACCGTACAGTTGATGCACTTTAATGAGATTTGATAACATTAGTGGTACCACTCTAGACGTGTATATATTTATCATTATTGACTTCCAAGTACAAAGTGCGTTATTGTGATCGTGTACATACCTTTGAATATTAATTATATAAAGACTGTGTTTTCAGTAATACAGTGTGTGGACATTCCTTTGTGGGGGGTTCAGGGACTACACTGTACTTAAGAACCAGCCCGCATCACCTCCTGAGAAGCTAGGCCTTGATTGCTCGTCCATTGCTACCGAATAGAGAATCTTGGCTGGGGTCCGCTGTGCCTCTCCTCTACCATATAGAGAGCGGAAGTACAGACACCCCCTACCGGTCTTTACACTGGTGGCAGCGGTGGGATGCTTATGGTTTTAAGACTCAGTGTATAACCGTGCCACTTACAAAATATCCGCACTTTATTCGATTAAGGTTTGGGTGTGTACAAAATAACTGCATTACAAGCAATGGAGTCTATTGCGAATGGTAAATTGACTTGGATGAGCTTAGAGGTTCTCCAGAGTCTTGTGAAGCCAGGGAGTTAGAATTTGTGGATAAGTCTAGGGCTGAGCTGATAGCTGCCCTGGTGGACTACCAGACCGATGGTGAAACTCTTGATGAGGGGGGGAATGCAACCAATGAGGACTCTGCCCCTGGGGTTTCTACTGAATCTGTTTCTGGGAATGCCACCATTCCTGCTGCCTCTGTTCCGAACCCCAGCAATTCCTTGGAACTTGAGTTATTAAGGATGAAATTGGCCTTTGAATATCGCAAGTTGGAAATAGATGCTGAGCTTAAGAAAGAGGAGCTGGCGCAACAAGTGGAACTCAAGAATAAGGATCTTGAACTCAAAGACAAGGACACTGAATGTCAGAAAATCCAGCTAGAGAAAGCTTGAGTGGAGACTTCAGCGAAACCCAGTGAGAGTGTCAGGTCCCCAGCCACTAAATTTATGAAGTATTTGGTCGGTGTGTTTTTGGAGGGTTCTGATATCCTCCAATGGATTGAAGCGTTTGAAATGGCTTCTGCAATTCATGATGTTGATAAAAGAGATTGGGCTAAGTGTTTGCTAAGCAGAGTGCCTCAAACTGGATATGACTGTATTCTGAAGCTGAGTGTAGAAGAACGGGGTCAGTATGAGTGTATGAAATCTGCTTTGATTGCCAAGTTTGGCAAGACACCTACCCAATACCTTAAAAGGTTCAGGGATTTTAAGAAAAGAGAGAATGTGTCTTGGGTCGACTGGGTGAGTGCTGCGCACATGAATATGATGGGGTGGATTGATGGTTACAGGGTGAAAACTTTTGTTGAATTGTCCCACCTATTGTTTTCTCTGAGAACCACCAGGTTAGCTGGTGGGCCTCCAAAATTATCGCCTGTATCCCGAGTCACACTCATAATTGGAGACAAGACAGCAAAGCTTCCTGTCCTGGTTCAGGACAACGTCCCTGCTAACATTCTGTTAGGTAATGATCTAGTCGAGTTGGGATTGACCGCGGATGGTCTTCCCATGACTGCTGCTGCGGTCACTATGTCACAGGTGACACCGGGTCTGGCTGTGAGTCAGGTACCCGAGCCGAAGGCACGGCCTAAGGCACGACGAAGGAAGAGCAAGAAGGCCACCTCTGTGGAGGGAGCCCCTTCCTTTCCTGCTGTTCCTACAGCAACCATTGGGATCCATGCTCCGGACGGGCTGGGTTCAGTGGTAAACCCCGTCTCAACTCCTGTGGGAGAAGAGCCAGAAGACACTCCTGTGGGAGAGGTTCTCAACCCGGAGGATCATCCCTATCTTCAATGCTTGTTAGCTGAAGGGGGACCCTCCCGGGCAGACTTCTGTAAAGGATGGAGAGAGTGTCCCTCTCTCGAGGGTCTGAGGAAAAAGGCCCTGTCCCAGGCACAAGGCGAAGTGCCTAGGACTTTCCGGATTTATTGGGAGGGTGAGCTCCTTGTTAGTGAGCCCACTAAGCCTGAACCTGGTGCCCTCAAGAGGTTGGTGGTACCCCAGGTTTACAGGCCCTTCCTACTGCAGTTGGCGCATGAGGTGCCCTTGGCTGGTCATCTTGGTACCAGGAAGGCTAAACAGAGGCTCTCTGCCCATTTCTACTGGCCTCGGATGGGAGTAGAAGTGGAGTCCCTCTGCAGGACCTGCCCAACTTGCCAGTTGTCTGGCAAGACTGGAGGCAGTGTCATTGCCCCACTGCAGCCATTGCCAGTGGTTGGCACACTGTTTGAGAGGGTGGGCATCGACATTGTCTGTCCCCTTGACCCTCCCACATCAGGTGGACATCGGTTCATCCTGTTTTTGGTAGATCATGCCACCAGGTACCCTGAGACTATACCCCTTCGGACTGTTACTGCTAAGGTGGTTGCCCGGGCCCTCCTGGGCATTTTCACCTGAGTTGGATTCCCCAAGGAGGTTGTCTCTGACCGAGGATCCAACTTCATGTCCAGTTACATGAAAACCATGTGGAAAGAGTGCGGGGTAACCTACAAGTTCTCTACTTCCTACCACCCCCAGACCAATGGTCTGGTTGAGAGGTTTAATAAAACTCTCAAGGGCATGATAGGTGCTTTGGAAGAGCCCCTAAGGAGGAAATGGGATCTCCTCCTGGCATGCCTGCTGTTTGCTTACAGAGAGGTACCTCAAGAGGGTATTGGTTTCAGCCCCTTTGAGTTGCTCTTTGGACATCCCGTGAGGGGTCCCTCGCCTTGATCAGAGAAGGCTTGGAAACCGCTCCTCCCGGTCCCGCCAAGCAAGTGGGGGACTATGTGTTAGGCCTCAGACGGAGGATGACACAGATGATGGGACAAGCAACGGCGAATCTCAAGGCCAGCCAGGAATTGAACAAATACTGGCATGACCTTAAAGCATCGCAAGTGGAGTGGCTCCGGGACAGGAGGTCCTCGTGATGGAGCCTACCAAGCCTCGGGCATTGGCAGATAAATGGACTGGACCCTTCCGGATAGTCTCCAAGATGGGCGAGGTCAATTATCTGGTTGACATGGGAATCCCACGGGTAGCCCCTCAAGTATTGCATGTTAATAGGCTCAAGCCGTTCCACAGGCGAGCAGAAGTCTCATGTCTCTTGCTGGCTTCAGAGCAAGAAGAGGATGAGAGTGAGCCCCTTCCTGATTTGCTGCATAGCAACCCTCAGGATGGCTCAGTGGAGGGAGTTCAGCTCTCTCCAGATTTGACAACCGAACAGCAGAGGGCCTGCAGGACTATGCTCCAGCTGTATGCCTCTCTGTTTACGCTGACGCCGGTCCTTACACCGTGGTGTAAGCACGAGATTGACACTGGTGACAGCGTGCCTGTCAAGAGCAGGAGCTACCGAATGTCAGATATGGTTAAGAACCACATCCAGGCTGAGGTCGCCAAGATGTTGGATCTGGGTGTTATTGAACCCTCAACCAGTCCCTGGTCCAGTCCAGTGGTCCTTGTCCCCAAGGCAAGTTCCCAGGCTGGTACCAAGGATTGCAGGTTCTGTGTGGACTACCGAGGAGTCAATGCTGTCACCAAAACTGACGCGCACCCATTGCCCAGGGCTGATGAGCTTTTGGACACCATAGGTGCGGCCAAATTTGTGAGCATCTTTGACCTCACCTCAGGCTATTGGCAAATAGTTCTGACGGACCATGCCAAGGAAAAGACGGCGTTCTCTACACCAGAGGGACTCTACCAGTTTAGGGTCATGCCTTTTGGGTTGAATAATGCCCCTGCCACCTTCCAGAGATTGGTCAATCATGCTCTCAGTGGGCTGGAAGCCTTTTGTGTGGCTTATTTAGACGACATTTCCGTCTACAGTTCCACTTGGGACGAGCACTTGACACATCTGGGTAGAGTGTTGCAGGCCTTAAAGAGGGCTAACCTCACTATCAAGGACACCAAGTGTCAGTTAGCTCAGGGGAAAGTCACGTATCTTGGTCATGAGGTAGGAGGGGGTCAAATCCAACCTCTCCCCAGTAAAGTACAGGATGTACAGGACTGGGAGACTCCCACTACTCAAACCCATGCATACTTGCCAACCCTACCGATTTAGGCGGTAGGATACCGCTTTTTAAGCAGTCCTACCGCCTACCGATTTTTTGACATGAAATACCGATTTTTTTTTGTAAAAAAAAAAAAAAAAAAAAAAAAATTTTTTTTTACATTTTTTTTTTTTTGACCACGCCAGCTCGGGGAGTCTTTCAAGGGCTCCCCCGAGCTGGCGCACCGGGAGAATGCCCGGCATGCAGGCTTTTAATGTCAAAGGCACCCACGGCGGTGGGCTAAAAGCGCCCTTCCGCCGCGGGTGCCTTTGACAAAAGGCGCCATTAGCCCCCCACCACGCCAACTCGGGGAGTCTTTCAAGGACTTCCCCGAGCTGGCGTAGCGGGAGAAGGCACAGCATGCAGGCTTTTAATGTCAAAGGCACCCACGGCGGTGGGCTAAAAGCGCCCCTCCACCGCGGGTGCCTTTTGGTCAAAGGCGCCATTAGCCCCCCACCACGCCAGCTCGGGGGAGTCTTTCAAGGACTTCCCCGAGCTGGCGTAGCGGGAGAAGGCGCAGCATGCAGGCCTTTGATGTAAAAGGCGTCCACGGCGGTGGGCTAAAGGCGCCCCTCCGCCGCGAGTGCCTTTCACAAAAGGCGCCATTAGCCCCCCCACCACGTCAACTCTGGTGAGTCTTTCAAGGGCTCCCCCGAGCTGGCGTGATGGCAGAAGGCGTGGCAGGCGCCTCATTGTCATTGAATGCACCCGCGGCGGCGGGCTCATTCAATGACAATGGGCTGCTGACGCGCCCTATTCCTATCATTACCTCCTCGACTGACTATTTTTGAAACTTTAAGATTCCTACAGATTTTTGGTCACAGAATGTTGGCATGTATGCCCATGTGAGAGCCTTTTTGGGTCTCACGGGGTACTATCGCAATTTCATGGCGGACTATGGAACCATAGCTGCACCACTGACAGCTCTGACTTCACCCAAGCAGCGTAGGAAGGTCAATTGGACTGAAGACTGTCAGAGGGCCTTTAAAGGCTTGAAAGAAAGTCTGTGTCAGGCACCCGTGTTGTGTGCGCCTGACTACAGCCAACCCTTTATCGTCCAGACGGATGCCTGCGACACCGGAATTGGAGCTGTCTTGTCCCAGTTAGATGACAAAGGGAGAGAACATCCTATCATATTCATCAGTAGACAACTCAAGGGTAGAGAACTTAGGTGGGCTACTGTTGAAAAGGAGTGTTTTAGTATAGTTTGGAGCCTTAGGCGTTTTAGGCCCTACCTTACAGGGTCTACCTTCAAGGTCCAAACGGATCATAAGCCCCTAAAGTGGCTTATGCAGATGAAGGGTGAGAACCCGAAACTGCTCAGGTGGTTCATTAGCCTGCAAGGGCTAGACTTCACCATAGAGCACATACCAGGGAAGAGTGACGATAATGCAGATGGCCTTTCCAGAAGGTATGTTGACCGTCTGGATGAGGGTGTCTATCCCGTGGGAGATTAGACACCCTCCACCTCAGTCTGGGGGGGGGGCGACTGTGATGCTGGAAATGCATCGGAGGGACAGGGAATCCGTATCCTTGTCCGTTACTGCTTTTTATCGTGTGTTCTGTCGTGTTTTCCACGCGGGAGTTCATGTGGGACTCCTGGCGGTGCAGCTCTCTTTCTTTTGGTTTGGTGAACGGACCCGTGGGGTACCCTTATGGCACCCATGGGTGGGGGTACAACCCTGTGCCCCTAGTGTATGTTTTTGAGCACCTGTGAGTGGCCCACAGAGCAGGGTATGGGCTGGTGGCAGCTCCATGCTGAATTTGACAGGTGCGCGGAGTATCCTCCATTTTGGGATACCCCGGCCCTGCCATTGGGATCAGTTGATTCCTGATGGAAAACAAGATGGCCCCGGTGGCCTCTTGCTTTCTGTTACCCATTACCTTGTTTTCCCCAAGTCCTGGGAAGCCCTGACTCTGTCCCTTCCCCCTGACTGGCTGTTGGATGGAAGTGCCATATATGGTGTTGTTTTAAAGGCCCAGTCAGACTAGCTGGAGCCTTCCCGGTGATGTATGTTGTGGGTACCCCCTGTGGGTGGGACCTGGGTGAATAGAGTGTGTGACTAATATGCATTCTGTGTTGTGGGTGTCTAGTATCTGGTGGTTGACACAATGTCTGAGACAACCCTGCCCGAAACCGGTATGAATGCAGCTTGGAGTGTTGAATGGCTCGGTACATGTCCCAATGCACATAACTTGCTGTGAGTGTCTGGAGAGAAGTGAATGGCCTGAATACCTCGTGTGCCTGATTGGCTGCCTGCCTGCATGAATGCCCGTAGTCGTGATTGGATGCTTGAGTGTGACCCAGCGGAATGAATGGGAGATCAACAGTATATCTGGGGACCTCTCACTGCTAGGAATCGTGTTCAGAAGCTGAAGTCCACTACGACGAGTAACTGGATTAACTGAAGCTTGACCTTGAAGCCCTGCTGGACGAGAAGAATTGCTGCTGCTCTCCTTCACAATCCGAAAGCTGCTGTGCCTCCAAGGACTGACCCAGAGAGGACCTGGTAAGGCGCCCTCTTCCAGAGCTACCAGGGACCATCGTGCACCAGCTGATCTTTGCCAAAGCTCCCTGGTAGACAGACCTTCAACAGGCTGCCGACCCGAGACGGGGACTGCCGCGGAATCTCAAAGAGAAGCACCCGGACTGTTGTCCGCCACTTTCGACGACCGCTGTCACCGACCGGAGCCACCGTGCTCCCGTTTGCCTAAGAACTTCAATTGATCATCGGACGCTCTCGTCTGCATCGTCGCCCGCTTTATCCCGCTGGAGAAGGCCCGACCGTCGACGTGCCGAGGAGCATCCGCCGGTGGGTTTCCCGCCACCTAAAGACCACAGAGACGCCGACGACTCGACGTCCTTGCTGGGCCACAGTTCTTCATCTTCTCTTTGCGGTCCAGAACAATCGTCAC
The DNA here is from genome assembly GCF_040938575.1 of Ambystoma mexicanum. Taxonomy (NCBI): domain Eukaryota; kingdom Metazoa; phylum Chordata; class Amphibia; order Caudata; family Ambystomatidae; genus Ambystoma; species Ambystoma mexicanum. Next base: position 550,466,156 of record NC_090933.1, on the reverse strand, counting down.
CGAGGTGCCCCGCACGCCTCTTCCTTGCAGCACGCCAATGCTCCGTCGTCGAGGAACCTACCTTAAAGGGAGGGCAATCAAGAAGGGCCGTCGATTCCCCGACACCGAACGCCGAGTTCCTCGACACCTCTTGATGATCCGTGGCTCCTGCTTTAAAGGGAGTCACTCAAGAAGGATCGGTCAATGCATCTTCGGAGAACTCTACTCCACCAGGTACATTGGGGGGGTAAAACCTTAATAGGAGGAAATAAGACTATTGAACAATATATGGACTGGGCTTGTGCTATATATCTTTATTTTACAGGTTGCCCAGGTGGGGGGATCTCCACACAGAACTGTGCCTAGCGGTAGGGGTCAGCATTCTGCCTATTGTTTCAACCATCTTGCGTTCCTTCCTATCCCTATTGCTGGTTTCCTCGTTATTGATCTGTGTGACATTTTAACCGTACAATTGATGCACCTTAATGAGATTTGATAACATTGGTGGCACCACTTTAGAATTGTATATATTTATCTTTGTTGATTTCTGAGTACAAAGTGCGTTATTGTGATCGTGTACATACCTTTTGAATATTAAATATATAAAGACTGTGTTTTAAGTAATACAGTGTGTGGACATTCCTTTGTGGGGGTTCCGGGACTACACTTTTCTTAAGAACCAGCCTGCATCACCTCCCGAAAAGCTAGGCCTTGATTGCTTGTCCATTGCTACCAATTGAGAATCTTGGCTGGGGTCCCCTGTGCCTCTCCTCTACCATATAGAGAGCGGAAGTACAGGCACCCCCCACCAGTATATTCACACCGCCGACGACCGGAGCCGCCCGCTCCCTTGCCTAAGAACATTTGAATCGAAGGACTCCCCCTTTCCGCACCGACGACTGCTTTATCCTGACGGAGAGAGTCAAGGCCTCCGACGCGCCGAGGAGAATCCGCAGGTGGGTTTCCCGTTATATGAAGGCCACAAAGAATTTCACGACTCGACACTCTTGCTGGGCCACAGTTCTTCTGAAACTCTTTGCAGTCCAGAACTATCAAATGAAGAGATGCCCCGCACACCTCATCCTCGCAGGGCGTCACCGACGAGCACTGCCCGGATCGACGCTGTGGTCTCGGCACCCTCGAACGTCTCATCGACGTTGTCAACGCCAAGTTCACCTTCTTTGATGCCTCTCAACGATCCGTGGCTCCTGCTTTAAAGGGAGTCACTCAAGATGGATCCCTCGACGCGTCTTCGAAGAACTCTACTCCACCAGGTACATTGGGGGGGTAAAAACCTTATAGGAGAGAATAAGACTATTGATCAATATATGGACTTGGTGTAAAGACTGGTAGAGCGTGTCTGTACTTCCGCTCTCTATATGGTAGAGGAGAGGCACAGAGGACCCCAGCCAAGATTCTCTATTGGTAGCAATGGACGAGCAATCAAGGCCTAGCTTTTCGGGAGGTGATGCGGGCTGGTTCTTAAGTACTGTCAGGGCCTCGTTTGTCCAGGCGCAGGAGTGACACGAACCAACCACCCCCTCCGCAGTCTAGGTGCCTGCAAGTTACAACTTACACAGACCTCCGAGACCCCGGCGGGGAAAGAGGGTTAGGGAATCATTGGTTGGACAGGAACTGGTTTCAGGGTAACCAGAAAGAGGGTGAGGAGAGGGGAGCTGGACAGGCAAGGGGAATGTGGGTAAACACAATGCTAACAAATAAACATGTTCATTTCACAATTTACACATATTGCATGTTCATAAGACTCCCCGTCTTATCAGTGAGGTAAAGAGAACAAAAGAAAGCTTATCTCTGGGTTTGAGTGCTGGCCTCCTGCCTGCGCACTCTCAGGTCCGGTATCCGGAGCAGTAAATGCTGCAAAGAGAGTTTTGAGTTATTACCTTGTGGGTGTTTCCTCACACACAACACAATGCAATCAGTGGGTTAGTGACACTTCCCCATGCAGACCCACGTGACTCAGGCTGGGTGTGTATTAGTGTACATGCCCCCAGAAGCGAGTTTTACACCGTAATGCGGGCCAATGCCGCACGTGGCTCCGCAGTACTATTATCCACATGTTGAAAGGCACACGTAGATTGAGTTGCGAATGTGCTGCTTAGCCGCACGTGGCGTGGTGCAACTTCAATACAAGTCACGCCGTATTGCAAGTCGCGGCTTCCTTAGAAGGCGCACATGGCTAATTATGCATGCTGAGTATATGCACTGCTCGCTGGGTCGCTGCGCCTCTGAATTCCCCTTGTGCGGTTTTAAATACGGGGATGAACGCTACTGCGTGCTGAACTTATCTTCTCAAGAGCAGGGGGACTCAAGAGTATGGGCGGTGCCCCCTGCGTATGCCCAGGTTCCTGTGGAAGGCTCCCTGCTGACTGTCTCCTCAGCGCGGCTTCACTATAGCAGGCGCGGTTCAAGTGTAGCAGTCGCGGCTTCCCCCACATGTGCCCTGGCTCCCCTACGCTTGCAGTACTTATCTCTGGCTTGCGAGGGGCCTGGATGAAGGTTGGCTGGGGTGTGGCCCCTCGTCTGCGTCCCCTTCCTCCGAGCTCTGGTTCACACGTCCGCTTCACTCGGATTTCCAAGCACAAGCCCCATGCCTTTGCACGCGCGCGCATGCGCGAGCGTGCCCCACCCAACGTGGGTGGAGATTTGTAGTTCCTGGCCCAGGTTCATCTGGGTAATGTTGTTTGCAGGTTCTTTTTCATGCAGAGGGGGCACAAAAGCCTTCTGTAAGGCTGGATTCTTTTTTGTAGGTGTTTTTTGTTGATGTTTGTTTGTGGGCCATGTCTGTAGCCTGCACCGGGCCCTTTACTACACAAGCCCAAGGTCTGTACCATGACAAGTACAGTGTAGTCCCCGAACCCCCACAAAGGAATGTCCACACACTGTATTACTGAAAACACAGTCTTTATATAATTAATATTCAAAGGTATGTACACGATCACAATAACGCACTTTGTACTCGGAAATCAACAATGATAAATATATAAAATTCTAATGTGGTACCACCAATGTTATCAAATCTCATTAAAGTGCATCAACTGTACGGTTAAAATGTCACACAGATCAATAACGAGGAAACCAGCAATAGAGATAGGAAGGAACGCAAGATGGTTGAAACAATAGGCAGAATGCTGACCCCTACCGCTAGGCACAGTTCTGTGTGGAGATCCCCCCACCTGGGCAACCTGTAAAATAAAGATATATAGCACAAGCCCAGTCCATATATTGATCAATAATCTTATTTCCTCCTATTAAGGTTTTACCCCCCTAATGTACCTAGTGGAGTAGTGTTCTCTGAAGATGCGTCGACCGATCCTTCTTGAGTGACTCCCTTTAAAGCAGGAGCCACGGATCGTCGAGAGGCGTCGAGGAACTCGGCGTTCGGTGTCGGGGAATCAACGGCCCTTCTTGAGTGCCCTCCCTTTAAGACAGGAGTCACGGGTGGTCGAACGTCCGACAGCGTACAGGTTGAACTACGGCAGTGAAGTGACAGCTTCGTTCCTAGCGGTGCTCGTCAACGACGGAGCGTTGGCGTCCTGCAAGGAAGAGGCGTGCGGGGCACCTCGGTGACGATAGTTCTGGACAAAAAGAGATGATGAAGAACTGTGGCCCAGCAAGGGCGTCGAGTCGTCGGCGTCTCTGTGGTCTTTAGGTGGCGGGAAACCCACCGGTGGATGCTCCTCGGCGCGTCGACGGTTGGGCCTTCTCCAGCGGGATAAAGCGGGCGACGATGCAGACGAGAACGTCCGATGATCAAATGAAGTTCTTAGGCAAACGGGAGCACGGCGGCTCCGGTCGGCGACGGCGGTCGTCGACAGTGGCGGACAACAGTCCGGGTGCTTCTCTTTGGGATTCCGCGGCAGTCCCCGTCTCGGGTCGGCAGCCTGTCGTAGGTCTGTATACCAGGGAGCTTTGGCAAAGATCAGCTGGTGCACGATGGTCCCTCGTAGCTCGGGAAGAGGGCGCCTTACCAAGTCCTCTCTGGGTCAGTCCTTGGAGACACAGCAGCTTTCAGATTGTCAAGGAGAGCAACAGCACTTCTTCTCGTCCAGCGTGGCTTCAAGGTCAAGCTCAGTTACTCCAGTTACTCGTCGTAGTTTACTTCAGCTTCTGAACACGATTCCTAGCAGTGAGAGGTCCCCAGATATAATGTTGATCTCGCATTCATTCCGCTGGGTCACCCTCAAGCATCCAATCACAACTAAGGGCATTCATGCAGGCAGGCAGCCAATCAGGCACACGAGGTATTCAGGCCATTCACTTCTCTCCAGACACTCACAACAAGTTATGTGTATTGGGACAAGTACCGAGCCATTCAATACTCCAAACTGCATTCATACCGGTTTCGGGCAGGGCTGTCTCAGTCATTGTGTTGACCACCAGATACTAGACATCCACAACACAGAATGCATATTCGTCACACACTCTATTCACCCGGGTCGCACCCACAGGAGGTACCCACAACAATCATCACTGGGAAGACTCCAGCTAGTCTGGCCGAGCCTTCACAACAACACCATATATGGCACTTCCACCCAACAGCCAGTCAGGGTGAAGGGACCGAGTCAGGGCTTCCCAGGACTTTGGGAAAACAAGGTAATAGGTAATAGAAAGCAAGAGGCCGCAGGGGCCATTTTGTTTTCCATCAGGAATTAACTGATTCCAATGACAGGGCCAGGGTATCCCAAAATGGAGGATACTCCGCGCACCTGTCAAATTCAGCATGGAGCTGCCACCAGCCCATACCCTGCTCTGCGGGCCACCCACAGGTGCCCAGAAACATACACTAGGGGCACAGGGTTGTACCCCCACCCATGGGTGCCATAAGAGTATCCCACGGGTCCGTTCACCAAACCTAAAAGAGAGAGAGCTGCACCGCCAGGAGTCTCACATGAACTTCTGAGCGGAAAACACAACAGAACACACGATAAAAAGCAGTAAAGGACAAGGATACGGAGGCCCTGTCCCTCTGATGCATCTCCAGCATCACAGTCGCCCCCCCAGACTGAGGTGGAGGGTGCCTAATCACCCACGGGATAGACACCCTCATCCAGACGGTCAACATACCTTCTGGAAAGGCCATCTGCATTATCGTGACTCTTCCCTGGTCTGTGCTCTATGTTGAAGTCTAGCCCTTGCAGGCTAATGGACCTCCTGAGCAGTTTCGGGTTCTCACCCTTTATCTGCATAAGCCACTTCAGGGGCTTATGATCTGTTTGGACCTTGAAGGTAGACCCCGTAAGGTAGGGCTTAAAACGCCTAAGGCTCCAAACTATACTAAAACATTCCTTTTCAACAGTAGCCCACCTAAGTTCTCTACCCTTGAGTTGTCTACTTATGAATATGATAGGATGTTCTCTCCCTTTGTCATCTAACTGGGACAAGACAGCTCCAATTCCGGTGTCGCAGGCATCCGTCTGGACGATAAAGGGTCGGCTGTAGTCAGGCGCACACAACACAGGTGCCCTACACAGACTTTCTTTCAAGCCATCAAAGGCCCTCTGACAGTCTTCAGTCGAATTAACCTTCCTAGGTTGTTTGGGTGAAGTCAGAGCTGTCAGTGGTGCAGCTATGGTTCCATAGTCCGCCATGAAATTGCGATAATACCCAGTGAGGCCCAAAAAGGCTCTCACCTGGGTTTGAGTAGTGGGAGTCTCCCAGTCCTGTACATCCTGTACCTTACTGGGGAGAGGTTGGATTTGACCCCCTCCTACCTCAAGACCAAGATACGTGACTTTCCCCTGAGCTATCTGGCACTTGGTGGCCTTGATAGTGAGGTTAGCCCTTTTCAAGGCCTGCAACACCCTACCCAGATGTGTCAAGTGCTCTTCCCAAGTGGAACTGTAGACGGCAATGTCATCTAAATAAGCCACACAAAAGGATTCCAGCCCACTGAGAGCATGATTGACCAAGCTCTGGAAGGTGGCAGGGGCATTCTTCAAAACAAAAGGCATGACCCTAAACTGGTAGAGTCCCTCTGGTGTTGAGAACGCCATCTTTTCCTTGGCATTGTCCGGCAGAGCTATTTGCTGAGGTGAGGTCGAAGGTGCTCACAAATTTGGCAGTACCTATGGTGTCCACGAGCTCATCAGCCCTGGGCAATGGGTGCACGTCAGTTTTGGTGATGGCATTGACTCCTCGGTAGTCCACACAGAACCTCCAATCCTTGGTACCTGCCTGGGAACTTGCCTTGGGGACAAGGACCACGGGACTGGACCAGGGACAGGTTGAGGGTTCAATAACACCCAGATCCAACATCTTGGCGACCTCAGCCTGGATGTGGTTCTTAACTGTATCTGACATTCGGTTGCTCCTGCTCTTGACAGGCACGCTGTCACCAGTGTCAATCTTGTGCTTACACCACGGTGTAAGGCCCGGCGTCAGCGAAAACAGAGAGGCATACTGCTGGAGCAAAGTCCTGCAGGCCCTCTGCTGCTCGGTTGTGAAATCTGGAGAGAGCTGCACTCCCTCCACTAAGCCATCCCGAGGGTTTCTATGCAACAAATCAGGAAGGGGCACACTCTCATCCTCTTCTTGCTCTGAAGCCAGCAAGAGACATGAGACTTCGGCTCGCCTGTGGAAAGGCTTGAGCCTATTAACATGGAATACCTGAGGGGCTACCCCTGGGATTCCCATGTCAACCAGATAATTGACCTCATCCATCTTGGAGATTATCCTGAAGGGTCCCGTCCATTTATCTGCCAATGCTCGAGGCTTGGTAGGCTCCATCACGAGGACCTCCTGTCCCGGAGTCCAATCCACTTGCGATGCTTTAAGGTCATGCCAGTATTTTGTTCAATTCCTGGATGGCCTTGAGATTCACTGTTGCTTGACCCATCATCTGTGTCATCCTCCGTCTGAGGCCTAACACATAGTCCCCCACTTGCTTGGCGGGACCTGAAGGGGTGGCTTCCAAACCTTCTCTGATCAAGGCAAGGGGCCCCCTCACGGGATGTCCAAATAGTAACTCAAAGGGGCTGAAACCAACACCCTCCTGAGGTACCTCTCTGTAATCAAACAGCAGGCATGGCAGGAGGAGATCCCATTTCCTCCTTAGGGGCTCTTCCAAAGCACCTATCATGCCCTTGAGAGTTTTATTAAATCTCTCAACCAGACCATTGGTCTAGCGATGGTAAGAGGTGGAGAACTTATAGGTTACTCCGCACTCTTTCCACATGGTCTCCATGTAACTAGACATGAAGTTGGATCCTCTGTCAGAGCCAACCTCTTTGGGGAATCCAACACGAGTGAAAATGCCCAGGAGAGCCCTGGCAACCACCTTGGTAGTTACAGTCCGAAGGGGTATAGCCTCAGGGTACCTGGTGGCATGATCTACCAAAACCAGGATGAACCGATGTCCACCTGACGTGGGAGGGTCAAGGGGACTGACAATGTCGATGCCCACCCTCTCAAATGGTGTGCCAACCACTGGCAATGGCTGCAGCAGGGCAATGACACTGCCTCCAGTCTTGCCAGACAACTGACAAGTTGGGCAGGTCCTGTAGTGGGACTCCACTTCTACTCCCATGCGAGGCCAGTAGAAATGGGCAGAGAGCCTCTGCTTAGTCTTCTTGGCACCAAGATGACCAGCCAAGGGCACCTCATGCGCCAACTGCAGTAGGAAGGGCCTGTAAACCTGGGGTACCACCAACCTCTTGAGGACACCAGGTTCAGGCTTAGTGGGCTCACTAACATGGAGCTCACCCTCCCAATAAATCCAGAATGTACTAGGCACTTCTCCTTGTGCCTGGGACAGGGCCTGTTTCCTCAGACCCTCGAGAGAGTGACACTCTCTTTGTCCTTTACAGAAGTGTGCTAGGGAGGGTCCCCCTTCAGCTAACAAGCATTGAAGGTCGGGATGATCCTCTGGGTTTAGAACCTCTCCCACAGGAGAGTCTTCTGGCTCTTCTCCCAAAGGAGTTGAGACGGGGTTTACCACTGGACCCAGCCCGTCCAGAGCATGGATCCCAATGGGTGCTGTAGGAACAGCAGGAAGAGAAGGAGCTCCCTCCACAAAGATGGCCTTCTTGCTCTTCCTTCGTCTTGCCTTAGGCCGCGCCTTTGGCTCGGGTACCTGACTCACAGCCAGACCCAGGGTCACCTGTGACCTAGTGACTGCAGCCGCAGTCATGGGAAGACCATCTGCGATCAATCCCAACTCTACTAGATCGTTACCTAACAGAATGTTAGCAGGGACATTGTCCTGAACCAGGACAGGAAGCTTTGCTGTCTTGTCTCCAATTACGAGTGTGACTCGGGCTACAGGCGATAATTTGGGAGGCCCACCAGCTAACCTGGTGGTTCTCAGAGGAGCACCTACATCGTCCTCTGGCTTGAGCAGGGTCCTGTCCACCACTGTTATGCTTGCCCCAGTGTCTCTCAAACCAGTAGAAGGCTGGCCATTCAGGAGGACACTTCGCAAAAATCTACGGGTGTTCTGTGGGATAGTCACCAGTACTTCTGCGTACTGGTCCCAGGCCCCAAGGGACACTAAGGAAATCTCTACAGGAGCACCAAATGTGATTCCTGTAGAGGAGGGGAGTGCAGTGGCCTCCACCTCAGACATGGGGTAAGGGTAGGTCAGGCTGACAGCCTGTACTCCAAGTGCCTTACCCTTACACTTGGAGTCAGCCCTCTTGTGATCTAGAGCCCCACAGTCCCAACAAGTGCCGGGAGTCCGGGGTGCGGTACTGGAACCACCGGGAGCCTGCTTTGCAGCAGGTGGACCACTACTCTTATTCCTACCCACAGATAACTTATCCCCACTCGATTTTTGGGTCTTAGGAGAGGAGGGTTAAGGTTTATTCGACTGTGACTGCTTTTGGGACTCCTCAGCTGTCTGAGAGGCCCCCTTTTCCTTGCCCTTGTCCTTCCCACTGGAGTCCTTAGGGGAACCCGGTGGGAGACCCACTTGTCAGACAACCTAGCCAGCTTAAAGAGATCCAAAATGTTCTTGTCAGCAACATACTGACGCAGCTCTGGTGAACAGGTTTCCGAAAAATGCTCAAAAAACAACAGGTGGGACAATTCAACAAAAGTTTTCACCTTGTAACCATAAATCCACCCCATCATATTCATGTGCGCAGCACTCACCCAGTCAACCCAAGACACATTCTCTCTTTTCTTAAAATCCCTGAACCTTTTAAGGTACTGGGTAGGTGTCTTGCCAAACTTGGCAATCAAAGCAGATTTCATACACTCATACTGACCCCTTTCTTCCACACTCAGCTTCAGAATACAGTCATATCCAGTTTGAGGAACTCTGCTTAGCAAACACTTAGCCCAATCTCTTTTCTCAACATCATGAATTGCACAAGCCATTTCAAACGCTTCAATCCATTGGAAGATATCAGAACCCTCCACAAACACACCAACTAAATCTTTCATAAATTTAGTTGCTGGGGACCTGACACTCTCACTGGGTTTCGCTGAAGTCTCCACTCTAGCTTTCTCTAGCTGGATTCTCTGACATTCAGTGTCCTTGTCTTTGAGTTTAAGATCCCTATTCTTGAGTTCAACTTGTTGAGCCAACTCATCCTTCTTAAGCTCAGCATCTATTTCCAACTTGCGATATTCAAAGGCCAATTTCATCCTTAATAACTCAAGCTCCAAGGAATTGCTGGGGTTCAGAACAGAGGCATCAGGAATGGTGGCATTCCCAGAAAAAGATTCAGAAGAAACCCCAGGGTCAGAGTCCTCATTGGTTGCATTCCCCCCTCATCAAGAGCTTCACCATCGGTCTGGTAGTCCACCAAGGCAGCTATCAGCTCAGCCCTAGACTTATCCACAAAGTCTAATTCCCTGGCTTCACAAGCACTCTGGAGTGCCTCTAAGCTCATCCGGGTCAATTTACCATTTGCAATAGACTCCATTGCTTGTAATGCAGTGATTTTGTACACAACCAAACCTTAATTTAATAAAGTGCAGATATTTTGTAAGTGGCACGGTTATACACTGATTCTTAAAACCATAAGCATCCCACTGCTGCCACCAGTGTAAAGACTGGTAGGGGGTGTCTGTACTTCCGCTCTCTATATGGTAGAGGAGAGGCACAGAGGACCCCAGCCAAGATTCTCTTTTGGTAGCAATGGATGAGCAATCAAGGCCTAGCTTTTCGGGAGGTGATGCAGGCTGGTTCTTAAGTACAGTGTAGTCCCCGAAGGCCCACAAAGGAATGTCCACACACTGTATTACTGAAAACACAGTCTTTACATAATTAATATATATATATTTTTTTTTATTTTATTGGTTTATACAAACCTTTAAAATAACAACAACATCTACACACACATGTTAACATATATCATATCATAAACACCAACAGACCTTCCATTTCCATAGCTACTTCATCAAACATCAACATACAGTCTTTCACCCAATGATACTTTTTACAGGAGTTATCCCTTCCGTTGGTGTCAGACAGTTTTTAATTATTTCCAATAACATTGTTAGAGGAAGTATTAGTTTTAGATCAGTTCCATGAAACATCATCCTCCACCAATCGTCTGCACACAAGGATGGATGGTTTAGGCTCCAGGGACCTAAGTGAATAGTCCTCTCAGATCTTAATTTAGTACAAAATAACACTAAGCGTTTAAGTGATTCCTTTGCACATGAACACAACCTACATTCAGGTGACAGGTGGCCATAGCCCTTCCATAGTTGAAGTCGATCAACAGTTTTGAACATGTTCAGTCGAAACAGTATAAACAATCTCCATGCCTGTGGGTTTGGAAATAATACCACATAGCTCTGGAGAGTGTTGAAAGCATTGGCTTCTAATGGCACGTCACTCATTCGACTAGCGGCTGATCTTTCAACACAGGTTTCGTCCCAATCTGCACACCAGATTTTAAGTTTAGCCGCATCCGGGTTCTCATGAAGCAAGTCAATTTTGATGTCATATTTTTTTAGGATTGCCTCGCATCTGTTTGACCACATGTAAACAATTTTGGAGTTAGTGGATAAGACGTTGTGAAAGATATCAAATTGTGTAATCTGTGCACAAATGTTGGTCTTTCGGTACAAGTTTAACAGGCTCCAACATATTCTCGCATGCAGCGATATTTGCGCAAGTTCATAGCTTATACAAGAAGTATTCACTCCCCTAGGGAGGTTTAGTACCTTAGACCAAAAACAATTTTCTAAGGAGGCCCAGGTCTCATGGGGACAACCAAGGGCATTATCTACCCCATATATCACAACCGGAATGATCTTCTGTTGATAGAAGGACAAGACAGGTCGTAATGAAAATTTACCAAATCTCTTGTGAATGATCAGTGCCTGGCTTGCTGGTTGTTTACATTTCCGTTTGGTTTCCACCAGCCAGGGCCAGTCATTTATGGCAGAGCTTATTGTCATCCCCAGATACTTAACACTCTTAGAGATCTGAAACCAACACCCTCTTGAGGTACCTCTCTGTAATCAAACAGCAGGCATGGCAGGAGGAAATCCCATTTCCTCCTTAGGGGCTCTTCCAAAGCACCTATCATGCCCTTGAGAGTTTTATTAAATCTCTCAAACAGACCATTGGTCTGGGGATGGTAAGAGGTGGAGAACTTATAGGTTACTCCGCACTCTTTCCACATGGTCTTCATGTAACTAGACATGAAGTTGGATCCTCTGTCAGAGACAACCTCTTTGGGGAATCCAACACGGGTGAAAATGCCCAGGAGAGCCTGGCAACCACCTTGGTAGTTACAGTCCGAAGGGGTATAGCCTCAGGGTACCTGGTGGCATGATCTACCAAAACCAGGATGAACCGATGTCCACCTGACGTGGGAGGGCCAAGGGGACCGACAATGTCGATGCCCACCCTCTCAAATGGTGTGCCAACCACTGGCAATGGCTGCAGCAGGGCAATGACACTGCCTCCAGTCTTGCCAGACAACTGACAAGTTGGGCAGTTCCTGCAGTGGGACTCCACTTCTACTCCCATGCGAGGCCAGTAGAAATGGGCAGAGAGCCTCTGCTTAGTCTTCTTGGCACCAAGATGACCAGCCAAGGGCACCTCATGCACCAACTGCAGTAGGAAGGGCCTGTAAACCTGGAGTACCACCAACCTCTTGAGGACACCAGGTTCAGGCATAGTGGGCTCACTAACAAGGAGCTCACCCTCCCAATAAATCCAGAATGTACTAGGCACTTCTCCTTGTGCCTGGGACAGGGCCTGTTTCCTCAGACCCTCGAGAGAGTGACACTCTCTCTGTCTTTTACAGAAGTGTGCCCGGGAGGGTCCCCCTTCAGCCGACAAGAATTGAAGGTCGGGATGATCCTCTGGGTTTAGAACCTCTCCCACAGGAGAGTCTTCTGGCTCGTCTCCCAAAGGAGTTGAGACGGGGTTTACCACTGGACCCAGCCCGTCCGGAGCATGGATCCCAATGGGTGCTGTAGGAACAGCAGGAAGAGAAGGAGCTCCCTCCACAGAGATGGCCTTCTTGCTCTTCCTTCGTCTTGCCTTAGGCCGCGCCTTTGGCTCGGGTACCTGACTCACAGACAGACCCGGGGTCACCTGTGACCTAGTGACCGCAGCCGCAGTCATGGGAAGACCATCTGCGATCAATCCCAACTCTACTAGATCGTTACCTAACAGAATGTTAGCAGGGACATTGTCCTGAACCAGGACAGGAAGCTTTGCTGTCTTGTCTCCAATTACGAGTGTGACTCGGGCTACAGGCATAATTTGGGAGGCCCACCAGCTAACCTGGTGGTTCTCAGAGGAGCACCTACATCGTCCTCTGGCTTGAGCAGGGTCCTGTCCACCACTGTTATGCTTGCCCCAGTGTCTCTCAAACCAGTAGAAGGCTGGCCATTCAGGAGGACACTTCGTAAAAATCTACGGGTGTTCTGTGGGATAGTCACCAGTACTTCTGCGTACTGGTCCCAGGCCCCAAGGGACACTAAGGAAATCTCTACAGGAGCACCAAATGTGATTCCTGTAGAGGAGGGGAGGGCAGTGGCCTCCACCTCAGACATGGGGTAAGGGTAGGTCAGGCTGACAGCCTGTACTCCAAGTGCCTTAACCTTACACTTGGAGTCACCCCTCTTGTGATCCAGAGCCCCACAGTCCCAACAAGTGCCGGGAGTGCGGGGTGCGGTACTGGAACCACCGGGAGCCTGCTTTGCAGCAGGTGGACCACTACTCTTATTCCTACCCACAGATGACTTATCCCCACTCGATTTTTGGGTCTTAGGAGAGGAGGGTTAAGGTTTATTCGACTGTGACTGCTTTTGGGACTCCTCAGCTTTCTGAGAGGCCCCCTTTTCCTTGCCCTTGTCCTTCCCACTGGAGTCCTTAGGGGAACCCGGTGGGAGACCCACTTGTCAGCCAACCTAGCCAGCTTAAAGGGATCCAAAATGTTCTTGTCAGCAACATACTGACGCAGCTCTGGTGAACAGGCTTCATAAAAATGCTCAAAAAACAACAGGTGGGACAATTCAACAAAAGTTTTCACCTTGTAACCATCAATCCACCCCATCATATTCATGTGCGCAGCACTCACCCAGTCAACCCAAGACACATTCTCTCTTTTCTTAAAATCCCTGAACCTTTTAAGGTATTGGGTAGGTGTCTTGCCAAATTTGGCAATCAAAGCAGATTTCATACACTCATACTGACCCCTTTCTTCCACACTCAGCTTCAGAATACAGTCATATCCAGTTTGAGGCACTCTGCTTAGCAAACACTTAGTCCAATCTCTTTTGTCAACATCATGAATTGCACAAGCCATTTCAAACGCTTCAATCCATTGGAGGATATCAGAACCCTCCACAAACACACCAACTAAATCTTTCATAAATTTAGTTGCTGGGGACCTGACACTCTCACTGGGTTCCGCTGAAGTCTCCACTCTAGCTTTCTCTAGCTGGATTCTCTGACATTCAGTGTCCTTGTCTTTGAGTTTAAGATCCCTATTCTTGAGTTCAACTTGTTGAGCCAACTCCTCCTTCTTAAGCTCAGCATCTATTTCCAACTTGCGATATTCAAAGGCCAATTTCATCCTTAATAACTCAAGCTCCAAGGAATTGCTGGGGTTCGGAACAGAGGCAACAGGAATGGTGGCATTCCCAGAAACAGATTCAGAAGAAACCCCAGGGGCAGAGTCCTCATTGGTTGCATTCCCCCCTCATCAAGAGCTTCACCATCGGTCTGGTAGTCCACCAAGGCAGCTATCAGCTCAGCCCTAGACTTATCCACAAAGTCTAATTCCCTGGCTTCATAAGCACTCTGGATGCCTCTAAGCTCATCGGGGTCAATTTACGATTTGCAATAGACTCCATTGCTTGTAATGCAGTGATTTTGTACACAACCAAACCTTAATTTAATAAAGTGCAGATATTTTGTAAGTGGCACAGTTATACACTGATTTTTAAAACCATAAGCATCCCACTTCTGCCACCAGTGTATACACTGGTAGGGAGTGTCTGTACTTCCGCTCTCTATATGGTAGAGGAGAGGCACAGAGGACCCCAGGAACAATTCTCTATTGGTAGCAATGGACGAGCAAGCAAGGCCTAGCTTTTCGGGAGGTGATGCAGGCTGGTTCTTGAGTACAGTGTAGTCCCCGAACGCCCACAAAGGAATGTCCACACACTGTATTACTGAAAACACAGTCTTTACATAATTAATATATATATATATTTTTTTATTTTATTGGTTTATAAAACCCTTTAAAATAACAACAACATCTACACACACATGTTAACATATATCATATCATAAACACCAACAGACCTTCCATTTCCATAGCTACTTCATCAAACATCAACATAGTCTTTCACCCAATGATACTTTTTACAGGAGTTATCCCTTCCGTTGGTGTCAGACAGTTTTTAATTATTTCCAATAACATTGTTAGAGGAAGTATTAGTTTTAGATCAGTTCCATGAAACATCATCCTCCACCAATCGTCTGCACACAAGGATGGATGGTTTAGGCTCCAGGGACCTAAGTGAATAGTCCTCTCAGATCTTAATTCAGTACAAAATAACACTAAGCGTTTAAGTGATTCCTTTGCACATGAACACAACCTACATTCAGGTGACAGGTGGCCATAGCCCTTCCATAGTTGAAGTCGATCAACAGTTTTGAACATGTTCAGTCGAAACAGTATAAACAATCTCCGTGCCTGCTGGTTTGTAAATAATACCACATAGCTCTGGAGAGTGTTGAAAGCATGTGCTTCTAATGGCACGTCACTCATTCGACTAGCGGCTGATCTTTCAACACAGGTTTCGTCCCAATCTGCACGCCAGATTTTAAGTTTAGCCGCATCCGGGTTCTCATGAAGCAAGTCAATTTTGATGTCATATTTTTTTAGGATTGCCTCACATCTGTTTGACCACATGAAAACAATTTTGGAGTTAGTGGATAAGACGTTGTGAAAGATATCAAATTGTGTAATCTGTGCACAAATGTTGGTCTTTCGGTACAAGTTCAACAGGCTCCAACATATTCTCGCATGCAGCGATATTTGCGCAAGTTCATAGCTTATACAAGAAGTATTCACTCCCCTAGGGAGGTTTAGTACCTTAGACCAAAAACAATTTTCTAAGGAGGCCCAGGTCTCATGGGGACAACCAAGGGCATTATCTGCCCCATATATCACAACCGTAATGACCTTCTGTTGATAGAAGGACAAGACAGGTCTTAATGAAAATTTACCAAATCTCTTGTGAATGATCAGTGCCTGGCTTGCTAGTTGTTTACATTTCCGTTTGGTTTCCACCAGCCAGGGCCAGTCATTTATGGCAGAGCTTATTGTCATCCCCAGATACTTAAAACTCATAGAGATCTGAAGCGTTTCTTGTCCTAAAGACCATTTTATATTTTTTCTGTTGGACACTCCGCCGCCATTCAGGTTGTGCAGGACCAATATTTCACAATTCTTGGTATTTATCGCTAGATTGTTGGATGTGACGTATCGTTGCACTGCATTTAATTTTCTTTGTAGCCCGATAGGCATCACATCCATGACAATCAGGTCATCTGCATAGAGCAGCCAGCTTAAATGTGTGTTGGCGACTTTTGGCGGAAAAGACTTGACCTCGTTGATTGAATCGCCTGTATCCGAGATAAAGATACTAAAAATTGCTGCGGCCAACGGGCAACCCTGTTTTACTCCTTTAAAGGTGTTGATGGAGGCAGATAGACAACCAGATTGGTCCAGACAAACTCGAATAGATGTCTTTGTGTGGAGTTCCCTGATGGCTGCAGTTAAGTCCGACGGGCACACCCAACTCTTCAATTTGGCCCACAAGAGTGCTCTGTCAACGGTGTCAAAAGCATACAAAAAATCTATAAAAGCTAAATACACCTTTGTATTTGATTTAATAGCCTCCATTTTGATTATATTTAGCAATAATAAGTTTAGCGAACAGCCCACTTGCTTTACGAAGCCTGCTTGACGTTTATCCACATGACTTGATGTTATCGACCAGGCTACTAGTTTTCGCTGTAACATTGTGGCGTAGATTTTACCTAACACATCCAACAATGCAACAGGCCGATAGTTTTTTGGATTGGATCTGTCACCCTTTTTAAAGATAGGTACGATGATCGCACAATTCCAAGATTTAGGAGTCTGATGGATTTGGACTATCCTTTTGAAGAGTATCTCACAAAGTTCTGCCCATATCTCTGGAAACTGTTTGATCATAAAGTTTGTGAGCCCATCGGGGCCAGGTGCTTGCGAGTTCTTTAATATTCAAAGGTATGTACACGATCACAATAACGCACTTTGTACTCAGAAATCAACAATGATAAATATATACAATTCTAAAGTGGTACCACCAATGTTATCAAATCTCATTAAAGTGCATCAACTGTACGGTTAAAATGTCACACAGATCAATAACGAGGAAACCAGCAATAGAGATAGGAAGGAACGCAGGATGGCTGAAACAATAGGCAGAATGCTGACCCCTACCGCTAGGCACAGTTCTGTGTGGAGATCCCCCCACCTGGGCAACCTGTAAAATAAAGATATATAGCACAAGCCAAGTCCATATATTGTTCAATAGTGTTATTTCCTCCTATTAAGGTTTTACCCCCCAATGTACCTGATGTAGTAGAGTTCTCCGAAGATGCGTCGACTGATCCTTCTTGAGTGACTCCCTTTAAAGCAGGAGCCACGGATCGTCGAGAGGCGTCGAGGAACTCGGCGTTCGGTGAAGGGAAATCAACGGCCCTTCTTCAGTGCCCTCCCTTTAAGGCAGGAGTCACGGGTCCTCGAACGTCCGATGGAAAACTGGTTGAACTACGGCAGTTAAGTGGCAGCTTCGTTCCTAGCGGTGCTCCTCGACGACGGAGCGTTGGCGTCCTGCAAGGAAGAGGCGTGCGGGGCACCTCGGTGACGATAGTTCTGGACCGCAAAGAGATGATGAAGAACTGTGGCCCAGCAAGGGCGTCGAGTCGTCTGCGTCTCTGTGGTCTTTAGGTGGCGGGAAACCCACCGGCGGATGCTCCTCGGCGCGTCGACTGTCGGGCCTTCTCCAGCGGGATAAAGCGGGCGATGATGCAGACGAGAGTGTCCGACGATCGAATGAAGTTCTTAGGCAAACTGGAGCACGGTCGCTCCGGTCGGCGACGGCGGTCGTCGACAGTGGCGGACAATAGTCTGAGTGCTTCTCTTTAAGATTCTGCGGCAGTCCCCATCTTGGGTCGGCAGCCTGTCGTAGGTCTGTCTACCAGGGAGCTTTGGCAAAGATCAGCTGGTGCACGATGGTCCCTCGTAGCTCGGGAAGAGGGCGCCTTACCAGATCCTCTCTGGGTCAGTCCTTGGAGACACAGCAGCTTTCAGATTGTGAAGGAGAGCAACAGCACTTCTTCTCGTCCAGCAGGGCTTCAAGGTCAAGCTTCAGTTACTCCAGTTACTCGTCGTAGTGGACTTCAGCTTCTGAACACGATTCCTAGCAGTGGGAGGTCCCCAGATATACTGTTGATCTCCAAATCATTCCCCTGGGTCTCACTCAAGTATCCAATCACGACTAAGGGCATTCATGCAGGCAGGCAACCAATCAGGCACATGAGGTATTCAGGCCATGCACTTCTCTCCAGGCACTCACAACAAGTTATGTGTATTGGGACAAGTACCAAGCCATTCAACACTCCAAACTGCATTCATACCGGTTTCGGGCAGGGCTGTCTCAGTCATTGTGTCAACCACCAGATACTAGACACCCACAACACAGAATGCATATTCGTCACACACTCTATTCACACGGGTCACACCCACAGGAGGTATCCACAACATACATCACTGGGAAGGCTCCAGCTAGTCTGGCCGGGCCTTCACAACAACACCATATATGGCACTTCCACCCAACAGCCAGTCTGGGGGAAGGGACAGAGTCAGGGCTTCCCAGGACTTTGGAAAAACAAGGTAATAGGTAATAGAAAGCAAGAGGCCGCAGGGGCCATTTTGTTATCCATCAGGAATCAACTGATTCCAATGGCAGGGCCGGGGTATCCCAAAATGGAGGTAACTCTGCGCACCTGTCAAATTCAGCATGGAGCTGCCACCAGCCCATACCCTGCTCTGTGGCCCACCCACAGGTGCCCAAAAACATACACTAGGGGCACAGGGTTGTACCCCCACCCATGGGTGCCATATATCCCACGGGTCCGTTCACAAACCTAAAAGTGATTGAGCTGCACCGCCAGGAGTCTCACATGAACTCTTGTGTGGAAAACACGACAGAACACACGATAAAAAGCAGTAAAGGACAAGGATACGGTGGCCCTGTCCCTCCGATGCATTTTCAGCATCACACTGGGCTTGTGCTATATCTTTATTTCACAGGTTGCCCAGGTGGGGGGATCTCCACATAGAACTGTGAGCCTCATCACGAGCTGGCCGGTAACTCCGGCGCTATTAGCGCCGGCGTTAATAGCCCTACCACCAAACCCCCCGGAGCTATTAGCGCCAGATCACGAATTTGGCGGAAGGGTTATTGCCCATTCCCCATTGGGCCCATTCGGGAATTCCTCATTCCCCATTGGGCCCAATGGGGAAAATGTGCGCTATTACCACCGGCGGATTTCCCGCCGGCAGTAATCGCGCCGAAAATCGGCAATTTTGCTGCAGGTTTCCCCCCAGCTCAGAGCATTTCTGAGTAAAAATTGCATTGTAGTGATCGTGTACATATCTTTGAATATTAATTATATAAAGACTGTTTTTTCAGTAATACAGTGTGTGGACATTCCTTTGTGGGGGTTTGGGGACTACACTGTACTTAAGAACCAGCCTGCATCACCTCCTGAGAAGCTTGACCTTGATTGCTCGACCATAGCTACCGCATAGAGAATCTTGGCTGGGGTCCTCTGTGCCTCTCCTCTACCATATAGAGAGCAGAAGTACAGACACCCCCTCAAGTCTTTACACTGGGTAATAAATTCTGGGCCGGTTGGCACAAGTCAGACCGCTGTGCATTCCCACGGGAGTCCTCTTTTGGGAAATGCATGGGGTTCCCTGTTTTCCTTGCTGGCTTCGACACCCTAGGCTCAAATCTGTAGGTTGCCCACATGAACAAAATGGTCAGTGGCGAAAGGCTTGGGGTTACCAGTGGGTTACCCTTTTCCTTTTGCGCCCCCAGTAGGTGCACCCACACATGTGAGGTACCTTTTCCGTCGGGACACCTGTGGGAACGCGAGAAGGTATGACATCTGTTCTTTGCGATGTGTTTCGTTGAGTGGACACAGGGAAAAGTCTCTGAAATTGGCTGGAAATGGAGACAATTCTCAGCCATTTCGCTCTGGCTACCCACCGAAACACGCTGCCAACAACACATGGCCTACATTCCTGCGTGCCCACACGTGTCCCGATGAAAACGGTACCTCACATGTGTTGGTGCACCCACCGGGGGCGCAAAAGGAAAAGGGTAACCCACTGGTAACCCCAAGCCTTTCGCCACTGACCATTTTGTTCATGTGGGCAACCTACAGATTTCGGCCTAGGGTGTCGAAGTCAGCTGGGAAAACAGGGAACCCCATGCATTTCCCAAAAGAGGACACCCGTGGGAACCTGTAGAGGTATGATTTGCGCAAATCTGCCCAGAATTTATTACCCAGTCACCCTCGCAAAGTCTGAAATGTGGGGAAAAAAACACATTTTCTGCACATTTCACTCGGCACACCCTTTGAAACACACTGCCCACAACACAGGCCTACCGTCCCGCGTTCCCACAGGTGTACCGATGAAAATGGTACCTCACATGTGTGGGTGCATCTACCTGGGCACCAAGGGGAAAGCCTACAACACAGGTAACCCCAGGTCTGTTTCGACACGTGAATTTGACACTTTCTCCAGACAAGCACAACATACAGATATGGGCCTCGGGTGTCCAAGCCACCAAGGAAAACAGGGAACCCCGTGCATTTCCGAAAATAGGGAATCCGCAGAGGTATGATTTGCGCAAATCGGCCCAGAATTTATTACGCAGGCACCCCCGCAAAGTCCAAAATGTGGGGGAAAAAAAGCATTTTCTGCACATTTCACTCGGTGCACCCATCGAAACACGCGACCAACAACACATGGCCTACCGTCCCGCGTTGCCACAGGTGTCGCGATGAAAACGGTACCTCACATGTGTTGGTGCACCTACTTCGGCACCAAGGGGAAAGCCTAAAACATAGGTAACCCCAAGTCTGTTCCGACACCTGAATTTGACACTTTCTCCAGACAAGCACAACATACAGATATGGGCCTCGGGTGTCCAAGCCACCAAGGAAAATAGGGAACCCCGTGCATTTCCAAAAAGAGGCCGCCCGTGGGAATCCGCAGAGGTATGATTTGCGCAAATCGGCCAAGAATGTATTACCCAGACACCCCCACAAAGTCCGAAATGTGGGGGAAAAATGCATTTTCCGCACATTTCACTAGGTGCACCCATCGAACCACGCAGCCAACAACACATGGCCTACCATCCCGCGTTTCCACACGTTTCCCGATGAAAACGGTACCTCACATGTGTGAGTGAACCTACCTGGGCGCCAATGGGAAAGCCTAAAACACAGGTAACCCCAAGCCTGTTTCGACACCTGAATTTGACAATTTCTCCAAACAAGCACAACATACAGATATGGGCCTCGGGTGTCCAAGCCACCAAGGAAAACAGGGAACCCCATGCATTTCCAAAAAGAGGACACCCCTTGGAATCCTCAGAGGTATGATTTGCGCAAATCGGCCAAGAATTTATTACCCAGACACCCCCGCAAAGTCTGAAATGTCTGAAGAAAACGCATTTTACGCACATTTCACTCGGCGCACCCATCGAAACATGCTGCCAACAACACATGGCCAACTGTCCCGCGTTCCCACTGGTATCCCGATGAAAATGGTACCTCACATGTGTGGGTGCACCTACCTGGGCACCAAGGGGAAAGCCTAAAACACAGGTAACCCCAAGTCTGTTTCGACACCTGAATTTGACACTTTCTCCAGACAAGCACAACATACAGATATGGGCCTCGGGTGTCCAAGCCACCAAGGAAAACAGGGAACCCCATGCATTTCCGAAAAGAGGACACCCGTGGGAATCCACAGAGGTATGATTTGCGCAAATCGGCCCAGAATTTATTACCAGGACACCCCCGCAAAGTCTGAAATGTGGGGAAAAAACGCATTTCCCGCACATTTCACTCTGCACACCTATCGAAACACGCCGCCAACAACACATGGCCTTCCGTCCCGCGATCCCACTGGTATCCCGATGAAAACGGTACCTCACATGTGTGGGTGCACCTACCTGGGCGCCAAGGGGAAAGCCTAAAACACAGGTAACCCCAAGTCTGTTTCGCCACCTGAATTTGACACTTTCTCCAGACAAGCAAAACATACAGATATGGGCCTTGGGTGTCCAAGCCACCAAGGAAAACAGGGAACCCCATGCATTTCCGAAAAGAGGACACCCGTGGGAATCCGCAGAGGTATGATTTGCGCAAATCGGCCCAGAATTTATTACCAGGACACCCCCGCAAAGTCCGAAATGTGGGGAAAAAAACGCATTTTTCGCACATTTCACTCTGCGCACCCATCGAAACACGCCACCAACAACACATGGCCTACTGTCCCGCGTTCCCACAGGTGTCCCGATGACAACGGTACCTCACATGTGTGGGTGCATCTACTTGGGCACCAAGGGGAAAGACTACAACACAGGTAACCCCAAGTCTGTTTTGACACATGAATTTGACACTTTCTCCAGACAAGCACAACATACAGATATGGGCCTCGGGTGACCAAGCCACCAAGGAAAACAGGGAACCCCGTGCATTTCCAAAAAGAGGGAATCCGCAGAGGTATGATTTGCGCAAATCGGCCTAGAATTTATTACCCAGACACCCCCGCAAAGTCCAAAATGTGGGGGAAAAAAACTAATTTTCTGCACATTTCACTCGGCGCACCCATCGAAACACGCTGCCAACAACACATGGCCTACCGTCCCACATTCCCACTGGTATCCCGATGAAAACGGTACCTCACATGTGTGGGTGAACCTACCTGGGCACCAAGGGGAAAGCCTAAAACACAGGTAACCCCAAGTCTGTTTCGACACCTGAATTTGGCACTTTCTCCAGACAAGCACAACATACATATATGGGCCTCGGGTGTCCAAGCCACCAAGGAAAACAGGGAACCCCATGCATTTCCGAAAAGAGGACTCCCGTGTGAATCCGCAGAGGTATGATTTGCGCAAATCGGCCCAGAATTTATTACCAGGACACCCCCGCAAAGTCCGAAATGTGGGGAAAAAAATGCATTTTCCGCACATTTCACTCTGCGCACCCATCGAAACACGCCGCCAACAACACATGGCCTACTGTCCCGCATTCCCAGAGGTGTCCCGATGAGAACGGTACCTCACATGTGTGGGTGCACCTACCTGGGTGCCAAGGAGAAAGCCTAAAACACAGGTAACCCCAAGTCCGTTTCAACACCTGAATTTGACACTTTCTCCAGACAAGCACAACATGCAGATATGGGCCTCAGGTGTGCAAGTCACCAAGGAAAACAGGGAACCCCATGCATTTCTGAAAAGAGGACACCCGTGGGAATCAACAGAGGTATGATTTTCGCAAATCGGCCCAGAATTTATTACCCAGACCCCACCACAAAGTCCAAAATGTGGGGAAGAAAATGCATTTTCCGTACATTTCACTCGGTGCACCCATCGAAACACGCAGCCAACAACACATGGCCTACCGTCCCTCGTTCCCACAGGCGTCCCTATGAAAACAGTACCTTACATGTGTGGGTGCACCTACCTGGGCGCCAAGGGGAAAGCCTAAAACACAGGTAACCCCAAGCCTGTTTCGACACCAGAATTTGACACTTTCTCCAGACAAGCACAATATACAGATATGGTCCTCGGATGTCCAAGCCACCAAGGAAAACAGGGGACCCCATGCATTTCCGAAAAAGGGGACGCCCCTGGGAATCCGCAGAGGTATGATTTGCGCAAATCGGCCCAGAATTTATTACCCAAACACACCACCAACACCACATGGCCTACCTTCCCGCGTCCCCACACCTGTCCGATGAAAACGGTACCCGCATGTGTGGGTGCACCTACCGAGGGCGCAAAAGGAAAAGAGTAACCCACTGGTAACCCCAAGCCTTTCGCCACTGACCATTTTGTTCATATGGGCAACCTACAGATTTGGCCCTAGGGTGTCGAAGCCAGCAAGGAAACAGGAAACCCCATGCATTTCCCAAAAGAGGACACCCCTGGGAATCCACAGAGGTCTGCCTTGCAAAAATTGCCCCAGTTTTTATAAGCCACAATCCCCGACGCAGTGAGATATTTGGTAGGGAAAAAACACAATGTTCACTTTGTCTGGGGTTTTGGGTGTTATGCTGGAAATGCTTTGGAGGGACAGGGCCTCCGTGTCCTTGTCCTGTAGTCCTTTTTCATTTGTGTTCTGTGTTGTTTTCTGCACAGGATTCCATGTGGGACTCCTGGCAGTGCAGCTCTTCCTGTTTTTTGGTTTAGTGTACAGACCCATGGGATACCCTTATGGCACCCATGGGTGGGGGTACAACCCTGTGGGTGGCCCACAGAGCAGGGTATGGGCTGGTGGCGGCTCCATGCTGAATTTGACAGGTGTTCTGAATATCCTCCATTCTGGGATACCGAGGCCCTGCCATTGGAATCAGTTGATTCCTGATGGAAATCAAGATGGCCCCTGTGGCCTCTTGCTTTCTATTGCCTGTTACCTTGTTTTCCCAATGTCCTGGGAAGCCCTGACTCTGTCCCTTCCCCATGACTGGCTGTTGGGTGGAAGTTCCATATATGGTGTTGTTGTGAAGTCCAGTCCAGACTGCTGGAGCCTTCCCAGTGACTGTATTTAGTGGGCACACCCTGTGGTTGGGACCTGGGTGAATGGAGTGTGTGACCAATATGCACTTCTTGTTGTGGCTCTCTGGTTTTTGGTATGAAAGACAAAGACTGAGACAGCCCTACCCGAAACTGGCCTGAATGCAGTGTGTAGTGTTGAATGGCTGGGTAATTGTCCCAATCCACATTCCTTGTTGTGAGTGTCTGAGAGAGAGGAGGATGGCCTGAATGCACTATGTGCCTGATTGGCTGACTGACTGCATGAATACCCTTCTGTATGATTGGCTGCTGAATGTGACCCAGCAGTGTGGATGAGAGGCAGAATAGTATATCTGGGGACTTCTCACCACTGAAATTGTTCAGAAGCTGTCTCTACACTTGAAGAATAACCGGAACTGCTGATCCTCGACGCCCAGCTGGAAGAAGAAGACTTGCTGTTGCATTTGCTTCGACCCAATCTGAAAGCTGCCGAATTCATCGAAGACTGATCCGAGAGAGGACCTGGTAAGGCGCCCTCTTCCCATGCTCCGAGGGACCATCGAGCACCGCTGACCTTCGCCGAAGCTCCCTGGGAGTCAGACCCTTGAAAGGCTGCTGATTGGAGACGGGACCGCCGAGGAGATCGAAGTGAAGCACCCGGACTTTGCCGCAGTCGAAGTCCATTGCCGTCGACCAGGGTTCGCAGGTTTGTGTAACCACTGGAGGCCCGTCGAAGTTGTGTTGCCCCAGAAGGGGGGACCGCTTGATGCTGTGCCACTGACGACCAGAGCCGCCTGCTCCCTTGCATAAGAACATTTGAATCGAAGGACTCCCGTGTCCGCGCCAACGACCGCTTTATCCTGCTGGAGAGAGTCAAGGCCGCCGACACGCCGAGGAGAATCCGCCGGTGGGTTTCCCGCCACCTGAAGGCCACAAAGACTTCGATGACTGAACGCCCTTGCTGGGCCACAGTTCTTCGGAAACTCTTTGCGGTCCAGATCTATTAAACGCCGAGGTGCCCGCACACCTCATCCTCGCAGGACATCACTGACGAGCACTGCCTGGATCGACACTGTGGTCTCAGCATCCTCGAACTTCTCATCAACGTCAACGCCAAGTTCACCTTCTTCGACGCCTCTCGCCGATCCGTGGCTCTTGCTTTAAAGGGAGTCACTCAAGAAGGATCCCTCGACGCGTCTTCGAAGAACTTTACTCCATAAGGTACATTGGGCGGGTTAAAACCTTATAGGAGAGAATAAGACTATTGATCAATATATGGACTGGGCTTGTGCTATATCTTTATTTCACAGGTTGCCCAAGTGGGGGGATCTCTACACAGAACTGTGTCTAGTGGTACGGGGCCAGTATTCTGCCAATTGTGTCAACCATCTTGATTTCCTTCCTATCTCTATTGCTGGTTTCCTTGTTATGGATCTGTGTGACATTCTAACAGTATAGTTGATGCACTTTAATGAGATCTGATAATATTGGTGGTACCACTTTAGAATTGAATATATTTACCATTGTTGATTTCTGAGTACAAAGTGCGTTATTGTGATCGTGTAAATATCTTTGAATATTAATTATATAAAGACTGTTTTTTCAGTAATACAGTGTGTGGACATTCCTTTGTGGGGGTTTGGGGACTACACTTTACTTAACAACCAGCCTGCATCACCTCCTGAGAAGCTAGGCTTTGATTGCTCGACCATAGCTACCGCATAGAGAATCTTGGCTGGGTTCCTCTGTGCATCTCCTCTACCATATAGAGAGCAGGGGTACAGACACCCCCCTCCAGTCTTTACACTGGTGGCAGCAGTGGGATGCTTATGGTTTTAAGAATCAGTGTATAACCGTGCCACTTACAAAATATCTGCACTTTATTAAATTAAGGTTTGGTTGTGTAAAAAATCACTGCATTACAAGCAATGGAGTCTATTGTGAATGGTAAATTGACTAGGATGAGCTTAGAGGCTCTCCAGAGTGCTTGTGAAGCCAGGGAGTTAGACTTTGTGGATAAGTCTTGGGCTGAGCTGATGGCCGCCCTGGTGGACTACCAGACTGATGGTGAAACTCTTGATGACGGGGGGAATGCAACCAATGAGGACTCTGCCCCTGGGGTTTCTGCTGAATCTGTTTCTGGGAATGCCACCATTCCTGCTGCCTCTGTTCTGACCCCCAGCAATTCCTTGGAGCTTGAGTTATTAAGGAAGAAATTGGCCTTTGAATATGGCAAGTTGGAAATAGATGCTGAGCTTAAGAAGGAGGAGTTGGCTCAACAAGTGGAGCTCAAGAATAGGGATCTTGAACTCAAAAATAAGGACCTTGAACTCAAGACCAAGGACACTGAATGTCAGAGAATCCAGCAAGAGAAAGCTAGAGTGGAGACTTCAGCTAAACCAGTTGAGAGTGGCAGGTCCCCAGCCACTAAGTTTATGAAAGATTTGGTTGGTGTGTTTGCGGAGTGTTCGGATATCCTCCAATGGATTGAAGCGTTTGAAATGGCTTGTGCAATTCATGATGTTGACAAAAGAGATTGGGCTAAGTATTTGTTAAGCAGAGTGCCTCATATTGGGTATGACTGTATTCTGAAGCTGAGTGTGGAAGAAAGTGTGACATCTGTTTTGATTGCCAAGTTTGGCAAGACACCTACCCAATACCTTAAAATGTTCAGGGAATTTAAGAAAAGAGAGAATGTGTCTTGGGTTGACTGGGTGAGTGCTGCGCACATGAACATGATGGCGTGGATTGATGGTTACAAGGTGAAAACTTTTGTTGAATTGTCCCACCTGTTGTTTTTTGAGCATTTTTCTGAAGCCTGTTCACCGGAGCTGCGTCAGTATGTTGCTGACCAGAACATTTTGGATCCCTTTAAGCTGGCTAGGCTGGCTGACAAGTGGGTCTCCCACTGGGTGTCCCCTAAGGACTCCAGTGGGAAGGACAAGGACAAAGAAAAGGGGGCCTCTCAGAAAGCTGAGGAGTCCCAAAAGCAGTCACAGTCGGGTAAACCTAAACCCTCCTCTCCTAAGACCCAAAAATCTAGTGGGGATAAGTCATCTGTGGGTGGGAATAAGAGTAGTGGTCCACCTGGTGCAAAGCAGGTTCCCAGTGGTTCCAGTACCGTACCCCTCACTCCCGGCACTTGTTGGGATTGTGGGGCTCTGGATAACAAGAGGGGTGACTCCAAGTGTAAAGGTAAGGCACTTGAAGTACAGGCTGTCAGCCTGACCTACCCTTACCCCATGTCTGAGGTGGAGGCCACGGTCGTCCCCTCCTCTACAGGGATAGCATTTGGTGCTCCTGTAGAGATTTCTTTAGTGTCCTTTGGGGCCTGGGACCAGTACACGGAAGTACTGGCGACTATCCCACAGAACACCCGTAGATTTTTGAGAAGTGTCGTCTTGAATGGCCAGCCTTCTACTGGCTTGAGAGACAAAGGGGCAAGCATGACAGTGGTGGACAGGACCCTGCTCAAGCCAGAGGACTATGTAGGTGCTCCTCTGAGAACCACCAGGTTAGCTGGTGGGCCTCCCAAATTATCGCCTGTAGCCTCAGTCACACTCATAATTGGAGACAAGACAGCAAAGCTTCCTGTCCTGGTTCAGGACAATGTCCCTGCTAACATTCTGTTAGGTAATGATCTAGTAGAGTTGGGGTTGATCTCGGATGGTCTTCCCATGACTGCTGCTGCGGTCACTAGGTCACAGGTGACACAGGGTCTGGCTGTGAGTCAGGAACCCGAGCCAAAGGCGAGGCCTAAGGCAAGACGAAGGAAGAACAAGAAGGCCACCTCTGTGCAGGGGACTCCTTCTCATCCTACTGTTCCTACAGCACCCATTGGGATCCATGCTCCAGATGGGCTGGATCCAGTGGTAAACCCCGTCTCAACTCCTGAGGGAGAAGAGCCTGAAGACTCTCCTGTGGGAGAGGTTCTCAACCCGGAGATCATCCCGATCTTCAATGCTTGTTAGCTGAAGGGGGACTCACCCGGGCAGACCTCTGTAAGGGACAGAGAGAGTGCCACTCTCTCGAGGGTCTGAGGAAACAGGCCCTGTCCCAGGCACAAAGAGAAGTGCCTAGGACCTTCCGGATATATTGGGAGGGTGAGCTCCTTGTTAGTGAGCCCACTAAGCCTGAACCTGGTGCCCTCAAGAGGTTGGTGGTACCCCAGGTTTACAGGCCCTTCCTACTGCAGTTGGCACATGAGGTGCCCTTAGCTGGTCATCTTGGTACCAAGAAGACTAAGCAGAGGCTCTCTGCCGATTTCTACTGGCCTCGGATGGGAGTAGAAGTGGAGTCCCACTGCAGGACCTGCCCCACTTGTCAGTTGCCTGACAAGACTGGAGGCAGAGTCATTGCCCCACTCCAGCCATTGCCAGTGGTTGGCACACCATTTGAGATGGTGGGCATCGACATTGTCGGTCCCCTGGACCCTCCCACTTCAGGTGGACATCGGTTCATCATGGTCTTGGTAGATCATGCCACCAGGTACCCTGAGGCTATACCCCTTCGGACTGTAACTGCCAAGGTGGTTGCCAGGGCTCTCCTGTGCTTTTTCACCCATGTTGGATTCCCTAAGGAGGTTGTCTCTGACAGAGGATCCAACTTCATGTCTAGTTACATGAAAACCATGTGGAAAGAGTGCGGAGTAACCTACAAGTTCTCCACCTCTAACCATCCCCAGACCAATGTTCTGGTTGAGAGTTTTAATAAAACTCTCAAGGGCATGATAGGTGCTTTGGAAGAGCCCCTAAGGAGGAAATGGGATCTCCTCCTGCCATGCCTGCTGTTTGCTTACAGAGAGGTACCTCAAGAGGGTGTTGGTTTCAGCCCCTTTGAGCTACTCTTTGGACATCCCGTGAGGTGGCCCCTTGCCTTGATCAGATTAAGTTTGGAAGACACCCATCCAGGTCCAACCAAGCAATTGGGTGACTATGTGTTAGGCCTCAGACGGAGGATGACACAGATGATGGGTCAGGCAACAGCAAATCTCAAGGCCAGCCAGGAATTGAACAAGTACTGGCATGACCTTAAAGCATCGCAAGTGGATTGGACTCCGGGACAGGAGGTCCTCGTGATGGAGCCTACCAAGCCTCGGGCATTGGCAGATAAATGGACTGGACCCTTCAGGATAATTTCCAAAATGGGCGAGGTCAATTATCTGGTTGACACGGGAGTCCCTGGGGTAGCCCCTCAGGTATTCCATGTCAACAGGCTCAAGCCTTTCCACAGGCGAGCAGGAGTCTCATGTCTCTTGCTAGCTTCAGAGCAAGAATAGGATGAGAGTGAGCCCCTTCCTGATTTTCTGTATAGGAACCCTCAGGATGGCTCAGTGGAGGGAGTGCATCTCTCTCCCGATTTGACAACAGAGCAGCAGAGGTCCTGCAGGACTTTGCTCCAGCAGTATGCCTCTCTGTTTTCACTGACGCCAGGCCTTACACTGTGGTGTACGCACGAGATTGACACTGGTGACAGTGTGCCTGTCAAAAGCAGGAGCTACCGTATGTCAGATACAGTTAAGAACCACATCCAGGCTGAGGTCACCAAGATATTGGATGTGGGTGTTATTGAACCCTCAACCAGTCCCTGGTCCAGGCAAGTGGTTCTTGTCCCCAAGGCAAGTTCCCAGGCGGGTACCAAGGATTGGAGGTTCTGTGTGGACTACAGAGGAGTCAATGCCGTTACCAAAACTGGCGCGCACCCATTGCCTAGGGCTGATGAGCTCATGGACACCATAGGTGCTGCCAAATTTGTGAGCACCTTTGACATCACCTCAGGCTATTGGCAAATAGCTCTGACGGACCATGCCAAGGAGAAGATGGCGTTCTCAACACCAGAGGGACTCTACCAGTTTAGGGTCATGCCTTTTGGGTTGAAGAATGCCTCTGCATCCTTCCAGAGATTTGTCAACCATGCGCTCAGTGGGCTGGAAGCCTTTTGTGTGGCTTACTTAGACGACATTGCCGTCTACAGTTCTACCTGGGAAGAGCATTTGACACATCTGGATAGGGTGTTGCAGGCCTTAAAAAGGGCTAACCTCACTATCAAGGCCAGCAAGTGCCAGATAGCTCAGGGGAAAGTCACATATCCTGGTCAGGAGGTAGGAGGGGGTCAAATCCAACCTCTCCCCAGTAAGGTACAGGATGTACAGGACTGGGAGACTCCCACTACTCAAACCCAGGTGAGAGCCTTTTGGGCCTCACTGGGTATTATCGCAATTTCATGGTAGACTATGGAACCGAGGCTGCCCCCCTGACAGTTCTTACTTCACCCAAACAACCTAGGAAGGTTAATTGGACTGAAGACTGTCAGAGGGCCTTTGATGGCTTGAAACAAAGTCTGTAGGGCACATGTGTTGTGTGCGCCTGACTACAGCCGACCCTTTATCGTCCAGACAGATGCCTGCGACACCGGAATTGGAGCTGTCTTGTCCCAGTTAGATGACAAAGGGAGGGAACATCCTATCATCTTCATCAGTAGACAACTCAAGGGTAGAGAACTTAGGTGGGCTACTGTTGAGAAGGAATGTTTCAGTATAGTTTGGAGCCTTAGGCGTTTTAGGCCCTACCTTACGGGATCTACCTTCAAGGTCCAAACAGATCATAAGCCCCTGAAATGGCTTATGCAGATGAAGGGTGAAAACCCGAAACTGCTCAGGTGGTCAATTAGCCTGCAAGGGCTAGACTTCCCCATAGAGCACAGACCCGGGAAGAGTCACGATAATGCAGATGGCCTTTCCGGAAGGTATGTTGACCGTCTGGATGAGGGTGCCTATCCTGTGGGAGATTAGGCACCTTAACCTCAGTCTGGGGGGGGCGACTGTGATGCTGGAAATGCATTGGAGGGACAGGGCCTCCCTGTCCTTGTCCTGAAGTCCTTTTTCATTTGTGTTCTGTGTTGTTTTCTGCCCAGGAGTCCATGTGGGACTCCTGGCAGTGCAGCTCTTCCTGTTTTTTGGTTTGGTGTATAGACCCATGGGATACCTTTATGGCACCCATGGGTGGGGGTACAACCCTGTTCCCCTAGTGTATGTTTTTGGGCACCTGTGGGTGGCCCACAGAGCAGGGTATGGGCTGCTGGCAGCTCCATGCTGAATTTGACAGGTGTTCTGACTATCCTCCATTTTGGGATACCCAGGCCCTGCCATTGGAATCAGTTGATTCCTGATGGAAAACAAGATGGCCCTTGTGGCCTCTTTCTTTCTATTGCCTGTTACCTTGTTTTCCAAAGTCCTGGGAAGCCCTGACTCTGTCCCTTCCCCCTGACTGGCTGTTGGGTGGAAGTTCCATATATGGTGTTGTTGTGAAGTCCAGTCCAGACTGGCCGGAGCCTTCCCAGTGACTGTATATTGTGGGTACACCCTGTGGGTGGGACCTGGGTGAATGGAGTGTGTGACCAATATGCACTTCTTGTTGTGGCTGTCTGGTTTTTGGTATGAAAGACAAAGACTGAGACAGCCCTGCCCGAAACTGGCCTGAATGCAGCATGTAGTGTTGACTGGATGGGTACTTGTCCCAATCCAGATTCCTTGTTGTGAGTGTCTGAGAGGGAGGAGTTTGGCCTGAATGCACTGTGTGCCTGATTGGCTGACTGACTGCATGAATGCCCTTCTGTATGATTAGCTGCTGAGTGTGACCCAGCAGTGTGGATGAGAGGCAGAATAGTATATCTGGGGACCTCTCACAACTGGAAATTGTTCAGAAGCTGTGTCTACACTTGAAGAGTAACTGGAACTGCTGATCCTCGACACCTAGCTGGAAGAAGACGACTTGCTGTTGCATTTGCTTCGACCAGATCTGAAAGCTGCCGAATTTATCGAAGACTGATCCGAGAGAGGACCTGGTAAGGCGCCCTCTTCCTGTGCTCCAAGGGACCATCGAGCACTTCTGACCTTCGCCAAAGCTCCCTGGGATCAGACCCTCGAAAGGCTGTCGACCGGAGACGGGACCGCCGAGGAGATCGAAGTGAAGCACCCAGACTTCGCTGCCGTTGAAGTCCATTGCCGTCGACCAGGGTTCACAGGTTTGTGTAACTGCTGGAGGCCCGTCGAAGTTGTGTTGCCCCAGAAGAGGGGATCACTTGACACCGTGCCGCCACCGACCGGAGCCGCCCGCTCCCTTGCCTAAGAACATTTGAATCTAAGGACTCCCTTGTCCGCACCGACGACCTCTTTATCCTGCCGGAGAGAGTCAAGGCCTCCGATGCGCCGAGGAGAATTCGCCGGTGGGTTTCCCGCCATCTGAAGGCCACAAAGATTTTCACGACTCGACACCCTTGCTGGGCCGCAGTTCTTCTGAAACTCTTTGCGGTCCAGAACTATCAAACGCAGAGGTGCCCCGCACACCTCATCCTCGCAGGACATCACCGACGAGCACTGCCTGGATCGATGCTGTGGTCTCGGCACCCTTGAGCGTCTCATATACGTCGTCAACGCCAAGTCCACCTTCTTCTATGCCTCTCAATGATCCGTGGCTCCTGCTTTAAAGGGAGCCACTCAAGAAGAATCCCTCGACGCGTCTTCGAAGAATTCTACTCCAAGAGGTACATTGGGGGGGTACAAATCTTATAGGAGAGAATAAGACTATTGATCAATATATGGACTGGGCTTGTGCTATATCTTTATTTCACATGTTGCCTAGGTGGGGGATCTCCACACGGAACTGTGCGCCTCATCACGAGCTGGGCGGTAACGCCGGCACTATTAGTGCCGGCGCTAATAGCCCTACCAACAAACCCCCTGGGGCTATTAGCGCCGGATCACGAATTTGGCGGAAGGGTTTTTGCCCATTCCCCATTGGGCCCATTTGGAAATTCCTCATTCCCCATTGGGGCCAATGGGGAAAATTCATACTATTACCACCAGCGGATTTCCCGCCGGCTGGTAATCGTGCCGAAAATCGGCAATTTTGCCACGGATTTAACCCCAGCTCAGAGCTGGGGGGAAATCCGCCAAAGCCATGATCTGGCAGACCCTTAAATGTGGTGGTAATTGCGCTACCGCCGCATTTGAGGGTTACCGCCAGACTCGGGTTGAGGCCCTGTGTCTAGTGGTACGGGGCCAGTATTCTGCCAATTGTGTCAACCATCTTGATTTCCTTCCTATCTCTATTGCTGGTTTCCTTGTTATGGATCTGTGTGACATTCTAACACTATAGTTGATGCACTTTAATGAGATCTGATAATATTGGTGGTACAACTTTAGAATTGTATATATTTACCATTGTTGATTTCTGAGTACAAAGTGCATTGTTGTGATCGTGTACATATTTTTGAATATTTATTATATAAAGACTGTTTTTTTCAGTAATACAGTGCGTGGACATTCCTTTGTGGGGTTTTGGGACTACACTGTACTTAAGAACCAGCCTGCATCACCTCCTGAGAAGCTAGGCCTTGATTGCTCGACCATAGCTACCACGTAGAGAATCTTGGCTGGGGTCCACTATGCCTCTCCTCTACCATATGGAGAGCAGAAGTACAGACACCCCCCTCCAGTCTTTACACTGGCTAATAAATTCTGGGCCGGTTCACGCAAGTCAGACCTCTGTGCATTCCCACGGGTGTCCTCTTTTGGGAAATGCACGGGGTTCCCTGTTTTCCTTGCTGGCTTCGACACCCTAGGCTCAAATCTGTAGGTTGCCCACATGAACAAATTGTGCTGTGGCGAAAGGCTTGGGGTTACCAGTGGGTTACCCTTTTCCTTTTGCGCCCCCAGTAGGTGCACCCACACATGTGAGGTACCTTTTCCGTCGGGACACCTGTGGGAACGCGAGAAGGTATGACATCTGTTCTTTGCGATGTGTTTCGTTGAGTGGACACAGGGAAAAGTCTCTGAAATTGGCTGGAAATGAAGACAATTCTCAGCCATTTCGCTCTGGCTACCCATCGAAACACACTGCCAACAACAAATGGCCTACATTCCCGCGACCCCACACTTTTCCCGATGAAAACGGTACCTCACATGTGTGGGTGCACCCACCGGAGGTGCAAAAGGAATAGGGTAACCCACTGGTAACCCCAAGCCTTTCGCCACTGACCATTTTGTTCAAGTGGGCAACCTACAGATTTGGGCCTTGGGTGTCGAAGCCAGCTAGGAAAACAGGGAACCCCATGCATTTCCCAAAAGAGGACACCCGTGGGAATCTGTAGAGGTATGATTTGCGCAAATCTTCCCAGAATTTATTACCCAGACACCCCCGCAAAGTCCGAAATGTGGGGAAAAAAACACATTTTCCGGACTTTTCACTCAGCACACCCATCGAAACACGCTGCCCACAACACAGGCCTACCGTCCCGCATTCCCATAGGTGTCCCGATGAAAACGGTACCTCACATGTGTGGGTGCATCTACCTGGGTGCCAAGGGAAAGCCTAAAACACAGTTAACCCCAAGTCTGTTTCGACACCTGAATTTGACACTTTCTCCAGACAAGCACAACATACAGATATGGGCCTCGGGTGTCCAAGCCACCAAGGAAAACAGGGAACCCCATGCATTTCCAAAAAGAGGACACCCATGGGAATCCGCAGAGGTATGATTTGCGCAAATCGGCCGATAATTTGTTACCCAGACACCCCCACAAAGTCCGAAATGTGGGGAAAAAAATGCATTTTCCGCACATTTCACTCGGCGCACCCATCGAAACATGCCGCCAACACCACATGGCCTACCGTCCCGCGTTCGACAAGTGTCCTGAAGAAAACGGTACCTCACATGTGTGGGTGCACCTACCGGGGAGCCAAGGGGAAAGCCTAAAACACAGGTAACCCCAAGTCTGTTCTGACACATGAATTTGACACTTTCTGCAGACAAGCACAACATACAGATATGGGCCTCGGGTGTCCAAGCCACCAAGGAACACAGGGAACCCCATGCATTTCTGAAAAGAGGACACCCGTGGGAATCCGCAGAGGTCTGCCTTTGCGCAAATTGCCCCAGTTTTTATTAGCCACAATCCCCGACAAAGTGTGATATTTGGTGGGGAAAAAACACAATGTTCACTTTGTCTGGGGTTCTGGGCAATAAATTCTGGGCCGCTTCACGCAAGTCAGACCTCTGTGCATTCCCACGGGTGTCCTCTTTTGGGAAATGCATGGGGTTCCCTATTTTCCTTGCTGGCTTCGACACCCTAGGCCCAAATCTGTAGGTTACCCACATGAACAAATTGTGTTGTGGCGAAAGGCTTGGTGTTACCAGCAGGTTACCCTTTTCCTTTTGCGCCCCCAGTAGGTGCACCCACACATGTGAGGTACCTTTTTTGTCGGGACACTTGTGGGAACGCGATAAGGTATGACATCTGTTGTTGGCGATGTGTTTCGGTGAGTGGACACAGGAAAATGTCTCTGAAATTTGCTGGAAATTAAGACAATTCTCAGACATTTCGCTCTGGCCACCCACCGAAACACATGGCCAAAACCACATGGCCTACCTTCCCGCGTCCCTACACATGCCCCGATGAAAATGCTACCTCACATGCTTTTCCCAAAAGAGGTCACCTTTGGGAATCCACACATGGCCAATTTGGAGGGGCGGCCCATCTCATGTAGCCCTCCCCCGGGGCAGATAATGGGGGGGGGCTGTCCTGCACTCCTCCCTGGGCTCAGGTGTCCGTTCCTAGGAGCAGATATCTGGTCCCAGGGAGGGGTGCATGACATGGCACCCGCTCCATTGCGGGTGGGGGAGACGGGGTCATTACCCCTTCCCATTAGAAAATTCCCCGTCCCTTTGGGGTGCCCCACAGCCCCCCTAAAATGCGTTGAACCATTTTTCCATTTTTTTCTTTGTTTACAAAAGTTGCCTTGGCGCAGAGGGGCACATTGGTGTGCCAGTCTGGCCCTGAGGTGCCTAAACATTACTGCCCCACCAACTGGGGGGCCTGAACCACAATTTCTGGGAGCCCTCTCCCTCTGCACCCCAAATGGGTGGCAGGGGCACCTCATTCAGGCCTTCCTGGGCCTCCTTCAAACGGCCGCGTGAGGTACACCCCCACTCCATTTGGGGTGGGGGGAGAGGGCCCCCAAAAATGGTGGGACAGGCCCCCCAGTGGGTGGGACAGTAAGGTTTGGGCACCCCAGCACCAGATTGACACACAAATGGAAAAGGTACACTACACTTTAGGGCGGGCTGAGGGGCACCCTAAACCGCCAGGTTATTTTCTAATGTACTGGGGGGTGACCCTCTATCCCCCCACACCAAATGAAATGGGGGGCGCTCATTCAGCCCTCCCTGGGGGCAGATAAGAGGGGGCATCTCATGCAGCCATCCCTGGGGTCAAATGCCCCTTCCTAGGAGCAGATATCTGCCCCCAGGGATGGCTACAAGGGGTGCCCCCATTTCCCCTTGGGGTGAGGGGGGGAGGGCCACCCCCCTTTTCTTTCAAATATATCCCTGGTGGTTAGTGCCCCCCCAATCCCACCCAAAATTCCCTTTTGTTATTATTATTTTTTTGTTTGTTTTGTTATTTTGCCCCCTTCCCTGGGGGCAGATGATCAGCCATCTGCCCCCAGGGGGCCCTAACCTGTAGGCCCCATCTTTTGGGGGGCCTGCACACTAGTTCCTGGTGGCCCTTCCCCCCAGCCCCCAATTAGATGGGGGGGCCACCTCATGTACTCCTGCCTGGGGGCATACATCTGCCCCCAGGGAGGGCTACAAGGGGTGGTCCCCCTTTCCACTTGGTGTGCGAGGGGGAGGTCCACCACCATTTCAGGGGGGCAAAAAAATCCCAGGCTCCCCCACCCCCCATCCCCGTTGCTTTCTGTTTAATCTTTGTTTATTTTCTGTTTATTTATTTTTTGCCCCCTTCCCTGGGGGCAGTTGATCAGCCATCTGCCCCCTGGGTTGTACACATATGTGCCCCCATGCTTTGGGGCTGGGGGGGCGAGGGCTGCTTACTGTAAGCAGCCCCCACCCCCCCACATTCAAAGACATCCCTGTGTCTAGAGGGCATTGCTGCCCGCGCATCGAGCGCCCTGTGCCCAATCTGCGGGCAGCAATGCTGTCACAAAGGGTGCCATTGGAAAGGAGAGAGTATCCCCTTTCCAATGACATCCTTTCCGACAAATTCCCTGGTGGCTAAGGCCCCCAAAACCCCCTCCCCCCTTCCCATCACATTTATTTTTTGATTTTTTTAAAACATTTTTTTATTCCCGCACCCCTGGGGGCAGATGGTCACCTGTCTGCCCCCATGGGTCTTTATATATGGGCTCCCATGCTTTGGGGACCGGGGAGAGGGCTGATTACTGTAAACAGCCCCCCTTCCCCCACGTCACAAACGTTTCCCTGGCGTCTAGTGGGCATTGCTGCCCGCGCATCGAGCGCCCTGTGCCCGATCCGCGGCAGCAATGCTGTCACACAGGGCATCGTTGGAAAGGGGAGGATCTCCCCTTTCCAACGATACCCACCTCGATCGCCCGCTTGAAATACAGCCAGAGATCGAGGGGGAGAAAGGTGAAGACTCACCTTATATTTTCACTGCAGCAGCCCGAAATGGCTGCTGTGGTGAAAATTACTTTCGGTTTCACGCCAACGTGCATTATGCACCATCGTGAAACTGAAGGTAATCCAGCCCCCTGGCAGTGAGGGGTCCTCCCCCTCACATAGCCCAGGGGTTGGATTACTGTTTTGTGTGATCCCTGCTTTGCAAAGATCACACAAAACAAGGTGCCGAAAAGGACGAGCTAGGTCGTCCTTGGCACTGCGCATGCACTTCCAAGGATGAGATATCTTGTCCTTGGCACTTAAGGGGTTAAAGGTAAAATGGGTGGTATCAATAGCAACTTTGTCATGGCAGATCATGAGAGACGTCCATGTTGTGCAAAAAGCTATTGCTGCAAATGGTCTTCTATGTGTATAATTCACACGTGTATCCTGTTCATAGTAATACTGCTCTCACTTACAATATGCACTGCTTATTATATAGACACAAGTGGAGCAAAGACTCCTGTGTATCCTCCTATACAAGAGAAGGGTACATATGTGGCAACTACAAGGCAACCAAGACACTATGTAATCATCCATATACCAGTAGATGATGTAAAATTGCCTGGGTCTATGACAAATGTCACTAGACATATTACAGTACAAAAACGTGTTGTGAAGATTGTTCTTGAGCACCAGAAAAAGCCTCGAATGGAGAGACAAAGGAAGAGATTGTCTAGGAGTGAATTTACACAGATAGCACATGTAAAAGCACCAAGTGCACTGACAGATGTTCCTATGATTGGTCCGATAAGGAAGAGTTATACTGACATGTTTCATGAGATGGTTACAGAAGTTTATAAAAAAAAGAATGAGATCTAAGAGAAATGCTAGGGAGGATGATCATGAGCTAAATGACTACCTGGAAAGTACAGCACACTTGGGGAATAAAATATGGTATCAGCATATGAAGGAAGTGGGAAGGAGTAACTCAAAGGAGGAATGCTTTGTATGTGCATTCCTGCCTTATAGAATGCGGAAGTCTAAGATCTTATTATCTTTTGAAATAGATGTCCAAACAGCCGATTGTCTATCACATATAGCACTCTGCCATACAAGAGGCCAGTTCATGGGTCGAGATGCCTATCTCAAATGGGCAACTGAATGGACAGATCCAGATGAAGATGATTATATCCAAGACACAAAGACAAGAAAAATGGTGCATACCAAGAATCATGTGATCAGATACGAAAAACCTGGAGTGAAAGGAGCTGGAATCAGATGGGAAGTAAACAAAAAACTGGAGAGTCCAGCCAAATCTGCAGAAGAAATGTGTAGGTGGAAGACAGGGGCCAAATCCAGATCTGGGGATCAATGCTATCACCAGATGGATGGGATGAAGGAGTGGTGATCTGCAGAGCCTGCGTGGTCATTGGTTGTTATCAACCAACCATTGACATGGTGCAGACTGGCTGCAAGCCACTATGGCCAAGACTTGCTAAGCTACTGATGTGGGTCGAAGACAGAGGAGGACCCTTGCATAAAGTGCCTTTGGAGGGAGCAAAACTGTGCTCCAGAAACAATGGCACAAGTAAAGTCAGAGAATATCAGAACTGTGGACAAATCTTTGATTTACCAGGAATGAAATATGAGACAGCAGTGATCATGGATCACTATTGGGCTTGTGGATCTAGAGCATATATGAGGCTAGCCAAAGACTGGGGAGGAATATGCACACTGGTGAATGTTCATGTTCCAGCGTTTGTGATTCCTAAAAGTGATTTGAACCTTGACAGTTTCCTGAAAGCAGATGCTCACCTGAGGAAGAGGATATCTGTGGAACTGATTAATCAAATGAAGTGGGAGAACTAAGTCAAGTCAAAAGATGCCTTTGACTCTAAACCGTATGAGCACAGCTGTTCAGCCAGACTTTGTCAGTATTTACGTTAATCTTCATGCCGAGAATCCAGATTGGAGCAAATGCCAAATGGCTGCAGATTACCTGATGGAAATTGCTGCAGATGATCAATACAACCCTAAAGGGATTCAATGCTATCAGAGAGGAGATGAGAGCCATACGACTGATGACCCTTCAGAACAGATATGTCCTTACATGATCACAGCTATGGATGGAGGTGTTTGTGCAAAAATCGGAGAATCATGTTGAACATTCAAACATTCTCATGATGAGAATGGCACCTTGACAGAGGCCATGGAGATTTTAACGAAGCTACACATCCAGATGATAGACAAAGTGGAAGACATTGCTAATAACAGTTGGTTTGGAGCACTCTTTTCTTGGGTTCCACAATGGATGGCAGACATGTTCAAGTTCCTTGGAGCCCTGATCATGTTGGTATTGCTTAGATTTTGTGTGATCAAGACAATAATCACATAATGCAAGAAGACAGCAAAGAAAGCTATAGGGTTGAAAGTCATGATCGATGTCGAATCAGGATGGAAGGCCAGAGACTTAACAGATGAAGAAATTAGAGACTTTGTAAAAGCCAGTATCCATGCACCTGAGGGAACAATGTTCTTGCATCCAAAGAACCATAAGAAGTATGTGGCAAGATGGATCTATTGCAGTCCAAGTGGACAGTGCATGCTCATGACTTGGAACAAGGATGAGCATGTGAAATCAGCTGGATGCCTGGAGGGAGTCATAAAGATATGTATCCCAAAGAAGCATTTTGCAGATAAGGATGTCTAGATGAGAAGGATGATGGGAGAGTGGTTGATGAATCACCCAGAGGGGGGACTGTATAGAAGGAGCTAAGTACCCCACCTCAATCACCTCGTCCCTCTTGGATATACGTTGGGAACCAGAGTGTGAGGCATGTGGAGTACCAGTGAAAATACTGATACCAAGGAGAATCCCGGAGGCAAGGTTCCCATTGGGAAAATCATACCTGCATACAAGACCGTATGATGGCCATTTGAATGAAATCCCGGAAGAAGCAGGACCAATGAATGGCAAAGAAGAATGGTGATGTCACACATAGCCGAGCAGATGTACATGGAAGAGATGCAGAGACTAGAGAATGCAGATATTCTATAAGGCATTAAGAAAATATCGAAGATATGTGGCATCTTGGGATGAAGATGGAGGAACTTATGCTACAGAACTGATGATGCTGTCAAGCTGTTTTACACGTGTACAGATGCAAAGAAACATAAGCAGACAAAGTTTACTTGAGGCTAGCTAAGTAGTGAATAGATTGCGGCATGCGCCAACATATATATATATATATATATATATATATATATATATATATATATATATATCAGTAAAAAAAACTTTGTTAAAGGGACGTTATGGTTCCAAGTAAAACCGAAAAACCCTTGAAATTCGCCAGTTATGGTAAGCTAAGCAACCATAAAATGCGCCACCACCGTGCACTGCTAAGACTAACACTCAGGACATCAAAGATGACATTACAAATATTATTGATGACATCACTGATGAGATCACATATCTGGCTCACTCTTTTTTCCTTTACTGACATATCTAGGCCAGTAACAGTCTATATTTGTATTTGTAGAGTTATACTTCAAATATGTTCTTACAGTAATTCACTTGGGGTTCACTCGCAGCCCATGAAACATATACATAGGGGAAAACACAGATTTGGAAAACAGCAATGCTTTGTGTGTATAAAGATAATCAGTAAGGTTATCAACACTTTCTTATAGATCTGCCTTTTTTAATTACTTTACATTCCTGGATATGCTCATATTTGTATACATTTTATGCACACTACTCTCCTTAGGGTCCAGTAATATTATATGATAGTTATACATAGCGAAGTAGTAGCTTGAAGGTAATCAGTAGTTGGGGTATGAAGATTGGCTGGTAATACTGTTGTTTACTTAATTTTCCCTGTATATGCTCATATTTATATGTGTTGTTGTTATTTGTGTTTTATTTTGAATAATGCAATTATGTAGTGAGTGGGTTTTATTAGCTAGTTATTAAGGGGCCTATTCATGGAACAAACGTGCGCCGAAAATCTTGGCGCAAACAGGCGCAAGCGTGAAAAAACAGGAGCACGCGTGCGATTCATGGAAGTCCCTGCGCGTGTTTCCCTCGGGATGTGCGCCAAACCCGTGCATGGCGTACACGGGTACAGACGTCATTGCAACAGCTCTAACGCTGTGCACGACGCGCACAGGGAAAGCGCACAACGTCCGCGCACACACCAAAAAGGGGGCTGGACACGGGGCGTAACACGCGGAATGGGGAACAACGTGTGGAAAAGTAGGTGTAAAAGGGGAAGTACTGCAGGGAAATACACGGAACGCCCACACAAACAGGAACAACTCGTATTCATGGATTCGAATACGGGAAACCCGCGCATGGCAAAAGACGCGCACAGGCATCAACACGTCCGCCACACGAAGGCAGGCGGAAGCGTCCCCGCGCATAGCATAAAAGTGCGCGCAAACAACAAACATGTATATACCGCTAAAATGAATGCCCCATTTGTCGCAGCACTGATCGTGGGATACCGCAGGAGGAGGAGAAAAGCCAGGGCCTGCATTTTTTTGCCACGGACCAGCCTTTTTGGGATGCCTGACGACCACGTCTATGGCAGGTATAGGTTTCCACCTCATATCATTCTAGACCTTGTCAGGGAGTGGGAAGATGACCTTACATCTCCCACCCTGTGCTCCCAAGCATTGAGCCCCTTTGGAGAAGGTGCTCAATGTCCTGCATTTTTTGGCCACTGGGTCATTTCAGCGGACAACTGCCATAGTGGGGGGGGTCTCACAGGCCACGCAGTCACGCTGCCTACACCAGGTGTTGGCAATCATCACTGCACGCTCCTCAGTCCGCAGGCAAATATACATGCCCAGAACACCCGCAGAAAGGCAGGCCGTGGTCCGGGACTTTTACAGCGTGGCACACTTCCCCAAAGTGCTCAGTGCCATAGATGGCACCCATGTGGCCCTATGTCCACCTAGGGCCACTGAGCACATCTATCTGAACCGCAAGCACTGGCATTCCATCAACGTGCAGGTTGTATGCGATGCTAAAGGAATCATCACCTCTGTCTATGCAAACTACCCTGGCTCCACCCATGACAGTTTCATATACAGAATGTCTGCCCTGAGCCGGGCCCTGGAAGCTGGGCAGTATGGTGACACATGGCTCCTAGGTGAGTACAAATGTCTGTGCACATGCATGCATGTCACACACAGACAAATACCAAAACACCAATAATCACAACTATTATCACCTACCCAGGGGACAGTGCCTACCCTCTGAGCAACCACATGATGATGCCAATCCGGAACC
The DNA here is from genome assembly GCF_040938575.1 of Ambystoma mexicanum. Taxonomy (NCBI): domain Eukaryota; kingdom Metazoa; phylum Chordata; class Amphibia; order Caudata; family Ambystomatidae; genus Ambystoma; species Ambystoma mexicanum. The sequence goes on along the minus strand of NC_090933.1, from coordinate 550,423,123 downwards.
CCACCACACCACCCCAGATAAGATACAATGATGCCCATATTGCAACCAGGGACATAGTGGAGCACACATTCGGAGTGCTCAAGTCACGCTTCCACTCCCATGACCGCTCTGGTGGGCAGCTACTATATGCACCCCCAGTAGTGTGCAGGATCATTGTGGCAGCATGTGTCCTGCACAATGTTGCAACACGGCGGGAGGTACTGGTGGACATGGTAGTGCCCCCACATCCCCAACCACAGACACAGGTGCTGCCCATGGGAGGGGACAGGGCACGTGGCAAGACAGCCCGGACCAAGCTTGTGGCCACATTCTTCACCTAAACTCCCACCCCTGCGGAGTGCACGCAGGCCTGGCACCTACCAGGTGACAATCGATGATAACAAAGAGACAGTCAACTGTCACAACCTTACCACCCTGAGAATGTTGCCACGGAAGTGCTACAATGTGTGCGTCCCTAGCTACTTAAACATAACCAATCCTGTGTGACCAAAAAATCTATCAATATATGCATGTGAAATCAAGTGACCCTCAGTGTCCTGTACACATCACATGTGAACATTGGCCATGTGAACCGCCCAGCATGTCAAACCACACCAATCCCCTGACACCTGAAAAGGAAACACAAAACAGGGACAGGCATTGACCAGCACAACACATCATGTACATAGTACCCCACAATTACAATGTCAGAGTGCCCAAAACACTGTAGCCCAAGCCAACTGTCCAACAACAAAAGGCCCTCACTTACACATCACCTTGACCTTCAGAACATCTGTCTCTGGGGCATGTAGCCTTCTTCCCTCAAGTCTACCGGGCTACAAGATCACTCTACCCCTTGCTCTCCATGTTCCAGCTTGCATGTAAATAGGGTCCAGCCTCCTCATAGGCCACCTTGACTGGTAAAAATACCAAATCGCAGAGAACTCCAAGGAGCCAAACCCCCAAACCAGGGAAAAAGCCTGTAGGTACCAAAGAACCCAGGAAGAGTCTCCAGTAGATGACTAGAAGTAGCAGGAAATGTCAAAGCAGATGTACAAGCACAATGATAGAACAACCAAGGTAGCACAGTTGAACAATGTTCCAACAGGATGGGTACCATTTACCGTACATAACATACAATGACGATGCAACAACTGATGGGTAGTGTCACAGCTCTGGTGTCCAGGCGCTGGAGTTGCACAAACCAAACACCCCCTCCGTGGCCTGTGCGCCTGCAAGGTCAAACTTACACAGGCCTCTGAGACCCCGGCGGGGAAGGAGGGTCAGGGATATGTAGCATGGACAGGCATTGGTAATCAGGAGAACCGGAAAGAGGGTCAGGAGAGTGGATGTGGACTTTCAAGGGAAAGTAGGCAAAATACAACTATTCACAAAAACACATACTCAATTAGAGAAAACATGTTCATCATGCACATTGCACCAAAACAGTCAAATGCAAGCCAAAGAGAGACTTATCTCTGGGGTGAGTGCTGGCCTCCTGCCTGCGCACTCTCAGGTCCGGTAACAGGAGCACTTCAATGCTGCAAAGAGAGCGTGAGTTACTAATCTGAATGTGTGATTACAACACACACACACAACCCCATCTATGCCTCAAAATGAGTGACTTCTCCACAAACAAACACCCCTGTCTGCTGCTTTGTACCCATACTTTATCTTTGCCCACCAATGGTTCATAAGCTGTCAATGCAGTAAGGCAGGCGCATGTGGCCGTGTGGGAAATGGAACACCAATGGGTCAAGAATCACACATGATACAATGGTCCCTGGGTGAGCTGCTAGATGCGTATAGCAAGGTGCAACTTCAGTACAAGTTGTGTTCTGTCAACCACATATTTCAATAGGTAGTGCACCTGGCAATTAGCACACGCAAATGACATGCACTGGCCACGAGTCTGTGCCTCGCTGGGTGTCCCTCTGTGTCGTATCAGTATCTGGCTAGGAATGCTACTACCCTAATAACTGTGATTCAATGGAGCAGGGGGTACTCCAGGAAATGTTTGATGGCCCCTGTGTGTGACCCTGAAAACTTGTAAAGCCGCTTGGCAATTGGCCCTCAACGCATGCCAGCTTTACTGTGTACTTCTCCAACAATGCCTGGCAAAGCTCCCCAGCACTGGTGCCACTTAGCATGCATGTGCAAGTGGCCTGGTGGAAGGTTGGCTGCGTTGCCGGCCCTTGTGCTGCTCACCTTGGCTGCAGATCCTGGTAACACATCTGCTTCTTCGCACAAGCCCTGTGCCTGTGCTTGCGCACACATCCACACGTCTGCACCACCGAATGTGCCCAGTTCTCTGGATTCATTGTCCCTGTGTCTGCTGGCAAAGGTAGTTTGGAGGCTCATCTTCCTGCAGAAAGGGCATTAAAGAAATCAATAAGACATGAAAGTTCCCTGTGTGTGTGTCTTCATGCTGCTTAAAACTGGTCCAGGTCATAGAGCTACATCCAAACTCCTCCCACCATCATTGACAGGCCAAGGGTGCAGGCTACTGTCTACAGCATGAAGTGCATCAAGCACATATACAGGCAAGAAAATGACATACATCACAATCCACATCAATTAATGCATAAATCAATCACATACTCACCCAAATTCATTACAGACATCGGGTGGATTAAACGCAACCAATTCCCACTAGGGGTGTTAACACAAGTACAACAGCAGCAGACAGGCCACAGTCATGAGGCAAGTCCAAAGCCCTTGTGTAATATTTTGTAACAGCGAACCATCCTAGCGATCTCATGGATAAGGGAAGCAGGAGTGGCATATGTGAGTCAGAGACCCAAGCTGCAAACACATACACAAGACAAGCTTGAAGGGCCCAGCTGGAACAGACAGTGGATGCTCTCAAAAGCCACAAAGCACCTCACCATCACATGAATCCACAATAGACAAAAAATATTAAACTATATTGACTAATTAAACTATCTATGAACAACCTACATAACCTAATTAAAATAACTATCAAATAGTCAATATCAACTAACTAACCTAAAAGGAAAAATCAAAAATGGCCACATATGACCCGGGGGGGGGCACCCAGGAGGGGGGAGGTACAGGGTGCACCTGAACACCCACATGCAATGATGTTGAGACAAAAAAAAATCCTCCATGGGCTCAACGCCTGCACACCACGACCTGTGTGGAAGATAATTCGTCGTCCGAGTTTGCCTCTTCCTGTAAAGGACGACGTGGGCCAGGAGCCTGACCACGCCTAGCCGCAGCTTTCCCCTTGTCGGCAGCAAGTCTGCCAGACGGGTGAACTTGGTTCTGTGCGGCAATGACATGCAGGTCTGCATGCAGAACCTCCCGTGATACACGTGCTTCCTCTTGCAAGGTAACACGTGTAGCACAGAGTTCTTCCTGCGTGGTCTGGCTGGACAACCGATGCACCTCCAGGCAAGCATGTAGCTCAGCCAAGATGATACACTCAAGCTGCTCAAACCTCTCCTCTGACTGCACCCTCTGGGATGTCAAAAGGGCATCCAGAGTGGATCTGAGGGACCGAGACTCAGCCCTCAGGGCCTCCATGTGTGCCTCTGCGTGAGCATCAATTGCTTGACGCAGAGACAACATTTCAGCCTGGCGTGCCCAGTCAGAGGCCGCCATGCCCAGCCTGAACAAGCGGGCCGTGGACTGCGCCTCCAGCCGCTGGAGAAGCACCTGCCTAGCAGGGAGAGCACAGATTGGGCCACACGTTCCATGCTCGCAGCAATGTTATCAAGTGCTGCCCCCTGACGTTCTGAATTGGCAGTCATGTTTTGCTCCCACTCAGTATACCTCGTTGGCGCGCGGCCACCGTGTTGCTGGGCTTGACACCTGCAGGACCCAAGGACCGGCCGTCCTGGTTGGCTTGGCATCGCCCGCGGCTGCACGACTACATGCCCCCGTCTATGTGATGCCCCAGGCACATCAGCGACTGGTGTGGAGGGTGACCCTGTGTCCCAATCCACCACAGGCGGAGGTCCAACCACTGACTGGCCCCTCAGTGCAGGTGTTGCGGACAGAGTAGTGTCCACGTCAGAATCACTCACCCCTGACGTCTGGACCTGATGCTCATCCAACTCGACATGGCTGTCAGAGTGGTCATCTGAGCTGGAATCAGTCAGCCAAAGACAAGATGATCTGAAGCACACGTGGGTGCTTGTGGACGACTACCCCATGACCCCCACTTGTGCCGGGTTGTGTTTGTGATAACAACCCTGTGCCTGGCATGACAACACCATCCTCTGGCTCCATTGCGTCATCATCTGAAAAGTGGAGAGAAAAAATACATCAGTACACATGTCAGAAGCACAAGACACACATACACATAGACATCACACAGACAGCCAACACATGAAGCAGACATGTCACACACAAAAGATAACCTGCCATGCATGCCTGGTCAATTTGACATAGCATCAGTGAGTAGGCATGTAGAACGGTGTTACATGGATCAGAAGCGGGTTGATGCAGTGCACAACATGTGTACGTTACTCACTATCGACATGAACAAGTACTTCATGATGTGTATCAATAATCTTGAAGCCAGTGGAAGGGCTAGTTCAGGCATCACGTGCAATGTGCATGCAATGGGTTGCATGGCTACAAGCAAAGCCCCCCCCCCCCTCAGTGAAAATGTAGGCATGCCTTGCTTGGTAGCAAAAGGCTGAACAGAGACCTGTGTATTGGCAGACAGTGTTAACTGGCATCTATGACATCATCTGAGTCAACTGACAACACAGCAGATGATGATGGGACAGTAAGCAGGACCCATGACAAACCCTCAGTAGTACACCCGAGTGTGCAAAAGCCACTACACCAGTTGGACAGAGTCAATGGGCCTGAAACTGGTGGAGGACTGTGCCCCACAGAGACTGTGACACCCTAAACATGTGTGTGATGCAGGACAGGGCCAGAGTGGGCATGGGATGGCTGAAGAAATCCCATGAAATGTTGCTCATACAAGACACGTACCACAATGATCATCCAGGCAAGGACACATAGGGCATGCATGTAATGCACATGGAGCATGAATGGGCACTCATGTCCCTGCAGAGCATCTGCCATCTGCACAGTCCAAGTGAAACACCCTGCATGAAGGGCAGAGGATGTACCCCACTGCATGTGTCTGGCAGGTTGGCTGGTGGAAGTTAGCATGTACACAGGAGGCTTGAACAGGCCATTGCAGTAGCGCACAAAGTTGCACAACGGTGCAATGGTGTAATTGGGGTGCAGCGGGGGTGGAGGGGCAAGGGGGCATGCCCACGTGGAGTACACGCATGCAGGCAGAGGACACATGCACGTCAGTCATGCAATGACATAGTCCCAGTGCTGAGAGGAAAACCACCCCGGGCTACATGCAGAAGGGCCAGAGAGCAGGAACATGGACCGAAGGGGCGTCTGGGTGACTAGCATGGAAGTAGGGTGCAAGTGTGGTGATGAGGACAGTCCCCGTCTGCTCTACATGTACACCATCCTGCACAGCAAGCACGCATCAGTGAAGCATTGCATGACTAGCACATGTGAACCATGTACACATAGCACGTAGTGGCAGTCAAGCACAACAGATCACATAGGCAAAACACATATGGGCTGGACATACACGCTACAACACTCACTGGACTGGGCATCAAAGTCCTGCATCTCTCCCACTCCCTCGACCATTTCTTCTGGTATGAACTCCGCAACAAGTGCTTCGTGCGGAGTGAGGTCATCCTCCTCAGGTGGTGGCCCACCGCCAGTCACCAGAGTCATGCTGTAATTAGAGGCACGCTTGGCCTTAACGCTGCGTTTGAGGTCATTCCAATGCTTCTTGCACTCTGCACCTGTGCGCACCTCATGGCCGAATGCACTCACATTATCCGCAACATGCTTCCAGTGGGTATTCCGATGGGCAGCCGTAGTATGACAATTCGGCCCCACTATCATGTCACGGCTGTGGGCCTTGACGTAGTCCACAAGGCAGTCCAGTTCCTCATTGCAGAAAGGCTTCTTCCTTGACGTGAAGGAGGCCTTGGCTGTGTCTGGGGTCCCAGCATGTGCTGCAGATGCAACCTTCCTCCTCTTGGATAGTGGCGCGGACCCTGGCTGGCGAATGCCGCCCTGATCACTATGGCCAGTGGGAGCGGTGGATTGAACCAAGGGAGTGGCAGGTTGAAGGACGACCAAAGGCCTGAATTGCGTCAGTGGCTGCTTGGTGCCCTGGAATGGACCCTGTGCAGCAACATCCGCTGTGCCAGGGTCATTGACCGCGACTGTCCTGGTTGGTAGTCTCACAACCGGGGTGTTGTTGGCTCCATCTGCCCCTGCAGTTGCCAACACCTGGCTGGTCGGGGCAGCAGATGACATTGCTGCCCCAGGGACACATCTCTCGGTCAGGGCAGCCCTGCATGCACCTACGTTGTTCCTCCTGACCGGCTGGAAATCTTCCAGTGACTCTTCAAGTGCCAACGCAGGCTGTGCTGGCAGACCCTGAGCCTGGGTGGTGGTGTCCACAGCTGCACCTGCAGTTACCACTCCCCTTGGGCCCGTGGCAGTCGATGAAACTGACTGCCGGGTCACACGGGCACCAGTGCCAGATGCAGAAGTTGCATCTCCCGGAACCACAGGGGGTGGTGGCATGACTGCACCAACACATGGCACATCATTGTGCTCAAGTGGCGCACCCCTGCCTCTTCCCCCTCTGCGGCCATCCTGGACACCCTGGAGTCCCCCTACTCCCTGGTCATCCCGGCCACGTCCCAGACAACGCCCGCCACAAGGAGTACGTCCAGCAGAGGCGCCCCTCACTTTTGGTGGCCTCCCAACCATGGCACAGATGGAGTAGTGCCGGCACAGATTGAGTAGTGCCAATGGGAGGTGTACACCACAATTGTCCTGGGGGTGGGATGCAAGATGTTAATAGCACCCCTGCACCTGCAAGGCTGTATGTGACCCCGGTGATGTAGTGACGGGTCACGCAACGCTCAGGCACTCCAAAACTGCAGTAAAACCGTGCACGCAACCCCTGCAGCCTACGTGCATGGAATTAACCTCCCGCAGTACGCGGTGGCACCCAGGAACACGAATAACGCGTACGCGTGGGACAAGCAGGCTACTATGACCTCGAAAAAGGGCGCGATACACAGGGGCACCCACAGTGGGAAAGTAGTGTGCGCGACTCACCGTCTGACTAGCGCAATGCAGAAAAACACGCGTAGCCAATACCCCCGCCAAAATAAGAGATACGTCCTTGATAGCTGTGAAGTTGTGATGGTGGCGAAACAACACGAAGTAGCAACACACACGTCGGTCTCCACGAAAGGCACGTAAATCGAACTGCTGGAACCCGCTCACCTTTAACCCGTGCTGAGAGAAACGTCTGCGGGCGTCACGTCACTTACACGCGTAGGCCCTTTCCTCGGATTACATGCATTCACATGCCGACGTGCAGTTTTTTCAGGTGCTGAATCACTATGCACCCATCACGGGGGAAACGCCAGCGCATGTTACGTCACAGATGCGCTTACGCGCTAAGGGCCTTTCCTCGGATTTCACGCTGACGTGCACTTTTTTCACTTGCCAAATCATTCCGTATCAAGCTGGCCACGTGAAAATACACGGAAGACCAGGCTTCTGCCCTGAAGGCCATTTTCCTGCCCCCCAGAGCCCCGAGCACGTTCCCACCTGCCATCTGCTGCTGCCTGACTGCCTGCTATTTGCTGCCTGCACGTCAGCCAGGGGTGCAGTTGCTGTGACCACCCCTGCTGGAACTGAAGACTCCCGACTGGGATACCATCGCTCCACAGCCCGGCCCCAGGACCCAGTTGCCCACCCACACCTGCCTCTGGGGTTGCCATGTCGGGCACAACACCATCTGACACCACTGGCAACCCCCAGCCAGAGAGGCAGAGGGCCACCAGCTTCAGTGCCAGGGAAGTTGGTGTCCTGGTGGAGCAAGTGCTGGGGCAGTATGAGGCCCTCTTTGGAAGTTTGCGCGCCGACAAGGAAGGACGGACCAGGATCTGGATGGACATCATGACTGCCATCAACAAGGAGGGGGTGGCAGTCCGCGACTTCAAACATGTCCGGAAGTGCTGGGAGGACTTCAGTTCCAGGACCCTCGACAGCGTCTCTTGAAGGCAGCGGATGCCAAGGGGCGGCGGGGCCACCTGTCCGACCACCAAATGAGGGCCCTGGAACGCATACGCCCAACGCTCCACGTCCAGGTCCTTGAGAGGCAGAACCATCTGGAGTCGAGCGGTAAGTGTACATGCATACTGATTGGACGCTGTACGTGTAGTGGTGTGCCAGTAGTGTGCAGGTGGCACATGTGTTTTTGTAGGGCCATGTATGGATGTGTATGTACAGGGGCGGGAGCCTAACACATGTGAGTCCTCTCATGTGTGAGACACATGGATGGTGTATGTGTTGGTAAGCATGCAGGCCAAATGCAGGTGTGGGAGCACACATGTTTGAATTACTGTGTATGTACGTTGGTATGGTTGTGGTGTCACACATGAATGGTGGTTCCAGCTGCATGTATCTGCACTGTGTACATGTGCATGTGTGTGTATTTGACAAGTGTGCAACTGTGATGCAAAATGGATGCATGTGACACTGACATGTAGAAGGCTGAATGCCAGATATGACATGGATGGCGATCTCGTCATTGTGACAGTTGGTGGAGATGTACACATGCATGTAAGTGTGGTGGCCTGTGTGCATGTGTTGTGCACTCCCCGTGTTTCATGTGACATCAGGCTCGCCTTTGGCTGTTCGTGCTGTTGTTTGTGTATGGATGGTGATGCCTGGTGCAATATTTCTGTTGAATTGCTCATGTGTTTGAGTTGAAATGACATGTGTGTTGGGGAGTGTGATGCAATGTCTGAAGTTTGACACTGACACTCATGTACCACTGTCATGTGTGTATCAGTCCATTGTCCAGTGCCCTGATGCCTGTGTTCTATCTTTCCCTGTATGCAGCGTCAACTGATGAAGAGGGCGGATAGGGTGCTGTGGAGCAAAGCGGCAGGGATCGCACCACCAGCCGGAGACGCAAGGCCCGGCTCCCCTCCCAGGTTGCCATCTTGTCGGGGAGTGAGGAGTCTGGTGCCGCGTCCCAGGCCATAGCTGCCGAGGGTAGGTCCAAGAGGCGGAGGTTGGATGTGGACTCCTCGGCAGCAGAAGGGGCAGCTGAGACCCCACAGGGTCCGACGGAGGAAGATGGCACAGAGTCATCCAGGTTGGTGGGGGGTTTGGTGGAGGAGGAGTCCGTGGAAGGGACACACACGGGGTCTGGAGGTGGGGATTCCACTGGTTCTAGTGGTGCAGTGCAGAGGCAGGGACAGGAGGCAGCACAGGCCGCCGCGTAGGTGCCTGTGTGTAATCCTGTCCCCGATCCTGTGACTGCATCATCCCGCACCAGCAGGGATGCCTACGTCTAGACCCGTTTTCAGGGAGGGGATCCGCTTACAACAACTGGCCTTCCTCTCCCTGCGGACGTGGCTATCCGGGACCGGGTTGAGCCTGTCCTGAGTTGGATGGTGTTGTGTCAACGGGGCATGCGAGGTGACCTGCAGTGTTTTCGTGAAGACACTGCACATCATCTCGAATGCCTCATTGACCGCGTTGACCTACTGGGACTGGTCACCGGGGCTGGATTCCTCCGTATGCTGGACCTTGTTCTGACCCCCCCTCACCTGAACACCCTACGCGCCAGTCGTCCTCCATGCCATCTTCCCTCCCATGTATCACCTGGGTACCCTGTAGAGCTGCCTCTGACCCAGCGGCCAGGCTGGTGGAGGACACATCCCTGCCACAGTCGGGAGTCAGACGTCCAGCCGGGTTGGCCACCACAACAACTGCACCCCAGCCAGAGGAGGACGTGCAGGCAGCAAGAGCAGGGGCACAGGCACAGCAGCAGCAGCAACAAGGTGGGAGCCATAATGGCTCGGGCCATCGATATCAGAGGGGCAGGCATCGGCCAGAGGGCAGGAGGACCCAGGATTACAAGTGTCTTCCGTGTGGCAGCGCTTGGGCTATGCCATGGATGCGGAGCGGCGGTGGGCGGAAGAGGCACGGCTCACAATGTTCAGGGCGGAGAACTCCATGTGAAGCACACTGAGGTGGGCCGAGTGCCTCGAGGCAATTTGCAGGGAGTTGGAGGTCAACATGTCATTGTCCCTGCGAACCCTCAGGGCCATGGAAGAGGACCACCTTCAGGACATCGAGCAGGAGTTCGATGATGCCCGGGCCCGGGAAATCGGGAAGTGAGCCGTTGGACTAGCTCGCCGCCATTGTATATAGTTTGTAGTTTTAGGTTTCCTTTATCTTTTTCATTCATTTGGGGCGCTTGGACTATGCCCCGCCTTTTTGTATATAGCTCTTTATTAGGTATTTTTTTTGCTAGGTTTCATTTCATTCGTTGGGCTCATCGACCCTGGATTACTTCTTTGTACATAGTTGAACAGTGGATTTATCTATTATTATTTTTCTCACCATGGATCAATGGATTTTACTGTTTCCGTTTACTTTGGATTTGATTTGTTGGCCGGAGACTTTGGACACATTTTCATTTCGACTGATTTGGATTCAGGCTTCATGTTTTTCTGTTTGTGTTTTGGACATGCTGCATTTCATCTTTTTTTGATACATTTTTTCATGTTTTCATTTGATTACATTATTTTTCTGTCAAATACATTTTGTTTTATTACTTTGATGTGTGGTATTCTCTCATTGGTTTCATGCATGTCACAGTGTAGGTTTTCACAATCACCAGGACCCATTGTGGGTTTGTGACAGACATGTGTTGATGTACATTCTTGCCATTTGGGTTGTATCATGTAATGGGCATTTCAATGTGGGGTGGATGGGATACTTGGTTGGGTCTTTGCACAGGGGTGGCGTGCGATGGGATTTGGGAGGCCATGAGGCACATGATTGTGGATCATGATGACTTGTTGGGGGACATGAGTTGGGGCCTGAGCCTCACTGCTGGGGGCGTGGGGGTCCAGGGGGACATGAGTCGGGGCCTGCTGGCAGGTGCCCATCACTGCTGGGTGGGTGGGGGTGCTGGGGGACATTAGTTGGGGCCTTCTGGCAGGTGCCCATCACTGTTGGGTGGGTGGGGGTGCTGGGGGACATGAGTCGGGCCTGCTGGCAGGTGGCCATCAATGCTGGGTGGGTGGCGGTCCAGGGGGACATGAGCGGGGGCCTGCTGGCAGGTGCCCATCACTGCTGGGTGGGTGGGGGTGCTGGAGGACATGAGTCGGGGCCTGCTGGCAGGTGGCTGTCAATGCTGGCTGGTGGGGATCCAGGGGGACATGAGTCAGGGCCTGCTGGCAGGTGCCCATCACTGCTGGGTGGGTGGGGGTGCTGGGGGACATGAGTCGGGGCCTGCTGGCAGGTGACCATCACTGATGGGTGGGTGGGGGGGCTGGGAGACATGAGTCGGGGCCTGCTGGCAGGTGGCTGTCAATGTTGGGTGGGTGGGGGGCCAGGGGGACATGAGTGGGGGCCTGCTGGCAGGTGCCCGTCACTGCTGGGTGGGTGGGGGAGCTGGGTCACATGAGTCGGCGCCTGCTGGCAGGTGGCCGTCAATGCTGGGTGGGTGGGGGTCCAGGGGAACATGAGTCGGGGCCTGCTGGCAGGTGGCCATCACTGCTGGGTGGGTGGGGGTGATTGGGGGACATGAGTCGGGGCCTGCTGGCAGGTGGCCGTCAATGCTGGGTGGGTGGGGGTCCAGGGGGACATGAGTCGGGGCGTGCTGGCAGGTGCCCATCACTGCTGGGTGGGTGGGGGCGCTGGGGGACATGAGTCGGGGCCTGCTGGCAGGTGCACGCCAATGCTGGGTGGGTGGGGGTGCTGGAGGACATGAGTCGGGTCCTGCTGGCAGGGGCCCATCACTGCTGGGTGGGTGAGGGTGCTGGGGGACATGAGTCGGGGCCTGCTGGCAGGTGACCATCACTGTTGGGTGGGTGGGGGGGCTGGGAGACATGAGTCGGGGCCTGCTGGCAGGTGGCTGTCAATGCTGGGTGGGTGGGGGGCCAGGGAGACATGAGTGGGGGCCTGCTGGCAGGTGCCCATCACTGCTGGGTGGGTGGGGGAGCTGGGGCACATGAGTCGGGGCCTGCTGGCAGGTGGCCGTCAATGCTGGGTGGGTGGGGGTCCAGGGGAACATGAGTCGGGGCCTGCTGGCAGGTGCCCATCACTGCTGGGTGGGTGGGGGTGATTGGGGGACATGAGTCGGGGCCTGCTGGCAGGTGCCCGTCAATGCTGGGTGGGTGGGGGTGCTGGGGGACATGAGTCAGGGCCTGCTGGCAGGTGCCCATCACTGGTGGGTGGGTGGGGGTGCTGGGGACATGAGTCGGGGCCTGCTGGCAGGTGGCCGTCAATGCTGGGTGGGTGGGGGCGCTGGGGGACATGAGTCGGGGCCTGCTGGCAGGTGCACGTCAATGCTGGGTGGGTGGGGGTGCTGGAGGACATGAGTCGGGGCCTGCTGGCAGGGGCCCATCACTGCTGGGTGGGTGGGGGTGCTGGGGGACATGAGTTGGTGATCACTAATGCAAGGTGACATGTGGGCTGGCTGGGGGGCAGGCCCATGGTGGATGGGCTGCATGTGGAACATGAACAGGGGTGCAGGGTAGTCCCCTGTGGTGTGGGCTGCCTGCAGGGGCCGTGGAGGGGGTAGAGGGCACACCTGGGAGGACCCACACTGCTAATTCATGTGTGAGGCTCCCCGCGCACCCCACTGGATACACGTACCCCGCTCTGACAGCGAAATCGCATGTGACATTCCCGCGAACCCCAGTAATACACATACCCCGCTTGCACAGGGCCAATCGCATGTGAAACTCCCCGTGAACCCCAGTAATACACGTACCCCGCTCGCACAGGCCCAATCGCGTGTGATACTCCCCGCGAACCCCAGTAATACACGTACCCCGCTGACACAGGCCCAATTGCGTGTGAAACTCCCCACGAACCCCAGTAATACACGTACCCTGCTCGCACAGGCCCAATCGCGTGTGATAGTCCCTGCGAACCCCAGTAATACACATACCCCGCTCGCACAGGGCCAATCACATGTGAAACTCCCCACGAACACCAGTAATACACGTACCCCGCTCGCACAGGGCCAAACGCGTGTGAAACTCCTCGCGAACCCCAGTAATACACATACCCCGCTCGTACAGGTCCAATTGCGTGTGAAACTCCCCACGCAGGGGTGTACCTGTATTCAGAGGGGTGCGCGGGGAGTTTTACAGGCGTTTTTGTTGTTGGGGGGCTGTATGCTGGTCCACTGGCCTGTGCGCCATGTATGGGATTTGTGCGCTGTGCATGGCGCACGGGGAGGGGTTGGGGGCGTAACTGGCGCTGCTAGAGGGTCGCTGCGCCACTCTGCGCCACGGCTGGTAATGGATGTTGATATCCATGAATACGCTGTGCGCGGAAATGGATTTTGGCACATGCGGGTGGCACAGACTGTCGCACGCGCACACTGTGTGCCAGCTGCGTGTGCCACTTGTGTGCTAAATTCTTTGAATTACCCCCTAATTGTTGCACAGTGGACAAAACTGTAATAAAAAGCATTTATCATTTTACTATTTAACATGGTAAGATTAATAGTATTGTACATCCATCATGTATGTTGCACATAATGAGTATGTTTCTACATGAGTAGCTTAGTATACTGGAAAGAACCTCATAATAGAATGATATTTGTATCAATGCATTATTTAATGCACTACGTACCTCATGATATTTATTCCAATAATCCTTCACACTTTTTTATCAACATTACTATAAGAATCCCTTCTACAGACTTTTCATGAAAAGTAAATGCACATGTGATGTCATCAGTGATGTCTTAGCAGTGCACGGTGGTGGCACGAGTTATGGTTGCTTAGCGTACCATAACTGGCGAATTTCAAGGGTTTCCGATTTTACGTGGAACCATAACGTCCCTTTAATAATGCTTTATAACTGAATTTCACAGGTTTTTAATAGTGCAACTTAACCATAACGTCCCTTTAACAAAGTTTTTTTTCACTGAATATAGATATAGATAATGTAAATGTGATGAATGTTTACTAAGTCTCCCTTAGCTTACATACATATAACATAGGAAATACTGAACCACCCGCCCCCGCTAGTGATTTTGAGGTCCGCGGACCGTGCGCATGTCCGCGGATGGACACGGTCACCATCAACACTATCCAAAAACTTAGGGGGTATCTTACATTATTGTATCATACAATAAAAACACCAAACATGTTAAAAAAACACCACATAAATACATTAAATTTAATAATAACTAAGAAGTGGAAACAGTATATGTAAAACACCAACCATCCACTGAAATAGTGTTTCCAATATAATGGAATATACCAAAAAATATATATATGCCTCCAACAGAATTACCTCACAGAAACTGTGCAGCAAAAAGCAAGAGCATACCTACACAGCAGCAACTCCAAAAGTGTGTAAGAAACTAGTAAGTAGACTATATTTATTTCATATATTTATTTTTAAAAAAAACAGTTACACAAAAATGTCCAGTACTTTGGAATGGCTGGAAGAAAATTTACCACGAAATGAAATGAGTGACAATAGTGATACTAATTGTAGACACAACATTTCTCTATATAAGCAAATTAATAACCATTACTGTATGTGTAGTTAACATATTTTTTTAACAGACCATACGTTCACTAAAAATAATATACCAAGAGAGACATTAGAAGAACTTCTGAAATTAATGGAACTAAAAATGGATATGTTAATGAAAAACTTAATTCTTATAAAACAGTGTATTAAGGACCACATTAAAGAAAACATTAAATATCACTGTCCCACATGTACCTGTTACCCCTCTCCATGTCCCAGCTAACTATCACCAAACCCTCCCCATCAAGAAAAACGTTACGATGAGACTTTCATCCCTTCCTCCCCTCCCATACATCATGTCCAAACCCCTAATTCCCCTTTATTTGATTCAGTTTCTGCTTCCCCCCCTCTTTAGTAATGTTTATTCTGTTAAACAATAATAAAATGTTAAGTGTGTTCTTAGTGTATGTCTGTGTATTATAATAAATGTAAATTAAAATGGAGGTGTTCTTAGAACACACAAGATGCCCGCCTGTCCGTAATTAACCAAATGGGGTGTCCTAAGCACAATGTACCTGTTTGTACTCTTCGTAATTAAAATGGCGGTGTCCTTAGAACACACAAGATGTCCGATCATCCGCAATTAACACAAATGGGGGTGTCCTAAGGACAATATACCTATTCGTACTGTTCGTAATTAAAATGGAGGTGTCCTTAGAACACACAAGATGTCTGCCTGTCCGCAATCACCCAAAATGGGGTGTCCTAAGAACACCCCCCCTAGACATAATGTCCGCAACCAGAATGAATATATCCGTAGAACACATATCCCGTCCGCCTGTCCGCAAAGTATTGATGCACTTTTATTTTATTCAGGGACTTCAACACTGTTTGTAGAACACCCATGCACATCACACACTTGGGTCCTATGAACATCGTGCCTGTCCGCAACTGTCCGCCGCACATGTGTTGCACTTTTAATTAGTTCGGGGACTAAACACTGTCCATAGAACACCTACACGCATGCGCACAACCATCTCTGTGCATTTTGTGTCCTGCAGACTGCTGTCCTATTATCAAACGTGTCTGTGATGTCATCATGTGACCGCACCCACGCTGAGGGTGTGTCCTTATTTGCGGACACTGTCTGGGCCCCTGAACATTTAAAAAATGATTTTTGGGGAATCCAGGGTATTTTACAGTAAAAGTTCACAATTGCACATTTCCCAGACAATGTCCCTGCCGATCTGCATTCTTTTTGGAACTTTTTAAGCCCTTTCTTGGTGTTCGATGTGTCCGCAGACAGCGCAGGTGTCCGTGAAGCATGCATCTGCACCCCTATGAAAGGCCACACCCCGGAGCTGATCCTCATTCTGCTTTTGGATTTCCAAGATTTACAACAGGACAATTGTCCAGGTTGCTGTTCTTTGTTGCTGGTTACTTATTCTTGTTTATTAACCTTCAAGATGGCATCCCAAATTGCTTATGCTACTACTGTTGACCCTTATCTTTCGAGGGTCACAATATTGTGCATGTACTGCGACGCAGTACTCTTCAGAGGTGAGAACCTTCAGAGTGCTTTCGAGACTGCGGTCAAGGAGCATGAGAAGGTCTGCAACCTACCTCAGTAAGGCCCACACTACCTGTTCTTATCCCTGTGGTTGGTGTCCCTTCCTTACACTCCTTTCCCCTCCTTTCCTTGTTAGTCATGTTTAAAAAAATGAAAAATAAAACAACAAACACAAAAAAAGGCTCTTTTCAGAGAAGTTCAATGCTTCTTTTGGAGAAAGGAATACCAAGCCAGAGGAGCACAACAGATCCAAATGCTATTATGGATTAAATATGCTCCTTAATGTGTTCAAGACCGGGATGCCACAGTTTTGCAGTTCATCCAAAGATATGATACTTGTGAAATCCCTTGACAAACAACACATAGTGACCTTCATAAACACATTTTACAATTCAAAGACACAAATGTGGGAAATATTGTTGTCACAAATATTTTAAAAAAGGGAAATACTACACCAAATGCCGCTTTGGTTTCCTAGACCAGTTTCAGCAACAGGTCAAGTAAACAACTTCATGTCTTCAGTCAGACATAGGGCCTCATTACGACCCTGGCGGAAATTGACTGACCGGACCGCAACAGCGTAAATAGCGTTTCCGCCATTGCACGAAGGAGCAAAGTGCGGCCAATCACGACCCATCGGGCACGAGCATTACGCCATGGCGGAATCCGAAAGGCTGCGATGGCGGAAATGACCCCAAAACGGCCCTTACCGCCGCCGTACGCTGCACCAGGTGCAATACCGCCACCCATCTTAGCGGTCACCGTAATGAGCGGTCACCGTAACGAGCGTGCACCGCAAATTACGGCCACCGTAAATATACGGAAACGGAAGTAAAAGCATGTGGCCGGAACGGGAAACAGCACGCCGCACAACTATAAAATCCGAATCCCAACACAACCATAAAAATCCGACCCTGACACACATCCCAACCCGTTAGCAACCCCAGTCAAAAAATTAAATATGGGAAAGGTAGCCAAGAAAGCGTGTGACCGCAAGCGGCAGGTACACTTCTCCCGAGAGGAACTGACCGTGCTCACCGAGACCCTCCAGGAAAATGCCGCCGTCGTCTTCTCCAGTCAAATGACCAGGACGGCCCTTGCCAACAAGAAGGCCATATGGGCCCTGGTGGCACAGCGCGTAAGTGCGGTGGGGACAACACCCCGCACGCCACAGCAATGTCGCAAGCGGTGGGACGACCTGCGGATCCGCGTACGCAGCATACTTTCTGCGAACAGGAACATCGCCACAGCTACCGGGGGGGGTTCAGAGTCGCCCATCAAGTTGACCCCCTGGGAGGAAATCTGCGCCTCCACCATAGGAATGGAGAGCATAGAGGGAGTCGGAGGGATGGAGAAAGGAGTGCCGACATCCGGAGAATCAGGTAGGTTGGCCAAGAGAAACAATGCGAAATCCACAAACCACGAACATGTGCAGTACCATGTGACCCCATAGTGCAATACATACTTTGCCCTGACAGCGCCCTCTAAAAGTCAGAATGAACAAACAAATCAATCAAGAAGCCATAAACAACCCCTACATGTGCAGCATGCACCCCCTAACTGCAGGCAGCCAAACGAATGCATCCTCAATCCACACGAAAATGAGACCACCTCCAAGGCCCAGTCCCAAATCAGCCTCATGTACCACCCCAATGCATTTGATACGTTGCCATTCCAAATCCGACAGACCCATAACTAACGCTCGCCCCTCTTTACTCCACCACAGGGTCCGATACCAACGACGAGCTGCAGGACACCCCTACCAGCACGCCTGCAAAGAGGGCCAGGACCAACGTCCCAAGAGCCTCCACCTCAGGTGCAAGGATCAAGACACGGCAGCAGCAGGAATCAAGTGGCAGCACACTGGAGGGGACTGCAACAGGCACCCCAGCAGCCAGCAAGTCCACAACCCCAGCACCACAGGTCCCCCCCAAGAACGTATCTGATGGCACTGCCTCTGGTGGTAGCAGCACCATAGGTGACACAGCTGTCATGCCAGCATGCTCCGACACGGAAAACAGTGCTGGCGACGTAGGTACCATCCATGACCTTTCCCAATCCCCCTGCATGTTCCATCCCCTACACCATGACGAAACCACGCAGGGGCACCCTGAAGACGACGACTGGCCAACCCCCACAAGTCCTGTGCCAAGGCAACATGTGTTGAGCAGCCCCCCTGTCACACCACCGCAAATGTCCATGGCCCAGCAGAGGCAACAGTCCCTCGACCTGCTGATCGAGCAACAGCAGGAAGCGTCCACGCTACTCAAGGACCATGCAAATGAATGCGGGGGTTCCAGGGCAGCCATGGAAACATCCACCGAGACACTCAGGGCACAAATAGAGAAAAGTAGTGAGAGCCTCAGGGGAGAAATGGAGAGAAGCACCGAGAGCCTGAGAGCACAAATGGAGAAAAGCACCGAGAGCCTGAGGGGGGAACTGCATGCGACGTCCAAAGACGTTTGTGCTGAACTTGCTGCTGTGCGCCGTGTGCTCTCGGAGCTCTCACAAACCCTCAGAGACATGCATGGACGCGAGCAGGCAGAGACATCATCCGTGGCAAGTTCCGTCCAGGGCAGCCCCCAACGCAGATCTGGCAGGAACCTGCGCTCCACGGGCAGGGGTGCCCCTGATACCCGTAGAGGGGGCTTGCAATAGCGTCTACCCACGGACAGCATGCATAATTGGACACTGGTGTTGGTGGGGGAGGTAGTAGGGTGGAGGGGGTGTGTTGGGCTTCACTGGGTGGCGGGTCCATAGGGTGTATAAATCAAATCACATTAACAATACAGCACCTCATTATCATCCAATGACATGTGTGGACATTGATATTTGCGTACGAGGCCTTCATAGGCGTACAGTCCACAATGTGCCTGTACTACACACACACAGTGCCACAGGTCCCCTTTCCGTGTAATAGGCACCATGCGTGGTTGCTAGAAGCATGCATCTATGATGCTCTGTCGGATTGCACGTACATCCTGTGCCTCATGGACTCCTTGAGGTGCCTCCACATCCCCACCCTCATCATCATCATCATCTTCAGGTGCATGCAGTACAGCGTCAGGGGGCATGGGCACATTCCTACGTATGCACATGTTGTGCAGCATGACACATGCCATGACCATCTTAGAAACCTTCTCATGGCTGTACATGAGTGCCCCGCCAGACCTGCTGAGGCTGCGGAAACGAGCCTTCAGTAGGCCGAATGCCTGTTCAATGACCACACGGGTACGTGAGTGGGCATGGTTGTAGTCCTCCTCATGCTCGTTCTGTGGGTTCCGGATTGGTGTAAGGAGCCATCTCTTCAGTGGATACCCGGCATCACCTGTATGAGACGAATAAAGGGTGTCAGTGGAATGATAGTGCTAAGTAGCCCCCCCCCCCCCTGCAAGGTCATTGACGCATCAAATGGGCCACGATGTCATGCATGGAATGAGACTCACCGAGTAGCCAGGATCTGTGCCCTGCGTGTCGCTCCATGTAGCGTGGTATTCTTGTGTTCCTCAGGACCATAGAATCATGGGTAGATCCTGGAAATCTGGCACAACAATGCGTAAATATCTTGTTGGAGTCACACACCATTTGCACATTGATTGAATGAAATTGTTTCCGGTTGCGGTACTGGACCTCCATGGCATGTGGGACAACCAATTCAACATGGGTGCAGTCGATGGCACCAATGCAACCCGGGATGCCGCCAAGTGCATGGAATCCCACTTTAGCGTTGGTAATCTCCTGGTACGTGCGTGGTAGTGTGATGTGGTCGTCGGCGTGCTTCAGGAGGGCATCGTGCACTTGGAAGAGTGTCCGTGAGAACAGTGGCTGTGAAATGCCATGCAACTGTCCCACTGTGTGCTGGTAGGTGCCTGTGGCCAGGAAGTGGAGTGCAGACACCACCTTCAGTAGGGGTGGGATGGCGGTTGGGCTATCTATCATGCTCACGAGGTCAGCATGTGTCATGTCCACAATGGCGATTATGGTGTCCCGGTCCAAACGGTAGAGGGTGTGGATCTGCTCAGCAGTGAGGTTGAACGGATCGGCTCGGAGGCGTGGGATTGCGGGCCGCCTGCGTGGTGGTAGTGGCAGTGCTTGTGGGCCTTGCTGACCCTGCCTTGCCCTCCTCCTCCTCCTTCTCCTCCGTCTCCCCTGTGCGCCCGGTTGTTGTACCTGTTGTTGTTCGTCGTCTTCTTGTAGTTGTAGCACTTGCAGTGCTATCTGGTACCCCAGGCCCAACATCGCTAGTCCTGCCGGTAGCATTTTGGAGTGGGAGTGGTTGTGGGAGGGGTTTGGGTCTGCAAAATATGTGCTGTCGGCCTGTATGGCCTCCACCTGTGCTGATTGAATGAATCTGTGGCAGATGCAATCCCTTCTGGCCGAGCACGTCCCGCACGTAAGGCTGCATTTGGCCGCATGGCATCTTGGGATTTGATTCATGTATCAAATCCCGATGGCAGTGTGATGTACTTTGACTGATCTTCATGCTATGCTCCCATTGTAACACATGCTATGATTGCAGCCGCTTACATACCTGTGAAGAGTCAGTGGTATGTAGGGCTCGATCGATGGCCGACCCTCATGCAGCACAGTAACGTACTTCACCGACGGGCGTGGCGTGCCATTTGTGATTGCAGCCAGTTAGCATCATGACACACAGCCGCACTACATTGATGTAATTGTGAATGCAAGCGTTCACAGAAGCCTTTTCGACGTAATGTTGCAAGTGAGGAATTCGAAGGCCAGCATTTTGGGTTTTGAAGTAGCGGCGAGGATACGCCCACAGGTCTGGCTGGGAATGTAACGTTCTATTGTAGAATGTCCTTGGGACATGGCCCATAACGAGCAGGCAATGAATGATATGAATTGAATGGGATGCGCAATAGCGTAGTGGACGATAAGGCAGGACGTTCCCAAATCCATCTTGCTTCACAACACTACAGATCCGGCCAGGGGCACAGTGGTTTTTGCGGACTGCATTACGCACAGACGCGATGGAAGTTTCACATATTATGTGAGTGAATATTCATGCGTTTTCATTGCGGGATGAGGGAATGATGTGTGGATGCATGGACTGATGATTCCGTTTAGGGTCTGCCATGTACATGGGTTTTTTGATTCACTCCCCTTCCCCTGCGTTATGTGATGCAAGGCTGCCATAGTGGGACATACGTCTATCTGCCCTTGTCGGATCCTCCCTGTCTCGACGCGCCTTCATACACTTGTGTCTAGGCACGTTACTAATCCCATGTAATGGGTTCTATCTTGACGGACGCATGCACAGTAACCGACGTTGACAATGGTGTATTTAGCTCGATTGATTTCGTTATGATTCGATACTGATTTAGGGGTGTGTATATTCCTTTGGAGTGGGCTAGCATGCATATGGGTGTGGATTTGGTGTGTTGAATGAAGATTGTAATGCATCATGAGTCCCGTAATGCAATCGGTTGATTTGTGTTTCTTTTGGGTGACAGGTATCTCCTGCCCTATTGCAGATGCCATCTCTACGCCACTCCTCCAGATGGTTTTTACTCTCGACTCCTGCAGCTTCGGGTGAATCAGTGGAGCACCATTTCGATCATATGGGACGATCGCCAATGGGCCACATGCCCTTACGCTGTACTGGTGGCTAGGTGCAACATTTCGGCCTTTCAGCTCGACTAGTGCCTGCCTCATGGGACGGACCTGCGGTTCTTGCCGCTTCCATGTTGCCTTTTGGAACGTTGATGTAGGCCCTGTGTGCCATGATGGTACAGGGCGTCACACAAGTGGAAGCCGGTCAATTATTGCAGATGCAGCCCTCGGTGATGATGGTTGTTTTGGTGGTATTTTGCAAATTGCTGTGGGGCCTTTGTCATTTGGATGTGCATTTAAATTGTATTCCGAGATTTGTCGTGTTGCGTTGTTCTTTGCAGGTGATGTGGCGATTTTCGCTTTGTGGCGGTATGTATTGCGTGATGATCTGCATTGTGTTCCGCCTTCTGAGTTGAGTTGTGTGGTACAGTACTGGCCGCGTTTGCCTACGTAGCACAGTATGGTCACGGATAGGGGCTGCCATTGTGACTGTTTACATGATGTGCTGTTCAGGGGCGGGGGATTGGCTTTTGGCCGACTGGTGCCTGTCAGCCAGGTCGATTGGTGGAATGATGGGTTGTTCAGAATGTGGCTGGTCACAGGTGACTGTGTTTGCGTGCGTTTGTTGGAGGGGGACTGGGGTCATGTCCATTGGAATAGCTTCTGTATTGATGCCATCTGTGCCCTGCAGCTCCCATCGGCCCCTCTTGGGATGAGCCTGGCTGCTCAGTCACTCTGCCGACTTGTGTGGTACATGCTTCTGCTGATGGTTGGTTTGTTTACTGGCATGAGTACAGGGCTGGTGCAATCCCCCTCAGGATGCTGTTTTGGATGTTGCCTTGCGCTGGTGGCAAGCGATGGGGGACTACTGTTGTTTTGTGTCATGTGTTCTTGATTTTCATTTTGATGTATTGTACCTTCACATGCCTGTGCTGCGTCAGTACGGCTATGGTGACATGCCGTAAATGGATGCCCACTCACGGGGCGCTTTGAGCCCCTGCATGCTTTTCTACGTTGGCATGCATGGGTGAATTGTGGATTTCACTGGTTGCATAGTGTGAGTACATTGCGCCTGCCAGGAGTTGTGCAATGAGGCCAGGGAGTGGAGTACTGGCACTCAGTGGGCCATTTACGGTTGGTTCGCGTTGCCATATTTCTCGCCATGGCGGAATGGTACTTTACGACGTGCTTGATGGCGTTCAGTACATGTCCGCTAGGGTCAGAATTCGCGTACCGTTGCGCCATGGCGGTGATTCCGGTTTTGCAAGGCGCGCGTGCGCGTACTTGGTGCAGTTAGCGTTGCCGTTCACTGCGGTGTCGCTAATGGCATCGTACTTTACGGTGACGGGTCATGATCGCAACGAGCGGTGTTCGATGGCGGTATTGCATTTCCGCCATCATTTTTCCATTTCCGCAAGGGTCGTAATGAGGCCCATAGTGTCAAAGGTAAATCACCTAAGAACACATATTACATAAAAAGAACAGAAGAATCAAAATACATTGATGATTACAATGCAATCATTGCCCTCCTATGGAATGCAAACATAGATGTGCAGTACATTGCAGACAATTCCACTGCAGTTGCACAATTTGTCACAGCCTACTTAACCAAAACAGAGAAAACAGAATTTCGGGACCTCTGGGTTGACATATCATTTGACAAAAAACTATCACAGAAATTGTACAACTTAGGCATAAAAATGTTCTCTCATGGAGAATGTGGCTGCTATGAAGCTGCAGACCATTTAACCGGTACTGCCTTGCATGGAAAATCTGACAATATAGTATGGCTAAATCTTGGTCCTGCTAACTCTAGAAAAATAGTTCTCAAATCATTTGAGGACATAGAAACAATAGCCAAAAATGATCCTAACAGCCAAGACATTTTGAAAAAAAAATTAGTAGACACATACTACCCAAACAGGAGTACAACTTTGGAAACCATGTTCTTTATGTTGAGGAGTTTTTAATGACAAATTGATATGATTAAAAAGCTGCATTTGGTAAGTTTCACTAAACTGCCTTCACAATTTACAACTCTGTATCTATATTTCTTTTCATCAGGGTTTAATGTTTTAAACAACCCAACAGATAGATGAATAGCATAAAAGTAGAAATAAACAATTAGAATACGCCAACAGGTATCTAATTGCCCCAAGAATCTGCAACAAGCCAACACATAGAAGATTACCACAAAAAAAGAAACAAACACAATGAAAATATATTGTACCACAACATAGAAGGGTTTTGTTTAATCCCACTTGGATTTTTTTTCCCCACAGACCCAATGATTTAGAAAACAAACACAGAAACTGAGCAAATTGCGCAGTGCAGTGGTTTGAACTATAGTACTTGTAAAGTACTAAATATGAGGGTCAAACAAACACAGAAATGTCTATTATGCAATGCAATAACTCATTATGAACTACCTACTCTAGCATATGATCTTTTCTTTTATCACAGAGATTGAAAAAGTATGTCTCGTCCAATTACCCATGTCATGAAAAAACTGCATACAACCACAAAAAACTCAACCAGTAAGTATAAAATAAATGGACTCACAAACACCACTGCATAACACACCCATTCAAGGAAACATCTAACCATACGCCACAATCCAAAATGTTTACTTCAATGGGTATTTTATGACGCAGTCCTTGTTACAAACTCTACAATCTTAACAGCATAGTCTAGCCAAAACTTCACATACAGACTCTACAAATGAAACAGTACACCAACTTTTGGGTTGTGGATATTTGATGGGTGTTTGATTCTATGGGTGTGTTATGCTGCGGTGGTTGTTGCCAGGGCCTAGAGGTTTGGGTGCATGGCCTATGGCCTTCAGCCATGCACCCAAGACTCTAGGTCCTGGCCACAACCACTGCAACATAACACACCTATGCTACCAAACATTTTGACTGTGGTATGTGGGCTTCTTATAGGGGACATTAATTACAATCAATGCTCTACTAACAACCCAAAACCAACATCATACTAAAGTAAAATAGCTCGTAGTGCCTTTATTATGTCCGCAGACAGCTGCGAAGACCATGGACATGGCAAACACATCAGGGGCACCTGCAACCTAAACAAATACAGTATTTGACCCATCTCTTACTCCCCAACCCTCCCCAAGCACTCCTGCACACCAACACACTCCCCAAAATTGCATTTTGCCTCTGTTCACCGCCGCGCTGTCCGCAGATCCAAGATGGCGGGCGCATCGAAACAATGTGATGTACCTCACGCCTCACGCCAGCCAATCAGTGAACACGTTGCTTGTCCGCAGACATGACATAAGTCGATTAATTAATCGGTGTACTGTCAGCGGAGCAAACAGGGAAATGTGTCTGCAGCGCAGACATAGATATCACTAATTTCTTTGCCTTACGTTTTGGCCATTTAAAAGAAAACTACTAGACGGATTTTCACCAAATTAACAAAAGCACGCTTTCGGGACTACGCCGCAGCTCCTGCCGTAAATCTGGTGGAAATCCCTCCAGCGATTTGAGCTGTAGACGTGAGCAAAGTGTTTTCCCATTATGTCTATGGGAAAAAAAGACATTTTGGGACCCTCTATAACTTTGCCCCCCCTATAAATGT
The DNA here is from genome assembly GCF_040938575.1 of Ambystoma mexicanum. Lineage (NCBI taxonomy): Eukaryota > Metazoa > Chordata > Amphibia > Caudata > Ambystomatidae > Ambystoma > Ambystoma mexicanum. The sequence goes on along the minus strand of NC_090933.1, from coordinate 550,397,805 downwards.
ATATGGAGCACTATGATTTTTTATGCAAACTTTGGTGAGGTTTGGTCAAGGGCGGGTAAAGTTATAGGGGGGACCCAATTTTTTTTCCCATAGACTGAATGGAGAAAATACTTTGCTCATGCCTACAGCCCAAACCGCTGGATGGATTTTCACCAAATTTGCGGTAGGAGCGGCGGCTTGGTCCCAAAAGTGTGCTTTTCTAAATTTGGTGGAAATCCTTCCAGTATTTTCTTTTTAAATGACCAAAATGTAGGTCCCAAAAAATTAGTGATATCTATGTCCGCTCCGCAGACAGGACGCTGATTGGCTTAGAGAGCAACGTGTTGTCCACGGACATCGGACACACCCACTGATTGGATGGTGAAAAGCGTGAAGTGCATCAGATTTTTGGAAATGCGTGCCATCTTGGATTCGCGGACAGCGACCGGTGTCCGCAGACATCCCGGTAAAAACATTAAAAAACACAACATTGCACTTGTCAAACTTATCAAATAATCTCTGGGGAGGTGAGGGTTAATGAGGATGGGATATGGCTGCAAGAAGCAAAAAGAAATGGGTGTTTTTCACTGCAAAAGTCTGCAAACAGTCTGGATGTTTGCGAACCGTCGTGAGAAGTTCACCGACACCTCAGCATTACAGGGTTGGTGAAAAGCAGTTCTTGGGTGGTTTAAAACTTTGGTGCCACTTAATGAAAATGCTGCAATTTTATTCCTGACCTGATTCTGAATGAGTTTACAAAGTTTGGTGGGATTCTATCAAGAGGGGGCAAAATTAGAGGGGGGTCCCAAAATAATGTAAAGGCTTATAAATGAGGTGACATTTGACAAATCTACACTTAATTTGGCAAACTGATAATAGATCTAGATATTAATGTTTTTGCAAAGTTTGGTGGGATTTTGTTAAGGGGGGCAAAATTAGAAAGGGGTCCCAAAATAATGTAAAGGTTTATAATTGAGATACAATTTGATGAATCTACACTTATTTTGGCAAACTGATAATAGATCTAGATATACATGTTTTCGCGAAGTTTGGTGGGATTTTATCAAGAGGGGGCAAAATTAGAGGGGGGTCCCAAGATATTGTAAAGGCTTATTAATGTGGTGCCATTTGACAAATCTACACAAAGGTTTGCAAAAACATTATAGATCTAGATATAAATGTTTTCTTAAAGTCGGAATGGATTTTGTTTTTTGATAAGTGTCATAATGTAGGTACAAAAAATAGTGATACACCTTTGGTGACTGAGGTGTACCCTGTGGCCATGGGCAGTGGCCAGATTGTCCAGGTCATGGAATAAGGCCGTGATCTGGACAATCAGGATACTGGCATGACCACGAGGGACAACACATGGGGTTAAAGTGGCCATGTCCACCTGGGAATGGCTTTGTGGTAAAGTTATTCAAAATTGGGATAGGTTTGAAAGGGATGAAAACTGTGCTTGTGGTAATATGGTCATAGGGTTTTCTTTTCGACTTCTGCTGGCTGCCATGGAAAGCGAAGAGGGACCCTGTACGGGAACCCTGCCTTCCCTTTCCATGGTGGCCATCTTGGAAAAGGATTTTCCTTCCCGGTGTAGGAAGAAAAATCCTTTTTTTAGCACCCCGGGTTCCCACTTTGGGAACCGAGGGTGCTAATGGCCTTCATCCCCCATTACAGGCCTGGAATGGGGGGTAATGGTTCGGAGACCTCGTTATCCACCCTCGCTTCGCTTGGGTTGATAACTTGGGCTGCCAGTCCGGTATCCACTGTTCCATCCCTGGAACGGGGGATAAACACCACAATATTGCCATTAGCATAAAACAAAATGTAAATGGAAATGTTGGAAAATCTTATTTTGTCTATGTACTTTACGGAGAAATCAAAAATAGATGGAGTATATACTTTTTTTTAGTTCTATTTTTTAACTGTGAAAGGTGGACCCAAAAGGAACATTTATTTTATTGTTTTTCGATGCATTTATTTTTTTTGGCAGGAGAGTTTAGAAAGAAAGGTGGGGAGGGAAATAAGGGGAAAGGCACCAAACACTAATATAGAGGGGCATGTGGACAGGGAAAAATGTTGTGCGTGTGGTATTTCTAAGGTAGGGGGCAGTGTTTCAAATGCTCCATGATTACAGCAGTGGTGGTGTCTCTTGGGGAGGAGGGATGGCATTAGCTGATTCCATTTTAAGAAAAATTTTAAGTTTTGCTAAATGTATGTACTGTGTACTATATTGTTATTGGATGAGCAGGAATAGGTGTTGGAGCTGTGCAAGGGAAATTTTGAAGTTGAAAGTTCCTAGATCAGTAGAAAATGCAGTTCGAACTGTCCGCGAAGCATGGATGTTATCATGAAGTGCGGAGGGGTTCGCCGACACGTCATCATGCCGCGTGCCAGCCTATGGCCATGTGGCACTGTCCAGAAGGTCCGCAATGAAGTCAGATGTTCGTAGATGTTATGGTTAAGTTTCACTAATAAAAACCTATGAAATTCAATGAAAAAACTTTGTTAAGGGGATGTTATGCTTAAGTGATACTAATAAATACCTATGAAATTCAACTAAAAAACTTTGTTAAGGGGATGCAATGGTTAAGTTCCACTACTAAAAACCTATCAAATTCAGTGAAAAAACTTTTTAAAGGGACGTTATGGTTACAAGTAAAACTGAAAACCCCCTGAAATTCACCAGTTATGGTAAGCTAAGCAGCCATACCTCACGCCATCACTGTGCACTGCTAAGAATAACCCCCATGACATCAAAGATGACATCAAAAATATGATTTATGACTTACCTGATGACATCACATGTCTAGCCCCTTCTTTTTTTGTTCACTGACATATCTAGGCCAGTTGAGTTTATTCACTGACAGTCAAAAACTTAACATTTAAAAGGTATTACATTTGTAGATGTTGCTATTCTCACATGTTCTTACACTACTTTCCTTAGAATTCAATCGCATCTCATTATGCACATACATAAGGGAAGAAGCAGCCTGAAGCACAGCAATAATTTCTATACATAAAGATAATCATTTTTGTTATGCACAGTGGCTCATGATACTGCCTCTTGTTTACTTACTTTACTCTCCCTGTATAAGCCCATATTTGTATACATTATTGTCTCTTAATGTTTTGTGTGTAGTAGTACAAGTATGTAGTAAGTGATGCATTATTACCTACTTGGTACATGTTTCACAGTATGCAAAAGTGTGATACAGAAGCATTCGCCGTTTTGCTATCCAACATTGGAAAATTAGAAATATTACATCTCTATGGTGTATGCTGCAGCCAATGCATATGTTTCTGTATGAGTAGGTTCCTGTACTAGAAACAACACTGCAATGGATTGTTCTTTAGAGCAATACATTGCATGATCAAGTATGTAGTTCATCACAAATCTCCAGATAACCCCTGACACTTTTTTGCCAACATTACACTTACAACCCCTCGTAGGGACTTCCTATGAAAATGAAATGCCCATGTGATGTCATCAATCATATTTGTGATGTCATCTTTGATGTCATGGGTGTTATTCTTAGCAGTGCATGGTGGTGGCATGAGTTACGGTTGCTTATCTTACCATAACTGCGAATTTCAGGGGGTTTTCGGTTTTACTTGTAACCATAACTTCCCTTTAAAAGAGTTTTTTCATTGAATTTGATAGGTTTTTAGTAGCGCAACTTAACAATAACATCCATTTAGAAAAGATTTTTCATTATATATACGTAAGTAAAGAATGGATGTTTCCACTATGTGTTATATGACCAAAGAGAAGGTAGAACTGCTACTCCGGAGGTTCAAACCAATTTTTTTCAATGAATGAAACAAAACATCTAAATTTTATTGGGGAACCTTTCACACTTGTACTAATGGAATACATCCTTAAATTCGTAGCCCATAAGATTGTCCAGAAGGGAAAAAGAAACTTACACACATCAGGGGCTGTGAATATACATTGTTTGTATTAAGGCAAAACAAAAAATCTCTTGTGAGGACTTACATATAGCAAAATTCAACAATTATAAACAAAAACATATAGTGAAGTCAAAATTGAAACAATATTCAATGCATAATAATCTTTAAAATCACATCATAACCTGTGATGGAAACATATGAAAATCAGAAGCGTTAATAACTCAGCGCTCCTGGGGACCTGTAAAGATCTAAGTCCTAAAGCAGGTATCCAGATTTGTAAAATATCTGGTATATGAAAAGCATCTTATCTTTCTATGTGTTATAGAACAGCTCGGCTAACAAAGGAAGGCCTCTTTTCCAGTGTGTCGCAGTTAGAAAACAAGTGAATTTCAAAGTGAATCTCAGAAATGCGAGACTGGATGAGCCAAGAAGCCATGGTCTTATCAGGCTGGAGTGAGCAGATATTGAATACAAATTGTGTGAAAGAACAGAGCTCCTGTTCAGAAGGCATGGACAAAAACAAGAAAGATGTCAGAGGTCTATTAGAAAATAGTATTTTAAATACACTAGGGCTCAAATTTGCGGTCTTCAGTCACGTGGAAGGATGAAGTTGAATGAACATGATGGGCACACCTACGCATGAGCGCAGAGCGTGCCTTCACTCCCCTGAATTCTCCAGAGCAAAGAACACTCCCAAGGACAAGTTCAAAGCCCTAATTCACAGCAGACCACTGAGGTCATGACGAATGAATATGCTAATTGGTGGGAAGCTATGGTTGGAGACTAGCTCACCAGCACCTGGAAGCCCAGCATCCATGCTGCTAAACATAGGTGGAAAAGTACTGACAGAGGTTAGAGTGCCAACCAATGGTATGGGACCGCGTGATTAAGGGTCCTATAGTTTGTGTAGCCAATGGAACGTTGTCACATTTCTTCACTGCCTTAGACGAGTATGGATCGTATACTTAGATGCTCTATTAGTCTCTATCACACTTGTCTTTAGGTTTTGCTTGTTTGCCACGTTTGATGACATTAGTAATACGCAGGTTGACGTCACCTATGTTGATTTTTGGCAATAAAAGAATGCTTTTTTTTAAGATGCATTCAGAGATCTTACACTGCGACATCTGTTGATGTCTGTTGTACTCCCTGTTTTAGATAATTGATATTAAAACAGTTATCCTTTTGCCAACTAGCTGAGTCGTTTCGATTATTGATGTTTGAGTAACTTCTGTGTCCCCATCCATCTCAAGGGTATTGCTACCTCATCTCAAAGGGCTGGAAGACCCAAGTTCATCCTGCAAGTTCTTCATTCTCGCTGGTGACTGGTTGTTTTTTAGATTGTAGTTTGGTGTATGTTTTAGCAGTATGTCCCTTTGTCAGATTTAGTGCACTCTGACGTTCCAAGTTTGTGCTCGGGTGTGGCCAGCTTGAGACCTAGGGTGGCAGGTCCAGGTAGAAGGTTCACAGTTTCATATTGATGGTTTGATGGTGGTTAGGTATGATTGGCCACGGTCGGGGAGAGGGAGGTAGTGCTCCAGCATGGAAGGCCAGAGACTTAAGGGTGGCAGCTTTGAGTAAAAGGTGCTATGTTCTTTCCTGTTGGTTGTAAAAGTTGCTCAGGTGATTCGGGTGTGCGGTGGATGGTGAGATTAGTACATTGCAGAGGTTGTGGCTGTGTTGTGTGGTCCCTTTCTTGTGATTGTGGAAGGGAGTTGAGTGGTGTCCTGTCCTCCCTGGATGCTTGAGTGAGTGATGTCACTGGAAGAATGTTGAGTGAGTGCTAAGAATGTGTGTAAGTGAAAGGGGTTCCACACCCAGGCAATTGGTGATGTGAGTCTGGGTGGTGGAAGCCCGTGGGCTCCTGTCCTGTACCCTCTTACACTGATGTGCACCTGTACTGTTCCTGACCTCACATAACCTGCATCTTCATAAACAAAGCTCTTGAGAAAGTACCTTCTGCCTCCAGGACTCTGACTTCATTACAGTTACACAGAGAAAGGATTCTTATTCACCTAAATATTGATGACATGCTCACACACTGTCCTTCTTTCCAATAGTCGAAGCTTCAGGTCTGCAAAGAGTGGAAAATCCTGCAACAGTTTGGATTCCTTATCAACATAGACATATGAAACCATGTTTCATATCACTATCTAAGGTTTATAGGGGCATGGTTTAAGACAGATAATGGCTGCATGTGCCTTCTTTTAGACAGGAGTGAGATACTTTTCCAACACCTCCTGTCTTTCCAATACTCAGAGAAGGCTACATTTTATGCCATGTTGAATGTTCAGGTTCTCCTTGCTTGAAATATTTGTGTCATGCCATGGCATGACTTTACTTGCACCCAGTCGTGTCTCACCTTTTAGCACACTTGTCATTGACCACTCAGAATTTCGAGAGGTTATCTAGGTCACCACATCCCCAATAGAAAATCTCCTTTAGTGGCCACATCTAGACTCAGGTTCTGTACTTTCTCCCCCTCACAAGGTGTCATAACTATAAATGCATGCCACCTGGGAGGTATTAGCATAATTGTTTGTTTTTAATTGTTCGAATGGTACATTTGACCAAATTCGGCCAATATCATTCGATTGATTAAAAAAGAACAATTAGGCTAATATATGCCAAACATGGGTTTGCAGGGGTATGACCCGCTCCCCATGACTCGTGTGTATTAGCCTGGCGGGTTGCGGATGTGTCCCCTGCTTCCTCAACATAGGAGGCGGAGGACACAAAAAAAAGACACAAAAAAAAGAAGACAAAGGGATCATGCGGCGCCGGATCTGACCCGAGTTAAAGTGATGGATCTGACGCCACAGGCGTGAAGGGGTCCTGGCGGCGAACAATCATGTAAGTAAGGGGGTCGGGGTTGGGGGTTGGAGCAGGTGCATTTGGTTTGCGGTTTAATTCTCTGATAATTGATCGCATGAAGACAGTTTATTTTTTGACAGTTTGACGCAATAAATTATCAGATGATCAAACACCACCAAACCACCTGGAATGGGGGCCCCAGTGGTTGATCCATCCATTCAGGGAAAGTGGTCAGTAACAGAGGCAAGCTGATGTTCCAATTGGAGAGAGTTGAGGGAAATGTGGTTAACAATGTTGGAATGTCTTCCTCACATCCATGGGGGAGCATATCAGGCAATATTACAGGCAAGGATTATGTCATCAAGACAGGGGTGGGGGAGATTCAAGCATCTAATCTAACACAATGAACCATTTGTTTCCAACCGGTACCACCGGTGTACTCTATCCGAGGAGGAATGCCCTTTTCTGATATGCATTCAAAAGAATTCAAAATTCTCTAATTAATTCACTCATTCAAAAGGATTTTTACTATTCGGATTCTGTTATTTACTGCACAAATCCACCTTAATTTTACTCAACAAGGTTCAACATATAATTCCATGAAGCATTGAATTATGACATACAATCAATTTCTAAATGTGAGAATATAGTATTTATTGTCGTCACAATATTAAACAGCATTTTAAGCATATGAATATCCTGACACATACTAGATTTTATTCACTCATGTGTATATCCATCATTCTGTAGCTAGACAGTATAATTAATTTTCATTCACACAGTCTTAGGTGCCTGATGCTTTTCAGATAACAATGTATCGTTCTTCAGTGGCTAAATTCTGTGTTATTGATCACACTTTCACAATGTCCTAAAAAACAAAATAATTATAATCTTTCATTACCTATGTCATTATTTACAGAATATACAATCAATCAATTCCACCATGATTCGTAACACCTCACTAACCTTTAGTGAGTGTCCACATCACTCCATTTTTTTTAACTAAAAGCAATACAATTAAAACTAGAGTCATTCTATGTCCTAACTCTGGATATATAGCTGGGTGCCATTATGTAGCCTGGATCTAGTCTTACAGAAACCTGCTGTTAGTTAGGGAACTTTTCTTCTGGCTTCAAGCTCACAAGACCGGGTTACGCACATACGATGAACTGTGCGTGCAAGCTCAACCATCAGAGCTGTCCTGACCTTGTGTGGATAGGATATTTTTAGGTAAATGAGGCCCAATGGCTCCAATATTGCTCTGCAATCTGTTTAAACACATGGACAATGGGGCATCAGACCGGAGAACTCATTGCATGCCCCGCGTCCGTATTAAGTCGATGCCAGTTCTGCCATGGTAACAGACCTAAGCGAAGAGGGCTGCTGCACCTGGCTCATGGTGGCCATCTTGAATCTAGTTTTTTAGAATGTGTGTACCTGTACTCACTTACATATTAAATGTTCATACTCCCTCATATGCACCCTATACCTTTAACGCTTGACTCCATTTGTAACTTTTTCACAGAATCGGGTCTTGTACTTATTACGTGCCAAACGCTAAGTTTCACTCTGCTTCCCCTTATCATCCAGAGCGGACCCGAAGGTAACAGCAGTGTTACACCTAGCACTATTTCTTTGTGAAATCCCTTCTGCTTACTTGTTTTAGTGTTTCTATTGTCTGCGTTGTGCTTCCGCCATTGTCAAGGCAACGCCCCATTGCTAGCTAGGCTGCTCATTAATGCACCAACTGTTCGTAGCAGCATTATATTTATCAATGTTGTATCCCTAAAACAAACTCCATTGCGTTCCATCTCCAATATTTCAACAGGCCTCATAGCTATCGCCACAGTAAGTGAAAGGGTAATGGGGCCCGCTGCCCGTTGTTTAAGTACAGCCCACACTAAACCTTATACCAAAGGACCATGCATTATACTTTAGGTTGTCACTCTCTTAAACATTCTAGGGAGCAGGATCACTGAGTCCTCACTCTATGGATGGCATATTAAATCAAACATGAAGTGGAGTATGCACCTTATGTTTCTAAGAACTCCCAGCTTACCACACAGCTCTCAATATTAGTTGGGTAATATCACACATGATCAAGATAATCATTCAGCATTTGTCACTTCCTTAAAACATCTGCTAACATCCCTCTGCCAGAATACCAATCCATTCACAATCTAACATCCCTGATCTATGACGTATAGACAATTACCATCAGGTCTTGTTGCACTTATAATCCTAGGGTCATATGTCACACCATATGTAGCCAATTCCCATCTGCTAACCTCTCCCTGCCAGAATATAAATCTGTTCACAATTTGGCTTCAATTAAGTATGGCCAATTAACCTCAAGTTTACATTGTTCATCCGTGGCTAATAGGTGCATCATAGGTAACCAATTTTTCATCCAGTTTATATTGTACATCCCTGGACCAAGCCACTCCTGCCTAACACATTAAAGACAGGGTTACAGGAAACATTAGAGATCTCATTCGAAATTCATCCCCTTGGGAGCTAGATCTTAATCCATGCTATTTCTCTTTGTGGAAGTAATATCTGTACATTGCACCCTCTTTTTGGGAGCATCACCCTTTCAAATATTGCACACTTCAGTTTCGCAATGTTATGGTTAGCCTCTGAAAAAAGATTAACCACTGGGGGCTTCTGATTTTGTAATCTAATGTTTGACTTGTGCTCAGTCCAACGGGTCTTGCCTTTATGTGTTTTTAAGCCTACATAATAACAACCACAAGGGCATTTCAGGCCATAGAGCACATTGGCTGATCACAAGTACTTGAATACCACAAGTAGAATCCCTTACCTACATGAGGGTGTAAGATGACGTTCCCTCTCGTGATATTGCCACAGTGCTGACAGTTATGGCACAGTTGCATTCCCATGTGTTTGACCTTTTTAAAGTCTGATTGTTTATACTCTGTCTGAACTAACATATTTCTCAATGCAGAGGTTTTCTTTATAGGCAATAACCTGTGGGGGCGGAAAGAGCTTTTCTAGAGAAGAGTCTAGCTTCAGAATTCCCCCATTGTCTGTGCAATCTGCTTGATCTTCCAGATCTGCGCAGAATATGTTGTGACTTATACTAGTGGGGGATTAGTCTTGGTGGAATTTTACTTTAACAGTTCCTGTCACAGGATGGATCTGTTTCACTTTCCTCACAACTTAATTAATGAGTTTATGACCATACTTTCTTTCTATAAATGTGCACTTCAAATTATTTGCTTGAGTCTTGTACTCTGTTTGTGATGAGATATTTCTCTGATACCTCATGAACTGACTCAATGGTACGCTTTCTAGTGACCATTGTAGATGAAAGCTTGTGGCATGCAACATGCTAGTCCTATCCATGTTCTTCTTAAAGATCCTTCAGTGAATCTCAGGATACTTCTACATTTAGGAAGTGTACTACCATCAAGCATCTACCATCATTGGTAATTGACATCTACTCTTGGGTAACAAATCATTTATTTTCCCTAGCTGCCTCTCTTCTGTTCTTCTGTTAGGTATTCTAAGCAGGGAAGTAGATACATTGAGTCTTTCCAAGCACACCAAACTTGGCTCTGATATCAGAGGCATATAGGGATTATGCATTATTCTAAGTTTACCTCTATTCGATCTTTCTGTCTCTCTGGACAACACAATACTCCACAACGTGTGTGCCCAGAGCATGGGACCAGGAACCTGTGCCAGTGATGCATTCTCCATACAGATGTTATCCAGCATTTGATACACATTTCCCCCATCTCTTAAATCCCCCACACTTGGACAAGACAAAGAAGGACAGAGCCCAGGTCATCTTGGTCACTCCATTTTGTCCAAGGAGTTGGTGGTTTTTCATTCTGCTCCAGCTCTGTCTCTGTGCCCTACAACTTTCCTATACTTCTGGCTCTAGTCAAGTCGGGAGCCTCTTAGAGAGAGATATGATTGGTTTCCACCTGATGGCTTAGATGATGAGAGGTTTGGCTTAGAAAGGGATAGAAGTCGGACACTCTATCATTTTCCACTAATAATTTTAGGACAGGACCGTATCATGTTCAACCTGATGGCTTGGATGATGAGATATTAGGCTTACAATGTGTAGGGCTATCAACCTCTGTCGTATGCTCTATACATAGTTCTAGGAAGGGGTGAACCCTAGTTTCTTACAAAAGGCTCTGGAACATATTCTATGAACTGTGCTTCTTTAAACAATAGGAAACACTAGCTGCTCAGGCAGGGATCTTTTTTTTATGCCCCAACCAAAATAAATTGACTTTTCATAACACACAAATAAATACATCATCATATTTAAAAGAAAGATCAACGAGGTTCGTATTTCATGAATGAAACATTTTACACAATCCCAGCATTAATAATCATGTTAAAATGTCACTAATTTTAACATATGAAATATTTGTATCACTTCATTAGTTAAAAAAACTTTTCATGGTCTGCATTTAGTCTTTCCCAGAACTCATTAGTATGCAGTCTTTCTTACCTGTGAACAAAGCATTGAACATTTTTATTCTTATGTCTTCAGTGCCAGAGCAATTGTACATGATGTGTTTTAATGTCTATAGCAAGGGCATTTTGCAAAATGTACAGTATATGTTGTCAGGAGATCCTTGCTTTGAAAATAGCTTTGCTTCTCTGGTAGCTAATAAGTTGAGCCAAAATCTCAGGAAGTTAGATCTACATACTGTGTTTGGATATTTTCTGAGATATTTAACCAGGTAGCCCCTTGGTTTATCAAGCTGATAAAGAGGTTTGGCAATTTCGGGCACCGCAAAATGGTATTCATCCAGTAATTTCTGAGCATAATAGTTTTACATTTTTGCGGGTTGTTTATAAGGTTGGCCTCTGAACTTTGACTGCATTTGAGAATTTCATGACCTTCGCTTGTTAGATAAGGCAGGAAATTGTGCGAGTTCTCATTTAGCATCATGTTGATATTCTCTGTAAAGGAACCCCGAGGAGCGAGCCTTTACTGTTCTGAATAGAGATAGGAATTTACAGTCCACTTGAAATTGCATAGATGACAGGCCCATCTCATATCTTAGACTACATATTGGAAGACTCAATGGTGGGCCCAATGTTTTATTCTTCAAAATCTGCCTTCGAGCCGCTCCCAATTTGTCTTCTTAGTTATTGGATTGGATTGGTTTCCACTCTGTATAACAGAGAAGGGATTACCTTCGACTTGTAGAACCTCACCATAGGTAAAACAGAGAAACGACAGTAAGTGGCCATCAATTTCTTCATTTGACAAATGAGCTGATCTGCCTTGGCATCTAGCGCAAGCTTAAATAACACTACTGTTGGAAACCCAAATATGTGATCTCAACCATCAGAACTAGCTGTTTGTTTAATTTCCAGCTGAACTTCAGAGAAAATTTAAGATGTCTTTTCAATAAAATTATTTGGGATTTGGCTGGTTTTATTATTAGGTCATTGCTATTTGCGTACATCTCTTGGGCATTCAGCATTCTTTGTAGCTGTATCAAGCAATATAAGTCCATCAGCGTAAGCAATCCAATGTAATCTTTTTCCTCCAACTCTCGGACTAATCATCGCTGAAGATCCAAGTACCTCACCTAAATCCACGAGATACAGATTAAAGAGAAGGGAGGCTATTATGCAACCCTAACGGGCCCTACTTCCTGTTTTTAAATCCCTGGCTAAGTGGCCTTCAAGATTTAGTCTGACTTGTAGTTTTGATCTTTCATGGAGCGAGACTATGATTGCTAAAAGTGATATCGAAATTCCCCATGCTTTCAACTTGTTCCACAGGTGCTCTCTATTGATGGTATTGAAGGCCTGTGAGAGGTCAACCCTGGCGCCATACAAGACAAGTCCCCCTTTTATCCATGACTTTTCGCAGACCATGCTCTTCAGTAGACCATTTATTGATATACCACTTCCCTTTCGAAAGCCCAATTGGTGCTTGGATAGGATTTTATTCTTTGCAACCCATGCTTCCAATTCCATGAGAATGAGACCTGAGAAAATGTTACTGTCAACATCCATCAATGCAATTGGACGATAGTCTTAGGATTTTGTCTGTCACCCTTTTTATAGATTGGTATAACGATAGCTCACGTCCATGATTCTGGAAGGCTTTTTTATTACCCTAAACAGTGTATCCAGCAAAGACGCCCACAGTTCTATATCAAGTTTAAGGGTCTGGTTAGAAAGACCATTGGGCAAAACTGCACGTGAAGGAGAGGATTTCTTAATTAAGTTTATTATATCCTCTTTTTTGAAGGTCAGTTGCCATGGAACTTCCTTACCAATGTTAAAGAGCTCACATTATGGTTTCCTATACAGAATGCTAAAGAAGTCACACCAAGTTGATTCAGACACTGCATTGTCTTGGAGCATGCCTTGAGGTGCATGCACGTTTTTAACTAGTGACCAAAAGTTTCTAGAGTTATTCTGTTGAAGGGATACAAGCATAGGCTCACCATCAGCCTGTGGCCATAGCTATCTATGGTTTCTTGACCAATTTCTATAAATATTTTTTAGGGATTTCAATTTTGTTGCATAGTCTGTGGGGCTCAGGTTGTCCCACTGTAGGGCACAAATTAACTTCCTTGGATTATTTTTCTTTTCTGCAGTTTGACTGTTGTAAGCATGATAGTGTTTAATATTTGAATTTCTTATCTCTGGTCTCGGAGAGTCTAATTCTTAGAGGAATGCTATAAAGGACTTTGATGAATACATTTTTTCTAATTCTAAATTAGAGGCAGTTTCCCAATTTTGTTTCGTTTTTTGTTTCAAATCGAGTAAATTTTTTCGTAAAGTTTTATTTTTACCTACATTGACAACTAATTCCGGTACATAGATGTTTGTTGTTGTCATGGACTTAATTGCAAATATTGCTTCCAACATATTATGGTCACTACTTGCCTGTTGCACAATTTGAAACGTGGTGCATTTGTGAAAGAGGATATCTGAAAGAAACATAAAGTCAATAGTTGAACCTTTGCTTCCTTGCTTCCATGTCAATTTAGGGGGAATATCACCCTCTATGTTTCCATTAGCCATGATGAGAGCCCAATCATCCATGAACAGGGACCATCATTTTCCTTTGACCAAGTTTCTTGACCAATTTCTATAAATATTTTTTAGGGATTTCAATGTTGTTGCATAGTCTGTGGGGCTCAGGTTGTCCCACTGTAGGGCACAAATGAACTTCCTTGGATTATTTTTCTTTTCTGCAGTTTGACTGTTGTAAGCATGATTGTGTTTAATATATGAATTTCTTATCTCTGGTCTCGGAGAGTCTAATTCTTAGAGGAGTGCTGTAAAGGACGTTGATGAACACATTTTTTCTAATTCCAAATTAGAGACAGTTTCCCAATTTTGTTTCGTTTTTTGGTTCAAATCGAGTACATTATTTCGAAAAGTTTTATTTTTACCTACATTGACAACTAATTCTGGTACATAGATGTTTGTTGTTGTCATGGACTTAATTGCAAATATTACTTCCAACATATTATGGTCACTACTTGCCTGTTGCACAATTTGAAACGTGGTGTATTTGTGAAAGAGGATATCTGAAAGAAACATATAGTCAATAGTTGAACCTTTGCTTCCTTGCTGCCACGTCAATTTAGGGGGAATATCACCGTCTATGTTTCCATTAGCCATGATGAGAGCCCAATCATCCATGAACAGGGACCATCATTTTCCTTTGTTGTTTATTTGGCTTGTATTAGGTTTTGCAGTTCATGTGTTACTGGAAAAGCACTGCGAATTCACATCACCAGTGATAAGCAAGTTGAAATATGCATACATGCCTTCAATAATGAGAATAACTGACATCAAAGATTGCAAGAAAGATTTTTATATTATGGCCACCGGATTCCAGTATAGACAAATGACAGCTATCTTCGGAGGGGCGAGGCAGTCGTTCTTTATCAGGCCAACGGCTAAGATGCCAGGTTAGTCAGTACTAATGATGAAGGATTGCGGGATGGTTGAATTGCGCACTACAATTAAAAAGCCACCAGAGGGGTGGCCACCTTTCTCATTTTGGGCTAATTGATAGAAGATTGAAAAGGCATCTACTCCTATGCCCTTCATGAGCCATGTTCCTGCAAGAGTACAATATCAAAATTGCCAAAAATATATTTCAAAGCAACAATTATTTTTATTATTAATTTGAACCACATGTGTTCCCAAACACCACACTTAGCTCTTCTTTTGGCTAGAGAGGATTGTTTGATAATACTAGTTTCACTAGGGAACTGAGTTATTATTTCTGGAAGCATAGGATAGATTTCCATCTTTGGGACTAAAATTCCTTCCATCATCTCCTTTTTTCTAACCTAATTTGTCCTGTCTTTCTTTTGATACTTAGTTTTGTTTCAACGTGGCTCTTTTGGTTCACTCGGTCTGACTCCTCTACATCATCAAGGTCTCTTTCAGGGAGAACTTCTGACACCTCGATGTTGATAGTAGAAAGATCATAGCTTGCATCCATCAATGCTCTTGCTCCTACCCAGGATTTTAAACCGAGTTCCATGATATGCACTTGCTTTATGTAGGGAAAACACATATATTCTATATCCTGAGAAGAAAAGAAATAAAGTGTCAATATTTTTTTGAATATTGATAGAAGAGTACTTCTGTTGAGGTATTGGCTAATTCTGGCATTTGCTGGACCTTCCGTCCATACTCTTGGAATGGCAAATTGATTGTCTTTGCCTGCATTAGTAGAAGAATTTCCTTTCCATCTTCATTCACTGAATGACTCTCAGTTACTTGATGTAAGGGAATTGCATGTATCTGTTTATTATCACACCGATATCTGTCCAAATTGGGGTCACTCATTTGATTCTTCATTCCTCTAGTTATTTAATGCCATTTTGGTGATATTGGCTTTTCTTCAAGATTACCAGTAGTTTCAGAGTGCGGCATCTTTTCTTTCTTTAGAAATGTGGGGGCCAGTTTTAGTGTAGTGTTTTGACCTGTATTGTTGTTTCTGCCTATAGTAGAATTCTGATCTAGTGGCTCCTTCATTTTCTCATCATTCTCGGATATTGCTTGATGATGATCTGTTTGTACCACTTGGTTCACTAGTTCCCTACTTTTGATTCTGAGATATTTATATTTTTGTTAGATAACTTGTGAGCAGTTCTATTAGTATCAGGACTCTTCTTTTTGAGGTAGTGATAGTTTTCTGAAAAAGCAAGTGTTTTTGGCTCTTCTATTTTCTTGTGGTTCCTTGACTGTTTAGCATTCTCCATCTTTCCAAGTTTCAAAGTGACATTGACTGATTAGAGATTGAAGAGCTTTCTACAGCCTATGATTCTGCCAAGCAGTCTGAAGGTATGGAAGAATGGTTAGCCCCATTTGTTATCGGAAGGCCCAGGTCGTCTCCTATTTGGGCAAGTCTCATGAACTCTTCCAACACTGATTCAGACAAGCCAATATCATCCAGGTCACAGTATATAAATGCTTCCATTCCGGTTTCAAGTCCTACTCTAAATATTCCATGTGATGATTCATTGATTTCATGGTTACATGCATTTGGCCAATGCTCATGGTTTCCTTTATCGCTTCTTCTTTAAGTTCTTGAATGCTCAGGGTTGTCTGAATATTGTCCACAGCTCATTTGCATTTGTCTGTTTCTGTGGCCATCTCCGTCAGAGCCCTAAAATGACCTTGTACTTCATCTTTTACAAGTTCAAAAACATTCACCAGGGATTTTAAATCAAAATTAAGAGAAGACAATGTATTGCTGTTAACTTTCTCTGAGTCTGTGTGTTCTTGGGGCTGTGGTTGGTCTAAATCCTTTGGCAAGTTCTCATCTTTCCAGATTTCCACATGTGTTTAACTCCACTGTGACTGCCTTTTGGCGTGGGTTTGTTATGGGTTGTGTTGATGTTGGGGGAATGAGAGACCCAAAGCTGTTATCTATCTGCCCCATTCCCCCCTTCTGTTGATTCCATGATTGTTTCCATTTACCACATAACTTGCCATTCATTATTTGATCAGTTCTGTCCGACTGATGTCTCCCACACTCAGGCTACTCTTGATTGGAAAATATGTGTTAATGTTGGCTTTTAAAGTGGCCGATGTAAAGGTAGATTCCCACTGGGGAGCTGGTATCGGTTCTACGACTCACTTATGGAAAGATCTGCTGTTCTTGGTCCATCTATTGTGTCAAGATCAAAGTCCTTTCAACTGTTGTGTTCTTGGCTCTCCAACTTGCTTTTTTGCCAAAATGTGCCCATAGAAAGTTTACTGCAATTCTCTGCTTTATTACACTTAATTGTGGTCTGATCCCAACTTTGGTCAAGAGGTGAGTGATCTACTTCTGGGGTCCTTAGATCATCTTGGAGTAAGCTGCTTCGAAGATTATCTGAATAGGGCATGGTTGCTGGATATATAACACTTTACCCTTTGTTTTTTTTGTTTTGTTTTTTATGTTTGTTTTTCCTTCTTTTTTTCCACTCGTGAATTTCTTCTTTCTTTACTGTTTTTCTTTCAATCGTGGGATTGGTTAAAAGGCACATGTGGCTCACAGTCACCAAACCACTAGAAGAAGAAGAACAGGAGAGAGGGATCACATAAAAAACACTCGCTGGCAGAAAGAGCAATACAGCTGCACCCAGCCCAGGCATTCCAGCGATTCTCCCCTTAGAATCAGAGCATTAGAAGATTGCTGACACGACACAACAAAGGTGAGCTCTTCAAATGTAGAATGTTCTCCACTTTGATGAAGGCTGTGAGAGGAAAGGTCCCGACACTGCTCCAGTCTGACACATCTCAAGGGCCTGAAGCACGCAGTTCATGTGCCTGGGACGAGCGAAAGGTTGTAGCCTTTCTTACCTCATGTAGCATGATTAGCATGGCTAACAGCTGCCTGCCGCCTAATGGTCTAGAGATTTCAGATAACGTCTTGTTTGCCTCTTAGTTGTACAGATAGGGCGACAACAGAGGAAAGTCACTACACAAGTAATTTTTTAAAAAACAACAAGCAAACTTGTCATTTGACTCTTGATGGGTAGCTCAATTGTAAAAAAAAGCCAAGCGTCCGCGGATTTGACGACTTGGGTTAGGTTAAAAAAAACATGGCAGTCACTGCAGTCCCGGCAGACACTGACTGCATAGACTTCAAAACTCAGCTAACTCCTCTGCGCGGTCAGTCTGAGTCTTTATAGGTAGGCTGCTCATCTGCAACACACACACACAATGGAACTGAAGATAACACTGTGCCAACTGCAGGGAATGCAAAACTCAGCTAACATGTTTTAATGAACCCTAGGGTGGATTGGATAACATCTGACATTTGCCTGCAGGTTCCTCCAGAGCTTCAAACATACCAGGCATGCCCCAAAAAGGTGTGGTCCTGTCTGGGATTTTCTTCTGGTTCTGTTTCTCCTGCAAATAACTGAAGTATTAAGGATAGCTCAGCCAACGACACATGGCTGGTTGCAATCACGTCTGAAAAATTCCTTGAGTTGATGGCTCTCCTACCCCCTCCTGTCCTAAAGAGGGGGGGCGGATTCAGGATCCACCTTGATCTATCATTTCTACCTAACGTTAATTCATCCTTTCACAGGTCCCAGGAGGTAACACTCCCCAATTTCTTCTCAGTGCCAGCCACGGACAAGGAAATTCATTGACACAGGATGGACGTTTCAAGAGAACTTACCATCCATCTCTACAGGACACTCTCATTTAGACATTGAACAATCTGTGACATTTGGTCAGGGTCGAAGAGCACCAAACCTTTAGCAACCCCCCTGCAAAGGTGGCACTATTTGATAATCACCTTGGACTACCAATCGGCCCACACAATTCTGCAAAAATCATTCAAGCAAGATCAACAAGGGGTACCACCACATCATGAGCAGAACTTTTTAGGAGCATCCATGATGGGCCTTTGTCTTGCCGCAACCTCAGCTCACCTTTCAACCTTAATCAAGAATTGCCACTTGCTTGTTGCAGATGCTGCAGAGGCAGCCTGTGGAACATGGGCTCCCGGTTCTGTTTTGTGATTCCTTTGGTGAGTGTGATCGTCTGACATAGTTGCAGTTTTTCTCACACACAAGGGTTGGATTTTCCAATTGTCTAATATGTCTTACATCTATGTATTGTCATACATACATGGTCATTGCAAATCTGATTATGGTTCTTATGGTATTCCTGATTCACACTTCAAATGTACATTGTTTGATTTGGCCTTATGTCATATTGAATGTGATCAGGAGGCTGTGATGAGCCTGGTAATGGCCTGATTACTCACCAGTAATATATTTTACTGTGAGTCATCTCTTTCTCAACACAGTCCACATCCTGCCCTCCCACCTCTTTCTGTCCATGGTTTAAAGTATGCCCTGGGTCTTGTTATGACATAAGAATAGCTGAGGGTGTGGCCATCATAGTAAGGAACCAAATTGGGGGAGGCGGGACACACATTGCTTCAAAATAGGTTATGACTGCATGTTCTGCCTTCTCATGTTGTGTCCACGTCTCGTGTTGTAGTGACTCACACAGGGAGGAGAATACTGAGAGGAAATAATATGTTCAGTAAGTAATCAAGCCATTCTCTCACTGCCAAGGAACATTTAAATAGCATTAAATTAACAGCTGCAACCTCATGTGTGAAAGAATATCATTTGCGAGGGTACAATCCTGAGGTTTTAGGATTGCTTGCAATGTACAATGAAGGAGGCGTGTCTGCAGAACTGTGCTCTGTCAAACCTATGCTCTATCACTAAAGAAGTGTGCTAGTGGTGAGATGACTTCAGGATCAGTTAGTGCGTAACATAATCAGTGACATCCAGATAGTGGATACTCAGTTCTTCTTCGGTGCACAGTCCAAAGACACACCAGCAGCTGAAATGTTAATTGGCCACATTTCAGATACAAAAGTGAATAGTCACATAAAATGTAGACAGGCAAAAACAGTGTACCTTGCCATGTAATCTCTTCTGGAGGTTAATATCATACGATGCCGCTACGTACCTCTAACCCTATCAGTACAACCAGATAGTGCCTGGGAAAGTATGTTATTAATTAAGGTGGCCTGCTGATGCTTAAAGTCACTTTGCACGGATGAGGTTTTATTTAATTTCATAAAGCCCAATGTTACATTGAAATGTCTTTTAAAAGCTTTCTCAAAATTGGTGGAAATGTTCTTTTTGTCAAAAGAGAATTATGCGGTATTGAGTGAAATTATTTCATAGCCATCTCTCATTTTACTAATTTTAAAATTTAAAGAGGTAATTTCATAAAGCCCAAGAGCATAACATTAAGTTGTACATCTAGGGCATAGCCTGTTCACAAATTGATGTTATATTCTAGGGCATGTTCAATCTGGTTGAATGTGGGATGGGAGTACCTTAAATTAGCACATGGTTTTCCACCAGCATTTATTTGCATGCCGGTAAAAACACAATGGGCCTCATTACAACTTTGGCGGTAGCCGTGCAGTTAAAAAGTTGCATTTTTTTCGGCACCCGCGAATGGGCAAGAACTGGATCATGACGAGCTCGGCGGACCCCGTAATTGCCCATTTGCGGGTGCTGGATTCAAGGGCGTACCAATCCCTATTCTGCTCCATAGGGCTGAATGGAGATGGGGACGACGGATGCACCGGCACATTCAGAGTAGTGCCGGTGCATCCGAAGTGCTCTGCTCGTGGGTGCCGTTACACCTGCCAGGAAAAACCTGGCGGGAAAAAGGCACCGGCGAGCAGAGCACGTCGTATGGTGGTCCGGGAACTACGCTACCGGCATGCTTACCGGTACCGTAGTTCCCTGACCGCCCTGGTTGTAATGAGGCCCAATGGATTTCTATGGAATGCACCTGACTTTGCCAGCTGGTAAAAGCAGGCAAATGCCAAAGGAATCAATTGGAATGCTTTCTGCAAAATGAAGATGGAAGGCAGCATTTACATGTTTTTCCAAAACAGAGTGGAAAAGAGAGATATCAACTCTCTTTTACTCTTTGCATTTCTACTCCATTCTGAAAATAAACAACACTTCACTGAGGGGCACTTCTGCACACTTAAGTACAAATGGACATGACCCTCTCCAATGTATATAAACATCACTCCCAAATAATCCTTCCTATTGCTTATTGGCTTGCCATCTGAAAAGGACTTTTACTGAAAGCATTCCTCTCTTTCAAATGGATAACACGTTGCCCATGAATGGGCAATTACTGGGTCATTACGGCCTTGCCACACCCGGTATTTGCCCCATTCCTGGGCACCAGAATATATACTTCCCCACTCCCATAGTGTGAATGGGGAAGCCGTTATTAATGGTGCCGGTGCATCCGACATGCTCTGCTCGCGGGTGCAAGCTGAACTCGTAGTTTGCCAGTCCGGAAACTACGGTACTAGCATGCTTACCGGTACCACAGTTCCCGGACTGGCAACCTGCCCTGTAAAACCTTTGTACGGCCTCAAGTGAGACTTTCAAACCACAAATGCTGGAACGGCTAGTTTTCAAAGGTTATGCTGACCCATAAATGGAATAGTGGAAACCTCTGTACAGGAGATGAACCAGCAAGCAAAGGGAATCGCAGGGAGAGGACCTTTATTATCCAGGAGGTTGGACAGGGGTGGAGCTAACACAGCAACTTCCTGCATGCTTTGCTCTGCCCTGAAGTGAATCAACTGGGGACCCGAAGGCATATGGGAGTGTGTTCTGAATAGGGTGAGGATCCATTCCCTCAAAAACCTTGTGTGCACAAAAGGGACAGGCAGTGGAAGAACCCAAAGCTGTGCTGTCCTGTAGACCAGGACACATGCGTGCCCCGAGCGGAAACACTGCACGTGTACGAGGCTTTCATAACTCCTCTTCAGTTGGAAGTGCAGTAGCGTGATCCAGCGTATTAGTGTTCTCTGTATATTTGAATAATACTCTTTTAAGTCCAGAGGCACAAGCTCTGAGACGGCTGTTGCTCAGCAAGCCAGCAATAGATTTTAAGAAACGTGTGAATATTTTATCAGCCAATTAAAATCCAATTCTTCTCACATCTAAATGCCTTCTATGTATATGGGTCACACTATGCCTCTTCCAGCCTGCCTGCAGTAGTCCTTAAGACATGTCTTTCAAAGGTGTTCTCTGCCGATAGAGGCTCGTTGGGCAACCAGGGACGACATTTCACCAAAATGCCAGGTGTAGCGGAAGTGACATCACAATGCCACACCCCCAAGAGTGACATCACAGGAAGTGGTCATGTGAGCCCGCCCCGTGTGACATCACATGAAGTGATGTCATTTGGCCACACCCCCACGTGACATCACAGGAAGTGGCATCATAAAGCATTATCCCTCAGTACAGTAAGAAAAATATGGTTATGACATCACTGTATTGTGACATTTCATACAAGAATCGATCTGTTGCTACTGTAGGTATGGAGGTCATATGTCCAAACACCCCTGTGACATGCCTAGTGTTGAAATCCCATGTCTAACTTAGCATCACTTTTGCCAGGATATGTTAACATACAGCCTACACTTTCAAATGAGAGTGACATTTTTGGAAAAATAGATTACACAGCAGCAATAGATGCTTTTGTGGCAGCAACATCAAGCTTGAGCATATGTTTTTACCATAAACTTCATCACTCACTAATGTGCAATTTGTTGAGCGCACGATTGCGGCCAAGGACCCCACACCTGTAATCACAGTTTTCACAGCTCTCGAAATCTTGCACAACCTCATGGACCCACTCTTTAAGCAAACAAATACAGCACTCACCTCTAAGTGGAACAACAACCGTCACAATAGTGATATTTTGCAGTGGCCGAGGGCCACTTCAGTCCAATCTTACAACACAGTGGCATTTTTGTCCTTCAGACACAGCAGAGAGAGCGAGCAATGAGATGCCTCGAAGAAGCCTTCCCAGTGGAGCATAAACTTTAGCAGGAGGAGGCTTCAGGTGCGGGACCACCAGCCCACCTCCAAACACATGTTCTCAGTCACCGCAAACTCAACCCCCTCCTTAGCCAGGAGCTCAGCTGCCCTTTCCTATTGAGCAGTAAACAGACCTCCAGCTGCCACCTCCTCGAAGTACATGAGGGCACATTACAAATCCCAACTCCGTTTTTATCTCAAGCCTCTGCCACCTGCCGCAAGCAGCACTGATGCAGGTTGGCCATTATTATCACACTATAGGATCAGAGTAGGGGAGCATCATGTCGAGGTACTTAACATGGGGCCTTGTTTTTCCCAAGACCCTTGCCTCTGTGTTCGTACACACACACAGACCCACCCATTCAGAAGCGCACAAACACAATCCGATGAACATAAAATTCACACACGTACTGTGTCACATGTGCAGACACAAGTCTTAGGTCTGACGCATGTAGCCTGGAGGAGGTGTGTGGGTGATATCAACTCGCTCACAGCCAAGGCCAGGATGGTGATGACCAGAGGCAGTTTCTGCCTGCAGCATTAATTGACCACATCCCAGCAAGTTGTACCGGTCCAAACATGGTCTCACTGGCAGAGAGCTGTAGTTAGGCCAGCTCTTGGGTGACAGCCGGCCAAACATGTGCTCACTCCAGAGAACCATGTGTAGCCTGCAGGCCACAGGGACGCTGCCCACCAGCACAACAACCACGAGCCACCAGGGGACACCACCGCTCCCATATCGGCAACTATGTTCCTGGCACTCAGCTTCAGCTGCAGAGATAGCTCAGTGGGTTAATGGACCAATTACCTGGGTCTGGGTTCAAGCTCCAGGTCGTGTGGCCAATAAGATAGCTCACTGGGCAATGCGTCTGCTGCAGAGATCTGGGCATAAAGCCACAGGTTTCAGTTGCAACAGGGCAAACTGAGCTTTTCATCTGTGCAGGTGGATAAAAGGAGTGCCACTGATGTGATATAGTGACACCCGTCATTTACAGCCCAGGGGAATGGCAAGCATGCAGGAAATGGGCTAGATAAATCTATCGCCATTTATGAACAGAAGCCAGGGCGTGCGTTCAAGGCATAGATGGGAAGCAAGGGGAATATGCATGCACACATCTGAGACAAGACTCAGGGCAGAAGGGACCGTGCACACAGGAGACATGAAGGCACGGAAAGCACCCACCCACATCAGAAGCAATGTACAATGGCTGCTACATACAGGCAAGAGACATGGCGAAACCAAACCCACAGAAGAAAGAACGACAAAAACACAGGAAAGCAGAGAGTGCTCGGACTTCAATCTAGTAGCGACATGCAGCACTATCAGGGCAGCAGTAAAATATTGCACATTTCAAAGCGGAGACGTCAACCCGAAATCAGGGGCTTATGAATTTCAACAACCCTATGGAACTAACTCTTTAGAATAATAATGAAGAAAGGCGGTGTCTGTCCTGCCAGTATTCAAACCAGACTGAAGAATACAGACCTCTCTGCAGCAGGCACTTTAACCCACTGAGCTATCTGACCGAGAGAGCTGCCTGTTTGCTGCTGCAGATCAATACCCAATGGTTGTCATTGGGAGCTTAGCTTGTAGTTTCAGCTACGAGAGCAGTTGGGATACTAATGGGAAGTGAACTGTGCATAAAAAGTGTTTGGATAAACAGCCTAATCAAATCAATCGCCTGGTGTTCTGCAAGCTGCACGCTGTGAACACAGAGAATATGCGTCTATCCAATGGAGAAGAAAGCAACAAGAAGTAACTTTGGAATATCTAGCACACACGTGCAGCGCATTCTACACCATGCACAATGGTATTCATTTGGCCGATGATGAGTTACCTCATATCACTATTGTGACGGTTGTTGTGGCTCTTAGGAACAAGGTCACATAAGGTCATCCATTTCAATCATTTAACTGTGCACAATGCACGAAAGGTAGACCCACTGATGCGGAATGTCAAATTGCCCACATTGGAGAGCATGCGTCGTGATGGGCAAGTGTGCACAGAGGCTAGAGGCAATTCAGCTTGTATTGGCAGTCTAGCCCAGTCTCGTGAACATTTTCTCACCCCTCGCTCAGTGCTTTTGGAAATAACAAAAATAGAATTCATGCTTGTAGAAATAGAAGCTGGCCTAAAGTGCAATTTCAACATATTTACAAAGCTAATTTGTTGGGCTCACAGGGTTCAGCCCGTAAAACATGCACGGAAAGTTGGAAACATTAAGCAGTAAAGCTTCTTACCTGCCTAGACCTGCATCTTGTGACTGAAAGTGGAAATGAAGGAGACGGTACACTTTTTTTCTCCTTCACTTTACTCAGGTTCGGCCAATGATTAGGAACTTAGCAAGGCCCAGGTAGGCTATGCATTATTACTGACACTCAGACGGTCGCAGGAGCCAGAGGAGAGCAATTTAGTTAAAAAAAAGTACGAGCAAACAGCTCAGCTCACACATCCGGGCCAGCCACAGGCGGGCAGCCCCACCCCCACCATTTGTTTTCGTTCTACTTTGACACTCTGTGAGAGAGTGCGTGAGGCCAGGACTGCATCCTGGCTGGCGGCGCCGCGTCGCCGGCAGATCATGGGTCTGTGCAAGCGAATGGAATGGGCCCAATTCACAGAACATTTGCCAATGGTGTTTTGCCATTTGAAAATGCTTCTGTGAATTAGGCCCTGTGTCTGCCACTCTGCTACTCTGAGCCACGGCTTTGCTTATCATGCAGCATTCATCAAAGGAAAACTTTCTTTGATGAATGCTGCATGCAAAAACTGGCCCCAGGGGTGGCTCATAAAACTGGCCCATTCAGAATCCAAGGTCAATTTTGTTCGGCCACGGTAGGGCCAATCCAACCCTGGAGGAGGGCTCATTAGCTCCACAGAGTTAATTTATAAATAATGGTGGTTGAGGGTGGCCTTGCTGGGTGCTAACTATCTCTTGATTTCACACGTGTGTGGGGTCAGGGAGGGACTCTGCAATATTGTAGCAGTCTGGGCCTGGGCAAACCCTGCCTCCAGTCCCAGGCTCGTCGCTAACTGCAACAGAAGCCAGCCCTATGCCACCCTTGCGCTCGCATTGCAAAGTCATCTTGCAAAGTAGCTCCCCCGCAACCCACCATTCCAACAAGGTAACGGTTGTTCAGCTGAGTCTGACACTCGACCGGGCCGGAGATAGAGACACATAATGCATCTTCTCTCCAGCCCAGCCCGAGATGGGGCTCAGCCCTGAATGAATTCTCCTGATGGGGGCATGGGGCCAGGCCCCAGAGTCCCCACATACTCAGCACCCCTGAGTGACAGCCCCCAAAATCAGAAAGGTGCGAGGCTGGTGTCGGTGTGAGTTCTGCCTGGATGGCCACGACTCTGCAGGCCGCAGGCAGGTGCACTGACCATGAGCAGCACGCCACACGACAAGGAGACGAGGACCCACCCAGCAGAGCACACTACCCACTCCCGCGCTGTTCTGCTCTCACTCCTACCTTCTTTCAGAGCTAGAGGGATGAAAACCAGCAGTGATGCACACGAGTCACACGTGCTGTTGCTGTGTGCAAGGCGAGGTGAGGCAAAGTGGAGGAACCCACACGCGCCACCGTGCTTGCTGTGGTGGCCACGCCCCCTCAGAGGTCGCAAGACATTAGCAGAGGTCGCCAGCCAATCGGCAGAGGTCGCTCTTGCGACCTCTGGCGACCCCCAAATGACGTCCCTGTGGGCAACCAGCCATAATGGGACGACTGGACTTAATCTCCCAACTCATCTCTTTCAAGGTGCCAGTCAAAACATTTTGGCTGTGCCAATTTTAAATGAAGATACTAAGAGAACTTTATTTCGAACCAAATGTCAGACATTTAGAAACATCCTATTTCATTTAAGACAAATACATCAC
Organism: Ambystoma mexicanum; assembly: GCF_040938575.1. NCBI lineage: Eukaryota > Metazoa > Chordata > Amphibia > Caudata > Ambystomatidae > Ambystoma > Ambystoma mexicanum. The sequence goes on along the minus strand of NC_090933.1, from coordinate 550,371,329 downwards.
CATTCCACAAAATGAAGCAGTTTATTTGATCTTCGTGAGATTAAACCTACAACGTTTTCCAAATAAATTCCTCAGGGAATTAACAAGAATGCCCCTTACCAAAACATTCTATATCTTCAGGTGCCGGCTCTAGTCCCAAATAAAGGGCAAAAGTATGGACTCTTCGTTTGTACGTAGTGAGGGCAATGTCGCATGTAAAAGTATGACGAGGACACTGGTGCCATATTCTAAAGCCCCCGATCAGTCATACATGGTGGGGACCGTGGTGGCAATGGTTACCATCATGCTTCTCACCACGTTGAACAATCGGGATGATTTTAGTGGATTTTTCAGGCAGTTTTCAGATTGTAGTGCAAAGTGGATTTAGCATTTAGCATGTCCACTTGCTTTACAAATCTGCCTTTCAAATTCCATTACATTATCGCCTGCATGGGATTTTCATGATGGCTGTAATGCAATGTATTCTTATGCAATCAGCCTGAATTTACCACTTGGTAACAGCAGCTGGATTCGACAGTAATCCATTGTAAATGGAAAAAAAAAAAAAAAAACACTTTTAGGTCCTAGGCCAGTGGTCTGACATTATTCCGAATGCCCTTTAAACGTGTATAAAATTAGGAAAAGGTCATCCATTTATTTTTTTAGGAGGGCCTCCCTAAATCCCCCTCTGTCACCTATTTTTTACTATTAACAAACCGCACAACCCCTTATTTGCCTTTTCCCACGAGCCCAAACATGTAAGTATCTTTTTCGTCATTTCGTACACGTTTAAAATGCAGTGGTAGAAATGACAGGCGATGAAACGACGTTATACCTTCACATCCCGCGCTGTTATACCGTCTAGGTTGCCAATGGCCCTAAGCCCTCACAGGCTCGGGCTTGTGGCCCATTACCAGCCACGCCCAGCCCAGAATGAATAGGTTAATGTTATAAAATATGCCCTCCCACATCTAAAATACCCTTGTCTTTGCGCTGTGCCCATAACTTGGCATTTGGGCATGTAAAGTCTGTGAAGCTACAAGTGACAGGACAGCATTGGGCCTGGGTAAGCTTTTTTTTTACAGTGGCTTGCAAATGTTTTCTGTCCACTCATGAAATACGTTGACACCTGCAATTGCTGGTGGGTCATCTGGGGACTGTGCAATCCGTCCACAATCCCACCATGAGATTATGGAGGACACCTGGATTTTGTTTGGTTCATTTTCCTGTGTCAGGGAGAACCAGCCAGCTTTATGAAGTCCTTTTATATCTGCCCTGGGCCTGGTCCCCTTACCAATCGAGTAGGCGTACTGAGGAGAACACTAGAGGATGGAGTTGAGGATCGAGCTAGATCCAATATGCAAGGATGCGATTGACACTTGTGTGACAGGAGGACTTTTGCGTTTAACACAACAATAGCCACTTACGTGCCTACTGGATGTAAAAGTGATCTATGCATTGCTCCTAAGTGTTCTTCCTTTTATCCTCAGGGGTTTACAAAGTCTCCAGTAACTCTTGAAGGTCCTGTTGGGACATACCGTCCTCTGCAACACAAGGGTAGAGGGTGAGGAAGGTGGGTGGAATAGACAGAACGGCTAACGTTCAGGCTCTGACTGGCCTAGAGGGCAGTAGACCCAATGGCCCAACTAAAAACACTAAATGCAGGTGTGGGCCAGTTATTTGTGTCAAAGTTGGCCACTTTTTGGCCAATGTGGTTCGGTTTGATGAGTTACTTCACTAGGCGGCTAGTAGTTTTGACCAGTACTGCTGAATAAATATTCTTTAAAATGCACAATTTGCATCGAATTTTATCATAATACTCCCCCGTTGGTACCATTCAGGCAGTATCAAGAAAGGAATGAATAGCCTTTTGCTATTGTGGGCCACTTTTTCATTGGTGGCTGAGATATATGCATGGGCCAGTCCGACCCTGCTAACATTTCCTAATAGGTCAGGAGGTTTACCTGTCCCAGAAGTCTCTGAAGAATCTGCTGCTTTGGGGGCCAGGTGAAAAGTTTAATCTAGACCTAGTGACAATTCTAAATTAAACCTAATGGTATTAAGATGGGTATCTTAATACCACACAGAGTGCCCTGCTGGTTATCTCCAGTAACATGTTATGCAATTTTGACCGATTTTTCGTTTCCATTAACAAACATGTTTTTTAAGGTGATTTAGGGGTTTTAGCACATATATCAAAGTTTACTGATATTTATGTAAATATATTCACAATGTCAGTGACATCTTCTTCAAACCCACTGGGCTGAATTTGATGTTTTACTATCAACTACCCAGCGCTGCTCAAAATGCAAGGCCCACGTTATGAAAGATAATCAGGATTTACGGTTGTAGATGAGACGATGATGGATTATCACTTGCAACCTCTTTATAAAAGGAAATTCATTTAATGTCCATGCCATCCGTCAAGTAGATTGGCACTCTAATTTACTGCATTCAAAGATTTCATGTTAAGATAAAAAGCACCCCTTGACATTGAGCGGAACGATTTTTCTTGCCATGGTTTGCATTCTTTGGAGTTGTGGAACTTAAAATACAGAAACAGCCTCATTACGAGAATGGCAATAGTGGTAAAAACACATTGGGCCTCATTACAATCTTGGCGGAATGGGTTAACGGGTGCCGCTAATGGATGCAGACCCGTTAAACCCATTCCACAAGATTATGAGGTCCCCTTGCGGGTCCCGGTTAGGACGCCTGGTAAAACCAGGCCCCGTTACTGGGTCCCGCCAGGGGACCAGGGAGCTAACAACGGGCCGGTCGTAATCGGTTGTTAGCTTCCTGCACCCATTCCCATTGAGCCCTATGGGGGCTCAAATGGGAATCGGGAAGGACCGGGCCTGGGTTCCCTGAAGGAGGAATTACCGGGCCCTCCAAACTCGGAATGGCCCAGTAATTCCGCATTCAGGGAACCCGGACACTGTTTTGGAGGCAGCCATGCCGTCAATAGCGGCATGGCTACCGCCAAAGCCGTAATGAGGCCCATACGCATTTAAATTAATCGACTTTTGAAAATACCTCCTAAAACCGAGTTGGGGTGGCATGGGATAGTTACAGGATGTTGTAGGTGGAAGTGCGGTATGAGGTAAATATGAGACATTTTCCCGGCACAATACTTAGGACCACATCACGAGATGGGCGGTATCCCGACTGGGTTACCTCCCAACTATATTCGCATTACCGCCCACCCGTCCGAAGCTATTAGCACCCGATCAAGGGTTGGGTGGTAATGGGTATTGCCCATTAGCTCCATTGGACTCAATGGTGAATTTCCAATGCAATTACCGCCAGCGGTATTAGTGCACGGTAATTGCACCGAAAATCAGCATTTTTCCATCGCATTTACCTCTAGCTTAGAGCTGGGGGTAAATGCTGCCAACTTATGTTTGGGTGGACCCTTGAATGTGGCGGTAGAAGCATTACCGCTGCATTTAAGGGCCTCCGCCCAACTCGTGATGAGACCCTTTGTATTTAATCCATGACATAATTATCTCATGCCATCCCAACTCTTAATTATGTGGAAATTTCAAAAAATGAGTTATTTAAAATAGCATGTTTTCAGTGTTACCACCACACAAATGATGGGCCCTGTATCAATAGTACTCAGCTTACTATTTGAAATTTTAGCAGAAAAATACGGTTCCATGTGATAATGTCTCCTGGAAAAAGTCGCTGGGTAGGTTACTTTTTTTCCTGAGCCCTTAAATCCTTTCCCCACATATTGAAGGTGTATAATTTTATATTATAAACTCCAATCCTTGAATATTTGGGGAAAGTATTAGATTTTACTGAGGGTGAATTGTTTGCAAAATGTCACCCCCTGGGGGCCATTTCCCAAGAGACTTTATCATTGGACATCAAAAATCACTTCTATTTGTCGCTGCGTCCCTGCCTATCTTTCTTCATCCTGCCTGTAGACTGCAGCAAGCCACAGTTTTTCATGATGTTCTCTGACTGGGAGTGGGATCAGCATATGCAATGCAAGCTAATTATGGAGCTCTGAAAAACGTTTTTAAAGGCTATAAAAAAAAATCCAAATTTCAATGATGCCTTTGTATGAGCAAGCAAATAACACTATGGTAGGAGCACCTAAACATGCAATGTTGCATCTCACATCTGGTGACTATAGACACAATACAGTGCATTTTGTGGCCATGAAACACATTACTGGGGCATTTGGGGCTGCACATATGAAAGAAGTAGCTGAACATGTGAGGCTGCACATTTAGATGTGATGAAAAACATTTATATATGGCCTTAATTGGCATTTCTAAAAAATGTGCCACTGCGCAGGACACATAACTCTAGCAACTAGAGATGTGAGGTTGCACCACATGCTGTGACTTTGCATGCATTTGAGGTATTACTGGCAAAGATGGCATTCCTAAGACATGTCTGTGCGAAATCGCCTACTGTTGAGGGTGTGATTCCCTAGCTTGTGTATTTTTTATTAAATAATACAATGATCCAGGTAATTCCATCTCAGAAAGGGTGGCCTGCTAATCAGATCCCAATTTCAGAAAAGATCCTTGCAAAAAGCATTGTGCACACCTGTGCCCTGCTGCATTAATCTCCTGATCTGCAGCACCCACTCTTCATTGGCACAGATCAGGTTCAAATGTCTTATGGCATCTGTTTGACAGCTGCTGCGACAGTCACTACAAATAAAGGGTGTGTTTAAATCTGCACCTCGGATTCAAAATCATAACACATATGGTGAACTATCTGTCTTATTCTAAAATAATTGTGTTTCAAAGGAATTTTTAAGTGCCAATTATGGACGATTATGCTCTTTCAGGAGCAGGGAAGATGACCGATGGGGAAGATTAGGATGAGGGTTAGTGACGGCCAGTGCAGGTGTACCTTGAAAGGTGAGGAGGTGGTGTTTGACAGCAGATTGTATCCTGTTAATGAGGTGATGTATTTGATATGTAGAATTACAGGATAGAGGCCTAGAAGAATAAAGGGGTAGGTGCTCGAGGCAGCACAAGATTCATGGGCAACAGTGGGAGGCAAACAGGTGGGGGAGTCATGGATTCATTACATGAATACGAGAACTTTGATGGTGAATCAATGGGCATACCAACGGGCAATAAGGTAATGAGCAGAAGTTGAGGAGGAGCTCGGGAGTTTATAGAGAGTTTGATGTTCAAAGTTTAGACATTTCATAGAGGAAAAGAAATAGAGTGGAAGTCCCAGGAGGAGGCTTCAGCAGTAAACAGTATGTTGAGGACACAAGTAGCAATGAACGATTTGGCAGAGTGGTAGGAGAGGGAGAAGCAGCTCTTGCACATTGTCTTTTTTACAGTCTAGCAGATTTGGGTCCACTGTAAAGGAGGACCATCATGTTGCAGGCTTTGAGGGTAGGTGGAGGAAATGTATAGGGAAGAAATGGAAAAGGAAGAAACAATAAGGTGTTGGAGGTGTGGCGGTAGAAAATGTTTGTCTTTGGAAAATTGAACAAAAGACACAAAAATGTCAACAACCACAGGTCTCCCTTGCTACCCCTAAAATAAAACAAAAAATAAAATATATTTGTTTTAATGTAAGATCATGGGCTGTGGCCAGTGCCACGTGGCTCTTCTTTTGTAGTGGCTGGATTTCTTGTTCAGGCCTCTTAAACAAAACAGGGGGTTCCACAAGTGTAACACTTAGAGCAGTGAACCTACATAAGAAAGAATTGGAATAACAAATAAGTTGTCTTTCTGGAATTCCAAACAATAATTTCTAGACTCATTAAAGGTTTATTTGAGGCACACTTCAGGGGGTGAGTCACTGATTTAGTCTATTATTAAACACCTCAACTAAGCCTTTCATCTTTCTGAGGTCGATAAATGAGTACCTACACAGCTTGGGTGATATTGTATGTATATTTGTTCTATATAAAGCGCTTAAGTGCAAGTGCTATGTAATAACACATCATTATCTATTATCCTTGGACATCTGCTTGCATTCACAGTAATTTGGTAATATGGGCCTATACACACTGATATTAATGATACATGTAGTGATCCATTCTTGTATGAAGTGTGTATCATATTATAGTGATATTGTAACAATTTTTTTCATAGTGTACTTAGGAACAATGCTATGTGATGACACTTCGTGTTTTATCAAGGGGTGAAAGGTTGTGTTCCATCTCTTCCCGTGATGTCCCTTCGGGGTGGGGGTCACACCACTTTCTGTGATGTCATCAGAGGTCAAAGGTCGTGTGATGTCACTTCCACCACCCTATGCATTTTGGTGAAATGACGTCCCTTATTGCAAGTATACATTTCAGACCCAGAAGCATAATGATCTGATATGCACTTAATAAAAAATAAGCGCACTATCAATGTCAAATGAGATTAATGTGATCAAATGCAGATTCAGATATTTTATGTCTGTATGTGCTGCGAGTGTGTTGGCTGTGGCTTCAAAAGAGACTCTTTTCCCATTATGGATGTGAGAACAGACCAAAGTCTTTGCTCAATTGCCTTTGCAAGGGCAGACCTAAGCGGATCCAGCAATAAAATCATCCAACACAAGCGAAGTGCAGTGGAGTGCTGCAAGTGTGTTGGCTGTGGCTGCAAAGAGACTCTTTTCCCAATGTGGATGTGCAAATAGACCAAAGTCTTTCTTCAATTGCCTTTGTAAAGGTGGACCCAAGCGGATCCAGCAATATAGTCGCCAGCACAAGTGAAGTGCTGCGGAGTGCTGTGAGTGTGTGGCTGTGTTTGCCATGTTTGTCGGAGAGTTGGAGGGATCTCTGCAAAAGTAGTTCAGCACACACAATTCGCCCCACAATTTACTGCCAGCGCAGTATCAGAACTGTACCAGCCTTGAAACCTCAAAAACCCTTGTATCAGGTAAGTGATAACAATCACGGAACGTACTTTGCAAATGTTATGATTTACTGTTGAAACAAACACACGTGTGTGACTTTTAAAAACTTGAGCGGTAACACACCAAAAGGAACGAGAGAAGGTTAAAAGTGGATAATATCCCCATACTGGATAAATATCTCGATCATTCCCCCTCATAACATATATTATGTACAACTTGAGACCCGCCTCAATGAAAGACGATCTTAGAGCACCTAAATTTGATCCAACAGCGAGATAAAAAACATTCAATGTAGAATGTCTAAATTCTCCACACTTCCATGATATGATATGATATGATATGGCATTTATAACGCGCCTATACACAAGTGTTTGAAGGCGATACAGTGGTAGCTCCCCATTTGACTACTTCAACAGTCTTAGATGAATACTGTGATTCAGTCGACACAAGACCTCCATTGTTCGAAATTTCTCCGGTACCCAGACACCTGGTTAAAGAAGCCAGAGACCAGAACTTGGAATATACAATTTCAATGACAACTATTAAATGTACAATTTCCAAACTGGCAGGACGAAAACAAATATCGCAGAGCGTAGAATCATTAAGTAATTTATCAAGCATAATTGGAAAAACACACCCTTGTCCCGCCGTCGAAGAAATTGCATCCGACCACCACATGCGGGGGGACACATTTGACGAGATGCTCAAAGAAACACACATTGCCTCTCGTGAGAAACTAACCTATCAAAATGATGGTGGTCAAGTTCTCCCCATCCCAAAGACACTGCAAAATATTCAGTTCGCCCCATCCAGTGGGAGTACAAATATAAGAGAACACATCCATCACAGTTGCGCAACCTTTCCCCACAATGCCAAATCCTAACATATACACCACTCTGACAGCACTAACCTTTGTACTTGCTTGTTAATGTGTTCAAATCCTTGAAAAAAAGAAGTACATTTGTACTCAGGAATATTAATTAAACTATCCAAAGAAGTTGATAAGTGCGAGTCCTCTATGACAGGCTTACACACATCCTTATATACCCAAGTAAAAGACCCAATTCATTTGTTGCAATCAATCGGAAAAGAACACACAACTTCCTTAAATGATCTAAAAAAGGATCTTATGTCAAACAAGACAAACAATTTTATAGTCATGGCACTCCGCTCTCAGCATCAGCATTAGATGAGTTCATGAGAATGGCCCAAATGATTGACCAACAGGAGTTAGGCCAAATCCAGAAGTACAAACTTGATAACAACAGCTCAATTCAAGATCCTGTTCCAACAAGAGACAAAGGGACCAAAAATAAAGAGAAGCTAGAGGTGCTATAACAAAATCCCGATAAGGCTGATGAATAAATCATCATAAACCTGCAACGAAAGAAAACGAAGAAAAAAGGAAACAAGAACAATGTAAAGATTACAGGGAAAGACACAGATGACATAGCAAAACCTAGTGACAACCCGAAACTAAAGAAACTAAATAAATCAAGTAAGAAACATTTCTGCAGAGCCTTAAATAAGATCACAGAATCGGATACAATGCAAGAAAATAAAAATATAACAAATTCAATGGACTCAACTTCGAGTCAGGTAGGAAAAAAGAACAACACAAAAAGAAACAACCATATAGAGATATAGAAGCGAAATCAGCTGCCTCAGATCTAAAAATAGGGATCCACACTGGTTGCCAAACAGTGGAGCAGAAGATCGAATCCAAAACCTTGCAAAAACACTTCTATTAGCTCCCTGCTTCTGCACACAAAAAATCGATCAAGTGGAGAAGAGTCTGATGAAGTTGAAAACGCCAGACTAAACACCTCCCAAGCACCACTGGCCTCGGCCACTTCAACCATGGAAAAGATAGACCCAGTACAATCAATAAGTTCTACCACAGTGAAACTAACTCAATTATCTGCACCCAAGAAACCGTTTGCTGCTCCCAAACTATGGCTAAGACAAACACCTCAGAAATTGGGACATAAAGCACTCAACCGTAGTAACATCTTATTACACACGAAAAAACTACCTGACTTATACCTATTCTCAAGCAAAGACATTGAGTGCATTTCCTTCCCTCACGGAAAATGTACATACATAGTGGAACTAATCCTAAAGTTAAGTGAAGGAATGGATGCCCTATTAATGTGTGCTGAAGAATTGAGAAATCTGGTCACTGAAGTGTTTGCCAGTTTACCTACACTATTAGTAGAATACAAAAGCAGATGCGATGTCACAGCACAAAGTGCACACAAAACTAGTCTGAATCAGACAAGAACCACAGTTTCCACCATTACTACTGTGCGGCCAGTTCTCAAAATTTCCCCGTCCATTGAGAAGTTGAAGTTATGGGCACTACGTTTGGACATTTTGACAGAAGTCGTCCAAAGACTTAATGCCAATGAAGACTTGCTATAGGGATCTCGTATTATTTCAAGAAACATGGCTTATGCACAATGTACAAGTCGATGGATTCACAATGATAAGTGAACTGGCCACATGCCCATATCGAGGTAGGCCATCTTGAGGCGTGCTGACAACCATTCGAAAACAGAATTGAACAGGACATTATTTTTTTAAGTAATGACATTAAAGGAATTCATGTTGTAAGATGTGTCGTTAGATGAGTGTGAAACCTCAAGAGGCATGACATTAAATAACAATTATTCAAAACCGATCAATAAGGATATTTTGTCATTTATTGATGCCCTCTCTACTATTCTCAATGAAGGACACATCACCTTTGGCAATGATCTCATCATATTAGGAGGGGAAATTAATGAATACTGCTTTCCCTATGCCAGAGAAATATTGAAATCTAGTACTAAGAGATTTAATGGAGAATAGTCGGACACCCCTGTTCTCCGACTGGAATTTGATGATTCTAAATGGTAACATGTGCAACGACCTTGTCCATTCCTCTACATAGTCAAACGGAAAGGCACAGTCCATGATTGATTACATCACAGTGTCGACAGAACTCTTTCATTACTCTACACAGTTTAAAGTCGTATATATGAAATATAGCAACCATGAATCATTACACACTTCTCACTTGAAAGCTTTTCTTCCAATAATGTGTTTTCTCATAGCCTCCAAGTGTTCACCTAAGGGAACCGGGTAGTAAGCTTCCCAAAGCAAGGTAAAAAATGCAACTCCAAATTAAGCCGAATAGTGGAACACGGCAATGAAGCTGAAATAAACAACTTATGTGCCCCTGATAGCTATGTCGAATTCCTTTGGGATCTAGATTGTCCACACACAAAAAAGACCCTTTAATCCAAGTGCTAATCACAACTCAAAGGAAATATATGAGCACTTAAAAAAGAAGGCATAGATAATGAAACATCGATAGACAAAAAGAAAGAACTAAGCATTAAGTATCGATACTGGTCTAGAACCCATAGAATAACACGTAACATCTGTGATGGCCAAGTAATGCTCAAAGCCCTATAGCTGACACAATCTAGACATTTATGGCTTATAATCAATGGCCAAACTTTATCACAAGGAATGCAACAATCATCCACAATATCAGGCAAAGCGTGGTTAGAGTATTTCAGCGAGACATTAACCCTGAACATATCTGTTGGCAAAGAAAAAACGAATTGGACCTTTACCTTCTCCCTAGATGACAGAGAGTGCCTCCTTACTAAATCATCGAGATCTCGGGCCGCCGGCCCCAATGGTTTAACAAACATAATTTTAAAATCTGGCATAACAACCTGGTAAAGAATAGTATGTGGTCTCTTTGAACACATTATCAGGAGTAAATCACTGCCTGAATCTTGGAGATAAGCCATTTTCATTCCTATTTATAAAAAGAGAGACAGAATGGACCCCATTAACTACAGTCCCACAGGCCTTCTTGATTGTGACAGCAAGATTTTCGCAGGCCTAGTACTCAAAGATCTAGAGAAATGGGACAAGCTGAAAAGAATCCTTGCTAGACAACAAACATGTTTCAGAAAGGGACTTTTCTACAACACTTAACGGCCTAATTCTTTATACAGTAAAAGACCTTATAGCATGAAATAAATTAAAACCTACATACATTGTTTTGATTGATCTCACAAAGGCCTACTACTTAGTAAACAGGGCCAAACTGTGTATCAAACTCCGAACGTGGGGAATTCCGGAGGGCTTGCTTGCAATCAAAATAGCCCTCCATCAACATACCATCTCTCAAGTCAGACTAAATCTAAAAGGAGATCTCTCTCCTGATATATTGACTGTCAATGGGGTAAGAGAAGGCTGTATTTTAGCTGCATTCCTTTTTAACCTCTATCTAGCAGACTAGCAGACGATGATGACATAGCCTTGATTCATCACACTGCTGTTGGATTACTACATCTAATGAAGGCGATGCAACAGTATGCCAGTGCAAATGAGCTAACAATCAACCCTTCAAAATATAACATAGTGATTTTTGGCAAAAAAACAGATAGAAAAAAAGCTCCTATCTGGTCCATGAATAACCATATTCTACTGGTTGTAAAAAATATCAAATATATAGGCTTTACTCTACGAACAACGCAATCACTAAAAGATCTGACTGATGAATTAGCGTCAAAAACCACACAATACATAAGCCAGCTAAAACAAATATTGAAATCATTGTGTAGATTTTCACTGTTATCTCTGTTAAAGTTCTATAAAGGAAAAGTGATAACGGAAATACTGTATGGGATGGAAATGAATCCCAGTGCCCGTGGATTTAACTCTGCATTTTTAGAAGGCCGAATATAGAGAAAAGAAATGTATCACTTCCAATGTCTTTCCCTATAGTACATCTCAGATACGAACTAGGCCTGCACTCACTCCAATCACAGTTCAATTGGAAACAATTACTTATTTACAGATCTATTTTAGATCCTTGCAAACACTCCCTGTATGAGAACATACAAGATCATACAATCTCTGATAACAGCACATTTTTGACTAAACTTCAAAGGGACGCTGACCAAATTCTTCAGAACTGTGAAGTAACAAGTGAGATCTTGACTACAAATCCAGATAAAGTAAAGCGAGTTTTATTGAGAAATGATTGGATTACAGCTAGAGCGTCATTTAGTAATCTTAAAAGTGCTAATAAACTGAGCGTATGTGAGAAACCAAGCAAGTATGTCCTGCTGTTAAGGGCAATTCTCCAGAATGGCTAATTTCCCTTACCTACTGAGTCCCTCAGCAGATTTGCTGGATTTCTATGAATTCGTTTTTTCACCTGGTAAGAGTGTGAGCCTTTCTCCCACTCTTACATGTGTTTTGCTGTGTGTGGTTAACATTTTCTTGTGTTCATAGACTGTGGAGCCTCACCTACTCCACAGGCATCATCTTTTTACTGTGTGTTACACAGCACCTTCAGTGCAGTGACACAGGGTTGTCTTTTAGACTTCCCAACTCAGACTCCATTTTCTGGGACTGACTACTGTCTCCCAGAACATGTAAAGTTGCCATTAACTTTAATAGTCTTTTAAAACCACAGACCCAGTACAAACTATCTGACATAGAGTTCTGGAAAGGGTTATACTTATCCCTTTTTGTCTGTTTCTCTTGGAGCATTGTTTTGCTCCCTTTTCATCAAGACTTGGCTGGTGGCAGTGGTAACTACCCTATTTTTTCAACCGCGTTCATTTTAAATAACCCTAGTAGTGTTTTAGGCTATCTTGGTAGCCTCGAACTTAAACCCGCTAGACCATATACGTTTTTATACGGTTCCGGCTGGGTTTATTCGCCATTTCTTTTTGAAAATGTCTTTCTCGTGTTTTACTCTGCGCGCCAAACCAGGTTTGATTCCTTTGTTCACTGTCTTTTTGCAGGCTTCTACACAGAATACCTCCTTAGGCGCCTGAAAGTCTGGGTAGGCAGGATGTGAGGGAGGGGTTTTAGGATCCCTGCTATGGGTACCCTTGGTAACCCAAGTTGCACTCCTGTTTGATCGGCCAGGTGACTGTCCCGCCAGGACAGCCACCCTGCTGTGTGATTGACAGTCAGGCTGTGTGAATGGGGGAAAACTGCAGAAAAAGCAGGTCTCTGGGATTGGAAAGGCAGAGTCACCACTGGAATGAAAGAACCGATGAGGAGCTGATGGAAGAGGACCCTGCCAACAAAAGAAATGCCTGGTGAAGCCCTGCTGCAGGTCCGAATCTTCAAGCTCCAATGACAGAGGAGATCTACCAGGAATCTTCTTCCCCTGAGCTGGTGGGATCAACCAGTTCACCCAAACTGCAAGTCAGGACTCCCTCCTCTGGTCAAATTTGCTTTACAGAGCTACAGTGAACCGGATAGCCAGGAAGGTTGGACCCTGCTTGGGTTTTAAGGAGCGCACCTTTTATTTGTTGCTTTGCTCTGCTGCTGGTTTCTTCCCTGGGCAGTGCAGGACCCTCCAGTCTTCCTATTTCATGTCAGTCCGACAGTCGCTTCAGGAACCGTGAGCCTTCAGGAACTGCCAGGAACGTCCGCCTCAGCTACAGCGTCTTCATTTAAAGGTACTCTGCAAATCCGGTTGTTTGTTTCATCCAGCCGCGTTGAAGGGCTGTGAAACCTTTCGCCAATCCGAGGGCTTGTCCTTCTCTACTTGTTGAACTAACTTTTCTGCTGACCAACTTCGTCCTGAACTCTTGGCAAAGACTTAACCACAGACTACCCTGAACCGTGTGATCTTGAGCAAAAGACTTTTGTCCAATTGACTTTGGCCCTAAGCCTTTTTGGTTTGATTCCATCACTGTAGTTCCTCTTTCTAGAATGCCCTGCTTACTTGCCTGTTGGTGCTGCTCAATTTTAGTCTAACTTTGTTTTTCCCTCCCTCTTTAAATTGCTGGAGTGCCATTTTGCTCACACTTCGTTTTGAGTTTAACTTGTCTAGAATCTATTGGGAGTGGTGTGGTGTATTAAGAGTGTGATTTTTCAACTGCTTTACTTAAGTGAATTGTTTTAGAACTGATGTGTAAATAAATGTATATTCTTTTACTCAGAAACCTTGAGTCAGTGTTTGTTTGAATCATAGTAATGGCTGTCCTTTGTGTAACTATTGATACTGCTCTCTTGCTCTTGGGATAAGTCTGGCTGCTCAGCCATCGCTACCACTTTACTGTGTAGTACAGGCTTGTACCAAAGGTGAATTTGTACTGTCACTTGTATTCTTATCTGTGTGTGGTGTTCCCAAAGGGTACTGCATCATATAATTCGGCCTAACACTGGTGTACAGCGGTGAGGATCAAGTATAGTGATTACACTTAGAGTGCTGCTATTACCTTGGATCAACTAACCACAAGGCTAAACACCACTAAACAGCAATATTAATCATGTCTGATATGGAAAGCTACAGTCAGGAGACCCTCCTTAGTTACTCTGTGGATTATTTAAAAAATCTGTGTAGAGAAAGTTATCTCTCTGTTAAAGGCAAAAAGTCTGAATTGATTTAAAGGTTGTTAGAGAAACAAAGTCTGGAGGGTGGGCCTGAAATAACTAACCCCTCCGCAAATGTGGAAAATGATGAGGATGATAATGTGTCTATTATTGATGAGTCAAGTGAAACAAGTGTGTCCCAAAATGTAGGCCTCACTACTCCTTTACCTGCTCAGCCACCTCGACCTTTGTCCACTGGGACCCCATCAGGTCCTACACTCAGTCCGGAATTCATTGCTCTAGAAAAGATGAGGCTTGAATTGGAATTTAAACGTTTAAATGCTCAAACTGAACAAAAGCATCAAGAACTTAAGCTCAGAGAAATGGAGTTGAATCATGAACTAGAAATGAAAAGGTTATCTCTTGAAAATGCTTCTCTCCCAGAGTCTTCTAGGCATTCCAGTCCTAAGAGACCCCATATGCCTAAAGAAATTGTGGGTATATATGAGGTTAAGCTTGATATTTTGGATTGGTTGGCAATGTTTGAATATAACCATGGGATTCAAGGTCTTACAGGGAATCAGTGCTTGCCTGGCTCTTCTCTAGGCTACCCACTGTTGCATCTGATGTTGTGATAGAGTTGGGGGAGGTGGATAGGATGGATTATGAGTGTGTGAAGCTAGCTTTAATTGCTAGATTTGGGAAGACCCCTTCCCAGTACCCTAAGAGGTTTAAGACCCTCAGAAAGCATGATGGTACCCCTTGGGCTACCTGGGTGTGTGACTGTTTGAAAAACTTAGATGGTTTGATTAAGGGCTACAAAGTAAACACTTATGAAGGTATGAGGAATCTTGTTATGTTGGAGTCAATTTATGATGCCTGCTCTCCTGAGCTCAGACAGCACTTGGCTGATTCTAAGGAGATAGATCCAAAGAAGTTAGCTAAGGCTGCCATCTTGTGGGTTGCCAACAGGGCCACTCACAAGGATTCTGAGGCAACTCAGAAGAAGGATGGGGGAAAGCAGCCAAAGAAAGATAACACTGAGAATTCTAATACCTCCAATTAAAAAGAGGGCCACAAACAGCAACATAAGGGTAAACCACAGGGAAACCACGATCGGGCTAGTGCACCATCTGGACCCAAACCAGATGGAGGTCAGAACAAAACCCCATTCATCAAAACATTTGGGAAATGTTATGTTTGTGGGTCAACTGACCATGTGAAAGGGGATCCCAGATGTAAGGGTAAACCTTCAGGGGTCCACAATGTCTCCTCAGCCTTCTCCCCAGAGGAAGAAGTACCTATGGCAAGTGGAAACTTTCACCTACTGGCTGATGAACCCATGAGAGTCTCAGCTAGTGTTTCTTTAGTGTCCCTGGGCTTGTGGAAACAACAGAAATTAGATGTTCATTATTCCATCCCAGATAATACTAATGAGTGTTATAAAGATAGTGTTTTTGTAAATGAACAGGAGACCCCTGCCATCTGAGACACTGGAGCCAGCATAACTGTGGTGGATGAATCATTTTTCAAGGTGGAGGATGTTGCTAAGGCACCCAGACGCCTCACCAAGTTAGCTGGAGGTCCTGTGCAAATGCTTCCCGAGTTACCAGCTCTCATCCAGTGTAATGATATGACTGTCAAACTGCCTGTTAGTGTGCAGAGTGAAGTGCCTGGGAGTGTTCTGCTAGGTAATGACCTGAAAACTCTTGGAGTTGTGTCAAGTACCACCAGACCTCCCAGTAAGAGGAGAAAGGAGCTCACTAGGCCTGCAAGGCAGAGGACCTTGAAAGACTCTCCAGAGGAGTTGATAGAGGAAACTATCACTCCCACTCCACAGGAGTTGCTCACTGCTATTTCTGGAAAGAAAGAGGCAAAGGGGAAACCCAAGACCTCAAGGAAAAAGTCATACAGCCCCCCTGTGCTACCAACAAGGACATCCCCAAGATTGTCCAAGATCACACCTGTGATCCCTCCACCTGCTGAGGCAGAGTGTGAGGTACAACCTTGTGTGGTTGAGCCAGTTTCTGAAGAGTCAGATCTGGAAGAAGACACTGTTTTGGTTGGAGATCTTGACCCTGTTGACCATCCTGAGCTGCAGTCTTTACTGGCAGAAGGTAGACCCAACAGGGCAGACTTCTGCAGAGGACAAAGATAGTGCCATACTCTCGAGGGTCTTTGACAACAGGCTGCTAACCAACTTGATGGGCAAGAAGTTGGAAAGCATAGGTTACGCTGGGAAGATGGCCTCTTCTACAATGAACCAACAATGAACCAACCGAGTCTATCCCTGGGGACTTCAAAAGAATTGTAGTGCCCATTGCCAACAGACTCCAGTTCCTACAGTTGGCCCATGAGATACCTTTGGTTGGTCAGTTGAGCTTCAAAAAGACCAAGGAAAGGCTTTCCTTATACTTCTACTGGACTAAGATGGGTTCAGAAGTTGACAAATTCTGTAGGAGCTGTCACACTTGCCAAACCTCTGGCAAGAGTGGAGCCAAGAATGTGGCACCCCTGGACCCTCCCACATCTTCAGGGAACAGGTTTATCCTGGTTGTAGTAGACCATGCTACAAGATACCCGGAAGCCATACCTATTAGAACTGTTACGGCTCAGGCTGAGGCTAATGCTCTACTTGGTATTTTTACCAGAGTAGGGTTTCCTAAGGAAGTGATGTCAGACAGGAAATCCAATTTTATGTCCCACCACATGCAAGCCATGTGGAAAAACTGTGGTGTCACGTACAAGTTCTCTACAGCCTACCATCCACAAACAAATGGACTTGTAGAGAGGTTTAGTCATACTATGAAGTGCATGATAGGTGCTTTAGAGGAACCCCTTCTACTGCCATGCCTTCTCTTTGCTTATAGAGAAGTCCCTCAGGAGGGAGTTGGTTACAGTCGCTTTGAACTTCTCTATTGCCATCCAGTCAGAGGTCCATTGGCCCTGATCAAGGAAGGGTTAGAGAGTGCTCCTTCCCCCAAACCAGTCAGAGTGACTGACTATGTGATGGGTCTCCGGAGGAGAATGTCACACATGATGGCAGAAACTAGTGATAACTTAAAAGCAGGTCAGGCTCTGGTCAAACATTGGCCTTACTAGAAGGCCAGCATGTTGAGTTTACTCAAGACCAGCTTGTATTGGTTATGGTGCCAACAAGGCAGAGGGCCTTGCAGGACAAATGGATAGGACCCTTCAAGGTTGTGGGCAAACCTGGAGAGGTGAACTATTTGGTGGACTTAGGCAGACCTAAGGAGGCTCCCAGAGTCTTTCACACCAACAGTTTGAAGGCATATGTCTCGAGACCCGAAGTAGGCGCCTTGCTTCTAGCTTCAGTTCAAGAGGAGGAGGAGAGTGAGCCTCTACCTGACCTCCTCAGTGGCCAACCATTGGATGAGAAAATAGAAGGAGTCAATCTCTCTTCTCAATTGACTTCTGAACAACAGGAGGAGTGCAAAGTTCTGTTAAATCAGTTTGCCTCCCTGTTTTCTCTGTCACCAGGCTTAACCACTTGGGGCCAGCATGATATACTCACTGTTGACTGTCTACCTGTGAAAGGCAGAGGTTACAGAATGTCAGAACATGTGAGATCCCACATCAAAGGAGAGGTCAACAAGATCCTTGATCTCAAGACGAGGGTTATAGAGATCTCGAGGTTATAGAGAGATCTCTACTGGATCTCTACTGGTCCATGGTTTAGTCCAGTTGTTCTAGTACCAAAGGCAGGATCCAAGGAGTTGAGATTCTGCGTGGACTATAGAGCTCTAAATGTAGTCACTAAGACTGATGTCCATCCTTTGCCAAGGACAGATGAGCTGGTGGTCAGACTTGGTTCAGCCAAGTACCTCAGTACATTTGATCTTACGTCAGGCTATTGGCAAATAGCCCTGACAGACCATGCCGAGGATAAAAATGCATTCTCAACCCCATCAGGCCTCTACCAGTTCAGGTTATGCATTTTGGATTAAAGAATGCACCTGCTACATTCCAGAGGATGGTCAATCAAGTTCTGAATGTGATGAGGATGTCTGCATGGCATTCTTGGATGACATTGCATTGTTCAACCCTACATGGAAAGAACATATTGCTCACTTAGGGTATGTTTTGCAGGCTCTTGAGCAGGCCCATCTGAACATAAAGGCAAGCAACTGTCAAATTGGTCAGAGCAAAGTGGTCTACCTTGGTCATGAGGTGGGAGGAGGTGTAATAAGGCCCTTGCCTAGCAAAGTACAAGCGGTACAAAACTGGGCCACCCCTACTACTCAAACCCAGGTGAAAGCTTTCCTAGGTCTCACTGGATACTACAGGAAGTTCATAGAGAACTATGGGACCATAGCTTCTTCCTTGAATGTGATCTCCTCTCCAAAATTCCCAAAAAAGTTTAGATGGACTGAGGAGTGCACTCAAGCCTTTGAAAACCTGAAGAAAGCCCTTTGTGAAGCTCCAGTCCTAAGAGCTCCTGACTATCACCAACCTTTCATTGTGCAGACAGATGCATCCAAAACAGGTGTAGGTGCAGTCCTTAGTCAACTGGATGAGAAAGATAGGGAGCACCCCATGTGCTTCATCAGTAGGAAACTGAATGAACCAGAAACAAGGTGGGCAACCATAGAGCGTGAATGTTAAATCCTCCTGTCCCTTAGTCGGGGGGATGGGGGGGCGAGTGTTAGGGAGAATTCTCCAAAATGGCTAATTTCCCTAACCTACTGAGTCCCTAAGCAGCTTTGCTGGATTTCTAGGATTTTTTTTTCACCTGGTAAGAGTGTGAGCCTTTTTTCCCACTCTTACATGTGTTTTCCTGTGTGTGGTTAACATTTTCTTGTGTTCATAGACTGTGGAGCCTCACCTACTCCATAGGCATCATCTTTTTACTCTGTGTTACACAGCATCTTCGGTGCAGTGACACGGGGTTGTCTTTTAGACTTCCCAACTCAGACTCAATTTTACTGGGACTGACTACTGTCTCCCAGAACAGAACATGTAAAGTTGCCATTAACTTTAATAGTCTTTTAAAATCACAGACCCAGTACAAAATATCTTAAATGGAGTTCTGGAAAGGGTTAATATCCCTTTTTGTCTGTTTCTCTTGGGGCATTGTTTTGCTCCCTTTTCATCAAGACTTGGCTGGTGGCAGTGATAACTACCCTATTTTTTCTACCACGGTTATCTTAAATAACCCTAGTAGTGTTTTAGGCTATCTTGGTAGCCTCGAACTTAAACCTGCTAGACCACATACGTTTTTATACGTTTCCGGCCGGGTTTATTCGCCATTTCTTTTTTAAAATGTCTTTCTCGTGTTTTACTCCGTGCGCCAAACCAGGTTTGGTTCCTTTGTTCACCGTCTTTTTGCAGGCTTCTACGCAGAAGCCCTCCTTAGGCGACTGAAAGTCTGGGTAGGCAGGATTTGAGGGAGGATTTTAGGACCCCTCCCATGGGTTCCCTTGGTTACCCAAGTTGCACTCCTGTTTGATTGGCTAGGTGACTGTCCCGCCAGGACAGCCACCCTTCTGTGTGATTGACAGCCAGGCTGTGTGAATGAGGGAAAACTGCATAAAAAGCATGTCTCTGGGATTGGAAAGGCAGAGTCGCCACTGGAACGAAAGAACCGACGAGGAGCTTATGGAAGAGGACCCCTACAACGACTGAACCGCCCGGTGAAGCCCTGCTGCAGGTGTGAATCTTCAAGCTCCAATGACAGAGGAGATCTAACAGGAATCTTCTTCCCCTGAGCTGGTGGGACCAACCAGTTCGCCCAAACTGCAAGCCAGGACTCACCCCTCTGGTCAAATTTGCTGTACAGAGCTACAGTGAACCGGATAGCCAGGAAGGTCGGACCCTGCTTGGGTTTTAAGGAGCACACCTTTTATTTGTTGCTTTCCTCTGCTGCTGGTTTCTTCCCTGGGCAGTGCAGCACCCTCCAGTCTTCCTACTTCATGTCAGTCCGACAGTCGCTTCAGGATCCGTGAGCCTGCAGGAACTGCCAGGAACATCCGCCTCAGCTACAGCTTCTTCTTCATTTAAAGATACTGTGCAGATCCGGTTGTTCGTTTCATCCAGCCATGGTGAAGGGGGTGTGAAACATTTCGCCAATCCGAGGGCTTGTCCTTCTCTACTCTTTAAACAAACTTTTCTGCTGACCAACTTCGTCCAGAACTCTTGGCAAAGAGTTAACCGTGAACTACCCTGAACGGTGTGATCTTGAGCAAAAGACTTTTGCCCTATTGACTTTGACCCTAATCCTTTTTTCGTTTGATTCCATCACTGCAGTTCCTCTTTCTAGATTACCCTGCTTACTTGCCTGTTGGTGCTGCTCAATTTTAGTCTAACTTTGTTTCCCCTCCCTCTTTAAATTGCTGTAGTGCCATTTTGCTCTCACTTCGTTTTGAGTTTAACTTGTCCAGAATCTATTGGGAGTGGTGTGGTGTATTAAGAGATTGCTTTTTCAACTGCTTTACTTTAGTGAAATGTTTTACAACTGATGTGTAAATAAATAAATATTATTTTACTCGGAAACCTTGAGTCAGTGTTTGTTTGAATCATAGTAATTGCTGTCCTTTGTGTAACTATTGATACTACTCACTTGCTCTTGAGATAAGTCTGGCTGCTCAGCCATCGCGACCACATTACTGTGTAGTAAAGGCTTGTACCAAAGGTGAATTTGTACTGTCACTTGTAGTCTTAATTGTTTGTGGTGTTCCCAAAGGGTACTGCATATAATTCAGCCTAAAAACTGCCATACTTAAGAAGATTTCCAAACCCCAAATGGCGAGCCAAACTTTTACAGTTTTGTTTAAATCTTGTGAAAACAAATGAAACCGTGAGAATATGGCAACATTTAGAAAACAAAGAAGGGGAATGTGATTTAGGTGTTGAAGTGTATACCCAAGATATAAGACACCTCTTAATAACCTGCACAGCTACATTCCCAATAAGAGAGAAATATTTTGCTAGATTTGTTCACCACACTGAGTGGTTAAACACTCAGGAATTTTGGCACAGGTGGTCGTCCAGTAAGGAAATCTTCTTATCAATAGAGCTTCTGAAATAGTTAAATGAAATTCATTTAATGAAAATATCCTTGTAATGAAAAAATGAAATGAAAAGTCACTTTCTTCCTGTTAGTGCTAACAGAGCAATTTGTAAAAACCCGATTTCACCCTTTTCTAGATATCTTCTTCCCTTTCTTTGTATTCCTTCTTCCTTTTAATTTCAAAAGATCTGTGTAAAAAGTCTATGTATGACTAAATGCACAATAAATAAATAAAACAAATAAAAATGAAAATAAATATTTCCCGACTTTGCAAGCTTTTCTGTCAACGCCCAGACATGATTCTTATCCTACTTGCCCATGAAAAGGTGCAATTAATGGTGATCTACAATAAGACAAAGTACCAAACCTTAAAATTCAGGTTTGTCTTGGCCTCTACATGTCACTATTGTAAGTTGTGATTTCCTCCTGTAGAGGTGTGTCCGACATGTTGACTTTTCTTTTTCGTGCATGATGTGGACAGCAGGTCGGCGTGAAACACTTTTTTGTAATAAATAAAAAACTATCACCCTCATATGGTCAGTATTTGTTTTCCTTTTCGTTACAAACTGCACTGGCCACATATTTTTGCATATGAGCTATATGTATTCAATTCATCCACTGAACATAAACGTCCTTTAAATGTATTCACTGGAAACTGTAACTGTAAACAGATGTCCTTATGCAATCAAAAATATGTTAAAAAGTGTTAATGACAGAAATTCGGAATTAAGTGCGTGCAAACTTTCATCAGAACGAGTGCACAGTGCTCTCACTTCACTTTTGTAGTAACTGGAGGTTGCGTGCATTCATGACCCTCAAACCTACACCTCGGTTGTACATCCAAATATAATGAAATGGAATGAAGAATGTTTTCCCCTTGGAAAAGTGGACAATCGACTTGATACAACGTTGTGACACTAGAGTACATATTCATTGAAGACAAGGTAGTGTAATATGCCTTTACTGGGATTAAAACACATTGCTGGAAGGTACATATTTATGACATTTGGTGAATTTCTTTCTAGTTACATGCTTCAAGTGTATATTTTTTGGAAGAACATGTATGGTTAGAAGACAAGGTAGGTAAACATATTTTCAGTGAATTAAAAAAAATCATGATTCGTGTTTTATTAGTTATATAGATTGGTTCTGTATCAGAACCAGGTGCAGTGAGGCTGAGTGTTTTGGTGAGCGTGATGAGAGCTGCAAGCATTCTACCAGCAGTCTTTCCTTTGTGGCTATGATATTCACCAGGAGGCGGGCTCATAAGCCCTACAGACGGCAGAGGCTTGGCGGAGTGAGGCAGAGTTTTTTGGTGTTTGGGTGGCTGGGTGATACCCCCAACCTGAACTTGTCCACAGCAACTGCTGTTGACCCTAGTAGTGAGCGGTGGACCAACTTGGAATTGCAGGCGGAATAGTGCCACTTGGAGACGTGAGGCGGAGGCTTTGCAGATGCTGTTTGTGGAGCCGTGGGACCTTGTAAATGACTTTTTGTTGCTTCCACTGTTTATGTGGGCAGTCTCAAGTTCAATGCCTTTCTGCATGTCTGGAGGATGGTGGACCTGTGTATATTTGACAATAGATTACCACACATGTTACACGTGGATTGAATCCGCAGCCTGTGACCTTTGGCAATTATAACTAACAATGAAGTTGAAACGCTCGGGCCGAGTGGGCCTGCACAGAGAAGCTTCTAGGAAGGGGAAACACTTACGAAGTCCAATTAACACCCGTAAGACTCAGAAGGATGCCCCTAAAACAAAAAAAAGGGAAGAAAGACTGTAGCCACAATAGTCGAGTCCCGCCCATAATACAATTTAGCATCTCAGGCTTTTTCACAGGACTCCAGAGTGTGCCCGCATTGCTGGGGCGCAATTGGGACGTGGACCCTGTTCTTCCTTCCAGACAGAGTGGACTAAGGGAAGCCATGACTATGAACTCCTCCCCCCATTCTAGCATGATAGGAAATAACTCTGTAATCTTGTCTAGCTCCACATATTCACTGGACAATAATGGCCCCCGTCTTGAACCTGTGTAGAACCATGCATCGAAATTCACTGGGGACAGTTACACAAGTGTGACAACTTGACAGGCACTCTTTCAAATAGCCATATCTTAGAGGCCTTGGCAGCAGATTTAGATTTGGTGCTAAAACCGACATTGAGTCCACAAGAAGGACAATATGGTGTGCTGATGACCTTGCACACTTGGGCGGGTTCCTTATCCACTACCTTAAGGACATTTTGGCAAAATGTGATGCTTTGTTTGCTCTTTGTACCAACTTAGCCAAGGAACAGTGTGCATTGAAATTGACTATGGCCAGGGTGTGGAATCAACAGTGGCATCCCTCCCCATTTTAAAGTGATACAACCATATCTCTGATGGTTGTGAGCGTGAGGAGACGGCTACCACTTCACAAGAGGCCTTGGCTGCACCTGCCTCCCGGGCGGTCTGGAGTACGGCAGGGGTGTTGGAAGACCCTGGCACTATGATCCTTGTTTCCGCTGATGATTCTGTAGTCTCTTGAAGGTCTCAGGACTCAGTGACTATCGCAGCTGAGAATGAGGAGGATGCACTATATGCATTGTGTGCGGAGATCTCCATGATGGAAAAATCATCACCACATTGCCCATTCCATAACAAATCTACGAGGTTGCAGAGAGAAGTGGTTACAACTAAGTCAACCCACTGCAGCCGCTGACCCTATCCCCATCACTTGTGGAGTGCCCCAGGGATCATGCATCTCACCCACTCTATATAACATCTTCACAAAGCCCCTTTTCGATGATCTGAACCATCTTGGTATCACATACACAAACTATGCAGATGATACTCAGATCCTCCTACCACTTACTGGGGATTATGACAAGGATTTGGCCTAGGTGAATAGGGTATATCTCATCATCCAGGC
The DNA here is from genome assembly GCF_040938575.1 of Ambystoma mexicanum. Taxonomy (NCBI): domain Eukaryota; kingdom Metazoa; phylum Chordata; class Amphibia; order Caudata; family Ambystomatidae; genus Ambystoma; species Ambystoma mexicanum. The sequence continues at coordinate 550,347,211 of NC_090933.1, read as the reverse complement.
ATGGATGGCCACCCATGGACTATGCCTGAATGATGATAAAACTGAGATCATCATCCTGGGCACTACCTCAACCTTCAAAAAACTGGGATCAAATGTTCTGCCTTTAACAACGAGAAGAACACTATTACTGGCGCTAATGAGGTGAAAACCTTGGATTTCTACCTGGACTCCACACTTTCTCTCAATAAGCAGGTCAATGCCATGGCATCCACCACTGGATACACCTGCAAATTGATCAGAGCAGGTAAACACTTCTTGTCTAATAACAGCTGTATTATCCTGGCCAGAGAGCTTATTCTTTCAAAGCTAGACTATTGTAATGCTCTTTACATAGGGGCTAATAAGAACATTACTTAACAAATCCAATTCCTCCAGAATAAAACCCCATAGAGCGGCACTCGGAATTGCTAGGAGAGAACACATTTCCGACACCAGAAGATTAAATAATTGGCTCTCAACATACAACAAAATCCAATTAAAAGTTGCTTCACTTACATATAAATGTTTGAACAATGCTGTGCCCTGCTATCTGACAGAGAGACTCACAAATCCCCCACAAGACTTACCAGATTATCTAGCACCAACAACTGCCTCTTAGTCCCAAGATTCAATCTCTCCAGAGTCGGGGGTCGCAGCTTCCCAATCAAGGCAGCTCAACTCTGGAACTCCCTACCCCCTTCACTGCAAGCAGATCAACCTTACATAACCTTCCGCAATAACCTTATAAGTTGGTTCAAAGACTCTGACAAGTAATGCCTTTGCCTTCGCTATTACATTACTATTAGACCTTCCACATTGTAAATAAATTCAGTTAGAGCGTCCCCTAGCAGCTCACTCTACCTGGCCATGACTTATGAACCCTTCTAAGCCATATCTTTAGCTAACCTTATATATTCTATGTATGTTGTATATGCTATTCCATTACTTTTTGATTTATCTGTATATTCAGGATGTATATTGCTTATTTTCTGTATAATTCATATTTTGTGATTGCTTTGATATGTAACCAAGCTGTAAATTGTCTTATGCAATGCGCCCTGATACCCACGGGTCTGGTGCGCAATACAAATAATAAAACAAACAAACAAACCTCACAGCTGCAATCTCACCTTGGGTAGTGACAGGATCCTTGCAATCACAAGGTTGGATGGAGCAGGAACACCTACATGACCAAAAATAATAAAGAAATCACTGGTTGATGGATCCAGATGCACAGTAATATTACAGGGGCCCCTGGACAGGGGGGCCCTCCCCAAACCCAAACCCATTTCATCTAAAAATAACAAAGGTAACGTGGCACCAGACTTTACCCCGAATGTCAGCAACAAGTCTTGGACATCGAAGCAACAGTGTCCACATACTAATTTGTATTGGTCCTGCACTTGTGTGTTCTCAATGTCACTGGGCCTAGTAAGATCATTGTTTTGTCCTCCCTTATACCCATCCCTTGCCTCGTCGTGCCTTGAAACACTTGGTAGAACTGTATGGACACGATCAGACTGGCACTGGTATACTTGGGACGATGAGAGAAGGACTCATTCCACAAGTCACCATTCGACAGGACAACAACTCAAAGTTGAGTATGGTCATTGCACCTAACAACGAGGATGGGGTGGGGAGTGTTGCCAAACTTAACCTTGGTCCTGGCAGTGTGGCAGTGTGACACAAGGTTTAATAAAGCTTGGACGACTTGTGAAGTTCGAAGAGATGCATACTACTGCTCTGAGTCCGTTTTTTAACAGGACAACTTTGCTTCGTCTATGGGCTACAATTCCATGCTTATCTACCATCTCATCTGCCGACATAGTCGAATTGGAACTGCCGAAGTGGGACAGTAGCACCAACTGGGCTTTATTACGTTTCACCTCACCAGCTGTGGTATCACTGTTGTGCGCCAGTGTTGATGCTCTGGATGCTTTAGGTTTGAAACTGTTAGTGTGTGGTACACCGTTCGAAACACCTGGGTGACATATCCCTGACACTTCTGTGCAGTATCATAGGGGGTTTGTTAACCGGGTACGGGATCAGGGGTCTAACTGCTTAAATAACCCTTAACCTACACAGGTTTCTCACCCACTTCCCTACCCTCGTCTTGAAGAAGTGTACTGGGTACCACCAAAACAAAAAAAAAGAGATTCCCAGTATACTGTTGGGACATAACTGACCTCTATGGATTGTTAGCTGGAATACCTGGGGCCACAGCCACCTTTTGCACCCTGAGGGGTCCATACACACTTTGTCCACCTATGACTTTTTTTATTACAGGAGGCCTGGCTTGATTGTCTTGTACAGGTTGAGGGTTTCCACCTCTACCAAACTTTGGTCAAAAAAGGCCCTAAGAGAAGGCCCTATGATGTGCTTATTATGGGCAATAAATCTGAATTTAAGCTCAGACAAGGTGTGGAAGCCTTTGGTTGGTGGTAAAATACGAGATGTGGAGATATGGTCTGGCAAGGAGTATGATATTAGGAGGATGTTGGTTATCAACCTTTACGCCCTCCCCCCGTACTAAATGTATGGAAGAAATGTTCTCCTCCATGGAAGAAATATTGGCTGTAAGTGCTTTGAACTATGGGGAGGAGTGCGTTTGACTGCTTGGTGGGGATTTGAATGCTAGATGCCGTGAAGACTTACAGTGTGCGGCATACTGTAATGTGGCTAAACAGTTTGCAATGCTACAGGGGGAAAGTAACAACAAGGGAAAACTATTTGTAAACTACTTTCAGTGGTGGGACCTCACCATGTTGAATGGCAGAACCACGGGGGATATCCCAGGGCAATATACATGGGCAGGGAACAAAAGCCAGGCTACACTGGATTATTTCTTTGGTAACAATGCATGCCTTTTGGCTGTACACGATCTTGGAGTTACTGTTTGTGAATACAGTGTTCATGACATGTTGTCCCTCACTATTAATATGGCCAATACAAAATCTAAACAGGGGGTTAATTGCAGGTGTACTGGTTTGCAGCCTAACCATGCTGGGAACCGTATATGTTGGACCAGCAGGAATCTTCTAAAGGTAGGGGCTACAGTCAATGTGCTCAAGGGTGAGGACCTAGAGCACCTGGGTGCTCTGACCCATAATGAGGTGGAAGCATGGCGCAAACAACTAGCTACTCAAACTGGCACTTGCCCTAAGAGACGTCTGTTGACCTGTAGTAAAACAAAAAATACATTTGACAGGGATATTTGTGATGCCAAGCACAGTATCTGCAGAGAAATCAGAGCTCTGCATGAGGTTAGTGGGTCGAGGCTGGAGAAGCACAGATGGGTGAGACACATTAAGAATAACTATAAAGATTGGCTTAAGCGCTGGAAGTGTTCAACAAAATATACACACTGGCAAAATATGATTTCAGTGCTCAGGAAAGGTAATGCTAAGGACAATTGTCCCTGTTCACCAAAGCTAAAGGGGATTGTAGGGAAAGTACTCTTAACCCTATCAAGGAGAATGAGTGGCTCAATCATATCAAGGGGGATAGCGGAATCCCCTTCAGGGCCTCTCACACCCAATTCCTTCTTTGACAAAGTGTGTTCCTCTCAGGTCATTCTGACATCATGGCAACAGTCTGCTATCCCTACTAGATTCCACTGGAAAACCTTTTGCCACATTTGTACTCAGGGCCTTGCAGTACTGGATGGATGAAGCCCAAATATTAAGCTTTACACAGATGGGCTTTCGCCCGTTGTGTAGCACCTCCCATAACATTAGGCTCATAGACACACTGTAAAGAGAAGCCACGTTACCTGGGGGGGTCAACTTTGTATACCATCTTAATAGACTTCTGGCTGGCCTTCGATGGAGTGTGCCGTGAGAAGTTATTGTCTAAGATAGAATAATAGAGGTGCCCCCAATGGCTACTGAGTATACTTAAGGGCCTCCACTATAAAACGCAGGAACGGGTGTGACTGGATGACCAGGGAGGATTAACATCCCCTGTTTGTACCTACATGGGTGTCAAACAGGGCTGCACTCTGGCACCGTTATTGTACAACACATATATGGCAGATCTGCCCCATCACTTCAACCAGGTAACTGGTTGCTGTCCAAGAATTGGGGGGCAGACCATTCCTTGTATGTTGTACGCAGACGACTTAGTACTGTGAAGAGGGAAAATCCAAGCATGCCTTCAGTCCCGAAAGACACCCCAACCAGAAGAAGCACCAACAACAACATGGCCATCGATCATACGAGCTCACAGCAATTTCCACTGTTCCCACGATGGACAACTACTACAAAAGATACCCTGTAAGCAGACCTTACAACCCTGCAGCAATACGAACTCTACCCAGAGTGAATGAAGACACACAAGACAGAGCTGGAAACGGCTACATGGACAGAATTGACTAAAGCACCAAGAAGCCATGGCTCAAATTGTTAGAGACATCATGATGACATAGCCACGTTAGACAGGAAGCACACATGCAATCTGCACGTCCGGAACACTCACACACCCAACCTACACGAACGCACAAGGACTGCTCTATGAGTTAGAGGACAGTGACATATAAATACAGTCTGCACATTTATTATTTTGCCACTTAGGCTTATTGCAGCAACACAGGAATGCAAGACAACAGGAGAGCTTGCGTACATGCTTGCAGATGCTTACATGCAACTAACCCTATGGCGTGACAGGAGCAGTCAAGGGTCCTGGGACCTGCCAGTCATGACGCACTAACCCATGGACACTAAAGAAAAGGCGCACCAGAAACCAAACTAGGCCTTAGGGAATCCAGTACGCCATGATCGTCTTAGAGAAATCTCAAGCCCACAAGATGCTGTTCAAGCAGAACAGCTACGGCAGGAGCTATGGCACTGCCAAGGCCACAATGTTGCCAATGCCATTCCGCAGGTAGAGCCAAGGTGACATTGATTGCAGCAAGGAACATTGCCTGCAAAATACGGACTAATTTGAAGCAATTGAGCTGTCAAGAGTGGTCTCCAAACACGTGACCTGGCAGAGCTGATACTGGGCCAAGACTCGGAAGCTGGGAAGGAACAGCCATCCGAAGACCAGACAGTGGTTTGCAACACACTCGCTACTCTCCAGCTACTCTTGTACGATGGGAATGAAATGCTCTCATGGCATTAGTCTTCTATACACTATTGTAAATGCTGACACATAGTTGCACCTCCCTGGCTCATAGTATACATTTAGTACGAACAAGTGTCTCGTGGACTGGGAACATAGATTGTTCCAGGCGTGGGGGCCAACGGCCTGGACAATCAGACCCCTTGGGTCCAGGGGCAGATAGCAGGGGTTACTGAACAATCACCGGGCTTGCTCACTGTAACATTTTCAGAGTTGCAATTTTTGGGGATGATACAAGCACACCACCTAACACAGGTTCGTCCACTAATATCACTCTTCTATAGGCTCCTATATGGTTAATACCAGTTAGTGACCTATCATGAGTGGCAATAGGTTTTCTGGGAAGAGCCTAATGAGTGACACGGGTTGTGACGTCACAAGGTATGAAAACTGGCCTGCGAGCCAAAGTTCTCTGAGATGTACCTGGACCTTTCTCATGCATATGACCCCTGTGTGTTTGTTGTCTGTAATAAACCGCAGTGAGATTTTGCTACTTGTGTGGACCTTGACTTCTATAGGACAAGGGAAGGAGTTAGGGCCTTGCGTGAGATGGGTGTCCGCTGACTCCTAGCACGGCTCTATCTGCCTGGGGATCCCCCTAACAACTGTTTAACCATACTTATAGTGGAGCTAAGGCTATGTTTGACATATTGGTAAAATACACTGTGGTAAATGACCTTCGTATTAATCTAGACAAAACAAAGGTTATTGTGATAGCACCTAAGAAGGTTAAATGCCCAGACTTACCACCAGCTTTGGCTTATTCAGTATGGTGTGAGCAGGTGCTAAAATATTCACTGAGGATGTCCCAAACTCGGGGAGACAGGATTCCCTGTTAATGTTACATTTAATGATGGTGCCACAAGTACATTGCCCTCCCTATGCTTTCCTCAATCAAGCAATGATCCAGCCAATTCAATCATTTGCATGCCCCTCCTCTGCAGTATTTGACTACTTTTTAACGCTGCCTTATTGGGGTGACGTGAAGTCACTGCCACCTATGCACCCACAGTGTGTTTTGTTCTATTAACACAGTGCATATGTATTTGCACAGCAAGCTTTGTGCTCATTAATGCAGTGCACGCTCAGATGTGTAGTCACCACCAGATATGTGCAAACAGCCACATTTGTGCTCAAAGCGCAGAGCATGCTGGGATGTGTAGTGCTCTTTGTTTATCGACCCTGCGTTGCAAACTGTACATGTACCTGTAAAGCAGTCTCATTGAAAGGGTGTAATGAAGAAATTGGCACTGGTACTTCATTTGCAAAGTTTCCAAATCAACGAGTTATTTATTTGGGCTGCCTGGTATGTCTGATATGTTTTCCAATTTGGGCAGTGGGAGGGCTAGGATTAGGTGAATTGCAGCATGAGACTCGGAGGTGAGATGTGCACAGGCTGCAGGTGGGGTGGTGTAAGTCTGTTACAGTGCATTAGAGAGGAATAATGGAGTGACAGGTGTGGGTGAGGTGCCGTGCGTCAAGGCAGGGAAAAACGGCATGGTGTTAAATAAAAGTGTAAGGGTGAGAGGAGACAAACCTATGCTATGGAGGTGGGGGGTCCTCTGGCTGTAAAGGAGGAAGGGCTGGGGCAGGAAGCTTTGGGTGGAGAGGTGGCCAGGATTTCACCTTTCCATATGCAAGAATAGGTTGCTTTCAATCCCTACATAGCAGCAAAGGATCACCTTTGAAGCCTGCATGTGCAAAGGCTATGATAATGGCACCAAATGTTTGAAGAGTATCCATGTCGGATCCCTTGGGCATTGGAAGTACTTACCCATAATCACTCACGCATCCTCAGCTAAAATGGTCTTCAGTGCGAATTCCAGCAACATGGGGCCAATACTATTCTTTCATTGTCTTGCATCAGGGATGGTGTGGGGGTGGGACTTTCATGAGTGCAACTGACGATAGAAGTAGCGGGCACCACCTTATAGTAACACAGCGGTTATAATTTGCTATTTATGTTGCAAAATCACATTGCTGAATTCATGAATTTGGTGCTGGCCAAAGGATCCTGGATTGCACCTTTTCAGGCAGAAACTATGTCAAAGAAAGATAGGGGAATCTCCTATCTGTGTTTGGCTGTACAATAGTAGTCAATACTACAATATCATTGTTTCATATATCAAACAAAGGTTTTGCGAATACAAAGAATAATCGGATCAAAATGATTAGGATGCTATATTTTGTCTTTTATTATTGCGCTTTAATGTATTTCAGAGGCAGAATGCACGGCTAATGCATTTTGGACTAGCTGTCCATCATCAGGGCCATGGCCCTCATTACGACCCTTGCGGAAATCAACCGACCGGACCGCCATAGCGTAAATAGCGTTTCCGCCATTGCACGATGGAGCAAAGTGCGGCTCATTCCGACCCATCGGGCACGAGCACCACGCCATGGCGGAAGTGCAAAGTCCGCGATGGCGGAAATGACCCCAAAACGGCCCACACCGCCGCCGTACGGCGCCCTAGGTGCAATACCGCCACCCATCTCAGCGGACACCGCATTGAGCGCCAACCGGAAAGTACGGTGACCGTAAATATACGGAAACGGAAGTAAAAGCATGGTCCCGGAACGGGAAACATCCCGCCGTACACCTATAAAACCACAAATTCCACACAACCATTAAAAATACTACCCTGAGACACATCCCAACCCGTCATCCACCCTAGTGAAACCAAGAAAAATGGGAAAAGTAGCGAAGAAAGCGTGCGACCGCAAGCGGCAGGTCCACTTCTCCCGTGAGGAACTCACCGTGCTCACGGAGACCCTCCAGGAGAATGCTGCCGCCGTCTTCTCCACGCAAATGACCAGGACGGCACTTGCGAACAAGAAGGCCATATGGGCCCTGGTGGCACAGCGGGTAAGTGCGGTGGGGACCGCACCCCGCAACCCACAGCAATGCAGAAAGCGATGGGACGACCTGCGGATACGCGTCCGTAGCATACTTTCTGCCAACCGCAACATTGCCACAGCTACCGGGGGAGGATCGGAATCACCCATCAAGTTGACCCCCTGGGAAGAAATATGTGCCTCCACCATTGGAATGGAGAGCATAGAGGGAGTCGGAGGGATGGAGAAAGGAGTGCAGACATCCGAAGATTCAGGTAGGTGTCCCAAATAAAACAATGCCAAAACCACAACGTCCAATCATGTGAAGTACCACGTGCCCACATAGTGCAACAGGAACACATGTCCAGGAGAACGTCCACATACATAGGCCTGATAGCACACTTTAAAACTCACAATAAATACATAAATAATTAAAAATCCTAAAAACACCCTCTACACGTGCAGCAGGCACACCCTAACTGCAGGCTGCCAAACAACTGCACCCACACTCCACACACAAATGAAACCACCTCCAAGGCCCCGACCCAAATCACCCTCAGGTACCACCCCAATGCATGTGATACATTGCCATTCCAATTCCCACAGACCCATTAATAACGCTCGCCCTCCTTTACTCCACCACAGGGTCCGATCCAAACGACGAGCTCCAGGACACCCCTACCAGCACACCTGCAAAGAGGGCCAAGACCAACGGCCAAAGACCCTCCACCTCAGCTGCACGCATCAAGACACGGCAGCAGCACAAATCAAGTGACAGCACACAGGAGGGAACTCCAACAGGCACCACAGCAGCCAGCATGCCCACAACACCACCACCACAGGTCCCCCCAATGGATGCCACAGTAGGCACTGCTTCTGGTGGCAGCAGCACCATAGGTGATACTGCATTAATGGCAGCATGCTCCGACACAGAAAACGGGGATGTCGAAGTTAGATCCATCCATGACCTGTCTCAATCCCTCTGTCTGTTCCATCCCGTACACCATGAGGATACCACGCAGGGGCACCCACAAGACGACGACTGGCCATCCCCCACAAGCCCTGTGGCAAGGCAACATGAGGTGACCAGCCCCTCTGTGACACCACCGCAAATGGCCATGGCCCAGCAGAGGCAACAGTCCCTCGACCAGGTAATCGTGCAACAGCAGCAACTGGCCACGCTCCTCAAGGACCATGCCGATGAATGTGGGGGCACTAAGGCAGACATAGAAACATCAACTGAGACACTTAGGGCAGAAATGGAGAGAAGTACAGAGACACTAAGGGCACAAATGGAGAGTAGCACCGAGAGCCTGAGAGTACAAATGGAGAGAAGCACCGAGAGCCTGAGGGGGGAACTGCATGCGACGTCCAAAGACGTATGTGCCGAACTTGCCGCAGTGCGCCGTGTGCTCACTGAGCTCTCACAAACCCTTAGGGACATGCATGGACGTGAGCAGGCAGAGACATCATCCGTTGCAAGTTCCGTCCAGGGCAGCCCCCAACGTAGATCTGGGAGGAACCTGCGCTCCACAGGCAGGGGTGCCCCTGATACCCGCAGAGGGGGCTTGCAATAGCGACTGCCCACTGACAATGAGCATCTTTGGACACTGGTGTTCGGGGGGGAGGTAGGAGGGTGGAGGGGGTGTGTTGGGCTCACTTGGGTGGCGGGTCGATAGGGTGTTTAACATGATATCACATATGCCATAAACAATGCACGATCATGCAATGAGATGTGTGGACATTGATCTTTGTGTACGAGGCCATTATAGGCGTACAGTCCATATTGTGCATGTTCCAGACACACACAGTGCCACGAGTCCCGTGTCCATGTATCAGCCACCAGGCGTGAGTGCTAGAAGCATGCATCTATGAGATGCTGACGAATGTCACGGCCCTCCTGTGCCTCGCAGACTCCTTGAGGTGCTGCCACATCCCCACCCTCATCATGACCATCATCAGGTGCTTGCAGTTCTGCGTCAGGGGGCATGGGCACATTTCTACGTACGCACATGTTGTGTAGCATGACACATGCCATGACCATCTTTCCAACCTTCACAAGGCGGTACAGGAGTGCCCCGCCAGACCTGCTGAGGCAGCGGAAACGAGTCTTCAGTAGGCCGAATGCCTGTTCTATGACTACACGGGTACGTGAGTGGGCATGGTTGTAGTCCTCCTCATGCTGGTCCCGTGGGTTTCGGACTGGTGTGAGGAGCCATCTCTTCAGTGGATACCCGGCATCACCTCTATGTGGACAAGTAAGGAATTTTGAGGAATGCCATTGCTACGTACGCACCCCCCCCCTTCCTGCCAGGTCATTGCCGCATCACATACCCCACATCATCATGCATGAAATGAGACTCACCGAGTAGCCAGGATCTGTTCCCTGCGTGTCGCTCCATGTAGCGTGGTATAGTAGAGTTCCTCAAGACCATAGAATCATGGGTTGATCCAGGAAATCGGGCACAACAATGTGTAATGATCCTGTTGGAGTCACACACCATTTGTACATTCAGAGAATGAAATTGTTTTCGGTTGCGGTACTGGGCCTCCATGGCATGTGGGACGACCAATTCCACATGGGTGCAGTCGATGGCACCAATGCAACCCGGTATGCCGGCAAGTGCATGGAATCCCACTTTTGTGTTGGTAATTTCCTGCTCCGAGGTGGTAGAGAGATGTAGTCGTCTGCGTGCTTCAGGAGGGCATCGAGCACTTGCAATAGTGTCCGTGAGAACAGTGGCTGTGATATGCCATGCAACTGTCCGACTGTGTGCTGGTAGGTGCCTGTGGCCAGGAAGTGGAGTACAGACACCACCTTCAGTAGGGGTGGGATGGCGGTTGGGCTATCTATCATGCTGACAAGGTCAGCCTGTGTCATGTCCACAATGGCGGTTATGGTGTCCCGGTCCAAACGGTAGAGGGTGTGGATCTGCTCATCAGTGAGGTTGAACGGATGTGCTCGGAGGCGTGGGATTGCGGGCTGCCTGCGTGGTGGTAGTGGCTGTGCTGGCGGCCCTTGCTGGCCCTGCCTTGCCCTCCTCCTCCTCCTGCGTCTCCGCCGTGCGGCCGGTTGTAGTTGGTGTTCGTCTTCTTCTTGAAGTTGGAGTACTTGCAGTGCTATCAGGTCCCCCAGGGCCAACATAGCTAGTCCTGCCGGTAGCATTTCGGAGTGGGTGTGGTTGTGGGAGGAGGCTGGGTGTGCAATTTATGTGTTTTCAGGCTGTATGGCCTCCACCTGTGGTGATTCATTCCACCTGTGCAAGCTGCACTCCCCTTTGGGCGAGCACGTCCCGCACACAACGCTGCAATTCGACGAATGGCATCTTGCTATTGCAATCATGTATTTGTACCCGATGGCAGTGTAACATTGGTTGATATGTTCATTCGGCTATGGTCCCATTGTTTCACATACTATCTTTGCAGTCGCGAACAGACTTGTGAAGGGTCAGTGGAACGTAGTACTCGAGTAACGGTGGACCCTCATGCAACACTGTACCGAGCTTCACCGACGGGCGGGGCGTCCCATTTGTGAGTGAAGGCAGTTGCCATTTTCACACACAGCCGCACTAGATGGATTAATTTGTGATTTCAAGCGGCCACAGTTGCCTTTTCGACGTGATGTTGCAAATGAGGAATTCGAAGGGCGGCGCTTTCGGTTTTCAGCTAGCGGCGAGGAGATGCCCACAGGTCTGACTGCAAATATAACGTTCTATTGTTCAATGTCCTTGGGACAGGGGCCATGGCGAGGATGCAATGATTGATATGAATAGTTTGGGATGCGCAATAGCGACGTGGGCGATGAGGCCGGACGTTCCCAAATACATGTTACTTCACAACACTGGAATTACGGGCTGGGGCACAGTGGATTTTGCAGGCTGCATAACGCACAGACTCAATGGAAATTTCACATGTTATGTGAGTATGGAGACAGGCGTTTTCATTACGGGATGAGGGAATGATGTATGGATGCATGGACAGATGATTTGATACAGAGTTTGCCATGTACAGGGCTTCTTGGAATCTATCCGCCTCCCCTGCGCTATGTGATGCAGGGCTGCCATAGTGGGACCATCGTCTATCTGGCCTTGTTGAGCCCTCCCTGTCTCGACGCGCCTTCAGACACTTGTGTCTATGCACGTTACCAATCCCATCAGATGGATTCTGTTTTAACAGACGCATGCACAGGTACACTCGTTTGTGATAGTGTTTTCACCTCGATATAGATAGTTATGATTCGCAAGTGGTTTTTGGGTGGTGATGATCCTTTGGAGTGGGCTAGCATGCATATGGCTGTGGATTTGGTGTGATCATTGAAGTGAGTAATTCAAATGTAGTTCTGATGGCCATACTATTCTTTTTCATTTCATTTGGTTGACAGGTATCTCCTCCCCTTTTGCCACTGCCATCTGTATGCCACTCCTGCAGATGGATTTTACTCCCGACACCTGCTGCTTCATGTTAATCAGTGGAGCAGCATTACGATCTTATGGGACGATCGCCAATGGGCCACATGCCCTTACGCAGTACTAGTGGCTAGGAGCAACATTTCGGCCTTTCAGCTGGACTAGTGCCTCCCTATTGGGACGGCCCTGCGGTTCTAGGCGCTTTCATGTTGCCTTTTCGTACGGGAATGTAGCCCCTGTGTACCATGAAGGAACAGGGCGTCACACAAGAAGTAGCTGGTCATTTATTGCGGATGCAGCCCACAATAATGAAATATATTTTGGAGTTCATGGCCTAATGGCTGTATGGGCTTGGAGAATTTGTTGTGCATTAAATTTCTATTCTGATATGAACCGTGTAGCGTTCTTCTTTGCAAGTGATGTGGCATATTACTATTTGGGGAGCGATGTATTGTGAGGAGATCTGCATTGGGTTCCAGCTTCGGGGTATAGTTGCGTGGTACTGTGCTGGGCGCGTTTGCCTACGAAGCCCAGTGAGGTCAGGGATGAGGGCTGCCATTATGACTGTTTTGATGATGTCATGCTCAGGGGCGGGGGATTAGCTTTTGTGTAACAGATGCCGGTCAGCCAGTTGGATAGGTGGAATGATGTGATTATCGGAATATTGCTGGTCACAGGTGCCTGTGTTTGCGTGCGTTTCTTGGTGGGAGACTGAGGTCATGTCCATTTGTATGGCTTCTGTATTCGTGCCATCTGTGCCCTGCAGCTCCCATTGGGCCCTCTTGAGATTCATTTGTTCGTTGGCAGGCATGGATGACTAGTACATTTCACTGGTTGCATTGTGTGACTTCATTGCACCTACGGGGGGTTGTACAATGTGGCCAGGGAGCGGTGTACAAGCACTCAGTAGGGCCGTTTACGGTTGGTTCGCGATGCCGTACTTCTCACCATGGCGGAATGGTACTTTCCGCCGTGCTTGATGGCGTTAGGTGCATGTCCGCTAGGGTCGGAATTCGCGTACCGTTTCGCCATGGTGCTAATTACGGTTTGGCATGGCGCGCGCGCGCGTACTTGGTGCAGTTAGCGTTGGCGTTCACTACGGTGTCGCTAATGGCATCGTACTTTGCGGTGACGGGTCATGATCGCACCGAGCGCTATTCGATGGCGGTATTGCATTTCCGCCATTGTTTTTCGATTTCCGCCAGGGTCGTAATGAGGCCCCATCTCTACAATGATACTGAATAGCACATAAATCAAGATCATGTTTACCAGTTACTTATCATCCTCACTTTCATCTTATTGCTCAGCACTTTTCTTTTTCTCCCCTCTCCTTTGCACTTTCCCCCTTTCCCTCTCCCCTGCAAATGCCCATTCTCAATGTCATTCGGCCTACACAGATCTGTGTTTTATCTTCCCTTGTTCCCCTCCCTTGCCTCGTTGCGCTCTGAAACACTTGCGTATGAGAGCGATATAAATAAAATATCATATCATATCATAACCAAGGTGCATACCTGTATCAAAGTGAAGCTACGTGAATATTTTAGCGCCTGTTCAACCCATACTGAAGAAGCCCAGGGAGTAAGCCGGTAGGTATCCCTGGCTGTAAGGAACCCTGTAGTGGACAGCGTTGTGCTGCCCATAAGAAAGGCCTGCCATGGACAAAATATACTCAATGTTAAGTTCAATGAAAAACTAAATCTCCAACTGGGCAGCCAACGTTTCTATTTCACAGGGAGAAGAGGGGTAGGATTTTACTTATCTTGCTTCAGCCCTTCATCCTCCAAAGACTTATTCGGGCATTCGTTACCTCATACATGCAAACATTCTGAACAGCATGCCATGGAGATACGACTGATAGACACATTACAACAAAGAATTCATTGCGGAACAATGAAATCAAGGGCCACTTAATGTGCTATGGTCAAACATGTCTACCCTGTACACAAGCTTTTAGGCACAAGGATTTAGTCAAATGACCGAGGACACTGAGATGGAATGTCTTGTGATGATAGTAACAGAGATAACGGCATACAAAAAAAAACATGCTATAACTGCAAAATTTGAAACACCAAATACATAGTCCGAAATTGATGCTTATTCTACTCTAAATACGTTTCGGACATTTTTGTCTGCATTGTGAATTTGCAGTGTTTAAGAACAGACTAAATTGATGACTCACCCCTTGAAGTAACCTTTAATGAGTCTAGAAATTATTGTATAGAATTCGAGAAAGACAAACTATTTGTTAGTCCCATTCTGTCTTATTTAGGGTCACTGCTCAAAGTATTACACTTGTGGAAACCCCTGTCTTTTCAAGAGGCCTGGACAAGAAAGACAGCCACTCTAGAAACAAAGAGCCACATGGTGCTGGCCACATTCCAGGAGCTTCCAGTAAAAAAAAGGGGTATTTTTTTCTTTTTTGCAGGGGTAGCAAGGGAGACCACAGGGGTAACAATGGAGAGCCCAGTGGTTGCAGGTGCGAGCCTTGGCAACATCCAAATGACACCCCTGTTTGAGACATTGGTAACTGCTGGTTTGGGTCTGCTAATGATGTGATGCTCCAGCAGTTCGAGTCAAGGTCTGTTGGTTAAATGCAGTGACTTTAGTGCTCTGATATGGGGCTCAAAGAGGCAGTGATTCCAGTTTGGTCTACAGAGGCAATCAGGTTGTTCTAGCCCAGCAGGTGACCGGCTCCATTTGGCATGATGCAGTGATGACCCTGTTCAACAGGTGCCATTCAGTGGTAGGTTACCAAAAGCAACACTGGAGAGTCCCGTTTGTTCCATTGCGGACAACATTGTTCAAATGCATCTCAACAGGTTCACTGTGGCAGACCAGGGAGCTTTGGATGATTTGTTCCCCCAAATGCTGTGAGATCCACTCCAGGGGCTCTAGGACAGGATGAGCCTATTCGGTTCGTCTAGCCTATGGAGGTTTGGTGCAGAGTGGCTGGTCTTGTTCCTCAGCAAGAGTCATCTCCAATGTGCCCCAGGAGTGGGTAGGAGCAGAGCTCGCCTCTGCCTAGGAATGCTCCTTCTTCCCCTCTGTGGTTAAGGGTTGATGTTTGAGGAAAGATCAACTCTCCAAAATAAGGTCCAAATGAAATCTTCCTCTGGTGTTTATCCAGGAGTGAATCAAAGAAGTGGTGGGAAGCTCAGTATTTTAAAGGTAAAAGTCCAAAGGTGATTGGAAATAAGCGAGCTAGCTTTGAGGGGTCCAATCCCTGTTCTTGAGACAAGTGGCATTTGCCTTCTGATATCACACCCAGAGTGTTTTGTGCTGAAGGAAGTGGAGGAGACAAGAAGGAAAGCTATAGGTAGAGATAAAACAAGATAGCAGAATCTTCCCCAACTATACTTAACTCTCCTTGTCTACAATACCTTGGCCCCTTCCCTTGTCCATTGCATCAAATGCTTTTTTGGTATGCATCACCCAGGTGTGATGCTAATCCTTTTGCGTTAGATGTGCCATGTGATACCTGATTCCCAGGATAGTGCCTCCTGGGTAGCTGTCCAGATGGAGGATCGAGGGAAGTATTACCAGACCTCACAAAGGATCAAAAGTGAGGCCCAGCCATTTGATTTCCTTCCCTGCAAGCTGGCAAGGTCAGACTGTCTGACCAGACTATGCGTAACCCTTCCACAGCTGAGTTGTGCTCACAGGGCTGACACATGTGTGATATCATTTTGATGTGGCTTTGATAACTATCACTGATATTAGCCACCATCACGTAAACTCAGGTATGGCTTATATTTAAAATTAACAACTGTGTCCAGGGTAGTAACTCTCATGTTGTTTTTTGTTTTCTGGGAACAGGGGTGCATATTGTAAATGTTTCCCCAACACTGCAATGACTTGGCTGTCATTGCCACTGTCAGAGGGCAGCTGTGCCCATTTAACCTGCTCTGTGCCACCGGGGAGCAGGCGCTGCAGATCAGGATAATGATTCAGCAGGGTATAGGTGTACACTATGCTTTTTGCGTGTAGTTTCTGGAGAGGTGGGGTCTGGTCAACCAACCACCCTCTTTGAGAGAGTATTACCTGCATTATTTTATATTTGATCAAAATCAAATAAGCTAGGGCTTCTACACCCTTTGCAGATGGCAATCCTTCGCAATGTATTCATTTGCTTTTGGCATCCTAGCAGTGGTGGCTATCAGTGGTTGGAATGTTTTATTTTTCTAGCACCTTATATCTGTAACATACGTTGTAATTGACTTTCTGTTCACTTATATTGTTCACTAGTTCATACTTTGTTACGTTTTCAGTTATTATCTTTTTAGTAATTTCACCATGTATATCATTTGGAGCTAGAGATTTTGGTTCATGTTGCATGTCCTGGTTGTGTCTGCCCCTAAACTACCTTCTTCCACTTTTATCTGTATGTTGTTCAGGTAAAGGGCCTTCAGCAAATTGTTTGTCCATATGTGACCAAAATTAATATACTCTTTATGACTTTGTCACATGTCCTTCAGGATGTTTGAGTTTGTTCTTGTGTCCCTTAGTGGTACAATGCTTTGCAGGGTCCTGTTTATTTAGCTCCTGTTGTATGCATCAAAGGATGTATTTCAACACTATAGCCCAACTTGACACAGCATTGGCCCAGCAGGACTTCCTATGATATTCTTGCTTCCATGAAATGTGTTCCACAATTACACAATTCTGAGAGTAATTTTCTTTTTGAAACAAACAGCCTAGAGTGCACTTCGACTCTGTTCGTTCGAATGCCACATATTCGTAAGTGCTCTTTTCTGTTTTGTGAATTAGTACATGGTGTCTGCCTCTGCAGGCTCCAGAGCTGGCAGGTCCCGATGGTCCTCCCCTCTTTGGGATTTAGTTGCAAACCACACAAAGGTACACAATGTCCCATAGTTTCTCCTATGTCGTGGGTTTTCCCCGGACCTTGCATTTATGACCTGGGTTGTTTTCTGATACAGGAAGGCAGGGTTCCCTAGATTCCTCACCTTTTGCTAGTGGTGGTGAAGCTGCCAAGCCCAACCCCTCAGTAGAAGGCGAGCTGGATGAGATAATGAACATGTAGCACTGTCTAGGTCTCAGCCTGCTACCTGAATCCCTAATGTACTTAGCTCAGCTTTGCCATCTGCAGACTAGAGGAAAGGTTTTCAGCAAGTATTCCTCATGTTCAGTCTCTGGGCAATCATCTACTTTATAACTTTATAACTTATAATCTTCTACAAGATAAAATTAGCAGACACTAATCCCAAGACCCAGATGGGGGACTGCATTCATTGAAGCATCCTTGTGTCCATGAAGTCACTGTGAAGAGCCACATACACGTTTCATGGGCTACTACCTGGACAAACCCTCCATATGTGGGTCACACATTGCATCTAGTCATCTCATTTATAGAGGTTTAGCCTGGCTATGGCCTCAGCACCTCCTGGATATCCCATACAAGGAGAGTGATGACTATAAACGGCCACATTTGTAACACTCACATTCTCTCATAGAAATATGTCCTAGCTTTAGCACTTTGCAGTGGGTTTTTAAGAGGTATAGCCATTAGGCTTATCTATGGAGTGCAGCGATGCTGTCCTCTCTGGACTTTTTTATAATAGGATGCCACCAATGTGTGGGTGCCCACATGTCCAGCTGCAAGATAATTGCATAGGAAGACTAGGTTACACTTCTGGACTCCAACCCAAGGAATTAAAGTACTCTCAAAGACACACCGGAATGTGTTGCTTGATTATCTCTGTGATTAGAGATTCATACAGTAATGTTAGTGGTCCAAATGCAACACAAACTCAAGTAAAGTACAGGAGATCTGTCTCAGAGCTGAATTGTAGGACATCATTTCAGAATATCATCATCCAATCTTCTCAGGCAGAAGGCCATGTGCACCTCTGACTCATCTAGTACCTACTGCCGCGGCCCTCCCTAAATGAGACAATTTTCTCTTTAGTCAACTGCATTTGTCAACCCTTTCCGTTCTATGGGCTGCAAGTGGGGGGGGGGTTGGGGTATCCCTTCCAGTTGTAGGACTCAGGCCTCACTAGACTGCTAGATATCTGCAGTGCCCTCCTGCAAACACTTGTTCATTTCGAAACCTTTAAGAACCATGTCACTGTTTCACATTGCCTTTATCTTCATTAATATGTTTGCCTCTTGCTTTTCATTTATATTATTTTTTCAAAAAAGTTCAGATTTTTTTATGTAATAGTTAAGTCTAGCTATGTATGGCTGCACTAAATCAGTTCAAACAGAAAGTCCTTTCGGATCTAGAAAGACTAGAACTTAACCAACGGAAACCCTTTCAAAATCTGACCAACTCCGAAAAAGAAGCGATGAAATCACTAGCCGCTAATCCAACAATTATGATTAGAAAAGCAGATAAGGGAGGAGGCATCGTGATCTTAAAACATGAGGACTACATCAGAGAATGATTGAGTATCTTCTGCATCCCATTCATCTCAAAGTATTTCTACCTCGTCTTAAAGGGCTGGGTTGGCTGTCCCAGTTCGCTTGGTAGCAGAGAGATGATGGTTAAAGAACTGTCGACCGAGTAAGCTTTGGGGTCCTGGAAATATCAGATGTCCTCCGCCATTGGGCCAAAAGGACGTGAAGCTCCGAGTAGATAGTGGAAATTAGTTTAAAATAATGTTTGCAAGTGTAGGTGAGACTGGTCCCTTATTTTCGAAAGAATCCCTTCCCAATCTCTACTGGAAGCTGAGCAGACAGAAGGTTGAAAAGGCTGGTTGAAGAGGCAACGATCCCGATAGTCAGAAGTCGAAAAAAATCGAATGGTGAGTAAAAAATGAATGAGATGGCAAAATTGTGAATGGGCAGAGAGTGTAGAGAGTGATAAGGGAAAAGAAGTAAGAAAGAGAAATTGGGGTAAAACAACTCGAGACAATGAGCGTCAAGTTATTGAGTAATTAACTTGAAGAAAGGATTGACAAGCAATTAACAAACTGTGAGACGAAGAACATCACTGTAGAGTAAGCCCAGTGTCCTGTGTCATAGCACGTATCATAAGGAGTCATATCTAGAGTCCCAATAGCAGAACACGTAGGCCACGGACATACTTAAAGACTGTCTAAAAAGAATGACTCAAACTCCGTAGGAGTGTTTTAGGGGCGTCACAAAGATCGTGAATGAAGATATAGTCAAGAGGAACGGAGGCTAAGATATACGTGGGCCAGATGAGTTTGTCAGTTTGTTTTATGTATTGTATAAATATATATGTGATGAAGAAGTAATAGACAAATTAAGGGATGTAAAAAAGAAAGTATGGAGACTTGAAAGTTCATTATTTGTTTATTTTATTGAACTGATGATGTTTAGTGAATAAGTAGATTGAAAGTAAAAAAACGAGACATAAAAGGCTGTGATGATTGATGCATGCTCATATTGTGTTGTTTTTCTGAAACATATTTTTTGAAAAGTGCAAAGAGTAAAGGTGAGTATTGACAGTCAAGTGTGACAAGTCAAAATGGAGGCTATCACTCTGCTTCTACATTTATGCAAGCAGTTACAAAACACGCACCCAATCTTAAACAGTACAGTGTGGAATGGGTTAAAGGCATTGCATATAAGATGTTCATGCCATGGCCACAAGGAGGGGATCACTATCAATGGCAGTTTTGCAACACATGATGACATATTTGCATGCAGCATACACTGGAAAAAAGTTAGATAAAAGGCTAGTGAGCTTAGAGCTCTGGAAAATGTACAAGGAGGAAAGAGAAGAGCCGCCTCCTGAGGACTGGATCCTTAACATATGCAACGAGGGGGGCGAGGAGTCTTCTGCTCCCCCCTGCCATGCCTGAAGTAAACAGCAATAATATGAAGGATGACAGAGTGTACCCATTGAGAGAACTTAAGGCAGCGACAGGGTACAGTAATCCGGCATTTGAGTTGCCTGCGCATAGCAGCGATTAAATTCCAGAGAAGATTCCTGAGAGAGAGGTGATCTCTAAAGTCCCAAGGGACAAAGGGATAAGGGACAAGGAGAGAAGTGATCGACCAAGTACATCCTTAGACATAGGATGGGAAATAAAGAGATGGAAAGGAGAGAAAGATAATGCTGATTAGGAAGCGCTCATAGAGAACAAATGGATGGGTGGTCAGATTTTGCTCAAACTTGATGGAAAGAACATTGAGGAAGTGAGGCAAAAGGAAGATATGGACCAACAAGATAAAAGGGATAAAGAGAAGAAAGATTGAAAGGAGATGGGGCATGAAGAAAGGATAGACAAAGACAGGAACCGTTGTATCAAGATGAACAAATGAAAAAACAGGAAAGGGCAGAGGAGCAAAGCAAATATGATAACAGACAGAAGGCAATCAAAGGATGAGAAGGACTAGAAAGAAGAAGAGAGGAAGAGGAGGAACAGAAATTGAGAGATAAAAGAATACAAAGACGTAGATACGAAGAAGTACGTATGGCAAATGAGAGAAGAATAGTGAAAAGAAAAGAAGAAAAAAGGGTGAGAGAAGAAGCAAGGAGGCAAAGAGAGCTTGAAGATGAAACAGAATGGAAGAGAAGGCAGAGAGAATGAGAAGTTGATCCTATTGAAAAATAATTAATGGAGCCTAATCCAGAAGTAGCATGGGAGGGTATAGAACAATTCTTCCCGACACATGAACCATTGCCAGGTCCGTCTAGAGCAAATCTAGAGGATGAGTTTGACTCTAGAAGCATTGGGGACACAATCAATAAGAAAGAACTGAAAGGAAAGGATAAAAAAACTCAAGAGTATGCAGCTGTAAGACAGAGAGGGAGGCTTGTGTAGTTTTGAGTATAAAGAGTTGTCTTTAGACAAACTAACTCTGAATAGAGACAAAGAGGGGGGAAGCCACACAAGTTGGGGACAGGAAATGTCAGACGAGGACAGAGAAACCTTCCGTGGGGAAGATGGAGATAATGCATGTGGTCCTGAAGGATATTCTCCAATGGACAAAGAAGTGAGATGGTCAGATCTAGATCTACCCAAATCACGGGCGTCAGAGTCTCTGGAGTGATTAGATCGACCTAGAGGGCGATCCCATAGTGAGAGGGGGGACTCTCCACCTTATGTGAGCAGGCTGAGATCACGACCAGGAAGCAGGCGGTGCGGAACCATTGTCCCTGCTATGGACAGACAGTGAATGGTTGACGAATCTGAGTTTGGGATCTCACAGTTTCCTTTGTTAGAGAAAGGAGGAGCCAGACCACAGTATATACCATGGCCACAGATGAATAAGGATAATTTAAGGTTTCAGCTACTGAGTTTAACTTCTGGTGCTGGGAAATGGACACACGAGTTAGAGAAAATGACAGAAGGAAACAGGTTATCTATAGGAGACATTAAAGGTCTTCTAGCTGCTTTCCTTGGGGAGAGAGCAGATGACATTTGGTTGAGAGCAGGATACTCGAGTGTTACTGCGCAGAATACAGCTCATCATGGAGTGCCGTTTAATAACTGCTGAGCGGCGGTCTGGAAAGTGCTGCGAGTACAGTATGGAGACACATAAGATATGGGTGCTCTCATGGCAAGAAAGATGCAGGAAGGGGAGGATCCTCTTGTATATATTCAACATTTCCAAGAGCAGTGGTCTTTGGAAACTTGTGAGCCATGGGGGAAATCTATCCCTGTATTCTATCACATATTATGCAAAGGGATGCCAGACCCAGTGCAGAAGCAGCTCAATAAGTTAGTGGGTATGGAAGCGAAACCATGGTCAGAAATATAGCTGACCATTGCACATTATTGCAGATTATTGCAGGAGAAGAAGCAAAATTAAAATGATGCCAGGAAAGGTGAGGAAGTGAAATTAGTGCAGAAAAAATTGTCAAAATAAGCCATAGAAGGAGCGATGTTGACTAGTGGAGAAGGGTAAGGTTCAAGGCAACCAGCAGACATGCCACAGGTGAATAACCAAAGGCAGTTCGATCAAGGTAATCATGGATTTGTAACACATGGTAGCAGAAGCTTCCGAGGTAGAACCTCCTAGAATAATCAGGGAAATTTCCAGAATAATCAGAGTGGGTTTCAAAATATGCAGAATGATAGTCAGGGCATGCAGGGAAGACACATTAGAAGACCTCCTATATGTTGGACATGTGGAATGACCGGTCACATTGCACACATGTGTTGAAGCCAAGGGTTCATGCAAAATGGCCAGTTCTCAAGACGGGGGACGACATACCCACCTGCATACACTCAACAAAGTGGAGAAGGGTTCACCCAAAAACAGATAGTGCAGCAAACACAAGCACAGAGAGTGCAGTGCAAGATTTGCAAACACAACAAATAACAATGAATCCGCCGCAAGGGCAGTCGCAGCATTCACCCATGCAAATACAGCAGGGCCCAACACGGGAGAGTTATTGACTCCTAGGAATGGGGGTGTCACTGTTGAGGGAGGGAATCCTTTCAGAGGTACAGGAATAAGCATGTACTCACAATAGGACAGCTCACTGGGAGATTTGATGAGTTCAGTGCTATCAGTGACTCCCAATCCTCAAGAGAAACCAAGGGTTGACGTCACTATAGGAGGCAAATCCTTTTCTTTTTTAGTAGACACAGGGGCAACACGCTTGTGTATACGAGAGGGGGGATTTACATTATCTGGGAATCCCATGAATGCTCAAGGTTTCACAGGAGCTACGAGTAGAGTTCCTTTCACTGAATAATGGCCAGTCTCTATAGGAGAATATGATATGTCTGCACCATTATTGTACTTGAGGCAGACACCTGTTAATATATTAGGTCAGGATTTAATGACAAAATTGAACATGACAATTTTGTTTACTGATGAAGGTAAAGCGTTTTCGACTCCAGGAATGCATTATTTAAATGTGAGTGACTTTATTATGGCGTTCACAGGGCAAATGGCAATATGAGGAGTACCGTTCTTCCATTATGGGGTATGCATTTTGTTGACATGGCTACCAGGTTTAGTGGGTAAAACTGTGAGGATACCTGATGAATTAAAAATTAAAATTCAGGCCAAGGATACCTATGGACGAAGAGGAGGGACAAGTTTTTCACTTAGTATTACAAACAGCTGTAGTGCGAGGAGAGTTAGCTATGCTTAATGGAATTGATTATGAAGGTAGATGATGATGTACAGTGATTGCCATGGGGGAAGGTTATAGATTGACTGACCTCACTGACGGGGATATGTTTAGAGACCATCCGTCAGATGACGAAGTAGTATTTGAAGTGAGCATTACTTATTGGGTAGGAGCAATTAAATGTGAGGTTCCTCAGAAAATGATGGTAGCACAGAAGCGTCCCAAATTCTTTGATGAAGTCATGTCGAAAGTGCCAGTTTCATTATGGACAACAGGCCCCTATGACATAGGCCTATTGAAAGGGACTGGAGAAGTTAAGATTAAACTGAAGCCAGGAGCAATTTTACCTCGAGCACGACAGTATCCCATTTCTCGAGAGGTAGACAAAGTTATTTTTAAGACAATATCTGCCATGATGGAACAAGGTATCTTAGTGACAACAGAGTAACTGTGTAATACATCAGAAGAGTAAAGGGTGGTTGTGGTGTTTAGTGAAAGATATGAGGCCAATTAATCAGATTGTAGAGGCGACAATCTTACGTACTATCCGTGTAGTGGCACGATATTCCACCGTGATTGACTTCAAAAATGTGTTTTTTCTCCATTCCATTGCATAAGGATTCTCAAGATCTGACGTCATTTACGTTCAGACAGACTAAGTTAACTAGTGAAGTTAAACAATATCGAGGGGAGCCACCAGGGGGCGCCGAGATGGTCTGACACTCCTGCATCTGTCTCCTCCGAGGGGCACATACTAAGGGACTTGAGCCCCCCCAAACCCCCCAGAAGTGACACATAGACTCCACGGCGAGCCACTGAAAACTTAGAGCATCTGCTGGGCCCATCTCCGGTCCTTTCCGGTGGAGCACAGCCCAAGTTTTGGCCGACTCCGAGGCAGGGGAGGAGACGGCCTTCCTCTCCCCGGCCCTGCAGCTCCATGCAACCTACTCGAGAGCCGCGGAGCACAGGGGCCTTGTCATCTGTGTTGGTTGACATTGCAGCCCCGACGAGGGAGAAAGAGAGTGAGCCGCGACCCGAGAAGTTGGGTTGCCGTGGGCCAGGTCTGGCGGGCCCAGCTTCTAATTTCCGCTTTAACGTGCTTTTCGGCACCCGGAACACTGCGACCAGCATTGAGGGATTCCTGTGCCCATCTTTCCCTGTCACCAACCACCGAGGGGACAGACTGCCCGCACTAATATACCGCCGTGGAATATTGCAGTGGAGCTTCCTGGAGGCCCTTATCCACGGCACCCCGTCGGGAGTGCTGCCCGCTACCCGTCTACCCTGCAACCCACCCTGGATTTGCAGCCAATTTGGGGGGGGGCTTGGACTCCTGCGCCCATAGCGGAGCCTGGGGGACGACCTGGGGGTCCTCTGACCTCCAAATGCTCTCCTTGGGACGGGTGGCGTGGACACTTGTGTGCAAACAAGGGGGCCAGCCCAGCTCACGCTAACCCGCCCCTCCCCCCAAGTGAGGGGTAGTGAGGGGTAATTTGCACCTGGTCCCTGTAGCTGAGCTCTCCCTGGGTAGTGCTGCACGCATCCAGCCCACCTCCACCAGCACCAGACTCACCGTAGGACACCCTCAAACCCCCCGCCAGGCAGAACAACAGGCACACACCCCCCAGGTGGGGTAAGTGATCTTCCTGTGGCTGAAGCAGGAGATGGGGAGAATGTCAAGACTTGATGGTCGTGTAGGCGATGATACCTCTGTCCCCAAGTTCCACTCGAGCAAACAATCAATATACTGCTCGAGCAGCCCTTGAGGCCACAGGTGGTGAATGTCGTCAGCCGGAATCAGGAATGCCGGAAGATGTTCCCCCGACTACTGTAAGGCAAACACGTGGGTTAGATAACAAATACACCCTGTGCACAATCCTTAATGTTTATTTACAAGGGAGCTTACCTTGAGTGGTTGTATGGAATGTTGATGTAAGGTGTTTGTCTGAGGGGGCCGGCAGGGTTGACAACAAGGTAGCAGCCTGGCAATGCACTTGAGGGATGGAATCACCACCTGATACGGAACCTGGTACTGTGAGCCAAACAATATGGCACGTGATCCAGAGAGCAGAGTTCAAACTATAG
The DNA here is from genome assembly GCF_040938575.1 of Ambystoma mexicanum. Taxonomy (NCBI): domain Eukaryota; kingdom Metazoa; phylum Chordata; class Amphibia; order Caudata; family Ambystomatidae; genus Ambystoma; species Ambystoma mexicanum. The sequence goes on along the minus strand of NC_090933.1, from coordinate 550,321,759 downwards.
GGCAATCCGATTTCAGTCCAGGAGAAAAGCCAAGGTTGTGTCCAGGGGGAGAGGTTCAAGACAAGGTACCAAACAAGGGAAATCCAAGAAGCAGTCCGTGGGAGTAGCCGAGGTCAAAGCCAGAAAGAAACAGGTCCAGGCGAGGTACAAAGGGGAAGCGGGTTGGAATCCAAGGGCAAAATCCAAGATCAAGGAAAGCAGCGTCCGTAGTCTAATCAAGATCAGCTGTGAAGCGCGGATGGGAGTTCCCACGTCGCTTTTGAACGCTCGCTCCAGTGATCACGTGGCTCACACATGTGATTGGCGTACACGCGATTGGACGCGTGGAGGAAGAACGTCCAAGCGCCGGCAGCGGAGACGCGGAAAGCCCGTGGCACGTCTCCACAGCAACCGCCAATGCAGGAATGGAGAGCGAGGCATAAACCAGCGCCGCTGAGTTCGGCCAGCCCCTTGTCGGTAAACCTGAAGGTGAGGATGTGCAATGGTGCATGCGGAGACTTGCTGTGCTCTATGTCTCTGCCATGTATTGATGGAATTACGGGGTGCAACAGGAGGGCTTGTGGATGTGGATGGGGGCGTGACAGAGAACCACTCTTCACAGTGCTGGCCCCACCGAGAAATCAGAGGGAGGAGCCCCCTGGAGTCACCACCGCCCTGGTCATTGGGCCCAGTACCAGGCCGGGCCCAGTCCAGGCGGAACACTTTCAACACCAGCATTTTGCTCCCCCCATCACGACTCGTGGGAGGGGCCTTTCTGCGAGAGCTCCACTGGGCCCTTGCATCGTGGGCGCCAGTGGGCCTGCGGGACACTGTAGTGACCTACATCCTACTCCGGCTGAACTCCTGAAGGCACCTGTGACAGGGATCCCCACGGCACCACTGCCCGACGAGCACCCTGTGTATGCCATAATTGGGCAGTTCCCACATCGAGCTCATCCCTGGCCATTTGGGTGACAACACCCCGCTTGGGTCATCCAGCGCCCCTCGCTGTTCGGCTCCTAGAGAGGGGCGCCAGCCGCATGTGTTTCTGGCACCTCCCAGGGAACACACAGATACCGCATTGGGTTTCTTCAACTGACTGCCTGGGCCCAAGGGGAAGTCTGTCCTGCATTGACCTTCGCTTCCGCCCATCCAGATGGCATCCAGGCTACTCCTGGATGAACTGGGCCCGATCACTCCAAAAGTATAGCTACGTCCCATCTCTGACCCTGGGCTCGACAGACATGCCGAACACTATGCACTCAGATGTCATGGATACCCAGGCGATGAACAAAAACATGACTGCTTTGCTCGAAGAAATTTGCTTCTTTAGAGCGGACATCAGCAAAAGGTTGGATACTTTGGACATAAAGGTGGACTCCATTGATGATCTTGTCCAAGCCCTTGAAGCAAATAAAACCTCAGTGGACCTCCTGGAAACTCAAATAGATATGCGCCTGTCGGAGCTGGAGAGGAGGGAGGAGAAGTGCACCCTTAAACTTGATGACTTGGAAAACAGGGAGCGCCGGAGCAATTCGCGGTTTCTTGGGGTCCCGGAATGAGAAGGAGAAACCCAGGCTGACGTTGTCAGGATTGTCAACTCAGTGATCAGTAAACTGTTTGATGAGGGCAACACTAATGAACGAACGATTGGCAGGGCAGACAGAGCGGGCACTCCCTATAGGGGTCCCAGGTTGATCCTGGTAAAATCCCACTTTTACTCAGAAAAGACTAAGATCCTCGAACTGGCATGTGAGAAGGGCCCTGTCACCTGGGAGGATCCCACTGTTACAATATATCAAGATATGGCTCCAGCCTAAAGGAGTCAGGTATAGGTGGGGCCACCCTTTCTCGCTTTCCTTTGAATATGACGGATATAAATACTCCCTGGTCATGGAGGACGATATACAGAGAGTGACTCAGGTGCTCCTGGGTGAACCTAAGTCGGAGGTCAACCTTGAGGGTCAAGAAAAAGGAAAAGATCCAGCACAGTCCCGAGCCCCCAGAGGACCCACCGAGAGGCAGCGAGTCTGCAGAAACAGGAAATCTAGGAAGATGACCGCGGCTTCACCGGGCACGTCCATGGAATTAATCTACTTTGCCTTTTGTTTAACTAAGATCAATGAGGTTGGCGTTTTGGCCTGTGTGGAGGATGTTGGGGGTCCAGGGGCTGATCCAGCTGCATCGACCTGGAGTGCCTACAATGTCAGTAAAGTATCCTGCATATTTTGTCAGTTCTCATGGGCGAGGGGTGGGGACCAGACTCCCAAAATGGTGCTTTGAAGAGCAGGGGTAGGGGGGCTCAACACTATAGTCAAATATAATGAGTATCCACTCTTCAGAGGTGGACACTGGTGGCCTGGTTTGTCGACATACACAATGTCGAGTGTAATCCAGGTGCTAGGGTTAGGGGTTGTTTTGGGTTTTTCTATTGTTGTTTTTGGGTTTGAATTTTGCAATACTACCAAGTTGGGACCTGTCTCCGAAGGAACCCGCTGAGTCGGTCATGGATCAGAGTATACACAATCAGCAGGGGGGCTTGGTTCGGGGGAACTTCCCGAGAGGATTCTTGACAGAAAGTCATCCTCCTAATGGCTGACTCTAATCACTTGCTATTTATTATTTTATTACGCTACTTACCGTGTACTGCACTTTCCCCCCCACCTCCTCCCCCTGCACTTTCTCCTTTTCCCCTTACCTCTGCACTTGCCCGATCTGAATGACACCTGGCCTAGTAGGATCGTTTGTCTGTCTTCCCCTTGTTTCCCTCCCTCCCTGCCTCGTCGCGCCTTGAAACACTTGTGTATAGGCGCGTTACAAATACCATATCATATCATATCATATCACATCATAATCCTGGGTTCACTTAATGTTCAAGGTCTGAATACCCCCCACAAGCAATCCTTGGTGGTTAGGGAAATCAATAGGTTAAAACTTCAGGAAACTCACTGGGCGAGATTGCAGGGAAATGGCGCTTAGAGCCAGGGTAGTACAGGAGGTCTTCCATGCTTTGTGTCAGGCAAAGAAAAGGGGGGTGGCGATAGTGGTGTGCCCTAAAGCCCACTTTGTCTCACAAGCTCAACAAAGGATCCAGAGGGCCGCTATGTGATGGTCAAGGGGGAGATCAGGGGTACTAAGATAACATTGGTCTCAATTTATGCCCCGAACGAGGCCCAAGACCAATTCTGGGAGGAGACTAAGCCGAAAATTATGGCATTCACAGAGGGTGTCTTCTTGGTGGGAGGTGATTCTAACATGGTTCTCTGCTCTGAACTCAACAGGAAATCAGATCACCCACATATCGACCTTCACAAACAGAGGAGGGTATCTGCTGAGGGTACCTCCTTCCACAGCACACATTTTGACCTGGGCATTTCAGATTTGCATTCAACATGGAACGGATGTGCTCCCCTGTTTATCCTCTCCTCTAGCCCTCACTCTTCTTTTTCTTGCATTGATTACATTTTGGTTCATAACTCACTTAGGGAGAGGGTTACCGGCTTTGGGGTGGAGTTGATCCCATGGTCGGATCATGACCTAGTAAGGACCCAGATAGGGATGCCGCAGGAACAACCTCAGTGTTCGAGATGGTTATGTAATGACCTGTAGTTGCGTGACAAAGTGCTGTCCCAGGACCTCCTGGTAGCCATAAAAGACTATTTTGCATTTAACAATACTGGTGAGGTTGTTGAAATCTGTGTTTGGGAACCCTTTAAAGCTATGATCAGGGGGGTCCTCATTGGTATGGGGGCAAGAAGAAAACGAGAAAGAGGTAGGGAGGAGAAACTCCTTAGAGATAAAATTGAGGCTATCCAACCAGGGGGTAAACTTAGGTCCCATTTGTTCCCAGGCAAATGGTCGGAGCTCAAACGACTCAAGGCACAATTGGCGGCCCTCTTGGTGGGACAAACTGAGAGAAATTTAGCATTCCTAAAACAAAGATATATGGAGAAGGGGGAAAAAGCAGATAGGATCCTGGCCTGGAAACTATGGGCCCTCAGAAACAGCAAGAGAGTCCATACACTACAAACCCCCCCGTCCGAAGGGGAGAAATGCATAGATGATGTAGGAATAGCGGAGCACTTCCGGTTATATTATGAATGCCTATTTACCTCGGAACATGTAGGAGACAGCTCTGAAGCAGACAAGTTCTTAGACTCCCTACCAATCGCCTGCCTTTCCCCCAAAAAAGCGGGCCCCCTCGAAAACCCCATTACTCCTCAGGAAATAGTGGATATGATAAGTTCTGTGAATGGTCGTACTGACCCGGTGATGACGGCTTTACCGTTTCCTTTTATAAGACCTTTAGATCTACCCTTGCCCCCTTTCTTGCTAAGTTGTTCAACTCTACTCTTGACTCTGGAATCCTCCCTCAATCTATGCTCTCAGCCCTCATAGTGGTGATCCCTAAAGAGGGAAAAGACCCGACCCAGTGCCAGTCCTACCGCCCCATTTCTCTGCTCAACACAAACGTGAACATTTTGGCAAAACTGCTTGCCAATAGGCTGGCCAAACATCTTCCGGCTCTAGTTCATGGTGACCAGGTTGGGATTTTGCAGGGCAGACAAGGGTCAGACAACATCAGAAAGACCTTGGACCGTATGCATGAAGCCTCAAGCAATAATGTTGAAGCCTATCTCCTCTCATTAGACTCAGAGAAGACCTTTGACCCAGTGGAATGGCCATACATGGGCAAGGTTTTGCAGAGAATGGGTTTGGGTGAAAAGTTTCGCGGATGGGTAGCCTCCCTGTACAACGGGCCCTCTGCCAGAGTGGCTGTAAATGGTACCACTTCCAATCCACTTTGCCTCTCCAGAGGCACCCGACATGGCTTCCCTCTCCCCCCCCTCTTATATGCACTAGCGATGGAGCCGCTCACGATAGCTATATGGCAACATCAGGGGATCACGGGGATCAGGGTGGGGGACCTGGACTTTAAACTCTCTCTTTTTGCAGATAACATTTTGGCTTATCTAACTAACTTGGAAACCTCTCTCTCCAGTCTCCTCGATTTGATTCGCTCTTTTGGCTCCTTTTCAGGCTTGAAGATTAATCCAACAAAATCCTGTCTAATGCCAGTGGGCGTGGGCTCCCGGAATGTGCCAAGGGAGGGCATAGCGGGAGACATTAAAGTTGTATGTGATGCCACATCGTACCTTGGGATTCTCCTCCCTAGAGACTTGGGTTCCCTCTTTGAATTGAACTTCCCCCGATCCTTTCCAGAATAAAAGCGGACCTCATCAGGTGGGCCTGTATGACCCTCTTGTGGTTAGGCTGAATGGTGTCCGTCAAAATGAACATCCTCCCCCGCCTTCTCTACCTTACCTCATCTCTTCCCACTAAGATCCCGGAATCATATTTTAGATCCCTGCACTCCATGGTCCAGCGTTTTATATGGAATGGAAAGAAACCCAGGTTTAAACATGCCACCCTGACTCTCCCGTGGTCTTATGGGGGTTTTGGTCTCCCTGACTTCTGCCTGTACTACAAGGCGGCCCAGTTTAGGGTCATGCTGAAACACATTAAAGACGAGTTGCACACTTATTGGACATACATTGAGGACATCCACACACACCCTAGGAAGGTCAGGGATTTTCTTTGGGTCCCCAATAGGGAACTCCTCAGCCGTGTCAAATCCCACCCGGCGTTGTCTGTTTTATGGGATCTTTGGAGGCCCAACAAGGAAAACCTGGTCCTTTCTTCTTGGCCCTCTACTCTTTCGTCTTTATGCTCCCCCAACCCCCGTGACCTGGGTAACAGGGGACTTAGAAACACGCAGAAGTTGTCTGATATGGGCCTGGAATGGGTGGCTCAATTGTTCAGGCAGAATGTCTTCAGAGAATACAACACATTAGCCGAGGCAATGGGGGATGTGTTTGTGCCCTCCCCGTCGTTCTCATGCAAAGGAACAAAACTGACACACCCCTGACGGGCAATGAGGCAAAGAGAGCAGGCTGCGAGAGTTCAAGGCAAGGTTTATATAAGTAAATGGCATTCAAGATCTCTGTTGCCTTTGAGAGCGCTCTGACCAAAATTAATGTTACAATACATTTTATAGGACAAATGAAGCAACTAACATAAGATACTACGTTGGTCCAGGATTGTAATGTCCATATGGTGCCCAAGGTGTGGGTGGCATCTCTTCCTCCGGGTTGGCTGCTTGGTTGGCGGGAGGGTGGACGTCAGGCATCTGTGCTCGAAATGGGTGAAGGTCAGGTCGCTGTGAAACAGGGTGGTCACTATCTAAGCTAACATAATATATTCTCAAAATACATGCACTAAATAATAATCGTTCGTAGTGTTTGAATAATTCATCATGTCTCTATAAAAGTCACACGTATATCTATACTATCAATTACATTGGATTATAGAGGCTTTAGGTTAAGGGTCTTGACGACCATAATAACACTGGTTGAAGTTAGGGTCTGCGTTCATATGAATCTCTGGTACGTGACATTTGTTAGTGGTAGACAACGATTTACTGCACCAGGGGTCTAAAGTTAGTTGGAGATCTGTTGAGTGGACATCATGGCTTGGTCAGTGATATGGCACATGAAAGGAATAGCTTGCAGGGGCACAGGGTCACAGTGGCAATAAGTTTCCGCCGTCAAGGGTGCGGGGGCAAGGACACATTTGTGGAGATGGATGAGCTGTGTGCTTAGCTCATGCTGGTTCACATGCAGGACAGTGATCTCAGAGGAAGAGTGATGTGTTACATTTATTATTTGTTGCAAGCACCTCCGGCTTCAGCGTGAGAATGGAGCTGCAGAGTTTTCCAGTCAGAGTGGGAACGATGGTGGGGGCCATGTGCCCTGTGCATTTGGCCGTTGCGAGAAAGGGAAGAGAAGCATTTTTGTACTATCGCAGTGAGGCCTAGCCACCAAGATGGAGTCGAAAGTGGGTACAAAAATGGGTGCCCTGTGTCCTGCACAGTGGTCCCATCTACGCAAATGTTAACCGAAGTCGATATCGCATAAGGGCGAGGGGTGTACCCATCACTGGAGGCACTTGGTCCGAGTTTTGTACTGAGAAGTAAAGGACATGAGGGGCCTGATGGCCCCTCGCTCCCACACAGATGCCCCGATGACGATATTTGATCATCTCCACATAAAAGGCATTTTGACCTCCCCTCTTTGGCACAAGGAACTTAAGCGCCCCCTTAAACACCTTGAGAAGGGAATAGCAGAATCCTCCTCACGGAAAAGATCCCTTTCTAGGATCTACAGAGTTTTGATTACGGCCCAACTACAGGGTAGACAGCGGTTCAAACAATTCTGGGCAGAAAAACATGGTATGGTTATAGAGGAATCGACCTGGTCTAAGATGTACAGATCTCTCTTCTCAGGTTCCCTTTACACCTCTGCAATGGAACACAATTATAAGATGATCCATGCATGGCATCTCCCCCCTGAAAGGCTGTCGAATATGTTTCTGGAGTGTCCCCCCGGTGCCCCAGGGACTGTGGTCATAGAGTTACGTGGTATCACATGTGGTGGGAATGCCCAACAGCCCAGATTTACTGGTCGGAGCTTTTGAGTTGGATCAAAGACATAATGGGTATTTCTCTGGACAGGCATCCCCTGGATATTCTCCTGCAGGTTCCCTCTTCAGAGGTGGAATCAGGTGGTCTCCCACAGGTGATTAAGGGTGTGTTGAGAGCTGGGAGGCTCACCCTGGCACAGAATTGGAAGAGTAAACTAGCACCATCTAAGTCAGAGTGGTTATCTAAACTGTGGGCGATCTTCACCTATGAGAAATTACTGGCGTTAACCCACTACAAGGTGGAATCCTTTCTGCTGGACTGGACTCTGGTGCTTCTCAACAAAGACTGTGGAGCGCTGAGACTTTTACCAGTTTTCCTTCATGGTTGTCCTCCCTCCTCCCTAGGTTTCCTGATTCGTGCATATGGACACCATCTTTAATTGAATACCCTCTTTGGACCCAGCTGGTCAGCCAATGTTTGATACATGATCTTCTATTTATGTTATTTCCTTTGAATTCATGGTTCCATTATTGACTAGGTAGCGTTTGAGCGGCGGGTGAGGGTGGGGGGGTTCTGGTAAACTCCTGATGTTCTTATGGTTGATTTATGGCTTTGTATTGTAATCTGCCATTTTGCCTTAACCAAAATGTTCAATAAAAACTAAATGGAAAAAACCAATATCGATTTGCAAAGTGTTCTGTTGCAATACGTAGATGACATATTAGTCTGTAGCACCTCAGAGGAAAAGTGCAGAAGAGATTCAGTTCAGTTAATGATTATTCTTGCAGAGAAAGGATATAAAGTTAACAAGGAGAAATTGCAGTATTGTCAAGAAGAAGTGTTATACATAGGGCAGTTAATTTCGCATGAAGGAAAGAAAGTTACACCTGAGAGAGCTGAGGCTATTTTGAAAACAGCAACGCCACATATGATAAAGCATATGCAAAGATTTTTAGGACTATGCAATTGTGTGAGAGCATGGGTCTTCGATTAGAGTTCATATATAAGGCCCTTATTGCAGTCTCTGAAAAAAGCACAGGCAACTCAAGAAAAAATTGTCTGGACTGAGAACATGGAGGAAGGGTTTAATGAGTTGAAAAGGGTGATTTGCACAGCTCTAGTTCTAGGGATTCCCAATTATGCTGTGGAATTCTTCTTATTTTTGCACATGAATGGAACAGTCATGACAGCAGTACTCACACAGAGAACTGCGCTGGGGTACAAGCCTCTAGCATATTACAGTGGGATTTTGGACGTAGTAATATGGGGTGACATTCCCTGCGAACAATCTTTGGCAGCCGCCGATTCGCTGTTGAGAAGGCTGCCAGCATTTAATGGGGTGCTCTAATGAGCTATTTGTTGAACATGCTTTGTTTGCCATTTTGGAAAAACCTAAGGGTACATTGACTTCTCTAAGGGCTCCGGCCTACGAGGTGGTCAAGTTTATAGCAGAACCACAGGCAGAAGATGCACATGAGCGGAGATAGCAGCTGACCGTTGTCCTTCCTGCCTTCCACCTTGCAGGAGGAGGACTCGCCGGCCCTGTGCCCAATTGAGGTGATTTTTGTTTAATTTTGTTCCATTCGCACTCGGAGCGCGTTGCTCTCCCCCCTCCCACCCACTCAGCCACTTCCGTGTTTCCTCTCCCTCCCGCCTCCCACCCAGCGCCTTGCCCGCCCTGATTGGCTGCCTGGCACTCTTAGCTGACCGTCCCTGGGCAGCCCTCTGCTCGGCAGCCCCCTTCGTCTAAGGGCCCCTAGGTAAAGGGTGGCTCCCTGACTGCCGGCTCCTGGTGGTGTCTGCAGGGGTCCGCAGGGGACGCCTGTTGCCAGTTGTCACCCTGCTCAGCGGTCGGGGCCCCCTGTCCACTGTGTCCACCTGGTTGACCCACTAACTTAGCTGTGTTCTCACTTGTTACAATTATGTACTGGCACCGTATTTAAAAAAAATTGCTTTGTGAACCATAGGCCTTTCTCCCTCTATTCGGATTCTAAAATTTAGGTGGGATTTCACCTGTTATAATAAGCACTGTCATCGTATTTTAAATTGCTTTGTGAAACCTAGGCCTTTCTCCCTCTATTCAGGATTCTCAAATTCTTTGTGTCTTCTCTCCCTTCTAAACTTACATGATGTTAGCTCTGTTAGTCTGAGTGTTGGCATCCTGTCCCACTGCTCAACGTCCTGCCTCTCACTCCCGGTTCTGCCTACTATAGCATCCTCCTCCAGTATCTCCACCTCTCTCCTTTCCCACCTACTCTATGGTGCCCTCTGTCTCTCCTATCTTCTCTAACTGCTTCTCTATTGACTGTCCTGCCCTCCTCACTAAATCTGGTAGGAAGAAGTTTAAAAAGGACATCCTGGTCTCCAACCCAGGCCTCCCTATTGCCGACACCTACACCAGTGCCTCCTCTAAATATACTCTCACCGACATCCTCTTTGTCATTCCTTTGCCAGACCTATGGACCCTTCATATGGTCTCTGTGCTCTCTCCCTTCTCCTGTTCTCCCATTAATGGTGGCACCCGCTGGGACGTCCTCCTGGCCTCCTTCCATTCCTCTAAGGTCATCATTAATGTTTACTCGTAAAGAACCGTCTGGTCCAAGGCCCTCAGGCCAACCTCCATCTCTTTGTTCAACGCTTCCCGTGCCTCATCAACTTCCTCCCTTCTCCAGCCTTCCCCTCTGTCCCCTTTTCCAGGATGTCCTCGACTCCATCTTCTGCCTCTTCCTTGGCTACCTTGCCTTCCCCTTCCCACTCTAGCCCCTCCCGGGCTCCTTCTACACCTCCGAAGGGCATACCTCTGATCTGTACCCCTCCCCGGATGTCCTTCAAGGATGGCAACCTTCTCCATATTGCCACTCTAAACTGTGCTCTGCTGTCAAACACTCCTCTGATATCTGCCGCCTTCTGGAAGAACTTGGCCTCGACATCCTCGGTCTCACTGAGACATGGTTCACAGCCAGCTCTGTCACCAGCTTTGACACGCTCCTACCTGATGGCTACAAGATCCTCTCCGCACCCAGATCCAACCGCTCTGGAGGGGGTGTTGCCCTGATCTTCCCTGTCAAACACTCCTCCGACATCTGGCGCCTTCTGGAGGAACTTGATATTCATGTCCTCAGTCTCACCGAGACATGGCTCACGGCCAGCTCTGTCATTAGCTTTGACGCTCACCTCCCTGACGGCTACAAGATCCTCTCCAGGCCTAGGTGCAACCGTTCCGGGGCGGGTGTAGCACTAATCTTCCCTGAGTGGATATCTGCCTCTGTCATTCCTACGCAGGCCTACTCCACTTTCAAATTCCTCATCTGCAGGCTCTCTCTCTCTCCTAGTCATTCCCTTACTGTGGCTACTATCTATCAGCCACCTGGTCAGATCGCCTCCTTCGTCTCTGAGTGGGTGGACCTCTCCTCCTCTCTCCTGGCCGCAACCACTCAATTCCTCCGTCTAGGAGATTTCAATATCCACCTGGATGCCTCCTGTCCTTCCTCCGTACTCTTTCGGGACCTCTGCGACTCTCTCTCACTCACCATTCTCCCTTCTGCCCCGACTCACTCTGTAGGGCACACTTTGGATGCTCTGATCTCCTCAGACCTTCCCCTCTCTGATCCTCTCTCCACTCCTCCCTCCTGGAGTGATCACTTTCTCCTCTCTCCTCCCAACTCACCCTCCCTAACCCTCAGGCCAAGCCACCTCCATCCCTGCCACCTACCTTCTCAGTCATCCAACCCATGAAGCGTGTGTCAGCTGAGGCTTTCGCCACCACCTTCTCTCCTCTCCTCCCCCTTTGGCTGACTCTCACCCTGACACAGCCCTCTCCAAGCTCCACTCTGCTATCTCTGATACTCTTGATGTCCTTGCCTCTGTCATGAGAATCTGCCTGAAGCCCAAAGCCAAGTGCAACTCCTGGTATGACTCAGACCTCGTCACCCTAAAACGAAATTGCAGGGTGGCCGAGAGGAAATGGCGTGCTTCATGTACATCCTCTGACAAACTGGCCTGCTGCCTGCTGCACAGGCAATGCTGGCTCTCGGTCTTAACCAAGAAGAGAGCTCATATCCAAGCCTGCGTCTCTGTGGCATCTAGCAACTCCTCCGAACTCTTTAAAATCTGCAAGGAGCTGGCCAATTCTGCTGCAGTCTCTACCTCTCCTGTCCCTTCCCAGGCCCTCTGTGCGGCACTGGCCTCTCATTTCATCTCAAAAACTCAGGACATCCTGTCCGAACTCTGCTCCTATCCTCTCCCCCCCCCTACTCCCAGCTCCTCCTCTGGCCCTTCTGCAGCCACCCCTCCTCCCTCCTTCTCTTCCTTTCCCCCTTTCTCTGCAGAAGAGGTTTCTAGACAAGTCCGATCTATGAAAGTCTCGTTGAAACAGGTTTACCCCTGTTCTTCCAAAACTATCAAGGACCACATCGACTCCCTGGCTCCTGTCCTGGCTGATTTCTGCAACCACTCCTTCACCACTGGAGTCTTCCCATCCCCCCTTAAGCACTCCCTTGTGCACCCCTTCTTAAGAAACCCTCTGCCGACACCACTTGCCCGGCTAATTGTCGCCCAATCTCTATCACTCCCTTCCTGGGCAAGCTCCTGGAGAAACTGGACATCTCACAGCTGAATCTCCATACTGAATCTGTTGGTTGTCTTCATGACCATCAGTCTGGCTTCAGAGCTACCAGAAGCACGGAAACTGCTCTCCTGACCTTCCATGAAGACCTGCTCTCCAACCTTGATTCTAACACCTCTTGCGTCCTCATCCTGCTTGATCTCTCTTCTTCCTTTGATACTGTCAACCATGCCATCCTGCTCAACCGTCTCCGTGATAACCTGGGTATCACTGGTCAGGCTCTGGTGTAGCTGACCTCTTTCCTCTCTGACTGACCCTCCCAGGTTCAACTTGGGTCCTTCCTCTCCTCTGTCTTCTACTCTACCTGTGGTGTCCTACAGGGGTCTAACCTCTCTCCCTGACTTTTCAACCAATACGTGCCACTCCTTGCCCACAGCATCACCACTCTCTGCCCTAACTTCCAGTGCTATGCGGATGATACCCAGCTCATTTTCAGGCTACCCTCTGCCTCCTCCTCCCCATCCCTCATCTCTGACTGTCTGCTATCCAGGAGTGGTGTGCCGCCCATGACCTCTGCCTTAATGCCAGCAAGACTGAGATTCTCCTCATCAGCACACCAGCTCTCTCCTTCCCTGTAGCTCTCTGGCCCGCCTCTCTTGGCCCTCCTCCTGCTCCCACCTTTGAGGCTAAAAACCTTGGGGTCATCTTCGACTCCACACTCTCTTTCTCTCCTCACATCTCTGATGTCTCTAAGAAGTCCCACTACCAGCTGCACCTCCTCAGAGTTATTCTTCCTTTCCTCTCCTTCCTCCAGAAGCTCACTGTCCCCAGAGCCCTGGTTCTCTCTGGGCTGGACTATTGTAACAGCCTCTATCTAAATCTGCCTGCCTCTACTCTCCGCCCTCTGCAATTTATCGAGAACAGGACTGCGAGACTTGTCCGTGGCCTCAAGCCCAGGGATCGTATCTCTCCAGGACTGAAATCTCTGCACTGGCTCCCAGTGGCTGCAAGGATTAAGTTCAGAACCCTCTGCATTGTCCACAAGGCCATTTGGGGCCTGGGGCCACAATACCTTCAACTCTCTCTTCCTAAATGCCTTCCTTCCCGAGCCCTTCGCTCATCCGTCTCCAACTCCCTCAGGGTCAGTCGCTTCTCCAAGCAAAGAGTTGGTGGTTGATCTCTCTCTTTGGCAGGGGCCTCCCTCTGGAACAGCCTTCCTACCTCACTGAAACTTGAGGAGAACCATCTCTGGTTCCGGAAGCACCTCAAAATCTTCCTCTTTGCTTCTGCTTTCTCTCCCCCTCTCCCCTGCTGAATTCCTGGCTGAAATTGCACTGGTTACCTGGCCACCCTGTCAGATCTTGGGCCCAGGCCCCACCAGCTGTACACCTGCACTGCTTCCCTGGTAACCACTGCACCTGGGGACTGTTTTCTGTATCCCTTCAGGCCCCGTACCAGCACTTATGTCTGCACTTACCTTGCACTTGCCACCTCTGGCTGTTTATTATCTTATTCTTTCTACTACCCCTTGTACTGCACTTTCCCCTCTCCCTCCCCCATGCACTTTTCCCTTTCCCCGTTCCCATGCACTTGCACGATCCGAATGACACCTGGCCTAGTAAGATCGTTGTCTGTCTTCACGTTGTTCCCCCTCCCTTGCCTCGTCGCGCCTCGAAACACTTGTTTATAGGCACGTTATAAATGCCATATCATATCATATCATGATTGTTTGAACTATGAGGAGTTCTATGATGAAATTCCAAAGGTGCAAGAAAATGCTTTGGCAGCTGGAGTGATTCTCTTTACTGATGGTTCTTCTAGAATAGATCAAAATTATGGACATAGATATACAGGTGCCACTGTGATAAAGCATAGTACCAATGGAGAATTTGAAGTATTGATGCGTGCACGACTACCGTCTCACTTTTCTGCACAGGCTGCAGAATGAATGGTGCTGATTGTCGTGCTCTATAAAAACACAGACCAGGAGGAAGGGAGTGTGTACAGTGACTCTGCCTTTGTGATGTTGACAGTACACACAGGGCTAGCACTTTGGAAAAGGACAGGCTAACTCTGAGCGGATGGCACTCCAGTGCAACATGCCGCCTTATTGGGCAGACTTATGGGTAGACTTATCAAGCTGCAGACGTGTAACCAAAATGAGTAGCATGTACAGACATTATTATGAAATTTGATTAGCCAGAAGTGAATGAAAGAATGGTGTTTATGATGAGTGTGCACAACATATTTAATGACTTGTCTAAGACTCAGTTGATGAAATTCAAGGGGAAGCACCACAGGATGAGAAAGACCTGTGGATTTGGAGGGGTTGTTCTTTATCCCCTTCCAAAGCATTGTGGCAACAGGAATGCACTGGTAAACCAATGATGGCTGTGACCTTATAAAGGGTGGCATTGGAGCAGCTCACTACCCCGTGCATGTCACTAGAGAAAGCCTTACAGCAGCTATTGCGGAGGACTGGTTTGTTCCGAACTTTCTTGAACATGTTATATTTTATGTAGTGAACTGCATCGTATGTCAAAAGTTTACTGCTGGGCACACACTGCATACAGTTAGAGGAGTTATCCTGAGACATAATGGTCCATTTCAGCATTTTCACTTCGACTATGTGGATATGCTGCAGGTCTGTAATGGATACGGATATATGATATTAGTAGTATGTCCTTTTTCAAGGTGGATTGAATCAGGTCAGTCTACACACCCAGATTGAACCTGTGCAGTGAAATTTTTAGTATGAGAAGTATTTCCTAGATGGGGAATATGTGAAATATTAAGATCAGATAATGGCCCTCATTTTGTTAATGAAGTCTTTGAACAAATTAGCTTGTTGCTTAGTATAAAGCACAAGTTTTCATCGGCTTATCACCTACAAGTGAACAGGATTTGTGAGAGACTGAACAGCCTGCTTAAAGAAAGAATAGCCAAATTAAAGCTCACATTGAAAAAGGATGGTTGCATTGACTACCACTGATTGTATGTGTTGAGAAATCAACTAGGTTCTGACCATCATGTATGACTACAAGTATCACTGTCATTTCAGATGAGCTCAAGTGGAAGGGGTGTGGGGCTCAGGACACAGATGGAGACCTTACAACTTTAAGTGATTGCAACCCGGAACTCCAGCTAAGTCAATGCCTAGCGTGTGATGCACAGCTGAAACCCTTAATTATTTATTTATGTTTATAAGTTCTTTTATTTCTGAATGATGTACCACTTATATCACGCCCCTCTCTTTAAATCCCCACCGGTCACACTGAACCAGGAGCCAGGCTGGTTTGCAAAGTTAAAAATATTTATTTTATGGATTTCACAATATATATATCACACTATTTTAATGGTTATACAATGATCACCAATGGGGTGATGTTACACTACACAATATCTTTAATCAGAAGGAGTAATTATAGGAAAAATAATGCAGCATAGAAATAATACTTTTGTGTGGGTTCAATCAAAAATGCAATATGATTACTCTGTCTCCCTGCACTCTACTCAATCCCCCCAAAATGCAATATAAAAAGATGGAGGGAGAGAAAACAGGTTTCAGGAATACAGAATTCAACAAAATAGTATAAATCCCAATTTCCCCCCAGCAAACACAGAGAGAGAAACACGATTTAATTCACTGAAATTGTTTCAATACTAGTGGGAGCTGCTTTGCATGGTATAAGACAAACGCTAGCAATGATTATTGAGTAACTAGCAAGATGAAAACTTAATTCTGAGGTCGGGTGCAATGAACAGCTATTTTACACGTGATAGATTTGAGCCAAACAAAAAATGTGTGGCAAACTTTTCCATTGTACGGTAAGCACAATTGCGGAATAACTATAAGGAAAGCTGGGGATGCTTGCTTCAAGGAGACAATTAAATTCCATTTCTAGCATACACGGTGAAGAAGTTATGAAGGTTTGTGTGGAGGTTGTTTTTTTCAGACAGCAGCAAATTTGCAAAACTGCGCTTTTAAAATTACAAACAAAGTTTGTTTACACTAGGGGTAGACTATGAAGATGAAAACTACACAACAGCACAGCCACCAGCCCAGGATATCTTTGGATGGTTTTGCCTGCCGAGGCACTCGCCTTTCTTCAGAAAATATACATCAGCGCAAAGATGATTTTAACACTACTATTACTAAAGGACTATAGGATAAGAGAAAGAGTTTAGGCAAGACAAAATATTCTAGCAATGCAGTTCTGGATAAAATAGAGAATGGGTTTGGATAGGAAAGACTTATGGACAATTCATATGCTAGTGACAGTCCTATACTAAGGATACTCACTACATACGTTTGGAAAGAACCGTCAGGGATTCAGGTCAGTCAAGATTTCTGGACAGGAATTCTGCTAGGCACATCAGACTGGACTCAAGGTGCTCTGGTCTGCAATCGGGCAAGGCGCTCTGGACAACGCACGGTAGGACTGGACTGGATGTCTCGGGCTCTGGTTCTGATTCACAGCTATCTGGTCACAGCACGGTTCTACTGGGTTGGATTTTTGAATTGTGGCAATAATTCTTAGCAGGAAACCAGCTACAGCACAGCCAGGCTGTTCTTAGGTTCCCCTTAGAGGTCTGGGGTAAAATCTGGTTTCTGGATTTTTAAAGGCCAAGCTGAGAATGGTTCAGCTTTGGAAATGGGCCTTTCTGCCTTCAAAGTTACTGGAGTCTGGAATCTGGAATATGGATTTCTCTTGCAAAGTGCTCCGCCAGCAATCGGTTGGCAATCGGTTGGTGGGTGAATGTGTGTCCTTCTAGGTCCTAAACTGTCTCTAGTTATGTGTTTCATAAGGGGTGGGTATGTTGAATTATCCTATGCACTGGTAGTCCATTTGTTAGGGTCCTTCCTCTCCCTTAATTGGAGAAGAAAACAGAGTGGCATCATGATGATGTGGTTTATGATGCAGGAAAAACCTCCCCTTTGTTTTTGCACATGAAATCTACTTTTCATATAATACATATTTGCAATTGTACAAACTTGATAGCAATAACATATCGATGGGCCTCATTACGACCCTGGCGTTGGACCATGGTGCTAATAGCACTATGGTCCATGCCGGTAACTTACCGACTCCGCCATGGCGGAATGGGGAATTACCGCCCCATTCCGAGGTTGGCGGGGCGGTAATTCCCCATGCCGCCATGGCCCTTCCCCATTCCCATTTTTGCCCCATAGGGCTCAATGGGAATGGGGAAGGCGCTAAGTACGGTGCCGCAAATTGCGGCACCGTAATTAGCACCAAGGTCCCGTTGTGGGTTGCTTTTTAACGCCTGCAAAAAGCAGGCGTTAAAGTCTCCAACCCGCAAAGGGACCTCGTAATCAGGCGCTAAGGGATTACCGGTACGGGTACCCTTACCGGTACCGGTAATCCCTTAGTGCCAGGGTCGTAATGAGGCCCTATATCACATATTTTGTAAAGCAAGTATTCATCCAAGCCCCGTTGCTGTGAGAGCTTGGTTCTGGATTTGGCAACTTTTCACACTTTTGTCCTGGGACCCAATGTCTGATTTGTCCACAATTTTGTGCGCATGATATCTGGGCATAATCATAAGAAATGTCATGCTTCTGACATCAATACGATTGCTACAAAACCAGATATTTCACTACACCTTCTCAGAACATCGCACAGAGTTCTGAGTCCTTTTAAAATGTTCACCAAAAAATTCACATTAACAATACTGTAATTTTACAATTTTTACATATTCGCACAGCCCTTTGTCAGTTCTTTTTAAAAATATACTTTCTGTGCTTTAAGAATCAACAAAAATGTCTGTTCCCGCTTCCAAAGTTTCTGGTGGCTCAAGAGCAATCCCAGCCTTCTTCCTCTGGCAGGGGATACTGTTGACACTTGCAATCTGCATATCCTTTCAGCCAAGGTAGTCCTTTGTCTATCCCAGGAGCAGCAGCCCAAATCTCCTCCCCTCTTCTTCAACACCTGAATGTGATTTCCTGGCTTTTGGTGGGAAGCAGGAGAGGTGCCTTTTGTTGGGGCAAGCTGGGGAATTTGCTTTGTAGTATTTGGCTTGCATCAGGTTACTTTAAAACTCACTTTGTTAACTTTTTCTTTGATGAAAATAAACTTATAATTTTAAAACAGGCAAACAGAACTCTAATTCCATTCTTTAAAACAAGGAGATTAAATAGTTGCAACCTATATTACTTTTGATAGCAAGTCACTTAATTCCAACCATTTCATTTTAACTGCACATGTTTAAGCTTCTAATGCAATTACTGACAGCTGTCATATAGGTGGACGGTGGTACTACGCCCATATTTTGACAGATTTTCACAGGAAAGCACACTTTTTAATGTGGATATTCTGATGCTAGATTCTGCTTTGCCTGGCATTGTGTGCTCCTGTTGATTCCTTAAATAAAGTGACGGTTAACACCCAGCAGGGATGTTGGATATTTTCTGATGTTTTGAACCATTATTTTGTATTTTCAGCAACCAAGGAAAAAAGGATTTCAGAGCACTTTTGGGTTTCCTTGCAGTAAAGCACTGCCTTTCATGCAGTTTCCATGTTCACTCGGTGGCAGCCCAGTGACAGGTTTCAGCAGTGTGGTCTCCTTCCATTACTGACACAGGCAACGTAGATTGGCAGCCATCTTTTCCGGTTTCAAAGTGCAATTTTCATAGGTTTTGGCACGCATAGGACTTTTGCTGCCATTATGCTGATTCTGGTGCCACGAGCACACAGTGATGCCGCAGGGCAGAGCCTAGTGGGTTAAAACATCCCACACAACAACCGGATCTGAAGAATTACGTCTTCCCAAACTTTTCCCCAGTGATGAGGTCCTAATTAGGAACTTTGCAAGGAGGTGGAACGAGCCACATTTTAATGGTCCATTTATCATAGAAGCAGTCAAAGTGCTAGGAAGACATGAGTGCGTATTTCTTGGAGACGTGAAGATCTATGCTGGAGAATCTCCTTCACCACCACCCCAGTCAGAAGCAAGCATCAGGGAAGAGCCTGAGCATATGCAGACTAGATCCACGATGAGGAAGAAGGACACAGAAACTGTTCAATAGACATGTAAAGATTATATTGGACTGTGGTTCTTTTCAGGACACTCTTTTAAATTGCTAAAAAAGGAGAGAAAGAAGGTTATTTGTTCTTGAGCCACAGGAGCTTGTTGAAATTGGACTGAGACGTATTTAAGTCTCAATCGAGAAGGAAAGATGCCAGATCTGGAGTTCCTTTTCGACGACTGGAAGAGGGAACAGTTCTTCGATTTCTTTCTCACTGAGTTTCTCTTTGGAAGCACCCATGGTAGTGTCTTATGGCCACATTTGTCGGATCATTCTTATAGTTTTTCTTTTTATTCTTCGTGCATACACTGCACTTGTGGGGGGAAACTACTAGCGTTCATCTGTTCCTGCAAGATCCTAAGAATGGCCCAATCATGATGAGATTACTTGCAGCCATAATAGAGCAAGGACTCCAGTTTCCCGAGTACAGTGGGGAAAACAGAAATGCCCCTATGTGATGACAATGCTCATAGACTGGGTGGAATGGTCTTCTACCATTTGATTGAGAAATGCCGACATCTTGTTGGAAAACAAACTGATGTTTGTACTTTCTTGAGGGATCTGAGAAATATGGAGGCACTTAACGAATTGCTACGAGATGTAATCAAACAAGTTATTCTATATTCTGAGAGAACATTGAGAACGTCCTGAATGAGGCTTTCGAGGGAAGAGATCCAGACCTTACTGTCTATAGTCTTCAATTTCTTACTGTAGAAACACCCAGACTTTATCTGGTAAAAGAACGACTCCTTTCTGCACATCAGGAATCCTGTTAATCGTTCTGTGATCAGCCAGCTGTTTGAAGAACTTGTGGAGCAGACTCAGATATTACCAGAATATTGTATGATGTTACCCGAATAAAGGTTCCTTTTTCCTTCCTTAAAAAAAAGATTAGGAATGGGTAACATAGACAGTAATAATAATGTTGCTAATAACATAGATGCCACCATGACGGGCAAGAAGCTACTGCTGCATCAAATGGGCCTATCTATATGCTATCTATACATTTATCTTGTTTGTTTGTGATCCTTCTCTCTCTTACAGTATGTGCTGCTTACTATTTGAATCCAGATAAAGCAAGGATCCCTCTGTATCTTCCTATGCAGGAGGGTACATTTGTGACAACTACCAGACAGCCGAGGCCTTATTTAATTGTCCCTACTCTGGAGGTACATTCAAAGGCACCTAGTTTTATGATAGATACATCTAGGCTTCCTTTTGGGGGGATGTCACGTATGGAAGTTATACAGGACTCTCTGATACCTTCATACTATGTCAATAGGATTAGGCTTTTTGAGCCTTCTCCCACACAGGTAGCACATGTAAAAACACCAGTTTTACTGACAAATGTTCCTATGATTGCCCCAGTAAGAAGGAAGTATGCTGACAAACTTCATGAGATGATCACAGGAGCTCATGAGAAAAGAATGAGACCTAAGGGAAGTACTGGGGAGGATGATCATGAGTTGAATGATTACCTGGATAGTACAGCACACTTGGGGAATAACATAAGGCATCAGCATATGAAAGAAGTGGGAAGGAGGACCTCGAAGGAGGAATATTTTGTATGTGCACTCCTGCCTTATAGCATGGGAAAGTCTAAGATCTTCATAGCTATTGAAATAGACGTCCAGACAGCACATTGTCTATCACACATTGGCCCTCATTACGACCCTGGCGGAATTCGGAAAACGATGGCGGAAATGCAATACCGCCATCGAATAGCGCTCGGTGCGACTATGACCCGTCACCGCAAAGTACGAAGCCATTAGCGACACCGTAGTGAACGCCAACGCTAACTGCACCAAGCACGCGCGCGCGCGCCATGCCAAACCGTAAATACCACCATGGCGCAAGGGTACGCTAATTCCGACCCTAGCGGACATGTACCTAACGCCATCAAGCATGGCGGAATGTACCATTCCGCCATGGTGAGAAGTACGGCATCGCGAATCAACCGTAAACGGCCCCACTGAGTGCCTGTACACCGCTCCCTGCCCACAAAGTACAACTCCCCGTAGGTGCAATGAAGTCACAATGCAACCAGTGAAATGTACAAGTCACCCATGCATGCCAACGAACAAAAGAAACACAAGAGGGGCCAATGGGAGCTGCAGGGCACAGATGGCACGAATACAGAAGCCAATCCAATGGACATGACCACAGTTCCCCCCCCCCCCCCCGAAACGCACGCAAACACAGGCACCTGTGACCAGCAATATTCCGAAAATCACATCATTCCACCAGTCCACCTGGCTGACCGGCATCTGTTACACAAAACCCAATCCCCCGCCCCTGAGCATGACAACATTCAAACAGTCATATTGGCAGCCCCCATCCCTGACCTCACTGGGCTTCGTAGGCAAACGCGCCCAGTACAGTACCACGCAACTAAACTCCGAAGCTGGAACCCAATGCAGATCTCCTCCCAATACATCGCTCCCCAAATAGGAATATGCCACATCACTTGCAAAGAAGAACGCTACACGGGCCAAATCAGAATAGAAATTTAATGCACAACAAAATCACCAAGCCCATACAGCCATTAGGCCATGAACTCCAAAACACATTTCACCATTGTGGGCTGCATCCGCAAGAAATGACCAGCCACTACTTGTGTGACGCCCTGTTCCATCATGGTACACAGAGCCACATTCACGTACGAAAAGGCAACATGGAAGCGCACAGAACCGCAGGGCCGTCCCAATGGGGAGGCACTAGTCCAGCTGAAAGGCCGAAATGTTGCTCCGAGTCACCAGTACTGCGTAAGGGCATGTGGCCCATTGGCGATCGTCCCATAAGATCGTAATGCTGCTCCACTGATTAACACGAAGCAGCAGGTGTCGGGAGTAAAAGCCATCTGCAGGAGTGGCATACAGATGGCAGTGGCAAAAGGGGAGGAGATACCTGTCAACCAAAAGAAAAGAAAAAGAACAGAATGGCAATCAGAACTACATCCGAACAACTCACTTCAATGATCACACTAAATCCACAGCCATATGCATGCTAGCCCACTCCAAAGGATCATCACCACCCCAAAACCACTTGCGACTCATAACCATCTATATCGAGGTGTAAACACCATCACAAACGAGTGTACCTGTGCATGCGTCTGACAAAACAGAATCCATCAGATGGGATTGGTAACGTGCATGGACACAAGTGTCTGAGGGCGCGTCGAGACAGGGAGAGCTCAACAAGGCCAGATAGACGATGGTCCCACTATGGCAGCCCTGCATCACATAGCGCAGGGGAGGCGGATAGAGTCCAAGAAGCCCTGTACATGGCAAACTCTGTATCAAATCACCTGCCCATGCATCCATTCATCATTCCCTCATCCCGGGATTAAAACGCCTGAATATTTACTCACATAACATTAGAAATATCCATTGAGTCTGTGCGTTATGCAGCCTGCAAAATCCACAGTGCCCCAGCCCGTAATTCCAGTGTAGTGAAGTAACATGTATTTGGGAACGTCCGGCCTCATCGCCCACGTCGCTATTGCGCATCCCAAACCATTCATATCAATCATTGCATCCTCGCCATGGCCCCTGTCTCAAGGACATTGAACAATAGAACGTTATATTTGCAGTCAGACCTGTGGGCATTTCCTCGCCGCTAGCTGAAAACCGAAAGCGCCGCCCTTCGAATTCCTCATTTGCAACATCACGTCGAAGAGGCATCTGTGGCCGTTTGAAATCACTAATTAATCCATCTAGTGCGGCTGTGTGTGAAAATGGCAACTGCCTTCACCCACAAATGGGACGCCCCGCCCGTCGGTGCAACTCGGTACAGTGATGCATGAGGGCCCACCGTTACTCGAGTACTACGTTCCACTGACCCTTCACAAGTCTGTTCGCGACTGCACATATAGTATGTGAAACAATGGGACCACAGCAGAATGAACATATCAACCAATGTTACACGGCCATCGGGTACAAATACATGATTGCAATAGCAAGATGCCATTCCTCGAATTGCAGCGTTGTGTGCGGGACGTGCTCGGCCAAAGGGGAGAGCAGTTTGCACAGGTGGAATGAATCACCACAGGTGGAGGCCATACAGCCTGAAAACACATAAATTGCACACCCAGTCTCCTCCCACAACCAGACCCACTCCGAAATGCTACCGGCAGGACTCGCGATGTTGGCCCTGGGGGACCTGATAGCACTGCAAGTACTCCAACTCCAAGAAGAAGACGAACACCAACTACAACCGGCCGCACGGAGGAGACGCAGGAGGAGGAGGAGGGCAAGGCAGGGCCAGCAAGGGCCGCCAGCACAGCCACTACCACCACGCAGGCAGCACGCAATCCCACGCCTCCGAGCACATCCGTTCAACCTCACTGATGAGCAGATCCACACCCTCTACCGTCTGGACCGGGACACCATAGCCGCCATTGTGGACATGACACAGGCTGACCTTGTCAGCATGATAGATAGCCCAACCGCCATCCCACCCCTACTGAAGGTGGTGTCTGTACTCCACTTCCTGGCCACAGGCACCTACCAGCACACAGTCGGACAGTTGCATGGCATTTCTCAGCCACTGTTCTCACGGACACTATTGCAAGTGCTCGATGCCCTCCTGCAGCACGCAGACGACTACATCTCTCTACCACGCTCGGAGCAGGTAATTACAAACACAAAAGTGGGATTCCATGCACTTGCCGGCATACCGGGTTGCATTGGTGCCCTCGACTGCAACCATGTGGAATTGGTCGTCCCACATGCCATGGAGGCCCAGTACCGCAACCGTAAACAATTTCATTCCCTGAATGTACAAATGGTGTGTGACTCCAACAGGATCATTACACATTGTTGTGCCAGATTCCCTGGATCAACCCATGATTCTATGGTCTTGAGGAACTCTACTATACCACGCTACATGGAGCGACACGCAGGGAACAGATCCTGGCTACTCGGTGAGTCTCATTTCATGCATGATGATGTGGGGTATGTGATGCGGCAATGACCTGGCAGGAAGGGGGGGGGGTGTGCGTACGTAGCAATGGCATTCCACATCATACGTTTCTCGTCCACATACAGGTGATGCTGGGTATCCACTGAAGAGATGGCTCCTCACACCAGTCCGGAACCCACGGGACCAGCATGAGGAGGACTACAACCATGCCCACTCACGTACCCGTGTAGTCATAGAACAGGCATTCGGCCTACTGAAGACTCGTTTCCGCTGCCTCAGCAGGTCTGGCGGGGCACTCCTGTACCGCCATGAGAAGGTTGCAAAGATGGTCATGGCATGTGTCATGCTCCACAACATGTGCGTACGTAGAAATGTGCCCATGCCCCCTGACGCAGAACTGCAAGCACCTGATGATGGTCATGATGAGGGTGGGGATGTGGCAGCACCTCAAGGAGTCTGCGAGGCACCGGAGGGCCGTGACATTCGTCAGCATCTCATTGATGCATGCTTCTAGCACTCACGCCTGGTGGCTGATACATGGACACGGGACTCGTGGCACTGTGTGTGTCTGGGACATGCACAATATGGACTGTACGCCTATGATGGCCTAGTACACAAAGATCAATGTCCACACATCTCATTGGTTGATCGTGCACTGTTTATGGCATATGTGATATCATGTTGAACACCCTATCGACCCGCCACCCAAGTGAGCCCAACACACCCCCTCCACCCTCCTACCTCCCCCCCGAACACCAGTGTCCAAAGATGCTCATTGTCAGTGGGCTGTCGCTATTGCAAGCCCCCTCTGCGGGTATCAGGGGCACCCCTGCCTGTGGAGCGCAGGTTCCTCCCAGATCTACGTTGGGGGCTGCCCTGGACGGAACTTGCAACGGATGATGTCTCTGCCTGCTCACGTCCATGCATGTCCCTAAGGGTTTGCGAGAGCTCAGTGAGCACACGGCGCACTGCGGCAAGTTCGGCACATACGTCTTTGGACGTCGCATGCAGTTCCCCCCTCAGCCTCTCGGTGCTTCTCTCCATTTGGACTCTCAGGCTCTCGGTGCTACTCTCCATTTGGACTCTCAGGCTCTCGGTGCTACTCTCCATTTGGACTCTCAGGCTCTCGGTGCTACTCTCCATTTGTGCCCTTAGTGTCTCTGTACCTCTCTCCATTTCTGCCCTAAGTGTCTCAGTTGATGTTTCTATGTCTGCCTTAGTGCCCCCACATTCATCGGCATGGTCCTTGAGGAGCGTGGCCAGTTGCTGCTGTTGCACGATTAACTGGTCGAGGGACTGTTGCCTCTGCTGGGCCATGGCCATTTGCGGGGGTGTCACAGAGGGGCTGTTGACCTCATGTTGCCTTGCCACAGGGCTTGTGGGGGATGGCCAGTCGTCGTCTTGTGGGTGCCCCTGCGTGGTATCCTCATGTTGTACGGGATGGGACAGACAGGGGGATTGGGACAGGGCATGGATGGATCTGACTTCGACATCCCCGTCTTCTGTGTCGGAGCATGCTGCCATCAATGGGGTGTCACCTATGGTGCTGCTGCCACCAGAGGCAGTGCCTTCTGTGGCATCCGTTGGGGGGACCTGTGGTGGTGGTGGTGTGGGCATGCTGGTTGCTGGGGTGCCTGTTGATGTTCCCTCCTCTGTGCTGCCACCTGATTTGTGCTGCTGCCGTGTCTTGATGCGTGCAGCTGAGGTGGAGGGTCTTTGGCCGTTGGTCTTGGCCCTCTTTGCAGGTGTGCTGGTAGGGGTGTCCTGATGCTCGTCGTTTGGATCGGACCCTGTGGTGGAGTAAAGGAGGGCGAGGGTTATTAATGGGTCTGTGGGAATTGGAATGGCATTGTATCACATGCATTGGGGTGGTACCTGAGCGTGATTTGGGTCGGGGCCTTGGAGGTGCTTTCATTTGTGTGTGGAGTGAGGGTGCACTTGTTTGGCAGCCTGCAGTTAGGGTGTGCCTGCTGCACGTGTAGTGGGTGTTTTGGGGTTTTTAATTATTTATGTATTTATTGTGAGTTTTAACGTGCGCTATCAGGCCGATGTATGTGGACGTTCTCCTGGCCATGTGTTTCTGTTGCACTATGTGGGCACATGGTACTTCGCATGATTGGACATTGTGGATTTAGCATTGTTTTATCTGGCCCACCTACCTGAATCTTCGGATGTCTGCACTCCTTTCTCCATCCCTCCGACTCCCTCTATGCTCTCAATTCCGATGGTGGAGGCACAGATTTCTTCCCAGGGGGTCAACTTGATGGGTGATTCAGGACCTCCCCCGGTGGCTGTGGCAATGTTGCGGTTGGCAGAGAGTATGCTGCGGACGCGTATCCGCAGGTCGTCCCATCGCTTTCTGCATTGCTGTGGGTTGCGGGGTGCGGTCCCCACCGCACTTACCCGCTGTGCCACCAGAGCCCATATGGCCTTCTTGTTTGCAAGTGCCGTCCTGGTCATTTGCGTGGAGAAGACGACGGCAGCATTCTCCTGGAGGGTCTCTGTTAGCACGGTGAGTTCCTCACGGGAGAAGTGGACCTGCCGCTTGCGGTCGCACGCTTTCTCCGCTACTTTTCCCATTTTTCTTGGTTTCGCTAGGGTGGATGACGGGTTGGGGTGTGTCTCAGGGTAGTGTTTTTGGTGGTTGTGTGGTTTTAGTGGTTTTATAGGTGTACGGCAGGATGTTTCCCGTTCCGGGCCCATGTTTTTACTTCCGTTTCTGTATATTTCCGGTCACCGTACTTTCCGGTAGGCGCACACTGCGGTGTCCGCTGTGATGGGTGGCGGTATTGCACCTAGGGCGCCGTACGGCGGCGGTGTGGACCGTTTTGGGGTCATTTCCGCCATCGCGGACTTTGCACTTCCGCCATGCCGTGGTGCTCGTGCCCGATGGGTCGGAATGGGCCGCACTTTGCTCCTTCGTGCAATGGCGGAAACGCTATTTACGCTGTGGCGGTCCGGTCAGTCACTTTCCGCCAGGGTCGTAATGAGGGCCATAGTGTTCTGCCGTTCAAGGGGGCAGTTCATGGTTCGAACAGCCTATCTCAAATGGGCAACTGAATGGACAGATCCAGAGGAAGATGAGTATGATCAAGACACAAAGACAAGATTAAGGACGTACACCAAGAATCACGTGATCAGATACAAAAAGCCTGGACTAAAAAGAGCTGGAATCCGATGGGAAGTCAACAGAAGACTGGAGAGCCCAGGAGAGACTAATGAGGAGATCTGAAGATGGAAGGAAAGAGGTCAAATACAGATCTGGGGTTCAGTACTATCTCCAGATGGTTGGGAAGAAGATGTGGTAATATGCAGAGCGTGGGTAGTAATGGGAGACTACCAGCCAACTGTTGACAATGTGAAAGGCTGTGTAAGCCTGTATGGTTGAAATTTGCTAAACTACTTACATGGGTCGAGGATAAAGGAGGACCTTTGCAGATAGCGCCTTTGGAAAGTGCCAAGCTGTGCTTTAGAAACAATGGCACAAGAAAAGTTGGAGAGAACCGGATCCGTGGTTGAATCTTTGATGCACAAGGAATGAACATTGGGACAACAGTGATCATGGATCACTACTGGGCTTGTGGATCTAGAGCATACATGAAGCTGCTCAAAGATTGGGAGGACCATGTTCCATAGAAAATGTTCATGTTCCAGCGTTGGTGATACCTAAAAGTGACATTGGACGCTTTCCAAAAGCAGATGTTCACCTGAGAAGGAAGAGTTCTATACAGCTGATAAGTCGAATGAAAAGAGAGAATTATTTCTCAGCTAAGTCAATAGAAGCATTTGACTCTATCCCATATGAGCACAGACTGTTCAGCCAGACTTCGTCGATATTCACTTTGTTTTTTATGCCAAAGATCCAGACTGCAGCAAATACTAAATGACTGCAAATAACCAGATGGGATTTGTTGCAGACAATCAACACTACCATAAAGGTATCCAATGTGATAAGGGAAGAGCTGAGAGCCATACAACTGATGACTCTTCAGAACAGATACATCCTGGACATGATCACAGCTATGGATGGAGGTGTTTGTGCTAAAATTGAAGAATCAAGTTGCATGTTTATACCTTCTCATGATGACGAGAATGGTACCCTGACAGAGGCCATAGAGATGCTGACGAAGTTGCATGTCCAGATGATAGACAAATTGGAAGACATTGCTGATGATAGCTGGTTTGGATCGCTCTTTTCATGGGTTCCACAATGGATGGCTGATATGTTCAAGTTCTTTGGAGCCCTGTTGGTGATGATCATGTTTGGATTTTGTATAATCAAGATATTAATCTCACAATTTAAGAAGACTGCAAAGAAAGCCAGAGGGATGAAGATCATGGTAGATGTTGAATCCCGATGGAAAACCAAAGAACTGACAGATGAAGAAATCAGAGATTTGTGAAAGCCAGCATCCATGCACCTGAGGGAACAAAGTTTCTGTACCCAAAAAACCATAAGACATATGTGGGAAAATTGATCTATTGCAGTCCAAGTGGACAGTGCATGCTCATGACTTGGAACAAAGACGAGCATGTGAAGTCAACTGGATGCCTGAAAGAATTTATAAAGATATGGGTCCTAAAAAAGCATTTCTTCAGAAGAGGATGTCTAGATGTGAAGAATGATGATAGAGTGGTCGATGAATCACCCAGAGTGGGAGTGTAGAGAAGGAGCCAAGTGCCCCCCCTCAAGCATCTCACCCACATTGCCTATATGTTGGGAGCCAGAGTGTGAAACACGTGCAATACCAGTGAAAATACTGATACCAAGAAGAATCCTGGAGGCAAAGTTCCCATTGAGGAAACTATGCATACAAGACATTATGAAGGCCATTTGAATGAAATCCCAGAGGAAGCATGAAAAAGGAGCAAACAAGCAGATTGGTGATGTCGCACAATGTAATAATGATGCACCTAGAAGAGATGCAGAGCCAAGAGAATGTAGACATTCTATAAGGTATGAAAAAGTATCAAAGATAAGCAACATCTCGGGCTCGAGGTGAAGAGGCTTATGCTACAGAAAAATGAAGATATCAAGTTTATTTACACATGTACAGATGCAAAGAAACGCAAGCAGACAAAGTATTCTTGGGCTAGCTAAGTAGTGAATAGACTGCGGCAAGCGCCAACATATATACACATAATAGCAAGTAAGGTATGGATGATTCCACTACTTATTATAGCAGAGCAGGAGCAAGAAAAGAAGGCATTTTCCAGTGTGTCGCAGTTGAGAAAAGCAATTGAATTAGAGAAGTGAATCTCAGAAGGGTGAGGCTGGACCAGCCCCAAGAAGCCAAGGTTGTGTTAGGCTGAGAGGATCTGACAGTAGTTACAATCATGTGAAAGAATGAAGCTCTTGTTCAGAAAACATGCACAAAAACAAGAAAGACGTCAGAGGTTCATCAAATAATAGTATTTTAAATGCACAAAAGCTCAAATTTGTGGTCTTCAGTCACGTGGAGGGATGAAGCTGGATAAACATGATGAACCACACCTACACACGGAGACAGAACATGCCTCCACTCCCTCATATTCTACAGAGCAAGGAACATTTCCAAGGCCAAGATCAAAGCCTTCATTGACGTGCAGAACACTGAGGTGATGATAGATGATTATGCTAATTGATGGGAAGCAATGGTTATGACCAACCCACTAGCACCTGGAAGTCCAGCCTGCATGTTGCGAACATGGGTGGGAAGTTGCCAGCCAATTATAGGGGGCTGCGTAGTTAAGGGCCCTATAGTTTGTGTAACCAATGGAAAATTGTGTATTTAGTGATGTTCATAGTGACCTGTTTGAGGGGAGGGCTTAGTTGCCCCACCTGATATTAGAGACCCTATCACGTTCTTAGACTAATATGAAATGTATACCTAGATGTTCCCTCTAAACCTATCACATTTGCCAGTAGGATTTTGTAGTTTGCCACGTAGGATAACATTAGCAAATATGTAGGTTAATGTCAGCATTGACAAGGTTTTGCTATAAAGATGATGATTTTTATGAATTTTGGTGCAAATATGCTGTGAGATGTCTGTTGATGTCCTTTGTAAACTGTCAACTTTGCTAATTTCCTGAGTCGTTTTGATTATTGATGTTTGAGTATCTTCTGCATCCCCATTCATCTCAAAGTGTTGCTACCTCATCCTAAAGGGCTGGGTCGGCTGTCCTGGTTCAGGTGGAAGACTGTCAGCGGGCTGGCTGGTGTGGTGTTGGATCTGAGGGGGCTGGTGGGTGATGTCTGAGTTTGAGGGTGCTGCCTGGCGTAGTGTTGGAGGTGAGGGGGGCTGGTGGGTAGTGTCTGCCTGAGGGGTCTGCCTGGTGTAGTGTCAGAGGAGAGGGGGGCTGGTGGGTGGTCTCTCAGCTTGAGGGGGCTGCCTGGTGTAGTGTCAGAGGTGAGGGGGGCTGGTGGGTTGTATCTGGGCTTGAGGGGACTGACCGGTGTAGTGTTGGAGGTGAGTGGGACTGGTGGGTGGTGTTTGGGCTTGTAGGGTCTGTCTGTTGTGGTGTCACAGGTGAGGGGGTTTGGTGGGTGGTCGTGGGGCTTGAGGAGGCTGCCTGGTGTAGTGTTGGAGGTGAGGGGGGCTGGTGGGTTGTTTTTGGTCTTGAGGGGACTGGCTGGTGTAGTGTCTGAGGTGAGGTGAGCTAGTGGGTGGTGTCTGGGCTTGAGGGGGCTGATGTGCAGTATAGGTATATGCTGGCAGTTTGGGTGCCTTGGGATTGGAGGGACGGTTTGCAGTTTCGCAGGGATGCAGTCGTTATTTACATGGGAGCTCACACTGTTTTGCAGGGTTGCAGGCTTGATTTACGAGGGTGCCCGCATGGTTTTGGAGTTGTGCTGCCTTGACTTATGAGGCAGCTCATGCGTTTTCACAGGGGTGCAGCCTTGACTTACAGGGGGGCTCATGCATTTTTGTAGGGGTGCAGCCTTGACCTATGAGGGGGCTTGCACATTTTTGCAGGGGTGCAGCCTTGACTTACAAGGGGGCTTGCATGTTTTCACAGGGGTGCAGCCTTGATTTATGGGAGAGTTTGTGCATTTTCGCAGGGGTACAGCCTTGATTTATAAAAGTGATTGTGCAATTTCACAGGGGTGTGGCTATGTTATTGGTTTGCTTGGTGGCGTGTTGTGGGAGTTCCTCGCCCAGCTCAGTTTTCTTTGTTGGCTGGCTTGCTTTGCGATGTGGATTCCATGAACACGCGGACTGCACATTTTAATCACTTTCGGCACCGGGCTTTGCGGGTTAATGGCATACTTTTCTGTAAACCAGGCCCCTAGATCCTAATTGACAGAAACATTTTATTATGGGAAAACCTCATTGGAAAAGGCTCTGTAAATTAGGCCTCTAGCGTCTTCTACAAGATGCAGATGCTGAAATCACTTAAGCTGGTGTGCCTGGGTCATAATGGCCCTTGTCTGACAGCTTTCTACTTCAAATAACATGTCTATGTCAACCAGGCCTCTCTGG
Organism: Ambystoma mexicanum; assembly: GCF_040938575.1. Classification (NCBI taxonomy): domain Eukaryota; kingdom Metazoa; phylum Chordata; class Amphibia; order Caudata; family Ambystomatidae; genus Ambystoma; species Ambystoma mexicanum. The sequence continues at coordinate 550,290,293 of NC_090933.1, read as the reverse complement.
GTCATAAATGCCCAAGCCCTGAGCTTAAACAAACTAACAGTAAAATACACCCTTTGCATGTTCCAGCCAGGAAGTGAAGATGCCATTAATATTGTGATTAATATTGTGTAAAGGGGAAAAAGAAAAAAGAAAAAACTTTACAATTTTACATTTGGATTTACTTTATTGTTGCCTACAAGGACTGCCTCTTTTTAAAAACGAACGTTCGCTGAACTGCTGCTTACTCTCCAGCACTGCGAGCCACAAGGGGCTCTTGCTGTGATGTGCTCACCTTCAGGAGGAGGCGGAGCCTGCTAGTGCACACGTGATTGTTCACGTGATCCATTCACTGCTCTTAACCCCGCTTCAAGCACCCTTGCGGCGTTAAGCCCAGAGGAGTCAAGCCCGCTGGCTGTTGTGCGGCTGTTAGCCGCTGGTGGCAGCTTACCCAACCGGGAGACTGCGGGGGTATTCCCTCTTTGATCCCTTCCAGGCAGCTTGCCTTTATTAAGCGCCTCGAGTAATTGCACTGCGCAGGATATTTAATCAGTCCTCTGGCTTTTTGTAACTATCATGGTAGCTCGCAAATTCACGTTGAAAACCGGCATGCCTGCAAATATGGTGGGTCATGTGAGCACGGTGGTCGGTTTATCATTAAAACAGTCAATTTTACCATTTGCAACTTCCATTGGTCCCAAGCAACAACGTTCAAAATCCCTCTCATCTGGGGTAGATTGTCATCGGCTGTATGAAACCCTCCCAGGTGAGACATTGATTGTTGCTTCTCAAGAGGCCCCAATGGTTCCCCCAGCCATGACCAACGGTGGGGATAGGCCAGGTCGACCAGAAACTCGCCACCCCCCCCCCCAGGCGTTGAGACAAGCCACATCAAACTCGACAGATGTGCAAGTAATTATTCCATTGCGGAAGTTACTGACATAACCTTAGAAGCCACCTGTCTTGCAGGCGAACTACAGGCTGATGCTCACATGAAACTAACCAGCCCTGATCTTGTTAACTTAGCTGCTAACATTATTACCAGTAACAAACCACAGGGCACACTAACTACAGCGCTCCCTATGAAACCTGTGCTGTGCTCAGTGGCTGCCCAAGTGCAACTACACCAAGCTCACAAGCAACTCTGCATAACGGTTGAGGTCGATGATGATGCCTTAGAGTTTATGGATTTGTCTAACAACTCCTCTTGTCCCACATCTGACATACTATATATATGTTCAAATACAGGGGATCTAATACAGTTGCAGGAAGAGCTCTCACATAATATTACCATTATTCCTGCTAAAAACCTTCTTTCACCACAATCCACTCCTATCAATTCCTCAGTTACCTTGAACAAATCCCATATTGATATTGTAAATGAATCACCATCCTTCATAGCGCCTACTCCTTGTCGTACAAGATTCCGAGAAGGCGACAAGATATCAGAATTCTTTATAGATACAGCCCAGGACAAGCGCTTCTCATTTCCGGAGGCCCCAGCTCTGAAAAACACCTTGAGTGCAATGAACACTGCCTTATTGACCATTGCAAAATTGTATGAGGTCCTAGACAATAAGGTTACTCGCCAATCAATGCTCATAGAGCAATATTTCCATAAGGACCATCAAGATAATTCTATACATAATGCATCAATAAATCCTATCAATTTAATGGCCGTAGATTCTGTCAATTTGATCCAGGCGAACAAGTGCCTTCAACCTGCACAAACATTAGTGGTTGAGAAAGACAAGTCCATTGTTTTAGCAGACTCTACTAATGCCTGTCATTCTCCACCTCTCCAGAAAAACTATGCCAACATTTTTGAATTATTTGCTCCAACTCTCACCAACCCCTTATCCAAATCCTCTACCTCTCGTCGCTTGAGGAAAGATTGGAAAAGAATGAAAAGAGCTGTGCAAAAAACAAAATCTTGTATAAAAGTCAATGAGAATTCCCGAAAGTTTATTAAAATTCCATCTCAACTAGAAAAGTCTGTAATGCCACTTTTCCCCGAAGTTCTAACCAATGTGATTTCAGCAACATTACCACATCAACCACTTGATGATCTGATAGCCTTAGCAAAGCAGGCAGTCATTCCCACTGTCATGCCTCTATCCATGTTTCAAACTAAATCTGATTCTGGGATGCTCATGCCACCTGATTCAAGAGTCCTAACAGGTGCCATCCCATCCACGTCAGCAGCCACCGTACCAGATCACAGTGTACATGTTGAATCAGTCATCGCACAATTAAGAGAAGAAATAAGAGCTTCGATTAATGCTTATACTGCGCATTCCTCCTTGCCTTCGCAATTAACTCTGCCACCATACTTAGTTCAATCACAAGGCATGATGAAGCCAACCATACAGTCACCCAGGAGTCACATTGAGCAAATCCCTATATCAAAGCTTGCTACTGCATGCTTGCCTATTGGCACGCAGGCAGAATATGTACAGCCTATTGTATCTGAGCCTGAAAAACTGCACAAATGCAAGCAACCTCTGTAATAAATCCTATACCAAATAATGATCTGCATATGGATTCCGTCTCTCAATTTCCAACTTTAAAACAAGATCTAAGGGAATACATTAAATGTTCCATTGAATCTTGTTTTTCAGAATTGTAGCCCACTAGTCAGGACCATAAATTAACATCTGCAGCTCTTTCCTTGAAAACAAATATGGCTCAACAAAATTGTAAAATATCAAATAAACAGCCGAATCAGGCCTTGACCAATTCCATGCCTTTTGAAGCAAATATACAAAAGTTTATTGTGAGTCCTCAAAATGTGTGTTCCATTGGTAAACCGCAATTATATTCATTGAATATGAAATGTCATGCAGCACCTTTTCCAACGTATGTTCTTAACAGATCTAGTATATTGAACATCTGTGCTGATATTGTGACTCTTAAAGATCTATCCACCACTGACATTGAATTTATAGAGTTTGTCAATCAAGATGACTTGTCGGAAGCTAAGATACATGCACGTTCAGGTCTGGTGTTTAACATGTTGTGGCAGGCGCGAATGTCATTATTTGACCTGGGATTCATTTTGTCTCAAAATATTAAACCAGCTATTGACAAAATGAAGAAAGTCCAAGTCCCGAAGTACCAATCAAAACAGCTTGCCACATCCCTAAGTCTAATCCCCTATCATCCTTCCCTAGTCATGTGACCCCAAGAGTATGTGAATCAATCATAACTAACCCACAAACAAGATGCTGTTAGCTTGCTGTGTTGGAACACCAGAGGTCACACTCACTTTATAAATTCAGCCACAAGTGATTTGCATCGATTTGATATTGTAGCTTTGCAGGAAACATGGCTTATGACTGCTCCAATCTGTGCTTCACATACAATTATTTCTTCATTTGCGGTCAAAAAATCCATGGGACGCCCCTCGGGTGGCTTTCTGGTAGCAGTTAAGCATGATAGTGGCTTTAAAGTGGTCCAGTATCCCTCCTCATCCCCATACTTCCAAGTAGTTAAATTAACTCGGGGTATGGCGAGTCTAGCCATTGTTAACATATTGGAGTAGGCAGAATATGACGGATGAGATGTTTTTCATGCACTTGACCCTCCATTTGGATACAATAATAGCTGACGCTAGCATCATATGTTCTATTGTTCACGGTGACCTAAACTTACATATTTTGGCAACGGTCAATAGCAGGTCCAGGCCCGCAGAACAAACGTGGTACGCAATTATGAAAGAAAGGGGGTATGTTATGGTAAATAATACTGTAGCTGGTGATGTACCTGCCCGTGTAACTTGGTCATGCAGTTCACGGCAGGCAATTTTAGATTATATCTATATAAACAAGAAATGTTTACCCCAGGTGCAGTGTATGGATGTGATTCCCTCATCAGCGAGCGATCACAATAAACTCGTCATGCAATTTGGTTTTCCAGTGGGGCAACATTCATCAAATCAAAACAGCTATCCATACCCTCTTAAAGTGAATAACAGCGGCGCCTGCTTATGTTGGAATTTTTATTTATTTATTTCATTTTATATATGTATATAGCGCCGGCTGCCCGCAGGCATCGGGGCGCCTACAATAAGACATATACAAAGGTCAGGAAGGAGCCCAAAGAGGAGACGGGACAAAAGACATAATTATACCAGATAACTGACAGGGGTTTACTTAAATAACTCTGTTTTGAGTTTTTTGCGAAATACCAGAAGATTGGACTCCAATCTAATGTGCTTTGGCAATTTGTTCCAGTTGGAGGCTGCTCGGTTAGGGAAAGCACTGCCCATCCAATGACATTGAATCAGCTTAAACGGGACTTAATCGATTCCCATAGATTTCGATCTTCCAGAGATCCTCAGTGCTACATCACCACGATGAAAAACTTCAGGCAAGGAAAAATGCCTGACGCTAGCATCAGACATAAGCACACGCATAGTTATGATGCTGAACTCCAGCAAAGAAAGGCAAAGCTGAGGCAAGCCATACGCACCTTAAAGGACGAGCCAGACATTAGTAGGGCAACAATGAAAAGGTCTCTGAAAGCCAGTTATAGACAGTGGCTGAAAGGCCATAAGTGTTTGCGATATCAAGAAGATGGAGAGAATATGTTGAGACAGTTGCTCACTAAATCCACCAGTGGCATCTGGAATTGCCTAAATATAGCCACTCACAGACTACAATCTGCCGTGCTTACTTCTGCACTCCCAAGTGAAAAAATGGTCCGAACACTTTAACATCATATATCGTTCCCCATTTCAAGATTTTTCATGGGAGTTTCAGAACATAAAATCACCTCACATTTTCAGACTAGATCAGGCAGATATACTAAAGTGTATTAAAAATCTTAGCCGATCCAGATCGGTTGGCCCTGACGGCCTCCATAATGGCATGCTCAAAGATCACCCTTCTGAATGGGCATCTATTCTCCATGAGATTTTTCAGCACATTTTCTATGTTGGCGAAATCCCTAAATCATGGAAGCGCTTTATCATTTTGCCAATCTTTAAAAAGGGCGACAGGGCCGATCCTACAGCCTATCGTCCCATCGCCCTTCTTGATTGCCCGGGGAAAATCTTTGCCCGTTAGTCTTAAGACTGTTCAATCTTTGACTTGATTCGAGTAATTCTCGAGATCCATTTCAAACAGGGTTTTTACCTGGCTTAGGCACCACCATCAATGCCATCATTATAAATTCGGTCATCCAACAGGCGCGTCAACTACATGGCTTTTGTTGACTTCCGCATGGCGTTTGACGCATTTCCGCGTGAGCTAATATATAAAAAACCTATGGACAAAGGCTGTCCTTGGTTTATCCTGAAGTGGATTATCCAGTTGCATACGGGCACCTCTATACAGGTTAGATTGAATGGTGAAGGTTTATTGTCGGAACCAATAGAGACTGCTCGAGGCCTCAAACAGGGCTGTATCTTGGCGTCAGCGATATTTCATTTCTTTATTTCTGATGTAAGACAGGTCTTTGCCTCACTCACCACAGAATCTCCAAAACTTAATGACATCCAAATTAGGCATTTGTTGTAAGCCGATGATATGGCTTTACTTTCCGAAGACTGCGAATGGCCTCTGTGTCCAATTGAATGCTTTGGATCGTTATACTGTGGAGAACCAAACAACTGTTAATATAGCGAAAACCAAGGATATCCAATTCGGCACGAGAAAACAACGATGTGTTAATCATCAATGGCCCTTACAATGTACAACTTTGGAAACTGTACCTTGTACAGGAAATGTGTCATGGCAGATAAGAAATCGGGTTTAATTAAAGTCATTGCAAAGTATCTCTTACATTCAATGGATGCATTTCCCCTCGGTTGGAGGCAAAAAGCACAGGAGATCATTAGTGAAACCGGGCTTACAACAACACTATTAATAGAGAATCCGAACCGAGCAAAAATAAGATTATGGAAGTATGATTGGATACAGAAGCGAAGCGCGTGTACCCAATACCAGGTCTTTGTAGATACTCCATTTAATCTGAAACGCTACGGTACAGTTGAAAGTTATTTAGCCCTTTGTCCCACCCCACGCCTGCGGTATGACTTTCTACGCTACCGATTGAATCTTTTGCTACAAACGAATTACTTTATAAACGCAAATTAATATCTGAGAACGAGCGTTTCTGTCGCTTTTGTAAGGTATCTTCAGAAACTTTGAAACATCTATGCTCAGTCTGTCCTGCGTTACTTATGCCAAGAATCAAGTATATAAAACCTTTATTGATGGATCACGTAGTACTTATTAGTGACAGTTTATGGGACTTGTTGTTTCATACTAACAGCCAATCATTGAGATATGCTATATTGAATTTCTTGTGTAGTCTAAAACTGACAGATAAAAGATCGACCCAGAGCAAATTATGATCATATGCCTCTCTTATCTGTGATTACCCTCTGAACAAGGCTCAGGATATCTCATTGTTTATTGTTATTATTGTCTAAAAGTAGAGTTGCTGCTGCTTTATTCTGCTTGTTTGACTTGATCAAATTGAATTGTCAAAAATACCTCATTGTTCGTCATTTTAGGATTGTTTAAATCATCTCAATGAATGTTTAACAATGTTATGTAATTGTATGTGTTGAAAAATCAAGTTTACTTGATTAAAACAACTTTCTAATAAAAAAATAAAATAACGATGTACTTTATTGCTTGTAACTTTTAAAGGCAATGTCCTAGAGGCTTAATTTAAAGCTTTATTAGAGAGATGTAAAACTTTATTATATATATTAATTATGCAAAATAGAGAAATGTGGATAGTTTCTCTCACAAACGGCACATGTTAGAGATTTGTAGATCCTGCGTCCGTGTTGGGGAGCCCGCTATTTTGAGCTCGGAAAAATATGTTTTCTGTAAAGGTATCAGTGTGTAAAAAGGCAAAAAATGTAACATAAACATACCATACTGTACCAAGATGCAATTGCATTATTAGATTTGCCTAAATTAGAGAAATCTGATTAGTAAAGTGATCACATGTGGATATGCTGCTTTAGAAAGTTATAAATGTTTAATGTCAAAATCTCTACAATGGTGTCACATAAAATGGGAGGGAAACTGGGTTTAGAAGTCACTCCCATTAGACAAACCCCTCAATAATATGCCCAAATAGCAGGAGTAGTGTGATGTCAATTTTGGAACACTGTCCAATCACATACATTGACCAACTGGATTAGAAGAAATTTATATATTTGTTTAAACTCTAAGGGGAGTGATTTCTGCTCTATAAAAGTTCAAACCCTTAGATTCTGGGTGCACTCACTTACTTGCTCACTCACCAACTGATTTATTGTAAAAAAGGAAAATTGATAACAATTGAATAGAGAATGGAACAAAATTCTTTCGTTTGGACCAATTTTTTCGATTGCTGGTAGTACACTGCAAGATAACACTACCTGGAGTTAAAAAAACCCAGGCCTTCGCTCGGGCCGTTGACTTGGGCTGCCTCGCTGTTACCCTCCATTCCTCTTTGGAACGGTTCTTAACACCACATTATCTAACACGTAGCTTCTCCCATTGCACTTCATGCTCCAATACTCTCCTTTTGTTGGTCTGCCTGTGTATGCTCTGTATCCTCTTCAGACTATCTTTACCGCTACAATTCATTGACTATTTCTGGACCATTCTTGCTCCTACATCTGTCCCTCTCTTGATGCTCTTTGTTGGCTTTCTTACCCAACTGAACTTCATCAGGTTCAGACTGGCCTGGCAATAGGGCAATGCCCAAACCAAAAATGTAAAACGCTAGTGTGGGACAGTTTTTTGGTCAAAGTGGGCCTTTGTTTTAGCCAATGCAGGGCTGGTTGGTGAGTTACTTCACTATGCAGCTATTAGTTCTGACTATTGTTGCTGAATAAATGTTCTTTAAATTGCACATTTTGCATCACATTTTATCAAAACAACTCCCCCTTAGATACTATTCAAAGAGTGTGTCACATAATGAGTCAATTGCCATTTGCAACTGTGGGCCACTTTTTCATTGGTTCCCCAGACAATTGTATGCCACAGTCTGACCCGAAACTCGATTTTTGCTATCTTTGTGCTCTGCTGAAACGGGATCCTAACCTTGCTCCTCCCCTTCTATCCCCTGCTTACTCTCCTTGCTTAGATCATTATCCCTATTTTGCTTAACTGACCTGCGCCCCCCCTGCATGCACACTGCTGTTACTGTTGTGTTTGCGGCTTGGCCCATAAACTCTGCAAAACCCAGCAATATCATGTACGCTCACCCACATCTCTAGCTATCTTTTCTGTGCAGCCTAAGGCCCTGATTCACAAACGTGGTTTATAATGGTGCAATCCCATTGAAAAATACTGTGAATCAGGCCCTAAATCTCATCAACATCATGTTACTTTTCTAAATACGAACAGCAATTTGGTGACGGTCCCTTACAAATATAGATAAATAAGAGTGTTTCTGTGACACACATATCATTCGACTTTAATGCCCGAACTAGATGTTCATGTTCAGAAAAAAAAACATGAAAATGAATAAATTAAATAGTGGAAGTCATGCGGCATAACAGATCTACAGGCATTGATCTCTGTCGCAGAAGACTAACAGTAGGACTTCACAGTGAAGTAAACATAATGGGGGCAATTCATAGAATTTAGCGCACAAGTGGCCCACGCGGATGGCGCACAGTGTGCGCGTGCGAATCTCTGCACCAGCCGCGTGCGCTAAAATCCATTTACGCGCACAGCGTATTCATGGATTTCAGCTACCAAAACCAGCCGTGGCGCACAGTGGCGCAGCGACCCTGCAGCAGCGCCAGTAACGCCCCCAAGAACGCCCTCGCGCAGGGAAAAGCCATCAAAATCCCCAATCCAGCGCAAAGGGTTGCGCTAACCCTGTACCAGCACGGCAAGCGGGGTATGTGTATTACTGGGATTCGTGCGAAGTTTCACACGCGATTGGCCCTGTGCGAGCGCGGTACGTGCATTTCAGGGGTGCGCGGGAAGTTTCACACGCGATTTCAGCAGGGTACATGTATTACAGGGGTGCGCAGGAAGTTTCACACGTGATTTCAGCAGGGTACGTGTATTTCAGGGGTGCGCGGGAAGTTTCACACGCGATTTCAGCAGGGTACGTGTATTTCAGGGGTGCGCGGGAAGTTTCACACGTGATTTCAGCAGGGTACGTGTATTTCAGGGGTGCGCAGGAAGTTTTACACGCGATTGGCCTGGGTACGTGTATTTCAGGGGTGCGCGTGAAGTGTTACACGTGATTTCAGCAGGGCACGTGTATTTCAGGGGTGCGCGGGAAGTTTAACACGCGATTGGCCTGGGTATGTGTATTTCCGGGGTGCCCGTGAAGTGTTACACGCAATATCAGCAGGGTATGTGTATTTCAGGGGTGCGCTGGAAGGTTTACACGCGATAGGCCTTGTGCGAGTGGGGTATGTGTATAACTGGGGTTCGTGGGAAGTTTTACCCGCGATCTCAGCAGGGTACGTGTATAACTGGGGTTCGCGTGAAGTTTCACACGCGATTGGAGCATGGTACGTGTATTACGGTGTTCGCGGGACGTTTCACATACGATTTCAGCAGGGTAAGTGTATTTCGGGGGTGCCGGGGAGTCCTACACATGATTTGGCAGTGTGGGTCCTCCCATGTGTTCCCTGTACACCCTCCACGGAGCCTGCAGGCCGCCCGCACCACAGGGGACTACCCTGCACACCTGGTCATGTCCCCCAGCAAAGCCACATGTCCCCTTGCACCCCCACCCCCCAGCAGTGTGGGGCACCTGCCAGCAGGCCCCCACTCATGTCCCCTTGCACCCCAACCCCCAGCAGTGCGAGGCACTTGCCAGCAGGCCCCCACTCATGTCCCCTTGCACCCCCACCCCCCAGCAGTGCAGGGCACATGCCAGCAGGCCCCCACTCATGTCCCCTTGCACCCCCACCCCACAGCAGTACGTGGCACCTGCCAGCAGGCCCCCACTCATGTCCCACTCATGTCCCCCTGCACCCCCACCCCCCAGAAGTGTGGGGCACCTGCCAGCAGGCCCCCACTCATGTCCCACTCATGTCCCCCTGCACCCCCACCCCCCAGCAGTGCAGGGCACCTGCCAGCAGGCCCCCACTCATGTCCCCTTGCACTCCCACCCCCCAGCAGTGCAGGGCACCTGCCAGCAGGCCCCCACTCATGTCCCACTCATGTTCCCTTGCACCCCCACCGCACAGCAGTGCGTGGCACCTGCCAGCAGGCCCCCACTCATGTCCCACTCATGTCCCCCTGCATCCCCACCCTCCAGCAGTGCGGGGCACCTGCCAGCAGGCCCCCACTCATGTCCCACTCATGTCCCCCTGCACCCCCACCCCCCAGCAGTGCAGGGCACCTGCCAGCAGGCCCCCACTCATGTCCCCTTGCACCCCCACCCCTCAGCAGTGCAGGGCACCTGCCAGCAGGCCCCCACTCATGTCCCCTTGCACCCCACACCCCAGCAGTGCAGGGTACCTGCCAGCAGCCCCCACTCATGCCCCCTTGAACCCCCCAGCAGTGCAGGGCACCTGCCAGCAGGCCCCCACTCATGTACCACTCATGTCCCCCTGCACCCCCACCCGCCAGCAGTACGGGGCACATGCCAGCAGGCCCCCACTCATGTCCCACTCATGTCCCCCTGCCCCAGGTCATGACGATCCTCAATCATGGCCCTCATGGCCAGCCTCCCCAGCCCAAAGACCCAACCAAGTATTGCATCCACCCACAAAGAAAAGGCAATTACATGATACAACCCCAATGACAAGTATGTAAATGAACACATGTCCGTCACACACAGACAATAGTTGCAAGTGAATGTGAAAACCCATATCATGATATGCATGAAACCAATGAGATAATACCACACATCGAAGTATGAAGAAAAAAATGTATTAAACACAACATGAATGTAATGAAAATCAAACAAACAACAATGGTAACAAAAAAAGGAAAAGCTGCATGTCCCTGAAAAACTGAAAAACAAGAAATCATAATCAAAGAAATCCAAAGGAAATGGTGTCCAAAGTCACAGTCCAACAAAGCAAATCCAAGGAGGGAAAAAAGAAAAGTGAAAACCATTGCTCCATGGTGAAATAAAAAAAAAGAGAAGAATCCAATGGTGAACTATATACAGATGAACAATCCAGGGTCCATGAGCCCAACTGAAGAAATGAAACCTATCAAAAATACTACCTAATAAAAAACTATATATAGAAACGTGGTGCATTGTCCAAGAGCAACCACAATGAAGAAAAAACAAAAGGAAACCTAACACTATCTAACTATATAGAATGGCGGCAGGCAAGTCCAGCGGCTCACTCTGTGGTGTCCCGGGCCAGGGCATCATCGAACTCCATGTCAATGTCCCGGAGGCGGGCCTCTGTACTGGCCCTGAGGTCTCGCAGGGAGGCACTCATGGCCTGTTCCAACTCCCTGTGAGTTGCCTCGAGGCACTCTGCCCGCCTCAACGCCCGACGCATGAAGTTGTTTGCTCTGACCATCGTGAGCCGCGCCTCTTCCGCCCGCCGCCGCTCCGCACCTATCTGCTGGCCCAACCGCAGCCACACGGAAGACACTCCCATTCCTGTGTCCTCCTGCCCTATGGCCGATGCCTGCCCCTCCGATGTTGATGGCCCGAGCCATCATTGCTCCCACCTACAGCGTGCTCCTGCTGCTGCTGTCCATGTGCTGTGTCCGATGGTGCCTGCACATCCTCCATCTGCTGGTCTCCAGTTGTGGTGTCCACCCCTGCTGGACCACCAACTCCCGACTGTGGCAGGGATGGGATCTCCACCAAGCTGGCTGTGTTGGTCAGGCCAGGTCCACAGGGGGCCCTGGTGGAATCTGGGCCGGAAGACGAAGTGGAGAACGACCGGCGCATAGCCTCCACAGAGGAGGAGAGGTCCGCCAGAGTGCGTGTCACATGTAGGAATCCACCGACCAGGGTCCCTCCCAGCAGTGCCACGTCACGACGCTGCTCTTTGTGATGGCGTGCGTTCTCCACTCAGGAACAACACACGTCATCACGAATGTCACGTGTGCGCAACGCAACACCCACCAGGACGGATCCCATATGGTCGCGGGACCCCTCGCCCGCAGGTAGTGGAGAGGCAGGTGATATGGCACTCTCCCCTACCTGCGGACAGGCCTGGGACAGGGCCTCCCTGCTGGTGCATGATGGTGCAGTCACAGGGTCATGGACAGCGACATGCAAAGGCCCCTCCGCGGTGACCTGTGCTACCTCCTGACCCTGGCCCTTGACTGAACCACTTGCTCCAGTGGTACTACCCCACCAGGCCCCATGTGCAGCTCAGTAGCGGGCTCCTCCTCCTCTGTGGAGACCACCAACCTGGATGTCTCCACACCGTCTTCTGCCATTGGAAGCCCATGTGGGGGGTCACCCGGCCCTTCCGCCACAGCCGTTGTGGCAGACGCGGCACCAGCCCCCTCGCTCCCGGATGATGGTAATTCCTGGGAGGGTGGCTGGGCCTTGCGTCGCCACCCGGTGGAGGCATCCCCGTCGCTTGGCTCCACAGCCCCGTCTCCGCCCTCTTCTTCACTTGATGCTGTTTAGAGGGATACATAGAAAACAAGCATCAGGGTACAGCACAAAATATCCTAGATAGGAAGCAATAACACATGAGTGGCACTGTCAAATGTCACTTCCATCCTGTCCTTCCACAACACATGGGTCAATGCATGCAACACACATGCAGAAACACTCCCGGCGCCTGCAATCAACATCAACACCCATGTACAAGGGCCCCTGTAAACCAAGATGTTGCCTTCAAAGTCACATGCATCCATGGTGTTTCAAAGTCAAACACACACTTCTCTGGCGCACACACACAGGTGCACCATACATGTATATGACATCAGCACCCATTCCTCACCCCCCCACATGTCCAGGAACAGGGACTGCCATACTTTCCGGTGTGCATTCTGCATAGAGGTCCCCATGTTGCATTAAAACACATGCACCTACCATGTGGTTCACACATAACTGGTCCCACATGCATGACCATGATGTCCCTGCACACACACATCCATACATTGCCTATGTCACATATATAGGCAAGTATCAGACTACCAGCACACTGCAACATGCCCTGTCTCACACAGCATTGCTTGGCCACTTACCGCTCAACTCCAGACGGGTCTGCCTCCGAAGGATCTGGGCGTGGAGCGCTGGGCATACGCATTCCAGGACCCTCATCTGGATGTTGCTCAGGCTGACCCGGCCCCCCTCCGCGAGGCGCCGGGCCTTGTTGAGGGTCCTGGACCTAAAGTCCTCCCAGCGCTTCTTGACATGTTGGTAGTTGCGGATTGCCACCCCCTCCATGTTGATGGAAACCACTGCGTCATCCCAGATCCTCTCCCATCCTTCCTTGTTGCGCGTCTTGTTCCGAAGAGGGCATCATAATGCCCCAGGACATGCTCGACCAGGACACGGCAGTGAAGCTGGTGGCCCTCTGCCTCTCTGGCTGGGAGTTGCCAGTGGTGCCAGATGGAGATGTGCCCGACATGGCAACCCCAGAGGCAGGAGTGGGTGGGCAACTGGGTCCTGGGGCTGGGCTGTGGAGCGATTTAATCCCAGTTGGGAGTCTTCTGTTCCAGCAGGGGTGGACACAGCAACTGGACCCCTGCAGAGATGGCTGACGTGCAGGCACCAAATAGCAGCGCACGTGGGCAGCAGGCAGGAAGGCAGCAGCAGATGGCTGGTGGGAGCATGCTCGGGGCTCTTGGGGCCAGGAAAATGGCCTTCAGGGCAGGAACGTGGTCTTCCGTGTGTGTACGCGTGGCCAGCTTGATACGTTGTGATTTGGCATGTGAAAATCTTGCACGTCAGCGTGTAATTCGAGGAAAGGCCCTTAGCGCGTAAGCGCGTCAGCACATGTACGCGATATCATTGGACCAAAGGCCCTTAGCGCGTAAGCGTGTCTGTGACGTATTGTGTACGGGCATTGCCCTTTCACGTGTAAAACTTGCCGCGCACCCCTGAAATACATGTACTCCTTCGAACAGGGCCCTTTCGCGTGTGAAACTTCACACGAACCCCGTAATTATAGTACACTGCTGAAATTGCGGTTGAAACTTCACGCGAACCCCGTAATACACGTGCCCTGCTGAAATCGCGGGTGAAACTTCATGCGAACCCCAAGAATACACGAACCCTGCTGAAATCACGGGTGAAACTTCCCGCAAACCCCAGGAATACATGTACTCCGCTCAACAGGGCCCTTTCGCGTGTAAAACTTCACGCTGTACCCCAGCACTACACGTACCCTGCTCGCTCGCACAAGGCCAATATTCCTGGGGGTCGCGGGAAGTTTCAGACGCGATAGTCCCTGTGCGAGTGCGGTACTTGTATTACTGGGGTTCGCGGGAAGTTTCACACGCGATAGGCCCTGTGCGAGTGCGGTACTTGTATTACTGGGGTTCGCGGGAAGTTTCACACGCGATAGGCCCTGTGCGAGTGGGGTATGTGTATTACTGGGGTTTGCGGGAAGTTTCACACGCGATAGGCCCTGTGCGAGTGGGGTACATGTATCACTGGGGTTTGTGGGAAGTTTCACACGCGATAGGCCTTGTGCGAGTGGGATGCGTGTATTACTGGGGTTCGCGGGAAGTTTCACAAGCGATAGGCCCTGTGCGAGTGGGGTACGTGTATTACTGGGGTTTGCGAGAAGTTTCACACGCGATAGGCCCTGTGCGAGTGGGGTACGTGTATTACTGGGGTTCGCGGGAAGTTTCACACACGATTTAGCTGTCAGAGCGGGGTATGTGAATTTTGGAGGTCTGCGGGGGGTCCTACATGTGAATTGGCAGTGTGGGTCCTCCCAGGTATTCCCTCTACACCCTCCACGGCCACTGCAGGCAGACCACACCACAGGGGACTACCCCACACCCCTGGTCATGTCCCGCAGGCAGCCCATCCACCATGGGCATGCACCCCAGCCAAGCCACCTGTCCGCTTGCACCACTCATCACCAACTCATGTCCCCCTGCACCCCCACCCCCCAGCAGTGCAGGGCGCCTGCCAGCAGGCCCCCACTCATATCCCATTGCACCCCCACCCCCCAGCAGTGCAGGGCACCTGCCAGAAGGCCCCCACTCATGTCCCACTCATGTCCCCCTGCACCCCCACCCCCCAGCAGTGCGGGGCACCTGCCAGCAGGCCCCCACTCATGTCCCACTCATGTCCCCCTGCAACCCCACCCCCCAGCAGTGCGGGGCACCTGCCAGCAGGCCCCCACTCATGTCCCCTTGCACCCCCACCCCCCAGCAGTGCAGGGCACATGCCAGCAGGCCCCCACTCATGTCCCCTTGCCCTCCCACCCCCCAGTAGTGTGGGGCACCTGCCAGCAGGCACCCACTCATGTCCCACTCATGTCCCCCTGCACCCCCACCCCCCAGAAGTGTGGGGCACCTGCCAGCAGGCCCCCACTCATGTCCCCTTGCACCCCCACACCCCAGCAGTGCAGGGCACCTGCCAGGAGGCCCCCACTCATGTCCCCCACAACATGTCATCACGATCCACAATCATGGGCCTAATGGCCACCCACCCCACGCCATCCCAGTGGAAACACATAACCAAGTATTACATACACCCCACAATGAAATCCCCATCACATGAAACATCCCAAATGGCAAGTATGCACATCAATACATGTCCATCACACACACAATGGGTGCAAGTGAATGAGAAAACATGCATCGTGACATGCAGGTAACGAAGGAAAGCATACCACACAATGAATTATCACATACAAATGTATTAGACACAAAAGCAAGGGAATGAAATGAAATCACACAATAATGTAAATAATAAATAAAAAGCTGCATGTCCAAAATATGAAACGAAGATGTGTAAAACCAGAATAAAAATCAATCCAAAAGCAAATGGGCCCAAAGAGTCTGTCCGTCAAATCAAATCCAAAGTGAAAAAAAAAGAAAAATTCATTGATCCATGGTTAAATAAAATGGCAAATGAAGTGAAATCCATTGTGGAACTATATACAAAGTACAAATCCAGGGTCCATGAGCCCAACCATTGAAAGGAAACCTACAAAAACCCTACATAATGAACAACTATATACAAAAAGGTGGGGCATTGTCCAAGCGCCCCAAACGAAAAGAAAAACAAAAGGAAACCTAACACTATATAACTATTTACAATGGCAGCGGGCTAGTCCAACGGCTCACTTTCTGATTTCCCGGGCCAGGGCATCATAAAACTCCTGCTCGATGTCCCAGAGGCGTTCCTCTTCCATGGCCCAGAGGGTTTGCAGGGACGATGACCTCTGGACCTCCAGGTCCCTGCGAATGGCCTCGAGGCACTCGGCCCGCCTCAGGGCCCTATGCATGGAGTTCTCCGCCCTGACCATTGTGAGCCGTGCCTCTTCCGCCCGCTGCCGCTCCGCATCTATAGCATGGCCCAACCGCTGCAACACGTAAGACACTTCCCGTCCTGGGTCCTACTGCCCTCTGGTCGATGCCTGCCCCTCTGATGTTAAAGGCCCCGAGCCATCATGGCTCCCACTTTGTTGCTGCTGCTGCTGTGCCTCTGCCTGTTCCCTGGCTCCTGCTGCCTGCACATCCTCCTCCGGCTGGGGTGAAGTTGTTGATGTGGCCACTCCTGCTGGACGTCCGGCTCCCGACTGTGGCAGGGATGTGTCCTCCACCAGCCTGGCCGCGGGGTCAAAGGCAGCTCCACAGGGCACCCAGGTGACACATGGGTGGGAAGATGGCACGTAGGATGACTGGCGCATAAGGGGTTCAGTTGAGGAGGGGGTCGGAACAAGGTCCAGAAAACAGAGGAATCCGGCCCTGGTGAGCTGTCCCAGTGGGTCAACGCAGTCAATGAGCCATGCGAGAAGACGTGCAATCTCCTCATGAAAAGACTGAAGGTCAGCTTGCATGCCATGTTGACGAAACACCACCCTACCCAGGACAGGCTCAACCCGGTGCCAGATAGCCACATCCACAGGGAGAGGAAGACCAGTTGGTGTAAGCTGATCCCCTCCCTGAGAATGGTTCTGGACGTAGGCATCCCTGCTGGTGCGGGATGATGCAGTGACAGGATCGGGGACAGGATTACACACAGGCACCTCCGCGGCGGCCTGTGCTGCCTCTTGTCCCTGCCCCTGCACTGCACCACTAGCACCAGTGGAATCCCCACCTCCAGACCCTGTCTCTGTCCCTTGCATGGCCTCCTCCTCCACCAAACCCCCCACCAACCTGGATGACTCCATGCCATCTTCCTCCGTCAGGCCCTGTGGGGTCTCAGCTGCCCCTTCTGCTGCCAAAAAGACCAATTCCGACCTCCGCCTCTTGGACTTACCCTTGGCAGCTGTGGCCTGGGATGCTGCACCGGACTCCTCACTCCCTGATGAGATGACAACCTGGGAGGGGAGCCGGGCCTTGCGTCTCCGGCTGGCGGTGCGATCCATGCCACTGGGCTCCACAGCACCCTCTCCGCCCTCTTCATCAGTTGATGCTGCAGACAGGGAGAGATAGGAGACAGGCATCAGGGCACTGTACAATGGACTGATAAACACATGACAGTTCCACATGAGTGGCAGTGTCAAACTTCAGACATGGCATCACAATCCCCAACACACATGTCATTTGAAATCACACACATGAGCTATTCCACAGCAATATCACAACGGCCAGCACCATCCATACACATACAACAGCATGAGCAACCAAAGATGAGCCAGACATCACATGAAACACAGGGAGTTCACTAGACATGCACGCACGCCACCACACTTACATACATGTGTACACCTCCACCAACTGTCACAGTGATGAGATCGGCATTCATGTCACATCTGGCAATTAGCCTTCCACATATCAGTGTCACATGCATCCATGTTGCATCACTGTTGCACCCTTGTCAAATACACACACATGCACATGTACATGGTGCAGATACATGCAGCTGGAACCAACATCCATGTGTGACACCACTACCATGCCAACTTATATACACAGTCATTCAAACATGTGTGCTCACACATATGCATTTGGCCTGCATGCTTACCCACACATACACCATCCATGTGTCTCACACATGAGAGGACTCACATGTGTTAGCCTCACGGCCCTATACATACACATCCATACATGGCCCTACAAAACCACATGTGCAACCTGCACACTACTGGCACACTCCCACACGCACAGCTTCCAATCAGTATGCATGTACACTTTACTCCAGACGGGTCTGCCTCTCAAGGACCTGGACGTGGAGCGCTGGGCATATGCGTTCCAGAACCCTCATCTGGTGTTCCGACAGGTGGCCCCTGGCACCCCTTAGCATCCGCTGCCTTCAAGAGGCGCCGGGCCTTGTTGAGGGTCCTGGACCTGAAGTCCTCCCAGCGCTTCTTGACATGTTGGAATTTGCGGACTGCCACCCCCTCCGCGTTGATGGCAGTCACGATGTCCGTCCAGATCCTGGTCCGTCCTTCCTTGTCGGTGCGCGAACTTCCGAAGAGGGCATCATACTGCCCCAGGACTTGCTCCACCAGGACAGCAATTTCGGTGGCAGTGAAGCTGGTGGCCCTCTGCTTCTCTGGCTGGGGGTTGCCAGTGGTCTCAGATGGTGGTGTGCCCGACATGGCAGCCCCAGAGGCAGGTTTGGGTGGGCAACTGGGTCCTGGGGCTGGGCTGTGGAGTGATGGTATCCCAGTCGGGAGTCTTCAGTTCCAGCAGGAGTGGTCACAGCAACTGCACCCCTGGCTGATGGGCAGGCAGCAAATAGCAGGGCACGTGGGCAGCAGGCAGGCAGGCAGCAGCAGATGGCAGGTGGGAGCATGCTCGGGGTTCTGGGGGGCAGGAAAATGGCCTTCAGGGCAGGAGCGTGGTCTTCTGTGTGTTTTCGTGTGGCCAGCTTGATACGGAGTGATTTGGCACGTGAAAATCTTGCACGTCAGGGTGTAATTCGAGGAAAGACCCGTAGCGCGTGAGCACGTCAGCGATTTCTCCTTGGCGTGTAAGCGCTTCTGTGACGTGAGGCGCGGGGGCGTGTGCGGGCGTTTCCCCCGTGACGTGGGCATAGTGGATTAGCGCGTCCCCGTCTGAATGCGTGTAATCCGAGGAAAGGGCCTACGCGCGTAAGTGACATGACACGCGCGGGCGTTTCCCTCAGCATGGGTTAAAGGTGAGCGGGGCCAGCAGTTCGCTGTACGTGCTTTTCGTGGAGACCGACGTGTGTTGCTGCTTCCTGTTGTTTCGCGCGCCATCGCAACTTCACAGCTATCAAGGACGTATCTCTTCTTTTGGCGGAGGGATTGGCTACGCATGTTTTTCTGCATCGCGCTAGTGAGACGGTGAGTCGCGCACGCTATTTTTCCCACTGCGGGTGCCCCTGTGTATCGCACCATTTTTGATGTCATAGTAGCCTGCGTGTCCCACGCGTACGCGATTTTCGTGTTACTGGGTGCCACCGCGTACTGCAGGAGGTTGATTCCACGCACATAGGCTGCAGGGTTGCATGCACAGTTTTCCAGCAGTTTTGGGGTGCCTGAGCATTGTGTGACCCATCACTACATCACCGGGGTCACATACAGCCTTGAAGGTGCAGGGGGGCTGTTAACATCTTGCTTCCCACCCCCTTCACCCCAATTGCCCAGGTCAATTGTGGTGTACACCTCCCATTGGCACTACTCCATCTGTGCCGGCACTACTACATCTGTGCCATCGTTGGGAGGCCACCAAAGGTGAGGGGCGCCTCAGCTGTGCGTACTCCTTGTGGTGGGCGTGGTCAGGGACGTGGCCGGGGTGACCAGGGAGTAAGGGGACTCCAGGGTGTCCAGGGCAGCCGCAGAGGTGGAAGAGGCAGGGGTGCACCACTTGAGCACGATGTCGTGCCATGTGTCAGTGCATTCATGCCACCACCCCCTGTGGTTCCGGGAGATGCAGCTTCTGCATTTGGCACTGGCGCCTGTGTGACCCGGCAGTCCGTTCCATCGACTGCCACGGGCCCAAGGGTAGCAGTAGCTGCAGACACCGCCACCCAGGCTCAGGGTCTGCCAGCGCAGCCTGCGTTGGCACTGGAGGAGCCCTTGGAAGATTTCCAACAGGCCAGGAGGGAAACCATAGGGGCACGCAGGGCTGCCCTGACCAAGACACGTGTCCCTGGGGCAGTTATGTCATCTGCTGCCCCAAACAGCCGGGTGTTGGCAAGTGCAGGGGCAGATGCACTCAACAACACCCCGGTTGTGAGTCTGCCAACCAGGACAGTTGCGGTCAATGACCCTGCCACAGCGGATGTTGCTGTGCAGGGTTCATTAGAGCTCACCCAGCTGCCACTGACAGAAGTCAGGCCTTTGGTCGTCCCCCCACCTGTCACTCCCTTGGCTCAATCCACCGAACCCACTGGCCATACTAGTCAGGGCAGCATTAGCCTGCCAGGATCTGAGCCACATTCCAAGAGGAGGAAGGTTGCACCTGCAGCACAGACTGGGACCTCACACACAGCCATGACCTCCTGCACGTCGAGGAAGAAGCCTTTCTGCAACCAGCAACTGAACTTCCTTGTGGGCTACGTGCGGGACCACAGCCGTGACATGCTAGTGGGTGCCAATAGTCAGACTACGACTGCCCAACGTGATACCCACTGGAAGCATGTTGCGGAAAATGTCAGTGCATTCGACCATGAGGTGCGCACGGCGCAAGAGTTCAAAAAGCGTTGGAATGACATTAAACGCAGCACTAAGGCTAAGCGTGCCTCAAATTAGAACTTGACTCTGGTGACAGGCGGTGGGCCTGCACCAGAGGAGGAAGTCCTCACTCTGCATGGGTCACTTGTTGCGGAGTTCATACCATCTGAATCGGTCGAAGGAGTGGGAGAGATGCCGGACTTTGATGCCCAGTCCAGTGAGTGTTGATGCATGTTTGTTGAGGACGTGTGTGTTTTACTTGTGGGATGTGTTGTGCATGATTGCCACTACATGTGAGGTGTACATGGTTCGGATGTGCAAGTAATGCAATGCTTCCGTGATGCATGTCTGCTCTGCTGGATGGTGGACATGTGGAGCAGACGGGGACTGTCGGCATCAACACTATTGCATCCTACTCACATGCTGGTTACCAGGATGCCCCTCTGGTCCATGTCCCAGCTCACTGGCCCTTTTGCATGTAGCGTGGGGTGACCTTCCTCTCAGCCCAGGCACAATGTCATAGCATGACTGATGTGCATGTGTCCTCTGCCTGCATGAGGCATGCTCCCTTGCCCCTCCACCCCCCGCTCTGCACCCCAATTCCACCTTTGCACTGGTCTGCTTCAATATTGCCGTTGGGTACTTCCCTGTTAATGCGTCCTGTGTACATGCTAACTTCCCGCAACCAATCTGCCAGACATATGCTGTGTGGTACAGCCTTAGTTCTTGATGCATGGTATCTCACTTGTACTGTGCAGAGGTCAGATGCCCTGCAGGGACATAAGTGCCCATTCATGCTCCATGTGCATTGCAGGCATGCCCCTATGTGTCCTTGACTGGATGATCACTGTAATACAAATCCTGGGTGACATATATTGCATGGCATTACATCAGCCTTCCCATGGCTACTGTGGCTCAGTACTGCGTTGCACACATGTTTAGGGTCTGACAATCTAGGTTGGTCACAGGCCTCAGCCTGTTTAATGGCCAATGACTCTGTCCAACTGGTGTAGTGTCCTCTTCACACGTGGGTGGCCTCCAGATGTTTCATCATGTGTCCTGCTTACTGTCCCATCATCATTTGCAGTGTTGTCACTTGACTCACATGAAGCTGGTGATGCTAGTCAACACTGTCTGTCAATACACAGGTCTATGGTCAGCCTTTTGATACCATGCTAGGCATCCCTGCTTTTGCACTTGGGTGGACGGGTGCTTTGCTTGTAGATATGCTACCCATTGAATGCACATTGCACGTGGTGCCTGAAGTTCACCTTGCACTGCCTTCATATTTTCTGACACACACCATGGAGTCCTTGTACATGTAGGTAGTGAGTAACATACATATTTGCTGCACTGCATAGACCCACTTCTATGCAGACTCCCACCTTTCAACAGGTCTGATCACAGAAGCAATTCCAAGTTGACCCAGCATGGATGGCAGGTTCTATTTTGTGCGTCACATGTCTGCCTGATGTTGTCGGTGTGTGTGTGTTGTGTGCTTCTGACATGTGTAGTGACCTTTTTTCTCTCTATTTGTCAGATGATGACGCAATGGAGCCGGAGGATGGTGTTGTCATGCCAGGCACAGGGTTGGTATCACTACATCAACCCGGCACAAGTGGGGGTCGTGGGGTGGCAGGCCATGAAAACCCCCAAGTGCTACAGGCCATCTTGTCTCTGGCTGCCTATGAGTCCAGCCCTGATGACGACTCTGACGTCCATGTCGAGATGGATGAGCATCAGGTCCATGTGTCAGGGGTGAGTGATTCTGATGTGGACACTCCTCTGTCCGCGACACCTGCACTGAGGGGTCAGACAGTCTTGGAACCTCCACCCGTGGTGGATCGGGATGCAGGGTCACCCTCCACACCAGTCACTGATGTGCCTGGGACATCACGTCGACGGGGGCATGTAGACGTGCAGCCATGGGCGGTGCCAACACGACAAGGACAAACGGTCTTTGGTTCCCACAGGGGTCAAGCCCAGCAACGCGGTCACCGCGCGCAACCGCTGCATACTGAGTGGGAGCAAGATATGACTGCCAATTCAGAACGGCAGGGGGCAGCAATGGAGAACATCACTGAGAGCATGGAGCGTGTGGCCCGATCCGTGCTCCCTCCTGCGAGTCAGGTGCTTCTCCAGCAGCAGGCGGCACGGTCCACGGCCCGCTCGCTCAGGCTGGGCATGGCGGCCTCAGACAGGGCACGCCAGGCTGAAATGTTGTCTCTGCGTCAAGCAATTGCTGCTCACGCAGAGGCACACATGGAGGCCCTGAGGGAGGAGTATGCTTCCCTCAGATTCACTCTGGGTGTCCTTCTGATGTCCCAGAGGGAGCTGTCAGAGGAGAGGTTTGCACAGCTTGAGCATACCATCTCGGCTGAGCTACAGGCTTGCCGGGAGGTGCAGCGGTTGTCAAGCCAGGCCTTGCAGGAGGAACTCCGTGTTACACATGCTACCTTGCAAGAGGAAGTACATGTATCACGGGAGGTTCTGCATGCAGACCTACGTGTCATCGCCACACAGAACCAGGCTCACCCGTCCGGCGGACTTGCTGCCGACGAGGGGCAAGCAGCGGCTAGGCGTGGCCAGGCTACTGTGCCACGTCCTCCTTTCCAGGATGAGCCAGACTCGGACGACCATCTATCTCCCACATAGGTCGGACTGTGCAGGCGTTGAGTCCATGGAGGTTTTTTTTTGGCTCAGCATCATCACATGTGGGTGTTGAGCAGCACCCTGTACTTCCCCCCTCCTGGGTGCCCCCCCCCCCGGGTCGTATGTGGACATTTTTGATTTTTCTTTTAGTTTAGTTAGTTAAGTTTCTGTTTGATAGTTAGTTTAATTAGGTAAAGTAGGTTTTTCGTAGTTAGTGTAATTAGTTAATATAGTTTAAAATTGCTTGTCTATTGTGCTTTCATGTGACAGTGTGGTGCTTTGTGGCTTTTGAAAGCATCCACTGTCTGTTCCAGCTGGGCCCTTCAAGCTTGTCTTGTGTATGTGTTTGCTGCTTGGGGTCCTTGACTCACATATGCCACTCCTGCTTCCCTTATCCATGGGTTCGCAAAGGATGGTTCGGTGTAACAGCCTATTACACAAGGGCTTTGGACTGTCATATCTGTGGCATGTCTGCTGCTGTGGAACTTGTGTTAACACCCCTTGTGACCACTGTTCTGCTTTTGCTAGATGGGGTGTTTCATGATTCATGTGTACATTCATTGCCATGCACTGTGTAGTATGTTTCTTATCTTTACTGTACATGTGCTTGTTGCAATTCATGCCGTAGATAGTGTGTTCCACACTTTGGCTGTGAAAGAGGTACTGTGGTGTGATTTCTGATGTACATCTCTGACATGGTCCAGTGATGTGATGCCTGAAGAGACACACACGGATATTAATCTAATGCATTAATCATGTGTTTCATTCCCTTTCTGCAGGGGGATGAGCCTCCAGACCACCTTTGCCAGCAGACATGGGCCATTGGACGTCTGGAATCTGGACACATTTGGTGGTGCCCACATGCACATGTGTGCGCAAGCAGAGGCACAGGGATTGCAATCATACATCCGAAAACTGCTGACGTGTTTCAAGGGACTCCAGGCAAGGTGAGCAGCACAGGGGGGCCACAACACAGCAAACCTTCCACCAGACCAGTTGCACATGCATGCTTAGTAGCAGCGCTGAGGGTGAGCTTGGACGAATATTGGTGTTGAAAAGCACAATACAGCTCAGATGTGTTGGTGGACTCATGGCTAGTTGATTGTAAGGTTGTCTGGGGCACCTGCAGGGGCAGTGGCACATTCCCTCCAGTCCACCATGGTCCATTGAGGCACTTGTATCACCCAAGTAGCGTTCCGAGACATGGAAAGAAGCAGCTGACAGGGACAGACGGCAAGGGACAGATTCGGGGTCAGTGCATTTCATTTCCATGTAGAATTTGAAACATGCACTGCCTACTTTATTTGGGTCATGGTGGAACACGACTTGTTTGGAAGTCATACCTTGCTATATGCGTCTGTCTGCTTACCCAGGGAACATTGCATGTTGTGTGATTCGTGACACATTGGTTTTCCATTTTCCACGCACCCACCGGCGCCTGACTTACTGCATTGACTGTGTATGAACCATCACAGGGGTAATGTTACGTATGGGTACGAAGCATCCGCACCAGATTGTCTGTTTGTAGAGTAGTTTGTTACTTTGGGGCATATTTGGTGGTGTGTTTGTGTGTTATGGGCACGCACAGATTTTTAACTGTAGCTCTCTTTGCAGCATTGAGGTGCTCCTGTTACCGGACCTGAGAGCACGCAGGCAGGAGGCCAGCACTCACCCCAGAGATAATTTCTCTTTGACTTCCATTTCAGTGAATTGCTGCTATGTTTATGATGAACAAGTTTGGTATGATTGTGTATGTGTTAATGTGAGTACTACATTCTTGGCCATTCCCTACTTTCCTGTGTCAATCCTACTCCCCGCTCCTGCCCCTCATTCCGGTTATCCAGTATGCCAATGCCTGTCCCGACTCCATATACCTGACCCTCCTTCCCCACCAGGGTCTCAGAGGCCTGTGTGAGTTTGACCTTGCAGCCACCCAGACCACGTTGGGGGTGGTTGGTTTGTGCCACTCCTGCACCTGTACACGGGAGCAGTGACAGTACACATCCGTTTGTGGTGCTTCATTCTGTGTTATGTACCACACATGGTACACATCTTGTTGTGACATTGTTTTACTGTGCTACCTTGGTTGTTACGTCATTGGGGTGGTACTTGACCTTGGTGAGGTACTGCTACTTCAAGTCATCTACTGGAGGCTGTTCTGGTTAGTTTTTCTGCCTGCAGGCTTTTTGCTTGGCTTCTGTGTTGGCCTGCTTTGAGTTCTCTTGGATTTAGTGTTTTTGCAAATCAAGGTGGACTCTG
Source organism: Ambystoma mexicanum (assembly GCF_040938575.1). Lineage (NCBI taxonomy): Eukaryota > Metazoa > Chordata > Amphibia > Caudata > Ambystomatidae > Ambystoma > Ambystoma mexicanum. Next base: position 550,264,759 of record NC_090933.1, on the reverse strand, counting down.
AGGGTGCAGGCAACTTTTTACACACAAGGTGGGAGATGGTGACAAAGGGGAAGGGTGATCCTGTGGCCAGGTGAAATTCAAGGATGTAGTCTCCATAACCCTGGTGCAGTTGTTCAGTGGGTCATGGTGATTTGTGAGGGAGGGGTGGTGCTTGGTTGGTGATAGTTGCCTTGCCCTGCAGTGTGATGGGCACCCTGACATTGTAATTGTGGTATCCTATGTACATGATGTGTTCTGCTGATCAATACCTGTTCATGTGTTGTGTTTACCTTTCAGGTGTGAGGGGATAGTTGTGGTTTGACATGCTGGGGTGTTCACATGGTGAATGTTCACATGTGATGTGTAGAGGACACTGATGGTCACTTGATTGCACATGCATATGTTGAGTACATGTCCCTACTGACCCACACACTCGCACTATAATCCACTACGTGTACAACCACCCTTCCATGTCCACGTGTACACTCTGTTTTCCTTCTGGTGCCCACTGTGTCCCTGCAGCACATGTCATATGACCAATTGGGGATCCTGTACATGCCTAATTTGCTTTTTGATGTGGTTTGTCGCTTAGATGTGATGCTCAGGGTGTGCATCACACGCAATGGCTGTTAACTGTGCTGTGCACTGAGCAGTGTGTTGCAGGAGGTGGACAAGGCACACAGAAGCTGCAGTGTTGATTTTTCAATGCACAATGTGCATGTAGACAGGCATTCATTGTTATGTTACAACTTCAACTTTTGGAATGCATTTGGGTATGACTTATTTTGGGTGGGAGGTTGTTGGTCAGTCATTTCATCTGATTCCATGTCAGGCATCATTGTCTGATGCCAATTTACATTTTTCACTTGGCAATGTGTACATTATGATAGTCATGGCCTGTTTTGCAGGTGTGTGATTCACACTGTTAGGCGGAAACCTGTGCAGTTCCCTCTTGGACCACTGCAAAAGATTTAGGACTACAGGTGTTTGGCAGTAAACCCACTTGGCAGCAGTCTGTACCACACAGATTCACTTGGTAGCTGTGGCTGAGCAGTCAGACTTCCCTCAAGAAGAGTTAGACAGTATGTGGAGTATACAATATAGGGCAATCTACACAGTAGGACAAGCAAACACGGAACAAGGCTTCGGTGTAAAGATATAAAGGCATTTATTTATAACAACACATCTATAGAAAACACTCTGGCACTCTTACGGCAAAATAACTTCAATCACAAATTACCATACGAAGAAATGGATCAATCCCCCTAACAATATTTCGACAAGTCTAGATTCACCAGCATCACTTATTTGCAGACAGAGGTGTATGCGTTAACCTAGATGGCACTCTAGTATTCGTTAGGACGGGAGAGAAAAATAAGGCAGGTTATGAAATCAACTCTGTACCAACACTTTACGGACAAATGCAAGGCAGGTAAGGCAGGTTACTGCAGATCACAAAGTTCAGAGGCCAGGCCCACTCGGAGAGAGGCAAGGCGATATGTCCAAAAGTGTCTCAGTGGAAATGCGCTTCGAGTCTTTATCGCAAATTGTTATGGAAAGGTTGGACCAGTTCAGGACAGAAAAGTTAAAGAACGCTTGGAGGCGACCCAATGGAAAGGTGAGGATTCAGACACCTCACTCGATCGGGCAGAACGGGAAGCCAGGCGGGTACGGTACCTTGTTTGTGGAGAGACAGCTCCGGCGGGGGCAGTTGTTCCTGGCGGTGGATGCAAGTCGGGTCTTTGCCAAGAGTAGAGAGGATCTCGTTGTCGAAGAAAAGTGAAGTCCGGTGCACCACCAGGGAAGAGACCAGCCGCAGAGTGCTCCGTCACAGGGCACCACCTTTTGGTCGTGGTACAGGGGTAGTGGCTATCTGGTTGCTGCTGTGCTCTGCACAGGCAATTCGACCACTGCATCCTGGGCGAAGAAAAAGCAAAGGTGACTGGTTGTTCCCACCAGTCAGGGGAAGAAGACTCTCCAGCCGGGAGATCTCCTCTGTCGTTGGGAAGTGGTGAGTCGGTTCAGCAGGGCTCCACCGGAGGTGTCGTTGTTGCAGGTCGGCTCAGCTTTACCCTCGTCGGATTCTTAGGTCCTGTGGCGACTTCTGAAGATCCAGTCCCAAAAGCCCTGCTTTTATGCAGAAAACCCCCATTCATTCAGCCTAGCTGTCAATCAAAACACGCTAAGTGGTGAGCGGGTGGCTCACCACTTGGGCCAATCACACCAGAGTGCAACTTGAGTTGGCAAGGCAACTCAGTCCAGGATGCCTAAACCCCCTCCCACACCCTCTGTGGTACCCAGACAGAATGGCACCACTTTGGAGGGCCTCTGTGCAGAAGCCCGCCAAAAATGGAACAAAGGGCTCAACCTTTGGTTTAGGAGTCACAGAGACTAACACAGACGCCATTTTAAAAACCGAGTTCTGGCAGAAAATACCAACCAATAGATTTATTTAAGATAAATAAACCGGTGGTATGTTAGAGATTAACGAGAAAGAATATTAACCTCCAACAATGGGAAGAATCCCATAGGGTTATATTCGGGGTCGAATATAACGAGTAGTTTCCACTGCCACCAGCCAAAACTCGACGAGGGGGGACGGGACAGTGCCTCCTCGAATATCAGACCCAGGAGTAATCGAATTACCCCTACTAGTACGTCCACAATAGGATGGTTTGTACTAGTTCTGTTAGTAAATATAGGTCTAGTAAAGCCAATGGTGACTTTACATGCCCTGGGAGACAGTAGTCAGTCCCAGGGTATGGAGTCTATGGTGGGGATCCTCTAGGACGCCCCAGTGTTACGGCACGGAGGGTGCGGTGTAACACACATAGTAAAAATATATGAGACCCTATGGGCTAAAAGACCCCATAGCCCATAGAACACATTGACATTCAAAGGAATTACACACATTCATGTCCAAGAGTGGGAGAAAAAGAGGCTCACTCTTGTCAGGATGGAAAAAAACAAACTCCAGAAATCCAGCAAAGCTGCTGGGGGACTCACTAGGTTAGGAAATTCAGCCTAAACAGAGAATTATCCCTAACACTCCTGCAGTGTCCCACGATCAGTGCTGCGACAAATGGGGCATTCATCGTAGCTGTATATACGTGTTTGTTGTTTGCGTGCACTTTTATACTGTGCGCGGGTACGCTTCCGCCTGCCTTAGTGTGGCGGATGCATTCACGCCTGTGTGCGTCTTTTGCCGTGCGCGGGTTTCCCGTATTCATATCCATGAATACGGGTTGTTTTCGTGCGTGTGGGCGTTCCGTGTAGTTCCCTGCAGTGCTTCCCCAGTTACTCCTTCTTTTTCACGCGTTATTCCCCATTCTGCGTGTTACGCCCATTGTTCCGCCTACTTTTGTTGTGTGCGCTGCGCTATGTGCGCTTTTGTTGTGCGCGTAGCGCACGCCGTTTGATGTCGTGTGTGCCCGCGTGCGACATGCACCGATTTGGCGCACAACCAGTGGGAAACAAGCACAGCACCTTCCTAGAATCGCACGCGTGCACGTTCGCTTGCTTTCTCACGCTTGCGCCACCTTGCGCCTGCTTGCGCTGGGATTTTAGGCGCACGTTTGTTCCATGAATCGGCCCCAATGTGTGTGTCAACTGTGTAATGACAAACTAATGCATACAATATAGTTGAAGACGAATCATTAAAGTGTGACATGCAGTTTCTAGGCAAACACGTCTTATATAAGAGATGTTTTTTTGCAGTGCGCACCAGGATGATCTTTTGCTGTAAAAATGGGTTAATGGCTGCAACAGTTAAAGACAGACTCAGAAATGTTTTTTTTTATTTTTTTGGGTTAAATATTCTCAATTTTTACGTTTATATGTAAATGAGACGACATGGATCTAGCAGTCTTCGTTGAGGAGAGTGACATTTTTCCAATTTTGTGAAATCTGCTTCAGAGCAGGCAGTCAAGAATGTCAACAAGGTCCCTATTTCCTGTACTATAGACATTTGCAGAGGCAATTGATTTAGTAATGACACTTTAAAATGTAGCGGTCAGTGTGCGGAGAAATGTTAACATAGTTAATTCTAGCAATCACTTATGATCGTAATTAATGCATTTCTGCCCCTTCAAACACATAATGGGATGCCTCAGTGGGAAGCGTTGTGAACTTCTGTCAGATGCAAGGAGACTGTTCTAGAAGTGCAACTGTTGTGTAATGCATTGCTGTGACTGCAGTCAGGACATTCTTGACAGACTTTCAGGCGGGAGTATGGGGGCGTACGTCAAGCGGGGTAGTCAAACACTAATGTCTTGAACGGTTGCGAGAAAAGCTGCTGGAAACATGAGACACTTTTGTTTTGTTTTTGTTTAAAATCCAGGCGACAGTGGCACGTTCACACCGTAGCTCCTGAAACTGCACACACCGTACCAGGGTGCTTGTTGTCAATGCTGAGAAAGAGGATTGCTGGTGAAGGACCGACTTAAGGCAAACACATAAGCATTGGTTCAAACCAAAAAAAAAGTAAATTAAAAAGATCACCTGAGTGGCTGGTGTTTTGGCCCGTGCTCATGTGCTTGTTAATGTCTGTAAAAAATGTAAATTGTATATGAAGCTGATTGTGTTACTGATCAACTAAATGAACAAGGAATGTGCCTTTTTACCTCAACTGAGCTCTTGCAAGTGTGCTATGCACTTTTTAATTTAATTTAATTTAAAACACGTTTCTAGAAGACCGAAAATCAAGCTGCTTGACCATACAAGCCACCCCTCCCGATTTAGGCGGGATACTCCCGATTTTTAGAAGGTAAAGAGTGCTATTTCTTTCGTACTCACGCCTGAAATAATTAAAACCCCAATGCAATCCTATGGGCAAATTCCTTTCTCCCAATTTCGGGAGCAGAATCTCCCTCCTAGGTGGTCGAGGATGTTGGCATGTATTGGCCAGGCATGCCAGAGGTAGTGCCGTGCAGGTCAATGTAATTGTGCAACATAGTTTTACCTTGGGACAATATGGGTCATGCACATGTTTCCATACCGCGACAACATTTAGGAATCACGAGCTGCTGCTGGCCTTCCAGAGTTTTCTCATTTAAGCTACAGTGTCTATATTTGAGGCATAGGTGGCAGCTGGGAGAATGTTCGGGAGCACAGCAGCTCCATGATGTACATACACCTAGTAGCTGAAGAAGTATCTCAAGCTGCACTACAGTGGAAAAGGTAAGGTGGCACTGGAGGGCAGGCTACAGGTAGCCAGAGAAGAAGCCACAGAAGGGCACAGGGTTACAGTCAGGCATATGCAAAAGGGAGTTGTGAGGGTTTATTGTGGAGAGAGGAAGGATAGATTTGATAGCAGTGCAGGAATAGGGCCAGGGGCCACAATTCCTCAAAGCAGCAACCCAGTAAAATGTGTCTCGCTGTTTTAAAGGATCACTGTACTCAGGATTGTCAACCCATGCCGAAATGACACAGCAATTGGAGCTGGTTCAGACACAGAACCTCCTGCAAGATGTAAGTATGATTCCAAAACCCAAGTTATGCAGCAGCAACAGCATCAGGTAAGTGGGGTGATCTTGGGGTGATCTTATTTGTCTGCATTGTAAATAAGGTTTGAAGCCTGTTGGAGACGCTGAGTATGGAACTGGGATAAACAAACCGGATTCCGGTTGGGATGAAATGACCTGTGCTTTGTAGGAGTGCAGGGATACATAGTGGCTCAAGCACCAAAACGCTCCACACTGCTGCTAAATCCACAGTGATGCAGGCACATTTATATCTCCTTTGCCTCTCTTGGTAACGTGGGCCAACGGCAGCCTATATTCCTCATGAGAGATGTGAGCAAGTACAGAAGCATCCAAAACAGCGATAGTATTGTGGTACCAAATTTAAAGAAATGTCCAATCAAGGTTCTATACAAATAAAACATTTTTAATTATAAATACACACAACTATTAAAAATGCAACCCTTGTAAAAGAACACAACACAAATGCTAATGTTGGAATACAGTAGTACTCTGGGTTTGTAGGCAGGGGACAGACGGGGAAAATGTTTAGTATCAAATGTTCAAAATCCATGAAGATGAGTAGTATAGGTCCTCCTTTCATACACATCAAAATTTTGACAGGTGGACACGCTCCTTGGTTCCGGTCTAAGTCCCTAGCCCTTTTGATATGGTTTTGTATTTTGTATATACAGTCGGTATAAAACGGGTGTTAAAATCTTTTGATACTATTTGAGATGATTTGATATAAAGTGAATATACATTTTATGTAAGAATTATTGTAAACATTGCAGCAGCGGGTGGTGGTGGTGCCTGGACGGCTATTAAGGGTGAAGTGAGCTCTGAAGGCAGGGACTGTGAACTTGGGGTTTTGCAGAGTGACGCATTGATGACGTGGGAGAGGGGTTTCTCCCCAAGTTATTAGGATGCGGATATCAATTCTATAGATAGTATAGATGACATCATGATTTTATAAACAATGAAAGCAATTTGCTTTATAGGCCAGGTGTGGTTTATAGTGCTAATACAAAAGAGAGCAAACTATGGCTTTTGAAAAAGTCTGTTTCTTTGAAATAATGAAAGCAGTTTACGTTATACGCAAAGTGTTTCCCAGACCCTAGACAAATGTCCAAACTATGGTCTTTGACAGTATGTGTTTCTTTGAAATAATGAAATTAGTTCACTTTTATAAGCTAAGTGTGTTTCCCAGAGCCTATACAAAATTCCAAACTCTTGCCTTTGACAATGTGTGTTATTGAAGGAAAAGCTGCTGCAGAGGCACCACCCTATTTGCTGATACTTTATAAAGTCTACAGCACCCTTTTTCCAGCTTGCAGATTTCCCATTCTGTTTGCTGGGTCACAGAGCAGCAGAGGCAGACAAGCAGCATGTGGCAGAGAAATGGCTGAGCTGCTGACTACACACAGATATAGAAGCATGGGTTGCAGGGGGAGGAGGTTTTGCAAAGCTCACCCACAGATGACTAATATGCAATGGAATGCCAAGAATACCAGCAATTCTGATGACTCACAGTAAGATTTCAGCATTCCATTCACATCAGCAGGAAACACACATGGATCTTTATATTTAGCTCAACAGATTACAGGATGTTGTGCGACAGATGTGTAAACACAACCAGCCCCAGGAACATACACATGGATATTGTTCATCAACTAAACAAGTTGTTGTCAGCAAGGCTATTTTTAACTTATGGTGCCACAAGAAATATAAGCTGGGTGAGGTTAATTTTAGATTTTGCTATAATGACACACAAAGCTAGCTATTCAAATCTCTGATGGCACTCTCTAGTTTTTGCTGAGTATGCAAGAAATAGAATCATGTGCTTTTTTTATAATGCATACTGTCTCTGCACCCAGGAAACAGCTAACATTTGATTCTGGACCAACAACACAATGTCTGCAAAGTAAGCAAAAATACACAATCCTGTGGGGTGTTGATAAGGAAACAGCATTGGGATGGGGTACATGGCATTACCCCTTTAAAGCCTTACATGGGACCTTCTGACTCCATCACGGGTATCCCTTTACCTGGGTAGGAATTTTGCCAGAGCTTTGGGTTGCTGCTCTGTCCCCTGCTGTGCCACAAATCGACTGAAACTGGCTGCAGCCCTTGCGAGGAAGCCTTGCTATTTTGTGTTAATTGGATTTAATTGTTGTACTGGGACACTGGGAGACCCCCTGCAAGGCTTTTGTTTGGAAACAGGCCCTGGTGTTTATTCAGAGTTGGTTTCAACAACATTAAAAAGGTGAGCTTTAGGGTATTTTAAGATATGTGCTCTATATGTGTTTGTTTAAATGTACAGTATTCGGGGTAAGGAGGGACATTGAATCAGGGGGTGTAGCTTTTGAAGTGCTGTAGGTGTGCCCTGTCTTTAACTATTAAAGCATTGTTTGAACTTTTTAGAGGCTTTTGTATGTGTATATGGGATGGTCACACAATCAATCAGGCACTGAAATATTACAGCTTGGAAAGTATTTATTTATTTATTTATTCAGATTTGTAGAGTGCACGTCAGCCCGGGGGTATTGTGGCGCTTGTTACAGACATATCTTAGTTGCATATACACAAGTTATACATAATTTACAGGAGCAGGTATGAAATTTGTACAAATTTACAGTGCAGTATATTTTCATAGGTTAGCGAGTGTGAGGTCAAGAGAACAAAGTCAGTGATGCAATATAGCACCAATTATGTTTTAGGAATGAAAAGTGTGGAATTTCTCAGAGTCTCTGGCAGTGCAAACATTTTCATATTCTGCAAAGAATACATTTCTAGGTAATATTCCATTTCAATTATTTATTTTCATGGCCTCCACCGCAGCCCTTATAGCAATCCCAAACATTCTGTTTGAAAAAAAAGGTTGTCACATAAAACTGCATTAAAAGTAATTCACAAATTAAACCCTGACTGTACTTGCCCAAGTCGCATTCTTGAAAGATCTGGAATAACATTTTCTTTTTTGTGATGCAGCATATCTGCATGCACAAATTGCATTGTTTTAGTTTCACAGTGTCAATAAACTTGATACAATATTTTACGTGTGCGAAATATTCGGCACAGATGGGTCATGACCCGATTTGACAATTTGTGCAATGTGAAGCCAGTATTTCATCTTTTGTCAAAGATCGCATGTTGCGCAAACGGTATAGCCAAGATTTATTTGCACAGAACGCTGGAATGGTGGTTTTGTTAAGGGTGGGAAGTACCAGGGTGTTACATCTTACTTGATATTTTATGCACACACAAACACACAGACATTTAATAGAGAGTTCCTCCATTATATAGGCAAAATACTGCAGCAGATTGGTCCACAGAAAGCATGTTGTTAGGGGTCCAATCCTGACTGGTGTAAAACATGTTCTTTGCCTACTGATGTAATTCTCAGAATGACTTGCTTGTAGGAATTGGGCAGTTAGGGGGACAGGACGTTTTGGGAACCTTATAAAAAGTCAAGCAGGTGGGACCCCTCTGTTGTCTGAACCTCTCCTCTGGACTGCTGTAACTCTGTCACCTTCCTCTGTATACTTCACACAGACCCCAGTAATCAGCACCCTTATGTGATATGGCTGTTGTCATGACAGGAATGTTTTTGAAGCACTGGTTCTCAAGGAGGGTTCATGTGTCCTGGTGGCTGATATGTAACCTCCTCCAGGGGTTCAAAGCGAGGCTTCCTGTGCTTGGTCCCACATGGTTGTTGTAAGTACATGCAGGCCAGACAGCTAGCACACAACTAGCCCTTTCATAAATATGTCTATGTCCGCCAAGCTGACAATATTAATCTGACATCCACTGCTTTTGCTATATAATTGTGTAACCTCAGTAGGCACCAACACCAGGGATGGCTTATATTTAGATATTAATAACTGCTTCCAGCCTGGTTAGCTTACACGGTTATGATATTTTGAACCATAGACTCAGACAGATAAAAAGCCACCACTGCCTGAAGCTGTATTCAGGGGTTAATAGGTTGTCTTTGGATGTGCCCTTATGCCACTTTAGGTAAGCTGCTGGGGATGTCAGGGGATGGTCACTGCAAGGTATATGTGTGTATTATTCTTTTTTTCATAGCATTTTTGAAAAGTGGGATCTGATTAGCAGACCTTGTTTTCAGAATGAAAATTACCTTTATCATGTTATTATTTAAAAATCAAAAAGTCTCAGGCTATCCCAACCTCAGCACATGGAATTCTGTCCTACTGGCCCCTGCCCAAATCACCCTGACAAACACTGCTTTACTGGACACAGCTGGCCAAAGCACCCAAGAAAGTTAAGAGTGGGGTTGAAGACAGCTCTGGGTCAGCAAACTTATATTCTGATGAAGGTGTAATAGGAACATAACATCACAGATCTAAAACAGATGGAACTATTAAACATGCATAGTTCAACAGTAAACTGTCTGCTGCAAAAAAGTTATCAATGAAGCTGAATGAAATTGAAGACAAATGTATAACATGGCCCTGAAGATGATATACCTTAAGCACATTGCCATCTACAAACTGCTAAGAAAAGTGGTTGTGGAAATATATTTCAGTTACCGCTCCCTCTAGACAAAAAGTATCTTTTAGAATTTTAAATGAGCTTAGAAGATCTTCTGTAAGGATATGTGTGGGATTGTCCATCAAGAACTAAGTTACATGTTGAGCTTTATTCAAACAAGAAATGTGTTAGTTTAACAGAGAACTCCAAATCGTCGGCCTGCCTTCCACAATAAGGCCTGAACAACAAGCCCGACTCCTGTCTTTGCCTGCATCCCCCGTCCTGGAAGGGCAGGGGCCCAAACCACCTGCGCCGACAATGAACCCCAAGGAAATGTTGGGAGACCTGCTGATTGATGACCCACTGCCTTAAACGGTAACCGATGCATCGCTCACCCTGCGCCTGGGGCCTGACACCCATATTGATGTTACCAAAGCTACCTTAAACCAACAATACCTTGGAAAAGATGGATAAAATTGTTATAACACTACACAAACGTGGTGTGTGGAACACATTGGAGTGTATAAAGAAGGACATTTCTTTTCTTTCTTTTTTGTGGATGTCAGGACAAGAAACATTTGAAGGCTTGACAGAACTTTCAGAAGATGAGATCAAACATTATGAGAAGAAAGTGAGCACTATTCTAGAGAGGAATCATTTTGGATAGAGAATACAGGAGGAAGGTGAAACTGTGGAACAATACATAACTGCTCTGAGGAGTTTAGCCCAAACCTGCAATTTTCTGAACCAGAGTGATGAAAGACTGAGGGACCAGGTCATGCTGGATGAAGGAACAACAATGTTAGAGAACTGCTGTGGGCGGAAGATGAGACACCATCAGATTTAGTACTCCAAATTGCACATGAGGTAGTACACACCGACTCTTGTGTCAAGACACTGAAAAATAGAGTCAACATTGTAAAGATAATGATGACATCAAGGAACACTGAGACATACAACGTGGCAGTTATTTGGTGGAACGGTGACAGCGATTGTTGCAACTAGGTTCTAGGAACTCAAAGATGGAGACCAGATGAACAAACAAGAGCGCAAAGAAGAGACATGTTTTCCTCCAGATGGCAAGGAATTAGAGGTAGACCACTTCCAATACAACTGCAAACACAACCACAGAAGACTTGCTCTAAGTGTGGCAGCATGTTCCATTTGGCTAGCTTTCCTTCCACCCAGAGAAACCCGGACTACATCATTAGACTGATACGACACAGCCTAGTTTTGAAATCGTAAGATGACTAATATGTGATTGCAGTGAAGTTCACACGCTGGGGGCACTGAGTTTACAGTGGACATGGTAATGCCCTAACTTAGGAGTAGTTTTAACACAAAAGAGGAGCAAAACACAACTGTATATGATTTCTCTGCAGCACGAGATTTTACACAGTCTAATAGTGGCTTTTGGAGGACAGGGTTGTAGGAAAAAACAGAAGGATAGAGCAATTTTCTTACTATGACTGCTTAACCCTTTGCGAGTCCTAGAGTGCGCTGATGGGCTGCATATCTAATAGGGACAGAATAAGAAGGTAAGGGTTAATTTTAATCACCTATGATCTTGTACTCTTTTCAAACGGTGTTGTTAAATATCAAGGTAAACAGTTCAACCCTGCCCATCCTAAACCACAATCTTCCATGCATATAAATACATGAAGGAATAGTGTTTAAAAAAGGAAACACTATGGTGAAATGTCAGTAGTATTATTTTCCGTTCATAATAATTTAATATCCCAAAAACAAACTGAATTTCCCTAGAGTTACTTGAGTAGAAAACACAAAGGAAAGGCCCAATCAGAAGATGGTGTGTCAAGAAGAGTGGCAGCACCTATTGGGAGGAAAAGAGAAAAGAAGACAAAACACAAATCCACATTCTCTGTTTGAAAGTACTTTTTCTAAGCAGGGAATCTGGTAACTAAAAGGTAGCCCAAAGTGCGAGTAGTCTGATTTGGTACAATAAGGTATTTAGTGACCAAAGCTTGTGTGTGTGCTAACCATTACCACACTTAAAATGCCAGGGACTGGAGAGGCTCGAAGAAGGAAACCTGGAAAAGAGAGGACATAATCCAGGATCACTTCGCTGCTGCGACTCCAAGTGAATTGGCTCAAGAATATGCAACAAATTCCATGCAATATCTTAGAAGCACAGGCTCAATGTGAAAGGAATCATTGGACACAAACAAAAACAATTACAACCAAAAGCTCTTAGTGTATAATTGTCTAGAAAATATGGCACTGACCTTTAATTGGCTCCACTCGAGGTCAGTGCATCATGGTACGTTTTTCGGATGAGCACTCTCTTGCCGATGGAATCCGTGTCCGTTTTTTTAGAATTGACAATCTACGTGGGTACAAATGAAACAAGGAACATGTTTAGAACGAACTCCGTAAAATTGTATTGGTCCGAAAGTGTAGTTTTTCACTGGTAAGTGGTTTTGTAATCATATGAAACAGCAGTATGGTAAACTACAAATGGGGAATTATTATGTCGATAGGAGACTCCCTGTCTCATATAGCACAAAGTTGTAAATATGTTCACAGCGCCAATGGGTAGGCACGTGAAATGCAAAGTGCGTGTTACTGGTCAAACATTTCCTCGTTGCATTTTATCTGTTCTGCTGAATTTAATACGAGCGGCTCTGTGAAAGGACTCACGCTAGCCAAATATCACGGTCTGTTTCTGGTTACTACATTGTCATGGTGATCGTTTGGTCATGTGAGCAAAGTCACGTGTCCTGGCCCGATCGCGCTTGCATAGTACATTGTAGGACACGGACATGAAAGATGTCACAATGTTCTCTATGCTACGTGCTTCAATATAAGTCAGGCATATCAATCAAAAGGGGAATCCAATTCATGTATCAGTGAATCTAGTGTTCGTTGTCAGAAAAACGGAGGAACACAATGTATCTTGTGTTGTGTATTGGCAGCCACTGAGAATGTGCCATTTATAATGAGCCAGCTGGTGCTCTCTATGTTCATAGACCTAAATTGACGGAAAGATGGGTGAAAAGTAAAAATTAGTGAAAAAAATGAGATAAGGTTACAAGGTTGTTCAGTGAGGTTAAGCAAATTGGGTGCAGTCGCTGTGTAATCCATCTGACCCTAGATATGGGACACAGAGCCAGAGGCTTGCCTCCCAGGATGCTAATCTATTGTAGTACTGATAGGGCCTGCCACGGAATGGTCTCATTTAGGCCATTCTGATACGTTTGGACACGCAATATCCAGTTTTGTTCACGCTTCAAGAGCATGCTGGAAATGTCACCTCCCCGTCTTGGACTTTTAATCCTTTCAATAATGTTCCATTCCAAATTCTGTGCATTATGTTTTTTTCTGTTGAAAATGTGTCACCAGAGGTGCATATTCACGGTTAGTCCTGATACAGAACATATGTTCCTGTATCCACTTTTTAACTGGTCGGCTCGTCATACCAATGTATAGAAGTTGACAAGGACATTGTATCAAATAAATCACATTGGTAGTGTTGCAGTTGGTTAAATACATTTGTTTCCATTGAGTTTTAAGGTCAAGTTCTAATGTTTTTGTGCATGTGGTAAAGGTGCACACATTACACTGGCCTCATGGTGAATGTCCCAGTGGAGGTGTTGTCTCCCAGAGGGTTGATTGTTGTATCTTGGTATCAGGAGGTTGTAAAGAATATACCAATATGTCTCTGTGGTTCTTTCTCTTCTTTATGGCGAACCTTGGTGCAGGTAAGTTTACAGGTCCCACATTCAGGATAGGCCAAGGTTTGAGGATTTCTTTCTTAATGCAGTTGAGTCTATTTGAGTGACTGAAGACCGCAGTAATCTTTTGTGGACATTGTGGTCGTATTTGCTGTTACAGAGTTATGCCCCGTGGGATGTTCCTGGCCCATTTCCTTGCTTGTATAATTAGTTTAGATGGATATCCCCTCTCAAGTAAACAATCTCTCAGTACATATGTTTGAGTGTCAAATTTCTAGAGCGAGGAACAATTTCTCCTTTACCGCAAGAACTGGCCAAATGAAGATTGTCAAAGAGACTTTTGGGGTGGAAATGTATATACTCCAGGAGTGAGTTATGGTCAGTAGGTTTCCAAAACACTGTAGAGCTCAGTTTACCATTTTTAGCTCGAATCTCGACATAAAGGAACTGTATTACTTTTTTGATGGTAATCTGTATGAACTTCAAATATCTGTCCCTGGAATTAAGCCAAGTCATTAATTTGCCAAGCTATGTAATGTCTCCAGTAATTATGGCCAGGACATTGTCTATATAGCGAGTCCATAATGTGATCTGTGCTCAGAAGGGATTAGTGATGGCATAAATATGTTTTTCCTCAAACTCGGCCATGTAAAGTGTTGCATGGGGGGCAAAAGTGGCCCCCATTGCTGTTCCAGAGCATTGTTCAAAGAATGTGTCCTTATAGAGAAACACATTTTATTTATTTATTTATTCACATTTGTTAAGCGCACAGCAGCCCGTGGGCATTGTGGCGCTGGTTACATTTCTTGTAAGGGCTATTTATGCTAGTTGTAAAACAAGTTGTACCGGCATGCCCAATACGCGATTACAACAATGGCGCTGCATTATGCATTGAATGCAGTCATCATGGAGTTTGGATACACAGTTAACCAGTAAAACGAAGACAGTGATTTTTTAGATGCCAGAATTGGATGGTGGCATCAGATTCGAACCCTGGTGACGATTAAGCTGCTGTGTCAAGGTTGTCTCCACTCCAGATGATAACAGTTCCACATTTGACACTGAGTTAAAACCCACAGAGTATATTGGGTCCAGTATAAGCAATCAGAAATTCATGTAGTACGGTGAAGAAATTGGAGCCCGCTTATGAATAAAAGAAGTGAAATGAAGTGATAGAAATTGCTGCTAATTGCACTAAAAAGACAGTTACCCCCTGATGAAATTCCTAGAATTTGAATACAATATCAGACACGGAGGAATGAAACATGTTGAGTTTTTCTTTGTGTAGCCTGAATAGTATGAATGGGAGAGAATGAGTTTGGTATTTGAATGATTGACGTTTGTAATCCTTTACATAGCATTGCGTAGCATGAAGCACTTTATCAACCATAAACGTGTTTAAGTATCATGATTGTCTTTTGATGTGTTTTTATCAACATACACTAATAAAATATGCCCATTTAACTGTTGTAGCTATTGATTGTAATACTAGAGCTTGCATATGATTGGTTTAAGATTCAGTTCATTAGAATCCATCTGTATACTTGACCCATACTCTTTTGAAATGGTTCAAACCCATAAATATTGTTGTCTAGTGTATAGGTTAATAGCCTTCAGAAGGGCTGCTTTTTGGGTCTGTTTGCTTTAATTGCCCTTGTGTCTCCCATTTTGTTTTGATGCAATTTGGCTATCAATCCTTCTTGTCCTACTATGCAGATAATTTGCCATTCATATAATCAGAAAGCACATTTTCAAAAATGCTGCAGGCGTGTATATAGAGGCATTGTGAAGAGTTGCCATCTGGCAAAGGTGTAGCTGCCACTTGTTTTTTTCTTTTTATTAAATAATAAAATGATGCAGGCAATTCCATCCGTGAACATGAAATCTGCTGATCAGATTCCCCTTTCAGAAGCTCCACATTGTACATCGTGTCCTGCTGCATCAGTAGCATGATTCGCAGCACCTTCTCTACCAGTGGCACAGAGCCGGTTAAGAGGTCACAGTTCCCCTCTTTAGAGCTGCATTTAAGATATTTGCCCAAAAACTGCATAACCCTAAGGATTCTGGCTTGGTAGCACGGTAAACTGTATGTATAATAAGCCATACCTGAGTTAGAGTATGGTTGTCAGCATCTCTCATAGTTATCTCTGCCACATTAAATGTATATCAAACATGTGTCAGCCCTGTGGTCCCAGCTCAGCTGTGGAAAAGTTATGTGTATTCATTCAGACAAAGCTCCCCCTGCCTACGCGCTGGGCAATAGCCTTGGGGTATTGTCTCTTTGTTCCTTTGTAAGGTCCGGTAACACCCTTTCTCCAGAGACAGCCACTACACAGGAAGCTGGCCTGGGAACAGGAATCAAATGGAACACCCATTCACCAAGGGCTAGGCCTCACAACAGGTTGCTGCATGTCTAAAGGCATGTGTTTCCATTGAGAAGGGAATGGGGATAATTGAGTGTAGCCAGAAAGTGATCCGTACAATTTTGGGAGTTCAGCCTCTCTTTCTATTTCCTGTTCCCTCCACTTCCTGTAGCAAGGGCAAAGTAATTCCAAGAGCAGAGATTGGACCCCTAAAGCAGAAAAGCAGACTAGCTTTTGTTCAACCACCTGTGAACGTTTGCCTTTAGGAGGGTGTCTCATGCCACTTCTTTAAATCATACTTTGGATTCCAATCCTAAAAGAAGATTTTGTTGGTCTTTTCTGAGAGAGCATTCCTTTCCAGAATTCCCATTTGTGAGGTGAGGCCCGGTGTTCCAAAGCAGAGGCAAGCTTTGTCCCTTGCAATCCCCAGGGACTGTTGGGGCTGACCTCTGTTGCTTGTCCAAGACTGCATCTCTGCAGGTGTGTGCCAGCAAAGGAAGGAGTAACCTTGGCCATTCAGATCCTGAATGGGACTCACAGCACCTCGAGGCCAGAACAGCTGAGATTCATGTTCTTGACATTGATCCACTGTGAGCTGTCACTCCACTGTGTTCGGCACCAAGCCAACTATCTGGACCCTTCAACGCTCCAACGCTGCCTTTGGTGTTAATTTTTCTCAAACCTCTGCTTGTACAACTCTGTTTGCCACCACACCATGCCAGCTTAACCGCACCATTGGCTCAGCATGAACCATTGAAGTTCCAATGCAGTCACCTTCCGTTCAACCCTGACTCAATGCAAGCTTGCTGCTGCACCACTCTGAGTGCCATATTGTCTAACTATAAAGAGCCCACGATCAATGCCAAGAAGCAAATTTTGATGCCATCGAGACACCAAGACCTTTGCAACAGTATTATTAACTAGTGTCTGCCATCCCCTCTCAACCTTGGTGCCCTAGAAAATATATAGGCCATGTTAATTCCTTTTGCAACCTCAACAACATAGCCATTGATCATTGTGGTCTTTCATTGTCTTTTTCTCTCACTGTCTCATTATCGAGCGTGCTGCATCTATTCTATCTTTGCATATTCTGTGTTCTTTCTATAGGGGTGAGTTTTTACAGTGTTTTCTTATTAGTTATTACTGTACATAGTGTGTCTTATTCAATCATATATTTGTATAGAACAAGTGTACATTACTTTATTGTGGACTGTTATACTTTGGTGTTTGGGTTGTTGCTAAATCACATTCTTAAAAGTATAGCCTTCCCTAGGCCCACATTACCACAAAAGGCAAAGTTGTTACATTGTTCGACTGTGCCTGTTTTACTTTTACGATTGTGTTGGTTCTTGTTTTGTACAAGTGTGTGGACTTAGTGGACATTTTAGCCTCTACTCACCCTTGCACTCCTGCAGGGTAGAAGTCCATTTGTTGCAGGCACAAACATGACAAATGAGATAGGTAAGGAAGAAAGACGGAATGAATATTGTCATGATGATAGATTCAGCTGCAAAACACACTTTATTACCCAAACTGTTATGGAAGGATACGTTCAAACATGAGTATCTTTATGACGTTGGTAAAAATCCTGTAGCATATGATGGGAGACATATTGATCTAATTGGTTGGTTTTAAGCTGTTCTAAAATTCAAAGACAGAATTGCTGATAGGAATATATATGTATGTAAATGTTGCATGCCACTGGGCACATCAAAAGAAATTAGAAGTCAAACTTGACTTGAATGCTGAGGTATCAATCATAGAATGTGCGTATAGTTTGAGTCCTGAAGAGATCTGTGGAAGTCGTGTCACAATTGAGATACGGGAAATAGCACTGTGTGAGGAAATATGTGGAAAAGGTGTGGTACACCAGATGTGACTAAGAGCAGGGTCATATCCTATGGCAGAGAAGTTATAGAACATACGGATAACCATGAGAAAAGAAGTAAAATTGGAGTTGGACAAATTGGAGAAACGGAATAATACAAAGAGTAGATATGAGTGATTGGGTGTCACCTTTGATAATTGTTTGGAAGGCATCAGGAAAGCTAGGAATAGCTGAAGAATACAGAGAACCCAATAAATGCATATTTCCAGAGAGGCATCCACTTCCAAATATGTACACGCTGATTGGAAACATGGGCCCACCAGTATATTTTTCAACCTTGGATCTCACTTCAGAGACTGGAAAAGGTGCGAAAGAAATGAGCTAGAGCAGGATTGTTCCTCAGCGGGGAAAAGTGCAAGCTGCATAGGAAGGAGTTTGGATATTCATATCACATCATTTCAGCAAAAGGAATAGAACCAGAAAAATAACTATTTGATACTGTAAAGAATATGCTACCATTCAACAGTAAGCAACAAGTGAGAAAATGTTTAGTAATGGCCGAATACTAATGGAAATGTTTTCCCCATTTTGCAGAGACGAGAGCACGAATGAAAAAACTAGTGAGGATGAATGTGCAATTTGACTGTGATCAAGAGTGTGAACATTAATTCCAATTCATAAACACAATGTTGGGTAAAGCAACAGCATTTGATACTGACAAGCAGGGGTGAAGAACAATCATCACTAACAATGCAAGCAAGACAGCTATACAGCCAGTTCTGACCCAGCGGGAAGTAGAAAAAGAATATGCAATTGCTTTTGCATCAAGGTTGCTCAAATGAATGGAGAAAGCACATGCAACTATTGAAAAGGAAATATTAGAATTCAATTGGGCCTATGATAAATTCAGGTCATTCATATGGGGAATTACATTTGAACTGCATAAGGCCATACGTCCTTGCTTGAAATGTTGATGCAAAAGGTCTTGACAAAGGGCCTCATTACACGTTGTCCGGTATGGGAATACCGTTACCGGTAACGAAATACCGGCAACGTTATTCTCCCAAGCCGATCACAACCCGGACCCACTGCTATTAGTGGACCCGTAAAGTACGATGCCACTAATAGCGGCGGGGCCGCGTGCACGCGACCCCCACACCGTAAATAGCACCATGGCGCTAATAGCACGCAATCACAACCCATGCGTACATGGCAATACCGGCATCCCAAAGACCCAAAAAGCAGTTACCGGCATGGCGCTAATAACAGCAACGAAAACCACACGTTAACAGACCTGAGCAGTGTTC
The DNA here is from genome assembly GCF_040938575.1 of Ambystoma mexicanum. Classification (NCBI taxonomy): domain Eukaryota; kingdom Metazoa; phylum Chordata; class Amphibia; order Caudata; family Ambystomatidae; genus Ambystoma; species Ambystoma mexicanum. Next base: position 550,245,631 of record NC_090933.1, on the reverse strand, counting down.
CCATCTGCCACAGGTGGACACAATCAGCACAGGTGGAGGCAATGGAGACAGGCAGCACTAAAGAGCACACCACACCCCTTCCCACACCCCTTCGCACAGCAAGATGGTCTCAATACCAGCAGCATGACATGGGCCTGTGTACATGATTGCAGTGCAGCACCAACAACAACAGGCAGCACAGATGAGACGAAGGAGGAGGAGGAGGAGGAGGGCAAGACTGGCGCAGCAAGCACCACCAGGGCACCCAGAAATACCACAAGGGCAGCCAACAAACCCCCAGATTCAAGATGAAGATGACCATGGCATGTGTAAGGCACAACTAAATGTGCATCTGATAGAATGTGCTCATGCCACTATGCAACCACCAGATGAGCATGATGTGGATGTGGGTGAGTATGGGTGAAATGCTCCGCCAGGACATGCAAGAGGCGATGGCACAGCGGGACAGATCTGCGTCAGCATCTGAATCAGGAATAGCATCATGTACAAAGGTGGGATATCATGGATGGAGAGATGTGCATTGTTGCCCTTGTGCCCATTTTGAGGCCCACAAAGGCCCCTGTCCCAAAGAAAATCACACATACACAATGATGGAGACCATGCCTGTGTTTCAACCTCAGAACAGTGTATTTCGAACATAATGTGAACAGAAAGTGCATGACCCCAACTGTGCAAACGCCCTTACCCCCCTCCCCCCACAACACCCCCGAATACACCCTTACCTCCCTCCCCCACAACACCTCCGAATACACCCTTACCCCCTCCCCCCACAACACCCCCGAATACACCCTTACCCCCCCCAACACTCCCACGTGAGCCTCAAGGCATGAACGTGTCCCTCTCCACATGTGGCAGATAGTCCTTGATGGCCCTATTTGTCAGTGCCTGCTCCATCTTCGGGTGGTTGCAATGTGGTGCGCCTCAGGTTGCGCATAGACCGGCGTAGGGGGCTAGTTTGCCGTGAACTCCCTGAGGAGGCGGGGCCCTGTTCTTCCTGGGTTGGGAGTGGGCATCTGAGCTCAATTGCATCTGCAATGCGGTTCATGGCCTGCCTTAGTTGGGCCATTTCATCGCAGATCCGGTTGGTGCATGCCTCCATGCACTCTCTTGTCTGCTGTGCAAATGCACCAATGTCCTCCCTCAGGCGCCCTGTCTCAGCCACATGTTGCCCTACTAGACCAGTGATTTCAGTCTGCCGCTGAAAGATGGCTGGGAGGTCATGTTGCATGGTGGCTGCCGGTGGGATGGCTGATGCGCCTGGATCCATTGCACTGGCATCAGGTGAGGATACCTGGGGGCTCCATGACACATCTTGGTTGTGGGTGGGTGATCCGCCTTGGTTAAACGGACCTGGTGAGAACATCGGGCTTGACAGTAAGGGGCGTGTCGGTATGGGGCTCTGACTCAGATCCTCAATGCCAGGTGCTACCTCCGCATCCGAAAGTGGGGCAGTGGCTGCTGCCTCACCCATTGAGCTGGTGGCAGCAGAGTGCACTCCCTCAATGCTGCCTTCACTTGCTGGGAGACACACTCCCGTGGGTGCCACGACGGCAGCAGGCATGGCCTCTGGCTGCGTAGAACTGCTGCTCCTGCTGCCTATGTCCCTGTGATCATGGTCACTCCTCCTGGGTCCCCTAGAGGATGTGGCGGTGTCCACCGTGGCATCCCTCCTGGCTTTTTTCCTGGGTGCGGGAACAGGTGTTGAAGTGTGTGGCTCCTCAGTTTCCGTGTGTGATCCTGCAGGGGTGAGAAAAGGGGTAGATAATCATCTATGGGTCGACCTGCCTTATGCAGGATGCATACGTCATGCCGTCCAATGCATTTGGGGCTCTTCAGTGTGAAGGCAGGTAATGGGCATGTTGGCTGGCTCATGCATGATTGGCCCTGTTTTGGACGGGTATGTGGTGATGCATGCATGTCTGTTTGTGGCTGGATCCACGGCATTCATATGGACACATGATTGGGGGACCCCTCACCCTTCACTGCGCATTGTTTGGTGTATACACTCACCTCCATCGGATGAAATGGCCACGCCAAGCTCCATATCTCCGACCCATTCGATCGATTCGACTCCAATCGTGGAGGCACATATCTCCTCCCACTCCTTCAACTTCAATGGGGACTCTGCGCCACCTCCTGTGCCCATTGCCATGTTGCGGTTCATTGATAATATATTCCGCACACGGACCCGGAAGTCGTCCCACCTCTTGCGGCAGTCCTTGACACTCCGGGTGGTAGTGCCCACCGCACTGACTTTTTGTGCGACTTCGGCCCAGATGGCCTATTTCTTAAGGAGGGCCTCCCTCCGCATGTCATTCACAAACACTACTTCTGCATTGGCAGCAAGTGCGGTGGTCAGCAGCACAAGCTCCTCATTGGAGAATTTTTCTTTGCGCTGGCGATCAGCTGTTTTTTTTAGGGCCTTCGGCATCTTCGGGCTATCCGGTATGGTTCCTGGTCGGAGTTCCCTGGATATATGTCCTGGATGCAGAGGATGGCAATGTATTGTGTTTTTAAAGATGGCCACCATGCTCTTTCCCGTTCCTGGGCGATTGTGTAATTTCCGGTTCCGCTTTTTAACGGTGACCGGTAATAGCGGTGACCCCTATTTACGGGTGGCGGGAGGGCGGAGGTGCTTTCGACGGTTTGGACGACGCCGGTAAGGGACGTTTTGGGGAATTTAGCGGCAGGGCGGTACGGTCATTTACTGCATGGCCCTATGCTTGTGTCCGCGTACTCGTGATGGGATGCTATTAGCGGCCTCTTGCAAGGGCGGACACTCTGATAGCGCCATGCCGTTAAATTCTGAATTTTACCGGACAACGTGTAATGAGGCCCAAAGCCTCAGCCAGGATTAGAACATGTGTGACACACTTGCAAGAATATGACTGTATAATGACATATCTATCAAGATTTCCAAATTGTACTGCTGACAGTTTATCGAGAACAAATCTGTTTATGAGATATACACGGGTAGGAGATGGTTTTAGCTGTGGCAGATCTAACTATACCCGAAAAAGATTGCCAATCGGGTATGCAACAAGACACAGTGTTGGTTGAAGTGATGAAATATATAAGAGATCCCACTTTAAACAAGAAAATATGAAAGGACTTGGAGCTAGAGGTGCTGTGGCAGATACAAGATGCTCTATCAATGCACAATGACATGCTCATGAGAGGGGAGAAATTGATTCCTCCAAGGGGTGTACAAAATCAAATAATAAGTCAAGGTAAGTAAGAACAGCAAGGGATAATGAAAACAATGCAAAGGATTGGTAGCAATTACTAGTGGCCTGGTTTTGACACATGTGTGCTCTAACGCCTTGAAGTGTCTTTTATGCTAGGTGATAAAGCACAGAGAACTGACAGGCATCAGACTGATGCAGGCACACTCACAACTAAACTTGATTATGCAAATGTCTTATACCATAATGTACATCATCTATGATGTCATGCTATGTGGCAAAATACAAAACCTATCAAGGGACAGGATTGTTTAAGGGAACATATCTACTTATATAACATATAAAGATGAATGCATCATTGGCTACCCCTTATCTGTAGGACATGCCTTAAACTACCTCTAAATACATATAGTTCTGATCATAGCAGACAAAATAGCAGTGGATTGGTCCATGCAACATTGTATGTTAGGTTGTCCCAAAAAAACCACTGATTGGTTGCCATACTATCCTAACCTTGGACTTTTGACTCTTTTAGGAGCACGTTCGTGAAAATAACTTAGGTGTTTGAATCCAAACAGACTATTCCCCATTTTACCAATTAGTCCATCATCTCTCATCAGTCAGCCATAAGCCAAAGTCTTCCTTTTGTAGTTGACCTTGCTGGCTGGTCACTGGCCTGTAACATTGAAGTTAGTGTGAGCACACCGCTATCTTAATTTGAGGCTCTAATGAATAGCCCTTGTTCTCTTCTTCAAAATCACTTGTTAGCAGACCACAAATTTGTCAATTTCAGCCTCTTATTTACTGCTATTTGATTTAATTATGCTCAGTGCTGTTGCTCCTCTTTGCCTCTAGAGACTTGGTCACTCTCTCTCATGTGAACTGTGTACACTTTAAATTTACCAACAGTTGGCTCTTGCAGATGTTTTCTTCTTCTTCAATCTATGAGGAATGTCCCACATTTAGAGCTTATTCATGTCACTCTCTGTGTGCTCTGTACTTATTCCTTAAAATTAAAATAGCATCATTGGTTCTGCACAGGAGACTATTCTTCCTCATCTCCTGATTCTGCAGCCTTGGTTTGTCTCTTAGTTAGCTTGGTTGAATTCGACATCAGAAAGCTTCAATTTTCCTATAATGGCTGTCCTAGCCACGTTATATATACCTCTATAGCAAGCTTCTATATGTTTCCTTTCTACCTTGCATTGCTTCGTATTTACAGTTATTGACCAGTAAGTCACTTTGTCTTCTTTGTTTCACAATTACTTTGGCTTTATGTACATTTTTCTCTTGATTCTTCAGTTACATCGTTAATCCTTAAGTATGTTCATATTGTTTCAGCATAGATTTGTATATCTTCTTTATGACATCACTCTACCCTCTTCAGATATCACTTAACCTTCCATGATGTCCATAGGTGCGTGATGACATCTTTCCATGTGGCATCCTTCCACTGGGTCAGCGTGAGGGTACATTCTGTATGGCTGTCTGAGTGCATAACGTCTCTCATACACTCAATGCTTTATAGGAACACTACAGGTGGTCCAATTTATTGCTCTTGTCATGCTGTTCCAGTATGACAGCAGTGAGGGGGCAGGAACTACTGAGAAAGCATCTACCTGCTCCTCTACATTCCCCATTCTGGCTCGAGTTTTCGACTAAATTCTCTTCCTCGATTGTCTTCATCTCCTTTTCATCATTGATCTGCATCTTCTTTTAATTCTGCTTTTTATTTGGAATCCAAACCTTTGCCACCCCCCTCAGGTGACCTGCATACTTTATATGTTCATCCACACCCTAGGACATGTGATAGCACTCTCCAGATGTTGACAGAATACCAAACCTCCTACACATTTTTTATGATCCTTGGGGTGGTAGAACTTGGTTCCTGGAGGTGCAAGGGTACTTTTCATTATATTCTCACTGGAATGTCTCTCATTCTGCATCTGCTCACCTGTTCCAGAATCTATATTAATCATGATCTTCATCTCAATTGCTTTTTTTAGTGTCTTCTTGCATTGTCCCAAGATGACCCTTATGAGACAGAATCCTTGCAACACAAACACGAGTATTGATCCAAGTAGTTTAGAAGCATTTGACAGCCAGGTTGGAATCCACAACAATAAAGATGAAATCCAATTATCTCCTGCTGTCTCATCAGCTTCATGCTCCATTTTCGTATGCAGGGTCATCAGCATAGTTATTGCCTCTGTGAAGGTTCCATTTCCAACATCATGAGATAGTATGAACGTATACCATGAATGCCCAATCTTGGCACACAAGCCTCCTTCTATTGCTATAATCAGGTCTAGAACATATCTGTTATGGAGGGTCATCAGCCAGATGGCTCTTAATTCTTTGATTGCATTAAATCCTTTTATTGTTGCATTGATCGTCTGCAGTAGCTCCCATCTTGTAATGTGCAGTCACTTGGCATTTACTGCAGCTTGAAGTCCTGGCAAGATTATAGCTGGCATTATCATTGCCATATTTCAGAACAGTTTATGGTCATCTGGAATATTGTCATAGGCCTCCATTGATTTTGCTGAGAAATAATGTTCTCTCTTTTGTCTATGGAAGTTAGGGAACCTCTTCATCCTCAGGTGCTCATCCATTTTTGGAAATGCATCTATGTGGAGGTAACTTTGGGGGATCACCAATGCTTGAACATGTATCATTACCATGTAGCATAATCTTCCCCAATTCTTAGGCAACTGCATGTAGGCTCTGAATCCACAAGCACAATATTGGTTCATCAGTACTAGAGTTCTCCATTCATTCCTGGGACTTACATTATCTGTCCACATCCTCTTTTTTCTCCAACCAGTATCAGGCCATTATTCCCGAAGCATGTTGCTGCATTCCTTAGTGGTATTATAGATACAGGTCCTGCTTCATTGTCGAACCAAGTGAGTAACTTCGAGTAGTTGGCCTAGGATCCTAGGAATTTGACACTTACTATCTGCACTATGCTTGATGATTATTTCTTCAATAGATGTGCAGGGCAGGCAAATAGTTCTTCTTCCCATCCGGTACTCGTGAAAACAAGTCCATATATCACTAGCTCAGGTCTCTGCATCTTGGCTCTCCTGGCTTTTCAGTTATGTCTGAGCAATTCAGATTCTTCATCTGAACAATCTTTATTTGTTCTCCAATTTGGGATGGATACATACATTTCTTGCTTGTCCATCCTGGTCCATTTTCCATCCCTGTTGTTTTCACATAGGTGACTTCAAATGGAAATGCTAATTTTGACGCATCGTAGCATTGCCACTTTTCCTTCAAACTGTCCTCTGGTTGTGCATGCTGCTAGATAAATGATACATTTTGCATCATGTCCAGACATTTCTCATGCAACAAATGTTCTTGCCACATTCACGGCATACAATATTAATGAACAAACATAACAGCTTCTGTCAGAAGTTCTTTCTCCCACCTCTTTCATGTGAATCAAATGATCAAGATATGTATTTATATCTTCATGGTTCTCCTCAACATCCCTTTTACATTGAAATAAACCCTTAGTTTAATCATAAAACATGTTCTGTGCACCTTAAGTGGGGACAATAATAGATGTTTCATTGACACCCTCCATATCTGTACCATTTATTTTATAACATGTCGAAATGCCATAATAATGAGGAAAACACAAATCATAATACCAAATGATATCACCATCAATATTCCATGAAAAGCTATCGACTTTCTGGATGGTAGTGAATCCCTGAAATTTGGAAACCTCTCCATTTTGTGGTTACATTAATATGCAAATGTGTTGATTGATCGATTGAGGAACCTATATAGCGCACATAATGGAAATAATTGAATCCAGGTGCAGTTGACATATATCATAATGTAAAACATACCATCACCAATCATATATCGACAGTAACCTACAGTTATTAAGAGGTTTATTTGAAAAGGTGAGTTTTTAACCCTTTTTGAAATGTTGACAGAGATTCTGCTTTCCTTAATTCCAGTGGAAGGCTATTCCACAATCTGGGCCCGAAAACCGAGAAACTACAATCTCCACTGAAATCTACTTTTGAATCTTTCTTGTTATCTCCTTTTTAATCACTTTTATATCAGAAACTGTAATAGAACTATGATTATCACTCTCCAAATAATACAATTATTCTTGGGATCTCTGTAAAACTTAATAATGTTTCTTCCTCTTCGCATTGGGGCTGGATACGAATGTAATATGTAGGGAAAAATATCACACAAGAGTGTGTGTGCTGTCACTATACTAGTACCATAAATGATAACAATACTATTCTTTTCACTTCAAACTTCACATTTTCTTCACATTGTCTCTTTTATCCTATCTAAAAAAGTTCCAGGATAGCTGCAACTCTATTTTCTCCTTTTAGAATTTGTAAAATGTTAATCCCTAATCTAGAGCACTGATATTCTCATCATTTTCTGTGTCCTTGCTTCTGGTCATCGAAGGAGTCAGCATGCACGGAACTACTTCTCTTGCTTCACTGTGGTCTGCTGCAAGGGAGACAGTATTTCACCTTTATAGGGTTTGATGTCATGTAGATGTAGCCATGCTATCCGTCGCCTTCATTTCAAGGCTGTGGGGCTAACTTCTTCCACTACATATGGCCACCCCAAAGTGGGGCGCACTCCAGATGTGTACAAATTTGCGCATTAGCACCTTGTCACCTGGATACAGATTTGGTGGTATTACCAATTCTTCTGTTTCAAGAGATTGTTTATTGTTATCGGTTCTTGTGTGTATATACAAAGCCATTTGGCTGAAAGTGTATTAAATAAATAAATTATCACTTCTTTTTGAACCCTCTTGATCTGTCGAGAAAAAATAAATACTTGCAGTCATTGTAGTTAAGTAATTGTACATCTCATTACCTAATGTCTTTGCTACACTATGGGCATCAATTCTTACCCTAGCTGGAGGAGCAAGTGGGGTTCTCATAAAGCATCCAGTCACCAACTCATGTGGAGTTAGATGGTGATCGGAACCAGGCTGATTTCTTAGGGCATATAAGGCAAAGGGCAGGCACTGTAGCCAGCTCTTTTTTAAAGTTATTTTGAGCTTCGCTATTTGTTCCTTTAATAATCTGTTTAATCTTAAACAGATGCCATTTGCCTGTGGGTGATAAGTGGAGGAAAACATATGTTTGATACCTAATAGAGGAGCTATCTGCTCAAACAATTCATTTACAAAATGTGGTCCATTGTCAGACCGCATAACCTTGCGCAACCCCCACATGGGGAACACTTTGCGTACTAAAAACTTGGCGGCACGCGGAGCATCAGGGTGTGTACATGGGCCTACCTTGATCAATCTATAAAAAGGACATACTACAACCAGCATTCATCTGTAACCGATGCATGTCTGCAGCATATCCACATAATAATAGATGATGTAATGGGCCATTGGGTCTTGGAATTGCTCCTCTTACTGTTCACAAAGTGTGCCCTGCAGTACATTTCTGGCACACAATGCAATTTACAATGACCTGTGACACATGCTCTAATAGATTGGGCAAGATCCATTCTTCTGCAATTGTGGTAGCAAGACTCTCTCAAGCTTCCCTGTACAAGCCTCTAAACTATGGAACACACTCCCCGCGCTCCTTAGGTCAGAACCCTCATTTAACCTATTCAAACGCAACACGAAGTGGTGGCTTCACAACATGGACTCTATGACAGCCTAACCTTCCGGATCCCAGAACGACTGACGGCTGACGGAACACCTTGTAATGAATGTATTTATTTTAGACCATGCTTGTATGTATCTGTAATACTAAGTATGTAACCATTCTGTAACTGTAACATAACCCTTTTTTACTGCACTCAATTGTAACTGTAACCAGATCTAACCTATGCGCCCGTATGCCCCCGGGCCTGGCTGCGCTTTTTAAATAAAATCAATACAAATACAAATACAAGCTGTATGTGCTAGGTAGTGAAGCTGCTCCAGCGCTACTCTCAATAATGTATTTTTAATTTAATTTTATTTGTATATAGTTCTAAAGAATGTTTACAAACACAAATGATTCCAATTCTTTTGATATACTATTGATATACTTTTGACATATATATGAGTACACATACTATTCAATATAAAATAAAAGAATATGACATTACAAGTACACATACACATACAAATGGTGGGCTAAAACTCAGGATACAACACTAGTCATGTCAGCTTATAGATCATCAACCAACATTTAGTTATTTGCTTCGACAAGGCATTTATCCACAAAGCCCCAGGTATGAAACAGTTCAATGTTGACCCTTTCAGGCTCAGAGTTTACACAATAATTCCATTGTTGTATTTTATTGCATCATAATCATGAACCATCCCACCCAAGGTAATCATATAGGCTGTACCTAACATTTTACACTGGATAAGTATGTGGCAAGGTGTTTCTAATGCCCCGGTCATATTACATATACAGCATACCCAATCAGCTTCTGGGACCTTAGTTCTAGTACACAGGAAAATTAGTAAAGGCAGTTGGTTCGTGCATCATTTCAGTTGGAATGCCTGCATTGCAGGCGAAGGAAATTGTCACAGATAACGTTGGATTTGCAGATAAGAGTGAGTAACATTTGCTACATGCTTGTAGTTGGTAAGTGTGGATAGGTGTGTATAATTGTTAGCCCAATCTATGTTTGAACAATTTATTCAAAATAGATATCCTTGTCCCTCTATTAAAGTCAGGGTACCAGCCTATCCACCCATAAATTCTATTCATTAAATTGCCATATTCTGTTTCACTTTAGCTGGTCAATAAAGCAACCATCTCACTTAACTTTCTGAGTCGTTGACACTGCGGCTGGGAGTTAACTTATATATATATAATAGGCCTCGTTGTATCATCAATAGTCCATTCAGTGAAACCAACCCCAATTCCAAACAGATATACTCTATGGGAGTAGAAGGGCTCAATTTTAACATACATTTCCAAAAATAACCCTCTAGGCTATCTAACCACACACAACCATCTAGCCGATACAGGACCATTGCGCAAAAACACTGTTTGTATAGGGCAATAGTCCCATCCAAGGTGTAACCAGCAGTCTTAGTAGAACATGTTCCCACCAGGGAAGTCAAGCGATGTGCCTTTATGCCCTTTGCTTCTTTAATTTCCTTATAGACCCTATTGGCGCTCATCTTGAGCCCCAAGTAGGGATAGTTGCCTACGTAATCAATGTTACCCAAACTGGTGACAAAGCTAGCATGATTAATGCCATTAGGCGAGATGGTCATTACCTTTGTCTTCCCAAAATTGATTGAGAGGTCATTATCCTTTGCATACCCAACCAAGGTTTTAAACATGGCACAAGCCACAGTTAGCGTATGAAGAAACATGACCAAATCATCCACGTACAACATGCACGGGATAGGGCAATTATCGATCCTCGAAAAACAACCAACCATGAAGCATGACGGAAGATCGGCCATGTACAAGTTACACAAAAAAGGGGCTGGCAGGCACCCCTGTTTTACTCCCCTATATAACTTCACCAGTTGCCTCATGGTGCCCTAATCATCCAATCGTACTCTACCATGGGTCTTTAAATGCAGGCCCCTGAGGATATTCAACAGCTAATCCAGACATCCCCATTTTGCCATTTTGGTCCACAGTTTCACTCTGTTTATACCATCGATGGTCGTACGAAAGTCTACAAAAAAAACATACCGCAGAGGCTTCACGAAACAACACATCAAGGATCCTCAAGTTATGTATCATACTACAGCCCAGCCTGAACCCAGTTTCGTTAAAGTGCAATACCTGTGTGCTTACCGTACAGTTCTGCAGTGCCTCAAATGCAAAAATGGAGAAGAATTTCCCCGTAAAATCCAGGAGGGAAGGAAGTCTATAATTGTTGGGTAATGCCCAGTCTCCTTTCTTATTCACAGGCACCAATACCAATTGCTGCCACGAGGTAGGAATGACTTGCTCACTACACACTTTGTCAAGCAGTATTTTAAGTACTGTAGCCCATGTCGCTGAGTTTGGCTTTAGGACCACGTTGGCCAGGTTGTTAATCCCTGGAGCTCTAGAGTCCTTAAGTTTCAATATTACTTTTTCAATGGGCCTCATTACGACCCTGGCGGAAATCGGAAAACGATGGCGGAAATGCAATACCGCCATCGAATAGCGCTCGGTGCGACTATGACCCGTCACCGCAAAGTACGAAGCCATTAGCGACACCGTAGTGAACGCCAACGCTAACTGCACCAAGTACGCGCGCGCGCGCCATGCCAAACCGTAAATACCACCATGGCGCAAGGGTACGCGAATTCCGACCCTAGCGGACATGTACCTAACGCCATCAAGCATGGCGGAAAGTACCATTCCGCCATGGTGAGAAGTACGGCATCGCGAATCAACCGTAAACGGCCCCACTGAGTGCCTGTACACCGCTCCCTGCCCACAAAGTACAACTCCCCGTAGGTGCAATGAAGTCACAATGCAACCAGTGAAATGTACAAGTCACCCATGCATGCCAACGAACAAAAGAATCACAAGAGGGGCCAATGGGAGCTGCAGGGCACAGATGGCACGAATACAGAAGCCATTCCAATGGACATGACCACAGTCCCCCCCCAGAAACGCACGCAAACACAGGCACCTGTGACCAGCAATATTCCGAAAATCACAACATTAAACCAGTCCACCTGGCTGACCGGCATCTGTTACACAAAACCCAATCCCCCGCCCCTGAGCATGACAACATTCAAACAGTCATATTGGCAGCCCCCATCCCTGACCTCACTGGGCTCCGTAGGCAAACGCGCCCAGCACAGTACCACGCAACTAAACTCCGAAGCTGGAACCCAATGCAGATCTCCTCACAATACATCGCTCCCCAAATAGGAATATGCCACATCACTCGCAAAGAAGAACGCTACACGGCCCATATCAGAATAGAAATTTAATGCACAACAAAATCACCAAGCCCATACAGCCATTAGTCCATGAACTCCAAAACACATATCACCATTGTGGGCTGCATCCGCAAGGAATGACCAGCTACTACTTGTGTGACGCCCTGTTCCATCATGGTACACAGAGCCACATTCACGTACGAAAAGGCAACATGGAAGCGCACAGAACCGCAGGGCCGTCCCAATGGGGAGGCACTAGTCCAGCTGAAAGGCCGAAATGTTGCTCCGAGCCACTAGTACTGCGTAAGGGCATGTGGCCCATTGGCGATCGTCCCATAAGATCGTAATGCTGCTCCACTGATTAACACGAAGCAGCAGGTGTCGGGAGTAAAAGCCATCTGCAGGAGTGGCATACAGATGGCAGTGGCAAAAGGGGAGGAGATACCTGTCAACCAAAAGAAAAGAAAAAGAACAGAATGGCCATCAGAACTACATTCGAACAACTCACTTCAATGATCACACTAAATCCACAGCCATATGCATGCTAGCCCACTCCAAAGGATCATCACCACCCCAAAACCACTTGCGACTCATAACCATCTATATCGAGGTGTAAACACCATCACAAACGAGTGTACCTGTGCATGCGTCTGTCAAAACAGATTCCATCAGATGGGAATGTTAACGTGCATGGACACAAGTGTCTGAATGCGCGTCGAGACAGGGAGGGCTCAACAAGGCCAGATAGACGATGGTCCCACTATGGCAGCCCTGCATCACATAGCGCAGGGGCGGCGGATAGATTCCAAGAAGCCCTGTACATGGCAAACCCTGTATCAAATCACCTGCCCATGCATCCATTCATCATTCCCTCATCCCGGTATAAAAACGCCTGAATATTTACTCACATAACATTAGAAATTTCCATTGAGTCTGTGCGTTATGCAGCCTGCAAAATCCACAGTGCCCCAGCCCATAATTCCAGTGTTGTGAAGTAACATGTATTAGGGAACGTCCGGCCTCATCGCCCACGTCGCTATTGCGCATCCCAAACTATTCATATCAATCATTGCATCCTCGCCATGGCCCCTGTCTCAAGGACATTGAACAATAGAACGTTATATTTGCAGTCAGACCTGAGGGCATCTCCTCGCCGCTAGCTGAAAACCGAAAGCGCCGCCCTTCGAATTCCTCATTTGCAACATCACGTCGAAAAGGCATCTGTGGCCATTTGAAATCACAAATTAATCCATCTAGTGCGGCTGTGTGTGAAAATGGCAACTGCCTTCACCCACTAATGGGACGCCCCGCCCGTCGTTGCAACTCGGTACAGTGATGCATGAGGGCCCACCGTTACTCGAGTACTACGTTCCACTGACCCATCACAAGTCTGTTCGCGACTGCAAAGATTGTATGTGAAACAATGGGACCATAGCCGAATGTACATATCGACAAATGTTACACGGCCATCGGGTACAAATACATGATTGCAATAGCAAGATGCCATTCCTCGAATTGCAGCGTTGTGTGCGGGACGTGCTCGCCCAAAGGGGAGAGCAGCTTGCACAGGTGGAATGAATCACCACAGGTGGAGGCCATACAGCCTGAAAACACATAAATTGCACACCCAGTCTCCTCCCACAACCACACCCACTCCGAAATGCTACCGGCAGGACTCGCGATGTTGGCCCTGGGGGACCTGATAGCACTGCAAGTACTCCAACTCCAAGAAGAAGACGAACACCAATTACAACCGGCCGCACGGAGGAGACGCAGGAGGAGGAGGAGGCCAAGGCAGGGCCAGCAAGGGCCGCCAGCACAGCCACTACCACCACGCAGGCAGCCCGCAATCCCACGCCTCCGAGCACATCCGTTCAACCTCACTGATGAGCAGATCCACACCCTCTACCGTTTGGACCGGGACACCATAGCCGCCATTGTGGACATGACACACGCTGACCTTGTCAGCATGATAGATAGCCCAAACGCCATCCCACCCCTACTGAAGGTGGTGTCTGTACTCCACTTCCTGGCCACAGGCACCTACCAGCACACAGTCGGACAGTTGCATGGCATTTCTCAGCCACTGTTCTCACGGACACTATTGCAAGTGCTCGATGCCCTCCTGCAGCACGCAGACGACTACATCTCTCTACCACGCTCGGAGCAGGAAATTACCAACACAAAAGTGGGATTCCATGCACTTGCCGGCATACCGGGTTGCATTGGTGCCATCGACTGCACCCATGTGGAATTGGTCGTCCCACATGCCATGGAGGCCCAGCACCGCAACCGAAAACAATTTCATTCCCTGAATGTACAAATGGTGTGTGACTCCAACAGGATCATTACACATTGTTGTGCCAGATTCCCTGGATCAACCCATGATTCTATGGTCTTGAGGAACTCTACTATACCACGCTACATGGAGCGACACGCAGGGAACAGATCCTGGCTACTCGGTGAGTCTCATTTCATGCATGATGATGTGGGGTATGTGATGCGGCAATGACCTGGCAGGAAGGGGGGGGGGGTGTGCGTACGTAGCAATGGCATTCCACATCATACGTTTATCGTCCACATACAGGTGATGCTGGGTATCCACTGAAGAGATGGCTCCTCACACCAGTCCGGAACCCACGGGACCAGCATGAGGAGGACTACAACCATGCCCACTCACGTACCCGTGTAGTCATTGAACAGGCATTCGGCCTACTGAAGACTCGTTTCCGCTGCCTCAGCAGGTCTGGCGGGGCACTCCTGTACCGCCATGAGAAGGTTGCAAAGATGGTCATGGCATGTGTCATGCTCCACAACATGTGCATACGTAGAAATGTGCCCATGCCCCCTGACGCAGAACTGCAAGCACCTGATGATGGTCATGATGAGGGTGGGGATGTGGCAGCACCTCAAGGAGTCTGCGAGGCACCGGAGGGCCGTGACATTCGTCAGCATCTCATTGATGCATGCTTCTAGCACTCACGCCTGGTGGCTGATACATGGACACGGGACTCGTGGCACTGTGTGTGTCTGGTACATGCACAATATGGACTGTACGCCTATGATGGCCTAGTACACAAAGATCATTGTCCACACATCTCATTGGTTGATCGTGCACTGTTTATGGCATATGTGATATCATGTTGAACACCCTATCGACCCGCCACCCAAGTGAGCCCAACACACCCCCTCCACCCTCCCACCTCCCCCCCGAACACCAGTGTCCAAAGATGCTCATTGTCAGTGGGCTGTCGCTATTGCAAGCCCCCTCTGCGGGTATCAGGGGCACCCCTGCCTGTGGAGCGCAGGTTCCTCCCAGATCTACGTTGGGGGCTGCCCTGGACGGAACTTGCAACGGATGATGTCTCTGCCTGCTCACGTCCATGCATGTCCCTAAGGGTTTGTGAGAGCTCAGTGAGCACACGGCGCACTGCGGCAAGTTCGGCACATAAGTCTTTGGACGTCGCATGCAGTTCCCCCCTCAGGCTCTCGGTGCTTCTCTCCATTTGGACTCTCAGGCTCTCGGTGCTACTCTCCATTTGTGCCCTTAGTGTCTCTGTACTTCTCTCCATTTCTGCCCTGAGTGTCTCAGTTGATGTTTCTATGTCTGCCTTAGTGCGCCCACATTCATCGGCATGGTCCTTGAGGAGCGTGGCCAGTTGCTGCTGTTGCACGATTAACTGGTCGAGGGACTGTTGCCTCTGCTGGGCCATGGCCATTTGCGGGGGTGTCACAGAGGGGCTGTTGACCTCATGTTGCCTTGCCACAGGGCTTGTGGGGGATGGCCAGTCGTCGTCTTGTGGGTGCCCCTGCGTGGTATCCTCATGTTGTACGGGATGGGACAGACAGGGGGAATGGGACAGGTCATGGATGGATCTGACTTCGACATCCCCGTCTTCTGTGTCGGAGCATGCTGCCATCAATGGGGTGTCACCTATGGTGCTGCTGCCACCAGAGGCAGTGCCTTCTGTGGCATCCGTTGGGGGGACCTGTGGTGGTGGTGTTGTGGGCATGCTGGCTGCTGGGGTGCCTGTTGATGTTCCCTCCTCTGTGCTGCCACCTGATGTGTGCTGCTGCCGTGTCTTGATGCGTGCAGCTGAGGTGGAGGGTCTTTGGCCGTTGGTCTTGGCCCTCTTTGCAGGTGTGCTGGTAGGGGTGTCCTGATGCTCGTCGTTTGGATCGGACCCTGTGGTGGAGTAAAGGAGGGCGAGGGTTATTAATGGGTCTGTGGGTATTGGAATGGCATTGTATCACATGCATTAGGGTGGTACCTGAGGGTGATTTGGGTCGGGGCCTTGGAGGTGCTTTCATTTGTGTGTGGAGTGAGGGTGCAGTTGTTTGGCAGCCTGCAGTTAGGGTGTGCCTGCTGCACGTGTAGTGGGTGTTTTAGGGGTTTTTAATTATTTATGTATTTATTGTGAGTTTTAAAGTGCGCTATCAGGGCGATGTGTGTGGACGTTCTCCTGGACATGTGTTTCTGTTGCACTATGTGGACACATGGTACTTCACATGATTGGACATTGTGGATTTAGCATTGTTTTATCTGGCCCACCTACCTGAATCTTCGGATGTCTGCACTCCTTTCTCCATCCCTCCGACTCCCTCTATGCTCTCCATTCCGATGGTGGAGGCACAGATTTCTTCCCAGGGGGTCAACTTGATGGGTGATTCAGGACCTCCCCCGGTGGCTGTGGCAATGTTGCGGTTGGCAGAGAGTATGCTGCGGACGCGTATCCGCAGGTCGTCCCATCGCTTTCTGCATTGCTGTGGGTTGCGGGGTGCGGTCCCCACCGCACTTACCCGCTGTGCCACCAGAGCCCATATGGCCTTCTTGTTCGCAAGTGCCGTCCTGGTCATTTGCGTGGAGAAGACGACGGCAGCATTCTCCTGGAGGGTCTCTGTTAGCACGGTGAGTTCCTCACGGGAGAAGTGGACCTGCCGCTTGCGGTCGCACGCTTTCTTCGCTACTTTTCCCATTTTTCTTGGTTTCGCTAGGGTGGATGACGGGTTGGGGTGTGTCTCGGGGTAGTGTTTTTAGTGGTTGTGTGGTTTTTGTGCTTTTATAGGTGTACGGCGGGATGTTTCCCGTTCCGGGCCCATGTTTTTACTTCCGTTTCCGTATATTTACGGTCACCGTACTTTCCGGTAGGCACACACTGCGGTGTCCGCTGTGATGGGTGGCGGTATTGCACCTAGGGCGCCGTACGGCGGCGGTGTGGGCCGTTTTGGGGTCATTTCCGCCATCGCGGACTTTGCACTTCCGCCATGCCGTGGTGCTCGTGCCCGATGGGTCGGAATGGGCCGCACTTTGCTCCTTCGTGCAATGGCGGAAACGCTATTTACGCTGTGGCGGTCCGGTCAGTCACTTTCCGCCAGGGTCGTAATGAGGGCCAATGTCTTTTATTCCAAAGTCTAAATGCCAGCCCTTCATCGTATAACCAGGTGGAGGAGCATCTACTGCCAAGCCTCCTCTTTCCTTTAGATACTCTATCCACCTGTTTTCTTGTATCGGGTTTAACGTCCTAATACTAGAGTCAGCTCTTGCCTTTGTTAATTCTGCCCACATTTTCTTGAGGTTACCGCCCCGTAAGGTGACAATCATATTTTGCCAATGTACATTCCGTAGGGAGAGTTTCCAGCCCCTAAGCCACCTTTTATAATACCTTTTAATCTGTGCCACCTTAACATCACTCGCAGTGTCTGAGGTCTCGGTATGATATAACCTCCTGAGTTTAAACTGCTTGATGCGTTTTGCATCGCTTATGGCACTATCAAATGTATTAATTGGCTTATCACACACAGGGAGAAGGACTCTGGGACAGCTGCCCGTTTTCTCTGCCACAGTCCTAATCCATGCCTCTATATCATTAGAACCTGACTGGGCCAAGTGCTCAAAGGTCTCTCTAAGCAGGTCTGAATTACTTTAGCGACCTTCGATATTTGTGGGTGCCCAAAAAATGCAGTTACCTCCATGGTTAGATGACATCCCTGCCCTTCATGACTCTTGGAGAGCATAGATGAAGGTCTAAAGCCAATATATGACGGTCACTATTATCATTGGGAATTACCTCAAATTTCTCCACCGCAACAAGACACTGATTATTTCCAAAATAATAATCTAGCATTGACTGGCTCTTATTCCCAGTTCATGTATACATTCCATGGATATCACCCTTAGTGCTTCCACTAAACGTTACCAAATCCCAGGATCGTATAAGCTTAATCAACCTCCTGACCTTTTCATTACCTTTATCCTGTTGCATAATACACTGTTGGGACACATTTTCACAACGAGCACAAGGTCATTCATTCACACATTTAGCATTAAAATCACCACCCAAGAGGACTTGGTAATCAATGCAAGGGTCACTGTTAGTAGCAAGAACCTCTTCAATCTCATCAAACATTTTACCCATGATACCTGGGCCTGGCGTGGAATATATATTAATAAGTAGAATCTTCCACTCATTACCAGGGAGGTCAATCCCCAACTCTACTGCCAACACATTGCCCCCTACAAATATGGGTGACTTACTACAAGACTTTTTTTTGTGGCTGACTCCAATCACTAACCCTACGGAAGGGCGTCCACCAGGCCCTTTACTGGCTAACACTTAATACACCTGGAAACTGTCCACCACCAATGCACAATCTAACCAGGTTTCGTGCAACATAAATATATCATAGTCAGCCAGGTCGTAGCCTGACCCCTTGCCTGCCAAGAGGTGTCTAAACCCCCTAGTGTTCCAATTTACAATCTTCAATGGTCAGTATGGATTTATCTGATTTCCTTCCTGCCAGGCCTTGTCCTGAAGTATCCTTGCCCACTGTACAGCTAACAAACAAGGCCAGGGGAACTCAGTAAACAAGATAGAAACGGTACAATGTCCAATTTTACTTGCAGCCCTATAATCATGTTGTAGAACTTTTCCCAAAAGTTATACAGATTCCCCATTAGAGACAGGATGTCTAAATGGGGCCTATAAATAATTACATACTGTTAATTTTAACCCAAGTGAAAACAGAACATCATCGTTGGCACATAACAGTGATACTATGGGTTTAGAGACACAACGAATCAGCACCCAATTGTGCTGCTCCCCTATTTGGGTAGTTCCAATTGAGCAATGCCAGAGGAAGAAATCATAGAAAGCCACTCAGTATGTTCCCAGAGTCAAATTGGGTAGATCTGTTCAAAAATGGGCACCCTGTTCCCTGTAGTTATACTATACAGGCCACATATATTGGGCATTCTCGTCTCCAAAACTCCAAGAACTTTTGTGGGCTTAAAATCCCCAGATCTTTCCTTTTTGTGGGGTGTAATACCCACTTCCGGTTCATATAAATATGGCACGGAAGTGTTCTTAACTGCAGTCTGAAACCAGCCAGTTAGAGAAATCCTGTGCCGAGCTGCCCTTAGTAACTGCGAGTATCTTCTTGACACTTTCTTTCCCCAGTCCATGTTTGATAGGCTCTTGGACATTGCTTATCGAGGGGTTCCTCTTGTGTGTGGTCCAGTAATCCAGGGGGCCCTTAAGTGACAACATCTGTCTTGTGCCATCAACCTGGAATGTGGTTACTTTATGTGTTTTCAAACTTGCCTTGTGGGGATTTATTCCCAGCATCTCCTGAGGTTTGGGTTGAGGGGCATGGGGAAGAATATTCAGTGTTTTATTCCCCACCCCCACCTTATTCCAGGTCGTAATAGGTGGCTCAGTGGTAGGCAAAGGGGAAAGGAGATTAGTTTGTGGGTGGAGAGAAATTCATTTAAATTTCCGTACACAACACGTCAAGAACATCCTCCTTCCCTGCCGCGATATTGACTGAATCTTGGGAATTCCAGAACATGCCAGTCGCCACAGGCAAGTCCCTAATAAGTGTCCCCCCGTCCCAATGCATGGCTAAAACACAGGCAACTCTAGTTCTGCCCAATTCAGTCTCAGGAGAATGCTTGGCCATATCCCAGTGACTACACACGTCAGGGAAATGGCTGAGCTATAGGACTTATGCTGCCTGTTATCATCCATACAGATTGCCATTTGTTGTTTCAATTCTCCTGGGTCAGCAGCAATTACAGAGCAGAGTGCCAGCAAGGCATCCAATTTGGAGGTAAACTCGTTAAGGTAACGTATACGTTTTTAATCCTTCCAATTTGGTGCCCCATTAATCGTTTGCCTTGTGGTTCATGAAGCACGATTGGAGGCACATTATCTGCCTTGTCCAAGAGGACATTGCTATAAGTGTTCCCATGGAGAGA
This sequence comes from Ambystoma mexicanum, assembly GCF_040938575.1. NCBI lineage: Eukaryota > Metazoa > Chordata > Amphibia > Caudata > Ambystomatidae > Ambystoma > Ambystoma mexicanum. Next base: position 550,225,314 of record NC_090933.1, on the reverse strand, counting down.
TTTGCAAAGATTAAGTAGCTAACCATTGTTGTCCAGGGCCTGCATCAAGCTTGACCTCAGTACCAGCAATTCGCCCTAAGTATCCCCTATGCCCATGGTGTTCATTGTTGAGGTGTGGAAGAGTCCATGGGCACTCTATGCATCTGGGTATATGTATTACCCACTCCTGAGAAAAACCCAGAAATTCTAGATTGACTGGTGGCAGAGCCAATCCCACTTGGCCACTTGTCCCTCTTTCCCTTTTTTGGCTTTGGTGCATCTCTGGGCGCTTTCCTTGTCAGCGGCGGGCTGCATTCTCGTTTCCCCCTCATCAATATGGGACCATGTAAGCCTTCCCTCCAGTCTGATTTATTCTTCATGAGTCCAACTAAAGAGGCACTGGTGGGTTAGATGACAACAGGGTTAATGCACTCTGCGAAGGCCCAGCATTAGCCAGTACATTTCAGCAATTTAACCACAGGGTCATAATATTTCTAGGTATCCTTAGACCTGTAACCATTTGCAATCCAATAGCAACATTTTATTCAGAATTAGTTAAGATTAGACCTGAAGGAATTTAAGATCCCATCGTTAACAAACACTTCCACCGGTATGCATTCTTTGCATCAAAACCTTTTCCATTGAGGGATAGTCCAACACATGTATTCCATCAAATACATATCCAGTGAATGCATATTTATGTGGGTAAAGGGTTAATTTTGTTTCAGGTGGGGTTTTAAGGGTTTAAAACAGGGGGATGTGGGACTCCCAATAAAAAGTAAAAAAATAAATAAAAAATGCATTCGATGGACATTTTTCCGATGGAACTATTCCTCAATGGAAAAGGTTTGATGGAAAGTCATGTAACCACTTCCACCAATAGTGAAATGCGTGTTGAAGTTAAAAAGTGTCAATTAGCCTAAGAAGAGGCTTTCCCACATGATGTGCTGTTAGTGGAGAAAGGTCTGTCTACTCAAGTATGTCAGACCTTACAGGCCTACAGGGTCTGCTCTTTACTCCACAACGGCTCTGATTGTAAGGCTCTCCCGTCCCATAAGTGGATCCATTCTGGTGACAGACCTCTTGTATAGGAAGGTACAATTACCGACAGCATGCCACATAGATCGGGGTGCAAAATTGCAAGGGAGTGACCTGGGCACCCGCACCAAGACACTCAGCAACACTCTGCCGATTTGAATTTAACAGTAATACAATTTGTCAAAGTCTAATGAAGGGGGGAAGGAGGTCCTTAGCGCAAATTAATAACTTGGTGCAGATGGTGATATCCTGACAATGTTTCCTTGGCTCGCCACAAGCCCTGAACGCTGAGCACCAAACACTCTGCTCACTCCGTGTGTGCCGCGTGGAGTGAGTCTTAAGAGCAGTGTGCTGGGCAAGCTGGCTAGTGGCCCCTCCTCCAAAGGCCAGCAGCGTAAAAAGACTCCAGATGGCAGCAGCGAAGAAAGACTCCCCCGCAATGTAAGTTCACTGCTGCAGGTTCAGTAAAGCCACTTTTGCAATAAAAGAAAATGTTGCAGAGTTTCCAACACACTAACACACCAAACACTCTACTCACGCTGCGTGCGCCACATGGAGTGAGTCTTAAGAGTTGTGTGTTGTGCACGATGGCTAAAGGCCCCGCCTGCAAAGGTCATCAGCTTGGAAAGACCCCAGGTGGCTGCAGTGAGGAAAGACTTGCCCACAATGTAGATTTGCCGCAGCAGGTTCCGTAAAGCCACTTTTGCAATAAAAGAAAACCTTGCAGAGTTTACAACACACTTACAGACCAAACACTCTGCTCACTCTCAATATTGCTAGAGGCATATCTGGCTTTCCAGTACTATCCTGTCTCCAAATTGCCTCAGTGGGGGATAAAGAACACACTTGCCTTTTCCATAAATCATGTTCTTCTTGTGGGGCTCAACCTTGTATCTCAATTAACTGGACAATAGACAGAATGTTAAAGCCCTCCTTTGCCAACATGCATTGTCCTGACATTTGTTTAACATATTCTATTTCCAAACTAGATATGGGTGGATAATAGGCTGCTTTTTTAACCTCTAAATCGGCATTTTTGTGTCCTTTTCGAATGTGCTGCGCATTTTACAACTGCTAGGGTCAAAGGGTGACTTAATGCTTCTATAAGCCTATCCAATAGCGCTACACGTTGCACTGGAGTGCCGTCTGCACAGAGGACGCTCCTCCTTTTCCAATGTGACAAACCTGCATGTACAGTTGATGTCACATAGGTGGAGTCAGAGTACACATCGTCACTTCCTTATTCTCAAATCTCCACAGCTCTTCAATGAGTGCCACTGATTCTGCAGCCCTGTGCTGAATAATTTGAAGACAGTCTCAAACTCGTCACTACCTCAAATTTTCCTTCTGGATTCGGCTTTATTACCGCTGATCCAGTATGTCTTTCCCCAGTTATCTGGTAAATTCTCAAAGAACCATCAATAAAAACAGCTTCCCCAGCTTTTGAGGGCATTTTCTCTAGCCTCAAGAATATCATTATAACATTCAGTATATGTTGTGCAACCATATACATAATCATCCTCCCATTCTGGTTCTGCTACAAATGTTGCTGTATTTACTGTCTTATATCTAACAATTTTAATCGCACAGTTGCAAATAATCACCTCATACCTTGATGCTCTTTGTGTGGTTAGTGTACATTTGGGCTTCTCTAAAATCGCAAATAATGCATGCTCTACAAATAATGTTATTGGAAATCCCATTGTTATGCTTGACGCCTTTTTAATTGCGAAATGCAGCAGCAGCTAAAGACTGCACACAGGGATAGTGTCCTTTCATAAATGGGTCTAAAATCCCAGTATAATAAGCCAGTGATGTATGTCCATGTCCTAATGTCATCTTCTGTGTAAGTCTGCTGTCATGACTTCTCCATTTGAATGGGAAAATAAATACAATTCTTCATTGTAATCTGGGATCCCCAACACAGGGGCTATACTGATTGCCTTTTTTAATTCTTCAAATCCTTCAGGCATCTTGTCTGTCCATCCTATTGTGCGCTTGTCCACCTGTGCTTCTTTGAGTCCTTTTAAAAGTGGTTGTATATAAGTACTCTAATCAAACAACCAGGCCCTGCAATAGTTACATAAGCCGTGAAACTGTTGCATTTCCCTCACTTTTTTAGGTGCTACGGTTTTCATGATTGCTTTCAGGTGTCACTTTTCTCCCTTCATGAGAGATCAACTGTCCTATGTACACAACCTCTTCCTAACAATATTGTAACTTCTCCTGGTCTACCGTGTATCCTTTCTCTGAGAGCATAATCATGAGTTGAACTGAGTCATCTCTGCATCTTTCTTCTATCTCAATGCACACCAAAATGTAATCCAGGTAGGTAGGTTGGTATTGTTTATTTATATAGTGCTTAAACACAGGCAAGTGTTTCAAAGCGCTCATGGAGGGTGGGAACATGGGGAAAAACAGTCACTTAGAGCCCTTGAAGTTCTGAGACAATAATAGTCTGCACAGGCAGAGTAAGTTCATAAAAAATACATTTAACAGTTTGGGATGCAACAAACAGGCCTGATGGCGATTCTGCAGTTTTAACAGTGCAATTAAGGGATGTCGACAAGGGAGAACAGACAGACAATCTTCAGGCGAAGTGTGTACGGATTGAGCAACACACAGAGGGTCACAGGGTTCGGGAGGATCTAGTGCATCCGGTCAGTTGAGACTGGGTAAGTGCAGATAGAGACACTCTCTTGGGTTAATGTCTCAAGTGCATTCAGTGCAGGTGGGGTGCAGGGTCCTGGGGCAAATGCTGAGAGTGCACTGGCAGGGGTGCCGGGGACCAGGGAAAATCTGAGGTACATCCTTTGGCCAGTAAGCATGCTGTAAGGAAGAGGAGGGAGAGAGGGAAAGAACAGAGAACTAGGTTAGCAGGGTAGAGGGAGAGAGAAGGAAGACAAGAAGAGGAAAGTCTTGAGGAGTTTCCGTAATTTACAAAAAGACGTAGGATGGCAGGTAGGCTATTCCAGAGGGAGACACCTGTGAGGATAAGCATCTCCCTCCAAATCTCTGCTCGGATGAACCTGCTCACTCTCAGAAGGTTGGAGGTTGAAGAGCCGTTTTTTTCAGGAGTTTTTCCCAGGAAAGGAGTGATGGACATAGGGTGGTAGTTTGCCAGAATGGAGGGGTTGACAGAGGTTTTTTTGAGCAAAAGGTACACAAGGGAGTGCTTATGGGCAGTTGGGAAAGCTCCAGTGGAGAAGGAGAGATTGCAGAGATAAGCCAAAGCAGGGGTGAGGGAGTCAAGTATTGTACTGGATTATTGTACTTTTGTGTTGTTACACAGGTCCATCTCGAGCACTCTGTTAAAGATTGAAGGGGACTCACAGTACCCCTGGGGCAAACAAGTATGTTTCAGGTGGGTATTTCTACATGCAAAGGAAGTCAAATCTTGTGAGTCTTCATGAAGGGGAATCGAAAAGAATGCATTTTTCAAATCTATAACTGTGAAATATTTGGCCGTAGATGAGATGTTACACAGTATTGTCTTAGGATTTGGAACTAAAGGAAACTCAACTTACTCTTTAGGGAGTGAAGGTCCTCTATAAATTTCCCTGACCTTCCCTTTAATTTCCTCACGAAGTATACAGCCGTGTTATAGGATAAATTTGATGGCACTAACATGCCTTTCTTCATTAAAGCGGAAATGGTCTTAAATATATCTTCATCCACCTCTATGGACATGGGATATTGCTTTGCTCGTGGTAAAACAGCTCCTGGTTTTAGTTTAATTTTAACTGCTCCTATTCCTTTTAATAGACCCACATCATATAGACTTGTGGTCCATAAAATCTTTGACACTTTCTCTAAATTTTCCTGAAAGAATGACATTCTTCTTTTTACCAACGCCATTCTCTGCGTTATTTCTATATGCTTTACTTTACTCCAATAAGTGAGACTTGTAAAAACCACTAGTTCATTGTCAGAGTAGTCATCTCTAAACAGTTCTTTGTCTGTCAAATCTGTCAGTCTATATCTTCACTGAGGGCTAGCACTGTTCTCCATCATCTTCCTTCAACATCTATCCCATAAAGCATCACCCTTTCGTCTCTGACCACTGCTGCTTCTAACTCTAAGGGGATCATCTGCCCTTGCGCATCGTCGATGGGAATCTCTGGTCTAAACATAAATTCATCAGGTATTCTCAATATATTACCCACCAATCTGGGTAACCATGATAATAAAACAGTCACTCCATACAAGAATACCTCTGGATCTAAAGGGACTCCTCGTAATACCTTCTGTCCTGTAAAGGCTAATATAAACTCTCCCACATTAATTTAGTATATCTCTGGAGTAGAACACACTATTCATTCATCAGTAAAAGATATCTTCAGGTTAAGCTTTGTCATTAGGTCACTTCCTGATATGTTAACTGGCGTGTGCCTAGAATATAACAATAGCATTGAGATATTGTGTTTTCTTTTAGAGATTGTCAATTTGTCTGTAAAAGGAACTAAACTCATTGCCCAAGAGAATACCTGAGTATTCATGGCAGTACCTGATATTGGCTATTTTCCCTTGTGGACACAAGACCGAGTGACTTCAGTGTCTACTAGAAATTAAAATGTCTTGCCTCCTATTGTTACCCTGACCCGTTGTTCCTCTTGGGGGTCTGGTGTCACTGATAGTACTGAACACATCAGGTCACTCTGTGGGCTATTCTATTGTGGGTATAAATTCATCCCTGTACCGGTGAAAGATATCAAAGTCACACTTCCCAATTTGGGTGCAGGTGCGTGTTGGGCTCCGGGTGGTCATGTTCCATTGTGGTACCATAGCCTGCTGTGTCTGTGCTCGCTGTGTTTGTACCTGTTGTGCTTGCATGGGTACTTGCTGTGGTTGCCCTTGTGGTAATTGCATTTGCAGCAGCTCTGCCTGCATTTGTTGGGGTTGCGGCACATATATCTGAGCATGCGTGTGATCTTGGGGATAATATTCCCCTGGTTTCCTATTTTATTGTGGAGCATAACCCATCCCCCCTCTTGGAGCTTGACAATTCTGTTGCATGCTTCCTCTGTTTCTGCATATCCTAGCTCTATGTCCCATTCTTCCGCAATTCTAACATTGTTGTTGCTCTCTGCCATTAAATCCTCCTCTTCTCTGAGGAGTTCGCAATCCTACTCCTCTAGGCCCATTCCCTCTTCCCCTTGGCCAAAAGTTGTAACCACTCTGGTCTGTGGGAATCCCTGCGTTACTTTGCTGCCATGCCTTCATCTCATGTGTCACTCCTCCTTCATTACTCTCCAAAACCGCTCCCTCTATGGCTATTTTGTGACAACTTCTTCACGACTAACTTTGTTTCCTCCTGCTATCTGTTCTCAACTTTCTTTTTATTCTCATTCATTAATCGGCAGTGATGCACGATTGTCTTTTAATTTTCTGGCCATGGCACCCCTTCCTATCCCCCTGTTTATTTTCAATTGCTGTTGCACTGGCTCAGGCAGTGCCTGAAACTAAATGTGGTAAAATAATGCTACAGTTTTATCTCATGGTTCGCAATTCTCCTGATGCCATCTATCTTGAATATCTTGAATAGAAGCAACAGGATATTCATCCTCCCCCATTTTCCTAATCATAATCGCACCCATGTCTGATGTATCGGGATATTGCACTCTGAGCGCTCGCCATATGTCTGCTCTACAATTATTAAATGGCACTCCATCGTGTGTTGTGTTTTGCGCAGTCACACCTGTGTATTCTGTTTGTTTCCAAATGTCATCAGCTCTCTCCCCTAGGATACCTACTAGTAAACCTTTTACATCACCTATAGCTAGCATAATTCCTGATGTCATGCTCTCTAAATCATAAACCCATTTTCCCACACCGGAAGTGAAAGTATGCAATTTACATCTTAAATCTATCTGTGACCATGGTATGTATTGTGGTCATCCTCCCCCTTCTCAAATAGAATAGTGGTAATTGTGAAAATCCCAGTCCATAATCATACTTGCCTACGCTCCTTGTCTCCTAGGTGGGGTTAACCTTACCTGTTTGTCTCCTCCCTGGTAATATTCTTAGTCTGCTTACATAAGGCAGCAATACATCCCCTGTTCTGTGCAATTGTGCTTGTGGTCATTCAGTATATGGCGTTGGTGCTAGTGTTTTTACTTATGGGTCCTCCAGGTCTGACCATTTCACCCCTTTTTCTACACTTGATTGTTTTGAAAACCTGCATGTGCCCTCTCTTCACGCCCTCGCATTCCCCCCTTTCTACGTCTGACATCATTACTCTGAAACAGGTATGACTGTTGTCATTCTCCGTTTCATCAAGATATCTGTTTAAAGGCAACGTTCTGTACTTGTCTGTTATGATGTCATCTAACCTACATTCAGTTCCCCTTAATAGGGATCCCTCTCTCTGCATACTGTTGGGATGTATGCCCGGATTTATCCTTATTTGCCTGTATAAATTCTGCAGTCTTTGCATCATGGGCATTATCATGGGGTTGGCGGTATCCCAGCGGTAATTGCACTGGGATACCACCAACGCAAATAGCATTACCGCTAATCGGTTGAGTAGCGGTAAGGCAGTAAATCCCCATTGGGTCCATTGGTCCCTATGGGGCTGGCGGGGCACTATTATCGCTGTTGCAAATTGTGCCAGTGCTAATAACATCAAAAATGCCCTCTCTGCCAGAGAATTCACCTCCACCTCAGAGCTGGAGGTGAATATGGCCATACTCGTTATTGGGCCAACCCTTAAATGCGGCAGTAATAGAATTACTGCCACATTTTATGGACTACTGCCCAACTCGTGATGATGCCCTATGTCTTCTGTATCCTGCCCATTAGCCTGTGTTGATCTTGCCATTCCATGCAGCTCCCTACAGTGCTGTTGTGGCCCTCTTTCTCCCACAAATCATTTGTGTGCATCAATCAGCACTATGCTTGTATGACATAGATATTCTATCCCATTATCTTTTAATCCCCTACTCATGTTCATTTCTTCTTCTCTTCTCCTCGTCTCCCTCAATATATCTTCCTCTTGTCTTCTTTGCAAATGTCATACATTGGGGTTCTATCTCTTCTCGTTTCTTCTCTACTAATCTTCCTTTTCTTTCCTTGCCTCATATCTTTTCATTCTTCCCTTCACTCACATTCTATATCCCTCTTTTCTTTGTATGTTCTTTCAACATCCTTTTCTTTCTTTTAGCGCTCTTCTCTCTCCTCTCTTTCTTGAACTCCAGCAATGCCCTTATCGTCTGGCTTAAGTAATATTTGTTCTCCCATTCATTCATTCATTCTGTGCTATTTTTATTAACTTAGCTTTATCCTGTATTACTTTCTGTATCCCTGCTTCCTCCTCTAGCTCCATTTGTCTGTTCTTTCTCTCATCACACATTTTATTTTAATTGCGTGTTGATATCCCTTTCTCTGCTTTTGCTCTCTTCCGCATTATCTTCGCTGCTATAAGCAGGGGGTGCATAGGTTGGATTAACATACCCCACCACTGTTTTTAATTACTATAAAGGGTAAAATCCCTGCTGCTCTGTATCTATGCTCTGATCTTCAGGAAGAGAAAGGAGAGTCAAAGGTGTGTTATCCCCCCTTTGCTGATTGAGCATTCTCTCCCTCTCGGCTGGATCTTCTTTCTCGCTCAGGTAAATCTTCCATGATTCTAAAATGGCCTGTCTTTTCTGTAACTGTTTTCCCTTATATGTAGGATGGAGATATGTTTACATATGTTGTCATATGTTGCAATATGGTTTTTGAGAGTGAACCCTCCTGAGGGCATGGCATGAGTGCCTTATTGGTCATAACTAGGACCCATTCCAAATAATATTTCCTTGTCTTCACTGTGTATCTTGGTAATGTCCTAGATAGATGTTAAAGAGGTGTGTCCCCCATGATGACAAACTGGTTTTGATCATCAATACTTATCTGTTCTTTTATTCAATCCTTTATTTGATCAAATATATCACACCAATCAATTGGCGTAAGCACCATCAATTACTGTTTATAATCTCAAAAAAGAAATATTATAAATGCTTATTTTTTATTTCAAAATCTATGCAATGATGTTTTGTTTTCTTCTCCGTTTACACTTTCTATCAAGTTTTATTATGTTGTTCTTTTACTATTAGTATTTTAAGTGTCTCCTCTTAATTTATATATTAATTTCCTTTGATTTTTTTCATTCCTGCTTGACGTCAATCTCTTGGTCTAAATGTTCACCAATCTTCTTAAGATTTGATTATCATTTTATATTCATTGGTCTAAGCATAACAAAAGATTTATATTGAAATTGTTATAGCCCCACACATGTGCACTTTTTCAATTTTTCTGGGTATGGCTTCCTTTACTATTTTAGTAAATGTATCCCTTCTCCATTTCAGTCTATTTTGGAGTTTGATACACACTCTTCTGCAGGCCTTGCCTGAGGAATCCTTAACACCCCTATTTAGAGTCTTTACTTTAGTGCGTACCCTTCTGCCCATTTGGAACCAAGAATCAAGGTACCTACTTCTTCTCTTTACAATCTCCCCAAAATATCCCTATACATTTTATACATATTATTCACAACACAATCCCTGCCCCTATTTTTGCCACCTTCGTTGTTCTACTCACATCGGTGCTAGATGGAATTACAAATAATGATGTCAGACCAAATAATCGGACAGACTCAAGCAATATGGCAAAGTACTAATTTATTTTCATTTAATAAAGCAGGGAGAACTGACAGACATCAGACTGATGCATGCACACTAGCAACTAACCTTGATCATGCAAAGGTCTTGTACCCCAATGTGTGTCATCTATGATCCCATGCTATGTGGCAAAATACAAAACCTGAGGGAAGGGACTGTTTAAGGGAACATATTTTCTTATAGAACATATAAGGATAAGTGCATAATTTGCAACCCAATATCTGTAGGGCACAACTTTGACTACTTTTAAATACGTATAGTAGTGATTATAGCAGACAAAAGAGCAGTGGATTGGTCTATGCAACATTGTATGTTAGGTTGTCCCCCATACCCACTGATTGGTAAAAATACTATCCCAACTTTGGTCTTTCGGCTCTTTTAGCAGCGCATACATGAAACAGAACTTAGGAGTTTGAATCCCATCAGACTACTCCCCGTTTTCACAATTAGTCCATCATGTTTCATCAGTTGGCCATAAGCCAAAGTCTTCCTTTTGTAGTTGAGCTTGCTGGCTGCTCACTTGCCTGGAACATTCAAGGGAGTGTGAGCACACCACTATCTTCGTATGAGGCTCTAATGAATAGCCCTTGATCTCTTCTTTGAAATCACTCATTGGAAGACCACAAATTTGTCCATTTCAGCCTCTTATTTACTGCTATTTGATTGAATTATACTGGGTGCTGTTGCTCCACTTGGCCCCCAGAGACTTGCTCACTCTATCTCTTATGAACTTTGTACACTTTTAATTGACCAACATTTGGCTCTTGCAGATGGTTTCTTCTTCAATCTATGAGGAATGTCCCACATTCAGAGCTTATCGATGTCACTTCCTGTGTGCTCTGTATGTATTCCTTAAAATAGCATCCTTTATTCTGGGCCAACCTTGACTCATCGTCGATTCTGTACACTGAACTATTCTTCTGCGTCTCCTGATTCTGCAGCCTTGATTTGTCTCTGAGGTGGCTTGGCTGAATTCGATGTGAGCCAGCATCCATTTTCCTATTATGACCATCCTTGCCACGTTATATATTCCTCTATAACTAGCTTCTATATGTTTCCTTTCTACCTTGCTTTACTGCATATTTACAGTTATTGATCAGTACGTTACTTTGTCTGCTTTGTTTCACGATTACTTTAGCTTTAGATACATGTTTCTCTTGGTTCTTCAGTCACATCATTCATCCTTAAGTATGTTCATGTCATTTGAGCATACATTCATATATCTTCTTTATGTCATCACTCTGTCCTCATCATATTTCACTTAACATTCCATATTGTCCATATGTGTGTGCTGAAAACTATTTTGGTGGCATCTTGCCACTGCCTCAAGGTGAGGGTACATTATGTATGGTTGTCTGAGTGCATAACGTTTCTCTTACACTTGAGGCAGTATAGGAACAATACAGGGTGTTCCATGTACTGCTCTTCTCCTGCTGTTCTAGTGTGAAGGTGGCGAGGGGGCAGGAACTAGTGAAAAAAAATCTACCTACCCCACTACGCACAGATTGAGAGAATAATTAGCAAATGTATACTTTGTAAAAGGTGATAAAGTATGTCTAAGCCTCAAATTGCTGAAGGCAATTGTTAGGAAGGATTTCTCTTTTAGGCAAGGTTCCCTCCATTTCTATGGACCCCCAAACCTTTTGAATTTATTTTGGAATCTGACCTTACTGAAGTGGGAGAATGGAAGAACAGGCTCCCGCCCTTCCCCTCTCGCGCTTGGCCTAGAGGATCACGGCCTAGACTCCCGCCACGAGAGGAGTTTGCCTATCTACCAGACGACCAAATACCCTGGTACAGGAACATACGGATGTGCCCACCTACCTGCCCAGCAGCCCGCCCTGCCCATGCCGACACCTGCGGCATGGATCAACTCGACTAAATCCACACGTCGTTAGAGATGCCATGACGACCTAGCCAACGGTCAGCATACCTGTGCAAACATGCACACCGGACACTCCCACACCAATCCACACGAAGAACATACTCAGTGCTATGACGTAGGCGACAGACATACCCACGGACGTGCACCTTTATTATTTTCCACATAGGCTCTCAAAATGCAGAAACGCAAGGCGCATAATGAACTTATCTAAAAAGGCTTGCTCACGCTTCTTCTAAAAACCATGTACCATAATGAAGAATATAACGGAGACACGATACTGGGTATATAATACCATAACCTAAAGCGCTCTGCATCAAACGGTTCCACCTATGCACCAGGCCCAAGTAGGCCGCAAGCAAAAGCTTCCATGAACATTGAATGAGCAAGAGCTCGGTTGCTGACCCTGCAGAATGAGCCCGGCGAAAGCACACAGCCAAGGGCACGATGTTGCAATCTCGCACGCCGCAAGCCGACGCCAAGGTCGCACCTGCAAGATAAACAAGGCACACAGTGAGAAAAACAATATTAATTGTGTTGAATTCTGCCTCAAACACGGTACCACCTCACGTGACAAAGCCAAACCTGACAGGATGCCAGGCCCAGGAGGAAGGAGACGCCTGAATCCCACGTTTCAAGACACAGGCAGATATAATTAAAAGACTCAATGGACATCTGTAGCAGTGGGAGTAGTCGACCTCCCAACATATGAATAAATCCTCACATTGTTTACACCTACCCATAGTAAAACACTGTTGCAAATAACAGGTGCACCGCGAGCTGGGAACAGCGCTGGTCCCAGACTGGGAGGCTCGCGAGCGGACCAATCAGAACATGGGGCTCTTATCACTGACGCCATTAACATTGACCAATCCTCAGAGGTCTTCATGTAACAATTTTCATGTATCAAATTGAAAGGACAGCCCAAGTATATCACCTGACTAACCCTCAACCACTAACACCATTCTCTCTATGTATGCTATACTAACCCTACCACTCGAGTAACCAATCCAGAGTGGACATAGGTTTTTTGCTAAACTTTCTAAGGTGACGCAAGTAGCGCGTCATACTAAGATAAAAAGGGCCTGCGAGCCCCACGAGTGTGTGTGTGTCAGGACGGACGCGTACGATCCTTGACCCATCCCTGCCGTTTTGTCTAATAAACAGCAGAATCACCTTGCTTCTTGCGTGTGTCTCATACTCTATCTCTTTTGGGTTATACGGGAGGAGTTGGGGCCTCCCTGCCCGGAGGTCTGCGGACAGCCCGGCCGACCCTGGCAGAATTTCCCCCCGACATTACCATTTTCCAGTGAGGTGAAGCCCTCAGCTTCAGTCCACTGACTTTATGCTCATAGTTCTAAAGGCTGCCAGTGCTGGGAATCCATGTTTCACTTTTATTGTTACATGTTGTCACTTTTGGGTAATGTTGTATCATTGCATAATGTATCTTACAATGCTGTGCATTTTTTTTATATAACCTTACGCTAACACTGTCACGATATATTAGGCGGTCACTCACAATTTAGGGAGTTTCTTTCCCAGAAGCAAGTTTGCATGCACCCACAGTGCGTATACAGATTCAGAACTAGTGAGAAAGAATGTACCTCTACACACAGATTGAGAGAATAATTAGGAAATGTATACTGTGTAAAAAGTGATGAAATATGTGTAAGCCACAAATTGCTGATGGCAATTGTTATGAAAGATTTCGTTTTTAGGCAACATTTCCTCCATTTATATGGACTCCCAAAACTTTTGCCTTCATTTTTGATTCTGCCCTTATCATTTTCCAGTGAAGGGAACGTTTCTCATACACTTGATGCAGTATAGGAACAATACAGGGTGTTCCATTTACTGCTCTTCTCCTGCTGTTCTAGTATGACGGAGGTGAGGTGGCAGGAACTATTGAAATAAAATCTACCTACCCCACTACACACAGATTGAGAGAATAATTAGCAAATGTATACTTTGTAAAAGGTGATAAAGTATATCTAAGCCACAAATTACTGAAGGCAATTGTTAGGAAGGATTTCTCTTTTAGGCAACGTTCCCTCCATTTCTATGCACCCCCAAACCTTTTACATTTATTTTGGAATCTGACCTTACCATTTTCCAGTGAAGGGAAGCCCTCAGTTTCAGTCCACTGACTTTATGCTCATACTCCTAAAGGCTGTCAGTACTGGGAATCCATGTTTCCCTTTCAATTTTACATGTTGTAACTTTTCACTAACATTGTATCATTACATAATGTATGTTCAATGCAGTGCAATATTTTTATTTTTATTTTTTATATATATCCTTAGGCTAACACTGTCATGATTTATTAGGTGGTCACTCTAAACACCGGCAGTTAATTTCCCCCCCCATGCAAGGTGGTGTAGAGAAGGAGTCAAGTACCCACACCAAAAGATCTGCCCACATGTTGCCTAAATGTTGGGAACTGGAAATTGCAACAAGTGCAGTACCAATGAGAAAGCCTATACCACAATAATTCTTGAGACAAGGTGTCACTGAGAAAACCCGATGTGCATTCAAAAAGATATGACAGCCTTTTGGACAAAGTCCCAGAAGAAGTGTGAAAATAAGTGAGAAAAAAGACTGGTGACGTCACATGGTGCAGAACTGACACACCCAGAAAAGATGCACGAGGCGAAAGAACATAAACATTCTATAATATCTGAAGAGGAGGTGTTAAAAGAATGGCAACATTTCGGGCTTGAGATGAAGATGCTCATCCTACACAAACGCTGAAGAAAATGCTAAATCAGTTTACACTTGTACAGATGCAGTATTGCAAGTAGACAAAGTGATCTTAAGGCTGGCTACGTAAGTGTTTAGTTTGTGGCGATGCACCAACGCATATACATAGAACCTGGATGTTCCACGATGCACTTTAGCAAGGCTTGAAACCCTGTGATTGGAAAGGGTTTTCAGTGTTGCGCAGTTGGAAAATAGCTAATAGTGAAGTAGAAATTCAAGAAGGACTTGGCTTGCACAAGCACCAAGAAGTCGAGGCCACATTGAGCCTGCTTGTCCATCCGGTAGTTGCATGAACGTGGAAAGAAACAAACTTCTGTTTGAGGTGGAATGGAAAAACACTGAAGTCGTCAAGAGTTCATCATTTAAGAGTATAAATATACAGCAAAGGGTTCAAAAACACGGTCTCCAGTCACATGGTCAGATCAAAATAGACATTATGTCAAGCTACACCAAAACCAAGAAGATACTCCTTTTTATTCTCAGGCACAGAAAGCTTCTGCAAGGCCAAATTCAAAGGCTTAATTGACTGGCAGACTGCAAGAGTGATGCTAGATGTTGGGATAATTGGGAGGAGAAACATGATCACGCCGACCCTTCCTGCACTAGGAGTGGTAGCCTGTGTGCTGCTTGCGTGTGGAACATTCTAGAAGGGTACAAGAGTGCCAAACCATTTGCAGAGGGCCACGTATCAAAGAGCCCTATAGTTTGTGTAAACAATTGATGGTCGTATATTTTGTAACGATGAAGATGACATGCACTAGAGGAGGGCTTAGTTGTCCACCTGAAGTTAGAGACCCAATCATTTCACCTATCAGTATGAAACATATACTTAGATGTTTCCTGTAAGCATATCACATCCCCAAGTAGGTTTTTGTAGTTTTCCACGTAGTGTGACGTTACATATGACAAGTTTTGACTATAAAAGTTGTGCTTTTTATAAAGTGCGTTGAGAGAAATCGTGCGAACGTCCGTTGATGTCCGTTGTAACTCCCTGTTTTAGATAATCACAAATAAAACACAGTTTTGCCATCTTCCTGAGTCGGTTTTTAATATTGATTTTTGAGTAACTTTTGCATCCCCATCCATCTCTAAGTATTGCTATCTTGTTTTAAAGTGCCCTAGGTCTATGTGTTCAGTGCCGCGCACCCAAAGCGCTTATACAGATTCAGAACTAGTGAGAAAGCGTCAACCCGCTCCTCTACATACATAATGAGAGAATACTGAGGAAATACATACTTTATAAAAAGTGGTAAAGTATGTATAATCCACAAATTGCTGAAGACAATTGATAGGAAATATTTCTCTTTTAGGCAACTTTCCCTCCATTTCTATGTACACCCAAAACTTTTGATTTCACTTTTGAATCTGACTGTACCATTTTCCAGTGAAGTGAAGCCCTGAGCTTCATTCCACTGACTTTATGCTCATAGTTCTAAAAGCTGTCAGTACTGCAAAATTATGCTTTCCTGTGATTGTTACATGTTGTCACTTTTGGGTAGTGTATCATTGCATAATGTATCTTATATAATTTATTAGGCGGTCACTCTCACCTCATGGAGTTCCGTTCCCCCCCAAGCAAGGTGGCACACACTCAAAGCGCTTAAACAGATTCAACTTTAGTGAGGCTTCCAAACTGTCTCGCACCACCCAGCAAATACCTTCTGTACCACCAGTGAGCTAGGAACCAGGCTGGTGCATTGTAAGAAAATGTATTTATTTAATGTTTGACAAAGAATAATAAAAGCAACCAAAACGTCAGCCACAGGGCTGTGGCACAACACAATGTCACAATCTCAAATTACTTGCACCAATTGACTGACTTATATTTCTAATGGACTTACAGATACTATAACACTCAGGTAAAATTTAGAGATGAACAGTCATCACATTACATCAGATTTCTTGCAATTTCACACACAAACAGTTATTTCTTAGTCTGTTATCAAACTCTTTTGTCCCAGCAATCCGCACCCCCAGGCATCAATTAGGTATGGCCCTCCCTGTTTTGGAGGCAAGGTACAAGGAGTGGGTATACAATGGAAAAATCATTCTGGCTTTTTATAAAAAGGCAGGGTTTGGGAAATAGACACAATGAAAATAAATTGTGTTGGGCTTTTCATTTGAAAGGCAAAGTTTAGAAAAGATACTCACTGGGAATTTTTTTTGGGCTATTTGCATATAATGCAGGGCCTTGGGATTCTGATGTGGGAGGCAAGTAAATACATGGGACATTTTGTTTTGTACCCTCTACATTCACTTGAATGGCAGAGTTTTAGGGTTACGTAATTTGGGATTATGGACACTACCCTTTTGTATAGAAGACGGGCTCTAACAACAGTATGCATGAGCTTTGTTACTTTCAAATTCTAACAACACACATCTTGCACTAAGGATTTACACAGCTTCAGCACCTCCCACAATTTAACTGAAAGGATTAAGGCAGCAAGATTCCAGCACAACAACATTTAAATGAATAGGGTGATTTTCTATAGTGGAATTAATTTGAGTTAGATTTAATAAAATGTGCCAGTGGAATTAATTTGAGTTAGATTTAATAAAATGTGCCAAGGGTATCCCCTGTTGCACCCCCATACCCACTATGCAAGATGCAGATGAAGTCTGGCAGATTCCCCCCCATACTTTTGTTGGCATTTGGAATAATCTACTTACATGGGAGGCCTTGGTTACGGGGCATCCAGGGAAACAGCAGGGTTCCTCTGAGGAAAGCACAGATCTGTTTAAAGGCTTTGGTCAATCATAGCACCCAAACAACCAGACTTCGTCTGGCTCTTAAAATGGCAGGCCAAGCTAGCTTCCAGATTTCCCAGTCTCTGTCTCCCACACAATGTTTAAGGACTGTGTAGCTCTCCCTGTCTCTCTGCCAGTTGTTCCTTGCAAGAGTAGACTACCTCCAGCAATAGAATGGGAAAATCAAGGTAAAAATCTTAAGTCCAAAGAAAGTTCCCAAGACTCAAAAAGACAAAGAAAAAGCCACTCTCAGATTGAAAAATGATCTCTTATAGGGCTGGTGACGCCACATTATTATCATAACTCCCACACTATGAATTTGCCAGCACTCTCTCTCACTCTCCCCCAACACGCCCACTGCCTGCTGATAGGACAAGGAGTGTGGGGGTGTGGATGATGGAGCCTGAGGGAGGAGAAAGTTTCATCATCCCAAAATGACAAATGGGTTTAACTTTTTCATTGTCCTTAAAAATATAACAACATGGCAGCTACCCCAATTTTTCAGATATATTTGAGTTCTATATTTTATGGCGTGTCCGAAAATACTAATCATATCTCGGCATGCCCTTCCTGGGAAGAGCTGTCATTTTTATCGATTTATACCTGAGCCGAAACAGTCCCATCTCTGACAATTCAAGATTCAAACCTTACTTTCATAACCTATCCCCACACCAACTTTCCATTCCCTAAGACTTATGAGAATGCTAGAATTATAATTGACTTTACAACTCAACTTGTCTACATGACACATGATTCATATTGACATGATACTGATGGGCATTGTATCCCCTTTAATATGAATCATGGATGAGCTCACTAGGGCATATGTTCTCTTGTTATTAAAGAAAAGGTGGCTCAATGTTAATCACATGACAAGGCATCACATGGTTCCCTCATCTTAACACTAGCCCCGACCTTGTTTAATATTCATTTCTGTTCTTGTGACCTGACACGACTATATGCTTATCAGCAAGGTCTGGTTCATACACAATGTTTGATCATCCATTAGTGACTCTGAAGCCATTTCTTGAGGTCGAGTCAACCCTGAAAATGTCATTTCTGTTGCCCACTAACGCACAGCTAATGGGGAGGCTTGTCCTTAAAGGTCACCTCTGCTAGCCGTGTTATCTACAGCTCCCATATTTTGATCCAATTCTCTGTTATTTATTTGTATTTCTAACTGAACTGTACTGGGATCTTCTAGCTCTTTAAGATGTGGTAGCAAAACCCTTGAGATGGATGGGATGCAGAAGTTACTCAAATATCAATAATCAAAACGACTCAGGTAGCTGACAAAAGGATAACTGTTTTAATATCAATTATCTAACACAGGGAGTGCAACAGACATCAACGGATGTCTCAGCATAAGAACGTTCAAAGCATCTTTAAAAAAAGCATTCTTTTATAGCAAAAAATAGTCATAGGTGACATCAACCTACGTATTACTAACATCATCCTACATGGCAAACTACAAAAACCTAATGGCATGTGTGATAGGGTCTAAGGGAATATCTAAGTATACGATCCACACTCGTCTAAGGTAGTAAAAGAAAGTGATAGGTTTCTTAACATAGGTCAGGCAACAAAGCAGGTCACATGACGTCCCATTGGCTGCACAAACTACCCCTAATCATGCAGCCCTCTACCATTGGTTGGTTCTCTAACGTCTGTCAGTACTTTTCTACCTATGTCTAGCAGCACTCAGACTGGGCTCCAGGCGCTGGTGAGCTAGTCTTCAATCCTAGCTTCCCACCAATTAACATATTCATCAATCATCACCTCAGTGGTCTGCTGTCAATTAGGGGTTTGAACTTGTCCTTGGGAGTGCTCTTTGCTCTGGAGAATTCAGGGGAGTGAAGTCACACTCTGCCCTCATGCATAGGTGTGACCATCATGTTTGTCCAACTTCATCCCTCCATGTATATGAAGACCACAAAATCGAGCCTCTTGTGTATTAAAAATACTATTTTATAATAGACCTCTGATGCCTTCCTTGTTTTGTTCATACCTCCTGAACAGGAGCTTCATTCTTTCACACATTTTGTATCCAATGTCTGCTCACTCCTACCTCATAAGGCCTTGGCTTCTTGGCTCATCCAGTCTTGCCTTTCTGAGATTCACTTTGTAATTCACTTGTTTTCTATCTGTGACACACTGGAAATGAGGCCTTTCTTCTTTAGCCCAGCTCTACTATAACACGCAGTGGAAACATCCATTCTTTACTCACCTCATCATTTCTGTAGCATGCGTTTCTTCATCTTGATCCCAAGATGCCACTTATCTTCGATACTTTCTTGATGCCTTATAGAATATCTGCATTCTCTAGTCTCTGCATCTCTTCTATGTATGTCAGCTCGGCTCTGTATGATGTCACCATTCATCTTCGCCATTCATTTGTTCTGCTTCTTGCGGGATTTCATTCAAATGGCCATCATACTGTCTTGTAGGCACATATGGTTTTCTCAATGGGAACCTTGCCTCCTCGATATCAGTATTTTCACTGGTACTGCACGTGTCCCACTCTCTGGCTCCCAACATATAGACAAAATGGGTGAGGTGATTTAGTTGGGGGTACTTAGGTCCTTCTCTACATAACCAGGCCTGCTTTTCCTGGGGGGCCCAGCCCACAGGTCTTGAGTTCAAATTTTCAAAGGCACAGACCTTTCAGTTCTGTGGGGAAAACACTAGCTGCATCCATACTTCATAAAATACAGCTTTAAATTGACATGATGTGCTTAGATGGAACATTTAGCATTATATCTAAGCATTTTTTTAAAATAATACAATCTTTATTTGCATACGATTTGGACAAATATAAGTTCACTTTAGGTATTATTCACACATAGGCCAACGTTACATAGACAATTCTTGTTCACTTATTCAACAAGTAAGTCTTTCCACATAAATGTCAGTTTATTTGTGAAAAGTAAGTGTCTTCCTCTTAAATATGTAACTTGGTTTCCCTTTTTAAATGTAAGGCACAATTCCTCCTTTTTATTTGTGAAAGGCACAGTATGTTTTCCCATGCATACTTTTGCAGTTTTGAATCTGTCAAAAGGCGCCTTTTGCCAGTTTACATGAAGTCAGCATCTGCAGCACCCCATGTCTTTTCTCATTTGTTGGGCATTGTTAGCAATATTACTGTTCTGAGTCACACCCTCCTTGAGCTGAGTGCCTTTCCATTTTGATAAAGTTGAGTGAGGCCCATTCACGCTCATTCACTCATTTCAATTGGACGCCACATTAGACAGCTTCACTCTCACAATAGGGGCCTAATATGGCCTCTCCATCTCTGTCACTCTGGAGCTGTATTTTCAACCCACAAGTCCCCACTGAGTCTTTGACTCGATTGACCCATAGAAAAGAGCAAGGGAGACTAGGGTTTTTGCTTTCTTTTTGCTTTGGCTCATTCCATGAATTTCCTCATTGGAGGATGTCCCCTTTTTTCCTGTCCTGAGGCAGTGGCGCTTTGGTCTGTACTTAACTTTTTTTTTTTGGATGTTGGGGTTTGGTCCTGGAACCCCTCCTTTTTTGGAACATCCAAAGAGAGTAAAAGAGAGGTTAAGTATATTATACACTACTTCTTTCCCTGGTAAGAAGGCATACCACTTGAAAAACAAAACAATATCAGATAACACATTGGGCCTCATTTCGTGTTTGGCGGTAACCCAAGCGGTGATAATGGCGGGTTGCCCCCAGATCCGAAAAATAATTTGGCGCTGGTATTTCTGTCAGTCCCCAATCCCATGTATTTCCATAGGACTACATGGGAATGGGGATGCGAGAGCACTGGCACTGTTAAGAACGGTGCCGGTGCTCCTTTGAGAACTTTGGGGTGGGTGCTGTCCCGCCTGGCAGGTCTTACCCTGGCGGGCATGACAGCACCTGTCCGCAGATTCATAGTGTGCTGGTCCGGTAACTATGGTGCCGGTAGGCTTACTGGCACCATTGTTACTGGACTGTCAAAGTCATAATGAGGCCCATTGACATTTATTTCCCTTACATGAACATTCCTACATATACTATTTATTTTTATCCTGATTTTTATACATCCTTTCCTTTCATTCTTCAGATGGTTCCTGGACTCTAGCCTAACTGGGTTCTTCAATCAGTTGTAAAGTCTGTGAACTGATTGATATAAATCCATTTCTGTTTCCGTATGTACTCCATTAGGGATGCAGTTCTTGTAGGCGACAGGTGAGATTTTATCAACAAGTTCAAAGGCACCATGCCAAGAGGGGAGGACCTTCCGCTCCTTGATCTGGTTTCTTTGTAAATTGGTCAGGTACACCCTGCCTCCTACTTTGTGCTCCTTCTTGGTAGTAGGGTTTCATTCCGTCTGCATAACTTTCCTAAAGTGTGCAGAGGGTAAGCAAAAGTGTGCTGAAGGTGTTTCTGTAAATTCTCAATGTACTCATGGGTAGTGGGTGCATTGATCAGGGTCTGCTCTTGAGTTCTATAGAGCAGATGCTAGGTAGCACTATTTTTCATCCACTCATAGGGCTCAGGGCTGCTCTGTCCAATATTTTAAGCAGAATGGGACATTTGTGATGGGGCAATAGTTGGTTGGGTTGTTTGGGTCTAGGGTAGATCACTTAAGGAGAGGTTAGACCCAGGCCTCTTTTACATTGGGTGGCACTACGCCAGTGGAGAAAGAATTATTGATAAGGGGTGATATGAATGGGTTGAGTTCTGATGCACAGCCTTTGATGATTGAGGCAGGGCTAATGTCCCCTTGGCATCTCGAGGATATAGGTCTTTGATGATTTTAGTTACCTCAGCTTCTGAGACGTAGTTGAATTCAAACTTGTGAGAGTGTTGGGTAGGGGGTGATGGTACTGAGACTGGTAAAACCTCTGTTATGTTTAGCTTGTTTTCCTTTTCTAGGATTTATACTTTATCCAACAGTGCGTTTTGTATGTTAGAGCACCAGGTGAGGTCCTTAGTGCAGTTGTCGGGCGAGGGAACTGGTGATTCTAGTTCTTGCAGAATGCTGAAGAGATCTTGAGTACTTGAATTGGCTTTAGCAAATCTGTCATAGTAAGATCAACTTCTGACTTGGAGTATGAACTGTTTGTAATTTTTGGTAAGGTATTGAAGAGATGTTTGTTTAAAGCTGAGTGGTCCTTTATTGAAGTTGATTATGCCGCTCTTTTGGATGAGTGGAGAGATTTAAGGCTATATGTGAACCAGGAATTGAGGTGGGCTATTGGCTTAGGTGTGCGTGTGCTTAGTGGTGCTACCTCATCAATTGCAAGCAGCAAGATTTGGTTATATATGTGCAACATAATGAAAGGGTCCTCTGTCGTGACTTCATAGGCTGTCAGAGATTTCAGTAGAGGATAGATACAGGCTGCAGAGATATTTCTGGAATTTCTGGTGAGGGTGGCTGGTTAGGGTCTCGGCACGGTAGCTAGTTCTTTGTTGGCAGGGATGGTGAAGGATATGTTATGGTCTCACCATGGGCAGGGCACATTGGATGTGATTGAGTTGTCATTAAGGTCGGCAAACCAGTCAAGTATGTGACCTTTGTCATGGGTGGGGATTGTGATACATTTAGTGAAGCCCAAGGCAAGGATTTTGTTAGCTAGGGCCAAGGTGTTTGAGTCCACTGGGTCATTGAAACCTAGGTTTATATTTCCTAGTAGGAACATTATGGACGATGGTTTAACGTCCAGGGAGATGAGATAAGAGATGTCTTCCTCAAACGATAGGAGGGGGCCTGGTGGCCTGTAGATTAGGTAAATGGTCCTGGTAACAGAGTAGGAGAGGGTCCATTTAATTGACAACAGTTCCCCTGAGTGACTGATGTGATTATTTTTTTCATTGATGACTATGATGGCTACTCCACCACCTTTATTATCTGATCTGTCTTTCCTGAATATGGTGCAGTTTTCTGCAATGATGTTTGGTAACCTTTTGAAACTTTTACTATGCTTTGGTTTTGCCATTGTTTGCTAGCGCAAGTCTTCCAAAAGTAAGGAACAGTTTTGTTAGCTAAAACAGAGGGTCCTCCGGCTATTGGAATGATTCCCAAGTCCCCAGGATCCCTACCCTCCTTTTGTCTTGCTTCACAAACTTCACTGGAACATTGCGGGACATTCATGGCATAAGGCCTTATTCAAAATAGGGCTGGACCTTTCAAGTTATGGTTTTGTGATTACTGGGACCCGACAGTGTATATGACTTACTTCCCTTTCCTTTCAGGTGTGTGAAGTATCTTTGTAATTATTGAACCATCTAAGTGGATCTATATATGTGTTTTTCATTAGTTTGTATAATAGTAACTACCTGCTTATTGTAATTTTTCATTGTGTTTGTTTGGCCATATAATAAATGTTATTTTTATAACTGATTATCTAAGGGTTCTTCTTCGTACTGTTGGTACACTTCTTCAGAAGAGAATCGCCCTAGCATTTTTCTGCGACACTGGCCATGTGGGCGGGACAAAGACTGATATGCAAATGGATATTTCTCCTCTGTGAAAGGTACAGTGAGCTAAAGTGTGGCTGCAGACTCTCGAGTGGGTACCTTCCCAAAGAACAGGTCATTCAGCCGTGTACATTCTCTCAGAGGGGCACCTATGACTATTTTTTTATTGTTTATGGTACTTAGGTTTAGTCACCCTAAGTTTCTTAGGGTCATACAGACATGGACCCCTTGCTCACTGTGCTCAGAGAGGGACAACTCTACCTTACTAATGAGACCCAACAAGGCTGAAACACGTGTCTGGGGTTGCTTTTGGTACTCTTGTTCAGAAGAGAATTGTCATAGCATTTCAGTGGTTGACTGCCCATGTGGGCGGGACAAAGACTAATATGAAAATAAATATTTCTCCTCTTTGCAAGGTAGAGTGAGCTAAAGTGTGGCTGTGGAGTCTTGAGTGGATACCTTCCAAAGAACAGGTCATTTATCCGTGCTCGTTCTCGCAGAGGGATGCCTATGGCTATTCTTTTAACAATTGTTTAAGATAGCATCCCACCTTTTCACAAATCGTGTACTGTCCTTGAACAAAGTTGGGTGGAGAGATACTTTTAGACCCCGCAGATTTTGTTGGGCTGTATAATATTGACTTACAGTCTTAGCACAGTGTTTCTGATTTATTTCTATTTGTATAAGGTATTGAAGCTGGCATATCAACTGATCTGGTTTGTCTTTAAATTGTCTATCCTGGTGGGCACCTTTAATCAGATTAAGTATACTAGTCGCTTCATCGGAAGAACAAGCCGATTTCTCAGCTTGCCTATCCGTTAAGTGACCCATTTTTTTAAATGACACAGTCCCTGATTCATTCAATACAAAAAGTCACCAACTTTGACAATGGGTGCAATGCCCTTCTAAATGGGAGCACATAAATATAGCCAATATACCAAATGGTGACTGCACTTCTAGTATCAAGATTTACAGCAAATTAAGCAATTTCTTACAAGGGATTTTTAAATTTAACAGAGGTTCTGGTTGGAACCAGAGGTTTGCTACTGTAGCCCAACTACTTCAATGTGCTAAATGTCTGAGCTTTGACTGCCTAGAACCCAGCCTGCACACTCACAATTGGTGAACCAGTGGTTATAAATTATACTAATAACTCACACAAACATATATAAACATAGAAAGGTGTCATGTATTGTATGAATACTCAAGCACTATTGAGCTTTTAGCATAGTAAATCATTAAGGAATATTGTCCCTAGAAATTGTAATAATTGGAACTGAGTTTTTATCTCCAAGAAAATCAAAACATCTGTGGACTAATGCATCGAAATGCACAAATTGTCAACACCCAAAGTAACAATAGTGTGAAATTCAACATCTATGAGGGTTTTGTTAAAATAATGCTACGTGTTTCATGGCGACATGTCCCATCCTCAGGGATAAACCCTCATTCTTCTTTCCAGAGATCCTGCAGTGGATACACAGTTGGTTGTGGGACCCTCTCTCAATGTTCCAGTAGCACCTTTCATCAGAGCTGTGAATAGTGAGATGGTCAGGGCATCTGTCAAGATTAGGAGAACAGTTCCTAAAAGAGTTCTGGGAAATATCAGTCTACAAGACAGGTCCTGATAGACACTACCCAGACTCTAAGAGCATTAGGTCTCAGACTCAGGCTGCCTTAGCAATGCCTAAGGGAATCTTAGGCGTAAGGGGAAACACATGGCCAGAGGAGTCAGAAAAAGAGGCAGAAGGAAGGAAAATATTCCCCCTGCCCTACCTCCAACTTCTGTTGAGGTAGTTTATCAAGCCCCAGAACAAGGTTTAGAAGAGGGACTGGCAGAAAATCTTGAATCCTATTGGACTCCTGAGCTACTAAGCTTGCTTGAAGTGGAGTAGGTTCCTAAGGAAGAGATGAGTGTGGGACAAATGAAAAGAAAGACATCTTAGTATGGCCTTTGGAGAAGGGCCTTCTTCCAGTTGGAGGGTGAACATCCACAGAAGCAAAGGATCCAAATGGAAGGTGGATTACTGAAAACTAAGCCCACAGAGCCCATCAGAGTAAACCATGAGAGGTTGGTGGTTTCTCAAGACATATGGCTTTTCCTCTTATAATAGGTTTAGGAAACTCCCCTTGTAGTTCATCCTAGTGTCAGAATACCCCAAGGAAGGTATAACCTGCATTTATGCTGACCCATGATGGTGGTCCCAGAATAAAACCCATGTGAGGTGGTCCCTATCTTTCAGCATCCTGACAGAAGTCAGACAGGAAATACAAATCTCCAAGATTCACATTTAGGAGTGAATCCATCACTGACAGACATGAGGTCCAACTTTGTTAGTTCCTTAAGTTGTTGCACAGTCTGAGGCAACAGTGACAAATTGGTAGTTGTGGATCACAATACCATGTGTCTTGATGCCAACCCACAGAGAATGACTGCCAAGTCAGTCATTGGGCCTCATTCCGAGTATGGCGGTAATAGCGGCCACCGGTAACGAGATCGGTGGCGGTAATCCTTACCGCCATACTCCGAGTTCCCTTTGCGCCCTCGCCCTTAACTCCTGCTTTGAGCAGGTGTTAAAGTCGAGGGCGCAAAGGGGCCTCCAAGCCAATAACGGTGACCGTAATGAGCGGTCACCGTTATTTGCATCTTCCCCATTCCCATTGAGCCCTATGGGGGCTCATTTGGGAATGGGGAAGAGCCTTGGTGAATGGGGAATTACCGCCCCGCCAACCTTGGAATGGGGCGGTAATTCCGCCATCCACCAAGGCGCTGCCGGTCCGGGTACGGCGTCAACCAAGGCGTTAATAGCGCCATTGGTTAGCGCCGTACTCGGAATGAGGCCCATTGACAACTTATTGAGTTTCAGTACCAGAGATAGCTCCTCTGCTGTACTCAGTGTTGGTCAGACCCAGTGGAAGGAAGATGAGGTGGCCTGTAAAGTGATACTCAACTGTACTCCAAAGGAAGAAAGTCTGAGAAGGAGACTTTTTGAATCTCTTCTAAGTTTGATTGTAGCACTGTGTGAGCCCCAAAGAAAGCAGTGGGACCTTCTTATGTCAAACTTCTTTGACAAACCCCAGGTCCTAAGTGAGTCACCTGGGTCTTGTCAGGTTTTTAAAATTGGCAAGGTGCACTGTTCGGAGTGCTGTGGTCCACCCAGAGGGTCTCTCACAGAATTACCACTGAATAGTGTGGAAGGATGTGTCCTTAGGGATGCAATTGGAGCCCTACAGAGTACAGAAAGGGGGCCTGAGATATATGTGACTGACCCCGCCCTGCGTCAGAGCGGTTCTCCTCATGGCTTCAGGGAGGGGGGCCCAGTGTCCCCTCAACTGACCCCACAACAACAAGGTAAAGTGAGAATTTAGCTGAAGCAATTCTCCCCCTTGTTTCCAGTAATCTAGGCTGAACAGATTGGTGTGAGACATAGGAATTGGAGGACCAATACAAAATTGGTATTGTGTGGAGTCAGACCAACAACAAATGGAGCTAACACTTTGTGGGAGATCAGCACAGTGTTAGGGACAAATGTGATGCAGGCTGTCCACAGGACAGATGTGCACCATACACCAAACATCACCAAATTGTTGGCTCATCTAAGTGCTTCACAGTATCTTAGTAGTTATGATCTTTCTGCAGGGTGTGGCAACAAATCCCTGTCAGTTTATGACAAGGAGTTGACAGCAGTTTTGACAATTTCAGAACTTTACAGAAATGTAGTGATGTCTGATTTGGAGTCTGCAACTGACACCTGCCAAAAGAGACTCAACCTTGTTCTGAATGGTAGAGACGATCTCTGGAGTAAATATTTGGATGATATAGTAGAGCCTGACCACAGTTGTAATTGTAATTGTTTATTTATGCAACGCTTATATACAGGTGGAGAACGTCAAAGTGCTTCGAGACAGGAAGGGAACAATGGAATACAGTAATCATTCTTAGGCCCTGAAGTTTCCGAATGATCTAAACAGAAAAAATAGCATACTAGACCTGACAGCATTTCTCCCAATGCAAGTGCATAAAGTGTTAAAGTGTTGACCGAGCTGGGGAGGTATGACAGAAAAAGGGGGTTGAAGGGCAGGACAGACAAACTTACTAGTCCTACTACATTTAGGTAATCCATACGTACAGACAGAGGTGCGAGGAGGAGGGGCTGGGGGGAACAAACATGTCCAGTCCATCAGGGCCCTGGGTTAAATGCAAAGAGGTTTCTTCACTCATAAATCCTAAACTGAAAGTGCAGTAATGCTGAACATAGTGCAGTAGCCCAGAGGCAAGCGCAAAGACTGGTGCGGGGACCTGGGACCTGTAAGACTCTGGAGGTGAACCAGGCAACGAGTCAGCTAGAACAGAGTCAGGGAGGAGAAGGAGACGGAGGGTGGAGAAAAAGAACAGAGGTTAGGAGGGGAAAGGGAGAGAGAAGGAGGAATAGAAGAGGGTGGTCTTCAGGAGTTTCCAGAACTTAAGTTGCTCCAGCTCAAGATGGAGAGTGGCAGGGAGGCTATTCCAGAGGGAGGCACCTGCAGAGGATAGATATCTACCCAAAAATCTCTGTTTGTGAAAGCAGCACACCCGTAAAGAGTTGGTGGAGGACGGGCAAAGGACTTTAGAGGGAGAGTATTTATGAAGAGAGCATTGTAGATTGTGCTGGACCCGACCCCAAAAGCCTTGGGGATTATGCAGAGGGTCTTGAACTTGATTCTTGCAGCCACTGGGAGCCGGTGGAGGGATTTCAGCGTTGGAGAGATGAAGTCCCTGGGCTTGAGGCTAAGGATACGTCTCGCGGTTCTGCTCTGGATGGGTTGTAGAGGACAGAGAGTAGAAGTAGGAAGGTTGAGAAAGAGGCTGTTGCAATAGTCCAGCCTAGAGAGAACCATGGCTCTCGAGGTGGTGAGCCTGTGGGGGAAAGTTTGAATGCATCTGAGGACGAGCAGTTGGTAGTGTGACATTTTGGAGATGTCTGATATGTGCGAATAGAAGGAGAGAGTGGAGTTGAAAATGACCCCAAGTTGGAAAGAACTTGGACAATCTCAGGAGCTGGTGTTTCAGGACCTTCATCAGGCCTACTTGTCTAGGAAAGGAACCAAGTACCAGCATAGATTGGAATCAGTGGCTGACCTTGAGCATAATAGAATAGGTGTTGTAGAGGGCAAGACTCAACCTCTTGCCAGTGAAGTACCAATGGTGCAGAACTGTGATCCCCCACTACCAAAACCAAGTGAGGACTTTTTTGTGTCTCACTGTGAAGAACAGGAATTGTGTGGAAAGCTATTCCCATATAGTTGCTCTTCTGACTGCCCTCACTAATTCTAAGAGATCCAAAGAATGGGCATCATTACGGGTTCGGCGGTAACCCGTCGGTGCTAGCAGGGGGTTGCCATCAAACTCATAACAATGTTTCTGCTGCTTGATATCCCGGTGCCATCAGGACATTACAAGTCCTGGCGGCCTGGGATATCAGGCGGCGGAAAGTGTAAGTCCCCATTCCCATGGAGTCCTAAAGGACTCCATGGGAATTGGGACATGGAAGTACAGGCACTGTTGCTAATGGTGCCGGTGTTCCGTGACAATTGCAACTACCGGGACCATTGCGCAACGGCCCAGGAAGGCAGTGTTGGAGTGCGGCAGTCTGGGAAGGGTGCCAGTATGGTGCAAACGGCCCCCTCATTTCTGGACCGAAACACTCGGAATGAGGCCCATTGTCTGATCCATAGAGTGTGAGAAGGTCTCCATGGGCCTGAAATAATCTGTCGGTCAGGCCTCTGCTCTCAGGGCACCTGACTGTAAGAGCACTTTCACAGTGCAGGCAGATGCCTAAGACAATGGGGTAGTAGGACAACTATCCCAGCATGATGACAAAGGTGTGGAACAACCCATGTGTTTTATCAGCTATTAGTTTAAGTTTGGAAAGCTCAGGTGGCCCAAAGTAAAAGAAAAAAAAGGTTTTTCCATTGTTTGGTGCCTTGGGAGGTTAAGGACCAGCCTCTATGAAACTCACTTCACAGTGTACGCTTACCCAAAACCCTTAATGTGACTGATAGACATTAAGGGAGAGAATCTAAGGTGGCTCAGGTGGTTCATGAGTCTTCAGGACATTAACTTTACTATTGAGGCAAGAATCCCAAAATAGCATTGTTGATGGGCTGCCCAACAGGTTTAACTGACTGGAACAGAGTACACATACTGGGTTGGATTAGTTCTCCCTGCCCCTAGTCAGGTGGAAGGTGGGGCGATTGTTAGGAAAGATTTCTCTTTTAGGCAACTTCCCTACCATTTCTATGTCCTTCCAAACCTTTTGCTTTAATTTTTTAATCTGACCTGACCTTTGTCCAGTAAAGTGAAACCCTCAGCTTCACTCCACTGACTTTTTGCTAATTTGTCATGGGGAAACTAACTAGTCATTAAGTCTGTCAGTACTGGGAAACTATGTTTCCTTTTTATTGTTACATGTTATCACTTTTGGGTAACTGTATCATTGCACAATGCTTCTTACAATGTAGTGTAATGGTGTTGTTTTATATGACCCTATGCTAACACTTAGAGGATTTTTGGTTACCTTTGATGTAGATAAAAGACAAGCTGGTGGCAGAAGTTGCATTTTCCCTATTTTTGCAACCCGTTTATGTATCCCTACCACATTTACCATATTTGGCTACCAACTGTGGCTAGTGTCCCAGCATGGCCGTGCCACAAGATTTCCGCTTGCTCCTTTAGCCATCTTGTTCTGTGAGCTTCTTTTTGCCCTGCCAGGTCAGGACATTCATTTCAAGGTCCTGCACTTACCCGGGAAAGCCTGTTTTTTGCAGACTAGTGCCGGGCCATGTGTGAGTGTGTTCCCAGGAAGTGGGCTGGTCCTATTCTACATACTTGTGTCTGAATGTATGTTGTTCATGCTGAATAAGACCCCCAGTGGTCCTTGATTTGAACACTGTTGATGTACATGAGTGAAGAGACCAGAGACACGTTGGAAGAAGTCCTGTTGACTAACTTCTGCTGCTGTCCTGGAAGAGCCCTGTCTGGCTAGTGATCTCAAGACGTCCTGCAAAAGAGCTTTGACCCCTGGTGTGGTGGGAACCCTTACCCTTGATGTCAGCATTCAGTCCTGGGGAGAAGAGCCATCGGACGTGCTCCTGGTACTGCCAGAGGCTGGCCAGCTCTGAGTTTGGTTACTGCACTGCAGATGTCATTGTCCCGTACTGAGTCCCGAAACTGTGGGGATCAACAGTGTATGCTACTGGACTTGTCCCTACTGAATTTCATGCTTCCTGCATTAAGAAGACCTGAGTTAGGAGGCAGATTCTGACTGCAGCAGGTGTCCCCCTCTTGTCACCGTGCATAGGGAGCCGTCATCAGAAACATACTTCATGCATCCAGTCCTGTGCTGACAGGGACCCTGCAATAAATTGTGCTGCATTCTCCTTCCTGAAGACCTTGACCCAGCAATAGCCGCTGACCGGAGAAGTGCTTGAACCTGCAACCACTGGGCATCGAGGACTGGAGCTGATGGTGGTAAACGTGACCTGGACACTGTTCTGAACATCTGCCAAATCCTTGGAAGAATCAGAGATTAATTGGTAAATTACAGAGGTACTTACCTGGCCCCTAGCTCCCTCTTTTAAAAGTTTGGTAACTTTTAGAAAATGTTACTATACTTTGACTTTGCCATTGCTTGCTCTCCCAAGACTCCCGAAAGTAGGAAACTGTTTTATGCCTACAACAGAGTATCTTCTGACTATTCAAACAATTCCCAGGTTCCCAGGACCCCTACCCTCATTGTTTCCTTCTTCACAAACATCCTTGGAACGTTGATGAACTTTTGAGCATATCGCCCCATTCAATATAGGGCTGGACCTTTTGAGTTAGGTCTTTGTGATTCCTGGGACTTGACAGTGTGTATGACTTACTTACCTTCCCTTTCGGTGTTGTGAAATATATTTGTAATTATTCCACCATCTAAGTGGATGTACATATGTGTTTTATATTAGTTTGTGTGATAGTAACTACCTTCTTACAGTCATTTTCCATCGTGTGTGTTTGGCCATATAATAAATGTTATTTTCAAAACTGATTGTCTAAGGGTTATTTTGGCTACTTACCTTTTGGATTCATTGTAGGCTCCTTACCAACCTCACGCATCCAGAGACTTAGCCTTGACCACTCGCCTTGCTACCTTGAACTGGTTTGGCTATAGCTCTCAGAGTTGTCTCTGTCCCAATCATAGGGTGTTCTCCTATACATCTGTCCACCAGGTCAGAGTATAGAAAACCAGTCCTAACAGCAATGACGCGCATACTGTCACAAACTTGGGAGAAAATAGGTATGGAAATAGTGGACCCATTTAAAGCGATGGCACTCTAATGTTTTGCTTACTAATTGATTTGTTGATGAGGTAGGTGGAGATATTAATTTTGCCCACCATTTCTAGAGGAGGTTTTTGGTAGGGAGGAGTATACTGCCATTACACTTACTGGCAGTTAGGTACAGTTTAAGTGAAAGGAGATGAAAGAATATTTGGAGGGCCCTGTTATAGAGCATTGCACCATTGCAATATATCACCCACAGACACCGGGGTAGAAGTAATATTTAATAGGATGATCATGGAGACCATAAGGTGGGCAGGGGAAAATCACAACGATTGGAAGGTGGCTGTAAGGGAAAACATAATTCCTGGTAGGTTCATGCCACACACTACTACAGTAATTTCTTCATTTGAGTTCAGTAGGGGATGGGACCCAACACAAATTTGGTGCCAGCTTTGTTGAAAAGAAGTGACATTTTGAGGCTAAAAAATGGGAACATACAAGAAAATATTGAAAGAAGGCAGTTGCAGTATAAATAAAGAGTTGCTTTATCTAATCATTCCACATCCAGTGCATGGGTCAAGATAAATCTCCCAGTGGATCTCAGGAAGAATACCTTTAGATGTTTAGAACCTATACAATTACGGAGGTATATGGGAGGGTGTGGAGAGCTTGCAGGAACAAACAAAATACATATCTTCTGCAGAAAGGATGGAATCAGTCAACTGTAGGAAGGATGGTGTTGGGATGTGCTCATTATTAAAGAACTTGTAAACTATCAAATGAATGGTAACCAACACAAGGGTAGAGAACCTGTCATTAAAATGTGAAAGTGTGCTAGTAAGAGCTATGCAAACATAAGTTATTATGCTCAAAGAGTTGGTTCTGGTGATTACAAAAGAGGTATTTAGGTGTGGGAGGGATGTATTTTGGGGATTCACCAGCTACAGCTACATTGGCCACTTGCAAGAGGGATGGTTTCTTTGGATTTAGACAGAAAGAAGGAACCTGTGAGGTACACACGGGGTGAGTTACTACACTTAATGCCTAAATCTGAGCTTCCACCCCACCCTGTTCATCCAGCTTTAGTCAGAGACAGGGCACATGTGCCTGCAAACTATCCATAGCTTTAACATGGGCAGCATATACTAGGTTCAAGACCTCTGGCAGATTTACCAGTGGACTAATGGCACAGTACTACAATGGAATCATGAAATAAAATAAACAAGAATAGATTAATATGATTAACACCAGAAATACTTTCTGCTACATGTAGGAAGGAATGATTCCGTAATACACTCATCCAGGGTTATAAAAGCTGTCCCACAGAAGAGCAACCTGTTCTAAGTCTTCGACCAAGGAAAGACAACATGGCACCTACATTAAAGACTCATTCTGCGGAGTCACCCAGGGACATAAAGCAGCTCAACTATTCTATAGGTGTGTTTTCTGAGTGCACACAAATGGGTAAACTGTTGACCCAAGGAAGGATGGGTTCATGCTGAGATGGAGAGTTGACCATTTGCAGAAAAAAGGAGTCTCAGGATTCTATCCCGAGACAGGGTATTTTGCCTGAAGAACGGATGACTAAACATGAGCTTCCACACCACCGTGTTCAACCAACTTTAGTCAGCGACAGGGCATATTTGGATCAGAGGATTCACTCAGGGGAAATAGAACCGGTCAGAAGGGATGGTTACTGGTTATTAAGCCTATATGACATTTGTGTTTAGCCTAGAGAACACAAGATTGAAGCCTGGTACGTCCAACTCAGCCCATCTTCACACGTTTGAAGATTATGTAGTGACTAGAATTACAATGGCTAGAAACAACACCTATTATCACAGGACGTAGCAGCACGAGTCAACTTTCACGATGTGCTGCACAAAACACTGTTTTTAATCTAGTAGCAGATAACCTCTCAATACAGTATTGTCCTCTGGAATTAGTACATACGTACAGAGTCTCCCATTTCTCAAGATGGAAAGTCCAGATTGCTGGAACAGGTTTATGAATGCTCACTCTACAAGATGGGATGGGCTCATGGGCTAACCAACTAACACAGAGGCAGTAATGCAGGATGGGCTCAGTGTATCAGAGAAGGAATATGACTTTTTCATTTCAAAGAGTGGATAGGTTCAATATGACTGGAAAGGGAAAAGGATTTAATAAAGAACACGAACTTCCTCAGGTTCAGATTGTTTCCTAAAGCAAGTTGAAGTCTGCAGACAAAGGAAGGGGAGGGAGAACCAGAACTAACAGGACCACAGTATAAAAGGGAAAGCAAGTGACATGGAGAGTGTAGGATACAGGGGTGAGGTCAGGCGATTTGAAGATGGACTGAGCGATGAGGCAGAAGACAGATGGAGGCGGGAAGTGCAGGATAGTTGGTGGCAGAATTGGAGCAGAGTGCAGGTTAGGTGTTTCTCAGAGGGAGATGTACCCGCTGTGTTTGTCTTTTGAGGCGGTCTTTGTAAAAGGTGAGTGATAGAGAAAGAAAGAGAGAGAAAGGGAGAAGTATAAGAAGAGTGAAAGTGAAAGACAGAGAGTGTGTATAATGTGTGCGGTGGATAGAGTGCAAGGCAATAATGGGAGTTGTGGTGAGAGGAGATGGAAGCAGGATTGGGTGAATATAGTGGTAATTGGTAAGCAGAAAGTGTCTGGTAAGGCATAAATAGAGAACGGGGATGTAGTGAGAAGCAAGGAGAGAGGTGTAGTAAGTGGTGCTCAGAGTGCTGTACCGAGAGCTGAGTAAGAGGGTGTAGTGAGAGGTGGGGAGATTGTTGCAGAGACAAGAGATAAAGGGTGTAGGAATATTGAGATCAGAGGGAGTAGGAAGGGAGATGAAATGGGAGAAAGGAGAGGAAGGAGGTAATGAGATCAGGGAGACGAGTGAAAGAGAGGCGCTGAGGGTGAGACTGGACAAGAGCATCTGAGACTGTCACTTTTCACATCAAGCAACATTGCCAGTCCAGGGAGATGTTGATATAGGTCCTCTATAAAAACATCTCTCTAGGGACCAGATGGAGGAGGCTGTTGCCTTTAGGCTCTGATTACCAGCTGGACATAGATAGTAGGGATAACCGATCGCTAGCGGGGAAACCTGGGATTTAGTAATGCCCATGCTAGGAAAGGAACACACATGGGAGAGGAGAAAGGGCTACCCACTGCCTTATTTTCACACCCCTTTTCCAGCCAGGTGCGTTACATTGAACAGCTACCTCACGTAAAATTGACCATATGAAGAACCTGAGCATTGTAACAGTGAATACCCTACTCAATTTTTGTTGTTAATTTTATTAACCGTTACACTCTCCCGGAAACTCTGCATATTCTTAAGTCCTTCTGTGACAACATGCACATTCAGTGCTTGTCCAATCTCTAGAGAGATTACATCCAAAGGCGAGGTGAACACTCTATTTCCTCATATGTCCTTGTACTAATCCACGCCCCCTTCAGTACGACTTCTCCCTCCACCCCCTTAACCTTCTCTGATATTCGTCCTGGTCTGCTTTCTGCCTACCCCTGCCAATGGCCCCCTTCCATTATCCATCATAATCACTCTCCACTTCCCCAGTACAATCCAGTTGACTACTAGGGTCTAGTAATGCCTGCACTGTAGCATTTTATGGTCTATATGTTAAGGGGGATCCTGGGAGAAACACTTGAAGTGAAAACTAAATATAGCATACTGCACAGACGAACATGCACTCACAAGAAGCCAAAAAGACGTTGTTTTTGTCTCATAATTTCTCTGAACACTTTCCGTATTAGAGGAATGCTCGGCTCAGGCAGTTCTTTGCAGGGTTCAGAACTTGGAACAATGTTCTTTCAACTTTATTATGATTTGATTTTGGATGGGCTGTGGACGGCAATGTTGTTGCTCCCTTCTGCCTCAATCTAGTGTCTGTCTGATACTAACTCTCACTCTGGCATAGTGGCCTGGCACTCTGGAAGACCAAGCAGTTTGCACCTGTGTGCCAGCAGCCTGCACTGGATGAACTTGCAAAAAGTTCACAAACATGTGTGTCCATTTTGCCAGAGACAGTGTATTACCAACATGTTCTGTACTAGGTGAAATACATATACATGTTGTTTAATCAAACATTGCACCTTTCAGCTAGCATATAAAGAGGGGGGTGGCACTTGGTCCAAGCATACCAGGTATGAACAGCGAGTAGCATTAGTATGTGTATGACAATGGCAGAGACCGATTATGTTGCCCAGGAGGTGGGTGGCATCTTAGGGTGCACTGGAATTGTAAACGATTCAAGACCAGTGGTGCAGGTGAATATTTTGAGTGGAGGGTCAGTAACATTTCTCACAAATTAGCGCAAGTTCCCGAGGGTAGTGAATGGGCAATACAGCATGCTGGGAGATCCTTTTAAGAACATTCTATTAATAATGTGTTGTAATGTTACATTTTACAGCACAGTGTTTGCGAACATGAAGATAAAAAGGGATATCATTTATAATTTGTTCTCCATGGTATCACATGGAAAGATCAAGTACATGTGAAATTGAGTGGGAGTCTAATAAGGGAGGTCTCAAGAGTGCCTAGAAAGGGAACAGCATGCTCGAAACAATAAATCATAAGACCCTGCAATTATTTATTTTGGGTCGCTCAGCATGGTCTCAGGTGGTCTGCTTTGCATCAACTCTGCATATTATTTAAATAAGTATTTATATCACAGTTTGCACATAAATTGCTGCCTGTAAACAAAAGACTCTCACACTCTGTACAAACATTTCTATCTGGCAAGCTCATATTGTTAAAAGCATCAATTAATGCAGGGGACCACCAAGGTTAGTACTTTTGTGCTGTTAGGTCCCTCAAATCTAATTTTCCATTTTTACATAGCAGCATTCAAAAAGAAAGAGTACGTATAAAAAAAAATACCTTTACGCTTTCATTTGGCTCTACATTTTGTATTCAAATGTAAAAGCAGCCTGTAAATCACACTTTGCACATTACGTTTACAATGGATTTGCATGATATCCACCTAATATACACAGCAGATTTCATAGGAATTCATTAGTTTTACACCTGCATGAAAATGTAATGCAGGTGTAAAACTAGTAGGGCTTGCACTCTTCCTGTAAAAAGATTGCTAAAATGCCCCAGAACAGTGAAGCATGTGTAGACCGGCATAAGCCTTTTACACCATGTTTCCTACACTTATTTTACTGTGCCACAGATTTTAAAAAGGGTTCCTGTAAGTAAACCGCCTTCATTCTATTAATAAGAATTATGTGTATAAATAATTCTGTATTTAAACAGGAATGTGTCCTTCTCCCCCTATAAGAAAGGGGAGAGGGCATGTATCACCTTGCTGCTTTACATAAAATCAAAGAGCATTTTGGGAAAATCAGAATGACCACAGGAGTTTATGTTTGTGAACAAAGGGCCTCATTCCAAGAATCCCACTAAAAACGGAGTCATTACCGGCATGGAGGTAATAGCGCGTCCGTGCACCCTTGACACCGCTAATAGTGGCTGATTACGAGTGCGCGAGCACGCGTGAACCTCCATGCCGGTAATGGCTGCACCGCCATGCCGGTAAAGGCCCTCCAACCCCCCGATAGCGCCATCACGGGACCCGCTGATACCGCCTCCGCCAAGGAGCAACCCCTTAATACCGACACGGTAATAACATCATGCTAATACCGGGCTCGTAATACCGGACCCGGAAGTAACGTCATTGGGCCTCATTACACGGACGGCGGTAAGGGTTAACGGTCACCGTTAATGGCAACGGTGACCGTTAACCCTTACCGCCGTACTACGAGGTCCCTTTGCGGGTTGGAGGATTTAACGCCTGCTTCTTGCAGGCGTTAAAATTCAACCGGCTAAGGGACCTCGGAGCTAATTACGGCACGGCAAAATTGCGGTGGCGTAATTAGCGCCTTCCCCATTTCCATAGAGCCCTATGGGGCAGAAATGGGAATGGGGAAGGGCAATGGCGGAAAGGGGATTTACCGCCCCTCCAACCTTGGAATGGGGCGGTAAATCCCCTTTCCGCCAAGGCGGTGCCGGTATTTTACCGGCATGAGCCATGGCGCTAATAGCGCCATGGCTCACCGCCTACCGTGTAATGAGGCCCATTGTGTCGGAATGGGAAATGCGCCGGCGGCCATCTCTAAAAACACAATCCATTGCAATCCTCTCATTCCACCAGTGCTACAGAGTAGAGAGCAGGGCCATACCATCCATCATGTCCAAGGCTACCTGCAAAACTACCCCCTGCCTGTGCAAGAAGCGCTTCTCCGATGAGGAGCTAAACATGCTGGCTGATATTCTTGCAGCCCATGCAGATGAGGTTTTTGCAAACAACCTCAAAAGGGAAGCACAAATGAGAAAAAAAAGAAATATGGGAGGAGGTTGCGCGCAAGGTGTCAGCGGTTGGCACCACCCTTCGCACAGTCAAAGACTGTAAAAAATGCTGGGATGACCTACGTCTCCGGGTCCATAATAATCTGGCATCCAAACGCAGGGAGGCCATGGCCACAGGTGAGGGTGCCCACTCACCACTTAAATTGATGCGCTGGGAAGAGACCTGCAGCACCACCATACAAATGGAGTCCATAGAGCGCTTTGTTGAAATGCAGATGGGTGCAGTGGCATGAGGAGATGGAGATGAGTGACCACGTAAACCCCATTAGGCCAAACCATGACGTAGTACAACAGATGTGAAAGTGAGCCAAGCCAATGCACGTCCCATCATACAAACATATACAGATCCATGTACAGATGGAGGTCCAACCCCTGGCACAATGAAATGCTTGCAGCCCATGCAGATGAGGTTTTTGCAAACAACCTCAAAAAGGAAGCACAAATGAGAAAAAAAAGAAATATGGGAGGAGGTTGCGCGCAAGGTGTCAGCGGTTGGCACCACCCTTCGCACAGTCAAAGACTGTAAAAAATGCTGGGATGACCTACGTCTCCGGGTCCATAATAATCTGGCATCCAAACGCAGGGAGGCCATGGCCACAGGTGAGGGTGCCCACTCACCACTTAAATTGATGCGCTGGGAAGAGACCTGCAGCACCACCATACAAATGGAGTCCATAGAGCGCTTTGTTGAAATGCAGATGGGTGCAGTGGCATGAGGAGATGGAGATGAGTGACCACGTAAACCCCATTAGGCCAAACCATGACGTAGTACAACAGATGTGAAAGTGAGCCAAGCCAATGCACGTCCCATCATACAAACATATACAGATCCATGTACAGATGGAGGTCCAAACCCTGGCACAATGAAATGCATGCTGCGTGCCAATCCCATTACCAAGAGACACCCAACTCACAGGGACAAATCACATGTCACACATCACACAAACCGCAATACAACAGTATGCCACCTGGTACACATCAGTACCAAATGGAGAGGCCACGTCTTATGCCAATATGCCCCCCCCTGAAAGTACCCTGTGTAACACACCTATAAGAATGCAATGCATGAGAAATCAAATACCGTACTGCACCAACTCATCTTGCATTTAACACCCTCACTGATGCCCTGCATCTCTTGTTCCCCCACAGGCACTGATGCAGAAGGTGAAGGGCAGGACCCTGCACCAAGGGCATAAACATCTAGGGGCAGACCACAGGGCACTGGGCCTTCCACCTCCGGGACAGCACCGCGGGCACCTGTACAGGCCAGGCTGGCTCAGGGGGAAACAACAGCAGCGGACGAGACTGCAAAAAATCAGTTGGTAACAATTGCAGAAAGTGAACCTGATGGCACGCAGTCCGCTGTCACCCGTTCCGTGTGTGAGGCAGCAGCCACAGCCCCCCTCAGTGATGAGGATGTGTAAATGAAGGAATTCGAGGACATTGATGGCAACATCCATGTCGAATGTCCCCGCACCCCAAGCCCCCATCCACCCCCCACCACTCAACACTGGGCACACCGTCCAGCTCCATGCAGGAATCAGTTGTTCAACTGTGGAGTCTGCAACTGTCAAGCACCCCAGAGGCCAGCCCTGCAATGGGCCACCCAGTCGCAGCACCCTCCACCTCCAAAGCCCCCAACTGACATGGAGGCACGCCTGTCGAGGGTAGAGGCCCGCCAGGACTCGATGATCGAGCTGGTGTGCCAGTATGTGGCCGAGGGCAAGGAAACACGCCGTGAGATCTGGGAGGCGAATGCCAGAACCATTGCGGCCATCAATTCCAGTACCATAATGATCCGTGACAGTTTGGGGACCGTCACACAGGTCCTAAACAGGATGCTGGAACACATGCAGCACTGCACCGGTGGTGCAAAACCCATCCCTCTCCACCCCATAGTCCAAACCTGCAAGCTCCACTCCCTCAAGCTCTGTGCGGATCACGAGGCGCAGTGCAAGGCACACAGAAATGCTGCCCTCCAACACAGAAAAGTCTGGAAATAGCCGCTCCAACCACATCGTGTTCGGGATGACAATAAGTGAGGGGGGAGGTGGTGTTGGTGGTGTTGAGCGGGTTAAGGGGGCGCTCATTGGGGGGTTTGGGTTGTTGGGGGATTGGGTTGTTTGTGGGGGTTTGGGTGGTTTGGGGGTTATGGGTTGTTTGGGTGTTTTGGGGGGATGGGGAGGGCGTGTGTGTAGTGGAGGGTGGAAGCACTATGTTGTTATTTATCTTAATACACCCGTTGTGTTCAAAATCATTTCATGCCTTGACATTGCTCATTTTGTGTGTGTTCATTCTATTCTTGACAGCACACAGTGCCCAACTCCCCACACACCCTGTATCCATGTCCACATGGTCCCAGTGCTCAGTGTAGTACTGACACATAACCATCAACGTCCCTGTGGTTCAGAAGTAATCGTCAATCAGTGATTGGCGTACAGCACGGCCATCTTGTGCATCACGTACTGCCAGGGGTGCTGCTTCTCCTCCATCATCATCCTCATCATCCTTACCCGGTGCATGCATGTCAATGGCAGGTGGCAGTGGTACGTTGTTGTGCAGCATGACACAGACCATGGTGATCTTTGCCACCTTCTCAGGGCCATAAAGGAGTGCTCCACCAGACCTGCTTACGCAGCGGAACCGTGACTTCAACAGGCCAAAGGTCTACTCAATCACACCACGTGTACAGGTATGAACCCGATTGTACTCCTCTTCATGCCTGTTATGCAGGTTCTACACAGGGGTAAGTAGCCACGGCTTCAAGGGAAAGCCTCCATCACCTGCATGGGAGCACAAAAAGGCATGTGTGAGTCAATCTGAGCTGACACCTTTGCAGCTATTTGGTGTTCACATGCACATGTTCCTGGATGTATGCACACAGGTTCATTTGATGCATTGTGCACTGTACAATGGTCTACTAGTGTGAATTGCATTGTACAGATGATGCAGGGTGTTCACTTGCATGCAGATGCGGATGTACTGTGGATGCGGAACGATGTGTTGCCACCCATTATTGCAGTGTATGCTACTCTGTACCTAATCACGCTAGCGGCATTGGCACAGTTGTAATCATGATTACTCATGCATCGGTTGACATACCCATGGTGGCCTGCTTGTGTGTCTGACATGTTGTCATTGATGTGCGGCATTGGTCTTATGTATGGTATTGATGTGTCATGTTCCGGTTGGGATGTTCAGGACAACAGTGTTTAGCTCTAGGTGCATTGTCCACTCACCGCCCAATCCCACCGAGGTGGAGTATGCACCCCCCCAATCCCACCCAGGTGGAGTATGCATCCCCCCCAATCCCACCCAGGTGGAGTATGCATCCCCCTCCCCAATCCCACCCAGGTGGAGTATGCATCCCCCACCTCATAGCCCCAATGCACTACCATGGCCCAGTCGGGCAAATTACCAAGCAGCCAGGCACGTCGTCCAGCATGTCGCTCCATTTAATGGGGTAGTGTGGAGTTCCGCAACACCATGGCATCATGTGTGGATCCGGGATATCGGGCACAATAATGTGTGATGATCTTGCTGGAGTCACATACCATCTGCACATTGATGGAATGGTATTGCTTGCGATTGCGGTACACCGGCTCTGTGGCATGAAGGACATCCAGTTCGACATGGGTGCAGTCGAGGGCACCAATGCAATTGGGCATGCCTGCCATTGCGTGGAAGCCTACTTTAGAGTCGGTAAGCTCCTGGCCAGTCCGTGGTAGGGATATGTGGGTGCTAGCGTGCTTCAGGAGGGCATCCAGCACTTGGGTCAGCATGCGTGAAAAGAGAGGTTGTGATATGTCATGCAGCTGGCCCACTGTGTGCTGGTAGGTGCCTGTGGCCAGGACGTGGAGCACAGTCACTACCTTCAGTAGAGGGGGGATTGCAGTGCAGATTTCTATCAGGCTGACGATGTTGTTGTGTATCATGTCCACTATGTGGGTGATGGTGTCCTGGTCCAACCGGTACAGGGTGTGGATTTGCTCAGGGGTTAGATTGAATGGACTGGCTCTGATGCGAGGGATTGGTGGCTGCCTACGTGGTACCACTGGCTGCACTGTTGGGACTTGCTGGGCCTGTCTCACCCTCCTTCTCCTCCTGCGTCTCCTCTGTGCTGCCTGTTGTTGTTGTTGTTGCTGTTGTAGCAGTAGAGGCATGTCCTCCAGCCCCAGGATTGCAACAGCTAGTGGGATCATTTTGTGTGGGTGTGCTCCTTTTGTACTGAGACATGCTCTATTTTGACTCCACCTGTGGTGATTGTGTGCACCTGTGGCAGTTGGCTTCACTGCAGGTTGCTATTTGCGGGTGGTCCGCGATGCCTGTATTGCCGCCATCGTGCAGGCCTTAATTACTGCCTTCGGGATGCCGGTAAATGCATACCCGCGTAACTTGAGATGTCCCCCTGTAAGCGGCATGCCGGTATTTCCGCCATGAAGGGGTGCATTTACGCGTGCATGCCGGTAAGAAGGGGCACGGTACGGGCGTTGGCGGTATTGCCGGGTTGCCTGCTCGTAATGGGCCGGACCCGTTCACGATGCCGGTTATACCATTCCGCCTTCCTTTTTTCATTACCTCCATACTCGTAATGAGGCCCAAAGTCTGTGATACTTGTCGGAGCTGATTTTTTTTTTTTTTTTTTAGCATGCAAAGTACACTGGATATGGTCCACATTTAATTTGTAAAAAATAGTCGCCTTAGAAGTAAAATTTCTGAAAACAGTGGGAGATATATATTGTTTTGGACAGGTTTTACTCTTGGATATGAGGTTTGGGGTGCCCCGCCTAGGCTGCAGACCTCTTGCTAGGCATTTCTTCTCATCTAAGCTTGGCAGCATTAGTTAGTTAGTGTGGGACTGAGGGGAAAAATGGGGTGCACTATTTGGGTGGGGTGCCCAAAGGCAACCCTCAATATTTTGAGGGGCCAGGACACGCTTAATTAAGGCCCTGGTAGTTGTAATCAGGAGAATGAGAATGAAACCTTGCTCAAAGATAACAACATCGAAAATGTCCCTCAATGGGGCACGATGTGCAAGGAGTGAAACTATCTGGAAGACCTCATACTCTGATAAGGTGAAAACATTTGTGAGCAACAGGGGATGTGTAGCCCCTGAAAGGAGAGCTCAAGCAGGGAGGTGAGCAGCGAGTGCAAGGCGCATGATGACGCTTAGAAGGCGCGGCGGGACTCTCTGCTGGGCCCATTAGCGTGTGTTACATGTCGATATAAACACATGTAACTATAGAAATACCTGCCGTTGTTCCCCACTATTTCTTGACACTATAGTAGTCATGTCATAAACTGACTGATGCGTATGTGGAGCGAAAGTAATTAGGGACGCTTCGCTCACAACCTGCTCTGTGCCTCTGCAGAGCAAGCATTGCCTATCAAAATACTGAGGCATTTGGGCACATGTGTACGCTATGTCTTTGCCTGGCTTGACTTATTACTTCTAACAGCTATCTCACAAAGATGTCAAAATGCCTGAAGTTATAACATTGGCTCTATATATGCAAAAGAATAGTTTCTAAGGCTACACACATAGTAT
This sequence comes from Ambystoma mexicanum, assembly GCF_040938575.1. Classification (NCBI taxonomy): domain Eukaryota; kingdom Metazoa; phylum Chordata; class Amphibia; order Caudata; family Ambystomatidae; genus Ambystoma; species Ambystoma mexicanum. The sequence continues at coordinate 550,181,575 of NC_090933.1, read as the reverse complement.
GCACTATCCTTTATGATACACATCCTTTTGCATTGTGTTCTTACACAAGATTATCAGTAGCCACAGGTAGAAAGGAAAGGTGTCTTTAATCATAAGTTACAGGATCAGGATTGTACAGGTATCAGCAGCATCACAAGACGCAACCGGTAAGGGACTTCCACTGGCATAGACTCTTACTTTAGCAGCATCTATCCATTTGTCATTCCAAGAACACTCAGAATGTCACACTTACTCAGCATTCCACCCACAGAACCTGGTGAGATCACAGCATGCAAGCAGTTAAGACAGAGGAAAAAGAAAGCACATCACAACACTGCTCCACCATCTTACGACTAGGAGAGTCAGGTGGATATGAGGGAAAATGTGGAAAGTCATTAATCACAGGACGAGGGTATGATTAACGTTTTATTGACATCAACAGGAGCGCAGGGAGAGAGGGACCGAGGAGAAGACAGCCGGGGCCTCCAGTCACCAACTGTCTTTTCCCCAACCTTCCATGGCCCGTGCATGTCAAGTGGGAAAAAGAGAGACCTGCGCGAGCAAAGGATATGATATGATAAGTCATTCATAACACGCCTGTACAAAAGTGTTTCACATGTATAACACTTCTTGCTCTTTTACATTAACAACAACATTGGAACAGAAATTTAGTACATCACATCATCTTTAATTTCACAGGCGGACCCCTCAATATGGGTCTTGATCTTCCTCTGTATTGGGTTCCATGTTCATCACTCCTTCATCCTGCACGTCCTCACTGTTGTTCCTTTGTATTTCTTGTTTTTGATCCTCCTTCACAACAGGAGTATCATTCTGCTCATTCTCTCTATGATCTTCAACCAACTGCTGCCAGTATGAATCACTCACTCATTCTTCCCATGCGCTTCTTCCACACTGACTAGATGTTTTCCTACTCATGTTCCACCTTTCACATTTTCCAGAAGCAGACACAATCTCCTACACTCCCTCACTCTTTTAGGACTTGAAAATCTTCACAACCCCTTTACTGTTTTACCCCGGCAACTTTATTCTTCTCCAATCCCCTTTTGTATTCCTAGCATTTTGGCACATCATTTGTCATCTGTATACTTCTTCTGTTCCCTTTGTTTATATTCTACTCTCGCTCGTAACTCTCTTTCCATGCCCTCATCCCATTTACATTTTCTCCCTTCATCTCTCACCCATCCTGGACACAACCTACTACAGGGCAATCTTCCTCGCATTACTTGGAAAGGGGATACCTCTGTTGCACAATGGGGAGTAATACGGTAAAACACAAGGAATTTAGTCAGCTCTCTCTTGAATTTATAGTTATTCTGAACACACATCTGGACCAAATCCTTTAATATCCTGTTACATCTTTCAAGCATACCATTAGATTGGTGGTAGTACAAAGATGTACACACAGGTTCACATTATGTTCATGCAAGAATTCCCCATCTCTCATGATTTAAACTGTACTCTGTTGTCTATCTAACACAATTTTCTCTGGTGCACCTTCATTCACAAATAGTTTCTCTACAAGGGTCATCACATTTTGTCATGATGCCTACCCCCGAAGCACCAGGCCAGGCCCAGCACCCTTGGGAGCAGGCATCATGCCCCCGGGTAAAAGCCCAGCGGCCCCTTATAGGGGCTCTTTGGACTCTGTCCTGGCGCCTTTGGCGCCAGGGTCATGTTGGACATCAGTCCTGGCGCCATAGGCGCCAGGCTCATAAAGGAAAGTGTTTGGTGCACTTACCTGATGCAGACCATGCTGCATACTCACCTGATGCAGACCATGCTGCATGAAGACCCAAGCCAAATGAGGCTTAGGAGGGACTATTTTACTGAAGGGACTATTTTGTTACTTGGGTGGGGCTGTGGAAGAATACTTACCTAGGACTTCTTCCAAGGCTATTTAAGCCACGCCCGGACAGCCACATGTGCTTCGCGTTGTTCTGCATCCCAGCAGCTGAACGCTCACCGTGTCTGCTCCTGCACCTGGACTCCAGCCACGCCCGCCTCGAACCTGGAACACCTGTAAGGAAAGAAGAGAAGAGAAAGGAGAAAACCAAGAACTTATTCAAACTTCTTACCTGCATCCGGAATCTTCACGCCAGCATTCTTGAAGAAAGACTTCCATTTAAAAGCATCGCGTTGCTCGCTGCAGCGCCGCGCTTCACTCACCTGTCCTCGAGACATCTCCCGGCTCCATCGCGGCTGTCAGCACCAGTCGCCACATCTCTACACCTAGGGGAGAGAAGAAGAGACAAAAGGTGAGCAGAGGGAACACAGGAGGAAAGCCGAATTTTCAGCCATAATACTTACCGGCTTTTCTTGGTGAACCATTCCACATTTCGGGTCGGCAACGCTTCGTTGGCAGGTACCGCACCCCGGCCCCTATGGGGAAAGGACAAAAGACATTACTGGGGAATTATAAAGACATTTAGAGGGGTCGCCCTCATCACTAACTCACCTGATTTTACCATCGGCAATTTACCCCAACGCATCGCCTTCGTTCTGCACCTGAAATAAAGGACAGATCACAGGTTAGGAAGACAACATAAAAAGAGGCTCACACTTGAACTTTTGAATCTTCATACTTACGGCGTATCGCTCAGAAAAGTCAAGTGGATTTTGCCAGCGCCATTCTGAAAACCAGTGAAGTAACTGGACGAACGCGCGCCCCTGCACCAGAAGCAGGATGGAGAGTTCATCCTTCCAAACCATAAGGTGAGCTTAAACCGGGGGTTTTGGAGGAAGTCAGAGAAGAACGAAGGGGGAGAGGGGGGAGCAAGCACACTATTCTGCAGACAGTTAATCCGCTTTCTCAGCTGCAGAAGGATATTCCTATGGGCTAGACAAGCAAGATTTGGGGGTCCTGTTCAATCGGTGGTCCGAGTTCTGCGCATCACGCTTGAAGAGGCCACAGCAACCCAGACTAGACCAGCGCCTCCGTGGGAGCCAGGTGAGCGTTACAGAACGCAAAGCCTTCCTACAAATTCCCACCCAGGTGCTATGGAAACTTCTGAGACTGACCAGTTGGCCCAACTACTGGGGGAATTACGGGCCGAAGTACACTCCGCTCGTCAAGAGACTAATGCTCTCAGGAGGGAAGTGATTGTAACAAAGGAAAGAGCTGATGACCTGGCTAGACAGCTTTTGCAAGGTCAAGCTGGACAAACTCCTTTACCCGGTTCCGGGGGGAACCCCGCTCCTGTGCTTTCCTGTAACCCTGTGCAGATTAATCTACCTGGAAACATGCCGCTGGCCCCACCCGAACGCTTTGCTGGGGACCCCAAACGATTTGCCGTATTCATGAATCAGTGTCGTTTGCATTTCCTATGCAGACCTGGGGCCTTCCCTAATGACCAGACCAGGGTAGCCTTTGTATTGTCATATCTCAGCGGCAGTGCTGCCGATTGGTCAGTTCCACTGGTAACTCAAGATGACCCGATTCTTCGTGATTTTCATGGATTTCAAGCAAGCATGGAAAGGTTATTTGCCCGTCACTCCCAGGGGCAGGCTCTGGATGACGAACTTCTATCTCTGCGACAGGGCAATCAAGACCTCCTATCCTACATTGCAACCTTTAATAGACTAATTGTGGAAACTGGGTGGCCAGAGGATAAAAGAATCACGTTATTTTATCGAGGTCTACGTGGAGAATTTAAAGATGTCCTGGCCCAAGTTGTAAATCCACCACAAGAATGCTCAGAATATATAGACTTAGTGGTCCAATTGGATCACAGACTGCAAAACAGAAAAGCAGATCGGTCCAAGTTTGAGACCCGGGTGTTGGTCAAGACCCACGCTAACCTCAAGGGGGCTGAAGCCTCTGAGCCAATGCAAATCGGAGGGGTTAAAGGACCTCTAACTCAAAAGGAACGTGAAAGAAGACGGCAGATGGAATTATGTCTTTATTGTGGGTCCTCTGGACACTTTCTACGAGATTGCCCGGCAAAGCCGCCCAAGAAGGTGGTAGGAGCCGCTGATAAAATCCATGAAAACTCTGTATCGGGAAACGACCACGCCCGACAAGCGTAGGGGTCCGCTTGCCGAGCTTGAAAACTAACTCTCAGACCTCGCATTTCATTGTGCCAATGGTCCTCGTAGATCCGGAACAGCCTAAGCTATTGCATGCAATAAAGGCATACATCGATAGTGGGGCTATAGGAAACTATGTGGATCGTGAATTGGTCTCCAGGATTAACCTCCCTCTGCGTTCTAAAACCAGCAAAGATGTCATCACCACAGTTGATGGAACCGAAATTGCCTCTGGACCGGTAACACATTCCACAGCTGAGGTGATACTTGTAGGTCCGGACGGCAATCGGGAGGCAGCTGTGTTTGATGTAATCAAGGCTCCACAGTTTCAGGTTATTCTCGGAATCCCTTGGTTAGAGACACATAATCCTCGAATTGATTGGCGAGCGAAGAGAATAACCTTCCCGGATTGTGCACAAACCTGCTACCCAGAAAATCTGAAGATCAGTCTAGCATCAGTAACCTCTGTCTCCATGCAACTACCTCCGGAATACCAAGACTTTCAGGACGTCTTCCAAAAGGAACAGGCCAGCACGTTACCTCCTCACAGATCGTACGATTGCCAAATCGATCTGGTGCCCGGTGCACAACCCCCTTGTAGCAGGATTTATGCCCTTACTGAAACGGAGAATCTGCATTTGAGACAATATTTAGATCAATACCTAGCCAATGGTTTCATTCGCCCGTCAAAGTCTCCGGCATCCTCGGCTTTGTTCTTCGTGCCAAAAAAAGAAGGCGACCTTAGAACTTGTATCGATTACCGTGCATTGAACCAGATAACTGTTAAAAATCGTTACCCTTTGCCTTTGATCCCTGAACTCCTTGACCAGGTGAAGGACGCTTGCGTATACACCAAGTTAGATCTCCGGGGGGCTTATCATCTGGTACGAGTAAAAGAAGGCGACGAATGGAAAACGGCCTTCCGTACAAAATATGGACTATTCGAATACCAGGTGATGCCTTTCGGGTTGTGCAACGCACCTGCTGCCTTCCAATTCTTCATGAACGATGTCCTTCGGGAACTCATCGATGTCTGTGTTGTCGTGTATATCGATGACATTCTGGTGTACTCCTCTTCGGAATCAGATCACAGAAAACATGTCAGGGCCGTCCTAGAGAAATTGCGCCAGCACAAACTGTTTGCAAAGCTGGCAAAATGCGTTTTCCATACCACCGAGGTTGAGTTTCTTGGATTCATCCTGACACCTAAAGGGGTCCGAATGGACTCACGGAAAGTGGATGCCATCCTCAAATGGCCATCACCTAGTTCGGTGAAAGGTGTCCAAAGCATGCTTGGTTTTGCCAATTTTTAACGCAGGTTTATATATGTTTGTGATACTACACGTAAGCTTCCATTATCCTTTAATGCTTTGCTCTGACACCTCTATGCTTCTGGCTATCTCTACTGTGGAATGTAAATCAGGATTGGCTCCTGTCCAAAGTGTCTCCCTAATCTTCTTGTTCAAGGCATTCATCAATATCACACCTGCAGCACTTGATCTGGGTTATTTTCTCAAATTCACACTTTGCCGCCAAACCTCTTAATTCTCCCACATAGTCAGCAATACCTTCTCCCGGCATCTGTTTTCTTGAATAGAACCATTCAAGAACTACATTGGTTTTTTCTTCAAACTTTCTTCTAGCCTCGACATCCATATGCTAAATAGATCTATATCTTCCTCCTCCCGAAAAGGAGGTAAGTGTTTCATGAGCCTCACTGCGTCCACTCCAATCTCAATTTTCAACAATGACTGTTTTTTTGAAGCTCTTAACTCTTCAGCATTCTGGATCTAAGTAAGGCTCAAACAGATCTCTCCACAATTCCCATTTCTTGCTGGGATTCCCTGGAAACCGTAAAAACGATATAGGCGATTTTACTGACATATTAATATTCCTTCTCATGTATGTTCTCTCCTCCTCCATATTATTTGAGGTATAGTCTTATTTTCTTTATTTATATTATTTCCTTTATTTTTTCCTATAAATCTAGATAACTTCTCCTACACCTCCTTCAATTACTCAGTGACACCTAAAAATGCCAGTAGATGCTATTCTTTATTTACAATGATCTTCCTTTTCTTTACTTTATCTCCTTCTTCTTATTAAGGCACACTTAAATGCCCAGATGATTATTAAATCATTTCAAACTGCCCCAGTCTCCCTTTCTCCCTTAGATGTGTTCCTTACCAACCTAGTTATGCTGCAGGAGATCAAGGGCACACACAGTGTTAATGTTCTGTCAAGCTTCACCTCACATATGAAGAGGCAGGGTTTTGACAGGTCAGCATTCAGAGCAACCTGTGAAATCACACAGCTCTGTTTCAACCACTGACGCGCCTTCACTTCCCTGATCCTAGTAGCCACTTGTGGGAAGTCATTAATCACAGTATGTGGGTATAATTAAGGTTTTATTGACATCCACAGGAGCGGATGGAGAGGGAGACCGAGGCGAAGACAGCCGGGGCCTCCAGTCATTTCCCCAACATTCCCTGGCGTGTGCAAGTCATGATTGAAAAAGAGACCTGCACACGCCAAGGATATAAAAAAAACCTGTGGCTAGTTGTGTGTTGGTCTCTCTAACACAATGAACGCTGGCACTCAACGGAATGCTATAAAAGGTTAGTGCTATTGTTCATTGATCTTTCCCTTTGAAACACCAGCACACAATCCTCCAAGCTCTCAGAAGCGGTCAACAACCTGAACTGTTCAGCTGCTTCCTAATACTTTGAAGCTTTATTCCTAGGGGCCATGGACTACACCTACAACAATGCACTGGCCCTCTGGAAGACCTAAAATTAGAGCCTGACATCATTCATTCAAAGAAGGGTTGTTGGCAGGCTTTCAAATGCAAATATGAACATGAAAAAAAGTGTTTCATGATGTCTTCATGTTTGCAAATCTCAGTGCTATGCACATTCAATGCAATGCCACGTTGTTCTACTACCTCTCTCGGAAGCATTCGGTGCAGCACCCGGAAATGTTTCAAACCTTTACTGATTCTTCTTCTTCTTCTTCTTAGTCCACCACATTGGCGTGCATAAACCAGGTGCCACACTCTGTAACTGCGATTAACAGCGGCCCTGCTAGTTTGTCCGTTTAGAGCTGAGCAAACAGGGAAACAATCTCCTAATCAAGAATCACTTTTATTTGAAACACACACGATAATTTAACTACATATTTCACAATGCACCTGACTATGCTAGAGAAAGACCTGCACGTTGCTCTGCTTTTCATTGTATGCATTAAAACATGCTAACTTGCCACCAGAAACCACATCTCCCAAAGTGCAGTGTTCTGTACTACTGAAAAACCTGGAACAGAAATATTCATGTTTAACCTGTGTACTGTACTGCCAGTTCATGTTGAGCCAGAATCATTTCCCAAGATACACGGTGATGAGCTATTATTTGAAGACTTGGCATCAAAATATGCATTTTACAAACTTCCAGCTGTTGTCATATATTTAATGGCCTGCATCCACAACTATATCTCCTAAAATGCACTGTGCTGAGGTACAGAAATACCTGGGGACCCGGACATCCGCCTTTACATTGTTGTGACATAATGATGATGCATACTGGGCAGCCAGAAACTGTGTCTCCCATAATGCATTCGGATGAACCGCTGGATGTCCGGAAACCAAAATGCTCAATGTTAACCTGGCTGATATTGGATGCCATGAGATCACACATAATAATCTCCCAAGATGCAATGTGCTTGGCGCCTGGAAACTACACCGCTGCATTCATCATTTATAAAGGTTTCAAGTGTTATATGAACACTTCACCCACTAAAGCCATGGGTTTCCAGAGGACGTTCCTGTACTTTGCCAATCAATAATGCTTTAAAAACCTCGTGTTTTAATTGTTCCTGTGTGATTACTGCTGGTTATCAAAGTGGGTGTCTTCAGACAATCTGAATGAAATTAAATGTGTTTTTTTCAGTTTGGCACCCATGATACAAAAAAAATATATATATGTCTTTATAGAGATTCTAACTGGCCAAACTGGTTTCTTGCAGACACAAGCAAAGACATTAATGACAATACAGTAGCATTAATTGTTCATGATCTCCCAATGTGCCACCTGGTTCCTCACGTTTCAAAGCTCTGTGCTAACAGGTGCTATTATTATCCCATTTTAATAACATTCTAATATTTATTATTACAAGTTTTCAATATAACAATTGATGTATCCATGCAGGTGCTAACCATAAAGCATGCGTTCACCATGTATTCTTAAAAAAGACATTGTACAATATGAGTGGATCAATGAATTCATAATTAAAAATAAAAATAAAAATCAACAGTTTAATTAGGAAGAAGACTAAAGACAACCCAATGGGCCTCGTTACGACCCAGGCGGTAAGACTTACCGCCCCATTCCGAGGTCGGCGGGGCGGTAAGTCCCCAATCCCCATTTACCCTTCCCCATTCCCATTTTTGCCCCATAGGGCATAATGGGAGTGGGGAAGGCGTTAATTACGCCACCGTAAATTACGGTGGCGTAATTAACAACATGGTCCCTTAGCGCCATGGATTTTAACGGCTGCTAAAAGCAGGTGTTAAATCCACCATGGCGCTAAGGGACCTCGGAATCAGGCGGTAAGGGTCGGCGCTGTTTACGCCGCCGTAAACCCCTTACCGCCTGGGTCCTAATGAGGCCCAATGACACAAGGAAAAGTGAAAGACAACATTATCATAATAACTTTATATAACTATGAACACATGTACGGTGTTTTTTAAACTTGCATAAACCTGGTTTTCTCATATTTAAATCAAGAAGAATTTGAGTTATTCAAAAAGTAATCACTTGGAGAAAATGTTAGCATGCCTTATACATCACGTGTGAATCCTATGAAAAGAACACACATGGTTCCACTGTAAAGAAATTGATAATTGATTAGAGAATTTCCAATTAAGTGTAACAACATAAAAAGTAATAGTGATAAAGACATTTAAAAAATTGGGGGATTTAACAGAACTGATATTAGTATCACTGAGAGATTCTGATTTATAGACAATACGGCTAAATGTGCTTAAAATGTCAGCATCGTTTGCATACGATGAAATCTGCTTCTTACACATTTATAAAAAAAATCATGAACAATTTTGCGGAATTAAACAATCAGAACATGCGCTGTGGTAACTCAGTGACACATGGATTATAGCCGAGCATGTAAGCCTCACCACCTGATTGGTTGCTGGGCATAGCCACAAATTCACCACACCAAAAGACAACTCCATTACTTTTTCTCATTGCTTTTGGCTACTGAGCAGCTTGCTTGCTCATTTTTCCCCATCCTATATTGCCCTCCTCTGTCCGTTTAGATCTTTCCTTTGTCCTGTCATTTGTTGCTATTTTTTTAAAAAATATTTTTTATTTTAGTGGCATAGCCCATTTTGTCAAGTCTTTTTTGGTTTTAGTACATTTTCATCCCAGTTCAGACATTGTCCAACATGTCTGAATACGGCAGTAGCAGCAGTGATGAGCTAATTTGGGTGACAAACCAATCCCCCCCTCCAAAAATAATGTGGCATGAAAAAAAATGCAGAGGTACTTTATGGTGGAGCAGCACCACTCTCCAAAAGGATCTGCAAAAAAATGCTATGCTGTGGAATATCTAATGTACCTTCACAGAGCTTGTGGCACCCTCCCTCATACCAGATTCCACTGGGACGACGTTAACAAGGACTATGAAAAGCCAGTGAGAAACACAAAATACATGCACATGGGCCCAACTCTTTGTGTCGTCAAACAGCTGCTGTGTCATCAACTTCTACAGCAGCAGCCATAGTTGCAACCTCAGCACTATCCACCTCCACCACCGTACCTAACACAACCTCCTTTGGGCCCCAACCTCCCTCACTGCTGCCCACACAGTCCCTGAATGACTCCAAGGGTTTTTGCAGACAATGCCACATTTGGGTCATGGTGGGACATGCCAACCGAGATAGCTGGGCATGACCCTTTAACTACACAAGGCCCACTGCCACTAGGACTATATTTTTTTAAGTGTCCAATTTTCCCCCTTGTCCCCTCCTTTCCTCTCCCACAAACCAGCCCTTGTTAGGGCCATCTTATAAGTTATAAAAATAGAAAAGATAAAATGTATTTTTCACAGATTTTTCATCATAGTCGCAGCTACCCAAGGTTGCGTTATAACTACAGGTAAAAAAACACATTGTCCCACTGGTTGGAAGATAGCCCTGCCTATGTGAACATCCTGAAGATAGCCGCGGTAGTGAAATAAAAGCGGCTATAAAGACATAATCAAGTGCGTATGTGGGGCAATGCGATTCACAGGCTTAGCCACAGAAATGCCATGGCCCATACCTCAGGAATTTGAAATGACAATGAACATTTAAGTGGTCTCCCCTGTCTGACCCTTGACACTTTCATGTACAGCAAAATTGTGTGGGTAGAAGGTGCGTAAGACCACTCTTCCATCTAATGCCATACAGTCAATCATGTAGAATCGCCTGGCGATTGAGTCACTATTCCTGGATATCACAGTCATTTTCTCATGGTAGCAAATGAGTGTAACATTGAGAGGGAATATATGCGTGACACATATGCAAATCGCATACATATCTCTGATTCCCCCTTATGTGTCATGCAATGTGCAGCCCCTCATTGTGTTCTCATTTAGCAGGGAACATGAAGAAAGACATTATGAGGATGCTAGGGAAAACGAAGCTGACCATAAAGACCCCATTAAAAGCAAACCATGTCAAGATATCATGGACGAGACCCCGGCTCCAACACCCAGCAACCTTTCACCACCTACAAACAACATCAAGTCTTTGCCTTCCACCAGCACCACATCCATATGGTGTACTATGGTGACTGTGCCAGCACTTTAGGCTCTGACATCATCACTTTGGTTGCAGCAATTTCTCAGCATATGTTGCTGGGCACATCCTGCAGGGGGCAGGACAAGATGGAGGGCACCATCAGTCCCCTGCCCAACTCCAACCTATGTTACTCTCACTCACGACCACAAGGATGAAAGTGTTCTAGAGGTTGGCTCTCAGCCATGATGTCTCTTCCTCAACTGGTCATATCATCGGAGGAGGTTTAGAAGGTTAGAACTTGATTTGCCTTGTGTGCCCCCTCCTGGGCTTCTGTGTCTGAGTTAGACAATCTAAACCTTAAACATCAAAAGTTAAAACAACGAATAGGAGGAGATGAAGGGCGTGAACGAAATGATGTGGAGTTCTAAGGAGAGGTCCATCACTCGCTGGGGAGCATGGCTGGAGGGCTGCAGATAGAAAACTAGCTGAGAGAAGAAACAGTAGAGGAAACATGGACAGCACATCAAGATGCCTGAGCTGCAGCAGCTAAGGAGTTCTATGCGCCATCTCCAAATGAGCCATTTGTCCTCGGTAGGTAGCGGAAGCCATTCTGTAAATGTAGATGGCCTTCTCAATTTTGTTCAGGTGCCAGGTGTCACTGGAATTGTAGTCCTGCTGCCTGGGGTGTGGTGGCTGTCATAGTGGGTTCATCAATCTATAGAACACAACGTTTCTCCTGGACCAAACAGAGTATATGTTTACTAAACAACGCTTCTGAATACCCCTATCACTGTCTGTGTATCAGCAATGCACTCTTCATACGTACGTAGCACAGGTGATACACACCAAGACCCACACACGTGGGTGCCATGGCTACATCAGGCAAACAGAGAAACCGGAGATGGGGAAGGGAGGGTGGTGATCGCCATTCATACATTTGGGCGTGTAATTGTAAATGGTGCCATTTCTGTCAATCAGGCAAGGACGTGCATTTTAGTGGTTGTAAGCATGCAACATTAATGGCCACATGCATATTGCAGAGTAACACTCTGGTGTTTGTCAAGTACAGTGCCATGCCATTAATTTGAAGCCAAAAGGAACAGGGGTACTGATTTTGTACTGCTCGGTGATGGTCATTGAAGTGTTCTGTGTGCTTCAACTACATTCCACGACTATCTGATTGGATGTGTGCTCGGGTGTCCTCTTGCATGGTTTTCACATCACCCCATGGCAGTCCAAGGTTTTAACTTGTATTCTATGCATATTGTACTACATTTGAAACAAGTTGAGGCAAACTACATTTCCCAGAAAGCAAGGGATTAAACCAGGAGTGGCTGTCCTGCCCAAATCTGGCACTGTGACTCATGGTAATTTTGCCTCATACAGTTACATGTGTTGGAATTGCCCAGATATTTCCTACAGGATGTTGTGCCACATCACCTCTGGATGCTCTTACCCAGATGTGTGCACAGTGTGGAATGTGGTAGTGAAATGTGCAGGTTAAGTCTCTGAGGATGTGCATTAGTGAGGTGATTCGTTTTCATGCATGTACCCATCAGCCATGTACGGCAGAGGTTGCTATCTTAACATGAGTGGTATAAAGGTCAATGTGTGTGGTGCAGGGCCCCCATCATGTCAGCACTACCTGTTTTGGCATTAAGCTGTGCTTTCATATGATTGATGGCCACAGGGACACTGGGGGTCGCTATATGGTAGTGCATGTGTGTCATGATGGCTTATAATACCTGTGAGAGGATTCAGGAGAAACAGGGCTGGCTAATGCCATGCACCAGTGCCACACTTGGTAGCAAAGAAGTGAAGCACTATGAAAAGCTTCATCTGGGGGAATCGATGTCATGATGTTCATGTTGGCTAGAGGTTGCCCTCAATATCTGCAAGGTGGCTGAAGATGACGGGCGTGTGTGGGCAGTAGATGGCTAGAACTTGCGTGTCTTTGTGGTCATGCTAGGACAGCCTACACCAGTACACACTATGTGTGCATGACCATGTCACTCTTTTCCACCTCCTCCAGGTCTGGTGCCGCTGGGGGTGCAGATCAGAATGAGGGACTGCCTGGGACACAGTGAAACAGGATAAGGGGCTGCCAGGGGAGCTGTAGATCAGGCGAATGGACTGCCTGGGGTGCGGCTGAGCTGGTTGATGGGCTGCTGCCCGGGCCTCCAAAATATTGTTATGAGCTTGCTGGGGGTGGGGGGCTGCAGAGCAAGCTGATCGGATACCAGGGAGAGCTGAAGAACTGGGTGATGGGCTGCCTCTGGGTCTGCAGAACAGCACCATGGGATGTTGGGAGGTTGCAGGGAAGGCTGAGGAGCTGGCATCTTGGAACGATGCTTTTGTCCCAGCAGAGTGCGAGCTAGGATTCCCTGGATTTGCGCAAACAATAGGCTTCCCCTTACATGATGCAATGTTTTTTAAGAGCATTTAATAGGTATCTGTTGCCCACACTCCCTATGTGGTAGTTTGTCTCATGTGTTGTTTTTTAGAGGTGCGAGCATGGCTTGTGTAGCCGATTTGGCCCTTCTGTGTGACTCACCAACCCTGCTTAGTCTTGCTTTTCGCAGGTGCTATTTGTAGGAGCAAAGGTGAGTGGTAAAGCACGTGTAATGGACATCCAACATGTGGCAAACATGGATCAAGGGGCAAAAAGCGAGGGTAATCGACATGCAGTATTCATCTGAGCAGCAGAGGGGAGCAGAGGCAGGGCTGTGAGCCGCCTTCTACTCAATAGAAGAACACGGTAAAGTGCCAGGGTTCAAGTCGAGGGTACACGCAGGTGGACAGAGTCCACCCACTTTTTTCAGAGGGTGGACTTAGTCCCCTCCCCTCAGCTAAAATGAGAAACATTGAATGTCCTCTTTGAATGTATGAATTAAAACCAACCTCGGGTTCGAACCGCAGTCATCAGGTTTGCAAGCCAGACACTTCACCACAGCACTATATAACATGATTAAAATTAACAAAACAACTGAAAATAAAATGTCCCATTTCGGTACTGCAAGTTCCAGGGAACGCATTTGCATTGGTTTTTGGAGTTTAAAACATGCACACCTTAAAACGTTTTTCAAAAACACTATTAGAAGAAAATATCCTCTCTTGGTTTTGTGTGTCTGTTGATTTTATAAAAGGCAAATGCCATTCGTCCTGTGCAATTTGGGTGGTTATGCAAAGCAATATAATGAAATGTGCATATTTCACCTTGATATGCTAATTTCTGGGAAGGTCACAACCCATCGCGTTTGTTGATGAGTCCCCCCACTTGAATTTTTAGGACTTGATGACCCCTGTTTGATGACACCCAATTTCTGCATCATCTGAAGAAGGCTCTGCCAGCATATCTAGACTATGCGACTGAACGCAAAGCGTGTTTTTTCTAGAGACCAAAGGCAACATTCCATGAGAAATGTGTAGGAGTCAGCTCGTACAGGCTGAACATAATGTCTGGGATCTGGAGAAAGTAATCATGGCCGGAAACTCTGATGAATCTTTCACTCCTCCAGTCCATATGAAATGAGAGGCCTGGAAGTATGCTGCCGGAGGCGTATCTATTCACTGAGATCCAATGGTCCTAAAACAGAGGTGGTTCTGCTCGAATCTGTCAAAAATGTGATCTGCAAATATTTGTCTGAATCCCACCAAAAACATGGTGTGGGTTCGAATGATGGACCTTTATTGGGTAGCCTCAGCAATTCATCACGGAGCACACTCTCCCGACCTCTCCCAACCTCTCCCAACCTCCAGATTAGACCATGGCCAGGGTCGTACTGGGGCATTCAATTGGCTCTGGCACCAATGCAAAAAATTGCCGACCGATTGCAAATGGCAATGCACTCCTTTTGTGACCGATGTGATGCTAATTGTGCATTTTAAAGAATATTTATTCAGTAACACTGGTAAAAGCTACTAGCCGTATGGTGAAGTAACTTATTAAACAGTGGCCCACTTTGACCAAAAGAAATGGGCCACAATAGCATTTTGCGTTTTTGGTTTGGACATTGCCCTGCTGTTCCCTAGGCCAGTCCGAGCCTAACTAGCAGGGTACCACTGCCTGTTTACCGATCAAGCTCTGTTAACTAGGCCACATCTTCACAGCCATGCACAGCAATTTTAGAACTGCAATAGCTGTCAGTGACAAAATTCGACTTTCCAAGGTACTTTGCACAGTCCATGCCTAGCTCAAGGTCATATGTATTGTGGTAGGTGGTGCAGGTCATTTGTGAAACTTATCTAGGTTATGTTCATTGTTTTTAGCATAGTTTGTTGTGCCATTTGTAACGGTGTATGCTTGCACAGCAGTACATTGTTGCACAATTCTAAGGTGCCAGCAGAGCATCCGAGTGCAAAGGCAGAAGCTTGTGTGTGTGGAGTAGACATATATGGGCAGAAAATTCTATACGTTAAAAATAGGTCCAATGATTTGATGAGATTGTGACACTTCTTTGTCATTTGATTCGGTTTTAAATGTTACCAAAACATATATTTTTTTTTAAAGTATGGCAGTAAATGGTAAAATTGGCAGTAAATCTGTTACAGTCGACTTTATCACCAAGCCAAATTTTGACCAAAAGAAGATTTGGTGTTAATTCCCCCAATGGAATTACCTCTGGTGGAATTACCTCTTTCAGTAATTGCTCCAACAATTTGTGGAATTAGCACTAGGACTAATTCCGCCGGCAGAATAACATCCAAAAACATACATCTAATTTCTGCAGCATTATAACATGAACATCAGTGGAATTACCTAAAAGAATTGGCGGAAATACAGCAAAAAATAAAAACAGCGCAGTTGCCTCCACCAAAAAGGTGGAGGTAAATGCATCCATGTGATGGAAATGAAGGCACAGATGCACCAGATCCACTCAGGAGGAGCACATAAGGGCCTCATCATCCTCAAACATATTACCCAAAACCATGCTGCCACTGGCTGCTGCGAACTGGGACATGCAGCTGCCCCTGCCCCAAACTGAGTAGCACAGGCTTGAACAGGAGTGCAGGGTACAGGGCGCATAGAGGAAGAAGAGGTGGAGGAGGAGTAGCAGGATGAAACTCCATGCTATGCGAGCGCCCATCCCCCGGGTCATGCCCCACCCTGTACCTCAACTGACAAGCAGCTGAACACCCTGCACTGCCGGCACACACAGAGAGACACAGAGGGCAACAGACCTGGGTACTGGGTGAGTACAAGTGCCATCACAGCAACTGATTCCGCAGCACCAGTGGAATGCAATGTAAAGGTGCGGACATCACAACAACCAAACAATGCATGCCCAGGCAACGCCTTGTGCATGCAGGACCTGCCTTCCTAACCTGAACATTTCAGCCACCAACACAGTGGACCAGTACATGCCGGACAATGCAATAGTGTGTCTGTGATGCATGTTGCACCAACAGGCAAGCAATACACACACACAGGTCTGCAAGAGCCACAATGCAATAGAAGAAATCCCAACACATAGAACATCACATTTCAACGCAGTACGAAGACAAAGCAACACTGGCAGTAACTCATGCCATATACTCCACCAACTATGAATGTGAAGCCATAATGGAAGTAACACATACCCCACTAAGTAGCACAAATACAACAAATTACCCATCAGGGCATATGCATGATATCAACGCAAAGGCCCAAGACAACAAACATGCATACCACCATACCATTCACAGACAAGAACAAAGCCTGGTGTGGCATGACAAAGCACATGTTCCCCCCTAGTAAATGAGTAGTTCACAGACAAGTACTTTGAATGAATATCATGTTGTGCTGACAATCCCGAAAAATGCACCCACACAGCGTCCATCCACATGCCGTTGTAATAGCTTAAAACATACACAATGCACTGTGCCTGACATCTATCCCTTGCCCGTGCAGGTGCAGTTGACAATGTATAGCCCCAGCACCATGGTGAATGACACCTGTGCACAAACCACGTATGCCAGATGAGGCGGCCTGCAATGATGCACACGTCAGAGTGGATATATTGCCTAATGAAGTGAACTCTTGGGTGTTCAAACCAGACCAGAGTGGCCTTGAAGCACAGGCCACAGGCCGATGTGTCAGACTGTTGCTGCACAACCATACGCTCAATTGCATTCTGATGCCACTCCATCTGCCTGACCCCCTCCCAGATGTCATCCATGATGTGTTGTTGCACTGGCCGTGGTGATGCATAGTGGTGCATTCCCTGGTGGCCAGACACCTGCTCACCAGGCATGTCATTGTCACCTGCCTGTGGATCTATGTCTTCAGTATTGGGCAATGAAGGGAACAGTGAGAAGACAAGGGGGAGGGAGAGGACGGAATGGGCGAGTGACCGGACAGGGAGATCATCTCTGGGACATCACTCTCACAGGGGCAGCTGGAGAGGAGGATTTAGGGGTGCCAGTGTCAGGTGTCGCTGTGACAGCATGCGTGGTGCCAGTTTCTACGGTTGTTATACTGCCGCGGCTGTGTTGGTGTGCCTGTGTCCCAAGAGGTGCGAGTAGCATGGCCCTTGGACTGGGGAATTCTGGAGGTCTCCTTCTGGGGACTGTCCTCCATGGGTGTGGCATGTCTTGCTACATTCCCTGCACTTGGTTGTCCATGTGTGCCAGTCCCACTGGTGTCTTGTATGCCTGTTGGAAGACAGTAAAAAGCGCATCAATTGTACTTGGCAGTGGGTTGTAGGGTGGGCTCTCATGCATTGTATGCAATGTGCAGTGGGTTCACAGTGGCACACCACACCATGGTGGCATGCTTCATGTGATAGACAGTTTGAAGGAATCGGTGACATCATGTTCCTGTGTGTTTCCCAGGTGTTGGGTATGTGTGCCTTACCTGGGCTATGTTGGCATGTTCTTGGTGACTGTGCAAGGGAATGTGTGCCAATGTAGGGCTGGTACATTGTTTCATGCTTATCCGCTTCTCCTGGCACGTGAGAAATGCCCTGCTAGCCATAGTAGTGTTTGTGTGACTTTCATTTGGAGGCACTCTGAACTGAGGCCTTCCCACTACTGCCTTGTATTGTTTTGTGGGCGACATCTGCAGCTGTTGCATGTATGCAATTTGTGCAGTGTGTGGTGGCTCTTTGGCAGATGTTATGTTACAAGGGTGTTGGACACGTTGCCACAAGTTGGCGGCTGTATACCTTGTAAATGGGTAAATTTCCATGGTGAATATAGTGCCATGGTTGTTGTGTAGGTCCTACATGTGGACCATGTCCTTGCAAATTGTGTGTCTTAAATGGGGTTCACGCCTAACATGCTCATTGATGTATTTCACCATGATGTTTCATTTGTTGTTTTTGCATTGGCTGGGTGACTGCAAGTGTGTCAGTTGACATTCCACTGTAGTTGCTGTACATTTAGGACATCATCCACTTACTCATGTAATCATCAGGATCCTCCTGGCAGCTGGCTTCTGGGTCTGCCGTACCCACGCCCTCATGGCCCATCATGTGACCGGCTGCTTTTAACCCTGTACTTCCACCTCTGGCCGCTGTGTCCCTCCAGTGGGTTGTTAGGGAGAATTCTACAGAATGGCTAATTCCCTTTGCCTACTGAGTACCCCAGCAGCGTTGCTGGATTTCTTTGATTTATTTTTTTCACCTGGTAAGAGTGTGAGCCTTTTTCTCCCACTCTTACATGTGTTTTGCTATGTGTATTTAACATTTTCTTGTGTTCATGGACTGTGGAGCCTCACCTACTCCCCAGGCATCATCTTTTTACTGTGTGTTACACAGTACCTTCAGAGCAGTGACACAGGGTTATCTTTTAGACTTCCCAAATCAGACTCCATTTTCTGAGACTGACTACTGTCTCTCAGAAACATGTAAAGTTGCCATTGACTTTATTAGTCTTTTAAATTCACAGACCCAGTACAGACAATCTTACATAGAGTACTGGAAAGGGTTAAAACTCATCCCTTTTTGTCTGTTTATCTTGGAGCATTGTTTCGCTCCCTTTTCAATAAGACTTGGCTGGTGGAAGTGGTAACTACCCGACTTTTCCTACGACGGTTATCTTAAATAACCATGGTATTGTTTTAGGCTATCTTGGTTGCCCCGAACTTAAGTCCACTGGACTATATACGTGTTTATACGTTCCGGCTGGGTTTATTCGCCATTTCTTTTTGTAAAAGTCTTTCTCATGGTTTTCTCTGCACGCCAAATCAGGTTTGGTTCCTTTGTTCACTGGCTTTTTGCGGGCTTCTGCACAGAAGCCCTCCTTAGGCGCCAGTATGTCTGGGGGGGGATCAGGATGTGAGAAAGGGGTTTAGGATTCCCTGCATCGGGTCTCCTTAGAGACCCATGTTGCACTCTCATCTGATTGGCTGGGGTGACTGTCCCGACGGGACAGCCACCCTGCTGTGTGATTGACAGCCAGGCTGTGTGAATGGGAGAAAACTGCATAAAAAGCAGGTCTCTGGGTCTGGAAAGGCAGAGTCACCACTGGAACGAAAGAACCGACAAGGAGCTGACAGAAGAGGTCCCCTACAATGACTGAACCGCCCGGTGAAGCCCTGCTGCAGGTCCGAATTTTCAAACTCCAACGACAGAGAAGATCTACCAGGAATCTTCTTCCCCTGAGCTGGTGGGACCAACCAGTTTGCCCAAACTGCAAGCCAGGACTCATTCCTCTGGTCGAATTTACTTTACAGAGCTACAGTGAACCGGATAGCCAGGAAGGTCGGACCCTGGTTGGGTTTTAAGGAGCGCACCTTTTGTTTGTTTGTTTACTCTGCTGCTGGTTTCTTCCCTGGACAGTGCAGGACCCTCCAGTCCTCCTACTTCATGTCAGTCCGACAGTCGCTTCAGGAACCGTGAGCCTGCAGGACCTGCCAGGAACATCTGTCTCAGCTACAGTTTCTTCTCCATTTAAATGTGCTGTGCAAATCCGACAGTTCATTTTGTTCAGCCGCGGTGAAGGTGTGTAAAACCTTTTGCCAATCCAAGGGCTTTTCCTTCTCTACTCTTTGAACTAACCTTTCTGCTGACCAACTTCATCCGGAACTCTTGGCAAAGACTTAACTGCACACTACCTTGAACTGTGTGATCTTGAGCAAAAGACTTTTGTCCTATTGACTTTGGCCCTAAGCCTTTTTTGATTTGATTCCATCACTGTAGTTCCTCTTTCTAGATTGCCCTGCTTACTTACCTGTTGGTGCTGCAACTTTGTCTTTGCCTCCCTTTTAAATTGTTGGAGTGCCATTTTGCTCATGCTGCATTGTGAGCCTAACTTGTCCAGAATCGATTGGGTGTGGTGTAGTGTATTAAGAGTCTGATTTTTCAACTGCTTTACTTTAGTGAAATGCTCACTTGCTCTTGAGATAAGTCTGGCTGCTCCGCCATCACTACCACTTTACTATGCTTGTACCAAAGGTGAATTTGTACTGTCACTGTAGTCTTTATTGTGTGTGGTGTTCCCAAAGGGTATTGCAAATAATTATGCCTAACACTGGTGGCAGCGGTGGGATCAAGTACAATAATTACACTTAGAGTGCTGCTATTACATTGGATCAGCTAACCACAAGGCTAATATCACTAAAAAGCCAGGAGACCCACCTTAGTTACACTGTGGATTATCTGAAAAATCTGTGTAGAAAAAGGAATCTCTCTGCCAAAGGCAAAAAGTCTGAATTGACTGAAAAGTTGTTAGAGAAACAAAGTCTGGAGGGTAGGTTGGAAATACCTGATCCCTCAGCAAATGTGGAAAATAATGAGGATGATAATGTGTCTATTATTGATGAGTTAGAGGAAGTAGGTGTACCTCCTAATGTAGGTCTCACTGCTCCCTTACCTGCTCAACAACCTCAACCTATGTCCACTGAGACCCCACCAGGTCCTAAACCCAGTCCTGAATTCATTGCTCTAGAAATGATAAGGCTTGAATTGGAATTCAAACGTTTAAATGCTCAAACTGAACAAAAGCACCAAGAACTTAAGCTCAGAGAAATGGAGTTTAATCCTGAACTAGAAATGAAAAGATTATCTCTTGAAAATGCTTCTCTTCCAGAGTCTTCTAATTCTTCCAGTCCTAAGAGACCCTGTATGCCTAAAGACATTATGGGTATGTATGAGGTTAAACTTGATATTTTGGATTGGTTGGCAATGTTTGAATATAACCATGGAATCAGTTGCTTCCCTGGCTCTCCTCTAGGCTACCCACTGTTGCATCTGATGTTGTGATGGAGTTGGGGGAGGTGGATAGGATGGATTATAAGTGTGTGAAGCTAGCTTTAATTGCTAGATTTGGGAAGACCCCTTCCCAGTACCTCAAGAGGTTTAGGACCCTCAAAAAGCTTAAAGGTACCGCTTGGGCTACCTGGATATGTGAATGTTTGAAAAACTTAGATGCTTGGGTTGAGAGTTACCGAGTGAACACTTATGAAGGTATGAGAAATCTTGTTATGTTGGAGTCATTTTATGATGCCTACTCTCCTGAGCTCAGACAGCACTTGGCTGATTCAAAATAGATAGATCCCAAGAAGTTAGCTAAGCCTGCTGACTTGTTGGTTGCCAACAGGGCTACTCACAAGGATTCTGGGGCAACTCAGAAGAAGGATGATGGGAAAGCAGCCAGAGAAGGATGACAAGGAGAATTCTAATACCTCCAATCCAAAAGAGGGCCACAAACAGCAACATAAGCGTAAACCACCAGGGAAACCGAATCAGGCTAGTGCACCATTCGGACCCAAACCAGATGGAGGTCAGAACAAACCCCATCAAGACCTTTGAGAAATGTTATGATTGTGGGTCAACTGACCATGTGAAAGGGGATCACAGATGTAAGGGTAAACATTGAGGGGTCCACACTGTCTCCTAAGTACATATGGCAACTGGAAACTTTCACCTACTGGCTGATGAACCCATGAGAGTCTCAGCTAGAGTTTCTTTAGTGTCCCTGGGCTTGTGGGAACAACAGAACTTGATAACAGAATAAAGATAGTGTTCTTGTGAATGGCCAGGAGATCCCTGCCATCAGAGACACTAGAGCCAGCATAACTGTGGTGGATGAATCATTGTTCAAGGTGGAGGATGTTGCTAAAGCACCCAAATGACTCACCAAGTTAGCTGGAGGCCCTGTGCAAATGCTTCCCCAGTTACCAGCTCTCATCCAGTGTAATGATGTGACTGTCAAGATACTTCTTAGTGTGCAGAGTGAAGTGCCTGGGAGAGTCCTGTTGGATAATGACCTGAAAACTCTTGGAGTTGTGTCAAGCATCCCGAGGCCTCACAGTAAGAGGAGACAGGAGCTCAATAGGCCTGCAAGGGAGAGGACCCTGAGGGGCCCTCCAGAGGAGTTGATAGAGGAAGCTATCACTCCCACTCCACAGGAGTTGGTCACTGCTATTTCTGGAAAGAAAGAGGCAAAGGGGAAACCCAAGACCTCAAGGAAAAAGTCAGAGAGCACCCCTGTGCTACCAACAAGGACATCCCCAAGGTTGTCCAAGTCACACTTTTGACTCCTCCATCTGCTGAGGCAGAGTATGAGGTACCACCATGTGTGGTTGAACGAGTTTCTGAAGAGTCAGATCTGGAAGAAGGCACTGTTTTGTTTGGAGATATTGGCCCTGTTGACCATCCGGAGCTGCAGTCTTTACTGGCAGAAGGTGGACCCAACAGGGCAGACCTCAGCAGAGGAAAAAGAGAGTGTCCTACTCTCGAGGGTCTTCGATAACAGGCTGCCAAC
Organism: Ambystoma mexicanum; assembly: GCF_040938575.1. Taxonomy (NCBI): domain Eukaryota; kingdom Metazoa; phylum Chordata; class Amphibia; order Caudata; family Ambystomatidae; genus Ambystoma; species Ambystoma mexicanum. The sequence goes on along the minus strand of NC_090933.1, from coordinate 550,159,062 downwards.
CTACTTGATGGGCAAGAAGTTGGACAGCATAGGTTAAGCTGGGAAGATGGCCTCTTCTACAATGAACCGACTGAGTCTATCCTTGGGGACTGTAAAATAATTGTAGTGCCCCTTGCCAACAGACTCTAGTTCCTACAGTTGGCCCATGAAGTACCTTTGGCTGGTCATTTGAGTTTCAAAAAGACCAAAGAAAGGCTCTCCTTATACTTCTACTGGCCTACGATGGGTTCAGAAGTTGACAAATTCTGTAGGAGCTGTCACACTTGCCTAACCTCTGGCAAGAGTGGGGCCAAGAATGTAGCACCCCTGGTGCCTCTCCCAGTGTTGGGAATTCCTTTTGAGAGGGTGGCCATCAACATTGTTGGGCCCCTTGACCCCCCACATCTTCAGGGACAGGTTTATCCTGGTTATAGTAGACGATGCTACAAGATACCCAGAAGCCATACCTGTGAGAACTGTTACAGCTCAGGCTGTGGCTAAGGCTCTACTTGGTATTTTTACCAGAGTAGGGTTTCCTAAGGAAGTGATATCTGACAGGGGATCCAATTGTAGGTCCCACAACATGCAAGCCATGTGGAAAAACTGCTGTGTCAGATCTCTACAGCCTACCATCCACAAACCAATGGACTGGTAGAGAGGTTTAATCATACTATGTAGAGCATGATAGGTGCTTTAGAGGAACCCCTTAAAAAAAAAGTGGGACCTTCTACTGCCATGCCTTCTCTTTGCTTACAGGAAAGTCCCTCAGGAGGGAGTTGGATACAGTCCCTTTGAACTTCTCTATGGCCATCCAATCAGATGTGCATTGGCCCTAATTAAGCAGGGGTTGGAGAGTGTTCCTTCCCTCAAGCCAGTCAGAGTGACTGACTATGTGATAGGTCTCCAATAGAAATGTCACACATGATGACAGATGCTAGTGATAACTTAAAAGCAGGTTGACTTTATTAATTGACTTTATTAGTCTTTTAAATCCACAGACCCAGTACAAACTATCTTACATAGAGTATCTTGGTAGCCTTGAACTTAAGCCCGCTAGACCATCTACATTGTTATACGGTTCCAGCTTGGTTTATTCACCATTTCTTTTTGTAAAAGTCTTTCTCATGCTTTTCTCTGCGCACCAAATCAGGTTTGGTTCCTTTGTTCACCGGCTTTTCGTGGGCTTCTGCACAGAAGCCCTCCTTAGGCGCCTGTATGTCTGGGGGCAGGATGTGAGGGAGGTGTCTAGGACTCCCTGCACAGGGTCTCCTTGGTGACCCATGTCGCACTCTGATATGATTGTCTGGGGTGACCGTCCCGGCGGGACAGCAACCCTGCTGTGTGATTGACAGCCAGGCTGTGTGAATGGGGGAAAACTAAATAAAAACCAGGTCTCTGGGTCTGGAAAGGCAGAGTCGCCACTGGAACAAAAGAAACGAACAGGAGCTGACAGAAGAGGACCCCTACAACGACTGAACCACCCGGTGAATGTTACGCTCACCTGGACCCCACAGGGGTGTGGATCGGACCCGGACAGCTGCGGTCTCCTTCAACGTGATGCGTAGTGCAGAGATGACTGTCTGGACTGGCCCACCTAGTCTTCTCTGCTGGACCCGAAAAAGTATTTTCCTGCAAGTGGAGACAGGGATTAGCTACTTGTGGGTTTTAGTGATGGCCTCCCAACTGTTCTCGCTCTCCCCCACTAATCACCTCCGATATCCCCTTAGTAACCTCACCTTATGTTTGTAAAAGATGAGCTCTCCATCCTGCGTGTCTTGCAGGGGCGCATAGATACCAGTTACTTCACTGGTTTGAAGGCGTTGGGAGAGTTCCGGTAAGCATTGACTCTGAAGTCTCAGGCGGGATTGGTAAGTATCAAGTGCAAAGAGTTCAATGTGCCCGATGTTCACTCTTGTCCCCTTCCTTCCTTAAGTTGCAACTGAGTTCGTGAGAAGAAGGTCTCGTAGCTGCTGCTGGCGTTCAGGTAAGAGTCTGTGTTACCCAACGCTGTCCGGTAACTATTGCATGTGTTAACGTGTTGTTTTTCTCTCTTTTTACAGATGCGGCATATGAAGATATGGAGAATAATACCGCCGGTAGTAAATCAGGTAAGTCTATGGTGGTAAGAGGTATTTGTTGATTCCCTTGGCTCACCTTGTTATTCTTGTGCCCCTAGGTACCGGAGTACGGCGAAGAAATGATGGAGACAGTGCCGGATCGAAAGATGCTGTGAGAACTGGTGAGTATGGCGCTGTGCTGGAGCTGGCGAAGCGATGCGTGCAGGACTGATGTACTTTCCAGGTCGGGAGATGAAATGGATCCGGAATCAGGTGAGAAATTTGAAATAAGTTTGTTTTCTAACCTTGTCCTTTTCTTCCTCTTTATTCTAGGAGCTCCGGATTCGAGGCGGGCGTGGCAGAAGACTGGATGCTGGCTGCAGGCACGCGGGCGTGGCAGAAGACTGGATGCTGGCTGCAGGTACGGTGTGTGGGATGTTTTAATCCACGCATCCAAGCCCTACCTCAAAACTGTGCAGTACTGACATGGAAAACGTCATGATGGCCAGAGCTTCCCAGAAAATGCACAGGGAAATGCATGAAGAATAGGCTGCCACTCATTTTTGCCGATGTTATGGGCACAGAAGGACACTGCCTAAAACCACCATTGGACTACCCACACAGTAGTCTGAAACCATTGGGAGTGGCAATGCTGATTGCCAAAAGCAAACCCATAACTGTTGCGAATTCATTTTCTTAAATCCCAAAAAGGGGTGCAGTACCAGTACTCACCACTATCCAAAAGCCGGCGTTTTAAAACAACACCAGATTTTACTTTTTGTATAAAACTGAATAAATGAACCCAAAGCAGGCCAAAGAAAGACTTACTGAGAGGTGGATCCAATGTAAAGTTATATTCTGAAGTGACTTGAAGGTTTATAACAAGACTGGCTGAGCTGTGGGTTTCAGCAGTTTAAGTAAATTTGGACTGAAAGACACTAAAAATCTAAATGTTTAAATTGACTGAGTGACCTACTTTTGAGTGTCACATAGGTTTCAATTGTTTAAATGTCATAGTTTTAAACTTAGAATCAGCATTCTAGCTGCATATGTAAAAATGTTTAGTTTTATTTGAATGCAGAAGACTGGGGAACAGAAATGACATGTAGCTAAAAACTGGCTTAAAGAGATTCCAATTTTGCCTGGCAACTACCCCCCATCAGGAGTGAAACTTGAGTCACAGCTGTGTTCCCAGGCCTATCTGCCTTTTGCTGGCCACACTAAGGATATGCCATCTCTCTGATAATTGAATTAAGGGGAGCCCCCACAGAATACAGGAGCTCTGAACAATGCAACCCCTTCACCCAGGCAGATGGTTTATTGCAGATGTCGTAAATGTAGCTTCCTCCTGGAAGGGAAGGGGAGGGGCACTGCCTGTGAGAGCAAGCTGGCTTGGCAGAACTGGAAAAACCAGAAATTCAACCTAGTGCTGGGGGGAAACCACACCCCTTTGGGGCCAGAACATAACTCTAAAAAGATGAATAACTCATAGTACGGACTTGTGAAAATTATTTAGATGACACCATAATTCTTGTGATTTTTCTGCCCACATTTTAAGACGTGTTAGGACCCGGTGGTATGTTCAGGGGGGTTTTAGCGGAAAAGAGGATATTACTCAAAATGTGTGCATGTGAAAAATCTGACACTTCATCAACTAATGTCCATACTCCTTGCGCACATGTGTGTAAATTTGGGTTAATGTCCGATATTGCAAAATCAGTTAAAAAGTGAAATATTGCCATTTCTGAATGCAAGCCCCCAGGAAGAGCAGAGTTTGAACAGGGGATACCTCCTGTGATATGTGATGGGTGCATATGATTTTAAAACAATATGTACCTCTGCAAATATGTATTTGGTTCAAATCTAGATTTGTGTGCAAGTTGACAGGAGGAGTGGACTTTCTGCAGGCTGTAAAATGACACCACTCTGACACAATTTAGCTCCCCCAATCAGGGGAGAAATGAAAGCTTGGCCAATGATAAGTGGAGAGGGGTAGAGCCTAGTGATGCTGCACACACACCCATTTTCAAAACACATAAAAGCAGACAGACAGGACAGATAGAGACCTTCAAATCCATTTGCAGCTGGAAGCTCTGCCGGAAAATCCATACTTTACCTCCATCAATCTCTAGAGAAAGCTGTGCAGAAAGATCCAGACTTCAAATCCATCAGTCTCCAGAATCCAGAGAGAGAGAGAGCTGACCCAGATCACTGTGAAGTCCAGTCTAAAACCTGACCAGATCCGTGGCGAGGCCCATTTAATTCAAGAATATAGTGTGAGTACCTAGCAGAACCGTGCAGAACCAATCTCTTAGTTAAAATAATATAATTCAATCTATTTAATCTAAGTAGAACTGCCTCCTAACTGTCACCTGTCATTTGTAAAGCTGTCACCTGTCATTTTCTAGTTGCAAGCTGCACTTGTCTTTTTGGACTTTAAAATTTCAAATCCGAAAAACAACCTTTATTTAATCGCTCATATCTCCGTGACCGTTTGTGCTAGAGACTTGCAGTAACTTTCCTCTGAAAGCTGGGAATCGTGGCTTTTCTAGGAACCTAGAACCACATTCCTACCTCCTATAGTTTTGCCACAATCATGAAAAACGCATTCGTGAATTTTACCGCGATTTGCACATTTCTCCACGTGTGAAAACAGCAGTTTCATTGCTAAAAATTTGTTTAACCTGCCAATCATTCCTGAATCATTGCAAAAGTGAGACTGGACTAATATTAACTAGATACCACTCACCCTGAACCTCTAGAGGGAATTAAAAGCATTTTAGCATATTTTTCACTTCATTGCCAGCACATATAAAAGCATTTTGGGCCTGTGTTTCCAACTTCTGTAGTCTAAGTTGCTGGGGTGAACTGAATTACAGTTGATTGCATTTCTGAGAACTGTGTGCTTTCCTTCCATTTCCTTGCATTGCATCAAGGGGGGAGTGGATTGCCAGAGAAAAGTGATTACATTGTTTTGTTGAAATCATATTGAGTATTTTCTGTACGGCATTTCATTCAACATTACATCCATCTGAACTTAGATTAAGTATTCTCTACCACCTTATTCTTCTGTTCCTATTCACAAGTGTGCTAGTGCCAGACTATCCATTATTGATTACTGCTCAGATTCAGTGTGATATCCAATTATTAATTTATTATCAAAGTGTGATATATCTATACATTGTTTAATTTTTTTCAAATAAATCTTTTAAATTTGCAAAACAAACCTACTTCTTGGCTCAGTGGGGTCAGGGGGATTCTAAGAGAGGGGTGTTATATAGGGGTAGTCATCCAGAACGCATGAACTGGACATAAAGATATATCAATAAGGGTTTCCATTCAGTATCCCAGACTAGGCATTGACTTAGCTGTAGTGTTGAATTGAATCCTCTTACAAATTGGGGGCTCGTGCCGGACGTTTGGGTTAGATCTATCACTTGTGCAGATTAATACAGCGTGCCAGCTGACCAGATACACATATCCGGTCGGATCACCACGCTGTGTTACGCTGTAAAGCACTCCTCAAAGGAACGCTCTAAGAAAAAGGTCTGTTTTGCAAAAATAAAATACAAACTTCTGTAAGTCAGGAAGGAACTAATCTCTAGAATGACGACCTTAGTAGACATGAAAATAGCCAGAGAGCACTTCTTACATAAGTTATTTGTGAGAGGTGAGTGGACTCACCAGGACCAGATGGTCTGGTTGCAGGCCATCAAGCAACAGGTCACGGAAACAGGGTCAGATATATATAGAGATCAGGGTCCCTTACATGTGGCCCTGAGTGAACTATGCATGGCTCCTAAAGCTAAGGATGAACAAGACAACATGGTTAGGATAGCGGCATACCTGTACCTATATATGGGAGATATGCAGGATAAATGTACTGAAAGCCAAGATCTGGCGAATAAGCGACAGATGGCGTTAGAGAAGGTCCAATCTGACCTGGTCTCTTCTGAGCAGAGGCTGCAGGGGAGCCAGGAGTCAGAAAATGAGAGTAGACAGCACATCATTAAAATAAAGAGGGGGCGTGGCTACGAGAGCCATGTAAGAGGACGCGTCCTGGAGGAGCTCCCGAGATCCTGCAACGATCCGGGAAAATATGTGCGGTACGACGTATCGCTGACCACCGACGACACACAGGATGGTGTGTGAAAGTATTGGCCACGCATTGTGAACTTTTGGAGAGAATCGGATTAACAGCGACGGAGATCGGTGGCTATGGGATAAAAGACTCCGTGAACAAAGGGCGACTCAAAATGGCCGACCGGGGCCTGGGACTGGAATAGAGGCGAGTTGTGCGGTGGCCTAGCTGTGACGGTGCACTGTACACAAACTTGCTACTCTAGCAATCGATCGATTTTCCGAGCCATGTCGAACAGGACGGTGCGGCCGAAGGGGAAACAGCCTACCTTAGATGACTTCACTAGAACTCCCCCGAGCCAGGACACTACCAAAAGTAAGGAAGCGCTGGCTGGGAGTGGCACGACATCTTCGTGCACCAACCAAGAAATCCTGGCGGCGATTGTGGAACTGAGGGCGGCCTGGGAATCCAAGTTGGAACTGGCCGTAACGGAACTGAAGATTGCACTGGATCGCAAGGTTGGAGAGGTCCAAGAGGACGTTAATCTGCTACGGCAAGATGTCAGGACCCTGGCGGAGCGCACGGAGGCCCTTGAAAAAGAAGTTGGCCCGAATACAGCAGATTGCGCCACTCATAAGGCCGACTTGCATGCCCTGACACAAAGGATGGGCAACCTGGAGAGCAGAGCGGAGGAGGCTGAGGGACGAGCCCGCCGCAATAACATCCGCATCGTGGGCCTACCGGAGGGGATGGAGGGCCGCGACCCTACGGATTTCATCGAATCCATGCTCCTACAGGAGATATCTGGAGGGGCCCTATCTCAAGGATTTGCGGTAGAAAGAGCACATAGAGCCCTAACTAGGAGGCCACCTCCCGGGAACCCGCCTAGGCCTGTGATCGCCAAAATCCTTAATTACCGCGACCGGGAGAGAATACTGGAATACTTCCGCAAAGGAGGGACGATCACGAGAGGAGCGGCAAACATCACGGCTTATCCAGATTATACTTTGACTGTACAGCGTAGCCGCATGAACTTTGGGTCTGTAAAGCGGAGGCTGAGAGAAGCGGGCCACAAATATATGTTACTCTATCCTGCAAAATTGAAGGTCTTCCATGCACATAAAACCTTGTTTTTTGAAACTCCGGAGGATGCCATGGGATGGCTCGATGCGCATAGATGCCCCCAGGAACCAGAAGTTCGGCCCAGAAAGGGCTCGGAGGAGACACGGGAATCATAACATGGCGTCGCAAGATGGCGTGGCTCGTGGGACTTGAATATAGTCGGTGTGACACTTTCGGTAAAGAAGGTCAGATGACCGCACTATTTGTCAGGACACTGTGAAATTTTATTTGATTGGGAGCCTTACGGGGCGATACTCTTTACCCCACAATAGTTTTAGTTGGGTGACCACTAGGGTGACCTCACCCTACTGGGCTCCGTTCGCCGATCGGTGTTTGCGGAGCTAGATGTGGGGGTGCCTGAGCTCTGAAGCTGGAGCTGTGCAGCAGTTGGGGTGTGTGATGTTGGGGAAGGTACGGGTGGGGGGAGGGGAGGGGAGTTGGGGTTTAGCTGTGTATATAGTTGAAGGGAGTTTGAGCTTATATGAGGGGTTACTGGACCAAAATGTTAGCTGTGTCATGGGGGCGGTTGGGGGTCGCTACATGGGAGACAGGGGGGAACGAGCTTGCCATGGGAGACCTTAAGATTGTCACCTGGAATGTTAGGGGACTTAATAGTCATTTAAAAAGGAATAAAGTTATGTTGTACCTCAAAAGGCAGAGGATTGACATCGCACTATTGCAAGAAACACACCTGAACCGACACAAGTTAGAACTGGTTGAGAAAAAGTGGAGTGGCATGGTAGTGGGCTCCCCGTACTCTGCCTATGCCAGGGGAGTGCTAATCTGGGTAGCACCGCACGTTCCGTTCAAAATCACGTGGCAGGAGGTGGACACGGAGGGCAGGTTGGTTATGCTCAGAGCCCTGGTGGAGGATAGAGAGGTTTGCATTATTAACACATATGCCCCCAATCAGAATGCTGCCGCATACTTCAGGACCCTATGCACCCGTCTGGGCACATGTGTGGGGGGAGCGATTATTTGGGGAGGGGATTTTAACTGTGTTCTCGACCCAAGGGCTGATAGGTCCGATGATAGGATTGATCGGCCCACCCCGGCGGCCAGAGTACTACAGACGTTACTGGGCGACTTTGGGCTGGCGGATGTTTGGCGACTGAAATACCCTGGTACCTCGCAGTATTCTCACTACTCTGCCCCACAGAGCTTACACACGAGATTGGATTATTTTTTTGCCACGTCAGAAGTGGTGTTGGCGACCACTCAAATTGAATATAAAGCGAGGGTCCTATCGGACCACTCGCCCTTAGTGCTGACCTGGCAATATGGCCGCCCTCGTGCACGAATACCTACATGGCGCCTCCGTGCGGAGGCGCTTAAGGACACGGTTTTTAGGGAGGACATCAGGGAGGCGATCCAGCGGTACTTTGAGGTTAACACGGGCAGTGTAGATTCGGCGGGTACACTTTGGGAGGCATTCAAGGTTGTGTTACGGGGGGACGCTATTTCCAAGTCGAAGGGCCTGCAGGGTGGGGTTCTGATGGAGTTAGAGAAGGCGGAGAGACAACTGGAGCGCGAATGTAACAAGGCAGGAGGGGATGCAGACCTAGTACTTGAGCTGCAGCAGCGGTGTTCGGAGCTTTGGGAGAGGCTTTGTAACCTTAACTATAGGAAATATGTTGAGAGGCAGCATGCGGGTGGAGACAAAACTGGCCGCCTACTGGCTTGGCTATATAAGAGAGAAACCCCTAGGCCCCCGATCAGGATGATGGTTAGAGAGGACGGAGAGGAGGTAGACACCCAAGAAGGAGTTAATGCAGCCTTCCTTGATTACTATAAAGCACTGTATGAGGACATAGGGGGAGAAAATCAGGCAGAGATCAGAACTACACTGGAAGATATAGAGCTGCCCAGGATTAGTGAGGAAGAAAGAGAGGAGCTGGACGCGCCTATTACACTAGAGGAACTGGAGGAGGTAGTGAAGGGATTGCCCACTTGTAAGACCCCGGGCACGGACGGACTCCCTAGTGAGTTCTATAAAGTGTATGGAGCAGAGGTACTCCCCCCGATGCTAGAAATGTTCAATGAATCTTTCGAGAAGGGTCGGTTACCGGAAACGCTCAGAGAGGCGCTGATAGTGCCGCTCCCCAAGCCTAATAAACCCCGACAAAGCTGTGGATCTTATAGGCCGCTGTCGATGCTGAACCAGGACAGCAAGATCCTTACGGCGGTCCTGGCCAACAGGCTACGTAGGGTCATCAGTAAACTGATACACCCGGATCAGACGGGCTATGTCCCCAACAGGAACATAACTCACAATCACAGGCGACTTCACCGAGTGATTGAAGAGGGGAATAGAAGCGATGAAGAGATGGTGGTGGTGTCCCTAGATGCAGTTAAGGCATTTGATTCAGTGAGGTGGCCGTGGTTGCTGGCGGCCTTGGAGAGGTACGGGTTTGGGCCTGGCTATGTGAGGTGGGCGAAACTGCTGTACAGCGAGCCACTGGCCAGGGTGCGCACGGGATCTGTGATATCCAAAAGGTGGCGACTTAGCAGAGGCACCAGACAGGGATGCCCTTGGTCCCCGATGCTGTACATATTGGCCCTGGAGCCCCTGGCGGTGTACCTCAGACAGCAATATGACCTGGTTGGCATCGAGGTGGGGGGAGAGAACCATTTGATATCCTTATATGCTGACAACCTGTTCTTGTACCTGAGGTGTCCGGAGGAAAACCTCCAGTACATTTTAGAGGTCATGGGAAAGTATGCAGAGTTGTCCGGCATAGCGGTTAATCCCAGCAAATCAAGCATGTTTCCGTTGGGGAGCTTTATTGGAGTCCCACTGGAACGGTTGCCGGTGTTGCCCGTGCCCTGGGCGACTGAGTCTTTCCGCTACCTCGGAATCGATGTATATCATGCTGTGAAGGAAGAACACTTGCACAATGCTGAGGCGGCGGTAAAGAAAATCCGCGAGAGTATGCGGTTTTGGGAGAAGCTGCCGCTGGCAATGGTGGGCCGGGGGGCGATGCTTAAAATGGTGGTCCTGCCCAGGCTTTTGCACTTTTTCAGTAATACACCATATTTCATACCCAGGAAGTTCTTTGTCAAACTTGATAGTGTATGCAGGGACTTCCTGTGGCACGGCATCCGCAACAGGGTAGCCTTGTGGAAACTGCAAAATTTCTACGATAGGGGAGGCATCAAGCTGCCAAACTTTGAGGCCTATTATGTGGCCAGCCAACTGCAATACGTGACCAGATGGCTCTCTGATGAGGAAACTCCTGAGTCTAGGCTGGTTGGGAGGGACTGCGCCCCGTTTTATCTAAAAGAGGTTGTCTGGGTCCCTAGGTCGGACTTGCAAGGATGCCCAGGTATGTTGCTGCTGGGGTGGAGAATTTGGCGTAGAATGTGCCAGCTGATTGAGAGCCCGCACCCGTGTTCCCCGCATGTGCCACTGGTCTCCCTAGCTATGGGGGACAGCCAGCTCAGGAAATTATCAGGACATATTGGGAAACGGTTGGACTGGCCACACTGGGAGACATATGGCAGGATGGGGCCATTAGAGAATTCGTAGACCTGGGTGAAGAAACAGGGTTGCACGGGGGCCAATATGTTACATACCTAAGGCTGGTACAGATCATCCGCAAAACTTGGCCGGAGACGGTGCTGGCGGAAGATCCAGATGCACTGATCGGAACGATATATGATATATCAGAGGGCGGGCATGAGATCTCTAGAATATATGAGGTGGTGATGACCCGGGTGGGGAAGGATTTGATGGATCTGAGGCTTGACTGGGAAGCGGAAGTGGGGGTACAGATGACTGATGGGATGTGGGAACGGGCCATGGGATACCATAAGAAAGTGTCCAGGAATGCTAGATTGCAGCAAATACAGCTGTACATCACGCACAGAGCATATATGACCCCGAAGAGAATAGCTAAGTTTGCGAACGCAGGCAGACAAGCATGCCCGAAATGCGATGAAGTAGACGCAGGCATGACACATATGTTCTGGTCCTGCCCAGTGATTGAAGGCTTTTGGGGGGAAGTGGCACAGAAATTGGCAGATAAGGGGGTTCTGTTACGCATTGACACGGCCTGGGCCTGCCTCCTGGGAGGGTTCCCTAGACCACGGAACACCAAACATCTTGGGAAACTGAGAGACCTGGCGTATGTACTTGCTAAGAGAAGGATAGCTATGAGTTGGAAGCAACGCCATGGGCCAAGAATAGAGATATGGTGGCGGGACCTGCAGAAGTGGGCGGAGGCTGAAACGGGGGTATGGCAGGAAGCGTGTGGTATTTGTGGGGAGGAAGAAATGGGCAACCTGGCGGCTTGGAGAATGTTAATCACGGGACTCTTTGGCGCGGAAATGGACCCTGCTGCTTCCGGGAGGGGCGGCGCCCGGCCGCACCAAGCGTACACAGAACTGTAAGGCTGATAAGCTCCCGGGGGAGGGGGGGGGGGTTTAAGTGCAGTAATACGGTATTAATTGATGTTTACAGTTTGCAATGTATAATGCTGCAAGTTTGGTTTGTATTGTGTTATTTTGAAAATAAAAATTTAAAAAAAAAAAATTAAAAAAAAAAAAAAAATAAAGAGGGATATGGACATCCTGCAACAGGAAAAGGCTGACCAGGATACCAGATTTCTGGCCTTGCAGAAGGAGTACCAAGAAGGTTTGGACTCCCTACTGCAGAGCCAGAAAAAGCTGGAGCAACAGTTAGACTTCAATAGGGCATGTGCTGAGCAGGTAGTCACCCTGCAAAGCCACCTAGATAGGGAGAAGGCAGAGAGCAATAAACTGATTCTGAAAGACCTGGATACCCAGGCAGAATTTGACCAGGAGCGCCAGAAAGCTGGTGCCTTCCAAAGGCAAAGGGACGACCTGGCGGCACAGATGCAGGCTCTTAGTCAGGAAAGGGACACCTTAGGCCAGGAAGTCTGCCACTTAAAAAGGAAAATGGAAGAAAATCACCTGGCCCTCCAGGGACTGGGTGACCTCCAAAAAGAACACCAGGACTTGCTAGAGCACACCAGGAGGGTGGAGGATGCTCTGGCAAGACAGGAGCAGGCCAGTAGGGATGGGACTCAGGAGGTAGCCCTCCTGCAGCAAAGACTGGCCCAGTGCTCCAGGACCAATCAGGAAACGCAGAGAGAGAATGAGGCTTTCTGCCAGCACAATGATAGACTCCAACAACAGGTAGCGATGCAGGAGAGACTGATAGAGTCTAGTAAGGCCTTAACTGAGAAACTGAAGGCGCAGGCTCTTGCATTGCAACAGGGAGCAGGGGAGGATAGAGATGAGGTTCGCTGGGAAAGAGAAACTCCTGAGCATAACCCCAGGAGCCCTAGTACCAGAGGCCTTTATTTCTCTCAGTCCCTGGACTCTGCCACCCCCATGTCCCCTGGCGCACATGAGCACTGGGCCACAGGGATGGCAGATTACTATCCAGCCAGAAGCATGGGGCTCATAGGCCAGTACCTCCCAGGAATGGATGGGCGGGCATCCGGGTATGGGCACCCAAGCACAGTGCAATTTGATGGGGAACCCCAGGTGAGTAGGCCCATTAAGGGCATCCTGAAAACCTCTGCCCAGTTAGGTCAGTGGGGGGGGTACCCATCAAATCCTGGCAGCAAGGAGGGATCTGAAGACTCCTCTGAGTGGTACAGGACACAGGAGACCAGGTCCCCACATTCTGCCAGCCATTCCCAGGCTCGCAGAATCCGGGAAAACCTGGAAGATCAGACAGGAACCTCTGGGAGCAGTACCTCTGAGTCAGAGGACGAATGGACAAGGGTTACCCGAACCAAAAAGGCCAATAAGACAAAAAGGGCCTTGCTTACGGACCCCTTAAAGCAGATTAAGGCAATCAGGAGCGTCATCGCGCCTTATCATAAGAACGCCAAGTATTCTGTTTGGGAGCACTTAGAGTTGTTTGAGCAAATGATGGAGACTTTCCATTTGAAGGACAGCCAAAGCTGTATTCAATATGTAAAGTGGACCTTCTCCCCGGAATACTCCAGTTTCTTTGCGGGGCTGGAGTACCAAAATCATTTAAGATGGTCCGCCTATAAGGCGGCCATCTTGAAACATTTTTCTGTTCACAGAAATCCTCAAGAGGCTCACAAGGCAACCTACAATTTGCAATGTGGGGAGGATCAGGCCCCACAAGAATTTGTGCAAGAACTGAAACGTGCTTTTGCGCAGACCACCAGAAGGGTGCGCACAGACAGTAGAGAATTCATTAATACATTTTTTCATGCCTTGCCCAAATACATAATGACCCAGCTCGTGAGGGATTTTCACGAGAAAAGATCTTTAGACTGGGTCATTGAACAGGCTACCCGGATCTATGAGGTGCAGAAACCGGTAGATAGCAAAAGTAATGCCCAGAAAAACCCCAAAGCCAACAGCACCCCCGCTGCTGCCAAGGTGGCAGAGGTAAAGGTCACCCCCGTTTTGGATTTGGAGATAGGGGGGCCTAAAAACCTACCTGCACCTAATAATGCTAGGACCAGAAGGTCCTCGGGCCAGGCACAGACAGGGAGCCAGGGAGGCAGCCCCACAAATGGGGTCCCTCGCTCTCCTGACTATGTAAGTCCCCGTTACAAGGGAAATCGACCCATCCTGGGTTATGTGTGGACTCCTCCAGCCCAAGGGGGGGTGTCCAGCCAAGCACCTAGCCCAGGGAACTTCCCTCCTAACTTCCCACCGGAGGGCAGAAATTCTCCAAATCCTGGGCAGAACTTTTTCCCCAGGTATCCACCCAACTTCCAACCCCAAAATCATCCATCCTTCTTTCCCCAATTCCCTGAGCCCAGACAACCTAATCTGGGAGAGGGGAGGCCAAGGGTGGAGGGGTACCCAAATCTTCCCAATCCGGGGTATTACCAGAGGAGGGACAGCTACCCTTCCCGGGATCAGCCCAGGGGAGAAAACAGGGCCCCGTATCAGACTGAGCGGGTTTCCCAGTTAGAGCGCCAGGTCCAAAATATGGCACGGGATCTGGGTCAAATACTGAGGGCGCAGCAGAACCCTCAGATGGGCATGCCGGCACAGAATGCCCCAAACTCTGGACCTGGTAGTCCAGAACAATGACGGGGGCAGCACCCCGATAACTCACCGGTTCCCAGGGAGGAGGCACAAAGGGAAGGGGGGTGTAAAGCCTTGGAGGAAGCTTCCTTCCTCACTTGTAAACAGCCCCTGGAAACCCAGGAACCGGAAACAAAATCTCTTGCCCCTGAAAGTCTGCCTCCTAAGGAGCAGAGGGGGGGTAGGAGAAACAAAAGACCCAAACAGACTCAGTTTGAGGAGGAGGTACAGATCTTCCAATTTGAGGGAGAGGGATCCTCAGAGGATCCTGGGAAAAGGATCTTCTCCTTCAGAGAGGGGGGAACTCCTCCCAAAGAAAAATGGGTCCCTAGGGATGCAAATCCAGACTGGGGAGATGTGGAGACTGAGCTACCGCTGCCCACCATCTCATCCCAGAACCAACAGCAAGAAAATCCCCTGGTTCAAACCCATCCTTGTGACTGCCTCCAAAAAGGGGGGGGCGGCCCAGAACCGGAGCCAGGGGAACCCACAATGGCTCTGATCTCCAGTTGCCAACTTTTTCTTTCAGATTCCCAAGGCTCTCCACAGAATTCTGCTCAAATCTCTTCGCTAGCGATGTCCAAAACCAGAAAGTTAGCCCACCAGTTGTCCAAAAATGTACATTATCTGTGCCCCCTTGAGGAGAAGGAGGGAAGATACTATGCCCCGGTACAAGTACAGGGGCAGGGTACAATTTTGGCACTGGTGGACACTGGATCTCAAGCTACCCTTCTGTCCAGAAGGGCCTTTGACAAACTGAATGCAGGAAGGGGAGAGAATTACCGAATTCCTCTCACCTCACTTCCTGGACAACTCCAGAACTTTGACGGGAAGGAAATTCCCGTCGAGGGGACGGCAGACTTGGACATTAAAATTGGGCGACACAAGTTGAAACACCCGGTCATAGTTGTGACTCCAGAGGGCACCCCTTGTTTACTGGGGAATGACCTCCTGAGGAGGTTGTCACCCCTAATAGATTGCGTAAACAAGGTCCTCTGGACCCAGACTAGCCGACCAATAAAATTAAAACAGAGTGTCAACCATGTTAGTTTAAACGGCACCTGCCACATGGTTGAACAAAAATCTGACCAAGTAGAATTTCACTTCCAGAATAGCCAAATTCCAGACGTGACAGTAATAGCAGTAGGACAACAGACTGGTGATGGGGGGTCCTCTCTATTTCTGAAAATCAACCTTCCTTCCAGTTTAAGGTGGTATTCCACACTGGAAGGAAACACCCTGAATATCTTTACCAATCCACAATCAGAAACTCCCAGTCCTATCGTCCAGAAAGATGTGAAATCAGCTCAGAGCCTGGCTGATATTCAGCAAATTGGAGAGCAGTTGTTCATCCCTGTTCGGTTAAATGAGGGGAAGGACTCTGTTCTCGCTCGAGTGTGCGTGAACAATGGTAAGAGCTTCATCAGCGAAGCCATGTTTCGCCAACTCCCAAAAGATCCAGCCATTCCCACATTCAAACTGATAGACAAATGGGAAATGGACCTGGAAGCGCCTAATTCCAAACATCTCCTGCCAAGCAGGTGTATGCTCAAAATCTCCATTGGCAACAAGAGCTTAGTCCATAATTGTTGGGTCGTGCGAGACGTCACTGCCGCCTTTTACTTAGGCAGTGACATTCTCAATCGCTTTGCCATTAGTTTGGACCTAATAAACTTCAAAGTTTGGTCCCGATTAGCGGATAATCCCATGGGCTTTGATGATCCAGAAAAAGCATTTAGGTCAGCTCAATTGCTACCTTATGCAGTTGAAATTCAGATTAAAGAGGAAGTCACCATCCCAGAAAGGACCCGACAATTCTCCCTGGAAGTGAAAGTTAAAAGGGGACAAGAGTTGAAAAACCCTGATGCTTACATACATCTAAACGCTTCTCTCCAACAGCAAGGGTTGGGGGTAAACCCAACTCCATTAGTCAACATAGAACATGACACCATTCCAATAGAGGTGGATAACAGCGACTTAAAGAGTATTACTCTAGCCGCAGGCACCATTATTGGAATGGCGGTTGATGACCAACATTTTTCCATAGATTTAGGTAATGAACTGTTAGGGCCAATCCCCAAGGACTGCTTTGACAGTGACAGTGATGACAATACAACACCAGACAGGATTTTTACCCGGCATGGGGGGAACTTCCTGGTGTACACTTCTTGCCCTTATGGTAAGGAAGATGTGACTTGTGACTTCAGGAGGGATGAGGTGATTTTCCAGGTCCATGAGGGCTGCCTTTCCCACCTGAAGCCTCCACTCCAAATCAGCACTCTGACCAGGGACTTCTCCACCCATCTGGAGGAGGCCGCTGAAATAGCCAAACCAGAAGTCTTTCCAGGCTTCAGGCAGATGGTGGAAGAGAGAGTCAACCTAGCTGATGCCTGTGTGACTCTGGAACAAAAGCAAAAGTTGAAACAAGTTTTCTTGGATTTCCAAGATCTCTTTGCGGTAGACTCATATGACTGTGGCCGCACCGACATCCACACAACAACAATCCCCACGGACCCTGGCATGACTCCAGTGTTTGTGAAGCAATATCGTTTGCCTCTCGCATCCATGGAGTCCCTTACTGAAATAATTAAGAACCTTGAGTCCAGGGGAATAATCCGTCCTGTCCACAGCACCTTCAATAATCCGGTGCTGGGAATATTGAAGCCAAACGGCCAGTGGAGACTCTGTGCTGACCTTAGGGAGCTCAACAAACGGGTCCATACTTCCCGATGGCCTCTTCCCTACATTGACCAAGGGCTGGCCCAGATTCAGGGATCACAGGTATTCACTGCAATAGACCTGACCAATGGATACTGGACTGTGCCGGTCAGTAGGGAGGACCAATATAAGCTGGCTTTTACCTTTGGGGGCCAGCAGTATACATGGACCCGGACTCCTTTCGGATACCTCAACTCCGGCAATGAATTCAACATTTTCCTACATAAGCCCATGCCCGACCTGGGTGCGAGGGGTAACCTGGCTTATGTAGATGATGTCCTCATCAAATGTTCATCTGTGGAGGAACACATAGCGGAGATCCGTTATGTTCTGACACAGTTGAGGGCCGCCGGAGCAAAACTTTGCTTTCAGAAAGCACAGTGGTGTAGAACCCGTGTTAATTTCTTGGGGCATGAGATTACTCCTCAGGGTCTCTGTCCCCAGGAAAAGAAAGTGGAAGCACTTCAGAAACTGAAAGACCCCACAACTCTGCGAGAACTAAGGAGCCTCCTTGGACTGACTAATTACAGCAGAAAGTTCATTGAGGGCTACGCAGAGATCACCAGACCCCTGATTCATCTCCTGAAGGGGGGGGGTCAAGTGGGAATGGGGTCCAGAACAAGCCGAGGCAGTAAGACAACTCAAGAGAAGCCTCTCACAAGCGCCTTGCCTAGCTTACCCTGTCAGAAACAAGGAGTTCTTCCTGGAGACGGGGTTCTCTAATACGTGCTTGACGGCAGTATTATACCAAAAGCATGACAAGGTCAATAAAGTAATCTCCTATGCGAGCAAAACTTTATCATCTGTGGAGGAAAAATTCAACGATTGTGAGAAGGCACTCCTGGCAACGGTGTGGGCATTGAAGAATTACCGTTCATCCAGGGGGAACACATCATAGTGGAGACTCCACACCAGCCTCTGCAATATCTCCAAAGTGACAGAATCCGGGCCGGAAATGTGAGTAATTCCCGAATTACTTCCTGGATTCTGTCAATGCAAGGCTTTCCTGTGGAGGTCAGATATGGCCAAAACAAGAAGAGTCCCCTCGCGCAAGGTCTGGCTGACTTGCATGATTGTGCCAGAGAAAACTGTCTCGAGGACGAAAGTCTAAAAATAAAGGACAACACGGAGGCATACCTTAATTCCCCACACAAAGTCTTTGAAGAGGACAAGTGTGAGGGAATGCCCACTGTCTATGTGGATGGATGCTCTTACCATGTTGACAACGACGGGGAGAAAGAACTGGTGGCTGGCGTAGGGAATGCATGGGTGAATGAGTCCCCAGAACCCTCCGCTGGATACAAAATTGGTCCCCGAAGTAGTCAGGTGGCAGAATTGATGGCTGTGCATCAGGCCATCCTCACTGCTGTCCAGCATCAACTCCACGAACTGGTCATAATCACAGATTCGGATTATGTACGGAACGGGTTCGTGGAGCACCTGGTTAATTGGAAAACCAGAGGCATGTTATGTGCTAACAACAAACCCTTGAAACATGGGAAGTTGATCCAAAACATTGATGATCTGGTCACCTCGAATGAGATGACCATCTATTGGAAAAAGATCAAGGGTCATTCCAAAGTAGAGGGACCAGACAAAACTGGAAATGACTTAGCTGATCAGCTGGCCAAAACCGGGGCCATCCAAGGGGATCTAATTGAGATTGAGTCCCTGTTGGGGGAAATCCAGGTCACTGCTACCACTAGGTCCCACACAAATGCTCACAACGACCTTTCAATTGCACAATGGAGTAAGGAGAACCCTGATGCTGATTTGATTACAGCTCAGAAGGGGGATCCAGTTATTGGTAAGTTTTACCAACACCTTGAGGACCCTGAGAACTTTCCCCTGACGGATACCGATTACATTGGGAAAGAGGACCTAAGAGTTTTGATGAAATGTCCAAAAATGTTCCGGATCCAAGACGGTTTGCTGGTAAGGAAATCCAAAGCTGGCCACGATCAGTGGGTGGTTCCTACCTCATTCCGAAGCTTGATGTTAAGTCACGCCCATGATGCGGCCACCGCCGGTCATAGGGGGTTTCACACAACATTGGAAATCTTAAGAGAGGTTGCATACTGGCCACACATGGGGCAGGACCTCGACCAATACTTGAAGGGGTGTCTTGTGTGTGCACAATTTCAGCCATCATCCCTCACGCATCGTGCGCCTCTCCAAAAGAGGGGGATGACACTGCCATGGTCAGATTTACAAATCGACTTTGTAGGCCCTGTGATTCGCTCTGCTAGGGGGATTAAGTACATGTTGACTGTGACATGCTTGTTTACCAAGTGGGTGGAATGTCTCCCAGCCCCAAACTGCAAGGCAGAAACTGCAGCTGCCCTGATGATTAACCACATCTTTTCCCGTTTCGGTCTACCTCAAAGGATTGAGTCAGACAGGGGTAGCCACTTCACCAGTGAAGTAATGACAAAGATGTGGGAGATACTGGGGGTTAAAAGGAAGTTGCATATTGCTTATAGACCAGCTTCTTCTGGGGCAGTAGAGAGATATAACCGAACCATTGTGAGCATCTTAAAAAAGTTTGTGGCAGATTCTGGGCCAAGTTGGGATATCCGATTACCTCTGGTCCTAATGGCCATCAGATCTACCCCTTCATCTGCAACCAAAATGTCACCATTTGAGTTGATGACTTGGCGCAAGATGGTGCTTCCTCAGCATTTGCTCTACAGGACCCAAGAGCAGACACTGATAAATGCCTCCACTACTCATGAGTATGTGGAGAATTTAAGGAAACACCTCCAACATGCTTTTGCTTATGCTCAGCGGAATCTAGAAAGATCGGCTGATAGCATGAAGACCCACTATGACCTGAAGACTTCCAGGAAGGAATATCAGGTGGGGGACCGGGTCTATCTATACAACTTCCAAAGAAACCAGGCAAAACAGCGGAAATTCTTGCCTACATGGAAGGGACCCTTTGAGATCATCGACAAGATCTCCCCTGTGGCCTACAAAATCCACATCCCCAAAGGTCCTTTGGCAGCGGGGGAAGACAAGTGGGTCCACATAAACCAGTTGAAATGTTGCCATCCCAGGCACACTCTGCAACAACTGGAGGAATCCTCTGGAATCCTAGCGGGTACTGTCTCAGACTAATTCAGTTCCAACCATAAAACATACCACATCTAGTCTCTAAAATATTGTGATTTGCATGAAACTGTCTCTTAGTTATACTGTTTTTTTTTCAAAATAAGAATGTAATGTTTTGTTATGATGAAATGCATATGCTGCCCCACTATCTCAACAGTGGTGGAAAAATGTCTATGAATAGGTATTGCCGCTCTTCCTTTGTCGTCCTAGGAGAAAGAAAACCTGGAGACGGGACAAGGAGGACGATCCGGAGACTGGGAGGATGACGCAAGGGGGCCCAGTGTACCGCCCAATATTCCCATCAGGACCGGCGAGGAGAACCGATCGATCCGACCGGATGGAGAAAAAGATGCTGAACTGTGCCATCTATTGGAAGAAGATGAGGAAACATCCCAGGTCTTGCGAGTCCCATTAGTGAAATAGAATGGCCATCGCAAGAGGGGGGCTTGTGGGATGTTTTTATCCACGCATCCAAGCCCTACCTCAAAACTGTGCAGTACTGACATGGAAAACGTCATGATGGCCAGAGCTTCCCAGAAAATGCACAGGGAAATGCATGAAGAATAGGCTGCCACTCATTTTTGCCGATGTTATGGGCACAGAAGGACACTGCCTAAAACCACCATTGGACTACCCACACAGTAGTCTGAAACCATTGGGAGTGGCAATGCTGATTGCCAAAAGCAAACCCATAACTGTTGCGAATTCATTTTCTTAAATCCCAAAAAGGGGTGCAGTACCAGTACTCACCACTATCCAAAAGCCGGCGTTTTAAAACAACACCAGATTTTACTTTTTGTATAAAACTGAATAAATGAACCCAAAGCAGGCCAAAGAAAGACTTACTGAGAGGTGGATCCAATGTAAAGTTATATTCTGAAGTGACTTGAAGGTTTATAACAAGACTGGCTGAGCTGTGGGTTTCAGCAGTTTAAGTAAATTTGGACTGAAAGACACTAAAAATCTAAATGTTTAAATTGACTGAGTGACCTACTTTTGAGTGTCACATAGGTTTCAATTGTTTAAATGTCATAGTTTTAAACTTAGAATCAGCATTCTAGCTGCATATGTAAAAATGTTTAGTTTTATTTGAATGCAGAAGACTGGGGAACAGAAATGACATGTAGCTAAAAACTGGCTTAAAGAGATTCCAATTTTGCCTGGCAACTACCCCCCATCAGGAGTGAAACTTGAGTCACAGCTGTGTTCCCCGGCCTATCTGCCTTTTGCTGGCCACACTAAGGATATGCCATCTCTCTGATAATTGAATTAAGGGGAGCCCCCACAGAATACAGGAGCTCTGAACAATGCAACCCCTTCACCCAGGCAGATGGTTTATTGCAGATGTCGTAAATGTAGCTTCCTCCTGGAAGGGAAGGGGAGGGGCACTGCCTGTGAGAGCAAGCTGGCTTGGCAGAACTGGAAAAACCAGAAATTCAACCTAGTGCTGGGGGGAAACCACACCCCTTTGGGGCCAGAACATAACTCTAAAAAGATGAATAACTCATAGTACGGACTTGTGAAAATTATTTAAATGACACCATAATTCTTGTGATTTTTCTGCCCACATTTTAAGACGTGTTAGGACCCGGTGGTATGTTCAGGGGGGGTTTAGCGGAAAAGAGGATATTACTCAAAATGTGTGCATGTGAAAAATCTGACACTTCATCAACTAATGTCCATACTCCTTGCGCACATGTGTGTAAATTTGGGTTAATGTCCGATATTGCAAAATCAGTTAAAAAGTGAAATATTGCCATTTCTGAATGCAAGCCCCCAGGAAGAGCAGAGTTTGAACAGGGGATACCTCCTGTGATATGTGATGGGTGCATATGATTTTAAAACAATATGTACCTCTGCAAATATGTATTTGGTTCAAATCTAGATTTGTGTGCAAGTTGACAGGAGGAGTGGACTTTCTGCAGGCTGTAAAATGACACCACTCTGACACAACTTAGCTCCCCCAATCAGGGGAGAAATGAAAGCTTGGCCAATGATAAGTGGAGAGGGGTAGAGCCTAGTGATGCTGCACACACACCCATTTTCAAAACACATAAAAGCAGACAGACAGGACAGATAGAGACCTTCAAATCCATTTGCAGCTGGAAGCTCTGCCGGAAAATCCATACTTTACCTCCATCAATCTCTAGAGAAAGCTGTGCAGAAAGATCCAGACTTCAAATCCATCAGTCTCCAGAATCCAGAGAGAGAGAGAGCTGACCCAGATCACTGTGAAGTCCAGTCTAAAACCTGACCAGATCCGTGGCGAGGCCCATTTAATTCAAGAATATAGTGTGAGTACCTAGCAGAACCGTGCAGAACCAATCTCTTAGTTAAAATAATATAATTCAATCTATTTAATCTAAGTAGAACTGCCTCCTAACTGTCACCTGTCATTTGTAAAGCTGTCACCTGTCATTTTCTAGTTGCAAGCTGCACTTGTCTTTTTGGACTTTAAAATTTCAAATCCGAAAAACAACCTTTATTTAATCGCTCATATCTCCGTGACCGTTTGTGCTAGAGACTTGCAGTAACTTTCCTCTGAAAGCTGGGAATCGTGGCTTTTCTAGGAACTTAGAACCGCATTCCTACCTCCTATAGTTTTGCCACAATCATGAAAAACGCATTCGTGAATTTTACCGCGATTTGCACATTTCTCCACGTGTGAAAACAGCAGTTTCATTGCTACAAATTTGTTTAACCTGCCAATCATTCCTGAATCATTGCAAAAGTGAGACTGGACTAATATTAACTAGATACCACTCACCCTGAACCTCTAGAGAGAATTAAAAGCATTTTAGCATATTTTTCACTTCATTGCCAGCACATATAAAAGCATTTTGGGCCTGTGTTTCCAACTTCTGTAGTCTAAGTTGCTGGGGTGAACTGAATTACAGTTGATTGCATTTCTGAGAACTGTGTGCTTTCCTTCCATTTCCTTGCATTGCATCAAGGGGGGAGTGGATTGCCAGAGAAAAGTGATTACATTGTTTTGTTGAAATCATATTGAGTATTTTCTGTACGGCATTTCATTCAACATTACATCCATCTGAACTTAGATTAAGTATTCTCTACCACCTTATTCTTCTGTTCCTATTCACAAGTGTGCTAGTGCCATTCAGTGTGATATCCAATTATTAATTTATTATCAAAGTGTGATATATCTATACATTGTTTAATTTTTTTCAAATAAATCTTTTAAATTTGCAAAACAAACCTACTTCTTGGCTCAGTGGGGTCAGGGGGATTCTAAGAGAGGGGTGTTATATAGGGGTAGTCATCCAGAACGCATGAACTGGACATAAAGATATATCAATAAGGGTTTCCATTCAGTATCCCAGACTAGGCATTGACTTAGCTGTAGTGTTGAATTGAATCCTCTTACAGGTGAGAGTCAAGCTGCTGGATGCAGAATAACACGAAGCATGTGCTGCTGTTCGGGGGTGGTTTAAATAGCCTCCAAAGTAGTCCCAGGAAAGAAGTTCCCCAGGACCACACCTGAGTAAAAAATAGTCCCTGTAGTAAAATAGTCCCATCCAGGCCTCACATTGGCTTGGATTTATTTGCAGCATGGTCTGCATGAGGTAAGTAATGTCTATGAGCCTGGCGCCTATGGCGCCAGGACTGATTTTTATTATGAGCCTGGTGCCTACGGCACCAGGACTGAACCCAGACAGTCCCTAGCTGGGGCTGCTGGGGTTTTTGTAAATGTCTGGATGCCTGCTCCCGGGGCTGATGGCTTGATCCGGATGCCCGGGGGTAGGCATCATGACAGTGAAGCCCTGCTGCAGGTCCGAATCTTCAGACTCCAACGACAGAGAAGATCTACCAGGAATCTCCTTCCCCTGAGCTGGTGGGACCAACCAGTTCACCTAAACTGCAAGCCAAGGCTCCCACCTCTGGTCGAATTTGCTGTACAGAGCTACAGTGAACCGGATAGCCAGGAAGGTCGGACCCTGCTTGGGTTTTAAGGAGCGCACCTTTTATTCGTTGCTTTGCTCTGCTGCTGATTTCTTCCCTGGGCAGTGCAGGACCCTCCAGTCTTCCTACTTCATGTCAGTCCGACAGTCGCTTCAGGAACCGTGAGCCTGCAGGACCTGCCAGGAATGTCCACCTCACCTACAGCTTCTTCTCCATTTAAAGGTACTGTGAAAATCCAGTTGTTTGTTTCGTTCAGCCCCAGTGAAGGTGTGTGAAGCCTTTCGCCAATCCGAGGGCTTGTCCTTCTCTACTCTTTAAACTCACTTTTCTGCCGACCAACTTCGTCCGGATCTCTTGGCAAAGACTTCATCCCGAACTACCCCGAACTGTGTGATCTTGAGCAAAAGACTCTTGTCCTATTGACTTTGGCCCTAAGCCGTTTTGATTTGATTCCATCACTTTAGATCCTCTTTCTAGATTACCCTGCTTACTTACCTGTTGGTGCTGCTCTATTTTTGCCTAACTTTGTCTTTCCCTCCCTTTTAAATTGCTGGAGTGCTATTTTGCTCATACTTCATTTTGAGCTTAACTTGTCCAGAATCGATTGGGTGTGATGTAGTTTATTAAGAGTGTGATTTTTCAACTGCTTTACTTTTGTGAAATGTTTTATAACTGATGTGTAAATAAATGTATATTCTTTTACTCAGAAACCTTGAGTAAGTGTTTGTTTGAATGATAGTAATTGCTGTCCTTTGTGTAACTATTGATACTGCTCACTTGCTCTTGAGATAAGTCTGGCTGCTTTGCCATCACTACCACTTTACTGTGTAGTACAGGCTTGTACCAAAGGTGAATTTGTACTGTCACTTGTAGTCTTAATTGTGTGTGGTGTTCCCAAAGGGTACTGCATATAATTCTGCCTAACATGGGTGTTGACGAGCATCCACACCCTGCTTCTCAGGTCGTTCCACCGCTTTCTTATTTTGTTGCTCTCTCGTGGGTGTTTTCCCACGGTGGCCACCTTGTCCCTTATTCCAGACCATATGGCAGTCTTGAGCTGGAGGGACATCTTTAGCCACCACCTCATCGGCCATCACAGAGAGCTCCTGCTCAATGAATTTTGGCTTTCTTAGCCGCATTTCTGGCACCTTCCCTTTGCTTTGCCTGAGGATATGTTTCGGCTGTGTTGTAGGCTTGGATGGCAATCCCTTAATTGTGATTTTCAGTTGGTTGCGTTTTTTAAAATGCCCGCCTCTGTACTTCCTTTTCCTGAATTTCTGCCAGCGGTAATTCCACTTGGCCGGTAACGGTAATTGTGCTGATTATTGGCAGATTTCCCCATTGTTGGTGGTAATTCTGCTGGATGGAATTAACGTTACTGCTAATGGTGTGCGAGCGCCGGCCAGGTTGGAATACCACCGTAATTCTGCTGTTCCACATGGCAGCAACACTTATTCTACTGCAGCAGAGTTACCACCCATTTTGGCACTGACTTGTAATGACACCCTTAATCTAGTAAAATCTAGTAAAATGTACGTAGTGGTGAAATACCTCATTGTGTATACTGCTATAGTCGTTATGTATGGTGTAGGTCACATGATTGATTATCAGTTATGCTAACTCAGGCCTGATTTACAAAGCGTCTTTCAATGGGGTTTCCCATTAAAAAACACTTTTATAAATCAGCCTCTCAGCCTTAATAACTATCTCAAGTTGAACAATAATTTGTATTGTTTTTGGTAACAGCAAAACATTTTTATTTCAAAGTGCAATTAAGTGCAATTAATTTCAAGGCATAATTATTAAAACCTAGCTGTACCCAGAGCATCATCATATCCCCATATAGGGTCTCTCTTTGTGTTAGCTATTTTCTATATTTAACTAATTGTTAGTTTATTATTAGAGTAACAAATGCACGGTTTCAGTGGCCAGCAGAAACAATCAAACATTGACTTCGTTCTGAAAGATGAAACAAATCAAAAGCTTTAATCCAAGTGTTACTCTTTCCAAGAACAAATTATGTGTGAGAGACAAAGTGGTGTGTATTCTCTGTAAAAGAAGTTATTTAAAAGTACATTATTTCAAATTGCAAACGTTGTGCAATGGCTCATTTTTAAATTTTAGAATGTTCAATTATAATGATCAGTATATAAAGTATTCATAATATAAAACTCATTGCTGTCTTTTAGAATACTCCTGAGAAAGTTGAACAACACCAATGAGGGTTCCTAGCTGCTTTGCATATAATCAAAGATAACTTTGGGAGCATAGGAAGGACCACACGTGTTTATTTGACAAATATGCATCTGATGAAAGGGTTATATGCGTAAATAACTATGTACATAAGGCACAAGAGTCTTGGTGCTGGTTTTATTATTATTTTTTTACAACACTCAACCTTACATTACAGTGTATGTAACCACAAGCCATATGTACTGATTAAGAAGCCGCACAATTCAGTTAATATAAAATGTTGGCAACATCTTTTAGGAGGTTCATAAGAGAATTCAGTGTCCAATTCAGTGTCGATTGCAAAGACATCTTTAGAGAATTATATAGACAGGCTGATAATATGAATTAGTATTATTAAAGATTGTGCATCCTTGGAGATGTAAAGAAACACCTGTGATAGAGTTACACTGTAAATCAATCATTTGTAAGGGGCCTGCACATCACAGTTGATCCTATTACCCGCCTTTTTGAATGTCAATCTTATGTGAATTGGTTTGAAAGATGTTAAATGTTAAAACGTCTTTCCGTAACAACATATTTATGTAATGAACACGATGAATCAATCAACAAATTTGCATGATGATGACGATCATAATTTGTGACATAAATCAACATGTTGACGTATTGCTGCTGACAGCTTAATTGCATTTAATGTCAAATGTGAACATCTCACTGACAACTGCAATGAATTCGGGGATGCCAGAATAAAATAAGTTGTTCATGCAGTTAAATCCAGATTAAACTGGAAGTTTAGGGTGAGGCCGGCTACATTGGTAAGCGTGTGCCCATTGCTCGCTGCTTCCAAATGAGCACGTGTAATATTAGGCGTCATTCTCTCTGGCATCTAAGCTATTTATAATGCCATCTCCTTTAGCTGACTTCCTATTAAAATGATGAGGGCTCTGCTGATCAGTCAAGGATAATTGGAGCTCCCACGTGCATTTCTCTTCTAAATTCCAGCCTATATAAAACGTACAGAAATAAGATTCGAGCAGGGATATAACATTTCTCCCCGGAATTACAGTCCATTTCGGGGCTTCATGAATTAATGAAATTGCGTCGGAAATAATTTTCGGATTTTGCCAGATCAGAAATAAATTACCACCTTTCCACTTCTCAAATAAAGTTCGGCGTTTTTGACATAGGTTTGCAGGGAATCTACACGGAAACCTGGCATTCAAAGGAGAACGAGCTATAAAGAGGGAGAAGATGGCGAGCCATCCCCGAGGACATGTCTGTGTGTTTTGTACAGGAGATCCTTTCGTAACTTGCATGACACACTTTCCAATCCCAGTCATGCAGCTCAGTGGGTTGATGAAGATCGCTTAAGAGGTCTGTGTGGACTGTCAAAGTGGCAGGTTGCAATACTTTTAAGGTAGCTCAGTAGTGTTAGACCATCAGCTGTAGAGGCCTATTCAAATGGTGGGCATCCAGCTATAACACCCGCTAGGGTCGACTACCTGTTGCATGGTCAAGTCTTTACTTTCCGGGTTACAACGTGCATTCCCAATAAAAGAGCACAGTGATTGTACTTGCTTCAAAAATCTATGTGCTTCCTGCAGGTCATGCGTAAGGATCCGGGAAGGTTTGACCCTGCTTTTTATTTCCTGGTCATCAGTAAAATGCCCAATAATTACACCTATCAATGAATAGGAATTTTGACTGAGTTGTGTGGTATATGAATTGTCGCGGGAGGATAGCTCAGCGGCAACGGGCTCGCCTTGGAAACAAGACGACACGAAGCAACACAGGTTCTATAAATACGCAACCAAGAGACAGATTCCTGTAACAGCAACTTGATGCCCCTGGCTGTGTGAGCGCTTTAAAAATGCAAATAAATAAATAAAATAATATGTCTGATCTGTGTGTCCTTTGTCGGCACTACCAGGTGATAATTCAAAGGGTTATTATGCATGATACTTAGATCTTTGTGTACATTTCAACCCACAAGTTTACCTTCAGGCAGAGCATGCTTGTGAAGTCGATTGGATAAGAAACATTGCATTTATCAATAACATCTTTAATCTCAGAAAGTAAAATCCAACCAAGAATCCGACATGTGATCCACAGATTACACACGGATATACACAGTAGGTTGTTCAAAGAATCTGGGCCTCATTACAAGTGTGGCGGTCCATCAATAAGGGTGCCGGTAAAACCGTAACGGCACATTTTCCGGACCACCACACTACAACTCTGCCTTCCTGGGCTTTTGCAACTGGCATTTTTTGACTTGCCGGGCTCAACATCCCTGGTAGGCAGAGCTGTCATGGAAGCACCTACACCGTTAGCAACGGTGCTGGTGCTTCCGTGTCCCCGTGCCCATGGAGTCCTGAAGTCCTGAAGGACTCCATGGGAATGGGAACTCACATTGTCCGGCGCCTGACTTCCCAATCCGCCCGGACTTGTAATGTCCCAGTGGCACCGGGAAGTCAGGCATTGGAAAAGTGTTATGAGGTCGGCAGCAACTATCTGGCGGCACCGGCAGGTTACCGCCGGACTTGTAATGACACCCTCTGTTATTTAAATCAGCCATCTCTTTGCTAGCTGATGTAAGAGTTACATTCTACGTCTTGGCAATGCCTATGCTAAAAGGTGTAAGACGTTACAGCAATTTCACAAGTCTTGAAACTGCCAGGGATGTACATGAGTAGATCTTTCGGTGTTAAAATGTTATTATAACATTGCACAGCACCTAAAAACTCTATGAACAAGTGCAAACCTCTAATGCATATGCTATTTTATACATGGTATAAAGCAGTGCTACTGTAGGCTTTAAGGACATTTCAACTCACTTAGCATGGCTGCCACCAAACAGCTGAACAAAGCTGGATATTGAGTTCCTTCATATGGTCATATAGCTGTAAATTGACTTGAACTAACCTTATTACATACAATGGGAGGTAAATGATTCCTTAGAATACATGCTATTGTGTGTTGTATGCTTTTATACTGTGCCCCATTGTCACCAAGGCAGTGTCAGAGAACCTAGGCTTGTCCATGGAGGTTCTTAAATTAGCCCTTCCAGGGATATACAGACCTTAGTCTGATGGAAAAAAAAGACAATGATCAAGGGGATATAAGATGGCAAAGGCAGGGAAATATGCTACATGCACAGGGGGACGAATGTTGAGCACACGCCTCCAGCACTTGGCCAGGTTTGTTTTCCTCCACTTTACCTACAAAACATGGAGGACTTATTGCTGGCAGAATTACCACTAGTGATCATTTCTCCAAAACCCCAATTGAGTTTTTAGGAAGACTTAACCCAAAACAAATGTTGGTAATTGTAAATTAAAGTGAAAGCAGAAGATATATTGAATTATAGACAGATAGCTGGTCACTACAGGGATATATTCCACTGACTGAGGCTGAGTGAAATCTGATAGACAACAAGAGTGTAACTAGAGTCATCTATGATGACTCTGGGAACCTCAATCTCACATGCACGCTGTAGTTGAAAGCTACCCATCTATATTTCCATGTTGTGTATGGCTTCCATAGGCAGCCATTAGCAACTATTTCTACTGACGAAATCTGTATCTTGCTGCTGTGACATTACAGCAGATGATTATTAAAGTCATAATTAACTGCTATGAGGTCACAGGAGGGGGTTACGGAATTTTCTCTGCTAGGTATTTACTTTCCTTTTTATGTAGCTGGGGAGATATTAAACTAGGCGTCGGGCCGCCCCTCTTGGTAATGGCACGTAGCCCAAGTTTAGTGCCAGAGCACAGGGAGGGTCCCATAACGTGGGCAGCAGTTCTGTTACCGGTGTTAGGTAAATTTATGCAGCAACCATCAATGCACAGAATTCTCTCCCTCCCAATACAAAGTACCGCAGCAATGTTACTTTTTTAGTTCAATCTAGCCATGTCTGCTGCTCATATAGAACCACTTAAGTCCCTCACCCTTGCACCACAGATAAGCCAAGTATTAGACCGTGCATAGAAATAATGTATATAACTTACAGAATAGGAAAATGAATATTTATACAGAATGACCTCTCGCTCCATCTCACTGTGTTGCCCAAATGCATTTTTCTCTCTTAATAATAATAATGTCGTTTTTTACACAAATAGAAAAAACTAGTTGATTCAACATAATAACGTTCACAACTCTTTAACCCCACAATATGTACAGTCAAAATACGTTGCAGGAGGTGAACTTTTACTAGCATGTATTGCCTTAAAACATGACAAGATCAGAAGCTCGACACCCTAGTTGATTGGAAGTTTAATTTAAATAATGTGCACTGCTAGTCTATTGGCAAAAACAATTTCACACATGCAGAATTTTTTATAGTTTATTTCCCTGTGCACTTTAAAATGCTAACAGTTTAATTACACAACAAGCTTTTCATAACAAACGCTGTTGATTCATGTTTGCAACCTTTATTCTTTTACCACTATGCAAAACAAAATATCCCTACTCTCAGAAGCCCCTTTCTCACTTTCAGTAGAAGGTATAACTTTAGATCGGTGACTCCACTCTATTTTAACTTTGGTCCCAGCACACAAAAACCCAGGTATTCATTTGATCATTTGGAACTCTATGCTTTAAGGCAGCGTTTGGGGGAATGGAAAGTAATAGGGAATTCTGTTTTTAATGCACTCCTCCCTTTAGGGACTTTTGAGGTTAGCAAAAATAAAAACGAATACCAAATTACTTTACAGACTACATTTCTATACTCACTAGCACCAATGCTATTGAGTTTGAATTTCAACAACATCACTGCATGTACTTTAGCTAGGTGGGAATAATTAAATTATTGTTTAATAAAAACACTTGAAATCTACTTTGTGGGCCCACCCAATCAATAATGGGAAAATTATTCAATCAATCAGATCCCCACAATGCTTGGTGTGGATGGACATGTTTACTTATATAATTACTAGCTGAACTACCAGGCTTCCCCTGGGGATTTCAATTCTCAGATTTTTTAATCTTTGATCGGTAAATCTCACTTCAGTTTCTTCAGCAGTTTCATTGCTTCATTTTTAGCAGCACAAATTCTCAGATCAGTAAGTCTTGCTTGAATTTCTTCAGCAGTTTCATTCCTTCATTGTTCAGTAGCACTAATTCTCTTAACAGCAAATTATGTTTCAGTTTCTCAAGCAGTTTCATTGCTTTGTTTTTTAGCAGCACATCTTCTTTGAATAGTAAGTCTTGCTTCAGGTTCTTGAACAGGTTCATTGATCCGTCTAAAAGCATGTTGAATTCTATCAGCTTCATGGTCTTGAGATCTACCCTCTTCAGAATGTTGATCATGTTTCAGCTTTCGATATTTTGTTTTGATTCAGGTAGGATTAAATATTGCTCTCTTTTTCGTGGTATCTCTGTAAAAATGTATTCGTGGGATTAAAGCATTAATGAAAGGAGAGAATAAAGAAGAAATACATATTTTTGTTAAACATGTAACCTGATTCAAATCAACTGATTCAACTATGTAATCTTCAAATTGTAGCAACATTCCATTTGATGTCAAGAGGGTGTGTGAAAACTAAAACAAAATATAACAAGAGACAGATGAGAATCACAGTACACAAAATTAATAATAAGCAAAATGCAACTTTACTATATGCATGACAGTAGTCACTAATCTCTATAAGCAGCACTCTAGCAATGAGGGTGGTTAGCAAACCAAGCCCTCCCGGATTCTCCTGGCAATGTTCTACTAAACACCACCATAGCAGCTAAGCACTCCCAGCATCCCAACACATCCCAAAGCACGAGACAGCACACCCTTGCACACCCACCTAACTCAACCTACCCCACTCTCTCTGGCCTCAGTTATAAAGAGCAATGACACATTTCATTGTGCAATTGTGTGCATAGAAAACATTCTATTTCAAACTACGTACTACACTTCTACTTCTATACTTTGTGCGTGCATACATAATTACATTTTCTGTGGTCTACATCAAGCATATCATGCTGACACAGCAGTCTCGTTTGCAGAAACTAAACAAGCATTCTCCCACAGCCATCAAGGTCGTCTCTAATATAGCTGATTGTCTGCCAACACTCATTTTTTGTTATGAAAACATTTCCACTGTGCAAAAACAATTCTCTGTGCACAGCTACAAGCCTAATTCATGTGGACAGAGACACAGGCAGATTCTCTAGCTCATAAAAGCTAAGTTACAATGTGCTACACTAAAATACCAAATGTACAT
The DNA here is from genome assembly GCF_040938575.1 of Ambystoma mexicanum. Lineage (NCBI taxonomy): Eukaryota > Metazoa > Chordata > Amphibia > Caudata > Ambystomatidae > Ambystoma > Ambystoma mexicanum. The sequence continues at coordinate 550,126,606 of NC_090933.1, read as the reverse complement.
AATTCTTCATGGCGAATATAGATCCATAATAACTTGGATCAAATATTGTTACTAAACAGGACTTATACTAAATGGATGCAAAATGAATGCATGACTAATGAATGACTAATGAATTAGTCAATTAACTTAATGGATTAATCACATGATAACTATCATACATAAAATGCAGTTTCAAAGGTGAAGTGCCTGTCTTTTACTAAATTGTGTGATACAAATTAATCAGGTGTTGATAATGTTTCAGTCTCGATGCAGGACAATGAGCACTTTCTACAAATGACCCGTAGATGGGGGTGCAACACGACAAAACAGAATGCAGGAAAAAAAGCACAAAAAACAAAAATATTAATTATCTCCGGAAGGGGATGACCTATTGAGCCAGAAATAGTTTGGCTATGAAATTATGTCATGCAAAATTCCTGACTCTAGACCTCACCATTCATGAAGAGTTACATCCCCAAGAATGCCACATACAAACCCACAAACAAACACGCTCAGGAACTAGGCTGTGAAGTCTCAGATCATCTCTCAGATACAGGGCAGGGATCCTCAGAACCTCCCATCAGTCATGGATATTACCAATGCTCAATCCCTTTTCCTGGTGTCCTGCAACCCTCTCATCAACGGTTCCAACCCAGGTCATTTCAGGTAGTCGCCCTGATTTCCATTGTGTGTCCCCTTATAAATCTTAAACCACATTCACAACACTGTCTAAATGATGAAATGCCAGATCAATGGTCATCAGTTTTGATTGGTCAACTATTTTCCATTCCCTTATTCAAGGGAAGGGTCTGATCTTCAATGGAAGTCGATGGCAAAATAATTACTGACATATTTATTCCTTCAAATTTCACCTTAAATTTAATTTCTTCAACCTGACCAGGGGATCTGGCCATCGGCTCCCTGCATTGATTTGGCATGCAATAAAGTCCATCAACACTATTTCTTCCAGAGCACATACCCATTTGGATCCTTATCTTTAAGAGCAGGCTGGCAATCTCCACCTCCATGTTCCTAGGTTAATTTCTGTAAACCATCACTTGCCAGTTAAGCCCTGGACTGCACCACAACATTAATTTAAATACTTGTATTTTTAAAGATTGTACTTCCATTAACTGAATATTCTGTTTATCGTAGGGTTCTTCTGTTCACCTCACAAAAGCCTTAGTTCAGCAGTTACATGTAATGAAAGGTACTTCCATGACCTTGAATTGTGCATGCAAGGCACACTTAATTTGAAATCTTCCTGTTTCTGCCAACCTGTTGATATATTTGGCAATGTGCTTTCAAATGACAAGAATGGATTTCTGCATTTTTAGGGCCATTTAATTTTATTTCTCTGGAAACAGCATTTTGATGTAGCAGTTTGAGGTAAATACTGCCTTTTGTCTATCAGCCCCCAGTGTGCTTTCCAATTGCTCTGCATTTTAGGCCCACCTTAGCCAAATGCAGGTTCCTTTTTTGTCTGATGGCTGACTTTGAATGCCACACAGGCAGGGTCGGCCTTGCACTGGGTTGAATATTGTGATTAGCGCCTGTGCAGTTCTCTACTTGAGTGCTAATGGATTGTTTTTTTTAAAGAGAGAAACTTACCTTTGCGGCATGGCCCGATCCCGCAAAGTGCTGTCATCCAGGAAGTCCATTTTCAATGTTGATGACTGATGCCAATAATATTGGAGAGGGATTGCCTGGATGACAGAACTGTTACAGCGCTATGCCGCAAAAGGTATAATTCTTTTTTTGGGAAAAGCCCCCACACGTTTACCACCTGCGTAGTTAACCATGCAGGTTCTAAGAAGTCAGGAGTTTGGGGGAGAAGAGAAGAGAAGGGAAACAAAGCAGGCACTGGCTGTCTAGGCATCTTGGAACGCAGGTTTGTACCTTACCGCACAGCCCATATTCCGGGCCTTCTGATTGGCAAGCGCCTCCTTTCAGGGTGCTAATGTAGTAGTGTGATGTCATTTCTATAGAACCCTTTCAACGTTAGTATGGTCACAGTGCGCTGTAGTTTGATCGCTCTCGGGGGACCGGAGTCCGGGTATGGGAAGACATTCGAGGAGGTGCTAGTATGCATGTTTGCATATTTACCAGTGCTTTAGATATGAGGGGTGGCCCAGTCCCTGTTAGCCACCCATGTCGAGTTGGCATGTGGATGGGTCGTAATAAGTGGTCTAGATGGTGTAGGCGAGAGTGGGATAGAAGATATGTGTGCATTTACATGTCGAATTGTTTTCATGAACGGTAGATGCATTCTTAAGGAAGAGGTGCTTTGCGAAGTGTCTTAAAGTGGTGTATGAATGCAGATGTGTGCAGGTTTGCGGCTGAGCTTTTGGCTATTTTCCCTATGCATGGAGAGTAAGAGGTTAAATGCATGGTCTACATTCTAAGCAGTGACCCAGAATTATCATGATGGCTAAACTCTAAATCAACTTGCTTTAATGTAGGTCTAAATTCGACATGCTCTAAGGAGCAGTGTAAAGGTTACTATCAACATTCTTCTAGATTCAATATCTGGCTATATTCTACATTATTCAATATTCCAAGCTTAGCTAACATTCTTCATTTCGTCTAGGTTCAGTATCTGTGCTAGATTGTACAATTAGCTTAGATTTCATAAAGGACTATTCTGCATTCACCTAATTCCATGCTATGGCACATTCTGAGTTCACCTGAAAGTAATATAGTGGCTGCATTCCGCAAGGATCTGGAATGAAGTGATGGCTACTTTACATGGGTATCTAGAGTCAATACATTGGGCCTCATTACAAGTACTCCGGTCCGGAATTAACACTGCCAGTAAAACCATACCGGCACCGTTTGCATGTCCGCGCAATCATGACCCGCGGCCCCGGTAATAGCACCACCCTAAACCGCCACCGCGGAAATAGGGTTCCCCTTAATTCCGCCTGCACGGAAACCCCTCCGTTACCGGCAACACGAAACACCGTGAGCATCACAACTAGCGCGGACACGGAAATACCGGGAAAAAAATGGCGGAAATACCGTGATCACGGTGGCGGAACCGCCGCCACCGCGAACATGGCGTTATACACTGCCGGCTGAACTGAATCAGGGCACAGGTGCACCAAATCAGCCCAGCTGGACCTAGCAGGCCACTGGGAGCCTACAAAAGGGCCACACCCAGCCCAACACAACACAGAACCATGCAGGCAGCAGGGCTAGTAGCACTGGGACTGGGCCTACTCAACCAACAGGCAGTACTGCACATGGTGGCAGCAATGGCGCAGAGGAGGAGGCGTAGGCGGAGGAGGCGCAGGCGGCAACCAGCCAACCCTGCAGCTATGGCAAACCCCATTGCCCAGCCAGCCCGACCCCGCCGCCAGCCACCAATACCACGCATCAGGGCCTCACCCTGGAACCTCACCCCAGGACAGATCCACACCCTATACCGGCTGGACCGTGCAACAATCATGCACATCACCGCCATGATTGAGGACAACATCAGCAGCCTAATTGACACCCCCACCGCCACCCCCCCCCTCTTGAAGGTTGTCTCAGTTCTGCATTTCCTTGGCACTGGCACCTATCAACACACGGTTGGTGAGCTGCACGGCATATCACAACCGTGTTTCTCAAAAGTCCTGGTACAGGTACTGGATGCCCTGTTGCACCATGTGTCGGAACACATAGCCCTACCCCGCACCCTCCCCGAGGTCATTGCCACCAAGTTGGCCTTCCATGCCATGGCAGGCATGCCAAATTGCATAGGCGCAGTTGACTGCACCCACGTCGAGCTGACAGTACCACATGCAATTGAGGCGGTGTTCCGCAATAGGAAACAGTATCACTCTTTGAATGTCCAGATGGTTTGTGATGCCATGCAACTGATTACACACTGCTGCGCACGTTTCCCAGGCTCATCACATGACTCAATGGTACTGCGGAATTCCACGTTGCCACGGTACATGGAACGCTATGCCGGACAAAGCACATGGCTATTGGGTGAGTACAGCTGACGAAGCTACAACCCTGTCGGAGTGGTGTGTGTGTGTCCAGGCAATGAGCATTGTGAGTGTGCGGCTGTGACCGCACATGCATCACCCCCCTTCCATCTACCAAATACACAGCGGATGCCAAACATCATGAAGGAAGACATGTCAGGGCACCACAATGTGCCCGTGCACACGCTGCCACAGCCAATCCCGTCACTGTCCCATGAACCCTGTGCCACTGCAGACACCCACCCTCAATTGAAACACTGCCCCAAAAAGCACGAGAGGCGTGCAAATGATACGACGAGTATTTACTACTTCTGTACAGTGGAGTCACTCTGCCATGTGTGGACAGCACTGCACCATGACATGCACACAATCAAATGTCACCCGCAGGGCACAGCAAACATGCAAGTTAATGTGTAGGCCCATATGCAGTCAGCGACATTCCTCGTGATGGCCAAAACATACCTCCAGACACTGCATGGTTCATATGCATGAATGAATGATGATACAAGAATGCACAGCAGCAGATGAGGACATGATGCCACAAACACTGACATGTTCCCCCATCTACATCCCATGTAGGTGATGCGGGATATGCACTCACGCCATGGTTGATGACACCTGTACGGAGACCAAGGAACAGGCATGAAGAGGCATACAATAGGGCACATATCCGCACACGTGGAATGATTGAGAGGACATTTGGACTGCTGAAGGCCCGTTTCCGCTGTCTGAGCAGATCTGGCGGATCACTGCTGTACAGCCCAGTGAAGACGGGCAAAATCACGCTGGTATGTGCCATGCTGCACAATATATGCCTGCGCAGGAACATCCCAATGCCACCAGACGCAGATGAGGAAGATGGGGATGGGGATGGGGATGGAGATGGGGATGGGGATGGGGATGGGGATGGAGATGGGGATGGATATGGAGATGGGGATGGGATGGCACCGCCTCCCCCTGGGGGTGCACATGATGGCCAGAGAGCATGGGATGCCCTGATTCGCATTTACTTTTGAGTCACAGCACATTCACAGTAATGCACAAACATGGTGACGACAATGAATTAATAGTTGCACTGCAAAATAAATGATCAATGTCCACACATGTATGTCTTGATTTGAAATGGTGATGTATTGATGTAATCACAACAGGGAAGAAGGTGCATTGGTTAGGGAAGCTGTACACCCGGGGCCACCCACCACCCAAACGTGCCCACCCCCACCCAGAGCCCATTGTCCAAACCCCCAAAACTACCTACCCCACCACCCAAACGTGACCACCCCTCTCACACCCTTGTAGTCCACATGTGTCCTGCACTGCCCCACACACATGCCATCACTTCCGTGTGCGCTTCTGTGCAACCTTGCCCAAGGGACCCGTTAGCCTACTCGAGCGCCTCCTTGGACTGGCAGTAGTGGAGCTGGATGGGGTGGTAGTGTTTGATTGGCCAGAATCAGGGATTGAGGGCATCCGTGCCAGATTTGCCTGTTGGCCAACCAACATGGCCTCCACAAGCCTGGAGGTGTGGTCATTGCCCTCCCGCACATGGCGTGCAAGGGTCACTATGGTGCTCGCAAAGCGTCCTATGGACCTCGACAGGCGACGCACTGAGGCGCTGTAGCTCTCCCTCTGCAGCCTGGATTCCTCTAGCTGCCTCTCCACCAGCTGGGTGAGGGTAGCCTGCTGGTCCTCCATCCGCTGCATGCGGGCATTCAGTTCGGCCATGGATGGGGTGGGCGACCTCATGGGACTCCCCAGTGAAGTGGGGCTGAACCCCAGCTCATGGAAGGAGCCCAGGTCTTCCAATGTGGGCATCTCCCCCTGTGGCCCCGTTTCCGAGTGCTCTTGCGGGGCACTGTTATCACTGCAGGCCGCCCCCTCTGCAGTGCTGCTGCCTTCGGTGTTGTGTTGGGTGGCCATGATAGGTTCCTGTGGCACCTGTCTGGACTCAGCCAGTGTGGAGATGGTGGGGATGTTGGTGGTGGTGTGCTGCACATCTGTAGTGGCTGGTAATGTGGCCAGAGGTGCAGAACTGCCGGCAGCATCCTCCTGTGTGGTGGCGGTGGCTAGTGTACTTGCCGATGCTGATTGGCTGGCCTGTTGTGCAGTATCACTGTCACTTGAAACGGCTGTGGGGACACAAAGGGCATGCAATTAGTGTTGTTGTGGTGGCAGATGGGTGCATCACATGCGTCATTAAGATTGTACATTGAATAGTGTTAGTCACATGCATCTGATTGCTGGTGTCTGCATTCAGTGATATTGGTTGCCATACGGATCATAATGGGTCCTTTGGCCCACACATGCACTGCCTGAGGGGGGGGATTGTTAATGGGTCCTTTGGCCCACACATGCACTGCCTGGGGGGGGGGGTTGTTAATGGGTCCTTTGGCCCACACATGCACTGCCTGGGGGGGGGGGATTGTTAATGGGTCCTTTGGCCCACACATGCACTGCCTGGGGGGGGGATTGTTAATGGGTCCTTTGGCCCACACATGCACTGCCTGGGGGGGGGGATTGTTAATGGGTCCTTTGGCCCACACATGCACTGCCTGGGGGGGGATTGTTAATGGGTCCTTTGGCCCACACATGCACTGCCTGGGGGGGGGGGATTGTTAATGGGTCCTTTGGCCCACACATGCACTGCCTGGGGGGGGGGATTGTTAATGGGTCCTTTGGCCCAGTACTCACAACTGCATATTTACATGTGGCATTCATGTTTGGGCACTTACCGGCATCTGCAGGTGGGCTCACTCCTGCCTCAGCCTGCCCAATCCCATGGATTCCCTCTAGGTGGAGGACGCTGCTGCAACGCTCCTCCCATGCTTGCAGCCTCAGTGGGGAAGGGGGTCCTCCGCCTGTCCCACTGCTGCGTTGGCGGTGCGTGGAAATGAGGTTGCGTACCCTCAGCCTCAGGTCGTCCCAACGCTTGTGGCAGTCCTTCACGCTCCTCACTGCCACGCCCACAGCGGTGCACTTGCGTGCAGCTTCGGCCCACACCTCCTTCCTCCGCTGCTGTGTGGCACGCCGTTGGTCGGCGCTGAACAGCATCTCAGCATTGTCCACAATGTGCTCCACCAAGACGGTTAGCTCCGCCTCGCTGAAGCGCTGTTTGCGCTGCCTCTGAGCAGGAATCCTGGCAGACATGCTTGTGGTCCCTTTTGGCTTCTCAGAGTCAGGATTGTGCTTGTGCTGGCTCTGGATGGCAATGGATTGTGCTTTTATATGATGGCCGCCTCTCTGTTTCCTGTTTTGGCGATCATGGTATTTCCGGTTCCGTGTCCGTGGCGGCGGAGGCGGAAACGGGTTTTGCGCCACTTGTGGCTTCGTTATTTCCATTTCCGTGGGGTATTCCGTGACGGCGGTAACAACGTTTCCGAGTCTGTGTGGTGCGCGCGACCGACAGCGTGTAATCGGGCGGTTTTTCCGCACCCTTGCGGACACGGAAACGTTTTTACCGCCATCACGGATTTTGCACGGTCCCGGACTGGCAGGTTGTAATGAGGCCCATTGTCTGTATTCTTTATTCACCTAGATTTGATCTTGGCTGCATTCTGCAATCCACAAAGTCCTGAGAACAAGTGATGGCTACTTTACACAGGTACCTAGAATCACTTGATGTATTCTTCATCCACCTAGGTTCATGCCTCACTGCTTTCTGCAATCATATTGTGTCGGTACTGTGAGATTCACCAGATGTCACCACTTCTCCCGGGGGGAGCCCTTTCCCATGAGGCCATGGAGGTGAGGTTGTTGCCCAATAGTCCCCTAAGGGATGGTATACTGTGGAAGGATCTCATGCGGAGGGACTCCCCTTCTATGGATAAGAACGAATATCTAGGGTACAGCCCTTGTGAGAACATCACACGCCAACATACTCTAGCCTCTCAGTACACCTAAGTACTGTTATAAGTCAGAGTTTGTCAAGGTTCTTGAAAGTACTGAGATAAAGAAGAACAACAGGAACCTAGGTAACTGAAGTACTGGGACGAGTTGGCCTCATGGACAAATGAAGATGAAACCTGTAAAACAGATGAAGGACTTATAAAATGGGCACAGACGCTGCTGGTAACATTGTATACAAATCAAAATGGCTAAACACTGTGTCTTGGGCAGCCCCGGAAGACGGCAGGTGTTCTGCTCACCGAACACAGGAGAGTCAAACCTCTGTCACTGGTCTAAAGGAAGAGAGCTCCAAGGACGATGACAGTCCACTGTGTCTGATGCTTGGAGGTTTGCAGGAGCAGACCGGTGCACAGCGGTGTCAAGAGGAGGAAGGAATGCAGAAGGCAGCCGGGAACACTATCACAGATCTGCAGGGAAAGCAAGACACCAGAGAAGTCAAACCGATGCCAGTCTCCTCAAATATCGAAGTTGGCATGCTGAAACCCCCCAAAAGGTAAAGGGTTGCACGGGAGACCCAGAAGGGACACAGGGTGGCTTATCAAGTGGGTGCATGGAGTTGTCTGTAGGCCCCTTTGCAACCACAATACTTGGTGACACGGAAGGGGCAGAAAGCCTGCACACTTTCCCCTCATTGCAGTTCTGGAACAAAGCCTGTTGACCACCAGGAAGGGTTGAGGGCCCCAGGTACCATGAAGAGAACTTCAGCAGAATTGTGCCTCATAACAGTGGTGGGGATAAACCCACTAACAGCCAAAGGAGGGTCAGGGACCCTAAACAAGATACACACCATCTTCCTCATGGCAGTACTTGGTAGAGAGTGAACCAAGTGGGCTAGATCAAATAAGAGAAGCCAGATTCGCAGACCCTCCTAACAGGTGTGGATCCTGATGAAAAGAAGACCAGGGTGAGTGGGAGTAATTTCCCCTGTCTGTGATGAACTGATAACAAAATTCCAGGAGAAGAGATTCATTCCCTGGGTAACACTGACCGGTAGAAAGTTCTCAAAAGGCCTGGGGAAGGGAGTCATTCCCCCAGGCTATCTGAGATTGGACGTCAGTAGAGTGGAAACTTTCTGCTGGTGAACAACACAAGTATTGTTTGGTACTTTGTTATCAGAGGAAGGGACCATTCCCCCTGACAACATGTGAGATTTGATAAGTGTTTCCACAAAACAGAAACCATATGTCAGGAGAAGGAAGTAATTCTCCTGTAGCCAGAACGGTACTGCCTTATCCTTTAGATTCTAGTGTAAGGGACAGAGGTAATGTTTCCTTGACAGGCATCTTGGCAGACACCTCATCTTTAGCTGAAGAAGGCAAACCCCTCTTAGGAATAAGGATCGATAGATTTTCTTGTGCTTGTTTTGTTTAAATAATGTATTTAGCCCCAAACATGCAGCCTTTGTGTCAGCTTCCTTCTTCTGCCCCCTGACAGTACACTGGCTAGACTATGACAAACAACTTTAAAAAACACAATGTATATACCTTAACTGTCATCTTGATGCATGATGGGCCTCCCAAGGGAGAAGGGGCAAGCTGTGGATGGGAGTTGTCTATGATAACTTCCCCATGCCCCTCCGGGTCACCCAGGCCATCGAATGTGAGTGTCCACTGGTCACGAGACGAGACTCAGGAAAAGAACGGGAGAGGAAAAGTCAGTCTGCAGGATGGAAAAGACAAGTATTGAAGGCCTTCATGAAGATAAGGTGGTCCTCTTGGAGGTGGAGGATGTGTTGAGGGAGTTCCAGATTGCGGGTGCTGGAACAAAGAAAGGTGATCCTCCTTGTCTGGTGAAATTGAAAGGGGGAACCAGCAGGAGGCATGCAGAGCCAGATCTGAGGATTCTGTTAGTTTGGTACTGAGAGAGAGTTTTTTTGGAGGAATTCAGGGACTTTCTTGTTGTTTTGGCATGGTGGGTGATGCACATGGCTTTGAAAGTGGCCCATTCAGCTGGGTTTTGAATCCATCTGAGCTTTCTGAGCTGGAAACAGGGCCGCCTAGCTAGAGGGAGGAAGTGGGGTGGGTAGGAGGGGATGTAAGAGAGAAGAAGATGTGGAGTTACCTGTTCATGCTAGGGGGTGGGTGTTGGGTGGGGAGATCGAATTGGTGGGGCTGAATACAGTGTCAAGGGTGTGCCCTGCTCTGTGTGTGGGACCCAATACAAGTTGGGTCATGCTGAGGGCTTCCAAGTTGTCGATGAGCAGAAGGGTCATGGGATTTGAGGGGGTGTCAAACCAGATGTTGAGGTATCCTAGCAGGGTAACAGAAGGTTGTGAGGTCAGAATGGCTGCTAGGGAGTCACTAAGGGAGTCTGCAAAGTTTCTATTATAGGCAGGGGGTCTATGAAGGATTCGGAAACTACGGGTCATGATGGGGGAACATTGGAATTTAACCAGCAGAGATGTGCAGTCAGCATGCAGGTTTGATTCTCAGTGTGTAGGACTGTGAGATTAGTTTGTGGAGAATAGCTATCACCCCTGCTCTGCCGAATCTAGTGTGAACTTTGAGGGAGTAAAGAGCTTGGGGACAGAGCTTGGATAGTTGGAAGGGGAGGAGAAGAGTGGATGGATAGGATTAAGAATAGGTGTGGGGCTCCTTTGAGCTGTGGCTAGGAATTATCACAGTAATACATGCGCATCGACTTAAAACAATTGCAGGTGGCGCCTAGACACACTTGTGTACAGGAGCGTTATAAATGACTTATGTCATATCATATGAAAACGCACTTAGATTCAACACAATTGCACTATTCAAATGCATGTACATTAAAATGATTGCAGTATTAAAATGCACCTGCTGGTAAGTGAAGTCGGAACTTTGGGCCTCAGGAGTTATTTCCTGTGGAAATACCATCAAACCCGTTTACCGTTTCTGCCACTCACAGTCATAGTAAATCCTTATGATTACCTGTGGCAGAATGGCAGTTTTGATCCCTATTCCTGAAATCCATAGGACCCTACTGGGGATTTCGTGGATTTAACACAACTAATTCTGCCCATGGTAATTCCTCTACTTTTTGCGGTTAAAGTCGAGTACAATCAACCAGCAACTGCTGGAAGAATGTTCTGCACTTTACCCCAAACTTGAAGTTTGACAGTGTGATAAATGCTTGATAAACTCTCTGAATTTGAAATACGACGACTTTAATGGAATTTTCTTCTGCCCCATCAAACAGGTAATGCTGCCCTTTGTATATTTAATTGTGTATATATTTCATGATGCCTTGACTCTGCAGCCTCTGCAATACTGGTGCAAAAAGGCAGCACAAAGTTTTAAAAAAGGGGGGGAGACAAGCCAGTTGCTAACACATAGCATCAGTGCAGATGTAAAAAGAAACCCTAAAGTGAAGTTCTGAATGGTTTTCCACATTTTTTTATCAGTTTAATATGATAGATGTAACGCTGTTTTGTGGTATGAAATAAATGATAACATACGGATAGATGAATCTTGATCTCCTGTACTAAACAGCAGAAACATACTAGTATTAAAGGTTCCTTATCAATTACTGTTTTTTTTGTTTTTATAAAATAGACACAGAAAGTTATTTTAAAAGAAAGCAATATGGAAAGCATGTCACAATTGTATTTTGGTGCTCCAGTGGCAGTTGGAAATCTGCTCTGTCCTGGCTCAAACATCAGGCAGTTTGACTTCACACGCCAACTTTAATAAGTTATCACAGCAGTGACGCAATTTTCTAATTGCAGGGAAGGAATAAAGTAAATTCTACACTGTAAAATCGACATTATTTAAAGGTTTTTATGGATATTGACATCTATTACATATTAATACATTATCTAAATGTTCCAATGAATAGATGGAACATTAAGTAAAATGTGCAATACATCCACTTTTCCTGCGAGTTAATTAATAGTTTGGTGTATGTAGTGTTACCACATAACCCCCTCCATCCTTTCCCCTCACTCACTGGCCGTCCTCCCTTGGCCCTCCACCTGCCCCTACCAGCGAAGCTAAGAACCTTGGGGTCATCTTTGACTCCACACTTTCCTTCTCCGCACACATCTCTGATTTCTCCAAAAAGTCTAACTTCTTACTGCACCTCCTTAAAGACACTCTTCCTTTCCTCTCCTTCCTTCAGAAGCTCCTTGTCTCCCAAGCTCTGATTCTCTCTAGCTTGTACTACTGTAACAGCCTCTTTCTTAATCTACCTGCCTCCACTCTCCGCCCTTTACAACTAATCCAGAACAGGACTGCAATCCTTGTCCTTGGTGGTTGTAGGTCAAAGGATCGACAGTGAAAGGGTCGACAGGTCAAAGGATCGACACCAAAGAGTCGACAGGTCAAAGGACCGAAACCCCCTTTTTTGCCAAAAACCACTGTTTTTTCCCTAAACGAAAACCTAAAAAAAATATATATAATTAAAAAAAAATGTGATCCTTTGACCTGTCGACCCTTTGGATTCGATCCTTTGACTAGACACCGTCCTTGCCTCAAACCCTGGGATCGTATCTCTCCAGCTCTGAAATCCGTTCATTGGCTCCCTCTGGTTGCAAGGATTACATTTAAAACCCTTTGCATTGTCCACAAGGCTTTCTGGGGCCTGGGTCCAAATTACCTTCAACTATCCCTCCATAAATACCTCCCCTCTACAGCCCTTCGTTCCTCTACCTCCAACTGCCTCAGGGTCAGTCGTTTTTCTAAGAAATGAGCTGGTGGTAGTTCTTTGTCTTCTGCGGGGGCCTCCCTCTGGAACTGCCTACCTGCCACCATGAAAATTGAGGAGAACCATCTACGAAGCTCCTCAAGACCTTGCTCTTAGCCTCTGTCTTTCCCCCTCTTCTCCCCTGCTGATCTGTTTTCTCTCTCAGCAATGCTGCACCTGGCCACCGTCTGCCCTTCAGGCCCATGTACCTGCTCACCCTGTCACCCTCCTGCACTGCCCCCTGGCCATCCCTTGCACTGGGTCCAGTTTCTGCACCCATACAGGCCCCCCCACTCTTTGTCTACACTGATCAGATACTCCCTATCTGACTAACCTTGCACTTGGCCCGCACAGGCTGCACTACCACTGTTTCCGATCACTGTATTTATGTATTTATTTATTTATCTATTTATTTATTTATTATTTATCTAATCCTCTCTTATGCTCTGCACTTTCCAATTCCTCCCCCTCCCATGCACGTTCCCCCTTTTCCCTTCCCCGTGCACTGCACGTTCTCAATGTCACGGGGCCTGGTAAGATCGTTGTGTTTGTTCTCTCCACTGTTCCCCTCCCTTTGCCTGGTCGTGCTCTGAAACACCTGTGTATGAGCGCGATATAAATAAAATATCATATCATATCATAACTATATGAAAATAACTACAGTGAATACAAAATAAGGAAAATATGCAATGGAATGACAGCGTCAAGGATTAACATTAAAACAACATAAAATACATACAAACAGCAGGTATTGGGTACAATTGTACACCAGAAACACACAGTATTACAAAACTTTGTAGTGGTGCAGTGCAATAAACACTAAGAAAAAAGATGTCCTATTTTTTTTTTTAAAAAACGTATTCTTTCAATGCCTTTTTGCATCAGGGCAAATTATTACGCCTAGAACAATCAGATCCCTAGTCTAAACATGCACTGAAAGAACGTTTTCAGCAATAGGGTAATGTGTTTCGGTGGTAATTACAGTTGCATCTGTGCAATGTTTCTGAAAATCTGCCCTTGGTCTATGCAAAACCAACACATTTGCAGTTAGGTTTTTTTTTATCACAGTGTGATGAAATTAAATTATCCCTACATGTATTCTAATTTCCATGAGTTCATTCAATATCACTCGTATACATTTAGAAACATGCAAGTACAACTTGGATAAATAACAATTCCAAGGATTCAAATTCCAGTTATATAAAGTTAAAATGTTTTCAAACAGAGGGTGCTTATATATGTTGTGCTGTATAAATGATCTGCCACACATGAATTATTATGCCAGAATGATGGATGGTATGGGTCCCAATGGTGTTTATGTACCTTTAGGGACTAACCACATTAGCCCTGTTGATATTCCCAACAAAGATTCCACTGTAACTAGCAACTCATTTGTTATACAGTCTTCAGAATTAAAGTTAATAGCTGATAATAGGCAATCAAGATCTCCGCCATAATGATGAGGGCCTCGAAAGAACAGGTGGTAGGCTATGCTGTAAATGAACCGGATGCCATTGACATCCTATGTCAGGAAATGGTATCTGGTCAATCCATCGAATGCTATTGCATCTAACACCAATCCATCGCATTATAAGCATCAAAATGTCATTCCATTGAATGACCATTTCGTTGTCTATAATTCGATGGATCCATCGAAATGTGTTATATTGGATTAGGGTTAGGGTGTGGGTTAGGGTTAGGGGTTAGGGTTGGGGCTAGGGGTTATGGTTGGGACTACGGTTAGATTAGGGTTAGGGTTAAGGTTTGGGTTAGGGGTTAGGGTTGAGCTAGGGTTAAATTAAGGGTTAGGTTAGGGTTAGGGTTAGGGTTGGGGCTAGGGTTAGATTAAGGGTTAGATTATGGTTAGCGTTAGGGTTGGGGCTAGGGTTAGGGTTAGGGTTAGGTTTAGGGTTAGGGTTAGGGTTATGGTTAGGGTTAGAGGTTAGGGTTGGGGCTAGGGTTAGATTAAGGGTTAGATTAGGGTTAGGGTTTGGGTTAGGGGTTAGGGTTGGGGCTAGGGTTAGATTAAGGAATACATTATGGTTGGGGTTAGGGTTAGGGTTAGGGGTAGGGATAGGGATAGGGATAGTGTTAGGGTTAGGGTGTGGGTAAATTTTATGGGGTGGGCGTGGGGGTGTGTGGGGTTGGGGGGAGAACCTCCCAATATACATACAAACTATAAACTTTACAAGGAGCTGGCCAGTGCCACAATTTCATCACCAGACAGCTCCATGTAGCGTTTCAAAGTTACAGAAAAAGCATGACATGCTATTTTTTACATGTAAAAGTTCACTTCCATTGAAACCAGTCCATTTATATTTTTGATGGACTGGTTTTTGATGGAAATGCAATTTTACATGTTAAAGATAGCCTGTCGATGCTTTGGCTGATGATGGTTTGCATTAGATGCTCTGGCATGTTGATGGTTCTTTTTCAACAGATTGACTATAAACCTCAGGAAATATCTATGATGGAAAAATCAAAGTCACAGAAACGTAGTGTTTCCAACGGTCACTGCGCCATTGTATTCTTTCTCAGAATTGCTGTTAACGCTTGGCTATCACCTTTTTACAGGGTATCATGAGCCATCCACAGGGCATAACGAATATGCGCATAACATCCAATCCCAGAGTGTAAAGCAGAAATATTGGTGTTACATGCATTAGAAACACCAATCTAACAGGAGTTTGCCTTCCATTTTCACCATCTGACCCGATATGAATATTTCTATTAAATGGCTATTTTGCAACACTAGAGGACATAATTAATTCCTTAATTATATGGAAGGACAGGCCCTCATTGAATCTAGCCATCTCTTTTTGCTACAAGAAACATGGGCAATGAATGACTTTGTAGTTGATGGTTACACACTTGTATGTCACCATGCAATCAAAGGTTCTCGAGGCAGGCCTATGGATGGATTAGCCATCGTAGCTCAATTATTTCTATCTATTTGCCCCTACGGCTCGGAAGTAAGTTCTCAATATGTGTTATCTGCTGTGATACATTTTTCTGCACTCTTAAAAGATATATTGATTATATATATTGATTATCAATGTATACTCTCCTACTGGTGATGATAAGGTTAATTAAATTGTCCACACTATTGACAAGATAATTAATGCCTAGCAGTCGGATCATCCGAAAGACAATATATTAACTGTGGGTGACTTAAATGCCCCAAATCTGGAGAAATGTATTTTCATTTCAAATGAACCGCATGACCTCATGAGATATGTGCCTTCGATATTGAATGCGAAAGTCTGCGGGACAAAATGGGCTCCAATTTTGTTATACTTGGGACATTTTATGCCTCATTTGTAAGGGGAGTATTTTTTACTTAAATAGGAACACATGGACTAATGGTACCAGCGTGTCCACTTTAGACTGTGTATACATGGATCAGGAGTTATGGAGTGAATGTCATCCCACGACAATTTCATTTAACACTTTAAGTGACCATGCAGTAATGACATGGTCACTTACGACTCAGACATATGGGATGACACATCATAACAAACCAATCCATGTTAACTTTACATGGAACATAATTACATGGAATAATAAAAACTTGGAACAATTGAATTTGTTTGTTCAGGAGAACAGCACACAGCTCTATTCCTTGCTTCAGGAATCCACTAGAATCTGAGTGAGATGATGACGTCTGAAAATGTATATTAAATTAAATGCAATAAAGGGCAGGGGCACCAATGTATATGAAGGATGTTTTGATAGAGAGATTAAGGTGACTAAGCAGTCCTACCAATGCCAGTTTAGAACCATTGACAAGGACCCCTCTCCTACCAGAGAAGCAAAGCAGTGGTACAAAATGTTGGCATCAACAAGATATAAAAACTTGTTGAAGATGCACAAATCATCTACCAACAATGCTAATTGGATCTATATTTTAAAATTATTGAATACGATGCATGAAAAAGGTTTTGGACTATGATTAGAACCAATTGTCATTACCAAACTAACATCGAAACCAATTCAATTAGCATGAATGCTTGGACCGAAGCAGTGAGTGCGCTTTATTATACGAATAGTGTAATTGTAAATAAAGCGTATCCTTAGTTACCGTCTAGTACTTTCATAGAAGAATTTGACACTGACGATATTATGACAATTCTAACTTCAATTGATAGCTCAGGAGCTCCAGGGCCTGATATGAATCCTGATAAAATATTTAAGGATAATCCACACTTTTGGGCATCCATACTAGAAAAGCTATTTCAGAAAATAATAAAGGATGGTATTATCCCACCTAGTTGGCAGACATTTATTATGGTGCCGGTCTTTAAAGGGGGTGACTACACTAATGCTGGCAACTATCAGCTTTTGGCTATGGGTGATGAAATCCCAAAAGTATTTGCTGCCCTACTTCTGATAAAGCTGAACACATGGATAAAAGAAAATGCGATTTTACAACCCTTCCAAATGCGATTTTGCAGTTGTATGAATGCTCTGACCAATATTAGTTTATTGAATTTTTTTATTGCTGTCTCAAAACAGAAGAAGGATTATCAGCTATATGTGTGCTTCATTGATTTCAGCCTTCGGCATGGTATCTAGAACACGTCTATGGGAAAAACCTTGGAAATAGGGAATTGATCCTACCCTATCGCATTTTATTACTGCTCTATATTCCAACACGACTGTAAGGATCAAGGTCAATAAAGAAGGTGCTCTTATACCAGATATTCTCACTAATACAGGTATTAAACAGGAATGTGTGTTAGCCCCAACATTGTATAATTTATATGTGTCTGATATGGACCGATACATAAAAACAGTCTGTAATCTTCCTCCAATTATTGGGACTACAGTGGTACCACGGATCAGATATGCTGATGATACCATTAATATGGATCGCACCCCAATAGGCCTACAAAGATCACTCAGAATATGCCCCAAAAAATCATCTCCAGATAAATGGCTTAAAAGCTAAAATATTAATCTTTGGGCATAACAATAAAACAGCCATACCAGCCTAGTAACTACATGGTACCAAATTTGAGGTGATAGATATTTATAATTATCTGGGTGTACTTATTAAGAATGCTCCTTGTAATGATTTTTGTTGTACTAACCTAGACTTAAGGTCTTAAAAAAAATGCTGCTACTTAGGAGCATTACGTATAAGAAAGGCAGCAACAGCATTGAATTTTGAATTTGAATTTTGAAATATTTCTACCGCGCACACAACAAACTAAATCGTATCCTGGCGCAGATGGTAAACAAGTTTGAGAGAAAAAAAAGGAGGAGAACAGCAACCTAGCTAAATAGTGTCAGAGAAATCAGGGAATTGAGCAAAGAGCCAAAAATAGTGTATTTACTTAAAGAGATAGGTTTTCAGGCCTGTTCTAAAAGTCATCAACGATTTAGCCTGTCACAGACTCAGTGGGAGACTGTTCCATAATCTAGGTCCAGTCACTGAGAAACACTAATCTCCTCTTGCCTATACTAGGGATGACAAGCAGGAGTTGGTCCTCAGACTGAGAGGCCTTTAAAAGTCTACACCAGCAGTATTGTCCCCAGCATTGTTTATGGTCTGTCGACTATCCCAGAAAGTAAGTTCAAGAAGATTGCTAATCTTGAGGCAAATATTATTCGTACTATATTGATTGTTCCACAGTCTGTTTCTGTGGCAGCACTCTGAATGGAGCTTGGTATTACGTCAATTAGATCTATACGATTGTCGCAAAAATGTGCTCTCTATTTCAATATCATGTTGAGCTCGATGGATGAAAAATCAATGTATGCAGTCTTGGCAGGCCAATACAAGAAAAATAGTGACTATGTATTTTTGGTTAACTTGAAAGACACTGTCAAGGAGTTTCTAGAGCAACTTAATTTGAAATGGGTTAGACTTTACTCAATCCCGATATATTTAATCATATTAAGAGGAAAGCAAAAGAATTTGATGGCTGTACGAACATTGATGATTTATCTAATTGTTCTATGTATAAGGAATGTAACATGCATATTGGGGCATCTTACCAAAATGTGTTTGAAAGAAATTTGAAGATTTATTATTCATCTCTGATATAATATCTCACCTACTTTTGAGCACACAGGGTGTTGGGCACGGATACCAAGAAATGAAATGTTGTGTCGACTATGCAGGGCCAGTATTGAAACCTCAAGACATATTCTCATTCAATGTAAACAACTAGAGAGGGAGTATATACAAGGTTATTACAATTTAGCATCTAACATTATTCACATTGAAGAGAGTCAGTTCAGGGCTGCAATTATTTAGGTGGAATATATTGTTATATCAGGTACTGCCTTTAATGTGTGGAAGAAGGCTACCTCCTGAATTATTCCTCCGTAACCGAGTCATCATTCAATGGACCCACATTCATTCATTTAATTAACACTCCTTTTCTCTCATTGATGTATACTCTGATGGGACATCCTATTTGAAGGGAAATATTTCACCCTAATTTCATATGATGATTTTATAACATGATTTTATCGAAGAAATTAACTGTGTATATTGTGTTATAATTTGATCTTGTGTATTATATTGTATTGCATCTGGTTTTAATTGTGCATATGTTGTTTGTAATATTATGTAGTCTATTCATTTGTTAATGAAATGTTCTTCTATTTTACCATGTGCAAAGGTTTGTATTAACCATAAATAAAAACAAAGTACGCTGATTGACAAAGGAATGAATGACAGCTTCCCCAATTCCCATGCTCACCTGTATCCATAGACAGCTCACTTGCCTCATTGGTCACCAGTCACATTGCCCACATGACCTGTTAATCATCTCAATGAACCCCACAAATCCACCACCTCCTCCAAGAAATGCGACATGACGCTGGTAAACACCAGTTCAGTGTTACAACCTGCTGTATATGTGTCAAGCCTGATCACAACTCAGTATCTGGATCCTATTTTTCTTACATTAAACTGGTTAATACCCACACTCTCACACATACTATCATTTGTGTCCCAACATAATACAATGTCTAACATACAGAGTGTGTGTGGTCAGATGTGGCCTCTCAATCATCTACAACACAGTATGGCTCTGCGTCATTAAGGAGACAGCCATTCTGACATTCATGGAGCACCACATTGCCACTTCACAGTGTACTCATATGTATCAAGGCTCCCCATGTCATCTAGCCTCCCAGAGGCAAAACCTTAGAATTCCTTGAAGAAAATCCTAACCTAATAACATAATAATCATCAATCAACAACTTAAACTTTTTCCTTGGCTACTTCAACCTTACTGATTAGGTATTTATGCAATCTACTAAAAACATCTCTTTGTGGACTTTACTCAAAACCTTGACATCACACAGCATTTCAGAGGCCCCACCTATAGCCAGAGCAACATGATTGATTGTGCCAATTCATCCCTTTAAAAGAAACGTCTTACCACGGTTGAATTGGACTGGTTGAATGTAATGTAAATGTAAAGGGGTCTTAGCTAGCGCCCATCTGCCCATAATGCTAGCCTTGCTGCACATGGCTCTGTAAGAAAGGAGGGCAGTTTGTGTTAGTCATATAGCGGGAAGGCAGATGCAGAAACCTCTGGTGTTAGTGGATGCAGCTCTGAAGTACCCATTACCTGTGTGCCGATATAAAAATCTCTATGTTGCTTATGGTTGGTACAGAGCGGGCAGGTTAGCCATGTGCGCAGCCACGGTATAGTAGAGTGTAAAAATCAACAGCATGGTTGTTGATAAAAGATGGATAGAGTCTCATACTATTAAGTAAACTAGACTTAGAGGCCATCTGGAGTAGTGTGGGAGGTGTAAGGATGCATGATTGAAGTAGTGTGGAGTTAGTTGAGCAATGAGGGGGATGGAAATGGGGGAGTGAGGTTGTTGTCACTTCCTTGCTCTTGGTTGTAGATTTTACTGAGATTAAAGTGTGGACCAGGGTCACGCAGCAGTCTCTATGAATCAAATTTGATTCCCACAGATGCTAGTGCCAAAGGTTTTGTCATTAAAGTATGTTTTTTGGTGCACAGATTAGAGCTGTTTGTTATTATTTTTTATTTTTTTTCAAAGTGGTCAGTTGAAAAGTCAAGTCTTGAGCTGTTTTCTGAAAGTCAGGTGGTCCACGTCCAGGGAGGTTTGGATAGGGTGATCCACAGTTTTGTGGTCAGATCTGAAAAAGTGGATCCTCGTTTCAGTTTCTTGTTGAAATTGGGTACTAGTACTTTACAGAATTGCTGGACCTACACGTTCTGGAGGGAGTATAGTGTTGAAACTTATTTCTGAAGGAGGAAGGGCCCCCTCCATGGTATGAACCATGAGGGATGCACACAGTTTTGAAATTAACCCTTTTCTTGATGGGTAGCCAGTGGAGAATACGTAATGCTGGTGTGCACTTGCCACGTGCTGACCATTTACTTACTTAGTGTTATCATATTTCCCATGTACAGGACTGTCCTTGCCCTCTTCCCACACACTTGCGCGAAGTGAATGACACCTGGCCTAGTAGGATCATTGTCCGTTCTCCCTTTGTTCCCCTCCCTTGCCTCGTCGCGCGTCGAAACACTTATGTATAGGCGCGTTATAAATGTCATATCATATCACATCATATCATATGTAAAATTGGATAATACTGAGAAGTCGTCTTGCCATTGAATGTTGTACTCTGAAGTTTCCTCATAAGGTAATCTGGGAGTCCAGGATAGAGGTGGTTTGCATAGTCTCTTTTGGATAGTATTAGATAAATTATGGCATGGCCCTTTGGCTGAACGTTAAGTAAGGTAAGATGTGGCGTTATATGCAGAGCTAAAAGAAACAGCTTCTGATGATGGTTTTGACCTGACGATCAAGAGTGAGGGTCTTGGCCACTGTCATTCCAAAATTGTGTACTATGCATGAAGGGTTTGGGCAAGGGCATCTCTTTTCAGGCCAAGGGATTGTGGTGGATTACAGAGCATCAGTTCTGTTTTGCTAGGGTTGAATTCTAATCTGTTTGATATCATACATGAATCATGGACTATAGACATTGGATTCACCTGCTCATTCCCAGCAACCAAAGACAACAGTCATCTACCTCCATCGGTCACCACTACCTGAAAGTCTTCCCCACACAAGCCGTTCGGGATCGACTTTGCTTCCCAGTAACCATGTTATGCCCATCCATGGCTTTAAACTATCCGTTTTACACACAATGTGACATTTATCAGCAATTTCTATGTGCCACTGCAACTGTGCTGGGCCAGGAGAAAAGTGCTTACATCCTGGTACACCCAGCAATTTACAGACATCAAGTGTGACAGACATTGGGCAGAGACATTCTGGAGAAAAATCACATTGCTCTATGATCTCACCACACTCCACGACAAAGTCTGCTGATTAGCTCTATGTTCATATAGTGGGGTGACATAGGGAGCTATAATCCAAGATAATGGATTATGGTCCTGGGGTTATGTGGACAATCCCTCCATCAACCCTCTTACTCACCAGCACTGGACAGGGGATGGACACGCAAAGCCCCGTAAACACTGTTCCCCTTTAAGAGGGAGCGCTCCAACATGGGGTAAGCTAAATACTAGGGAACCAATGACACCATGCTCCATCTTTTCCTAAAATAAGCTATCTCCTTCAGCCCTAATGCAGAGAAAACCCTAAACAATCTCAATTTAAGAGAGCTAAACTCTGTGAGCAAATGTGATCCAGTAGCAAGGGAGTCAATGCTGCTCACAATGTAAAGTAAACACTGGATTATAAACCTAAGGCACCCTGCTACATCTTAATGCCCTCATTCAGCAAGCCTGATCAGTCACCAGTCAACCTTTGCATTTTCTTTGTGGCAGTCACCTTGAGGTCCTGCTCAGAAATTGACAGCCTTTTATATTTAAGCAATAGGCCCCGAGCACGGGGGCATTACCACTTCAGGTAGTGCCCCGGGGCCCATGGTCACAGGGGCCTATCGCTATTATCACCCACTGGCCCATAAGACCGGGGTACTAAAAGCATTATTTTTCTGTTCCGAAATGCTCTGTAACGAAGATAACAAATTGAAAAAAATGCCTGCCCGGGAAGGGAACACAAAGTCCGTTTTCCCTTTCCATATCGGCAAATGAAAAAAGTAACCAAATAAAAGAGTGACAGTTGTCAGCAAATGAGCTCTTAATGGCGTAGGGGTGCAGACAAACACAGTATGTGATAATTTACATGCAAGTCCCCAAGTCAGGATAATTATCCTAAATGGTTCTGTATTAAAAGTCAGGGTCAGATATTTTGCTCTCCGATAGCCTGATTCATGGAAGTGTTTTATAATGGCACAATCCCATAGGAAAACATTCCATAAATCAGTCCCTTAGTTAGCAGAGATAATCAAAGAGAAACAGCTTTCATCAGTTTCCCAAGCAGCCTTCAGGTGAGGACAGCGTAAAAAACGAAACCCTTGTTTAGAGTTTTTCTGTTATATTAGAAATCTGTAACTGTGAAGATGGCCTCTGTATACCTTGCTTTTACTAAATTGAATGTTGCTATCCTGGTAAGAGCTATTCAACCTATGCACTGTAATTGCACAGCAAATTTGAGATGGGAGGTGGGAGAACTGACACAAAATTTCCTGCAAAAAAGGTTTTCATCAAGGTTGTGTGGAGGTGCCCTCCATATTTAGTTCATTTACTAATGATGTTGTGGGGAAACGGATTATAATTCATGAGAAGTAACAAGTATTATGGAGGACACATGGCCAATGGTTTTACTTGCAGAAATCTGGATCAACATAATTGAAGCTTAACTTTCCTTAAACCGACTTTTGTCCATGTTGGAGAGTTATTATTTTTCAATGATTTTGTGATTAAGACAGACACAACAAATGACATGAGAATAGACAAGAAGGTGTCCTCGAGAATCAACGTCTGTGTAGGGAATTCTATTTTAGACGTTGTTACTGTCTACAATAATCTCGGCATACTGTTTTTCTCTAACACTTTATGGCCACGGTATTTCAGCTGTACAGATGATACACTGAGAAACAGAGTTGGAACAGAGAAACAATTCTTGCGGGCCCTATCTGAGAGATATCATGTCCATCCCTGTTGGCCAATTACGCTCAGAGATGCCTATCAGGCGTAATGAAACTAAATGGCATTGAACAATAATACGCAGGGCCGGTCTTACAACAGATTGCACCCCAGGCGGGTAGCATCGTTGGCGACCCCCCTCCCCCGACCTGTGATATCATTCATGTATGTGTCATGGGCTGAGCAGCGGGAGTGGGGACTATGAGTTAACAAAATTGGCAATGCTGGCATCTGCTGAATTTCATGAACCTCAGAAAACAGCAATAAGAGGGTCAAACCCAAACAGGCCTGGTTATGTTAGTCTGCTTTTGCTCTTCATTTTTAGTAACAATGACCAGTTTGCTGCTGTGACTCAGGTCAGAGAATCGACAATTTCAGATACTAATATCATTCGTATGATCTCAAAGATTTAGCCACTCTTAAAAGGTGATGAACTGGTCTTGAACAGTGTTACTCGAACCTCCAAGAACAAGCACCAGCAACATACCCACCGATAGCTGTACAAGCCCGTCTATCTCAGCATTAAAATACATGCATTTATGCAATATGTATTGCATCAAATATTTCACGGGAAGTTAAATATATTTAGGAGGGACACATGTAAACAATATCACTACTCCATGTGAGTGGTAAAGTGTACTTAAAGCATATGCAGAGAGTTGACATTGATGTACAATTCAACATAGCTCCCAATATTAATGTTGGAGAGGTGGCGTTCTAAAATGATGACATTACAATGTGGACTTTACATTGAAACACACTGCAGTGCATTACCGTGGCAGAAAAATGGCAGTTCGAGTATTGGGGTTTGTTTCGCTCATGCTCGTGAACTCTAAAAATTCTTAAATGTTTCCTTCGTGATCACTCCTTTCAGCTCCCGACAGCACCATGAAACTGTAAGATCGCAAAGAAAAACGACGTCTACCATCCCAACATAAAAACAAAAACAATCAAATTCTCCGCCCTCAACCCCCAGCCTTGCAGCCTTGCGCTTTTTCACATTATCCATTATGGTAAAGAACATTGTCCCAAACTTGTGAGAGAAATGGACTATGCAGAAGGAGCTGCCTCCCCAGGGTGTGTTTAGCTGCTGGTGTATCAAATACAGAAATGGGTGGCATCAAGAGCCCCACGCTCTGAAACATCTTTTGCGCACTGGTTGGTGACACGACAGAAAGTGTGAGCAGGTGATTCCCAAACACTTGAACCATTCTTTAGAGACCTGGCTTTTATTAATGTGGCGTTAGCTAGTCAAGGCCATTTCCCAGCGTTTGTGTTAAAGGAGATCGGAAGCTTCACCGTCCGGGGTATTTTAAAGGCCATGAATTGATGGTACAGCATGTCGCCCGCAATGGAACTAAGAAAGTGAAGCATGCATCCTGCAAGTCTGGGTATTTGGATTATACGGAAGACGGGCCAACCGTCCACAGAGACGATTTCTACTGTAGTTGCTGAGTCGCTTTCCCAAGCCAGCTGCTGTGCAGACTTCGCTCAGCTTTTGGTCCAGCGCCTGCATCCATCCTTCACACCATTATTCACAAGGCGCATTCGTGTAGGTGTTTGTTTATCTCATTAGACTAGCGTGATTGCTATTCCAAACAAAAGAAGCACAACGACAAAGAAGAGTATAAGAGAAGTCTGAGCGAACAGTGATTTATATTAAACTCTTGCACTAGAATAAAGTCAACAGTGCATGCCCAGGAAAGAGGGAACGACAAACAATATGCTCAGGAGCGGGAACTAGGGGGGCGTAGTAACCCCCAAACCGGCCTAAGCGTGGTACCGGCCCCCTAGGGCTTCACCCTCAAAGTGATTTTGGCCTGGCCACGGGCCGAATGGCCGACGGACGGACCAATCCAACCCCGCTGGAACTTGCAACTGTCTAAGAGCTGCTGACGGTGACACTCTGGCCCGGTCTTCGGAGAACCGGCCTTTTGATCTCCTGAGGAGAGTCCACCACCAGTGCTTGCTTCCTTTTTCATGACTACTTGAGCCTTGACAAAAGTGTCTAGCTTTGTGGCCCCCAGAGGCTGTTCTTGGATGGCCCAGTCATCTCCGCAATACCATTTTAAAATAAATGAAACACCTATGCAGCAATAGGCCTCAACTGCGAGGAAGGGATCAGGAGGAAAGAAGTGTGCTTGCCTCGGCAGGCTGTAGTTACTGCCGGGTTTCCAATCAGCCAATCAGCGAGGCGGGATGAGGCAACAGTGTGTATTTGCTGATTCTGCTGCTGCTTGGCAGTGTGTGCTTGTGATGGGAACAACTTCAGGATTTAGTGACCTGTTAGGCAGAATTATATGCAGCACCATTTGGGAACACCACACACAATTAAGACTACAAGTGACATTACAAATTCACCTTTGGTACAAGCCTGTACTACACAGTTAAGTGGTAGCGATGGCTGAGCAGCCAGACCTATCTCAAGAGCAAGTGAGCAGTATCAAATAGTGACAAAAAGGACAGCAATTACTATGAGTCAAGCAAACACTAACTCAAGGTTTTCAAGTAAATGAATATACATTTATTTTACTCTTCAGTTGTATAACATTTCACTATTATAAGCAGTCTAAAAATCACACTCTTAATACATCACACAACTCCCAATAAGTTCCAGACAAGTTAAGCTTACAATATGAAGTGGGAGCAAAATGGCACTCCAGCAACTTTAGAAGGGAGGGAAAGACAAAGTTAACAGAAATTGAACCACACCAACAGGTAAGTACTCAGGGCAATTGAACAAGAGGAACTACAGGGATAGAATCAGGTAAAAAGGTTTTGGGCCAAAGTCACTAGGTCATAAGTCTTTTGCTCAAGATCACACAGTCCAGGGTAGTTTGCGGTAAAGTTCGTGCCACGGATTCTGGACGAGGTTGGTTCGTAGAAAAGTTAGTTCAAAGAGAAGAGAAGGACAACCCCTCGGGTTGAAGAAAGAGTTTCAACACTTTCACCACGGTTGAGCGAAACGAACAACCGGTTTTGCACAGTACCTTCAAACGGAGAAGAAGCTGTAGATGAGGCGGACGTTCCTGATAGTTCCTGCAGGCTCACGGTTCCTGAAGCGACTGTCGGACTGACAAGAAGTAGGAAGACTGGAGAGTCCTGCGCTACCCAGGGAAGAAACCAGCAGCAGAGCAAAGCAGCGAATAAAAGGTGCGCTCCTTAAAAGCCAAGCAGGGTCTGACCT
Source organism: Ambystoma mexicanum (assembly GCF_040938575.1). NCBI lineage: Eukaryota > Metazoa > Chordata > Amphibia > Caudata > Ambystomatidae > Ambystoma > Ambystoma mexicanum. Next base: position 550,099,868 of record NC_090933.1, on the reverse strand, counting down.
TCCTGGCTATCCGGCCCACTGTAGCTCTGTACAGCGAATTCGACCAGAGGAGGGGTCCTGGCTTGTAGTTTGGGTGAACTGGTTGGTCCCACCATTTCAAAGGGGAGAAGTTTCCTGGCGGATCTTCTCTGTCTTCGGATTCTGAAGATTCAGACCCGCAGCAGGGCTTCACTGGGTGGTTCAGTCATGGTAGGGGTCCTCTTCCATCAGCTCCTCGTTGGTTCTTTCGTTCCAGCGGTGACTCTGCCTTTCAGTCCCAGAGATCTGCTTTTTATGCAGTTTTCCCCCTTTCACTCAGCCTGGCTGTCAATCACACAGCAGGGTGGCTGTCCTGGCAAGGACAGTCACCCAGCGAATCAAACAGGAGTGCGAACTCGGTTACCAAGGGAACCGATGGCAGGGGTCCAAAAACCCCTCCCTCACATCCTGCCTACACAGACTTTCAGGTGCCTTATGGAGGGCTTCTGTGCAGAAGCCTGCGAAAAGACGACAAACAAAAAACAGACCAACCCTGGTTTGGCACGCAGAGTTACACACGAGAAAGACATTTTCAAAAAGAAATGGCGACTAAACCCAGTCGGAGCCAAAATAAAACATATTTGGTCAAGCGGGTTTATGTTAGAGACTATCAAGGTAGCCTAAAACAATACCATGGTTATTTAAGATAACCGCGGTATAAAAAATTGGTTAGATACCACTGCCACCATCCAAGTCTTGATGAAAAGGGAGCGAAACAATGCTCCAAGAGACACCGGCAAAAAGGGATAAGAGTTAACCCTTTCCAACACTCCATGTAAGATGTGTTGTACTGAGTTTGCGGTTTAAAGTGACTACATAAAGTTAATGGCAACTTTACCTTTTCTGGGGGACAGTAGTCAGCCCCAGAAAATGGAGTCAGGGGGAAGTCTCAAAGACAACCCCTGTGTCACTGCACTGAAGGTGCTGTGTAACACACATGAAAAATATGAGGCCATGGAGTAGGTGAGGCTCCATTGCCCAAGATCACACAAAAAGTAGAAATACACTCAGCAAAACAAATGTAAGAGTGGGGAAAAGGCTCATACTCTTACCAGGTGAAAAAAATAATAGAAATCCAGCAAAGCTGCTGAGGGACTCATTAGGTAAGGGAAATCAGCCAGTTATGAGAATTATCCCTAACATGACCCACTCGCTCCTCTTTTCTGTAATGGCCGGGGCATGCCCAGGAAAGAGGGAACGACGAACAATATGCTCGGGAGCCTGGAACTAGGAGGGCGTAGTAACCTCCAAACCGGCCCACGCGTGGTACTGGCCCCCAGGGCCTCGCCCTCAAAGTGATATTGGCCTGGCCACAGACCGAATGGCCGACAGCCGGACCAATCCAACCCTGCTGAAACGTGCAACTGTCTAAGATCTGCTGACGGTGACACTCTGGCCAGGTCTTCCGAGAACCGGCCTTTTGATCTCCTGAGGAGATTCCACCACCAGTGCTCGCTTCCTTTTTCATGACTACTTGAGCCTTGACAAAACTGTCTAGCTTTGTGGCCTCCAGAGGCTGTTCTTGGTTGGCCCAGTCATCTCCGCAATACCATTTTAAAATAAGTAAAACACCTATGTAGCAATATGCCTCACCTGCGAGGACGGGAGCGTGAGGAAAGAAGTGTGCTTGCCTCGGCAGGCTGTAGTTACTGCCGGATTTCCTGAAACAAGGCCCAATCAGTGAGGGCAGGATGCGGCAACTGTTTGTATTTGCTGGTTCTGCTGCTGCTTGGCAGTGTGTGCTTGTGATGGGAAAAACTTCAGGATTTAGTGACCCAATCTCTCTTCTTTTCTGTAATGGCTGGGGCCGACAACACCAGCCAGCCCCAATGGTTCCACACTTCAGTGTCAGTGCGTGCCCATTGTCTGGAGGAGGGTACACAGCCCGTGTGCCCATGGGCCTGGCTGGCAGGGCCGAGGGAAGGTAATAAAGCAACAAATGTTGCTAATTTATTTGCCAATTGCCCTGCCCTGCCTGAGGGCCGAGCCTAGGCCCGTTTCTTGGCCCGGGCGTGGCGGGCAAGTGCCCGGGGCGCAATATCCCCGGGGGGCGCAATTGCCCCAGTCCCTGGAGCCTCTGGAGGGTATGGAATTCCCCAGTTTGTGGGGCGGTGCATTGACGTGGGGAAAGTTCTGCAGGTCAGGTGCTGGCGCGGCCCTTTCCGACTGTAATGTCACGTAGTACAAAAGTACTACGTGATATTACAGAAGTCAGAGGCTCCCTCTGACCACTTTCGCACCACTTGGGGTGGGGGGCATAAGCACGCCGATAAAAACCCTTTGGGTCCCCCTGCAGCTAAAACCAGCCCCTTCCATCACAATGCCGGCAGGAAATTGCTAATGGTGGCCCATTAGTCACTAAATGGTTTCATGCTGGCATTGAGATGGGAGGGGAGGTGCAGTGGGCTGTTGCGAGTGGGTGTGCTTTGCAGGGACGCACCGTGGGCCCCGACACGGTACAAACAGAGACCCGTTTAGGCCCATGGTGCGTCCCTGCAAGCCCAGAAAATGGCCAACATAATAGTTTAAAGCAGCGCTATTTCTTTCATGCCGCTTCTTTTCCAAACTATATATCAATTACACTTTAAACCACTTCCATGGCACTGGTGATGAATTACTTCACTATGCGGATAATAGTTTTGACCAGTGTTGTTGAGTAAATATTCTTTAAGTCACGAACCAGTTTATTTATTTATACAATGTTTGTCGGGTACATGGAGATGGATAATTTATTTATTTATGCAATGTTTGTCGGATACCTGTATCCGACACACATTACATAAATAAATAAATATGCAGGTACCCGACAAACATTGCATGAATAAATAAATAATCCTGGTCCATGTATCCTTACAACAGTCATGACTTTACTGTATCAAACATACACTTGATTCCCATTCAAAGAATGTTAAAGTAATTGTTTATTGGGTTCAGGTGTCTCCTTGTCATTGCCCTTTTGGCTTAGGTTGCCTCCAATCCCCCTTCAGCATCTTGTGTTCTTTGTTGGTTGTATATACTGCATCCTATGCCATATTCATGGTCTCTTGGTGTGCCCATTCCTCATTATCTGCAGCCTAAGTGGGATTGAGGCATAAAATTGTCTTGGGCACCAGTAAAAAAAGTGGCCCACCGTTGCAAATGGCAATTAATTCCTTGTGTGATAGTCTGTTTGACTTTGGGTAGGAGTTCCTTAACGGTGTAGTTTGGGAATGGAGCACGGGGTGCGGTGGGAGTGGCGCATGGGATAGGGTGCGGGGGGGCGCATTCCTAGTGTTTCGCCCTGGACACCAAATGGACTAGAAACTGCCCTGGCCGACGCCACAGCCTGCACCAGTGCCAGTGGTAGAATACACGTGTACCACGTTTGTCTCCTAACATTATAAAAATGAACAGGCACATTTGTTTTTATAATGTTAGGAAACTAACGTGTTACACCTGTATTCTAGCACTGGCACTGTCGAATGCTGGTGCAGCGCCCCTAGAGGCTGACTGACGTCAGGCAGCCGCCTGGGCTGCCTGACGCAAAGACCGGCCCTGATAATAAGTTCTGCTTCAGAATAAGTGTGAGGCCAGCGGCTGATCCGTCTTATGGCAAGTGTAGCTGCAGAAATGCTATATAAAGCCTACTACTAAGTCTGAACAGACTTATTCAAACAATACCCGAAAACTAGGTTTTAGTACAATCGATGTTGCCCAAATATTCTCAAGTTTTTGGAGTGAATGCTGTCTAAAATGCTCTAAACAGAGCAGTGCCAGAATGGTGTGCAGGCATGCTGCAGATAACACTCAGTGGCCCTCATTACAACACCAGCGGTAACCAATGGCGCTATTAGCACCATGGTTGCTGCCGGTATTGTAACGAGTCCGCCATGGTGCAATGAGGAATTACCACCCCATTCCAAGGTTGGCTCAGTGGTAATTCCCCATGCACCATTGGCACTTGCCCATTCCCAATCTTGCCCCACAGGGCTCAATGGGAATGGGGAAGGCGGTAATTACGGTACCGCAAATTGCGGTACCGTAATTACCTTCAAGGTCCCTTTGCGGGTCCCTACTTTAACGGCTGGTCCAGACCAGTCGTTAAGGTCAGGAGCCGCAAAGGGACCGCGTAATTAGGCGCTAACTAGTTACCGGCGCCACAGCCTTTTTTCGGCGCCGTCAACCCCTTAGCGCCAGGATCGTAATGAGGCCCAGTGGCTCTAATTCAGTGTGCCTTATTTAGAGATGTGAATTGATTGGAGGCAGGAGAATAAATGCGTTGGTTGTACTCAGTGTGGCACGTTCCTGTGATTGACCAGAGAATATAACAGCTGTGAAGAAAATACTCCGAATTATTTCTATTCAGGAAAGTATATTCACGGACTGTAAAGGGTGTGCCACCATTTTAAGACGGATGAGAGGAAAGAAGACGCATCTTAGAGTATGGAGGCAAGAGAGTACATTCAGTGGTTGGTTTTAACTTTATGGAGTGAACCCTGAGTTATTGTGCTTAAGACTCTTGTTAAGTGAGATCAATTCAACTAGCGCATGATAGGAACAACTTCCCATGCTTCAGAACATATATGAATGAAGTATTTCAGGCAATTTCACCTTCATTAATACCTGTCTTTATGAGTGTCTTCTTTGCCTGCGAAGAAGATTCTTACAAAGACTGTGATTATTGAAATTAGAGAATATTGATGTTTTATTTGAATCAGAGTGCATATAATACATGCAGTGCTCAAAGTGAGTCGGCCAACTTCAGCGATGGATAAAAGAATGTACTAGTTACGAGGAAAACACCTTACTCAAAAAGTAAAGGAAGCAGAATAGCCACAGAAGATGCACGTTTTAACTTGAAGCATTTTAGGACATGTGTATTTTATCCTCATCTTAGAGATGATCGGTGCACTTCCAGTTGCAGTGCAAAAGATGTGTGGGCCATTATTGTCACATTTAGGGAGTCATTTCTGACAGTAAAGTCTGATAAGCCCCATGAGACCCACATGACTGCTGGGAGAGATATTCACGATGACAGGTCCTTAGAGGGACCATCATTTTAAAATGAAAAAAGTCATTATAATTTCTATCTCTGTTTGAGGGATAGAAATGCAGATGTGACAACAGTGATTCACATTGCTGTTATTATACTTAATAAAATGCAAAGGTTAAAAATGGCTCTGTAATGTTCAAACAAGCATTGAGGAATGCGTGTTGTGCATTTTATGATGTATTTCATTTGTAAATATAGGCTGTGCTTAAATATGTGCAGAAACACTTCTCCATAAAGGGGTGAAAAGGGGCATCTGAACGTGCTCTTCTCTGATGGGCACATGCAGATGCACTTTTTTGTTAAGGCACAATTCTTTGTGTACAAGTGGAGGCAATGTGCTAGTGCATCTCTTCATTGGCACCAACAAAAACTTTGTGAATCTGGCATTTATAATCCTTTGAAAGCAGGAGAATACAATCAGTGTGTGCACTGGATGTACAAACCTTTTGTGATAGATTGGAGAAATGTAATAATTTAATAATAATTTAGCATTTTATATAGCGCTACGAACCTTCGGGTATCTGAGCGCTGCTTATTATTACCCACGGTGTGTGGTGCTCATTTATCGATCTGGGAAGGACAAAAGGCTGAGTTTGGCCCTGCCGGGATTCTAACCTGCGTCAACAGGCTCTGCCATATGTCAAAGCGAGCACTCGCTGTGCTATCGGAACGGATATTATCGGAAAATACTGTTAAATGCCCCTTAGGATTATTTTGAAGACAGGAGAAGAATATATTCAGTGCCTATTAGAGAGTATGACATATTTGAATGACTAGAAAAAGCATTATTTTCAAAGAAACTGCCTTCAAATTCTTTTGAGGCAGCAGGCGATTCTATTAAGTGGCTGTGACTGACTGTGCAACACACATTGTATATTCTTGAGGCAAAGAGGGGGAAGTGACCATCTCATTTTGAGTGACTACATGCCCCGAAAACCTAAAAGTGCCAGGCGGAATGGGAAACATGCAGCGACAGCGCCTTTAATAATCGCAGCAGCAGTTGCTTTGTGCATCTGGAAGGCCAGAAGTATGCGTCAGACATTGAAAGCAACCATTTCTAATTTAAAAAACGCATCTTTCGGCACACATCATTCTGGTTTGCAACATAAAGTGATATATGCACAGGCATCAGTCGGAGATGGTTCATCCCATTGCCTCAAATATATATGAGGAAGAGGATTTGCAGATTCTTTTCTCGTAATGAGGCCTGAGAAACAACAACAGATGACCACACTCTTGTGGAACTCTCCCGTCCCCTGCACACCCAATCAATTGTGAAAACAATCAATAATTTAACAATTGTAACAATTTGTTTTTGAAAAATGTTTGTGAAAAACAATTTAAGACAATGATTATGTTAAAAAATAACCATAAATTTAATGTTGCTATCAAATACAAGCTACACATTTGCATATTGATTCATTAGATGTTTATCATCTATACTGATGCGATTTCAACTTTACTTATTAAGCGCGGACATACACATTTATCTGTCACACTCAATTTAGGCGCAATATTCTTCGTGGGCACACAGTATGTTTAACACATTTTCTATTAATCATAGAGATCGTTAACATATATTACTCGACGCGTTTCGGGGTTGGTTTTGTCCCCTTCTTCAAGAGTTGTTTGCCTTCTTCCTATTCCTCCTTTTGTTCGTCACCTATAATATATAAATCAATATTCAGTACAACATTCAGTTTTCATCTTAATTGGTCTCTGTCATGTTCTTTTTGTTGACCATATCTATAATAATAATCACCTGGATGTTCAATGTCAAATCTCCTATCTTGATAATGATGGGGGTCTTTTCAAAAATAACCAAAAAGTTGTATTTAGAGCATGGTTGGTATGCAACCTGTAGAAATAATAGAAAAACGGTAGAAAAAAACTAAATTAAAATCGGAGAATGAGTCCTGAATTCTAGTTAAAAAAGTTCTTATCATGCAACATGTGCATCAAAATGTACCTGCCGTATCTTCATCTGTGGTGCCACACAGTAAGTTGGTTAGTGTCACTGTTGGACCGCCAAGGAATTCCCGTGGGGGAGAAGTAATTTGGTTGGTTGATTTTCCAAGATGTACCTGTAAAACACATATACATGTGTTGTAATAGATGGTCAAAGTATAGCCATCTAGAGCCTAAATTAAACCATGGATAATAGTTAGAGAATGGTTTTACAAGTACATCTTGGAAAATCATCCAACCAAATTGAGAATGTCCTTAACGGTGCCCGGTATCCCTTTGCGCCCACCTCGCAATGAGGCCCAAGGTGTTGTGACGAATCCTGTAATGTTGTCACTGCTTCTGAAGGGGGTGCCCCTTCCCATGAGGCCAGAATGGTGAGGCTGCCACTCGATAGTCCCCCTGGGGTGGTGCTCAGTGGGTGGAAAGGGAAACTTCCTTTTGGACCATTGATGACAACATCAGGAGAATGTGGTATTCCTGCCATAACAGTGGTGCCCCTTTCCAGAACTACCCCACCTTTCCTTGCTCTCTGCAATCCTCTTCACACTTACCCTCACACCCTATCTAATTTGCTAAGGCTACTCCAGTGGGGCATACTGAGACAGGGGGGGAGTACTAGAGGGGGGTACTAGTCAGTTACCATCTCAATACTCACAAACATAAATTATAGCTCGTGATACCACTAACCGCTAGATTGTCTGTACAAACTAGTATGTGTCATACATCCTATATTACTGCTATGACCTCTGTATAATATGTATAATGTTTAATATGTATATATGTACCATTGTAATTTTCATTGAATGCTCAAACTGTATTCATGTATTCAACTGCCTATACTATGCCATGTAACCATTACTATCCTCTAGCACCCAATTACCTCTGGGTCAGGTGCACGATATAAATAAAATAAACAAACAAACAAACAGACAAACAAGGAGGAGTACAGGGGAGTTGCCATTTCAATACTTACCTAGTACTGAGACGAGGAGGGAATGCGAAGCAATATCGAGTATGCATTAGAACAACTGTCACCAGTCTAGTGGTTCACAAACAGTGATTGGCAAAAGTAAGATAAAAGCCAACAAAGAATGTGGAAGAGGGTCAAGCCCTCCAAGGTGGAACTGCGAGAGCCAAGATGAGCCCGACATGCAGACAGGTGCTGACATGAATACTCTTCAGAGGGAGAAAGGGTCCAGAGCCAGTCCAGGACGGGAGGACTGCACGGTGTAGGAGCAGACTGAGACTCCAGGCACCCTAGAGACTGGAGAACCATGAAAGCACACCAATATGCCATCCCCAAGCAGAAGAAGCCAGCGGTAATGCTGCAAAGGGAAGGAAGATTTACCGGTGTAATGCCAATGAGCCCAGTTGCCACATGGTACGTAGGAAGTCACAGGGGCTCGGAAACCTCAAGGAGGTTGTTGCAAAAGCTGGAAAGTCATGTCTGGGACTCGCACCCGAATTGCACAAGGACATGTACTAAGGCTTTGCAGGAGAGTGAACCAAGTCTACGGAAAGAGGGAATAAAGCCGGAAAGGCGAGAAAGGGACCCAATTCCAAATCATACATGGTACTGTACTAAGGCTTGGCAGAAGAGTGAACCAAGCCTACAGCAAGAGCAAATAATGCTGGAAAGGCGAGACTGGGACTCACACCTAGATTGCACATGGACATGTACTAAGGCTTGGCAGGAGAGTGAACCAAGTCAACAGAAAGAGAGAATAAACCAGAAAGGTGGGACTGGGACCTGCACCCAAATCATACATGGAACTGTAGTAAGGCTGGCCAGGGGAGTGAACCAATTCTACAGAAAGTGAGAATAAAGCCGGAAAGGCGAGTCTGGTACTCAACCCAAATCATACATTGAATAGTACTAAGACTTGGCAGGAGAGTCATTCAAGTCTACTACTTGGGGAGAGCATCCAGGCAACGCTTTGACAGTGCAGCATTTGGTGAAAGGGAACGAGGTCTGCATCCAAGGGTCAGTGACCCATACAGTGAAGAGAGAACACCCAGGCAATGCTTTGACAGTGCAGCAATTGTTGAAAGGGAACCAGTTCTGTATCCAAGGGTCGCGGAACCATGACAGCTTGGAAAGAGTATCCAAGTTGTTCCTCTTCAGCGCCATAGCTGATGATGGTGAGCCAAAGCTACAAAACAGGGTCTGGGACCTCAAATAACTGATTTGTAAAGCCTGAGGAAGATTGGGGAAAGAAGGACATTTCTCTAACAGCCAAGGAGTGGCTGTAGTTAGATGAAGAGTACATTATCAAGACAAGAACTGCCTTTTGTCCAGGAGAAAGGATTCACCCTGCTAGATCAAGAATACATCTCCTTTGATTTAGTTAGCTTAGAGTGTAAGGGACAGAGTTAGTATTTTGGCACTGGACAGGACCTTTACTTTGGACATTCTGACACTAGTTATTTCCGTTGAGGCACGGAAGCCCCTCTTAGATTTAGGGTGAATTTTGGTTTTCTTTTCCTTTTGCACATTTGAATACAAGTTTATAACCAACACCATGACCCCTCTGTGTCAGAGTCTTACTTTTGCACCCTTACAGTGTCTATTCCTAGCTGACAGTGTTTTGCGTGCTGCAGTTAGGAACAAGTAGAATGCTATTCACTGGATGTATGCCTGTAGCAGGTATTATAACAGAATGAACATTATTATTATGATGGTATTTATTGAGTGCAGACCTAACCTCAAGAAGCAATGGAGTGCTTTGCAGTAGTATTGAACAGTACAGGTAAATAACGGAGCACCTTTCAGAGGTAACAACAAAACAGATATACATCATGTGGTAGGATACAGAGGGGCACAGACGAGGGGTACAGTTATATTGGTGGTGGGCAGGAGAGGGGCGGGCAGTATCTAGCGAGCCAGGTGGCATGAGGGGTGACGTGATGGCCTAGGTGTTGAGGAGAGACTCCTTTGAAGAGGTGGTTCTTTTCTGAATTGTATGTGCGTGGAGCCTTGTCTGATGCTGACAGGGAGGAGTTTCCATAGTCTTGGGACATAGGCAGAGAAGGCCTGTTTTCTGGTCCTTTCCTTTTTGCTGTGGTGGATTTCAAATCTGCACATGTCCTAGCTTCTGGTGGTGCACAGTCCACCCGAGATGCTGCATTTCTCCACAAGGTAGATGGATGACTTGAGGGTGATTGCCTTATAGATGATGCAGCAAGAATTGAAGGCAATTTGTGCGTGCATGACTATGTGCTATTGTGGGCCACCAATAGGATTCAGTGAAATTTGGTGTATGAAATAGTTTCAAAATTACCTTGTGTTTCACCCCTATAGACAAGGGTGCAATTTTCAGTATCCTTGAATGTATTTTCCACAAAACTGTGGCGTGGAGAAGAGACTTATGCAAATAAACAAGAGCGTCATCTTCTCACAGAATTGGAGTGATTCTCACACAGCATAATGGATCTATACCAATGTTTGGGGACTGTCCCTCAGCCATGACTGTCCTTTTCCTATCCTCTTGCCAAGTCATCTTGGTGTTGGAGGAGGAGCCATTTCAAGACATCTTCCAATTCCATGGTTATCATTTGGTCCCTTCTTGGCCACCCAAATAATACCACATCCAAAAATACTACTAGCTCTGTCAAAAACAAGCCGATGTTCGGTGTTGGTGGTAACTTGCCCTGCTCATATTTAATACCACTGTTGTAGAATGGACAGAGGGCAATGCTGGATAGGCAGGCCCAGTGGAAGCGGGACTGGGGTCTATGTGTGCCAGTGTGTCTGCCAAAGTGCAGTTGTGAACTCACCGGAAGAGGTATCAGACGCTCCCTCATTGCTGTCCCCACCACTAGAGTTTGCTGTGAAACAGGGGTCAGTAGTGGTTGATGGGTGCCCTTTGGGACGAATCATTCCAAATCACTGTTCTATGTGCTTGTATATTGCAATAGTTCCCAATGCCATACCAAACAAGGATGAACACACATCAAACAGGATTAGGAAAACAGTGGAAAAATGCTCCTTTTTAACTTTTGTTTTTATTAAAAATGAAAGAGTTTGGGATGCTTTTGAGCTTGTATCCTTTGTGGTGTGACACAAAATATAACATTTACTATTTAACAGTAAAAGCAAGAGTAAACAAAAAAAAAAGAACAAAGAGTGCCTAATAATTGCACACAGAGAGCAAATAAGAATCAACAAGCAGTAAGGCCACCAAAAACAATTTGTGAGTTTACATTTAGATGCTTGCTCCTACATCCAAGCACTACACACAAAAGGAAAGGGAAAGTGAGATGGGCCTTTCATATACCCACCAAATCTCCTTAGGGGCTTCTTTGGCTGTTCTGATTGGTCAACTGGAGTAAAACCCACACCACAAAGCCTGCATAGGAGTTCAAGTACTTTTTGGGGCTGGCAGGAAATACTACAAAACCTCACTAGTCCTCCAAATTCCAGCCACAGAATTTGGTTCAACCCATAAAATTGGACAAGTGAAGGTTCGCACAGCCTTACCTTGTAAGGTTCATATATATGGTATATTCACAATTTGCAAGACACATATTGACATACAGGTGCTGCTGTTATTTGCCATGTTCACCATCAAATGCCTCAATGATGGAGGTGGAGGTGCTGCCATGTTATGCCTAGTGAATGATGTACCGCTTCACTAAAGACATCTAATGGAAGTCAGTAGTCATCATGTGTTGGGTATATGCTCACATGTACACCCATTACATGCCAAGTACTACCTCAGTAATGCTAGTTGATGCTTCATATATATTGCGTATATTCAAGGTACATTGTAACATGGTTAGTTATGTATGTATTTATTTATTGGTCGTTTATATAGCCCCTATTCACTTAACAAGCATTTCAAAGTGCTCCAACGCAAAGAGGGTGAGTACTTAAACAAAACTGACATTCTTAATAGGCAATGGAACATTCAGAATGGGCAATTGCTATGCATTTAGAGGTACACCATAGAACAAGCAGGAATACAAACTGTTTACAACATATAACATAATTATTGTACGTGCCTGAGGGTCGTTTCAATAAAGCAAGATCTATGCATAGAGAAAGGAGAGAGGGGACAGGGAGGGTAGGGTACGACGAACAGAGCAATGAGGCAATTATACATGCCTGACAGTGTTTCTGATAGTGACAGGTGCATGAGATATGTATTAGGAGAGGAAGGGGGAGAGGGATGGCAAGGAGAGTGTAGGTGCCTATCCCCGGCTTACTACGTGTGAGAGAAAATAAAATAACCACCCCTGTCGGGGAAGGAGGCACTGAGACCCAGCTGCAAGAGTTCAAAGGATGGTTTATTTCTCCAGCTAGGAAATAACCCAAAAACCCCCTACCAAACATTTACATCATACTCGTATATATATCAATTAAAGTAACTCTAACAAAAAGTGCTAAATGGACCCAATTGGCCAGGCGGTGTAGTGCTGTAGGTGTGGGTGGCATCTCTTCCTTCTGGTTGGCTGAGTGGCTGACGAGATGACGGACGTCAAATATCTTGTGCTCAACGCAGGTCAGGGTCCAGTCACTGTGGTCACTACCTAAGCTAATATGTTGCATTCGAAAAACACTAAATAACAAATTATCTAAAACATTTTATGCTACTTTTCATATTTCTACTAAAGTTACACATAATAATTATTGTCAGTACAATTGGGTCATTCGTGGCTTTAATTAGTGGCCTTGACCATTATTGTGCATGTAAAAAGAATCAAGCTGTGTTTCACATATCTCCTAAACTTCAAACCTATTAGTATGAGAAAAAACATATATTGTAGTAAAATGCTTAAGGTTAGTAGTGGGTGTGTTGGGTGGGTTTCGCAGCACAGGCGAGGGTCTGGCACTTGAAAGAAATTCCTTACAGGGAGCGCAGGGTCAAGATGGCAATAAATTGTTCTAAATGGGGGTGGGTGGCTTGCACGTTTATGGGGGCGAACGAGCAGAAAGTGCTTAGCTCATCCTGGTTCACATGCTGGTTCTCATGGTAGCAGTGCTCTCAGAGGAAGAAAACTGTATCATATTGGTTGTTGCAACTTTCTCCGGCTGCTGCGTGAGAATGGGAGCGCAGAGCTTTCCTTCGCAGGGGGAGTGCAAGGGTGGGAGCCAGCCAGCTGCCTGCGCATCATGTGTGTGTGTGTCTCTGTCCTTGGCTGCTGCGGTGGAAGGGGAGCTGAGCATTGCTATACTATCGCAGTGAGGCCTGTTTACCCAAGATGGAGTCGAAAGGGGGCAAGAAAGATGGATACCCCGTGTCCTGCTCAGTAGTCCCATCTATGTAGCAGTCAACCGTGGTTAACTTTACATAAGGGCAAGGGGCAATCCCAGTACTGGAGGCACGTGGTCCAAGTCCCGTACTGAGGAGTGTACTGCGCGAGGGGGCCTGGGGGCCCCTCACTCCCATACTTTCCCCCCTTTCGTTACATTTAAAGTAACAAACTACTTATCTCGTTCTTTCCGTTCTCCATTCGGTAGCGCTCAGCTTCAGCCACAGCCTCATCCCAAGCAGGTGTACCCTTTATTGGCATCCATGCTTTGCACACACTTCTTAAGCTGTTACCTTTTCTTGCGTATACTTCTGGGCTGACCATTAAGTATATCCCACCATCCCCATCTAAATCTATCCAAACCTCGTTATACCACAGCAAGTTCTTTGGTTCTTTAATGGTAGTGTGATGTAGACTATCGACCACATCCCCATACTGCCTATAGATGACAGTCATTCTATACTGCGATGTGGTGTATTCTCCAGTTTGTACGTGGGCATCTATCATGGTAGCCACCGTTGTTTGTCGGCCCACTGTTACCATCATCATCGCTGAATTAGGCATATTATTTTCACAGCATCTTAGTCTCAGTTGGCACACACAGAATATTAGGAGAAGAAAGACAATAATGGGAATGAGTGTCTTCGCTGCTATTTTCACCCATGATGGTATCCAGCTGAACAGATTGTCGAACCACGTGTTGTTGTCTGCTCCACCTTCTGCTCTCATTCTTTCTCCTACATTATGCACTGCTGTTATCACGTGTGACAGTGTCCCGTTATCAGCATCTGAAGTTGGTACGAACGTGCAACACGCCCCCCCCAATTTTTTTGCAAACACCGCCGTCCATCGCCGTGATAAGATCTAAGACATATCTGTTTTGAATCGTCATCAGCGCAGTGCACGGAGCTCTATTTTTAAGATGTTGAATCCTTCTTCAGTGTCGTTAGCCAGCTGGATGAGCTCCCAGCATGTTATCTGCAGCCATTTCGTGTTTGTCATTGCTTGAACGCCTGGTGCTAGAAATGATGCAAAAAATGTCTCTGCAGATGAGAAAAGCTTGTACTGCTGTGGGATTTCAGCAAGGAGTTCTGACGATTTGGACGAAATATAATTGGATCTTTTGCTGCGTGACAACTTGGTTCTCAATGTTTCTTCTGACAATAGTTTGTATGCTGGGGGCTCCGTGATTGTCTCATCGGGTGATGTCGATGTTTCAGCCGATTGCCCTGCTGCTGATATGTCAGCCGATTGGCCTGCTGTCGAACTGTCAGCCGAACGCCTTGCTGTAAACGGAACGTGGCTCTCTGGTATCACCATTAGTGCTGAGTGAAGTGTGGCTAGGGCACAAGTGCCCCTCCAGGATGCTGGGAGATGCAGGTAAGCTTGTTTGCCACAGATCCAGTATATGTCCATTAATGCAGCAGTGTCTTTTTTCATATCTGGTATTATTAAAGTCTTATTGCACTGCTGTGCGGTTCCCATATTCACCTTCCCTTCTCCATGGAAGCAAAGTTCGTGCAGTATTTCCCTTTGAATCTTTATGGGTCTCTCCAGGGGTGTGACCCATGTCAGCTTGGTGATATGCTGTGACCAGATGGGGATGCACGTTTCTTTTGCCCATTCGTATGTTTCGTCTGGCAGCCCTCGAAGCCCCTCAGCTTTGCATTTAATCGTTTCATCATGCCACTTGTCATCTGCATACCTTGTCACTTTTATGATGAAAAATGGTTCTTGGATGCAGATTACTCCTTGTCGTCTGCTGGTGCATGTGTGTTCGTTTTCCAATTTTTCCATGGCGACTGTGTGTGCCTGAAATGTCTTTTTTATTCTACACAGCATCAGATGAATCAAACATTGGGCCTCAGACAAGGGTACTTTCTGTGGAACTAACATTTTTGGGGTTCCATTTGCATGAGGAATAAGTGACCACACGTAGCAACTTTCATTACTTGCTTGCTTTGCTGCAGCGCTCATGTCTGAATACCATTTATTTGATTGGTCAGGGTGTTGGGGGTCCTCTATTTCATCTAACCCCAGATTGTGATAAATATCATATCTGTTTTTTCCCGCCCCCCTTTTTCTCCTCCTTCTTTTGTTTTTTTAATTGGGTACCAACTCGTTGATATTGCAGCGGGAATATTCTGGACCATGCATCATCAATGTTGTTCATGGTGACATGTGTGTATTCAGTAGTGGTTTCTGGTGCCGTGTGTGTGTGTATGCTTGTATTGAGTTAGTCAACCAATAGTAATCGCCATTTACATTCCATCCAAGCTCTATTTACTTAGCTATAGTATTACTCAACAATGGAATAGCAGTTTTGTTCATGTGTAATTGTACATAGGGTGGTGTTGCATTTATGCTATTTGATTCAACATTATAAGTGTCCTTCAAAATGGTTGTTACTCCAGTCCATATTAGTTTAGACCTTGGTTTTGTCATATTAGCCCCGCTCCCCCCTTTGTTCATTTCATTTGCCACAAATAAAACAACATTATACCAAATAAAATAAAACATCATTATTGCAAATAATATGGCAGCATTTTTTATAATGCATTCCCACATTGCTCAATCTACTGGCCCTAGTGGCATCCCTATTTCTATCTAACATTTCAGCCTGCTCAGCCGTTTCATCACATTGGCTCATGTTGAACCTATGTGGGCGAGACAAATTCGTTAAGTCATCATGAAAAGAAATATATTTGCAATTGTTAATTCTTTTTCATCTTTTTGCTCAATTAGGCATTTAACAATTTCTTTCTAGGGGGGCGTGGCTAGGCGGCCATGCTGTAGGAGGCACGATTGCAGAGCTCTGCCAA
This sequence comes from Ambystoma mexicanum, assembly GCF_040938575.1. Classification (NCBI taxonomy): domain Eukaryota; kingdom Metazoa; phylum Chordata; class Amphibia; order Caudata; family Ambystomatidae; genus Ambystoma; species Ambystoma mexicanum. The sequence continues at coordinate 550,083,773 of NC_090933.1, read as the reverse complement.
GATCCTGCAGAGATTCTAACCACACGGGCACAAAATGACTGGTAAAGAGCCCAGACAAACAGATACGGACGTCGGAACAGTAGCAGAGCACTCGCTGATTCTCCCGAGGAAAAATGGAGTAAGGATCGTGGAGAAAAAGCAAAAGTAGGCGCCACCTGCGAAAAACAAAATGGCTGGCGCGAGGACCTGAGCAGCCGAGAAAGTACGTCGGAGCTCCGCAACCCGAAAGGAGAAAGTCCACAGGTGCTGCACGACTGGCCAGGGAGGGAAACAACGCCCATAACAGCGGGGACCCTCGGGAGAGGTGGTGGAGCCAAACCAGGGGGACCCAGGTGGCGGAACAAGGAGCGAGGACACGGACATCGCGGGAAGACGAGGCCGAGGAAGCCCAGTGGGGAGAAAGGCCACCTGAGCCCCGAACCGACACTGGAGCGCAGCGCACCAGTCGCGACCGCCTCTCTGAAACCACAACAAGGTATGAACGCAACAGCAGGATAAATAAGGGCCCCATAGCCTGGAGACCCGCTACAAACTGCGCAGATCACAAGGTGAGGCGTTAACTTGGAGAAGGAGGAAGGTACATTGGGACACAGGAACGACAAAGCCCACGGCCGGAGACCTGGGAAATAAGCCTGGGACACCTATCAACTAACAGTGGACCGGACCTAGATCCATTGACCACTACGCAGCATTCAATTTGACCCCAAAGATAATATCGAACCGGAAAGCGGAAAGTAAATCAAAGCAAACGAGCATAGAAACCTTCGCCAAAACGCCCGGGAACACGCAATCTGATCAGCCCAACGCAGCAATGGCCTCCTCAAGCACAATACAACGGCTGGGAGACGCAAATGATAGACCGATCCTAGAAGCCATAGCAGCCCTGCAAACATCCCTTGAGGCCAAAATGAACACAGCAATAGGCGCCCTCAAGGTGTCCTTAGAAAACAAACTCAACACCGTCATGGTAGATGTAGGCCTTTTCCGCCAGGATGCCAGAAACCTGACGGATAGGGTAACGACAACAGAACAGCAAGTGCAACAAAACACCATGGACTTTGCAGTCGCACAAACGCAAATGTCGGAGGTAATACAGAAGATCAAGATCCTCGAACAAAGGGCAGAAGATGCGGAAGGAAGGGCACGCAGAAATAACATCCGTATGCTCGGACTTCCAGAGGGAGAAAGCGGGTAGAGAACCCACAGAATATGTTGAGACTATGCTACTCCAAGAGATTGGTGCCGGAAAACTGTCCCAGGGCTTCACGGTGGAGAGGGCACACAGGGCTTTGACCAAAAGACCACAACCCGGTGCCCCTCAAAGAGCGATGATTGCCAGGATTATGAATTTCAAGGACAGAGAGAAAATATTATCGTTCTCAAGAGAGGGAGGAGTGATTGAGAAGGGCTCCTCCAAGATCACAATCTACCCAGACTATACAGCGATGGTTCAAAAGGAAAGGGCGAAATTTGGCCCAACTAAAGAGCGCCTCAGGACAGCTGGAGTAAGATACATGCTCCTATACCCAGCCAAACTTAAAGTAATATACCAAGGGAAATCACATTTCTTCGACTCGACCGTAGAGGTCCACACATGGATGGATCAGCAGGGCTTCCCCCAGCAAAGTCGAAGGAACCGAAATAACAACGAGAATCAGCCTCGCTGAAAACAAAAGAAGCGTTAGCCCAAAGAATAAGACGTCAACATATAGAAAAATGACCGTGCCAGATGCACTAACGGAGGAGCGACTTGCCCCATTCCAGCAGAATCGCACAAGAAACCACCCCCCTGAAGAAGAAGAAAGTTCAACAAGTTAGGATGCTAGTTTGGAAGCATCACGCTGCGGCACGCCAGCCCCACCTCGGTGGACAGAGCGAGAGATGCGGCGAAGCCCGAGCAGGGGTATGGTGGCTGGGCGTTAGTTTCAAGGTTATGGTTTATGTATTGGTTAGCAGTAAGTATGACCGACTGGCACATGGCACTACCGATCGGAGAGACAATTTCAGAGACCACAGAATGGCCCGAGAGGGTGGGGAGCAAGAAGACACACAGCAACAAATCATGGGAAGTTACCTCGGATGCAAAGGCGGGGTGGCCCTGGAGAGGAGAGGAAGACCCCGAGATCTAGAAGGAAGAAAGATAAGCAGAGCAGTGCACAACACAAAGGCTATGGGACGACGGAGCCGAAACAAGCGCAGCACACATGGACCCTGACGAGATAACAATAGCAACCTGGAATGTGCGAGGCCTCAATGCGTATGTTAAAAGGCTCAGAGTGTACGCCTGGTTAAATAGACTGAAAGTCAAAATAGCAATGCTCCAGGAGACGCACTTGACATCAGAAAAACAAGTCAAAATGAGCAAGAAATGGGGAGGACAAGTTTATAGCACCACGTATTCGAACTATGTAAGGGGAGCACTAATATGGATTGTGCCAGGAGTACCGTTCCAGCTAATAAAACAAGAAAGTGACACTGAGGGAAGACTTGTGCTAGTGCATGGTATGCTAGAAAATAAAGAGGTATGCTTGATCAATACCTACACTCTGAACCACGACGCAACAGAATTTTTCAGAAACATAGCGCCCAAATCGGCCCAATACAGGGAAGCTACGCTCATCTGGGCAGGAGACTTTAATTGTACTTTGAACCCACTCCTCGACAGATCAGATGACAAGCACAGAAAACCAGCTCCCCCTGCCAGGGAGCTCCAGAAAACCCTTGCACAACTGCAGCTGGTGGACGTCTGGAGACAGGTACACGGAGGCGGGAGGGGGTACACACACTATAGTGCACCCCACGGAATATTCACACGAATAGATTACCTATTTACGCGTGCCGAATCTCTAATAGAATTTACAGGCATTGACATTAAGGCTTGCACACTCTCAGACCACGCCCCGATACTAGCAACATGGGCGTATACCCATAGGAGAACCCCAATACCAACATGGCGTCTCTGAGCAGAGGCGCTGGGGGACAGCGAACCGGAGGAACATTTGCAAGTGGCGATAGATGACTACTTCGAACTCAACGAGGGGAGTGTGGGAAGTAGTGCCACGCTCTGGGACGCGTTTAAGGTTGTGATAAGGGGGGCGGCGATTGGGAAGACAGGAGGGCTGAAAGTAGCCATTATGAGAGAACTGGACAAACTAGAAAGAGAAATTAAGGGGGAGGAAAGAAGGGCAGAAAGGGCGCGTGAAGAACCCAGGGAACTCCTAGCGCTAAGGACAAGATGTATGGAACTGTGGGAGAAACTGGGGAAGCTAAATTACAGGAAATACTTACAGAAGCTGCACACAGAGGGAGACAAACCGAGCAGGCTCCTAGCATGGCTCACTAAGCAAGAAAACAAAAAAGACCCCATAGCAGTACTAATAGACGAAACGGGGGCAGAGGTCAGGAACCAAGAACACATAAACACCCTATTCGCTGATTTCTACGAGAAACTTTACGCCCCTAACCCGGAAGTGGAACCGGAAGACATTCCGGGTGCCCTAGCGGAGATAAGATTACCGAAACTAACGGCAGAACAAGCCCAACTATTAGATGCTCCTATTACAGTAGAAGAAATAGAGACGGTGATCTCCGAGCTCCCTTCAGGCAAATCCCCGGGCCCCGATGGACCTCCGGGGGAGTTTTATAAGACACACAAGAGCACTATCGCCCGGAAGTTGTTAGAAACAGACCAGGAAGCATATGAGGAATCGCAACTACCAGACAGCATGTCAGAAATGACAATTGTGTCGATCCTCAAGCCCGGAAAACCCCCAGGGGAGTGTGTGTCGTATAGACCAATTACCCTTATCATCCAAGACGTCAAGATACTCACAGCGGTCTTAGCGAACCGCCTGAAATTAGAGATACCCACACTGATCCACTCAGAACAAACGGGCTATGTCCCAGGGCGCAACACGTCATGGAACCTCCCCAGACTACATTATGTTATAGAACAGACAAACCAGAGACAGGGCGAATGTGCGGTAGTGTCATTAGATGCTGTCAAAGCATTCGATTCAGTTAGCTGGAAGTGGCTGCTTGGTGTCTTGGCCCACTTTGGCATGGGAGAAGGGTTTCTTAGATGGATTAGATTGCCATACAAAGACCCCAGGGCAAGAGTGAAAACAGGGAGACAGATCTCGGAAGCATGGAGAATCTACAGGGGAACCAAGCAGTGCTGCCCTCTATCACTGATGTTATACATATAGGCCCTGGAGCCATGAGCTGTGTTCCTCAGGGCAGAATACGATGACACAGGAACATATATAGATGGAGTGGTACACCAGGTCTCACTGTATGCAGACGATATCCTCCTCTTTGTGGACAATCCGCGCGGCAACCTACCTTGCCTCTTAGCGGCGGCAGAAGCCTACACTAGACTCTCAGGGATTGCCATCAATAAAGAGAAATCTGTCCTCTTCCCCCTGGCCGAATTAAAACGAGTACCCCGGGATGAACTCCCAGACATGGGTCTGGCATGGGCACCGCACTCCTTCTGGTATCTAGGAATCGAAATACACCACAACACTGTAGAGTCACATGAACGCAACACACTAGCAGCCCTAGATGAAATACAAAAGGCCATGGGCTTCTGGGGGACACTCCCACTGGGGATGATGGGTAGAGCGGCCATTCTGAAAATGGTGGTGCTTCCGAGATTGCTATATTACTTCACAAACATTCTGCACGCCATACCCAAAGCCTTCTTTAAGAAACTGAACAAAATAACACGGGGGTTCCTGTGGGGAGGGGAAGGTGCAAAATCACCATGACAACCTTACAGAGAGAGTACGAGGAGGGGGGCATCAGGCTGCCCGATTTTGAAAAGTACTATTTAGCAGGGCAACCGCAATTTGTGGTTAAATGGCTGGGAGAAGACGAATCAATAGATACAACACTTCTCCAACCAGCACTGAAATCCTACTATCTATGTGAAGTCCCATGGCTCGACAAATCCCTGCTCAAGACCCTACCAAACATGCTTAAGCTCGCAATGGCATTGTGGGCGAGGGCTTGGAGACTACAGAAGATCAAAGACCCTTGTTCAGCTCAGATCCCACTAGCGGGATTAGTAGGCACATATCCCAACACACTTGCAATATATAGATCCCAATGGGAAGCAAAGGGTGCAGCACAAATTGGAGATTTGAGGAAAGACGAGCAGTGGGCAGAATTCCAGGACATGGTGGAGGACTGCAACATACACGAAGGTCAATTCATCCTATAAAACAGGATAATACTAACAATCAGGAAGAGGTGGCCAGAGTGGCCGGACCAAGAGGACATGGAAGGGGAGTTGGATACATGGCACGACATATCAGAAGGGGGACACATGACCTCCAGATTATATGAACAAATGCTAAAAGCTAACAATTCCCAAGTGCTACGCACCAGAGAGAACTGGGAAGAGGAACTCAGGAGACCCCTTGGTGATGAGGAATGGTCCAGGGTGCTGAAATACCCAAAGAAGGTATCAAGGAACGCACGGTTCAGACAAGCACAACTATACGTCACGCATAGGGCATACCTCACACCTAAGAGAATGAACGCAATGATGCCGGGAGGCCCCCACACATGCCCCCGTTGCCCGGAAGAGCAAGCAGACATGATACTCATGTTTTGGACCTGCCCAGTGATACAGGTCTTTTGGGCCAAAATTAGACAGAGAGTGGCCAGTAGTGGACTCCGAATACAAGAAGAGAATCCTGAACTGTACTTGCTGGGTCTCTTCCCAAGAGGAGGCAGACACAGGGCGCACCTGGCTAAAATGACAGACCTGCTATGCATATTAGCTAAACGGCGGATAGCAATGGCGTGGAACTCAAGGGAGGGCCCAAAAATAGATCTATGGTTGGCGGATTTTAAGAAATGGGCAATGACAGAGACAGCAGTGTGGATAAAGGCGGCACAGAAAGGAGTGGGGGAAATGGGAAAGAGAATGATGGCATGGAACTCTCTGATGCAGAATTTATTTGAACAAAGAGAAGACAGTGAAGTAGAAAATCTGGGAGGCGGGGAGGAACAGTGAAGGACAGTCATTCGATAAGCCCCCAGAACAGGAAGGCGTGAAAAGTGAACACTAAAACGCCCATGAGAAATGAGGTGGTCCAAAAGACTTGATCCCCCACCCACTCTGAGACGGAAATGTGAAATGACATCTATGCCAAGTGCCATACGGCCAGTTATGTTGTTGGTTAAATGTTATATGTTTTGTTTGTTTTTTGGTAATGTTGTTAAAAATCAATAAAGAGTTTTAAAAAAAAAATTCTTTCCATTTATCATGTAAACAATGAAGAAAAATAGAAAAAATAACACGATTCATATGAGATTTAAAAAGAAAAAAAAGAAAAAAGAGAGAGAGAGAAAGACAGAATATAGATAAAAAAAACATTTTGCTTTTTCACTATTCTTTCCCTGTCTTAGTTGCAGTTTTCATCGTGTCAGACTGTGTTAGCGATGCCATCCACACAGTCAGTTTCATTTTGGGGGAGTGCGACACTGCGCGCCCTTCTCACATCTGAGAGATGCACCCAGTATTTCAGTCACTTCACTTTAACTGCAGTTGGGGTGCTGTACACCACTGTGTATGGATCATGAAATCTCGGTGAATTCCACCTTCTTACAAAGCTTCTAACATAGATGTGTTCCCCTGGCATTAATGGCCCCTCCGGGCTATCTGCTGCCAGCATGGAGGTGTCTGTTGCTACATGTTCAGTAAATGGCGGAGCAATTTGTTTTGCTATGCTGCGTATTGCGTGCATTAGTTGTGCTAGGTATTCCTTAAACTCTTCCCCCAGCACTGTGGCAGCCCTGTGTGCATCAGACGCCCTACTAACAGGAGAGAGCGGTGTGCGCATTCTTCTCCCCGTCACGATTTCGTGCGGGCTTAAATGGTGATCCTTGCATGGTTGATTTCTGAGTTGGAACAGTGCTAGGGGCAGACAATATACCCAATTCTTTTTTCAACGTGCTGCATAATTTCCATAAATTGCTTTTGAGCAGCCCGTTGATCCTCTCCACAACTCCATTGGCCATTGGATGATAAATCGAACATAGTTTATGCTTCACCCCCAGAAGGGAGGTTACTTCTTTGAAGAGATCATTCACAAAGTGCGTGTCGTTGTCTGAACGGATCACGTCACATATTCCCCACCGCGAGAATACTTCTCACACAAGGAACTTGGCAGCACATTTTGCATCAGGATGGGGACAGGGACCCGCTTCCACCCACCGTGAAAAAGGGCATACCACCACAATCAAGTATCTCGCTCCATTACATCTTTCTCCCATATCGGCGTAGTCGAAATGTAGTTCTCTGAATGGACCTGTAGGGCATGGTAAAGTGCCACGCAGAGTTCGTAATGTCATTCCTGAATTGTAAGTTTGGCATGTAATACATTCAATCACAAATTTAGACAAGTATTCGTGCAGATTGGGAACAAACCAATCCTCCTGAATGTCTGAGGTGATGTGTTGTTTTGCAACGTGAGCTTGGAAATGCAGTTGTTGGAACGCTACTTCTAATAATTCTACAGGCATCACTACCTTGCCTGTCATTTCCTGTCTCCAAATGAGATCTGTGGCTGATTGTTTACTCGTTTGCCCCACAACTCCTGTTCTTACGATGGGGGTCTTCTCTGGAGTGCTATCAATTGTGCTATGGGCGTGTTACTGTATGCTTCTGCTGGTGGTTCTGCTGTGGCTGTTTTTACAACGTACTCTGATGTTGGTGTCTTATTGAAGTACGAGGCCTCCTTCGCTGCTGTGTCGGCTGCCGCGTTCCCCAATGAGACAGCGTCTGTGTTATTGGTATGGGCTTTGCATTTAACCACTGCCACTACCGATGGCTCTGCTAAAGCTTCTATTAGTTAATTTAGTAACGTGGCATGTTGTACGGGGGACCCGTCTGCTCTTCTGAACCCTCTCCTTCGCCAGCGTGATAGCCCTGAGTGAACTGTGGTGGTGATATAAGCTGAGTCTGAATATATTGTTACGGCACAATCTTTGGCTGTGTGTAACGCACTGATTATGTAACGCTCACCTGATTCCCGCAGAGGCGCCGGTCTTGACTGGGTGAATGCCGTATCTTCAAAGGTGAAGTGTAACACACGGTTAGCTCTTTGGGCTGGACCTCTGTGCACTGTATGTCTGACTCGAAGAGTAAGATGTCTGCAGATAGAAAATATGGGATTAATGAACTGGGGTTATTGGGTGCCTCTCTCCTCTTCCCTTTCTCTTCTCCTGTAGAACCCCAAAGGTTAACGCCCTCACCTTAGGTAAGTGAACGCCGAGCTCTCCATCTGCCTCGGGGCAGGGTGCCGTAACCAGTTTCTTCACTGGATAAGGGTGCAGGCCTCTTGACCTCAGAGGACTGCTGTCCGTCGTTAACTGCACGAACGGTAAGTTCTGGGCACTTCAAATGTCTTAAAAGTCTTTTGTAATGATATCTCTTGTTTTGCAGGGTTCCGGCGATGGCGGATGGCGGGCTGAAGAGAATTGAGGATTGAACCCGCGTGAGGAATAGAAGCGCCTGGAAGCACGTAAGTAAGCGCTTGTAGCCTGCTTCACGATGCGCACTAACTGTCCCTTTTATCTTGCAGATACAAGTTCAGAGCTTTAGAGAAGCTGAAGGGTGCTGGAATACCCACTGGATTCGGCGTGGGAAGGAGTAATGGCACGTGAGTAATAAAGTTGCCCAATGTCTTTAAACGCACCTTCTTTTGTCTTTCAGATGCGGAATGCAGTGCGAAGACCTCCGGAGCATGCGAAGAGTAGGTAAGCCTTTGTCTTTCAGATGCCGGAATGCAGTGCGAAGACCTCCGGAGCATGCGAAGAGTAGGTAAGCCTTTGTCTTTCAGATGCCGGAATGCAGCGCGAGGCGTTGGTGACAGCCGATGGACCAGGTAAGAGATGCGCTGCCACTGAAGACCGTAGTGCTAACCTGTTCTTTCTTTGTCTTTACAGGTGCTGCTGAAGACTGGATTCCAGGATGATAAGCCCTTGTTCCCTTAGGCCCAGGATCAGAAGACACGATGAGCGTTCTGCTGCAGAGAATACAGAATAACGCAAAGCAAGATTCATCCATCGGGTGTGGTTTAAATAGCCTCCTGTAGTGCTTAGGTGTCTCCTTCCAAAGCCTCGCCTAGGTAAGAAAAGAGTTCCTGCTTTCCAGAAGAGTTCCAGTGTTCTGAACCTAGGGAGTGGCTCCTGCCCCACCCAACAGGAAAAGTAGTCCCAAACAGAAGAGGATCAGGGGCTCAACTGGCAGGTAAGTAAGCAGCATGGTCTGCTGCAGGTAAGTCCACCCAAGCATTATGAGCCCGGCGCTTCCAGCGCTGGGACTGGGCATCTTTATGAGCCTGGTGCCACTGGCGCCAGGACAGGGTCCAAAAGGTCCCAATTGGGACTGGCTGGCACTCGGAACCAGGGTAATGGGTCTGCTTCCAAGGGAGTTGGGCAAGTCCTGATCTTTTGGAAGCAGAGATCATGACAGCACCCCCCCTCAAGGCCCCTCCCAAACCGGGCTTCTCCGGGGGTTTTGGCTTGTTAGGAAATGTTCAATGAAATCTTTTGATTAGACGAGGCGCGTGGACATATTCTGCAGGTTCCCAGGATCTTTCTTGGGGACCGTAGCCTTTCCAGTCAATCAGGTAAAATAGTTTAGATTTGGAGATCTTGGAATCCAGGATGCTTTTGACTTCAAACTCGAGTTCTCTGTCAACTAGAATAGGTTTTGGAGATTTAGTTAGTCGGGTTTGAGGTTGCACGGGTTTTAAAAGAGAGACGTGGAAGACCGGATGTATCTTCATGTGAGGGGGCAAGTCCAACTTGAACGCTACTGGATTTACTATGGTAGTGATGGAATAGGGACCAAGGTATCTTGGGTTGAATGTGCGTGGTCCTTTTAGAGGTAGATATTTGGTGGATAACCAGACTTGATCTCCTACTTGAGACTGGGGGGCTTCCTTCCGATGTTGGTCTGCTCCTTTCTTGTATTGTTCTTTAGCCCTTTGAAGGTGAGAAACGGCTTCCTTAAAGGCTTGGGTGATTGTAGAATGCAGGTGGTCTACTGCTGGTGTTCCAAGATTTTGGAGTGGATCCAACTCCGAGGTTCGAGGGTGACTACCGTATAAAAGAAAAAACGGGGTCTTCCCAGTTCCCGAGTGGACAGAATTATTGTAGGCATATTCGGCTATCCAAAGGATTTCTTTCCAAGTTTTTTCAGTTTGTTGTAGCATGCAGCGCAAATACTGTTCCAGAGTTTGATTGGTCCTCTCGGTTTGTCCGTCGGTTTGAGGGTGGTGGCTGGTCGAAAGTCTCACATCAATTTGAGCCGACCGACAGCAACTTCGCCAAAAATGAGAAATAAATTGACTCCCTCGATCCGAAATTAGAACTGAAGGAAAACCATGCAGTCGGACGATGTTTTCGAGAAATTCTCGGGCCAGAGTTGCTGCTGTTGGTAAGCCTTTGAGTGGAATGAAATGTGCCATCTTGGAGAATAGGTCCACGATTACTAGGATCGTATTGTATCCGGAGCATGGAGGTAGATCGGTGATGAAGTCCATAGAAAGCGTATGCCAAGGGCGAGGTGGGATGTCAATAGGGCGTAAGAGGCCGGCTGGTTTTTCCTTTTGACTCTTGTTTTGGGCGCATACTCCACAGGACATTATAAAGTCTCTGATATCTTTTTTCCAAGACGGCCACCAGAAGTAGCACTTGATCTTTTCCGAGGTTTTGGCCATACCGGGATGTCCTTCCATTAAAGAATCGTGATAACAAGAGATTACCTTTTTCTGTAAATCTGTGCTGGGCAGGTATAACCGTTCTTGGAAATATAATAGGTTGTCCTTCACCGTAAAGTCCTTTCCCTGCAGATGCCAATTCTGTATGTCTGCTGGAGTTACCAGTAGCTTGACTTTATCCTTAACTTCCTCTATGGATTGTGTGGCGATTACACCCAGAATTCTTTGTTCGGGAATGATAGGTACAGGTTTAGGATTGATCAAATGTTCTTCCACTCCCATCCGAGAAAGGGCATCAGCTTTACCATTTTTTGTACCAGGTCGATAGGTAATTATGAAGGCAAACTCGGCAAAGAATAGTGCCCAACGGAGTTGCCTAGAGGATTGAGCTTTTGCGGTTTTCAAATATTGCAGGTTTCGGTGATCTGTAATCACAGTAACGGTGTGTCGGGCCCCCAGAAGATAATGCCGCCAAGCCTTAAAGGCGGACTTGATAGCTAGATGTTCCTTATCAGTAATAGTGTAATTGATTTCAGGAGGCGAGAATTTGCGGGACCAAAATGCCACGGGATGCAACTGATTGGTTACTGGGTCCTTTTGTGATAGAACTGCCCCCATGGCAAGGCTCGAAGCATCAGTTTCAACGATGTAGGGGAGTTCTGGTGTCATGATCTCTGCTTCCAAAAGATCAGGACTTGCCCGAATCCCTTGGAAGCAGACCCATAACCCCGGTTCCGAGTGCCAGCCAGTCCCAATTGGGACCTTTTGGACCCTGTCCTGGCGCCAGTGGCACCAGGCTCATAAAGATGCCCAGTCCCAGCGCTGGAAGCGCCGGGCTCATAATGCTTGGGTGGACTTACCTGCAGCAGACCATGCTGCTTACTTACCTGCCAGTTGAACCCCTGATCCTCTTCTGTTTGGGACTACTTTTCCTGTTGGGTGGGGCAGGAGCCACTCCCTAGGTTCAGAACACTGGAACTCTTCTGGAAAGCAGGAACTCTTTTCTTAGGCGTGGCTGTGGAAGGAGACACCTAAGCACTACAGGAGGCTATTTAAACCACACCCGATGGATGAATCTTGCTTTGCGTTATTCTGCATTCTCTGCAGCAGAACGCTCATCGTGTCTTCGGCTTCTGATCCTGGGCCTAAGGGAACAAAGGCTTACCATCCTGGAATCCAGTCTTCAGCAGCACCTGTAAAGACAAAGAAAGAACAGGTTAGCACTACGGTCTTCAGTGGCAGCGCATCTCTTACCTGGTCCATCGGCTGTCACCAACGCCTCGCGCTGCATTCCGGCATCTGAAAGACAAAGGCTTACCTACTCTTCGCATGCTCCGGAGGTCTTTGCACTGCATTCCGGCATCTGAAAGACAAAAGCTTACCAGCTCTTCGCACGCTCCGGAGGCCTTCGGCGCTGCATCCCGCATCTGAAAGACAAAAGAAGGTGCGTTTAAAGACATTGGGCAACTTTATTACTCACGTGCCATTACTCCTTCCCACGCCGAATCCAGTGGGTATTCCAGCACCCTTCAGCTTGTCTAAAGCTCCGAACTTGTACCTGCAAGATAAAAGGGACAGTTAGTGCGCATCGTGAAGCAGGCTACAAGCGCTTACTTACGTGCTTCCAGGCGCTTCTATTCCTCACGCGGGTTCGATCCTCAACTCTCATCAGCCCGCCATCCGCCATCGCCGGAACCCTGCAAAACAAGAGATATCATTACAAAAGACTTTTAAGACATTTGAAGTGCCCAGAACTTACCGTCCGTGCAGTTAACGACGGACAGCAGTCCTCTGAGGTCAAGAGGCCTGCACCCTTATCCAGTGAAGAAACTGGTTACGGCACCCTGCCCCGAGGCAGATGGAGAGCTCGGCATTCACTTACCTAAGGTGAGGGTGTTAACCTTTGGAGTTCTACAGGAGAAGAGAAAGGGAAGAGGAGAGAGGCACCCAATAACCCCAGTTCATTAATCCCATATTTTCTATCTGCAGACATCTTACTCTTCGAGTCAGACATACAGTGCACAGAGATCCAGCCCAAAGAGCCAACCGTGTGTTACACATCACCTTTGAAGATACGGCATTCACCCAGTCAAGACCGGCGCCTCTGCGGGAATCAGGTGAGCGTTACAGAACGCAAAGCCTATCGCAAAACTCCCACCCAGGCGCTATGGAAACCTCGGATACCGACCAGCTAGCCCAGTTACTTGGGGAACTAAGAGCAGAAGTGCATGCAGCCCGCCAGGAAACGAATGCTCTAAGAAGGGAACTGATTATTTCCAAGGAGCGAACAGACGGTCTCGCTAGACAATTGCTACAGTCACAAGCCGGACAAACTCCGTTACCCGCATCAGGGGCAAATCTTCCTTCAACATCCTCTACGAACCCAGTGCAGATCAACCTACCTGGGAATGTACCTCTGGCTCCGCCCGAACGATTTTCTGGTGACCCAAAGAGGTTTGCAGTATTTATTAATCAGTGCCGGTTGCACTTCTTATGCCGGCCAGCAGCCTTTCCAACTGATCAAGCTAAGGTAGCTTTCGTGCTTTCGTACCTTAGTGGCAATGCGGCAGACTGGTCGATCCCTCTAGTTAATCAAGATGATCCTGTTCTCCATGATTTTCAAGCTTTTCAGCTCAGTATGGAAAAACTGTTTGCAAGACATTCACAGGGGCAGGCCTTGGACAATGAGCTCCTTTCATTGCGACTGGGTAATCAAGACCTTTTGGCTTATATTGCGTCTTTCAACAGACTGATAGTGGAAACTCGATGGCCTGAGGACAAAAGGATTACGCTGTTTTAAAGAGGTCTACGTGGAGAGCTCAAAGATGTGTTAGCCCAAGTAGTGAATCCCCCGCAAGACTGTTCGGACTATATTGACTTAGTCGTTCAAATTGACCACAGACTGCAGAACAGGAAGGCCCATCGTTCCAAGTTTGATGCTCGAGTATTTTCCAAACCACCAACTCCTACCAAAGGAGTAGACTCCGGGGAACCCATGCAAATAGGGGGCCTGAAAGGACCACTAACACAAAAGGAGCGGGAAAGGACAAAACAGCTGCAATTATGCCTCTATTGCGGAAACTCGGGGCACTTTCTTCGAGACTGTCCGGTGAAACCAGCCAAGAAGGCAGTAGGAGCTGCAGTTACCAGGGTCACAAACTCTGAGCAGGGAAACAACCTCGCCCGACAAGAATAGAGGTCCTCTTGCCGAGCGTTAAAACCAGTTCTGTGACCTCGCATTTCGTGATACCTATGGTCCTCATTAGCCCTGAACATCCGGATCGATTACATGCGATTGAAGCTTACGTCGACAGCGGTGCCATCAGCAATTATGTGGATCATGAAATGGTTTTGAGGATGAATCTGACTCTTTGTCCAAAGGCTGTAAAGGACGTCATTACTACGGTGGGTGGTACGGAGATAGCCTCTGGACCAGTAACGCATACCACCCAAGAAGTGACGCTAGTAAGTCAAGATGGACACCATGAGAAGATCGTGTTTGATGTGATCAAGGCCCCCCAGTTCCAGATTATCTAGGAATTCCTTGGTTAGAGAAGCACAATCCTCAGATCGATTGGCGAGCAAGAACTGTTCAGTTTCCAGAATGTGTCTCTACTTGTCATCCTCGACCTGGTGTTGCACTGGCAGCAATTTCCTCGGAGGCTCCTCAGTTACCTCCTGAATACCTAGAATTCCAAGATGTTTTCCGGAAGGATCAGGCTAACTCTCTACCTCCTCATAGGTCTTATGACTGCCAGATAGACCTGATACCTGGATCTACTCCTCCTTGTAGTAGAAGTTATGCCCTCACCGAGCCTGAGAATCTTCACCTCCGACAATACCTGGATCAATACCTAGCGAATGGGTATATTCGTCCTTCCAAGTCCCATTCTTCCTCAGCTTTGTTCTTCGTTCCAAAAAAAGAAGGGGACCTTAGAACTTGTATAGATTATCGCGCCCTGAACCAGATCACCGTTAAGAATAGATATCCGTTACCTTTGATCCCTGAACTCCTGGACCAAGTCAGAAAAGCATGCATATATACAAAGCTGGATCTTAGAGGAGCCTACCACTTGGTACGAGTAAAAGAGGGCGATGAATGGAAGACGGCCTTCCGCACCAAGTATGGGCTATTTGAATATCAGGTCATGCCCTTCGGACTTTGCAATGCCCCGGCCGCCTTTCAATATTTTATGAACGATGTCCTCAGAGAGCTCATAGATGTGTGTGTTGTTGTTTACATTGACGACATCCTCGTTTATTCTTCATCGGAAACTGAACATCGGAAACACGTGAAAATGGTCCTCGAGAGATTGCGTCAACACAAACTTTTCGCTAAGTTGGAAAAATGTGTTTTCAACGTGACTGAAGTTGAATTCTTGGGATTCATATTATCACCTAGCGGAGTGCGTATGGATTCAAAGAAGGTCGATGCAATTTTCAAATGGCCATCGCCATCCTCCGTAAAAGGTGTTCAAAGCATGTTAGGTTTCGCTAACTTTTACCGCAGGTTTATCCCCGAATTCTCTCGAATAGTCCAGCCCATCACCGCCTTGTTAAAGAAAAACAAACGTTTTGAATGGTCTACCGAGGCGGAACAAGCTTTCCAGAATTTGAAGACTAGATTTATCTCTGCACCGATCTTAAAACATCCTCGCCCAGAACTCCCCTACATCGTTGAAACTGATGCTTCGAGCCTTGCCATGGGGGCAGTTCTATCACAAAAGGACCCAGTAACCAATCAGTTGCATCCCGTGGCATTTTGGTCCCGCAAATTCTCGCCTCCTGAAATCAATTACACTATTACTGATAAGGAACTTCTAGCTATCAAGTCCGCCTTTAAGGCTTGGCGGCATTATCTTCTGGGGGCCCGACACACCGTTACTGTGATTACAGATCACCGAAACCTGCAATATTTGAAAACCGCAAATGCTCAATCCTCTAGGCAACTCCGTTGGGCACTATTCTTTGCCGAGTTTGACTTCATAATTACCTATCGACCTGGTACAAAAAACGGTAAAGCTGATGCCCTTTCTCGGATGGGAGTGGAAGAACATTTGATCAATCCTAAACCTGTACCTATCATTCCCGAACAAAGAATTCTAGGTGTAATCGCCACACAATCCATAGAGGAAGTTAAGGATAAAGCCAGGCTACTGGTAACTCCAGCAGACATACAGAATTGGCATCTGCAGGGAAAGGACTTTACGGTGAAGGACAACCTATTATATTTCCAAGAACGGTTCTACCTGCCCAGCACAGATTTACAGAAAAAGGTAATCTCTTGTTATCACGATTCTTTAATGGAAGGACATCCCGGTATGACCAAGACCTCGGAAAAGATCAAGCGCTACTTCTGGTGGCCGTCTTGGAAAAAGATATCAGAGACTTTATAATGTCCTGTGGAGTATGCGCCCAAAACAAGAGTCAAAAGGAAAAACCAACCGGCCTCTTACGCCCTATTGACATCCCGCCTCGCCCTTGGCATACGCTTTCTATGGACTTCATCACCGATCTACCTCCATGCTCCGGATACAATACGATCCTAGTAATCGTGGACCTATTCGTCAAGATGGCGCTTTTCATTCCACCCAAAGGCTTACCAACAGCAGCAACTCTGGCCCGAGAATTTCTTGAAAACATCGTCCGACTGCACGGTTTTCCTTCAGTTCTAATTTCGGATCGAGGTAGTCAATTTATTTCTCATTTTTGGCGAAGTTGCTGTCGGTCGGCTCAAATTGATGTGAGACTTTCGACCAGCCACCACCCTCAAACCGACGGACAAACCAAGAGGACCAATCAAACTCTGGAACAGTATTTGCGCTGCATGCTACAACAAACTGAAAAAACTTGGAAAGATATCCTTTGGATAGCCGAATATGCCTACAATAACTCTGTCCACTCGGGAACTGGGAAGACCCCGTTTTTTCTTTTATACGGTAGTCACCCTCGAACCTCGGAGTTGGATCCACTCCAAGATCTTGGAACACCAGCAGTAGACCACCTGCATTCTACAATCACCCAAGCCTTTAAGGAAGCCGTTTCTCACCTTCAAAGGGCTAAAGAACAATACAAGAAAGGAGCAGACCAACATCGAAGGAAGCCCCCCAATATCAAGTAGGAGATCAAGTCTGGTTATCCACCAAATATCTACCTCTAAAAGGACCACGCACATTCAACCCAAGATACCTTGGTCCCTATTCCATCACTACCATAGTAAATCCAGTAGTGGTCAAGTTGGACTTGCCCCCTCACATGAAGATACATCCGGTCTTCCACGTCTCTCTATTAAAACCCGTGCAACCTCAAACCCGACTAACTACATCTCCAAAACCTATTCTAGTTGATGGAGAACTCGAGTTTGAAGTCAAAAGCATCCTGGATTCCAAGATCTCCAAATCTAAACTATTTTACCTGATTGACTGGAAAGGCTACGGTCCCCAAGAAAGATCCTGGGAACCTGCAGAATATGTCCACGCGCCTCGTCTAATCAAAAGATTTCATCGAACATTTCCTAACAAGCCCAAACCCCCGGAGAAGCCCGGTTTGGGAGGGGCCTTGAGGGGGGGTGCTGTCATGATCTCTGCTTCCAAAAGATCAGGACTTGCCCGACTCCCTTGGAAGCAGACCCATAACCCCGGTTCCGAGTGCCAGCCAGTCCCAATTGGGACCTTTTGGACCCTGTCCTGGCGCCAGTGGCACCAGGCTCATAAACATGCCCAGTCCCAGCGCTGGAAGCGCCGGGCTCATAATGCTTGGGTGGACTTACCTGCAGCAGACCATGCTGCTTACTTACCTGCCAGTTGAACCCCTGATCCTCTTCTGTTTGGGACTACTTTTCCTGTTGGGTGGGGCAGGAGCCACTCCCTAGGTTCAGAACACTGGAACTCTTCTGGAAAGCAGGAACTCTTTTCTTAGGCGTGGCTGTGGAAGGAGACACCTAAGCACTACAGGAGGCTATTTAAACCACACCCGATGGATGAATCTTGCTTTGCGTTATTCTGCATTCTCTGCAGCAGAACGCTCATCGTGTCTTCTGCTTCTGATCCTGGGCCTAAGGGAACAAAGGCTTACCATCCTGGAATCCAGTCTTCAGCAGCACCTGTAAAGACAAAGAAAGAACAGGTTAGCACTACGGTCTTCAGTGGCAGCGCATCTATTACCTGGTCCATCGGCTGTCACCAACGCCTCGCGCTGCATTCCGGCATCTGAAAGACAAAGGCTTACCTACTCTTCGCATGCTCCGGAGGTCTTCGCACTGCATTCCGGCATCTGAAAGACAAAAGCTTACCAGCTCTTCGCACGCTCCGGAGGCCTTCGGCGCTGCATCCCGCATCTGAAAGACAAAAGAAGGTGCGTTTAAAGACATTGGGCAACTTTATTACTCATGTGCCATTACTCCTTCCCACGCCGAATCCAGTGGGTATTCCAGCACCCTTCAGCTTGTCTAAAGCTCCGAACTTGTACCTGCAAGATAAAAGGGACAGTTAGTGCGCATCGTGAAGCAGGCTACAAGCGCTTACTTACGTGCTTCCAGGCGCTTCTATTCCTCACGCGGGTTCGATCCTCAACTCTCATCAGCCCGCCATCCGCCATCGCCGGAACCCTGCAAAACAAGAGATATCATTACAAAAGACTTTTAAGACATTTGAAGTGCCCAGAACTTACCGTTCGTGCAGTTAACGACGGACAGCAGTCCTCTGAGGTCAAGAGGCCTGCACCCTTATCCAGTGAAGAAACTGGTTACGGCACCCTGCCCCGAGGCAGATGGAGAGCTCGGCGTTCACTTACCTAAGGTGAGGGTGTTAACCTTTGGGGTTCTACAGGAGAAGAGAAAGGGAAGAGGAGAGAGGCTCCCAATAACCCCAGTTCATTAATCCCATATTTTCTATCTGCAGACATCTTACTCTTCGAGTCAGACATACAGTGCACAGAGGTCCAGCCCAAAGAGCCAACCGTGTGTTACACATCACCTTTGAAGATACGGCATTCACCCAGTCAAGACCGGCGCCTCTGCGGGAATCAGGTGAGCGTTACATCTGGGCGAGGATGTTTTAAGATCGGTTCAGAGATAAATCTAGTCTTCAAATTCTGGAAAGCTTGTTCCGCCTCGGTAGACCATCCAAAACGTTTGTTTTTCTTTAACAAGGCGGTGATGGGCTGGACTATTCGAGAGAATTCAGGGATAAACCTGCGGTAAAAGTTAGCGAAGCCTAACATGCTTTGAACACCTTTTACGGAGGATGGCGATGGCCATTTGAGAATTGCATCGACCTTCTTTGAATCCATACGCACTCCGCTAGGTGATAATATGAATCCCAAGAATTCAACTTCAGTCACGTTGAAAACACATTTTTCCAACTTAGCGAAAAGTTTGTGTTGACGCAATCTCTCGAGGACCATTTTCACGTGTTTCCGATGTTCAGTTTCCGATGAAGAATAAACGAGGATGTCGTCAATGTAAACAACAACACACACATCTATGAGCTCTCTGAGGACATTGTTCATAAAATATTGAAAGGCGGCCGGGGCATTGCAAAGTCCGAAGGGCATGACCTGATATTCAAATAGCCCATACTTGGTGCGGAAGGCCGTCTTCCATTCATCGCCCTCTTTTACTCGTACCAAGTGGTAGGCTCCTCTAAGATCCAGCTTTGTATATATGCATGCTTTTCTGACTTGGTCCAGGAGTTCAGGGATCAAAGGTAACGGATATCTATTCTTAACGGTGATCTGATTCAGGGCGCGATAATCTAT
This sequence comes from Ambystoma mexicanum, assembly GCF_040938575.1. Taxonomy (NCBI): domain Eukaryota; kingdom Metazoa; phylum Chordata; class Amphibia; order Caudata; family Ambystomatidae; genus Ambystoma; species Ambystoma mexicanum. Next base: position 550,064,271 of record NC_090933.1, on the reverse strand, counting down.
ACAAGTTCTAAGGTCCCCTTCTTTTTTTGGAACGAAGAACAAAGCTGAGGAAGCAGGGGACTTGGAAGGACGAATAAACCCATTCGCTAGGTATTGATCCAGGTATTGTCTGAGGTGAAGATTCTCAGGCTCGGTGAGGGCATAAATTCTACTACAAGGAGGAGTAGATCCAGGTATCAGGTCTATCTGGCAGTCATAAGACCTATGAGGAGGTAGAGAGTTAGCCTGATCCTTCCGGAAAACATCTTGGAATTCTAGGTATTCAGGAGGTAACTGGGGAGCCTCCGAGGAAATTGCTGCCAGTGCAACACCAGGTCGAGGGTGACAAGTAGAGACACATTCTGGAAACTGAACCGTTCTTGCTCGCCAATCGATCTGAGGATTGTGCTTTTCTAACCAAGGAATTCCTAGAATAATCTGGAACTGAGGGGCTTGATCACATCGAACACGATCTTCTCATGGTGTCCATCTTGACTTACTAGCGTCACTTCTTGGCTGGTATGCGTTACTGGTCCGGAGGCTATCTCCGTACCATCCACCGTAGTAATGACGTCCTTTACAGCCTTTGGACAAAGAGTCAGATTCATCCTCAAAACCATTTCATGATCCACATAATTGCCGATGGCACCGCTGTCGACGTAAGCTTCAATCGCATGTAATCGATCCGGATGTTCAGGGCTAATGAGGACCATAGGTATCACGAAATGCGAGGTCACGGAACTGGTTTTAACGCTCGGCAAGAGGACCTCTATTCTTGTCGGGCGAGGTCGTTTCCCTGCTCAGAGTTTGTGACCCTGGTAACTGCAGCTCCAACTGCCTTCTTGGCTGGTTTCACCGGACAGTCTCGAAGAAAGTGCCCAGAGTTTCCGCAATAGAGGCATAATTGCAGCTGTTTTCTCCTTTCCCGCTCCTTTTGTGTTAGTGGTCCTTTCAGGCCCCCTATTTGCATGGGTTCCCCGGAGTCTACTCCTTTGGTAGGAGTTGCTGATTTGGAAAATACTCGAGCATCAAACTTGGAACGATCGGCCTTCCTGTTCTGCAGTCTGTGGTCAATTTGAACGACTAAGTCAATATAGTCCGAACAGTCTTGCGGGGGATTCACTAGTTGGGCTAACACATCTTTGAGCTCTCCACGTAAACCTCTATAAAACAGCGTAATCCTTTTGTCCTCAGGCCATCGAGTTTCCACTATCAGTCTGTTGAAAGACGCAATATAAGCCAAAAGGTCTTGATTACCCTGTCGCAATGAAAGGAGCTCATTGTCCAAGGCCTGCCCCTGTGAATGTCTTGCAAACAGTTTTTCCATACTGAGCTGAAAAGCTTGAAAATCATGGAGAACAGGATCATCTTGATTAACTAGAGGGATCGACCAGTCAGCCGCATTGCCACTAAGATACGAAAGCACGAAAGCTACCTTAGCTTGATCAGTTGGAAAGGCTGCTGGCCGGCATAAGAAGTGCAACCGGCACTGATTAATAAATACTGCAAACCTCTTTGGGTCACCAGAAAATCGTTCGGGCGGAGCCAGAGGTACATTCCCAGGTAGGTTGATCTGCACTGGGTTCGTAGAGGATGTTGAAGGAAGATTTGCCCCTGATGCGGGTAACGGAGTTTGTCCGGCTTGTGACTGTAGCAATTGTCTAGCGAGATCGTCTGTTCGCTCCTTGGAAATAATCAGTTCCCTTCTTAGAGCATTCATTTCCTGACGGGCTGCATGCACTTCTGCTCTTAGTTCCCCAAGTAACTGGGCTAGCTGGTCGGTATCTGAGGTTTCCATAGCGCCTGGGTGGGAGTTTTGCGGTGGGCTTTGCGTTCTGTAACGCTCACCTGATTCCCGCAGAGGCGCCGGTCTTGACTGGGTGAATGCCCTATCTTCAAAGGTGAAGTGTAACACACGGTTGGCTCTTTGGGCTGGACCTCTGTACACTGTATGTCTGACTCGAAGAGTAAGATGTCTGCAGATAGAAAATATGGGATTAATGAACTGGGGTTATTGGGTGCCTCTCTCCTCTTCCCTTTCTCTTCTCCTGTAGAACCCCAAAGGTTAACGCCCTCACCTTAGGTAAGTGAACGCCGAGCTCTCCATCTGCCTCGGGGCAGGGTGCCGTAACCAGTTGCTTCACTGGATAAGGGTGCAGGCCTCTTGACCTCAGAGGACTGCTGTCCGTCGTTAACTGCACGAACGGTAAGTTCTGGGCACTTCAAATGTCTTAAAAGTCTTTTGTAATGATATCTCTTGTTTTGCAGGGTTCCGGCGATGGTGGATGGCGGGCTGAAGAGAATTGAGGATTGAACCCGCGTGAAGAATAGAAGCGCCTGGAAGCACGTAAGTAAGCGCTTGTAGCCTGCTTCACGATGCGCACTAACTGTCCCTTTTATCTTGCAGGTACAAGTTCGGAGCTTTAGAGAAGCTGAAGGGTGCTGGAATACCCACTGGATTCGGCGTGGGAAGGAGTAATGGCAAGTGAGTAATAAAGTTGCCCAATGTCTTTAAGCGCACCTTCTTTTGTCTTTCAGATGCGGGATGCAGCGCCGAAGGCCTCCGGAGCGTGCGAAGAGCTGGTAAGCTTTTGTCTTTCAGATGCCGGAATGCAGTGCGAAGACCTCCGGAGCATGCGAAGAGTAGTTAAACCTTTGTCTTTCAGATGCCGGAATGCAGTGCGAAGACCTCCGGAGCATGCGAAGAGTAGGTAAGCCTTTGTCTTTCAGATGCCGGAATGCAGCGCGAGGCGTTGGTGACAGCCGATGGACCAGGTAAGAGATGCGCTGCCACTGAAGACCGTAGTGCTAACCTGTTCTTTCTTTGTCTTTACAGGTGCTGCTGAAGACTGGATTCCAGGATGATAAGCCCTTGTTCCCTTAGGCCCAGGATCAGAAGACACGATGAGCGTTCTGCTGCAGAGAATGCAGAATAACGCAAAGCAAGATTCATCCATCGGGTGTGGTTTAAATAGCCTCCTGTAGTGCTTAGATGTCTCCTTCCACAGCCACGCCTAAGAAAAGAGTTCCTGCTTTCCAGAAGAGTTCCAGTGTTCTGAACCTAGGGAGTGGCTCCTGCCCCACCCAACAGGAAAAGTAGTCCCAAACAGAAGAGGATCAGGGGTTCAACTGGCAGGTAAGTAAGCAGCATGGTCTGCTGCAGGTAAGTCCACCCAAGCATTATGAGCCCGGCGCTTCCAGCGCTGGGACTGGGCATCTTTATGAGCCTGGTGCCACTGGCGCCAGGACAGGGTCCAAAAGATCCCAATTGGGACTGGCTGGCACTCGGAACCAGGGTTATGGGTCTGCTTCCAAGGGAGTTGGGCAAGTCCTGATCTTTTGGAAGCAGAGATCATGACAGATTATTGCAGTCAGTTTGGCTGCTTGTGCAGAGTAATGTGAGGGGAGGCGCTTTTGAACAATCACTTCGTATGTGTCTTCTTCCATGCGCACTACTGCCATCCCCACATGTTTCTCTCTTGTCTCTGAGTTTATGGATGCTGACCCGTCTATGAAATAGATTTCTCCTTCTGTAAGGGCATTTAATCTTGCTTTGGGAATGTCATCGCCCTCTCCCTTATACGTGCTACAATCGTGTTCCTGTAAATCCTCAGTTGTGCATGGCTCTGTAATGAATGTGGCTGGGTTCACTGTCTTGCATCTGACCACATGTACATTTGGACTGGATATTATTATTTCATAAGCAGATGCTCTCTGTGTTGTGAGAGTAGATTTTGATGTTTCCAAGATAGCAAATAATGAGTGTTCCGCATATAGCGTCACTGAACATCCCATTACGATTGTGGCACTTTTCTCAATGGCGAAGGCCGCTGCAGCGAGTGCCTGTTCGCAAGCGAAATGTCCCTGCATTGCTGGGTCTAATATTCCACTGCAGTACGCTAATGGTTTGTGGCCTAGCGATGTCTTTTGTGTCAATACTGCTGTCATCAATGTTCCATTGCTGTGTGAAAACAGGAACAATTCCTTTTCATAATCTGGATTTGCAAGGACTGGGGCATCTGCAATAAGGTCTTTTAATTGGGAGAATTGGGCAATTGTCTCTTGTGTCCATTTTATTGGGGCCCTGTTCTTCTGTGCTTCCTTCAGTGCTTGTAGCATTGGCCGTGTGTATGCTGCATACTCGAGGATCCATGCTCGGCAATAGTTACATATGCCAAGAAATTTCTGCATGTCCTTCACTGTTTTTGGTATGATAATGTGTCGAATGGCATCAGCTCTGTCTGGTAGTATTCTTTTCCATCTTTAGGTATTTGCTGACCGAGATATACAACGTCTGCAAGGCAGTATTGTAACTTTCCTTTGTCCACCTTGTATCCCTTGGCAGCCAATACGTTAAGCAGTGTTATCGAGTCTTCTCTACACTCTTCTTCTGTTTTGCTGCAGATGAGTAAATCATCTACGTACTGTATAATGGTGCTCCCTGCATCTATGTTGCCGATGTCTTCTCGTAGTACTCTGTTAAAAATGCTTAGGCTCTCGCAATGCCCCTGTGGGAGTCTGCGGTGTTCATATCTGCTATTTCCTAATGTAAAGGCTGTAAGGTACTGCGACTCTGGTGCGAGTGGCACAGAGAAAAAGGCATTTTTCAGATCAATGACCGGGAAGCAAGTTGCCTCTTTTGGTATACTGCACAATATTGATGCTGGGTTAGGCACTAATGGGAACTCTTTTTGGATGACGTCATTGAGTGGGCGGAGGTCCTGGACCATTCTCCATGCCCCTCCTTTCGCTTTTTTAATCGGAAAAATCGCTGTGTTGCATGGGGAAGTTGATGGCACTAAGATACCTTGGCTTAGGAGTGCATTCACTGTTTCTCTAATACCTTCCTCTGCTTCTTTGGATATTGGGTATTGTTTCACTCTGGGTGGAAGGGCACCTGGTTTCAGTTTTATCTTTATGGGAGTCACCTCATGCAACAATCCCACATCGTGTGGCCCTGTAGTCCAAATTTCAGGTGCTACCCTGGCCATGTCTTCCTCAAATATTGTCAGTGGGGCCCTTATGTTAGCCATGAGTGGGTTGTGTATTTCTCTGTATTGGATCATAATGTCACATGGTATGCTTATTTCCATTATTATTTCTCCATCCCCCTCATAATCGGTAAACAATTCTTCATCAGTTATATCTTTTAGAATTATGTTCGGCTCTATGCATAGCACACTTCTCCTTTCGCGTCCCTGCGCGTCCAGGCCTATGACCACAGTGCGTTTGTTGGAAACTTGAACTGCCTCAATGTCTATAGATATGATTGTGCCTGGCACTACATCTGTTGGTGTGATTGGGCGGAATATGAAGTCTGATGGTATTCTCCACTCTTTTTGTGTTATTTCAGGCACTACTCGGGCTAATACCTGTATTCCATAGACAAACATGTCCATGTCAATGGGGATCCCTCTTACTGCAACTTCCTTTGTAATCGTGCTTATTATCAGGAGTGCTCGTACGGGGCATACCCCTGGCGTCGAGCACACTATCCCTCTTTCAGTAAAGGCTATGGTCATGTTTAACTTACTGAGCAAGTCTCGTCCCATCAACTTGATTGGCGCGTCTTCATAATACAATAAGGTTGCGCGCACGGTTTTTCCCCCTACTGTTACATCAAGATCTTTTGTGTAAGGAACTTTTAAAATAGCCCCAGTGAACCCCTGCATCTCCAAATTTCTTCTCGAGAGCTGAAACCGCCCTTCTGTGAGACATGGTTCCTCATTTGCACTTTGTGTGGTGGATAGGACTGGACACACAAGTGCTCCCTGTGGGCTGTCCTAGTCTTGGTATCTTTGCTGGCCTGGCACTGAAAAAACGTTGTCACCTACGACCGTTATGTCACGGAATGGTGCAGGGGCACCGTTTGCGGCCGTTGCAAAAGGGTTATTATTTATGTTCCCTACTGAGTTTTGTCTTGCCATGGGCTGCAGTGCGTTTTGCTGTTGTGGCTGCTGCTGTTGCTGCTGTTGCTGCTGTTGTGGGGCTGGCTGTCTCTGTTGCATTTGGGGGTCATAGCAGTACTGATCTTGTTGTCCCCCTCCCCATTGGAGTTCCACAAGGGCTACCTGGGTGTGGGCAGCCCCACCCCTGTTCATTGTTCATGGGCTGCTGCTGCCCCTGAACATACCCTGATGGTTGCATTCTACAATCTCGTGAATAATGTCCCCATCTTCCACAATTCCAACATGACCTCTGTAGTCCTCCTCTTGGTCCTTGCCCACCATACCCTCTGTTTCCCATTCCTCCATATCCTCCCCTCTGCCCACAGTACCCACCTCTTCCTTGGGCCGGCCTGTTCTGCCACTGTGATCCTTGGCATGGCTGTTCCTCTCCGTTCTACTGTCCTTGGTCCTCTCCAACCCACTGCGCTGCTATTCCAATGGGTCTTCCTCCCGCGTTTTCCTCTCCTTCATTTCCTCTGTCTGTGGTTACGCTGGCAGTAAGGGCGGCACCCTTCACTAATTTCGTCTGCACTAATTTTGCTTCGTCGGCCAGCCTCTTTTGCGTGACGTCCTTTTCTTTCTCTTTGATCCTCCTCCAATGGTGTACAATTATGCTCTGAATTTCAGGCCACCCTTCGGCTTCAATCCCAGCTATTTTGTCCAAGGCCTCCTGCACCTCTTTAGGCAACCCCTTTTTAATGATAAAATAAAATAAAGCTGTTGATTGATTCCATGCCGTACCAGTTTCACTTCTCCATAAGTCTTGCACTCGCAAAATGAGTTGCGCAGGGTTCTCGTTCTCCTGCATCGTGCACTGAATCACTGCCGCAATGCATCCCACACTTGTGCTCGAACATTATTGAATGGTGATCCATCGTGGCGATCACAGCTCATTGTTACTCCCAGGAACCCTGCCCTTTCCCAGATTGTGTCTGCTTGGTCCCCGATTGCTGATACTAATAAGCTTTTCACATCACCTATAGCTAACGGCACGCCTGCTGTGTTCTTCGCAAATACATGTATCCACTTACCTGCTCCTCCCGTCAGCGGGGGGAGGAGTTTTAACAGATTGTTTTTGTCCATTTGGGCCCACGGAATATAATTTGGCTTACCTGCTCCTTTATGTATCAGTGGCATTTGTAGTTTCTGTTTCTTTCCTGTTTTGCTCGTTCTCCCTTTTTTCGTTTTACTTACCAGTATGTTTCCTGTCCTCCCTGTTCGTTGTCTTAATCTACCTTGCCATAATGGTGCTGATAGTGTGTCTGGGTAACGGTAGTTTGGCAGTGGGGAACCTTCTGCGGCAGCTGCCTCTTCGTATTCATCTAAATCATCCCATACTTCTTCTATTTCTGACTCTAGCTCATTATTATCCTCCCAGTTTTCCTTGGGTTTGCTTGCTTGTCTTTCACCCAGATCTCCACTTTGTTGACTCTCCGGTGTGTTTGGGCGTATAATTCTTATTGGCTTGTTATTCAATTGGAACAGGAACTGTCCTGACTGCCACTCTTGTTCTTGTCTTTGCTGTGATGACGTCCCTTGCGATGCTATAGATTGCCCTGATACCGAGGCTGCATTGCTTACTGCCCCTATCGGGGGGGTGAGATCTACCAGTGACAGCGGGGGTACCTCCCCTCCCCCTGGCAACATTTGCCCTTTGTCACATAGAGCTCTTAACCGCGTAGTTTCCATTTGTGCGTGTGCCGGCCTCCTTTGTCATATGGTGGAGGTTCAGGGGCTGTTGCCCCGCACTGAGCAGTGGGGTTGGGTGGTATATACAGGGGCTCACTAAACCCTACTGTTGGCCTGGTCATTAAGGGATAGATTTTTGTTACTTCGTTCTCGGTTGTAGTTGTTGAGCATCCCCTTTTGGTGTCCCGCTTACTTCTTCAGGTATTTTCTGCTTTCCTATCATTCGGCTTGTACCTACCTCTGCCGTGGGGGTAACTTCCTCAAACATTCGCCATACATCTAATACTTCTCTCCGATTCTGTAATTGTTTCCCTTTTTATCGTGCTAACAAATGTGTTGATACTAGGTCCAACACTCTTTTGTCAAATGACCCTCCTTCTGGCCAAATTGGTATAACCCCATCTCCTTTTATCTCAGTGATCCACTGATCGTGATACTTCTGTATCCTGTCACTATATAGTGGAAGGTGCTGGCACATATGTGCCAGTGGGGTTACTCCCCCCATGGCAATGCTTCTTTTCCTTTCTTGTGTGTTCTGGTATCCTTGAGTCCCTTCCCACCTCTCACTTGATATGTCAGTTACAATATGTGAAAAATATGTTCTTTATCAAAAGCTTGCAATTATGGTATGTCACATTAGCTGTTCTTTCTGAAAGGTGTTACCTGGTCACCTCTCACAATTTATTTCTTTGCCTATTATTCATCAATCAAAACGGTTACTTGTTCTGAAATACTTTAGCTTGTTTAACAAGTCATGTACACAAAGCAGACCGACAAACATATAATCATTCAACATACACATGCATTGCCTGCGCGCGTTTATTCTTTCCCTATTCCTGTTACTGTCTCTGATTTTTCTTCTTCCCTATTTTACCTACTATTTCGCATTCGCTCCCCCCCTCTTTCACCTTTATTATGTCTCAAGATTTCTTACTTCCACAGGAAAAGAATATTCTAAAAACTACTCCGAGTCTACTCAATATACGAGACCCCTACTATTTTTCTCTTTATCTCTATTCTGCACTTGGTCGGCACAAATGCTATGCAGCACCGCCTTCTACCCTGTATGGGCTAGGATACCACTTCTCTTCTTCTCACTTCTTACAACACCTAATGGCCATATAAAGGATAGATCAGAAAAGCCTCACCATCACTCACACAGACCCTATTCTTAACTACCTTCCCTTTGTTTGCTAATTCCCTTCTTCCCGTATTTTCCCCTTATCTTCCTTTGGGGTCTTTGCAACCGGGACTCCACATGTTCAGTCAGGTACTCCGAGGGTCGCCGCTCACGGCCGGACCTCGCTCAGGTCCGTCCCCCAACCAAGCCGTGGCCTGCCTTGGCGAGCAGCCTTTTCGATCGGGTATTCGTCAACCGGGAACCCTTGACCCTTTCTTCTTGGTGTGCAACCGCGGAGGCGATGGTTTTGCTTGGGGTGCCCTGGATCTCGCTGCCGGGCGGTGCAGGCCTTGAGGCACCTCTCTAAATCACGTTGCAGGGTCACCAAAAATGTAGGTGCCTTACCCCGGCTTACTACGTGTGAGAGAAAATAAAATAACCACCCCTGTCGGGGAAGGAGGCACTGAGACCCAGCTGCAAGAGTTCAAAGGATGGTTTATTTCTCCAGCTAGGAAATAACCCAAAAAACCCCTACCAAACATTTACATCATACTCGTATATATATATCAATTAAAGTAACTCTAACAAAAAGTGCTAAATGGACCCGATTGGCCAGGCCGTGTGGTGCTGTAGGTGTGGGTGGCATCTCTTCCTTCTGGTTGGCTGAGTGGCTGACGAGATGACGGACGTCAAATATCTTGTGCTCCACGCAGGTCAGGGTCCGGTCACTGTGGTCACTACCTAAGCTAATATGTTGCATTCGAAAAACACTAAATAACAAAGTATCTAAAACATTTTATGCTACTTTTCATATTTCTACACAAGTTACACATAATAATTATTGTCAGTACAATTGGGTAATTCGTGGCTTTAATTAGAGGCCTTGACCTGTATTGTGCATGTAAAAAGAATCAAGCCGTGTTTCACATATCTCCTAAACTTCAAACCTATTAGTATGAGAAAAAACATATATTGTAGTAAAATGCGTAAGGTTAGTAGTGTGTGTGTTGGGTGGGTTTCGCAGCATAGGCGAGGGTCTGGCACTTGAAAGAAATACCTTACAGGGAGCGCAGGGTCAAGATGGCAATAAATTGTTCTAAATGGGGGTGGGTGGCTTGCACGTTTATGGGGGCGAACGAGCAGAAAGTGCTTAGCTCATCCTGGTTCACATGCTGGTTCTCATGCTAGCAGTGATCTCAGAGGAAGATAACTGTATCATACTGGTTGTTGCAACTTTCTCCGGCTTCTGCTTGAGAATGGGAGCGCAGAGCTTTCCTTCGCAGGGGGAGTGCAAGGGTGGGGGCCAGCCAGCTGCCTGCGCGCCTTGTGTGTGTGTCTCTGTCCTTGGCTGCTGCAGTGGAAGGGGAGCTGAGCATTGCTGCACTATCGCAGTGAGGCCTGTTTACCCAAGATGGAGTCGAAAGGGGGCACAAAAGATGGATGCCCCGTGTCCTGCTCAGTAGTCCCATCTATGTAGCAGTCAACCGTGGTTAACTTTACATAAGGGCAAGGGGCAATCCCACTACCGGAGGCACGTGGTCCAAGTCCCGTACTGAGGAGTGTACAGCACGAGGGGGGCCGTGGGCCCCTCACTCCCATACAAGAGGCACACTTGACACACAAAAACAAAAGTTGCTGCAGATGTAAAGTCACCTAAATTCAATTTTTAGCAGAGGCACAGTAGACACACAAAAATGAATGTGGCTGCAGATGTGAAGTCACAATAAATTGAAATTTGGTGAGCTGCAAGATCTGGTGGGCCAAGATCGTGGGGTCACAATCTGCCTCTAAAGTCCTGGAGATTTCATCATGATGTGCTGCGGGATTGAAGAAGTGGGGGCATCCAGTCCAGAAAGGCCTCTTAGTGGTGGACTTTATCGGGTGGCCGGCTCTGCCTCCCGGCTCTCCGGGTTGGCTTTTGAGGTTTGAGGGCAGCCAAACAGAGCAGTGCTGTTGGAGCCAGGCAAGGCCCTACAGTGCCGAAAATGGCAGTGCCAATGATGGAGTGAAGCCCACAAACAAAGACAAACAGCCCAACTGGGCTAAAGGGCCAACTTATACTGAAGTACAGCATCAGGGGCAGGGAAAACAAGGCACAATTAGCACTGAAGCACCCATGTGAAATTAGGTGTGTTTTTGTGCCTCACATCGCAGCCCTCTGTTTTTTCTATTCAATGCAGGATAAATTCACATTAGGGCCTAGCAGGAATTACCTAGTGTGCAGAGGGTTGGGAGGTCTTGGTGGTTCTGGACTGCATCTGAGATCGATGTGCATTCAGAACAGAAGAAAAGAAGAAAGAAGGCAGGCTCAGACAGGGCCATAGTGGCGGGCCTTTGTCACGTGGATGGCCCCACCAGCCGGCTCTCCGGATCGGCTTTTGAGGTATGAGAGCAACCAATCAGAGCAGCGCTAGTGGAGCCAGGTAAGCCACTGCAGTGCCGATAATGGCAGCAGCCATGATGGAGTGAGGCCCACAAACATAGACAAACAGCCCAACTGGGCCAAAGGGGCAACTTTTAGTCCAGCAGAGCATCAGGAGCAAGGTTAACAAGGTGCAATTAGCACTGAAGCACACAGGTGAAATTAGTTGCTTTGTTGTTCCTCACATCGCCATGTGAAGTTTTTTCTTTTAAATGCAGGACAAATTCACATTAGGGCCCAGCAGGGCTTACCTAGTGTGCAGAGGGTTGGAAGGACAATGCAGCCGTCTCTGGGGTATCTTGCTGGGGCTGGACTGCATCTGAGATCAGCGTGCAGTCAGAGCAGCAGATAAAAAGAAAGAAGGCAGGTTCAGACAGGGGCCTTAGTGATGTGCCTTTGTCTGATCTTTTATGCTCACCTGGTTTCTACTGGGAAGTTGGGGCACCGTTGCAGCCCTCCCTGGAAGTGGATTCCCCTTGTCAGACTTCTTCCCCTGCTTATATGCTGTGGGTTGCGCTGATTGTTGACTCTGCTCCTGCGCGGATATGAGAGATCATGAGAATGCGGCTATATGACTGCTCTCTCTCTCAAACCCTTCTTACCAGAAAGTGGTGAGCCTGCGCCGACCCATATGGTCTCATCTGTTCATTGATGATGACGAGCTCTCCGTCCTGCTTCTCAATGCAGAGGCACTTTTGATGGACAGAGTTCCTTCACGGCCCATGTGCATGGCAGCCCAGAGCAGCTGTGGCTAAACCACTCCTGAAGGTGTCTTATGGCTTTTAAAATATTGTAATGTTGATTCTAGATTACAGTCTGTATCTTTTAATAATGTCTTTCCTTCACTTTCTCACAACAGATGAAATGCGGCCGAGCGGTAGTTACGGTGCGTGAGGCGAGGCCAAATGGGAAGAAAAGGGAGTCCAAGATGCTCCGACAAAAGTTGGGGGTTGGTTTAAGGTTAGCACAAGGATTTGTCAAAGCGCAACCTTAAACTTAATGTCTTCACAAATTCTAACCTTGTCTTTCTCTTTTTCTCTTGCAGGCACCGTTTTCAGATGGATTGCTCTTGTTTTCATGACGTCGGGCTGGAGCGATGTTTTCCGGAGTTCTGGAGATGGATGATGAATGCCAGGGTCAATGATGCTGTGTGCCGAAGAAAGCAAATTCGAAGGTAAGTGCAGCAGCTGGCAGCTGGAAACAAGGTAAGATGCGCTCAGGCTGTGGCTGGTAGCAAGGTAAGATGCACTCAGGCTTGTAGCTGGTAGCAAGGTAAGATGCGATCAGGCTGTAGCTGGAAATAAGGTAAGATGCTCTTAGGCGGCGGTGAGCGTTACGCTGCAATAGCAGAATAAAGTGAAGCGCATGTATGAGGGCTGAGCGGGTTTATATAGCCTAGCGCTGGCCACACCCATTAGCCTTGACTCACGGACCCCATCCTGCCACTCCTAGGGATACTTACACGTGCAGTCTCAACAGCAGCCACACCCGACTGAATGCACATGGGGCCTCTGCAGGGAAAACAAAGTACTTGCACCAAAATAAAAATGTGCTAGTGCACATTTTATTATGAGCCTGGCACCGAAGGCTCCAGGACTGAGTCCAGCTGGGCCCTCTATGCTGTATTGTCCCCAAGGGACAATAAAAGGTAGTGTTACCCCGTGCTCTCGTTCCCTGGTGGTGCGGGATCTGGGGTTCCAGGCCAATGGCCATGACAGCTCTAGCTCTCATGATTGGCTTTTGATGTGTGAGGGCAGCCAATCAGAGCAGCACTAGTTGAGCCAGGCAAGCACTGCAGTCCCAAAAATGGCAGCAGCCATGATGGAGTGAGACCCACAAAGACAAACAGCCCAACTGGGATATAGGGCCAACTTTCAGTGCATCACAGCATCAGGAGCAAGGCTAACAAGGCGCAATTAGCACTGAAACACCCGGGTGAAAATAGGTGCCTTTTTTGCCTCACTTCACAGCGCTCTTTTTTTTCTTTTAAATGCAGGACACATTCACACTAGTACCCAGAAGGGTTTACCTAGTGTGCAGAGGGTCAGAAGGACGATGTAGCAGTTTCTGGGAGGTCTTGGCAGTGCTGGAAAGCATCTGGGGTCTGCGTGCAGTCAGAGCAGAAGAGAAGAAGAAAGAAGGCGGGCTCAGGCAGGAGCCTTTGTCAGGGGGCCGCCTCCGCCTCCCTGCTCTCCGGATTGGCTTTTGAGGTGTGAGGGCAGCCCATCGGAACAGAGCTGGTGGAACCAGGCAAGGCAGTGCAGTGCTTCAAATTATGGTGGCCATGATGGAGTGAGGCCCACAAACAAATGCAAGCAGCCCAACTGGGCTAAACGGCCAGCATTCAGTGCAGCACAGCATCAGGGGCAAGGCTAACAAGGCACAATTAGAACCGAATCACCATTGCACACAACATTTTTGCTTTTAATGCAGGACAAACTCGCATTAGGACCCAGAAAGGCTTACCTAATATGCAGAGGGCCGATAGGATAATGCAGCCGTCTCTGGGAGGTCTTGGTGGTTCTGGACTGCATCTGAGGTTAGCATACAGTCAGAGCAGAAGAGAAAAAGGAAGAAGGCTGACTCAGACAGGGGCTTTAGTGGTGGCCCTTTGTCGGGTGTCGGCTCCGCCTCACGGCTCTCCAGATGGGCCACCAATGACTGACACCATCACCTTTAGAGAAGTGTACCCTCAAATGCCACCAATGCCATCAAATACCAGTCATCCCCTCATATGAATTGCTAGGTCACTGTAGAGTATGTAAGTTACCATCTAACTTGCAAAGATGCTTTCATCATATGCCAATGTCAGCTTCAAATGAGACAGGAAATCCAAACAATGTAGTGGACTGATTCAATTTTTGGCATGGTCCCCATAAAAATGGTACTGCTTCACATTTGCAGTTTCCAATCCTCAGCAGTGGCACTACCACCCCTCCCAGCACACCTGTCTAGTTCCAACTCCATTTGGCTCTGTGGCTCCCTGCTCCTGGCTATGATGGTGTTCAGTGTTCCTCTTTTAGGAACCAAGACCAAATGATCAGTGTTTCAATTGATTCTTCTGCAGATTACACCTCATGCAGCATGCACAACCTTGGACAATTCGGACTGCTGGGGTGAGGGTGCGAAAATGAGTTTCCACACCTTGTGTGTGACATATCCCTTCAGCAGCCACTCAGAAGATGCAGAGAAGTTTGGGGAGTGACAAGAAATGAGTCCTGCAGAAAGTAGAATTGGCTCTGAGAGCCAAATTTCTTTAATTTTCCACAGCACTGACTGTAACATGGCCAACACAAAATAGTTTGGTGTGCCACATTTCAGCGCCTACGCTACAGGTTTTATAAGTTTTGTGTAGAAAATTAAACATTTAGTCATTTGACCAGGCATGCTTCGTCTGCAAACAAGTCCTACCCCTGTATGGGAGGGATTTACAACTTCACGGAAGGGTTGTATAAAAATGATCAATCATAAAAGCAAATGAAAGAGTATGGAACACATGTCTTGACTCTCAATGGAGGATGAAAGTAAGACATAGCTAAATACATAAAGAGACATGCAGGAGGACTTTCACCCACCCCTCATGAACATGCAGGCATCCTAAGTTACAAAGCAGTCATCTGTGTTGTGCGAAGGACCATCTGCGCACTCTCTACCTACTTAAGTACTGAGTGCCAGCCTGACAATTAGCTATTGATGTCTGGTCAATATAGGGATCAGGCCTACAGACAAAAGCAGGCTCACTTCTTCAATATACTTGACTGGAGTGCTTTCCAAGGGACAGTATTTCAAGGGTAAACTGTGATGAATCATGTGGAGTCATCACTAATCCCCCGCCGAAGATCTCCTCCAATGTGGCCATGGGACGGCAGTCACTACCTGATCCTTGACCCTGCATTTGGAATTATGCGGGAGGATCACATGGGTGTAGATGGTTGTCGGGAAAATGCAGTGACCCCACCAGTTGCACCCTACCAGCCTCAAGGAAGCTATGTCCAGTACATTGACCAGAACCCTAAAGGCAAGGCTGAGGACTCTCATTGTCACTGCTGCAGAAGACATCATCCTTGGTGACAGGTCCTGGCCGATTACGATGCCCTCTTCAACCTGCAGCAGCAGCTTGGGATGTGTGGACATCTGAAGATTTGTGCCGACATCACGGCTGCCATCAACACGGAGGGGGTGGCAGTCCATAGCATGGACCAGGACAAAAAGTGCTGGGATGACTTCAGGATCCCGAGCCAGGTGAAGGCAGCCCTCGAGGCAGGTGCCACTGTGGAGGTGCACTGTGCAGGCGGCCAACGAATGTCACCCCTTCACCTCCTGGTCCTGGTGAGGGCAAACACAGATGTCCATACCCAGGTCCTTGACCTGCAGGCATGAATCCAAGCTTCTAGTGAGTACCCATAGTGTGCACTTTTCTACAGAGTGTTTGTGTCCTTCCTGGGTATGCATGATGTGAACAAGTCTGCTCTTTACATGGAATGTGTGTTAACTGGCATGGAGCCTTGTGACGATGCTGGGCGTATGTGATGGCACACATTTCTGAAGTGGAGAGTTGTATGGATGTGAGGTGATGGCAATTTAGAGCATTTGTCTTGGACAGCATTGTGTTCTGTCAGGCCACTGATTGCATGCGTTAGGGTTGGGAGCAACAGCATTGATGCATGATACTCAGCACTGGGTGCATGTACGTGTTGTATGCTTTCATACCAGACTGTCAGGGGTGCATGTAGCTGGTTGTGGTTGGAAGGATGTGGCTGGATGAAGATGGTCCTATAGTGCTACTGACACATGTGACACATTGGTCAATGCAGCATTGGTAATGTGAAGTGGAATGATTTGTTGCCATGTGTATGCGGTCGCACATCAATTTGTTGGGTTCACATGTGACTGTATTCATTGTGATTGCAGGACATGGGCCTGTGCATGTGTGGCAGTTCCTGGTTGACTCATGCTGACTACATGTTACCGACACATGCATTGGCAGAGATGATTAATGGCACTTTTCTTTGTTCCATTTTCCACAGTTGCTGCTGCTGGCAAAGAGGATGCAAGCAGTGCTGCAGAGCAGAAACCCAGGGCACAGCATTGTTTGAACCCTCACGGGGTGGGCGCAGACTCCAACCACACCTAGTTGAGTCCACCTCTTCAGAGGATGATGTGGCTGGGGGAGCATGGCATACATTACTGTTGATGGTGAGTCCCAGGATAATATTGTTGTGGTGGAAACCTCGGCAGTGGTGGGACAATGTGGTGGTCATGTTTCGATTCAGGGGCCCCAGACCATGCATACCTCAATGGAGATATCTGGGTTGATAACATGGCAGCATTAATGCATACCGGCATGTTACCACACCGGCCAACTATATAATTTTGCTGGTGGGGTACATGCTTTACCTCCAGCCTTTGGCTGGAGGTAAGTCTGGCACCTAACAGGCAAAGATAGCCTGTATTACTGGCTCCAGTGTTACCGGTGCCAATAATACAGGCAAATCCCCCATGGAGTCCAATGGGACTCCATAGAATGGGGATTATCCTCCCTTACTGTCACTTGTTGTCGGGGGTAATTCTGCCAGACCAAGTGGCAGTAATGGTAAATCTGTTTGTGAGTATCTGGCAGAATGAACCGCATTGTCCGAGATTACAACAGACTAGTTCCCTGCCTGATGTACATAATTCTTTAGTTGTAGGTTTCCTTTTTTCTTATTTATTTTTACAGGGACAATTTTTCCCTTCCCTTTTTTTATACATAGTTTCTCTTAAATACATTTTATTATCATGATTCTAACACAATGCTTGCTGTCTCTTTATCCATGTGCACCTTTGGTTTGTCCATGTTCTCCAAGTGAGTATGTCCTATGACTGTCATGTGGGTTGGGAGCACAATCTGTGAGTCATGTTGTAACTGTACTGTTTACTGGGGGACAAGTGTGCATGCTTTGTGTGCGTGATGTTTAGTATGTTGAATCCATGTTTGATGAACATGTTTGGTCTATTGTAGATGTGGGGAGGTGGCAAGTTTTGGGATTCATGTGTTTCACATTTTTGACTTGCACATCTGTTGCTTGCCTACTTCAGTCCTTTGCAGTACAGGCATGTTGGCCAATTGTGTAACTGGTGTGCGTGGGTGTGCGATAAATGTATGCTGTGTTTAACATGGCACTTCTTATGTGAATATGTTCATGGGTGTTGAGTAATGTTGTGGGTTGTTTGTGGTTGCCATGGTGGCATTAATTTCATTGACTTGGAAATGTTTTTCCTATGTAGGGGAGTGACCTGCAGATGGCTGGAGGCTGCAAGGGCTGCTTGTCTGTTGTCAATCATTGTACAGCAACACAGAATGTTTGTTATTTGTGTATAAATATTGGTGAAGTTAGTTAGGGATTGTGTGTCTCATGGTGTCAATGTGCGAATGCATTTTGTGATGGATGAGATG
Organism: Ambystoma mexicanum; assembly: GCF_040938575.1. Lineage (NCBI taxonomy): Eukaryota > Metazoa > Chordata > Amphibia > Caudata > Ambystomatidae > Ambystoma > Ambystoma mexicanum. The sequence continues at coordinate 550,046,677 of NC_090933.1, read as the reverse complement.
TTTCATTATGGTGTTTGGGGTCCCTCATTGCGGACCTCGCTCATTTCTGCATGTGTGTTGCCACATGTTCAACAATGTTTAGATGTTTGTTGTACCGGGTGACAGATCACTCACTTCTTCCCATTCACTACTCGTGGCTCTGTTCATTGTGCGTTGTGTTACTTTGAGGTCCTCTGATGTTTTCGTGCCCCTTTGCCACTTGCATGTCAATTTGGATGTGCTCACACTTCGTTCACCGTTATGGCTCATTGGCATTGGGGATGGTGAGGTGGGATGTGGCCTCACTCTGGTTCACTGGGCTACTCACATTACATGTGCTGTTAGGGAGAATTATCAGAAATGTGCTAATTCCCTTCTACCTTTAGGACTTTTTATGCTGGAGAGAGTGAGACCTTTGTCCCACTCTCTCATGTATTTTTCTTTGATTTGAACACTGTGTTTCTTTTGGTTTTGGAGTCTGACAAACTCCATAAGCATCATCCTTTTGCATTGTGACACACAACTTCAGTGCAGTGGCACACAGAAGTCTTTTAGATTTTCCAAAGGTTTAAATACATTCTCTTGGTTAAACTACTGTTTCCAAGAGCAGTAAAGTGAAATTGACTTTACTTACCTTTTGTAACTTTGTAAACCCAGCACACACTATCTTCCATAGAGTGCTGGAGGGGATACTTAGTATCCCCTTTGTCTACTTTCTCATGTACCATTTTTATGTTACCCTTTCTACAATTAATGGCTGGTGGCAGTGGTTTACTTTTTCCTACTATTGTGTGTTTTGACCGAGGGCAGCATTCACAGCTGCAGTATAGCACCCATGAGTGCCCATTTTGTCAAAATGCATGGTTTTCTTTTTTTGCCATTTCTTGTTGTAAAGGTCCTTCTTGTGATTTACTCTGCATGCCAAACCAGGATTGGTCCCTTTGTTCATGTTGTCTTAGGCAGGGTTGAATAGTGAAGCCCGCCTCTGGCTCCAGCGTGTCTGGCAGAGCAGGAAGCGAGGGAGGTACCCGAAACGCCCTTTGCTTAGTCTCCTTGGTTACAGGAATGCACCCAAAGGTGATTGGCTTGTTGGCTGTCCTTGGAGGACAGCCACCCTGCTGTGTGAGTGACAGCTAGACTGCGAATGAACGGGAGAGACTTGCATAAAAGGCGAGGTCTTTTGCAAGGAAGGCAGAGTCAACCACTGGACGAAGGAATCCGAAGAAGAACTTGGAAGAGAAGCTTGCTACAACTCCTGTTCTGTTGGTTTGCCTGGTGAAGCCCTGCTGCAGTGCCGAAGCTCCAAATTCGCCTTGACTAGACAAGCCCTGCAAAGGACAACTTCTCCCCTTGGGTTGGTGGGACCAATCAATGCCAAGATGAATTCAACTGGAAATCCTCTCTTTGCTGGCTGTACTTCCATTGCTGCTGCAGGAACAAGTGCCAGGGAACAGGAACACCAGAATCGAGTGTATCATTTTTAAACCATACCCGAGCTCCAGGAAGGTCCTACGGACTCACTGGAAGCAGGGCTGACCAAGCCTGAGCTACCTCAACAGAGTGATGTACCCCAGAAGCAAGGAAAGCCTACAAGGTGTGCAAGAACCGCAGTGGTGTTATTCGCGAGAAGCTGAAACCGCAAAGTGATGCTGATCTGAACTTTGCCCATTGCTGCCGACGACCTTTGAATCATAGTGCAGGAGTCCCCAGATCTCCTTCCTCTTGTCCCCACGACTGAGGCCCAGGAACAACAGGATCTGCCATACTACAACAGGAACAGAAGCCAGCTGGAACCAATATCATCAGACCTAAGGAATTGTGAACTAAGGGGTATGCATCTCTTGTTGTGTAGCTTTCTTGCTCTCAGTTGCATTGGCTGCCCTTTGCGGAGTTGCCTGCAGCTTTGCCCATTACATGCCTCCCAGCTAGCGGCCCAACAGTGATTTCATGTTCTACAAAACTCTCTTTTAACATTGTGCAGGACTTTTTACTTACCTTCAAGAAGTGTCTCAGCTCCCCTAGACTTTGCTCAATTGACATTGGCTGTCCTGGCTTTCTGAGGACTCTTCTAACCTCTGACTTTGTGTTTTGATCTGTCACTACAAAAAGTCATACATACCTTACTTGTATAGCTAGGAAAGGGTTAATCTACACTGCATTGGGTGGTTCAAAAGTTCCTACCTGTTTGAGAAACTTGTTAAACATTGTTTCCTTTCCTAACCTTTTTCCTTTTTGACACCAATCTCAGTATTTCTCTAAATGTAATGCTAATAATGATAATGATGTGTTATTTATATAGCGCCTTTATCCAAAGCGCTTTACAGAGCACATATTTACATACAATATACCATATACATATAAATGTGCCAGTAATATATCAGTGTCCACTGTGTCTTAGTTATTGAAGTCACCTCAGGGTGTAGGACGTGCTTGTGTGTCATCCCAAAAGGGTATCTACTGATTTATTGAAACTGAGAGTTTGTATTGTAAAGTATATTTATTTGTTACCTATTTGCTCCCTTCTAAAGAAGGCTTATTCAAACTGACTTTTTAAATTAATAAATCATTATTTAATCAAGAAACCTTGAGTTTATGTGTTATTTGTATACTTGTCACTGTGAAACTCTATGTTGCAACACTACAGCTCACATTGATCCCTCTTGAGATAAGCCTGGCTGCTCAGTCACTCTACCAACTTGTGTAGTACATGTTTATACCAAAGGTTGGTTTAACTATTGCCAAGAGGACAAGGCTGGTGCAGTCTCCCACAGGGTACTGCATAAAATCTTGCCTAACATGAGAAATGTGTCACATGTAAATCGAGGGACCAAGGTGCAGCTGCTGTGACTGGTTGCCTGTTGATGTGAAGCTGAGTGTGATCCAACAGGGAACCATGGAAGAGACTGCCATCGGCAATGCAATAGCACTGCTCCCAGGTGTTCATGTTGAAGGATGATGTCTGGCAGGTGTACTTTATGTTGGAGGCAGGCCAGTGGAGTTGAGGTAGGTTGGTGCTCCACATTGGACTGATAGGAGGGCAGACATGTGGGTGCTGCCTGGGTTGCGACAGAGGTCAGTAGGGGTACTGGGAGAAGGCCAGGCTTGCGGCTGCTGCCTGGGGTTGGGACACAAATCAGTGGGGTTAATAGGAGGAGGGCCCTCCCGCATCAATAATCAAGGCAGGGAGAAGCACCAGTCACTGTGGGACCGTACTTGGCTCCAAAAACAAATCAGCATCAGTGAAATCAACAGAGTTGGTGAGTTGGGGAGACCGATACAAGACTGGCACTGGAAACAGCGGCAACAGAAACAGCAGCGCCTCAAATACCATGACCGGAAACAAAGTGATTGCGGGAAGAGCAAACAGGCCGGCGCCATTATAAAAACGCAATCCATTATAATTTGCAACTCCCAGGTGTCATCCGCCCTTCGTGACCCAAAAAACACTACAAGGACTAAGACATTGCTCGTCTGTGAGACCTGGCAGTGCCAGCCACGTTTCTCAGAGGCAGAGCTGCACATGCTTGTGGACACCATTGCCCTGCATGCAGGGCAGTTGTTCTCCACTGACCAGCGCCACCAAACCCAGCTGTGCAAAAAGTCCATATGGGAAGAGGTGGCACAGAAGGTGTCGGCAGTGGGGACAACACCACACACAGCCCAGGATTGCCATAAGCACTGGGATGTCCTCTGCCATAGGGTCCCGAACTTCCTCTAAGCACACCGGAGACAGAGCACAGCCACAGGTGGTTGTCCCTCCTCGAAAATATGTGTAATGCCCTGGGAGGAGAAGTGCAGCAGTGTGCTGCACATAGACATAGAGTCGAATGAAGGGGTTGGTGCTGAGGAGGCGGGAGCTGGGACATCTCCCAAAAAGAACCCTGCTGGTAACCCCCACCCCTCTGAACCAACACCCAGGTCGCAGTCGTAGATATACAGCCTGGCCCCTAACAATTACCCCTTCCAGAAATGCATGATGCCCACTGCACTGGCACCCTGTATTGCCAAGTGTGCAAGCATCCGCCCCCACACATACACACATCTCCCTGCCACGGTGTACTGCATGTGTGCATGCCATGCTGGCACTGCCACCAGAACCCGACAATGCTGACCCTCAGCTCCACCCACACATGACCACCCTCCCACGCAGTGGCAATGACATGTGTCCACTATGTCCCTGCCAGGACTATCAAAGAGCCCAAATGCACATACTGGACCTGCAACTGCGTCAGCCATCAAGACCAGCCTTGCCCCACCCATACTCCCACCTCCATACCCCAACACCTCACAGTACGACAGCCCCACTCTACCACCATACCCAGCAAGTGCCAGGACACCACACCATGTCCCCACCGCAGCACGCCCACAACCAACAGATTTCAAGTATCAGTGCATCTTGAATCCTCACTGGTCCCTAACATCATGTGTTTCTACCACCACTGGGCACCTCATCTGACAAGGATGGAGGCCAACCAGGAACCTCAAGGGGCACCAGATGATGACAGTGCCATACGGTATGGACCACCACCACCACTCAGGACACTGCAGCAACCACTGCCACTGACACAACTGCCCCCCTAACCCAGGTAGCATCACCTGAAGTGGTAACTAACGCTGCCCCATGCATCCAGGCTGCACCACCTGCAGTGGTAACTACTGCTGCGCCAAGCATCTGGACTGCACCACCTGCAGTGCCGCAATTGCCTGCAAGTACCAGGAGGAAGGACACTACCCCACCACAGCAGCCACATGCACATGGACTTCAATCCAGTGCAGAGGAGGCTGCTGACAATGCTGAACACCACGGGGACACCAGTGACCACACCAGCCATGAGCAGCCTGATTTCAGCTTGATGAACCTCACCGGCCTACAACGCCCATCCTTCCCCAGTGTCAGGGACATGGACGGCTGTCTGTCCCACATGAAGGAATAGCAAGATGCCTTAACTTCCCTGTGCAGCAGCACGTTGAAGAGGCATGCTTAATGCGTGGGAAGGCAGGCCTCCTACACCTCGAGGTCCAGATGATGAGGGGAAATGTGCAGGCCACTGGGCATCGCACTGCATGTGCCCTTGGACGTGCTACATCGGCCATTGTACTGATGGCCATGAGAGTCCACGAGGGGAACAGCATCATGTCCTCCATGGCAGAGGAAGGCCCTGCTTGCCACTTAGCCTGCCACTGTATTGTGTGGCTGACAGGCGCATCAACCTCCTCCTTGGGCATCCATAGATGGAACTGGCAGGCATGTAGCTTGTGAATGCCTTGTGTGTTTGGTCACTGGCCCGTCTATCCATGGCAATGACCCTTCAGGCGGCCCTGGATAGACAGGCAAGTGACCCGACACACACACAACCATAAGCTCCATGCCTGCCAGTTCCATCTATGGAATCCCAAAGAGGAGGTAGATGTGCCTGTCAGCCACACAACACAGTGGCAGGCCAGGTATCAAGCAGGACCGTAAATAGGCCAATGACCAACATGTGCAATGGATGTGTCTTGGGCTGAGACTTCATGGACAGCGTGACACAAATTGGGGAGGGAGAGTGAGGAGGAATAGTTGGGGAGCGTGAGTGGAAGGGATAGTTGGGTAGGGGTTGTGGGGAGGGATAGTTGGGGAGGGGCATTGGGGAGGGATAGTTGGGGAGGGGGGTGTTAGTCCACCTGTTATTGCATTTTATTCTTTTCATTACACTGGTGTTGCATAGAAATCATGACTGGACATTCATTTTTAGTGTGAGAGTGAGATTTATTCTGTGTACAGTGCAGTTTGTGGTTGATGGCCTAGGCTATGTGCATGTGTGATCTGCTCAGAAGAAGTGATTGATTAGTGCATAGCCTCCATCATGCCCATCGATTGCATCCCAGCATTGTGGCAATGGCAGTTCATTTTCACTGTCACTCTCCTCCTCCACCTCTGCCGGGTGCATGTCCATGTCTGAGGGAAGTGGTATGTTGTATGTTGTGCAACATGGCACAGCCCAGGATTATCTTGCCCACCTTCACAGGGCTGTACATGAGTGAGTGCATCCCGGTCTGCTGAGGCAGCGGAACCTTGCCTTCAACAACCCAAATATCTGTTCTATTGTGCACTGTGTCCTGATGTGAGTGCAGTTGTAGTTTTGCCAGTGCTGGTCCTTTGGTTGCCTGACGGGGGTCATATTCATGACATCAAAAGGTGTCCGGCATCACCTGCATGGGAGGGACAGGAGGGGGGCAAATTCATTGTGTTGGCAGTGTCATGTTAGCAAAGTCTGTATGTTGGTCAATGTCACATGGGATTGGCACACGACGTAGCTAATGGCACAGATGACGCTAGTATCTGGTGCATTGTCAATGGGAAATGCAGTTTACGATTCCTACAGAGATTTACACATGTGGCTCTCATTCCACACTTGACGTTCTGGAAACAAGGGTGCCGGTAAGCTTACTGGCACACTTTTTCTGGACTGGTAAACTACAAGTCTGCCTGCCAGAGCCGCAGCCCACGACATGTATGACCCTGCGTGCGCCATGGCCCCGGTAGGCAGAGTTGCCATGGGAGCACCGGCACTATCAGCGAAGGTACAGTGCATCTGAGGTTCCATTACCAAAGAGTCCCAGATGACTCTATGGGAATGGGGACTTACACTTTCTGGCGCCTGACTACCTGGGCTGCCGGGACTTATAATGTTCCCATGGCACTGGGAAGCCAGGTGCCGGAAGCATTAATACGAGGTCGGCGGCAACCCGCCGGTTGCACCTACAGGTTATAGCCAACCTCGGAAGGAGGCCTTGGGTGAGTGTAATGTTGCCGCTGACTCTGCATTCCTGTCCCTAACATTTAACTATTCTGACTACTGCCCGCTACTGACTACCGCACGTGCTACTGTAAGCACACCACTATGCCATGCACATGCTGATCACTCTCACAGTGAGCATGATTAATAACTGTATGGGTAGCCCGGCTGCCTATACCTAGCCACTGTGTTGCCCACTCTTAGCCATTGTGTTGCCTCTACCTAGCCACTGTGTTGCCCACTCTTAGCCACTGTGTTGCCTATACCTAGCCATTGTGTTGCCTATATCTAGCCACTGTGTTGCCCACTCTTAGCCAATGTGTTGCCTATATCTAGCCACTGTGTTGCCCACTCCTAGCCATTGTGTTGCCTATACCTAACCACTGTGTAGCCTATATCTAGCCACTGTGTTGCCCAGTCCTAGCCATTGTGTTGCCTATATCTAGCCACTGTGTTGCCCACTCTTAGCCATTGTGTTGCCTACATTTAGCCACTGTGTTGCCCACTCTTAGCCATTGTGTTGCCTATATCTAGCCACTGTGTTGCCTATACCTAGCCATTGTGTTGCCTATACCTAGCCATTGTGTTGCCTATATTTAGCCACTGTGTTGCCCACTCTTAGCCATTGTGTTGCCTATATCTAGCCACTGTGGTGCCCACTCCTAGCCATTGTGTTGCCTATACCTAACCACTGTGCTGCCTATATCTAGCCACTGTGTTGCCCACTCTTAGCCATTGTGTTGCCTATATCTAGCCATTGTGTTGCATACACCTAGCCAAAGTTGATTGATAGCTGATCGCTGCCCTGCACTAACCCATCATGCCCAACATCACACCCCCACCGTATGCACTCATCCCCCCCACACCCTTCCTTCCATCCTTCTTCACTCAACCCACAGATCACAAACCAAGCACACCCTCGACGCGCCCCAGAGCTACTAACTCTAGAAATCAAATACTAGGCCTCCGCTCCAGATCCTCACCGCAAACCCAACCAGATAAAACTGTAAACAAACCAATTACAGAATACCACAAAAGGGCCACCACCAAGAAGGCAGCCACTGGGCAGAATACCACCCCACCTCCACTGCCACACCCAGATTTACAATGTGCATTAATTAATGCCAGGTCCCTCCCTGCCCACGCTACTGAAATTCATGACCTTCTAACCAACCTTGACCTTGACATTCTCGCAATCACCGAAACCTGGCTACACAATGCCGCCGGCCCGGCCATCTCCCTTGCCATCCCATCGGGATACTCCATCCTTATACAGGACAGAACACTATCCTCGGGGGGGGGTAGCCCTCATAGTCAAAGATCACCTAGAAATAAGACAACTTTGCTCCAAATTAGGGGAGAACGTAGACTCGCTATCTGCCAAGATCGCACTTTCTCCCAATACCACCATCACCCTCAATCTAGTATACCGCCCACCAGGCCCAATACTGGACTTTCAGGACAACCTCTCACATCTACTAGGGGAAAACCTTAAAACTACAACCAAAACTATCCTTTTAGGAGACCTTAACCTGGGACTCCACGACCAGAAAGATAGACCCTCCACTACACTAGCACAGGTTCTCCAGGAACTGGGCTTTGAACATAAAGTACTCCATCCTACCCATAACAAAGGACGTACTCTTGACTGGATAGTTGACCACAACTGTGGCATCGACATCAGCTCCATCACACCTACCCCATGGTCCGACCACTTTCTCATTCACTTCCTCATCCCCATTCCTAACAACTCGGGAAAAAAACTCAAGCCAGCACCTCCAACCCTGGCCAGAAACGCCAAGAACATCACTAAAGAAAATATCCTACCTTACCTAGACACCCTCACTTCTAACCTCCCTGCCGCATCAGACCCAGCTGCGCTGGCGGATATCTACAAATCCACCATTAGCACTGCCATAGATACCATCGCCCTTCTACAAAAGAAAAAATCTAAAAATACCAAACACTCAAATACCTGGTTCTCAGCAGAACTAAAAGAATTATGAACCAAAAAACGCAAAGCCCTAAACCTATGGCAAAGCGCGCCCAACGCATCCTCGCTATCCTCCTACAAATCACTGGCCACCCAATACAAAAAAAGTATCATAGCAGCCAAATCTGCGTCCTACAATGAAAGAATCTCCAACGCCTCCTCTGAATCCAAAGAGCTTTTCACCATCTTCAAGGAACTATCCACACCGGCTACTAAGTCGCAAGAGATTGTTAAGGACCAAGCTTGGTGTAACAGCATACAGTCCGCCCTCATAAACAAAATTGAACTCCTCCAAGAAACAATCATAGACCACCACAAAAATCTCACTCAGCACAACCTATCAGCATCCCATACAGAAACTGTGACTGAGAACACAAAGACTAAGCTCTTTACTCCTTTCAAATTTAGAGACGTTTCAGAAAAAGAGGTAGTCAACATCGTCAACAGAATCAAACCTTCTAATTGTAAAGGCGGCGCCTGCCCCGCTAAACTAGTTAAAGACTGCGTAGAAACACTAGCACCATTTCTTAAAACCTTCATCAATGCGTCCTTCAACTCAAACTCAGTCCCAACCAGCCTAAAAGAAGCCTGGGTGCGCCCTCTTCTCAAAAAACCCACTCTAGATCCCGAAAACGCCAACAACTATAGACCCATCACAACCGTTCCTTTCCTGCTCAAGATCCTCGACAAAGTTGCTTATACACAAATACAGGAATACCTGGAAGAAAACCGCATTTTAGGAAAAAGACAATCGGGATTCCGCCCGGGGCATGGGACAGAATCAGCCCTATTAGACCTCAAAATCCAACTAAATGACATCATGGACAAAGGCAAACCGGCACTCTTGCTCCTGCTAGACTTATCTGCCGCCTTTGACCTGGTCAATCACGATATTCTAGGCACGCAACTCAAAAATGAAGCCCACTTCTCGCCAGAAGTAATCTCTTGGGTCAAATCATTCCTCGAGGGACGACTTATGAAAGTCTTTTCAGACTCTGCAAGCGCTACCCCCACCACCATCCACTGTGGCGTCCCACAAGGGTCCTGCACTGCACCCACCCTATACAACCTCTTCACCCTCCCACTGTTCAATGACTCGGACCGTCGCCACATAGCATACACCAATTATGCTGACGACACGCAAGTCCTGCTCCCTTTCACAGGGGTCTATCAACAAGACGCAGCAGCATTAACCAAGATCTATACAGCCATCCAAACCTGGATGGCAGCCAACGGCCTCTGCCTAAACGGGGACAAAACAGAGATCCTACTAGTTGGCACCAAAGAAACACTAAACAAACTCCCACTGCAGTACAAATCCTTTAACATAGATAACTCCACCATCACAGTCTCCACTGCAGTAAAAATGCTAGGAGTATACCTTGACTCCACTCTCTCCATGACACGGCAAGTCAATGCCATAGCCTCCTCTGCCGCACTCGCCACGAAGATAATCAACGCCGTTAAACCCTTCCTATCCACCAAAAACTGCTTGGCCGTAGCTAGAGCCACAGTAGGTACCAAATTGGACTATTGCAATGCTCTCTTCCTGGGCACGTCTGCACAAAACCTAAAAAAAATGCAAGTCACACAAAACAATGCTCTAAGAGCAGCCCTAAGCATCCCTAAAAGGGAGCACATCTCCCAAGCCAGGAAAGAAGCCCACTGGCTACCAATAAAAGAACGGATACTATTTAAATCCATGACCATTACCCACAGATGCCTCTCAGCCAAGGCTCCACCCTATCTTTCTGAAAGAATCACCCTTAACACATCCACTAGACCCACAAGGTCATACATGACCAACCAGACCTACGTACCCACATTCAAAAGAAGCAAAGCCGGGGGGTCTAGCTTCCAACACTTAGCACCCAAAAACTGGAACGCTCTCCCCACAGCGCTTAGGAACGAAAACTCTTACCATGTCTTCCGCAGACTACTCAAAACCACGCTGTTTAACTAACTCCACCCCACCGTCCTAACTGTTTTTACACAACTGTATATAAATAAGCACAACTGTATACAAACATGCATATATGTTCAGCAATGTATCTATATCCATACCATGTTTGCCTGTAAAAAGTAAGAATGCTTTCAGCGTCACAATGCCCCTGGGCAGATGTGCGCTATACAAATCCAAATAAATAAAAATAAAATAAATAGGAATAGCATTCAAGTACTTGTGATTGCTGACGTTTTTCTTAGGGCAGCAGCAGTCACAGGAGCACTTGTTTGTTGACATGCACACACTTTAGCTACCATTTAATTATGAAATGGCTGCATGTGTGCAGTGATACTTGCATTTTTGATTTTGGAAAATGCAGCATAAGAGTGATTGCAAGTCATCTTTGATTCAGTGAAAGTGATTCATGTGGATGCATACGCAGTAAAGAAACATTCTTGGATTTGGTTTAATTGTGAAGGAGATGGCAGGTAACTTAATGGCATGCACGCAATAGCCTTGGTTGCTATGCAAGGTGGGTGGTTGGATTGCATGGCAAATTCACATACACCTAGCCCAATACCCCTATGCCTACGCCATCTTCTACTTTGCCCATAGCATGTGCCAATTCTGGCTCCATGTGCATGTCTTACAATGGTCATCTCACCCATTCATTAATGTGTGCTACATATTTGGTTGCATTCATGTCACATGCATATGGGTATGTGCAGTTCTGACAGGCAGGTGTACTGGCTACATACTGTGGGGCACACTGCTGGTGGTAATGTGGGTTGCATTTGTCTGACTTGGCTGTGATGCAGGTGGTGGGGGTTATGTTCAGTGTATTATTGCAGGGGTGTGTGGCATTGGTGAGATGCATTCTGGTACCTGTAGTGTACTTGATGTGTCCTTGCAGCTGGGCACTATTTGTGATGGGGTGTGCTCCGTCTGCCAATGTACCACATGCGACTCATGCCCTTACACTCAGCCAAAACAAAGAGAGGATGGCTGGATGGTTTAGTATTAATCTTAACATCTGGCGTTGCTATGGGCAAACCCCCAGACCACGTTCTTTGCCTGCCAAGTTGTTACAGAAGGGGAAAGACCATATGCAAATCTGGCTTGGTTCCACCCCAAAAGGAACAGTCCAGCCTGAACTGCTAGGTCACATCCCTTCTGCACGAGAACACAAGCTCCCCCAGACAAGTTTCAGCCTTGTTGAGCCTCAGCCATGACATTTGTGTGTATGACATTGCATTACACACATGCACTGGTGACAGTGTATTAACCCTCCCATTCCACTGTGCACAAGCAATGGTGAATCAACTCACCCATTATGTGCCATGTACCCTGGCAGTGTGGAGTTCCTCAGCACAATGAAATTGTGTGTTGAGCCTGGAAATATTGCACAGCAGTGGGTGATGGGCTGGTGTGCATCATACACCATCTGCATTTGAGGGAATGATACAGTTTCCTGTTACTGTATTTTTATTTTATTGAATTTATATAGCCCTTTAATCCAAAGTGCTTTACATGAGACTGTAGACTGCCTCAATGGCATGTTTGGCCATCATCTCCACATGCGTGCAGTCCAATGCACCAATCACATTGGGCATGCCTGCCAGAGCATGGAGTGCTGCTTTGGTGGGCAAGTGTTCTGGATAGGGCAATGTGGTCTGACATGTGCCACAGGAGGGCATCCAGGGCCTGAAATAGGACCTTGGAAAAACAGGGTTGGGATAAGGCATGCAGTTCACCTACAGTGTGTTAGTAGGTGCAGGTAGCCAAAGAATTGCAGCACAGACACTACCTTGAGCAAGGGGGCTATGGCAGTCCGCATGTTAATGAGGCTGACAATGTCATTGTGGATCAGGTTGACTATGGAGGTAATGGTCTCCCTATCCAGCCCTTAGAGTGAGCGGATCTGTGTCTGGGCAAGGTTCTAGGGTGTGGCCCTTAAGCAAGGTATGGGTGACTGCCGGTGGAGTGCTACCTGCTGGCCCTTGTTGTTGTGAGTGGCCATCATGTTGTTCCTTCTGCTCCTGCGCCTCCACCGCCTCTTCTGCCTCTCTGCCTCTCTGCCTCTTCCAGCTAATTCACATGTTTTATCCATGCATGCCTCTAGCTCATGTCTGCTACTGCAGCTGCCAGCATGGTTGTGTTGGAAGGGATGTGGGAGTGGTGCTTTTGTACATTCACAGTGCTCATTGTGTGCAGCTGAGCTGATTTTTGCCACCTGTGGCCTGTTGCTGCACACCTGAGACTGTTTAATGCCTGGTTCGGGATGCCAGTGTTTCCAGCGCAGTCAGCAAAGTGTCACTGCCATTTTGAAGGCAGTGTTTCTGGGAAGTCGGAACTCGGAATGTGCCCATGCTACCACTGTGCCTGTGTTTTAGGCATGGCCTATGGGTCAATCCTCTGTTTACGTCCACGGTGCTGTCGGCTATGATAGCACCGTGGGTGTCACTTGCAGTGACAGTGTTTGTGGCATCGCAACTCATAGTGTTCCGGTCCAGAATAGGGTGCCAGTATGGTGCGACCGGCACTTCTATTTCCCGACTGGCAATCATGTAATGAGGCCCTTTGAATGGCAAAGAGACTTTGGCACAGAAAGCCCTGATTTTGAGGTTTTGAACTGCATGTTCATGCTAGAGAAGTCAGAGGGTCTGCTGAACTCTAACCTTTTCCCATGCTGAAATCTTGGAGAAGGGAAGCCAATGGCATGAATACCATGACATATCATTTCTTGAACACTTTTCTTTTGCATAACATTGTTTCCCACACTATTTTTATTTAGAAGTAAGGATTGACATTAGGTTTATTAGTATAGGGCCCTTTCATTTTGACAGCCTCAACTAGGACTGTGTTATTATTATTTGATGGTCATATCTTGCTCCACTCTTTAGATTTAGGACTAGATAGACATGTTTCAAACCCAATTGAAGTTCAATAAACTCCCTTGAACTGTGATCACTTGTGTCTGTCTTACTATTTGATATCATGGCTTCCTTACATATTGTTTCTGGAGTTGGATGCAACTCAATTGAGACAAATTGGGGAACCCTAAAATTTCAGAAGCTTAGTCATAGAGCCTCAGATCCCTCCATCACCATGGAAGAATCCATAGGCTTTGATATCTCTGGCAGCAGAGAAGCTACTATCCATCTAGGGAAAAGAGGAATGATTCCTACATACTTAGTGCTAATACCCAATCTTGGGTGTTATATAAGATTGGCTCAAAAATCTGGCCTGGTCTGGAGGTTCGGTCTGGATGTCTTAGCGGGCGTCATAGAGCCCGTCTTCGGGGGAGACATAAAGGTTATCCTACAGAACCATGGTGAAATTACATTTGAAGTACATTGTGGGGACCAAATAGCACAGGGAATTGTTGAAAGGGCTCTATTTCTCTGACCAGAAGAAACTTGGAGAGATACCTTAGGCTTGGGGAAGCTGATGAATCTCCTACCCCTGAGGCCAAGAGGGAAGAAGAACCTACCATCCATCCCAATCTAGTCTTCGCCCAGCGAAATGAGCCAGCTGTCGCAAAGGCTTTCTTGCAGGTGATTCCTGAAGGGGAAGGATTAGAGAAGGGAAGTCCCTTTTTCTTCCTACAAAAAGGATTACTGTATAGAAAGGAAACCTCCAGAGAAGGCCAAAGTAAAAATCAGTTAGTAATCCCCAAAACCCATTAGAGGATTGTGCAAGAGATTGCACATTCACATTTGAAACTTGAGACAATCTAAGACCCAGGTGCACATCAGTGGGAAGTTTTACTGGCCAGGTATGATATGATATGATAGGTTATTTATAACGCATTAAATACCCAGAGGTTTCTAAGCACAGGCCCAGGGATTGGACCTGTGGTGCTCTATGTCGTCTTGCTTCCAAGGCAAACACGTTGTCCCTGAGCTCTCCTCCTGAGACATATGCATGCTGATATAACGAATTTCATTCAGACATGTGAAATATGTCACAAAAACAGTATGCAATAAAAATTGCCTGCCCCTCTGAAAACTTTACCAATAAAAGAAGTCCCTGCCTCCCGAATTGGGATGGATATCATTGGACCATTGGAAACCTCTATACTGGGTAAGAAAATATGTCCTCTTAATTATTGATTATGCTACCTGATACCCACAGGCATTCCCCATGTGGAACAACACAGCCCCACAAATTTAAAACATCTATTGTCATATTTTTCCAGGGTTGGTTTCCACAAGGAAATTCTAACAGATCAGGGATCCAATTTTATGAGCAAACCCATGGGCGGCGTCACAAATTGCTCCATATTTCCACCTTAACAACCTCAGATTACCACCCCAAATGGACAGATTGCTAGAAAGATTTAGCAAAACACTTAAGACGATCCTAACAATGTTGATAGACAAGGACTGGAAAGACTGGAATCACAAGATTCCCATGGCCCTATTTGCAGTAAGAAAGACCCCTAGGGTGTCCGCCGGATTCTCTCCGTTTAAACTACTTTAAGCTAGAGAACCAAGTGATGTCCTAGACAAGATCCAGGAGATCTGGGAAGAATGAGAAGAGGCACCTACTACCCCCTCACAAACAGCTACCCATTGTGAGAGCATATGAAACTTGTTTGAAATCTAGTCCATATTCACATGAAAAAAGCCCAAGCACAACAAAAGTCTGCCTATGACAAGAAGGTAAACTTAAGATCTTTTTTAATAGGACAAAATGTATTAGTTCTTACCTACCTCTGAAAATAAACTTGCCTCAAAGTGGCATGTGCCATATGAAGTACTAAAGCAAACAGGGATCAGTACCTATAAAGTAGCCCAACCTGACAGAAAACAAAAGACCCATCTCTACCACATAACTCTCTTAAAAGACCTGGGAGAGGTCCTAGATATAGTTTTTATTGTTTTTTCTAGTATTTACTAGGCTGAATAGACTTCACAGTCTTGACTGTTCTTTTTTTGGTCACTTAATTCTTTGTTTTTTTCTTCTCTGTTTTTTATTTTTCTGTTTTTTATTTTTCTATATTTCATTTTTCTGTTTTTTATTTTTCTGCTAACGGTGAGATGATGGCTTCACAACCAAAAAAAGTTGTTAATGATCTCTGTGTTATGTCTTGGAATGTAAATGGGGTTAACAACTTCCCGAAGAAAAATAAAATGTTTACAATATTGCAGGATATACAGGCAGATATATGCTTTTTACAAGAAACACATATTTTAGCTGATGGAATCTCAAAGCTAAAAAAAAAATGGGTCGGCTCGGCCTGTGGGTCTTTATTTACTTCGAGATCCAGGGGAGTAGCCATTTTAATTCGCAAAAAAAATCCTATTAAGATGTTGAGAGAGTGTGTTGATAAAGAAGGGAAGAAGGGAGAATGATTGCCTTGTTGGTTGAGATTCAGGGGGAACTGTTGATTCTTTGCAATGTGTATGCACCCACGGTGGATGCTGGTTCCTTTTTTAGAATGGTTGCACAGACACTTTTAGATTTGAACTCGCCTAATATCCTTCTTGGAGGAGACTTTAATACTATTGTTGATCCTCTGATAGATAGAAGCCATGTCAGATGGGTATCTCGGAGTGATCATCATCATAGAGCACTTAGGTTGCTTTTAATGGAACACAACTAGAAAGAGAATTGCCGTTTTATGAACCCATATAAATGCCAATATAGTTAGTTTTTTCTTGGCGGCTCTTGGTGTGTATTCAAGACTGGACATGCTTTTGACTGGTGGGGCGGTGACAGAAAGCTTTGTTTCTTGTGATATCGGTAATATTCTTGTGAGCGATCACGCCCCAGTGACGATGCGTTTGAGGTTTAAATTTCAATGTTGCAGGTCCTTTTTGTGGAAACTAAATACCTCTATTTTAATTTATGATGATATATTAGACCGAATTGTGTCGGAGGCTAACTTTTCTGTTGATGAGACTCGCTCATATGAGATCAGTTTACAGAACATATGGGAGTCCTTTAAATGTTGTATGCGTGGGATTTGTCCGGGACTGGCAAGCAGTAAAAAGAAAAGAGAGGAAAAAAACAGACTGGAACTTGACCTGACAATTAGTGAGGTATCTAAGGATTTGATGCTCGATCTGTCTAATTCTGCTAAATTGACAATCTTGAGAAGACTTAAAAAAGAAATGGATGATATTTTGTCACTAAGGGCAGAACGTAATTTGTTCTACTCTCGTTGAGCATATTTTGAAAACGGAGAAAAGTGCGATAGATGGCTAGCATACAGGCTGAAAAAGAGAGTGTCTGAATCTGCTATTCCCTCTATTATTGACTTGGAAGGTAGGATTACATTTGACCCTAAAAAAATAAACTTATTTTTTAGAGACTTTTACATAAAGTTATATAGCACTGAGGCTGGCATCACAGGAAGGGTTAAGGATTTTTTTGGAAAATGTATGCTTCCTAAGATCCAAGATGTTGAACGTGAGATTCTGGATACTGAACTGACGATCGATGAGGTTAAAATGCAATTTCAGAACTGAATGTTGGTAAATCCCCTAGTCCGGATGGGCTTCCCTGTGAATTTTATAGAATTCTTCTGAATTCGGCCTTGGAACTTTTGAAAGATATGTTTATTGCAAGTAAATTGGGTGAGGCATTGCCTAGAAGTACATGTCATCCTTCTATCTCAGTTTTTCTGAAAAAAGGAAAAGGACAGCAATCATCTGGCAAATTATCGTCCCATCAGTCTTATCAACACTGATAATAACATTTTAGCTAAGGTTTTGGCCTTAAGATTGGAGAGGTTTCTTCCTAAATTAATTGATGAGGAACAATCTGGCTTTATGAAAAATAGACGCACGTCTAGTAATATTGGGAAATCGTTACTTACCATGGAAAAAGCTAATGAGGTTGAATATGATGCCGCTGTCCTTTCCTTTGATGCTGAAAAAGCGTTTGACAGGGTTAGCTGGGACTATTTATATTCAACTCTAAGGGAGATGAATCTTGGTGATGAGTTTATTTCTTGGATTGCGCTTTTGTATACCAATCCAACGGCAGATGTTAAGATGAATGGGGTCAAATCAGAACGCTTTGGTTTGGAATGGGGCACTCGTCAGGGATGTCTGTTTTCACTGCTTCTTTTTATTTTAGCAATCAAACCGTTGGCTATTTGTCTCGAAGACAAACCAGGTTTGCATGGTGTAGGCTGCTGGGGAGTTATGCAGAAGGCATGGTTTTATGCGGATGATCTCTTGTTGGTGCTTCAGAATTTGGATGAATCTCTCCCCTGCCTGATGCGGATATTGTCTGACTATCATAATTCCTCGGGTTACAAGATGAATTGGTTAAAGTAAGAGGTATTGTCTCTTTCCCATCGATGTGATAAAACTCTAGTCACGCTATTGGGATTTAAATGGTTTGATACGCATTTGCGCTATCTGGGCGTTTGGCTGACGTCTCCTATTTCAAATATAGTCGATGAGAACATGCGTAAGATCATTAAAGATTGTAAAATGGATCTTAATAGATGGTCTCGTCTTAATCTCTCACTGTAGGGTAAGGTAAACGCCCTTAAAATGAATTTGGCTCCCAAAATTCATTTTCTAGCCAGTATGCTTCCTTTGAGAATTAATAATAGTTACTGGAATGATTTAGACCATCTCATTCAAGAATATTTATGGGATAAGAAGCCGCCGAGACTCAGTATTTGGAAATTGCAACTTCCAGTTCATCAGGGTGGATTGGGGGTTCTGAATTTTAGAGCTTATCACTTGGCCTTCTCTTCTCATTCATTCATTCCTTTTTTGAGTGGGGGGTCGGACCGCTGGGCGGTGGCATAATTGAATGCCTTTGATCTGTTTGGTCTGGAAGCTTTGTTAACTACTAATACGAAAGATCCTTGTAGTAGATCACTAGTGATGACATTTTTACGCTCAGCTTGGAGTGAGTTGTTGGTGTTTTTGGGCATAGATGCTTTTAAATGCCAGCGGGCCTCAATTTGGCTGAATCCTAAGATTCGAGACAGTACCAAAACTATGTTTTGGTCTTATTGGTATCTTGCTGGCATTAAACAGATTTCCGATCTCAGTACGATGGTCGATGGTTGACTGCGAATGAGATGAGAGAGAGATGGGACTTTGGTAACTTATCAGATTCTGCTTATAGGCGTCTGAAGAAGTCTGTAGGTGATGTTGACTGGTCAAACACTCTAGATCTGAACATCTTTCTTGCTAATTCTAATGGAAAGGAGGGTGGTCTGGCTAGTAGAATTTATAAATTGATTGTGTCGTACTATCTGGGTAATGACAAACTGCGGGAGGTTTAGAGTGAGAGGACTGGCTTTGAGATTGGTCCTGAATGCTGGCAAAATATTTGCAGAAATGTTTCATTGTGTTCACTGAACTTAGGTGAAAGTTCTCTGCAAATTAACATTCTTAATCGAGTATTTTGGTGCCCGGAAACCTTACAAGAGTGCTGGGGATGTGTACAGGATGTTGGATCTTTAGAACACCTGCTGTGGAGCTGTACATGGGTGAGAGGTTTTTGGAATGAAGTATGTGATGTTTGTGACACGATTACCGGTGGGGGGCCCACCTTGGATTTCAAAACAATGATCCTAGCTGATGATTCCGGATTGTCTGATCTCTGCTCTGCCCATAAAAAATGGCTTTTTAGGGGTGCCATTGTGGGCAAAAGATTGGTACTTCGAGGTTGGAAAAGCCAGATTCCTCCTTCATATGAGGATTGGGTCCAAGAAATGCACAGTCTTTCAAGAATTGAGAACATGATTTATAAACTGAAATGCAAATTGACCTTGTATGATAAGATCCAGAATAAATTTAACAACTTCTTTTAATGTAGTTTTTTTTCTTTTCTCTGCTTTGATGTTTCACTGTATTTGTACGGTTTTCGATTTGTTAGATGTAATTGCTATGATCAGTTTGTTTTACTCTTGCTTATGTATATAATTGTAAATAAATTTTTAAAAAATGAAAAAAAAATAAAAGAGTGGAAAGAAAATCCTTCCACAGCACTGCATTGATACTGTCTTGTTTGACACCGTCTTGTTTGGTACCAGAGGAAATAGATCCTTTTCAATGAATTCCCGGGAGCTATCTAGTCAACAGCAAGAAGACTTAAAAGTTTTAGCCAAATCTTTCTTAAATGTATTCAGTGAGAAACTAGGGGGATTGCACAGCACTTATCATTGTATCAGAACTCCAAAAGTAAAAGTGGTCCATTTGAAACCATATAGAATCCCGGAAGCCCGTAGACAGCTAGTGGTTGAGGAAGTGAACAAAATGCTAAGGGAAATTATTATCGAACCCTCTTCAAGACCACGGTCCTCCCCTATTGTGTTGGTCACAAAACCAGATATCATTTCTGGAGGTTTCGCATAGACTTCCAAAAGGTCAACATCATCTCCGACTTCAATGCCTATCCTGTGCCACGCATCGACACATTGATTGCTAAACTCGGAAATGTCACCTTCCTATCAACCCTAGATTTAACGAAGGGGTACTTGCAGTTCCTTTTACATGGACCTGATAAGGAAAAGACTGCTTTCTCAATGCCCCTGGGACGATTTGAGTTCAAAGTCCTCCCTTTTGGCCTACACGGGCCCCGCCACTTTCCAACGGTTTATGGACAGGATATTACAGCCCTACTTCGATTTCTGTGGGGCTTATTTTGACGACATAGTCATTTATAGTAAAACTTGGGAAGACCATCTTTTCCATCTCTTTACTATTTTGAGAGCCCTCAGAGAAGCCAGTTTAACTGCCAATCCATCCAGATGTAAACTGGCTCAATCAGCCGTGAAATATCTCAGCTTCTTTGTAGGGAATTGCAGAGTCCGGCCACAAAGAGAAAAAGTGAAAGCCGTCCTAGCTACCCCCATGCCTAAAGAGAACTCAGAGAATTCTGATGATTAATCAGTTATTACTATCAGATTATTCTGAATTTTTCAGACGGAACAGCTAGGTTGACCGACAAATTAAAGAAAGCCGAACCCCAGAAGATTTGTTAGGCGCAAGAGGACTATGTATGTTACAACAGCTTAAAACAAACCCTGTGCCAGAATCCGATCCTAAAGTTAGTAGTTTTTTTTAAAGACTTTGGGCCTCATCACGAGTTGGGCGGTAACGCCGGTGCTAATAGCACTGGCCCTATCTGCCCTACCGCAAAACCCACAGGGGCTATTAGCGCCGGATCACGGGTTTGGCGGATTTGGAAATCCCCATTCTCCATTGAGCCCATTCGGGAATGCCCCATTCCCCATTGGGCTCAATGGTGAAATTTTGCGCTGATACCGCCGGCGGATTTCCCGCCGGCGGTATGAGCGCACATTTTCGGCGGATTTCCGCCCAGCTCAGAGCTGGAGAGAAATCTGCTAAAGCCCTGATTTGGTGGACCCTTAAATCTGGCGGTAACTGTGCTACCGCCGGATTTAAGGGTTACAGCCAAACTCGTGATGAGGCCCTTTGTGTTACAAACTGACACCTCTCTCACAGGTTTAGAAGCAGTTTTGTCATGAGTTTGTGATGGATTAGAATACCCTATCCTATTCACTAGTCAAAAATTCTTCCCACGTGAAAAAAGCACACTGTGTTAGAATTAGAGGCCCTTGCCATCAATTGGGCCATAACCCATCTAAGATACTATCTATTAGGAAGGAAGTTCACACTGGTCACCGATCATTCTCCATTAGTGCGGATAAACCAACGAAAAGACTCTAACCCTTGAGTCATGCAATGGTTCCTAGACCTACAACCCTACTGTTTCACTGTTGATCACCGAAAAGGTAAAGACCAGGGGAACGTTGATTTCCTTTCTCGGTCCCCCTGTGAAACAGATGCGGCTACATCACATAGGAGAAGGGCATGTGAGAAACCAGAAGGTGTCTCACCCACTAGTCCCCAGGCGTCTGTCATCCAGGTGGCCAGGAGAAGGTCATTGCTTTTGGATCCAATTTCTGGCGGTGGACCATTGCAGGAGGATCACCTGGGTGAGGGGTTTTCGAGGAGTGGGAGGGAGACACCGGATGGTGAAATGCAATATCCCCTTCCCTGTAAAACCTTTACCCCATTTTAACAGGTAGGATATTTAGGAACTCTACCCACCTTTTACAACACAAACACTTTCACATGGACAGCCCACTATGAAAGAAAACAGACTAACACCCGAGCCGTAGTCATGACGTGTCCCAAAACAATAATCAGACAAGGTCAGGCAATTACTGACCACCCCACAAACCTGACTTCCATTACGCTTCCCGACACGGATGAAAGGCGGAGCACAAGAACACATTCTGAGTGAGGCAAAGCACACGAGGAAACAGCATTTTTGATACATCAGCTGAATGAGAGAATAAAGATGACAAAACAGAACAGGATCGCAAGGAGGCAACTTCCCTTGACCTTTTCAACAAGGAACCGTTACTTTCCAGAAACCTTGAGAATAGAAAGCCTAAGACCAGGAAACCAGGCAGAATAATCCTACTTTTTGTGTCAGAGAAACATGGGGATTTCCCCTGTCAATAATCAAGGCAGGGAGAAGCCCCGGCTGCTGTGGTACCGTCATTGGATCCAAGAACAAAGCAACGTCAGTGAAATCAACACAGCCAGTGAGTTGGGGAGACCGATACAAGACTGGTCTGTGTTGAAGCCAAGGTTGCAAGCAGCAACATTGTATGATGAAGGCTGGATCCAACATTGTTAAAACTAGTGTGATAAGAGATGCAAGTAAAGCTGAACTACTGATGAGTGATTGAACTTTGAAAGCAAGATACAATACCTTTGACAGAGTGGTTTGGCACTGCGTGGGTGCTCAATCGAAGGTCTCTTTAAGGTATCCAGCTGGGAAGTGGCAAAAGCGAAAGTGATAAAAAGGTTATATCAATAAGAGAACAAGTAATTGTGAATCGAAGTGATCCTGCGACGGGTCAAGCAAAATCCTGCGCACAGTCGGAAGTCTTCTATTTTGATGAAGTAGAGAAAGTTTGGAAAAGTAGATGAATTTGGTCCGAGCCGGGCAAAGGGAGACCAATTTCAGATTTTGTGCTAAAGTGGGTCTAAGCCTGGCAGAGGGGGATCCAGGGTGAACAGTAAATCACCTGAGAAGTTGTATTTGTGAAATCCTAAGAAGAAAGGAACTTTAATGTTTGTCGTGTTGCATCAGGCCCACAGAAGGCCCTGATGTTGAGGCTTTGAACTGCATCCTTGTGCTAGAGAAGCCAGAGAGGGTGCTAAACTCGAGTGTGCCACGTTGTCCCATGCTGAAAACGTGGAAAAGGGAAGCCAACAGCTTGAATATCCTGACATATCATTTCATGAACACTTTTCTTTTTCATAACATTGTTTCCCACACTATTTGTATTTAGAAGTAAGGATTAACAACAAGTTTATTAGTATGGGCGCTTTTATTTTGACAGACTTGAATAGAACTGCGTTATTATTATTTGATGGTCGTAGCTTACTCCCATCTTTAGATTTAGGATTAGATAGGCATTTTCGGCCCCAATTGAAGTTCAATAACACCCTTGAACTGTGATCACTTGTGTCTGTCTTACTGTTTGATACCATGCCTTCCTTACAGTACTGGGAGAAGAGTAAACGTGCGGGTGCTGCCTGGGGTTGGAGCACACATCAGTGGGAGTACTGGGATGAGGGAGGACTTGCGGGTGCTACCTGGGGTTGAGGCACAGGTCAGTGGGGGTACTGGGAAGAGGGTAGACACACAGGTGCTGCCTGGGGTTGGGGCACAGGTCAGTGGGGGTACTTGGAGGAGGGTGGTCTTGCAGGTGCTGCCTGGGTTTTGGGCACAGGTCCGGGGGGATACTGGGACATGGGAGGACTTGCGAGTCCTACCTGGGGTTGGGACACAGGTGAAGTAGCGGTACTGGGATGCGAGCAGACCTGCACTGCTACCTGGGGTTGTGGGAAAGATCAGTGGGGGTACTGGGAGGAGGACAGACATTCGGTGCTGCCTGGGTTTGGGGAACAGGTCAGTGGGGGTACTGGGGCAAGGGCATACTTGTGAGTGCTACCTAGGTTTGTGGCAAAGGTCAGTGGTGGTATTGGGAGGAGAGTGGTGTTGTGGGTGCTGTTTGGGGTTGAGGAACAGGCCAGTGGGGATACTGGGATTAGGACAGACACGCTGGTGCTGCCTTGGGTTGGGGCATTGCGGCACCGGTCATTGAGGGTACTGGGAGGAGGGCGGACTTGCGGTTGCTGCTTTAAGTTAGAGGTCTGAGGTGCAGTTTCACTGGGGTATGTGGGTGCAACTTTAAGTTAGGTGGATGAGGTGCAGTTTCACCAGGGTATGTGGGTGCTGCTTCAAGTTAGGGTGGTGAGGCGCAGTTTTTTCACGGTAGGCAGGTGCTGCTTTATGTTATGGAGCAAAGGCGCAATTCTGTTGGGTTATGCAGATTCTGCTTTGATACGATATGATATGATATGGTATTTATAACACGCATATACACAAGCTTTTCAAAGCGCAACGAGGCAAGATACGGGAAACAAAGGGAATACAAAGACAACGATCTTACTAGGCCAGGTGACATTGAGATTGTGCAAGTGCAGGGAAGGGGGGAAAGGGAAAAGTGTGGGGGGCCAGTGCAATACATAGGATCAACAGTAAAATAAAATGGAATACATAAGAACAATAGGTAAAAGTGCAGCCAGCTTGTGGCAAGTGCAGGGGTAAGTGCAGACATAAATTGTCAAGAGCTGGTAGGGGACTGTAGGGATACAGAACAGCCCCCACCTGCAGGTGGTGCCCATGAGGCAGTTCAGGTGTGCAACTGGTGGGGGAGGGGACCTGGGCCCAAGATCAGAGGGCGCCAGGTGACCAGTGCAGTTTTAGTCAGGAGTTCAGCAGGGGAGCGGATGTGAGAAAGCAGAAGCAAAGAGTAAGGTCTTGAGATGATTGCTGGTTCTTACCAAATTTCAGGGGGCAGGGAGGCTGTTCCAGAGGGAGGCCCCAGCCAAAGATAGAGATCTACCACCAACTCGTTGCTTGGAGAAGTGACTGACCCTGAAGAAGTTGGAGGTGGATGAGAGAAGAGCTCAAGAAGATATTTAGGAAGAGAGAGTTGAAGGTATTGCGGCCCCAGAAGGCCTTGTGGAAAATGCAGAGGGTTTTGAACTTAATCCTTGAAGCCACTTTATGGTAGGGAGATGAGGCACAGGTTAGTGGGGGAACTGGGACAAGGAATTATCAGTTGCAGGAGTTGAGTGGGAGTAATGGTGATTACTGGTAAGTTATCTTTGGTTACCTTTTTCCATGGGTCCTGCGAAAAGGTTGTTTGCCGAAGCTATGTTCTGTTTGTAATGTGGGTATGTTGTGAAGCGTTCTGGGCACATCTCGTTATTTTTGTGCAGCCGACTTGGCTCCCAGCGGTATTATTTTCACTGGCGCAATGTTCTTTCTTGTGCAAATTAGTTAGTGCAGACTTAGATTTTTTTTTATTTAGGCACACTGGGCCTCCTTACAAGTTTGCACGTATCCTGGTGCTAATATTGTCGGGATACCCGCAAATGGTAACACGTTAACGGCACTCGGTCCGGTGACATTACTGCTGGAGTTTGCCTGCGGCAAGGGTGGTAAATCTCCCCTCCATGGAGTCCCATAGGACTCCTGGGGCTACCAGTGCTGGTAATACAAGCTATTTGTTGCCTGTAGGTTGTCAGAATTACCTCCAGCTGTTTGACAGAGGTAATTCTGGCCACCCCACCGACAAACGTGTACTTTGCAGGTGCAGAAATGTGCCAGTATACAGAAATATCAGCAAGTTGATTTGCACCGGCAAAGTGGTAATGAGCTCCACTGTCGCATAGTCTCCAGTTTAAAATTGATGTTTTTTCATTTGGTTACCTATTTTGCTACATCAGTTTGTTCATTAACTTTGAGTGCTGGATCCTTAAATGGTAAAGAGTTTCATTTAGAAGATTGCTTTTGATTGTATGCAGTATGCTATGAGAAAGCAACATTGCTTAGGTCTCTAGCAGAGTATCATAGAGACACGTAGCACTCAGGTTGAAATGGCAACTTAAAAAGCATTAAAATTATGCTTTTTTGCAGATTGCCTGAAGCAAGACTACTTACACGTCTTCCTAACAATAAAAGCCAGTATTGTTTGTCCCACACAGAACCAGTTCAGGTAACTACCTGTAATTTAGGTTCAAGGTTCAAACTATCAACTGTAATACATTATTAGCATTTATAGCTTACACTATTTTTGTTTGTTTTTATCCCGACAGACAAAGAGTTAACAAAATACTTACTGACTCTATGGTAAAATCTCCTGATGAATGTTCGCTATTAATGAGACAATGAACAGAAACATGTTGAGACCATAATCTTTTGTACTAGCACATGAGAAAAAGACGAGCTAGAGGATAAAACACCACCCAAAAGCCGAGTTCCTAGTAATGTGAACCAACCTTCACTATATTTTACAAATTAGTGGACAACCTTCAGTGTCTTTGCACCTATTATTTTCACCTGCATTCATTGATGTAATACACAATATAAATCACTAACGTTTTGTAATGTCACTATATATGTATGTTTTAGGAAAAAATTGTATAAGAGTAAATAGATGTTATATAAGCTTTTAGATCATTGAAGTATCTTTGAGCCTCTTGAACTGTCAGACAACCATCTCTATCTTAATATCATATACTACATGAGAAAGCAAAAAGTATTAAAGACAGAATGCAATTTTACAACGCATTTTATTAAATGTGTTATTTACCTGATAACATTTTCAAATTAAATGCCATGGACAAACCGTGCTCAGCTGCATAAGAAGTACACATGTAATAAATGGGTCTTGTTTTTGCCAGAAAAGTACAATTTTAAGTCAGCCATCAAACTCTTATTCAGTGAAAAAACTTTGTTAAAGAGATGTTATGGTTAAGTCACACAAATAAAAACCTATGAAATTCAGTGAAAAAACGTTGTTAAAGGGTTGTAATAGTTACAACTGAAACCGAAAAACTGCAGTAATTCACCAGTTATGCTAAGCTAGGCACCCATAACTCACACCACCGCCATGCACTGCTAGGACTAAAACCCAGGACATTCTAAACATTTCTATCAACTTTCTACAACTTTTTACACCATTTTTTGTTCTTTGATGTTCGTGAACATCTGACATCACTACAGACTGCGTGAACACTGGCACACGACTATAAGTACACGCACCGGGTGATGACATATTTACGAACGGGTCTGGGCTTTGCGAACGGGTCCAGGCTTTGCGCACATTTCAAACTGCATTATCAGCCAATCTAGGAATTTTCAAGCGAAAAGTTTACCCTTCCACAGCTCGTAGACACATTCTTACTAATCTTCCATTTCTTACATAATCCAGGAGAAAGCACCTGCTTGGTAGAGTATTGGCACACCTGCTATTTAACTTCAACAATGGCATCAGCCATGGCCATCCCTCCTCCCCAAGAGCCACCACTAACAACGCCACCACCACCACCACCACCAGCTGGAGGGCCTGGACAAGGGACCAGGCGCAATGATGGAGAGGAGGAACAAGAGAACCAGGAAGATGAGATAGAGGAAATGCTTACCTCCAGTGCAAAATAGTTAGACTCAATAATATTCTCCAACATTTACATTAGCATTTTGTACTATGCTAATGGAAATAATGGACAATTGGAGACTAGAGAAAAAGAAAAATGCACATAAACAATTTTCTGTCCCAAATACTTTTCTCTAGCATACAATAAGGACCATAATCCACAGACCTTAATGACTATCCGCAGTCTCTGCAGTCCTCTTTCCAAGCCATGCATCATTAAAACACCTGGATTGAAGGTGCACACCATCACACACAACATCCCACTACCCTTTTTTCGTTTATGTTTGTAAAAATCCCTCATTGCCTGCTTTCGAACAGTCATAAATCCATCCACTAGTCACTTCCATAAACAATACGTATACCCATATCAACATATCAAACTTCCACAGAACAACTACCACTTAACAATGTTCTAATAAATTTTTTAAATCTGCATCTCCCTCTCTTTTACAAAAAATCTTTTACACACTGCTGCTGTAAATAAAAATATGCAGTGTGCAGTGAAAAAAGTGCATGAATGGAGCGGGGAGTAGGAATGGAAAAGTGCTGATAAGAGCCCAGAAGGAAAGTGCCAAGCAATGCCAAGGTGGGAGGCCACTGGCTAACTGCTGGGGCAGAGGCATCCCAAGGGTGGGGTACACAGCCACCAGGCGGTAGACCTGCAAGGGCAGTGCTGAGGGGGGGGGGTGTACTGGTCTTGACTAGATATAGGGCCTGGCACATGTGAGGTTCATGAGGGACCAAGCCACAAGACTGAATGGCAATTGTATGAGTTAGCATGGAAGGGATTGAGGGGAAAAGGAGGAGAAAAGCAGAGTTTTGAGAAGTTTCCAGAACTTAAGGAAGTCCAGCTCAAGTCTGAGAGGAGCAGGAAGGCTGTTCCAAAGAGAGGAACTGCCTGAAGACAGACATGCCTCCTACTCTCTGTTTCAAAAAGCATTTGACAGGCAGAGAATTGGAGTTAGATGAACGGAAGGCTCTAGCAGGGGAGTATTTAGGGAGACAGAGTTGGAGATGGCGTGGTCCCAGAACCCAGAAAGCCTTGCCAATGATACAGAGGATCTTGATTTTCATCCTTGCACCCACCAGGAGCCAATGTACACATTTTAGGGCTGCAGCGATATGATCAATGGGCTTGATGCTAAGTATAAGTCTTGCAGCTCTATTCTGGATTAGTCAAAGGGGGCGTATACAACAAAGGGAGAGTTTGAGGATGAGGTTGTTGCAGTAGTCCAGCCTAGAGAGGACCGGGGCTCTAGAGACATTGAGCTTCTGGTTTAAGATGAGGAACGGCAGAATGCCTGTACGGAGGTGAAGCTAAAAGTGAGCTTTCTTTACAAGCTCCAAAATGTAAGGAGTAAAGGAGAGAGAGAGTACTCAAAGATGACCTCAGGTTTTAGGCCTCACAGGATGGTGAGAGTAGAGGGCCCAAGGATGGTGGCCAGAGGTAAGGAGGAAAACAGGGCACAGGTGTCCCAATAAGAAGGATCTCAGTCTTACTGGCATTGAGACAGAGATGGTTAGCCAAACACAATGCCTGGATGGTGGTCAGACAATCAGGGATAAAACACTGGGAGAAGAATTTAATAGAGGGAAGTTTCAAGGAAAGCTGTGTGTCATCAACATAACACTAGCAAATAGAAGAGAAGAAGACGATCAGGTGAGCCAGAGGGATTAGATGGATAATGAAGAGCCACAACGATAGGATAGATCCCTGGGGTTCGCTGCAGGGAGAGAGTGAGGTGGTGGAGTACAAACAGCCCAGTTGCAACTTGGAAGCACGGTGCGTGAGGAGGAAAACAGGTCAGCCAATCCAGTGCCCGGTCTGTGATGCCAAAGGCACCATGTAACCATTTAATGAGGACAGAATGGTTGACCAAGTCAAAGGCAGAGGAGACATCAAGGAGCACTATCCTCAATTTTAGTATGATCATAAATACTATATACACTTCAATTATATCATTCCACCATATTACAGATATGGTATACTCCCCCTATAGTACCTATAATAACTATGCACATATTACTATACTGTATGTGGCCAGTGGGCAGATTGTTGGGGTCACGGCCTACGTCCATGCCCCCAAGAATCTGGCCACTGGCCACGACCAGCACATTAGAATTAAACCATATAACAAGTATGTAAAATACATCTTCAAATAACAAGACTCACCCAGAACCCCCAATCCCAATAGTGTCTGTGGACAAAAAAATGAATGACGGACACAGCAGTACCTGCAGGTTTTTTTCACCAACAAAAAGAGCTCTATATCAAATATTTTCCACTCCCCACCCTATCCAGGCCCCCTTCGTCCACAGCATAACCCCAAATATATTTGCCAGACTTCTTGTCCTCACTGCACTCTGTGGACAAAGGCCATTATCCGCCCATCCAATATGGGGACCATTTCTGAAATTATGAAGAAGCACCTCACATTTTCAAAAATCCAATCAGCATTTGCCTCTCTGCAAACTTTGGTGACCATTCGTCAAACGATGCCAAAGTTATAAGCTGCCAAAAAAAGTATTCTTTCTATAAATTGAGCCACTTAACCAAAGCTGTTATTACCATTCATTGGGCCTCATCAAGAGTTGATCGGTATCCAGATTGGGATACCGCCCAACTTTATTTGCGTTAACGCCCACCCATCCTGCGGTATTACTGCCGGGTCACAGGTTTGGCACTAAACCTTCCTCTCCATTCCCCATTGGATCCATTGGACCTAATGGGGAATTTTCAATGCTATTACTGCGTGGTAATACAGCCAGTGGTAATTGCACCAAAAATTGGCATTTTTCTGGCATGTTTGCCCCTCAGCTGGGGGTAAACCTTGCAGGGTCGAGACTCGGGGAAGTGGTAAGTGCAGCAGTAACTCTGTTACTGCCGCATTTAAGGGCTACCGCCCACCTCGTGATGAGGTCCATTATATAAACATTTCTCATAAACAAATTTCTAATTTTGACACGAATGGCAAACACACTTGAGTGGCTAGAACAAAACTTTCCCAAAGAAGAAATGAGTGAAAATACAATATCTATTGGTAAACCATACATCTTTAAATATAAACAAATATTATAATTTATGGGCAGCTCACTGAAATAATAACCACAGATCAATTATACAAAATCCCAAGAATCAGAAATACAATCCCAAACCCCAAATGTACATAATTAAATAATGATCACTTAGCAATGACCTTAAAGAACGTTTAAATTATGTTAAACATCATTTGATTTGATTACAATGTTGATTATCACTCCCCTACTTTCACCTGTCCCTCTTATCCCCAGCAATCATCCCATTTTGATACTCCAACCATTTCATAAAAATGTCTTTTTATATAAATATATTGTATATTATTGTGTAATAAATTCTTATATCTTTTTTAAAACCTGAATCAATAGTCCGCGAACATCTCGACCATTCGGAGGGTCCATTTGGTCAATGGGGCGTTGGCAGAGATTGCGTCCTGTCTAACAAGATGCATTTTAAACGAGTCCACACACAGCACGCCCGTTTGCCGACATCCCCACGCATGCACCCAGCGTCTCTACCCATCTATGTCTGCAAACACCCACTGCCACAAACGCTCCATGGTTGTCATCATGTCACTGCACTCGTGTGGCATGCCAACGTGTCCACTGACAGTGACCGTGACCACAGACAGTTTGAAACTGCATTTAGGCGAGAGCAACACTTCTTTTCCATTGCGCTTTGAGGATTTCAAAAAATGTTGGGACCCCCCTATAAGTTTGCCCCCCCCATTGGCAAAACCACACACAACTTCACAAAATGTTTCCGGGAGGCGGTGGGGGGGATCATACACATTTAGTTTAGTGAGGATTCGACCAGTGCAGGGGAGCGGGGTTCAAAGGTATAAGCCTCACAAAAAGTGCTCTTTCTATGATTTAAGCAATTTAACCAAAACTACAGGGCAGCTAGCACAGGTCCTGTAATGTTTTGCTAATGCATGTTGTTTTCATATTCTGGCAAGCATTCATATTTATCAAAGTATAATATTCATATTTATCAAAGTAGAAACAGTGCATACCCAGACATCCATTTTTAATTTAAAAAAATGCAGAAATCAAACCTTAAACTGATGCAACGTGGATTACAGGGAGATGCTGCAGCCCAAGGATGGTGGTCCAGCAGGAATTGGCTCATTTATGTTGAATCTAGGCTATTAACATTCTTTACCGCTACACCCTTCCCGTGGCTGCACATATGTGGCACGTTTCCTGCAGAGACTTCTTAAAACACTGACGTTTGCTCTATTGGGCTATAGGAAAATCAGTATTGCGGTGCAATACATACGGAAAAGTGTAAGTTAACAAAAACAGAAAAAAGCATTTAATGATGTCTGAGATTCTAAGAAGACCCCCTAGATCCAAAAAACAAAAATACAAGGCGATCCATTCTGCTGAGTATTGCGCTTCTATTGTTTGTGTAATTTCAGCTTGGCAGAAGTATCTCGGTGGAGGGTTTCAAATATGTTTTCCTGTCCATAAAAGTTCCCCATGTTGGCCTGCTGGTCATGGGGTGGTTTTAGTGGAGTGTTTGATGTCTCTGGGTTCTCTTCTGTGCCTTCGCAGATCTGGGTTAGCTGACCTCCTCCGCCTCTGCTTTCTATTTCACGCTGCTTTGAAGCCCGCGTTTTCGTGGCATCCTTTTATCTCTCTGAGGCCTTACGTGTCATTTATCTGACATGACGTTTGATCATCTGCTGCTCGTGAGCTGTTTCTTGATCTCTTCACTGACTTGGCCAGTGCATTGCTTTTCTCTGTTTTTTCTCGATATTTCTCCAGCACATGTTTTGAGAGTATCAAACCCTAAGCATCGTTTTAAAACGTTTGTTTTATTTAGATTCGGCCATTGTTCTGTTAGTATGACTGCTTCATGTAAATGATCTCGCCGGTACCGTGTACACATCTGCAATGGACATTTCCTATTATATGTATTCATATTGAACTTGAGCACAGTTTCATGCGATTAATCATGTTTACTGGTTAGTTACTTCATAACTTCTCTGTAACGTGCACACTTTGTTCAGGACTGTTATGTTGTTCCTATGTAACCAATGAACATGCATTTTCCTACGGTTGTCAATATTGTCTTCACTGTTGCTCTTCTTATGTAAGTCTGTACTAAGCAAATATACTGTAACAGTGACAAAATGCCCCATGGTCACTGTGTCCTATTACATTTAAATAAATAAATAACATGCATATATGCAACCTGGAACAAATTGAAAGGCTACAGAGAAGCCGCTTTAATTATATTGAATATTGCATCACTCAGGCTGAATAAAAAGAAACAAAAATACTGTTGGGGGTCATTACAAGGTTGGAGGTAAGGGATTACCGGCACCGGTAAGGGTGCCGATGCCAGTAATCCCTTACCACTGTATTCCGAGGTCCCTTTGCGGGTCCTTCCTTACCTCCTGCCTTTAGCAGGAGTAAAGTACGGGACCCGCAAAGGTACCTCGGCGGTAATTACGGTACCTTAATTTACGGTGCTGTAATTACCTCCTTCCCCATTCGCATTGAGCCCTATGGGGCAGAAATGGGAATGGGGAAGGGCAAAAGGTGAATGGGTAATTACCGGTCCCTCCAACCCTGGAATGGACCGGTAATTACTCCATTCACCATGCAGGATTTGGGACGGTTTCGGAGGCAACCATGGAGCTAATTACTCCATGGTTAGCTCCAAACCTGGAATAAGGCCCTTTGTCTGTAAAGAATAACTAAGAATGTACATATGTATGTCGGCATCATGGATCAATAATTTCATCAAGGCTTCTAGTAACAACACCGTATTTTAGTACCCTATGTACATGTGCCAGCCAATATGGCTGTTCCAGATGTGCTCTGACGATCCAAGGCTGGGTTTGGAGCAATTAATGAGCTGCCCACACCTGCGCACCTTCCCTCCATCTCCCTCCCGCTTGCCCATCTTCTCCATTCCAAATTTTTCACCCTCCTCATTCCGCAATTATCTCTTGCTGTCCGGAGACGCCGCTACACACTGCTCCTTGCCACCTACCCTGGCCACCATGAATATGGCAAAGGGGCTCCTCACAGAGCACCGCCCTCTATTGCTATGCCAGCCATGCTAGAAGAGGATTGCATTGGCAGAAACAACAGGTTGTGTGCTGGTCACGGCCTGTTATTTCTAGCACCGCACAGGTTTGCCTCTGAATGGCAATAGCTATAACAAGTCATTTGCCGGGCTTCCCTGGCCGTTGACAGCACTGGGGCCGGTGTTAAGAGCTAAGTGATAGTGGGCCCCGGCCATTACTGGCTGATTTATGATATGATAAGTCATTTATAACATGCCTGTACACAATTGTTTCTAGGCCCGAGCATTTAGCATGTGCAACAGGTCAATGTTTCTATAATAATTAACGTTATAACACTAGAATGATGGTGTGGCCATTGTGAGCAATTCGTCAGCAGAGGAGCTTAACCACTGCTAAACATCACAATGCTTCTCTCCCAACATTCCATCCAGTGCTGTACTGGCCCACCGGGACACCAGAACTTTCCCCGGTAGGCCATGGGGCATACGGCCTCTTTTCTTGCTGGGAGACTTGGGGGAAGGATACACATATTTTGGACATGAATTCAATAGAAATATCAGGCCAGCCTGGGTGGTTCCCTAAAAACTGGCTGCGGCATGCTGTATTTCTATTCTGCCAGGAGCCGACAGGCTGCGTCGGCCCTGTGGCTCACACCTGCTCATTTTGTGAGCTCACATTGCACAGGTGCAGTGCAGTTGAGGCCGCCTGTGCCGACAGTGTACTGCTGACTCTGCTCTGCTGCTGGCTGAGTGCTCGCCTCAATGGCGACTGAGTCTGAGCACAAGTGCTGCCATTTCAGGTGCGTGCCGCGCCTAAGGTGATTGGCAAATACCTCTTTCTCTTTCTCCCCAGCTCTCCTCCACTCTCTGTGCTCCTGTCTCTGCCGCCTTCCTTGTTTGCTTCTATCTTTTTCTGTTTCTAGCTAACTGGCTTTATATCGGACTTTCTGTCTTTCTCACTGTCTATGTGACCCCTTTCTCTTACTTTTTCCTTCTTTCCGTTTTTCCACCCCTTGTTTTTGCCAATTCCCATCTCCCCCAACTCAACTCCCACTCCCTTTCACTTCTCTGTCTCTGATGCCAAGACTTTCCCCAGAAGTTGCAGATTTATCGGCTAATATTTTGTTTAAATAATAATATAAATATTTCTAAGTTCTTTGTAGCCTGTCATTTTTGTGTGAAACGATACTTGATGTCACAGTTCGCTGGATATTTCAAATGTTGCCACAGTGCACAGGGGCGTAGCTTATTCCAAAGTAATAGGAGGGGGAGGTGGTGATTGTGTGGTTCTGTGCTTTTCACAAGTTGCACGTTGTGTCCACGCCATGTTTTGCCTTTGCGTCTTTAATTCCCCGCGTTTGATTGCAGCATTGCGCGGCCTTTGCAGTGTGCAGTGCTCCATGAGGTAAGGTACATGAAACGCCATTCAGGTGAACATGTGAACCTAATGGGATGTGTGACCTACTTAAAAAGTGTGACAATGCCTTGCACAAAGTCGGGATCGACGATTTATTCCATTTAAAAAAAAGATAAATTAGACGGTTCATCATTGTAGCCCCACCATCAAAGTATATGGTATGGGTCATTATCACCCAGGACCTGTTCCATCTCAAATATCCGCTCATGCCCTAGGCCACGTTTCCGAAAGTGATGTGAAGAGTAGCACCTTCCCGCTGCCCGCTGAGGGACAAAGACTTAAGAGGTAATGCATCATTCTGTGTCACCCAAGAGATGACTGGCGTAGTCACTATAAGACCTTAATAACAGAATTTCTTTTTAGAATTTCATGGGTTTGGACACAAACACCATGTTAGACTATCAAGGTGTGATATGATATTATATGGCATGTATAACTCGCCTATACACAAATGTTTCAAAGCGCGACGAGGCAACAGAGGGGGAACAGAGGGTAATAATAATAATAATAATTAGGCTTTTATATAGCGCTACAAACCCTCAGGTATCTGAGCGCTGCTTATTATTACCCACGGTGTGTGGTGCTCATTTATCGACCTCGGAAGGATGAAAGGCTGAGTTTGGCCCCGCCGGGATTCGAACCTGCGTTAACAGGCTCTGCACGGGTGTCAAAGCGGGCGCTCTACTCGCTGTGCCACTTGACCGGCATAGGGTAGACAGACAACGATCCTACTAGGCCGGGTGTCATTCAGACTGTGCAAGTGCATGGGAAGGGAAAGTGGGAAAGTGCGGGGTGGCACAGTGCGGTACATGGGATAATAGAATAATAATCAAAAAGTACAAGTACAGCCAGCAGGTGGTAAGTGCAAGGGTAAGTGCCTGCATCAGTTGTCAAGAGCTGGTAATGGGACTGTAGGTGTACAGAACAGTCCCCAAGTGTGGGGGTTACCAGGAAGGCAATGCATGTGTGCAACTGGCGGAGTAGGGGACCTTGACCAGAGATCAGAAGGTGGCCAGATAACAAGTGCAGTATCAGTTTCAGTGTGATGGGTTGGTTTTGGACACAAACATTATCGGCCTGATTCATGCAAAAGTGTGCAAAGATCCAGCAAAGCCTGTGTACAGAGAAAGAACCTGTGCGGTCCATCACACATAAGAAAATCTGCATGCCAGGCATACTCATGGAATTGTCCATGGAAAGTAGCTCCATGTGCAAGTCGTGTCCGGAACGCCCATGACACGCTCAGAAGCTGAGCCATTCCAACCTTGAAAACAGACCTTTGCGCACTCCTCCCATGTGTAGCAATGCACCCTGGAAAAAATGCCTGCGTACTGTCCACCCCAACCAGGTGTAGGCCCACTCCCCGACTTGCATGCCCAAGATACAAAAGAATATAACACACCCCAGCGGGGAATGAGACCAGGAGGACAGGCTGCAAGAGTTAGTCGTTTATATAAAATTTGGCATCCAGAGAACTCTGCTGCCCGAGAGCGCTCTGGCAAACATTACAAAGGTGGCAGCTTAAGAAAGAATATTGCGTCATACATGACAACATTAATAGGGGACTATATAGACACAGGATTGGATTAAAACAGTTGGATACATATGTGATACATGATGTTGCTCCCGCTGGAATGGTTGCTCAGTTGGCGGGAGGGCTCATACCAGCTGCCTGTGTCCGGATGGAGTGAGGGCCAGGTCACGATGAAGCTGGGCAAGTCCTAGCTAATCTAACATAACATATTGCTTCAAGCATGCACTAAATAACAGTCACTGAGGCTCCTTTGAGCAAATCATTATCCTCTATAAATTCTAAGCTTACACCCACATCATTATTCACTGGGGTCTTTGGGGGTTTATCACAACTCGGGAGGGCTCGATCCAGGTGGGATCGTTGATCATGGGGTGGGTCTAGGCGCATCAAAGAGACTAGGGGGCATGCTGACATTTGTTAGTTCTGAGGTGCAATATACTGTGACAGAGGTTGACTTTTATTAGTCGTGGCACACTGGGTTAGGCATTGCACTGTGGTTACATATCTGGCACATCAAAAGAATACCTATCGGGGCCATGGGGTTGTATTGGCAGTAATTCTCCAGTACCTGGGGTGAGGGGGGGCATAGACAGGTTTTATGGAGATGGATGTGTTTGCAAGGCATCGTTCGAGCCAGTTCACTCATAGGACAGTGATCTCAGCGGAAGGGTGAGGCGTTACATTTACATTGTTGCAATTACCTCCGGCGCAGGTGTGAGAATGGAGCTGCAGGGCTTTCAGAAACGGGGAGAAAAAGTGGGGACTTTTGCGAGCGCTGTGCGTGGCGCTGCAGAGGGGAGAGAGCCTTCTCGTAGTATTGCAGTGAGGCGTAATCCAAAGATGGAGTCGGAGGTGTACAAGATGGATGCCAAGTGTCTCTCCAACAGCCCCACCTTCGTCGTCATTAGCACGGGGATGGTTATGTACACAGGGGCAAAAATAGGAAGCGTCCTCCACTGTTGGTCGAGCAAGTGATGCATCTTAAACTGAATGGGTGATGGGGGGCCCGAATGGCCCTACCACTCCCACACATTCCCCCCTTTCGTTACTTCTAAAGTAACAAATTACTTTTTGTTTTTACTCTCATTGTGATAATACTCTGCTTCAGCTAGCATTTGGTCCCATGCAGGTGTGCCTTTTATGGGCATCCATGCTCTATATACACTTCCCAAGCTATGCCCATTCCTGGCGTACTCATCGGGTGTACAGGTCATGTAGATTCCTCCATCCACATCCAGGTTCACCCACATTCCCTATACCACTGCAGCTCTGTTGGCTCTTTGATTGTGGTATGATATAAGTTGTCTACCCTGTCCCCATTTTCACGGTAGACAGCAGTCATGTGGTATTTTGGGGGGTTTGGTTCTTCGGTTTGCATTTGTGCATCTATCGTTGTTGCTACCGTTGCCTGTCGGCCCATTGTTAGGATCATCATTGCTGAACTAGGCATAGACTTTGCGCAACATCGGATCCCTAGTTGGCACACACAGAAAAATAGTAAAATAAACACGATGACCGGAACAAACAATTTCATCATGATACAGAACCAAGAGGGTATCCAATTGAACATGTTGTCAAACCAGTTGCTCGGCTCTACTCCTCCTTCTTCGCGCATGCGTTCCCCCAGACTGTGCACTTCTGAGATAACGTGGGTGAGGGTCCCATTGTCCGCGTCCTCAGAAGGTATGAATGTACAGCACAAGCTCCCGATTTTTCAGCAAACACCACCGTCCATCACTGTGCGGAGGTCTAGGAAGTATCAGTTCTGCATTGTCATTAGCCGCAAGGCACGCAATTCTACCTTGATGACATTGAACCCCTCTTCAGTGTCGTTGGCCAGTTGGATCAGCTCCCAGCGGACGATCTGTAACCACTTTGCGTTGGTACGTGCCTGGAGCCCTGGTGTTAGGAGGGACGCAAAGAATGTTTCTGCTGCGTTGAAAAGCTTGTATTTTGATGGAATTTCAGCTAAGAGTTTGGAAGATTCCAAGGAAATATAATTTGACCTTTTTCTGTGGGACAGTCTCTCTTTGAGGTCGTTCCTGGATATGATATCGTATGCGTACGATTCTGACGGTGTTAGTTGGGGTGCTGCCAGTGTGCTAGCCGATTGCCCTGCTGCCAATGTGCCAGCCGATTCCCCTGCTGCCGAAATGTCAGCCGATTTACCTTTTCATTGGATGTTTCTTTCTGGAATCACCATTAGTGCGGAGTGCAAAGTGGCCAGGGTGCAAGTACCTCTCCATGATGCTGGTAAATGCAGGTACGCTTGTTTGCCACACACCCAATACATGTCCATAAGTGCAGCCGTACCTTTTTTCATTTCGGGGATGATAAAGATTTTGTTGCATTGTTTGTTGGTGCCCATTTGCACCTTCCCCTCTCCATGGAATCATAGTTCATGTGAAATTTCCTTTTGCGTTTTGATTGGTTTTTTGAGAGCGGTAACCCATGTCAGTTTTCCAATGTGCTGGGACCAGATGGAAGCACACATGTCTTTGACCCATTGGACGTGTTCTTCAGTTAGCCCTCTTAGTGCTTTAGCTTTGCACTCTATTTTCTCGTCATGCCACTTATTGTCTGTGAATCTGGTCCCCTTTATTACAAAAAAATGTTATTTGATGCAAATCACTCCCTGGTGCTTGCTTGTACATATTTTTTCATTCTCCAGCATTTCTATTGTAACTGTGTGTGCCTGTAAGGTACTCCGAATTTTACATAATACTAGATGAATCAAACATTGGGCGTCTTGCAAGGGTACTTCCTTGGGTACTAGTATTTGAGGAGTTACTGATGCGTGCAGTATGAGGGAACAGACATAGCAGCTCTCATTAGTAGCTTGTTTTGCAGTTGCGCTCATGTCTGAATACCATTTGTTGGACTGGTCTGGGTCGCGGGGGTCTTCTATTTCATCTAATCCCAACCCATGGTAAATGTCATATCTCTTCCCTCCCGCCCCCCTTTTCCGTCTCCTCCTCCCCCCTTTGTGATTCTGGGACATTTTCACTTTTGATAGTGTATGGGAAATACCCCTGCCCATGCCTGTATTAGTATGTTTGTTAGCAGCTTCCCAGGCTTGTGTGTCTGGCGTTTCTGGTTTACTAGTAGCAGCAATATTAAAGTGCATTACTGTGCTTTGCGAGGTAAGTTCTATGGTTGTCTGTGTATTAATATACATGTTTACTTTCCCAAAGATAGTCCCATCATATTGGTTGGTCTCATTTACAGTACTTGGAAGTGGAAAAGTGGCATTGGTTCAGTTCAATTCTTGTGCAACGTAGTGAGATTTGAATTTTTAGAGGGACTGTGTTTCCACAATGTTTTGACCCCGGCCCAAATTAGTGCTGAGCCTTCTCGTATTAGGTTTACCCCACTCCCCCCTTCTTTTATGTCCTCTACAATAAAAGAAATTGTGTAATACCACGCCATAAAAAATAACATTACGAAAAACAATATGATACTGTACTTCACCCCACACTCATACAATTTATTATTTCTATTTACTACCCTATCTCTAACTAAGGTTGTGTCGTCATCCATGAGCGCAGTCTTTTCTGCCATTGTGTCACCTGAAGGGGCGATATGAAGTTGTTAAGTAACATGCATATATACATTATAATTTTTACACATATTATTTTATTTTTCCTACTCTATTCTTCTACAACTCCCTTTTATATGCTTTGATGTGCACATCTTACTATTTTCTAGTATTTTTTCAACATTTGCATTTGTTTTCTTCTCCTTTCACACATTTTATTTTTATATTTTACTCTTGCACCATATTATCATCAAGACGTTTATTCATACTTATAATATTCTGTTCCAAATTCAGCGTGTGGTCACTTTAATGGTGCTAATGTTTGAGAAGAGGGAGGGTGAGATAGACATCCACTAGATATGTAGCTATAGATAAGAGATAGCTAAGGAGCTTTAGATAGAACTTTATGTCAAAGTATTTGTAGCTAGTTAGTGAGAACCAGACAGTGAGAGAGAAAGAGAAAGAGAGAGAGAGAAAGAGAGAGAGAGAAAGAGAGAGATAGAGAGAGAGAGAGAGAGAGAGAGAGAGAGAGAGAGAGAGAGAGAGAGAGAGAGAGAGAGAAGTAAGGACAGATACAGTATGAAGTTATATATGGCGAGACAGATTAAGAGGGAGACACTGTGATATGTCAGTGGATATATACATTTTTTTCAATTGATCTGTTGGTCATCTCATCATTTTCTCATACTCATAGTGTTGTGCTATTTACTTTCCATCAACTGCTCGCTACTTCGTTGCTCGTACCATGTTCATTTTTAGGGATTGTACTATCGTGTGCCTTTCTCACATCTGACAAATACACCCAATATTTCAATCCCTTAACCTTAACAGCTGTGGGTGTGCAATAAATCACCTCATATAGGCAATGAAACCTTGGAGAATTCCATCTCCTCACAAAGCTCTGAATGTAAATATTTTCCCCAGGCATTGGTTGCCCCTTTGGGCTATCATTCGCTGGCATTGCAGTATCAGTCGCGGTATTATCTGTGAATGGTGGTGCTATTTTTCTTGCTATGCTACGTGCTGCACGAGTAAGTTGGTGAGAAATTCCTTAAACTCGTCCCCTAGCACTGTGGCAGCTCTGTGAGCATCCAAAGCTCCTCGTACCAGGGATAGTGGCGTATGAATGCGTCTACCCATCACTATTTTGTGCGGGCTCAAGTGGTGGTCCTTGCTTGGTTGCGTTCTGAGCTGGAACAGTGCTAGGGGCAGGCAGTTAACCCAGTTTTTCTTCAACGTGTTGCATAGTTTTGATAATTTGCTTTTCAGTAGGCCGTTTACCTTTTCCATCATACCGTTGGCCATCGGATGATAAATCAAACATAGTTTGTGCTTGACCCCCAGCAATGTAGTTACTTCCTTGAAGAGGTCATTCACAAAGTGTGTGCCGTTATCTGACCTTATCACATCACAAATGCCCCACCTTGAAAAGACCTCCCGCACTAAGAATTTTGCAGCACATTTGGCATAGGGGTGAGCGCATGATCCAGCCTCAACCCACCTTGAAAAGGGGTACACAATCACAATTAAGTACCCTGCTCCATTGCATCTTTCTCCCATATGTGCATAATCAATATGTAGTTCTCTGAATGGGCCTATTGGTGGTGGCAGTGTTCCCCCTAATGTTCTTAATGTCATACCTGAGTTGTATGTTTGGCATGTTGTACATTGTATTGTGAACTTTGACAATTGCTCTTGCAAGTTGGGAATGAACCAATGCTCCTGTATGTCCACTGCAATGTGTTGTTTTGTTACATGTACTGGGAAATACAGCTGCTGGAATGCAAATTCTAGTAGCTCTTATGGCATTACTACTTTTCCGGTTAACTCTTGTCTCCATATCAAATCAGTTGCTGATTGCTTGCACCCTCTTTTGGCCCACAACATTTTCTCTTCTGTTGTGGCCCACCTTTAAAGCTCTATTACTTGGGAGGTTGGCGTATTGTTATACCCGTCTCCTAGTGTCTGTGTAGTTGGTGTTTTAATGATGCACTCTATTGTTTGTGGCATATTGAAATATGCGGCATCTTTTGCTGCCGCGTCTGCTGCCACGTTTCCCAATGAGATGAAATCTGTATTGGCTGTATGTGCCTGACATTTTACCAA
The DNA here is from genome assembly GCF_040938575.1 of Ambystoma mexicanum. NCBI lineage: Eukaryota > Metazoa > Chordata > Amphibia > Caudata > Ambystomatidae > Ambystoma > Ambystoma mexicanum. Next base: position 550,004,761 of record NC_090933.1, on the reverse strand, counting down.
TGCTATTACTGATGGTGCTGCCAATGCATCTATCAATTCGTTCAGTAGGGCGGCATGTTGCACAGGTGAGCCATCTGCCCTCTGAAACCCTCTGCATCTCCATCGTGATAGCCCTGAATGAGCTATCGTTGTGGCATATGCTGAGTCAGAATATATTGTCACTGCACACCCCTTAGCTGTGCGTAGTGCTTCAATTAATGCTGTTAGTTCTGCTGCTTGTGCTGAGTAATGAGACGGTAGGCGTTTCTGTACAATTATCTCATATTATCATATTCTTCCTCTTCCAATCATATCACTGCTGCCCCTACATGATTTTCCCCTGTTTCACTGTCTCTTGATGCAGACCCATCAACAAAGTTTATTTCTCCTTCCTGTTATGCCTTTTCACTGTCCTTCGGTATGTCATCCCCTTCTCCTTCATATTTGGCACAATCGTGTGTTTTAATGTCTTCCACTGTGCATGGCTCTGTGATGAATGTGGCAGGGTTTACTGATTTGCACCTGACCACATGGACATTGGGACTGGAGATGATTATTTCATACGCTGGTGCTCTCTGAGTTGTCAATGTCGACTTCGATCTCTTTAGTATTGCAAACAGCGAGTGCTCAGCGTATAGTGTTACTGAGCATCCCATGACAATTGTGGCACTTTTTTCTATTGCGAAGGCCACTGCAATGAGACCTTGTTCGCATGCGAAGTGGCCCTGCATTACAGAATCTAGTGTGCTGCTCTAATATGCCAATGGCTTGTGGCCCAATGATGTTTTTTTGTGTGAGCACTGCAGTCATGAGTATACCATTGCTGTGTGAAAAGAGATAAAATTCCCGATCATAATCAGGGTTCGCTAGCACTGGAGCGTGTGTGATGAGCTCTTGTAATTTAAAAAATGGTGTCATCGTTTCATGCGACTACTTTATTTGGATATTATTCTTTTGTGCGTCTTTCAGGGCCTGCAACAGTGGGCGTGTGTAAGCTGCGTAATCCAAAATCCATGCACGGCAGTATTTACATATGCCGAGAAATGTTTGCGTGTCTTTTACAGTTCTAGGTATGATCATGTGATGTATTGCTGCCGCCCTATCTGGTAAGATTCTTTTGCCATCATTTGAAATTAACTGCCCTAGGTAAAGCACCTCTGCTAAGCAATATTGCAGTTTTCCTTTGTCTACTTTGTACCCTTTCCTGGCCAACAAATTTAGTAGCGCTATTGAGTCGGCCCTGCACTTTTCCTCGCTTTCACTGCAGACGAGTAAATCGTCTACGTATTGTAATATGATGCTCTCCATGTCAATGTTGTCAAGATCTTCATGTAATATTCTATTACAAATACTGGGACTCTCACAATACCCCTGTGGTAATCTGCAGTGCTCGTACCTGTTACCCCCCAGTGTAAATGCTGTGAGGTACCTGGAGTTTGCATTGAGTGGTATCGAGAAAAAAACATTTTTCAAGTCTACCACTGTGAAACAGGAAGCGTCTTTTGGTATGCTGCATAATATTGATGCCGGATTGGGAACTAGTGTGAACTCTTTCTGTATGATGTCATTGAGTGGGCATAGATCTTGGATCATCCTCCAAGCTCCCCCCTTTGCTTTATTGATCGGGTGTTAGATGGCGAGTTTGATGGCACTATTATTCCTTGCTCAAGCAATGCGTTTATAGTTTCTCTTATCCCTTCCTCTCTTGATAAAGGGTACTGTTTTACTCTAGGTGGGTAGGCACCTGGTTTTGATATAATCCTGATTGGTGTCACTTCGTGTAGTAATCCTACATCGTGTGGGCCTGTTGTCCAAATCTCTGGCGATACCTTTTCCATGTCTTTCTCAAATATAGTGGGTGGTATATTGACACTGGCCATGAGGGGTTTGTGTACCTCTCTGTGTTGGATCATAATATCACAGGGCACACTAATTTTCATTATTATTTCTCCATCACATTATTGTCAGTAAATAGCTCATCATCAGTTAGGTTGTGCAGCATTATACTCGGATCTATGCATAACACTGTTTGCCATTCACACCCATGTGTGTCCAGTCCGATCACCGCAATACGTTTAATTTTTTTTAAATTGTTCCAGGGACAGTGTCTGTATATACAATTGGGCGGAAAACAAAATCTGAAGGCACCTTCCATTCTTTTCTTGTTATCTGAGGCACCACCCGTGCCAGCACTCTGATACCATAAATGAACATGTCCATATCTATAGGTACCCCTCTGACAACCACCTCGTTTGTCATTGTGCTGATCATTGACATTGCCCGCATGGGGCATCATCCTGGGGTGGAACAAACTATTCCCCGCACAGTGAAGGAAATGGTCATATTCAACTTGCTTAGAAGGTCCTGTTGGGGATTTTGTGTAGATTTGGGGCCTAGCGGTATTTTCTTACCGCCAAAAATAAAAGTCATTTAGCAATAATCACTCCTCACATTTAGATTGGGTTGGTATTATGGTGGTATAGTGGTGAGCATTATTTCAGTACACAGATATGTTTAGTTGGTGTGCATTTTTACTTGTGGGCATGATTTCTTTGTTTTATTTGTGGCCCCAACATCCATATCCCCTTATTTTTGTTTAGATTGTTCGTGTGATCACTAGAGAGACCTCAGGCCTTCATTTCAGAAACACCACATTTTCATATAGAGTGCCACCTTGGGCTGTTCACACTGACTTATCTACACCAGCAAGCTAAATCACGTGGTATATCACTAATTTATTACATTAGTGAACTATATCCAGAAGTCTCTCTTTCTGCTGACTCATTTACCTCCAGCAGACTATTCCATTATGTCCCACTCAAATGTCACACACACATATACTGAGTGGAACCATGCACACAGCTATTTCACTCCCAAGTCTGATTTTTAGCTACCTTGTTCTTTTTGTTTTATCTACATGAACATTGACAAATGCACTGTCTAAAATCTTCCCCATATTACCAGTGCGAAACACACTACCCGTCTGTTTTCAGATACTTTAGTGTATTATAAACAATTGCATTTCAACACCATCTTACCCTTTTTACAGAAATAACTGGAAGTTTCACAGCAGTAGAAATATTCACTTTACTTTATCTGTAACAAAATGAAAAGGAATACAGCAAGAGAACACTCAATTTGCAACATTAGACATGTTGATTAAATCCAGGAATTTCCTCTTCTACTCTGCCTGAATAGGTTTCGCACACACACACACACCGCCCCGCACTCTGCAATATATTTACTGAGCTTGTGCTGCAGGCGAACTCCTCAGGCTGGTCGCCTTCTGGAAATGGCTCAGTGCCCCCTCTTAAATCACCCCAGTGAGGACGTTCATCTGCCGTCACTCAAGCCAGGGCTTATTGACTGGAATTTCCCAACCTGTGTAGCAGTGCACTGGGACCTTCTTCTCAATCAGGAAACTCCCCAGCCACACTAGCCGAGTCTTTCTCCCAGCTGTGCCAAATGCCTTCTCCCCTTCTTTCTCTCCGAGATTCATTAGAAAAGCTCTGTTGCAGCCTACCAAACGAGTTCAACCAATGAAATTCTATCATGTCCTGCCCTCCTTCTCTTGAACAATGGCTTACTTTTGCAGCAAGCAACTGTAACAAAACTGATTTCCTGCTTATTCGAGTTTTTGCTTCCTGCAAATACTGTGGACAGAGCACAGAGAGAGAAAAAGAATACATCTCCACACAGTCTAGTGTGAGTTTCAGCCTGCCTCATTTTGCACTGGAGAACACATTACAATATTAAAAGTTAGAATTATGTTAGTACGATTAATGGTGTTAATTCATTAATCCTCTAATGCGTCTCCTGCAACAGATGCATTTCAGATGAGAAAAGAAAAAAAATGTGCATTTTACATGTAAAAATTGTTTGCATTTTAGATGTAGAAATCGTTTTTTGACTGAATAGCCTGTCTTCATTTACATGTCCATGTCACACTGGCAACACATGCCTTGCTGTACCACATTATAGCAATGCATCAAACCAATGCAGTGGCGCTACATAAAAAATGCTAATTGACACATGTCTTGCTGTACCACATTATAGCAACGCATTAAACCCATGCAGTGGCGCTGCATAAAAATGCTAAATAAAATAATCTTACAGTCCCTTCCCAACAAATTTATTGGCGAGTCTTCATGATACAATAGGGGTGCTCACACTGCTTTTCCCCCCACTGTTATGTCAAGGTCTTTTGTGCAAGGAACTTTTAAAATAGCCCCAGAGAACCCCTGAGCAAACTCTGACAGGAGAACTGTATTTCAGTAGCTGACAAAGGAGCCTGAGCCAGCCTGAACTTCAAAGCCTTGCTGGTTAATGAAAATTCTTAACACCTGCTGTTCCCAGAAGACTGTCTGATTCAATTAACAGTCCAAGAGGCTGGGAAGCCTTCACACCTCAGAACTCCACACAAGAAGGCAGGAAACCACAGGTTTCTGTTAACCAAATGCAGAGGGGCCCCCTGGTCTGCTGACCTCAGTCAACACAGTAGACTCTTTCCATTGAATAGAATATGCTGATTTGAGCTTTGACTGTAAACAGTGCTCTGGGGGAAATAGAGACACTTGATCTCTGAGTCAAGCCAAACTTCTGGGGGCGGACCCAGACTCATATGTGAATTCAATTAAGGGCAAATGTATGTTTGATTAAATTGCTTATACAATCTTGTATTAAGCTCACAGAAATGTACAATTTGGGGGTCCTTAATATGAAAAAGGCCCTCACGATTTGAGACCAAACTCCACTTTGTCCGGTGTTCTGGGACCGAACCCCGCTATTTATTAATATTGCAGACACAGGGTTTATGCTAGAGACAGTAAATTACTGTATTACTGTAATATGCCTAGAAGGGGGGTGTACCTATGTGTAAATTTGGGTAAAAGTGCAATATTGGAAAAGCTACCAAAAACGAAAATATGTTGTCATTTATTATCCCAAGCTCCTAGAAACATCAGAGTTGGAACAGAGACCTCCCTTAAGTAATATATGATGTGTACAGGTAATTTCAACAAACTGTGTATCTGGGAAATATGTGTTTTGGGTAAAATTGATTTTTCTATGTGAAACCAAAGGGGAGGATCCTCTGACCCATGAACATACCTCATCACAATGACTCACAACTCAGGTCCCCCAATCAAGGGAGAGAGGAGGACTTGGCCAATGATAAGTTGTGAGGGGCAGGCTTAGTTATGTCCACACACACACACCCATTTTCAAAAGACATAAAAGGAGTCATTGAGACCCAGGTAAGGACATTCACTTTCCACTTCACTTTCCCCTTTCTTGCAAAGCACTTTGCTGTACCAGACATTATCCAGAAGGACCATCTCCAGAACTTAGAATCCAGACTTCAGGACTTGTAACAGAGAGGCCTGAACCACCAGCTGAATCCTTTTTCAGCAGGCCTCAAAACCTTTTGCAAATTATTCAAACAGCCGGGCTGAGCTGTTTTATTCTGGCTAGAACCCTGTGCCAGTACCCAGAAAGCAGTGCTGTATCCAGAATCCACTTGATCCAGACCAGCAGAACCAGAGATCCAGACCGCCGTGCAGTGCCGAGTGCCAGACCAGACCAGCAGAGCAGAGCTGACCCAGAAAGCTGTGACTTCAGAACCACCCGCCAGGAGTCCAGTCCAAACCTGACCAGACCATGATGGCCTATTTCAAATGTATAGTGAGAGTACTCAGCCAGAACTGTGCAAACCAATCTCTTAGTTTAAAATAATCTAATTCAAACCGTTTCCACCTATCTAGAACTGCATCATAGAATTGTGTGTCCATCCTGTTGATCCAAAACCTTCCACAGTGCATCTGTCATTCTGAAACTTTAATTTCATTTCTGGAAATCTATCTCCATGAAATCATCCGTATCTTTTGAACTACATGTGCTACGAGATTTAACTTTCATTTTAAAGCTAAGAATCTAAGCTTTCCAACAAGCCCTAAACCGACTTTCTACTCCTTATAGTTTTTCCGTAATCGCGCTCAACGCATTCGGATAAAGTGCCGCGAATTGAAAACTAGCTCAAACTTCTTCACCTGTCAAAAATAGCTGTCTTTTGCTTGCATTGCTGAAATCCGTTTTCAATCTGATAATCCCTCATGAATCACTGATAGGGTTGACCTGAAACAATCTTAAGTAGCTATCACCTACCCTGAATCTCCTACAGGGAATTAAAATAATTTTTAGCATATTTTCACTTCAAGTCAAATCACATTCAAAATATTTCTGCATGTTTTAAAAGCATACCGGTTGCTCCAATATTACTAGAATTTGAACTGAATCTGTATCGCATGTTGATTGTATTCCTGAAAACTGTGTGCTTTCCTTCCAACTCTTTATATTGCATAGGGGGGGAGTGAATTGCCAAAAGGGGAAAAGTGATTACATTGTCTTTTGTTGAAATCATATCAAGGTTATTCCTATGTTGCATTCTTTTCCATCATTGCATTTCCTTGAAACCATAAAAGTATTCTCTACTACCTTATCCCTTCTATACCATCTCCTAAGTAATTAAATAAGCGTACAATTGTAATATTATCTATTGTTGATCACTGTCATATTCTTAAGTGTGATATCAAATATTAATTTATTATAAAAGTGTGATATATATCTTGTTTACTTTTTCAATAAATCTGTTAATTTGCAAAACAAACCTACTTCTTGGCTCAGTGAGGTCAGGGGGATTCAAAGAGAGGGGTGTTATATAAGGGTTTATCATCTAGATTACAACTTGTCATAAAAATATATAAATAAGGGCTTCCCTTGGGCGTCCCAGATGAGGCACTGACTTAGTGGGATTGCTGAATTGAAGTCACTTAACAGGGCTGTCCTAATCTGCATATGTCTCAGTTCGTGGAACAGAGAATACATTATCCCCTAACACTGTTCACCATGGAAAGGTGCTGGTGCACCGTTTGCAGATGTTGCGAAAATATTGTTGTTTGCCTTCCCCATAGTGTTTTCTCTTGCCATCTGCTGTGGCATACCTCTCTGCTGCACATGCTGCTGTGGTGGCTGTGTCTGTTGCATTTGTTGTTCGTTATACCCTTGTCCCTGTTGTCCATTTCCACCCATAGGTAACCTGTATGGACTGCCTGGGTGGGGGTGGCCATATTGCTGCTCATTTCCCATGGGGGCTGCCTTTGGTAGTATCCCATAGGTTTCATCCTGCATTCTCGTGAGTAATGCCTCCACCTTCCACAGTTCCAACACGATCCTTGTGGCCCTCCCCTGGCCCCAGGTCCTCCAAATCCTCTATTTCCCATTCCTCCGAACCCCCCTCTCGGCCCTCTGTACCCACCTCGTCCTCTTTGTTTCCTTCCTTACCACTGTTGCCTTCCGTATTGCTCCTCTCCATCCCACTGTTCTTGCCCGTTTCCTGTCCATGTTGCTGCCATTTTTATTGGGCCGCTTCCTCCCTCTTCTTCGCCTTCCTCCTGTCTGGCTGTTGATGTTGTAGCATTCATAGCCGCGACCTTCACTAATTTATTCTGTGCCAATTTTGCTTTGTCTGCCAACTTTCGCTGCACTATCTCTTTTTCCCTTTCTTTGATCCTCCTACAGTGATGTACAATTATGCTTTGAATCTCTGCCCAACCTTTGTATTCTTTCCCAGCTATTTTATCCAAGGCCTTCTGAACCTCCTTTGGGAGCCCTTTCTTTATTATAAAATAAAATAAGGCTGTTGATTGGTCCCAGGGCATGCCAGTTTCACTTCTCCACAGGTCTTGCACCCGGAGGATGAATTGTGTAGGCTCCTCCTCCTCTCCCATTGTGCATTGCATCACTAAGTGTAAATATGGAGTATCCGGAAACGTTCTTTGTAATGCATCCCACACCATAGCTCTGCCATTATTAAATGCTGACCCGTCATGGCAGTCACAACTCATAGTCACTCCTGGGAACCCCGCTTTTATCCACACTGTATCTGATTGATTGCCCAACGCTGATACTAACAAACTCTTTACATCCTGTATCGCTAGATGGACCCCTGCTGTATGTTTTTAGAATGTGTGCATCCACTTCCCCACCCATCCCGTGAGTGGGGGGAGGAGCTTCAACCAGGTATTCTTTTCCATTTGCGCCCATGGTATGTAATTGGGCCTCCCTGCCCCCTTGTGTATAAGAGGCATCTGTAGCTTTGTCTTTCCCCCTCTTTTACTTACCATTCCCTTCTTTGTTTTACTTAACAGCATGTTTCCTATTCTCTGTCTCAACCTCCCTTGCCACCTTGGTGGCGATCTAACATCTTGTTGATCAAAGTGGAACGGTAATGTTATTCCCGCTACTGCTGCTCCTTCTTCGCATTCATCTAAGTCACTCCACACTTCCTCTGCCTCTTCTTCTGACTCCCTTTAACCTTGTCCTTCTCTGTGTTGGCTGACTTGTGTTGCTGGTCGTATTATCCTAACTCTTGCTCTTGTCCCCTTCATATCTGCACAGTTGCTGGTGGTGGTGGTGTCCCCCCTACAACACTTTCTCCTGCGATACTTGATCCCGCAACACTCGAAGGTGGAGTGAGTTCACCAGTGGTCAATGGTGGCATTTCCCCTCCCCCTTGCAACATTTGGCTCCTGTCACACAATGCTCTTAACCTCGTAATCTCCATCTTTGCATGTGGTAGCTGTCTATCTAAGTCTCCCGTTGGTCGTGTTATGTTCACCAGGGCACGACAGTTGGTCCATACAGCCCTCCTGTCTCATAGGGTGGCAGGGCAGTGGGAGATGCTGCTGTTCTTGGGGTTGCTGTGGTGCACGCTGGAACATACAGGGGCTCACTGTACTCCACTGCAGGCCTTGCCAGCAACGGGTACATTTTTGTCGACTAGCTCTCTTTTGGTGGTGTTGAACACACCCCCACCTGCGCATCCGTCTCCTCCCTCCTGTTTTTCTTCCTCTTTTACTGTTGGGTCTTTACTCACCTCACTGCTTGGTGTTCCTTCCTCAAACATGTGCCACACATATAGTATTTCCCTTCTGTTTTGCAACTGCTTACCTTTATATTTTGCTAGTAAATGTGTTGATACCAGATCCAATACCCCCTTATCAAAGGACCCTCCTTCCGGCCATATGGGCTGTACGCTATCTCCTTTTACTACCGTCACCCACTGATCATGATACTTCTGTATTTTCTCGCTATATAAAGGGAGATGCTGACAGATATGTGTAGTGGCGTGCTCCCTCCCATAGTGGCGTTTTTGTTACCTTGGCTCGTGTTTAGCACCCCTTTTTACTTTTCCCCTCCCCGTGTCAAATAAACTTTCTCGATTTACCTTTCAACTTCATTTACCAAAAGAAAATTCCAACAACTCTCCAATATTCAGATTCAGAACATTTTTTGATCGTCAATCACAAATTTGTCAGTACTACTTCTTGTTAAACATTATATTTGTCAGACCACAAATGCAACGGTACTTACTGACAGAAAAACATATAACAGAAAAAACAAAGTACATGTAACATAAACTGCCTTCTCGTTATCCCCTGTTTTGGCTTATATAATGCTATTGCCCCTCACTCTTGCTGTCCCACACACACTCCCCACCTGTAAACCCCCTCAGGCAACCTTTCCACGAACTCTGCTCACACGGAAAAAGAATAATCTAAATTACTACTCCGAGCCTACTCAATATACGAGACTCCTACTTTTTCTCTTTATCTTCACTTGTTCCCTGCACTGGACGAGACAATGCTATGCGGCACCGCTTCCTACCCCGTTCGGGCTAGGCTTCCATACTCCCTATTTACTTCTCTTTTCTCTTTACTAAAAACCTAATGGCCATATAAAGGATAGATGAGAAAAAGCCTCAGTAACATTCACACAGATCCTGTATCTTGTCCCCCACTCTTCTATACTTTTACCCAAGCCATTACCTTGTCCCTTTCTACCCCAATCCCTTTCTTCCCCTTGCAAAGGCTCGCAGCCAATACTCACGTGTTCAGTTGGGTGGTCCGAGAGCCACAGTTCGCGGTCTATCCACAATCTCGTCCGCACCCAAACCAAGCCGTGGCCCGCCCTGGCGAGCAGTTTTTATTTGGGTATTTGGCAACTGGGAACCCTTGGACCCGCACTTTTGCGCGCATGAACTGGTCGACTGAGGAGGTGATGGTTTTGATGGGGTGCGTCCCGGATCTCACCACACGGCACAGTGGCCTCAGGGCACCTTTCCCAATCAGGTCGGGGTCACCAAAATGTAGGCCCACTCCCCGACTTGCATGCCCAAGATACAAAAGAATATAACACACCTCAGCGGGGAATGCGACCAGGAGGACAGGCTGCAAGAGTTAGTCGTTTATATAAAATTTGGCATGCAGAGAACTCTGCTGCCCGAGAGCGATCTGGCAAACATTAGAAAGGTGGCAGCTTAAGAAAGAATATTGCGTCATACATGACAACATTACATAGGGGACTATATAGACACAGGATTGGATAAAACAGTTGGATACATATGTGATACATGATGTTGCTCACGCTGGAATGGTTGCTCAGTTGGCGGGAGGGCTCATACCAGCTGCCTGTGTCCGTATGGAGTGAGGGCCAGGTCACGATGAAGCTGGGCAAGCCCTAGCTAATCTAACATAACATATTGCTTCAAGCATGCACTAAATAACAGTTAATGAGGCTCCTTTGAGCAAATCATTATCCTCTATAAATTCTAAGCTTATACTGTAAGGATATTTGGCATGTTACAGCACAGAGTACAGCACTACTGCACAGGTTGCAAACAGCACAGAGTACAGCACTACTGCACAGGTTGCAAACAGCACAGAGTACAGCACTACTGCACAGGTTGCAAACAGCACAGAGTACAGCACTACTGCACAGGTTGCAAACAGCACAGAGTACAGCACTACTGCACAGGTAGCAAACAGCACAGAGTACAGCACTACTGCACAGGTAGCAATTTTTTTTCGCAGCACCACCACAAGGGTGCGGTGCATTGCTATATGGGTTACCAGATTAACAAGGAAAGACAGGCTATTCAGTCAAAAACGATTTTAACATATAAGATGCAAATCTATTTTTACAGTTAAAAGCACACGTGCCCATTTAAAAATGCACACTATTTTTCACCTGAAATGCCTATGGTGCGAGAGACACATTTGAAAATTAACAGCTAACCTATTAACCATTAACCTGACTAATAAAACCTATTTAACATAACCCACTAATAAAATGTGTTCTCCACTGCAGAATTAGGCATACTCTGAAAGCCATTTAAATGTGTGTGCAGATTTTTTTTCTTCTCTTCTTTGCCTGCTTCTCCGTGTTTTTGTGCACAGTAACTGCAGGAAGAAGGAAGTCAGATTTGCAACAATTGCAAATGTATAAGCGAAGCTATTGTTGAGAGTAGGAGGATGAGAGATGATGGATTTCATTGGGACACGTCATACAGAGGGCTGGGATGAAAGTTTTAGTGGGCAGTATCGGGGAAAAAGACAGGCAGACATTTTTCTGCACTACTGGGGAGAAGACCTGGCTGTGGGACTCCTGACTGAATGCAGATTCCTGCGTCCTGCTACAGTCCAGATTTGGCAGAGCTGGGAGGAAGACCTTTTCCTGGTTGGAGGCATTCCTATCTGCAAAAGCTAAGAATTCCAGGCAATGACCCCGGTTTGAAAAGGAAAGGCGATCCTTTTACTGGGGTTAATCTTCAAGGGAACCACATTCCGAAGGAGAACAGCTGAAGAAAACTTTGAACAGATAAGGTAATTACATAAGCGTGGGAGCCGTGTGTGCACGAAAATATGCAGTCAGTGTAGGAAAGGGGATTCCTGTGCGTGTCTTAATCAAATACCAATGTTGCAATTTGAGTTCTGTTCTCCGCCACTCTCTTTGCAGTGTGTCATAGACAATGCTTTTACTGTACCATTTTATTTATTTCTGTAAAGAATGAGATCGTGTTTAAATGCAACTTTTATAATACAGAAAAATATTTGAAAACAGACGGGTGGTGTATTTACTATTTACCATTACAATGCCGATGATGTGGGGAGATTTTTAAACAGTGCAATGGTCATTTTAAGACAGATGTGTGCATGTCAGAATCAGTATGAATAATTGTGAGTGACTGTAGCATAGCTTGTTGGAGGTACATGATCCAACGGGAAGAGAGACTCTCTGAACATAGCTCCCTACCGTATATAAGGTAGTGGAAATTACCACAAGACTACCATATATAGCTCTCTGTCGTAAATAAGTCAGTGAGTTCGCCCATGGTGGCACACCAACACTATCACTGAAAATGTGGTATTCCTAAAATGTAGGTCTGAGGTCTCTCTAGTGATCACACGAAAAATCTAAGCAAAGATAAGGGATTCTGGACATTGGGGCCACAAATAAAACAAGGGAATTATGCTCACCAAAATACCACCAACCACGTATACCAAATATGCAGGTCTGGGTGCTGAAATAATGCATGTCCATTGTATTATTGTTGCACATGGCCAAATCTGAATACAAAGAGTGATTATTGCTAAGTTATTTTTCGGCGGTAATAAAATACCGTCAGGCCCCAAATCTCCACAAAATACCCTACAATACCCACATCATTATTCAGTGGGGTCTTTGGAGGTTTAACACAACTCGGGAGGGCTCGATCAAGGTGGGATCCTTGATCATGGGGTGGGTCTAGGCGCATCAAAGAGACTAGGGGGCATGCTGACATTTGTTAGTTCTGAGGTGCAATATACTGTGACAGAGGTTGACTTGGGACATGGGGTTGTATTGGCAGTAATTTTCCAGCACTGGGAGTGAGTGGGGGCATAGGCAGGTTTTGTGGAGATGGATGTGTTTGCAAGGCATGGTTCGAGCCGGTTCACGCACAGGGCAGTGATCTCAGCGGAAGGGTGAGGCGTTACATTTATATTGTTGCAGTTACCTCCGGCTCAGGCGTGAGAATGGAGCTGCAGGGCTTTCAGAGATGGGGAGAAAAGGTGGGGGCTTTTGCAAGCACTGTGCGTGACGCTGCAGAGGCGAGAGAAGCCTTCTCGTAGTATCGTGGTGAGGCGTAATCCAAAGATGGAGTTGGAGGTGTACAAGATGGATGCCAAGTGTCTCTCCAACAGCCCCACCTGCGTCGTCATCTGCACGGGGGCTGGTTATGTACACAGGGGCAAAAATAGGAAGCGTCCTCCACTGTTGGTCGAGCAAGTGATGCATCGTAAACTGAATGGGTGAGGGGGTGCCCCAATGGCCCTGCTACTCCCACACACAGGCCAGCACCTGGCGGGGGTTCGTGGGGTCCCCCATAACTATTCCCAGCATCTTCTCCACATGCATATCACGTATCGTAAAAATTATAATTTTCCTGTACACATGCGTGCAAACCCCGTAAATTGTTCCTGCACCCCGCTATCCTGCTTACAAGCACGCCCCCAAGTGCGATCCGAACACTGACTGCATGCACGCACCCCTAAATCTGATGCCCGATCTTACCTCTGCATGGAGATTCCTTTGCACAAGTGTCTGTATGCCTGCCTTCAGGTGGCGGATATTTCAAGTGCATTACGTGGCCATTTCCTTGACAAGAGGTTGCGCAGACAGATCCATGAATATGCTCGGTTATGCACATTTGTGGATGTGCACTAGGTGTCCCTCGGAACACCCACATTTTCCCTTATTCTTCCCCATTTTGAGTGTTCCGCCACCCAACTCCGGTCTATGCAGAGGCCATGCCCACGCTCTAAGAGGTTTTTTGCGGGAGGCACTCGACTGTTCGCAGAGACGTGCCGAGCCTGCACGATGTCCAGGCGCACTACAAAAAAGTCCTGCGCAGATGATTCCATGAATCGATAAACTGAGTTGCGCATGGTTTGGCACAAAATGTCCCAATTTACCATGCAAATAATTCCATGAATCAGGGCCTGTGTTAGGTTAGGCTGACAGTCGTGCTTCTATTTTGAACTTTTGGCTATTAAGGTGTGTAAAAGCTAAAGTACCACCTATAAGCAAAAACGATTGCAATGAGCTACACTGCAAAGGGAGATGGGTTGTGGGGAGGAACACAACGCTTGTGGGTTTTGGTTATTTACGCACCCGGTCACTGTCCAGGCTAATGCTGATAGCCATTTCCACCCCCTGTCTGCCACTCCCTATGGTGCCTTGTGGGACACAGAGCTTGTATATGTTGTTTGTTTATTTAAACACCCATTGACTGCTCATTGCCATTCTAATCCCTATGGCCATTCCTACTCACTTTCTGCCCCTCTACACCCAAAACACGTCCTCGCTGGATGTTTTTTGGCAGGGCGTATCAAGCTTTACCATCACACGCTGTTCTTAAAGTGCCTGCCACTGTTTTCTCAAAGCAGTCTTCTCTTGACTTCATTGGAACTGTAAAAGTGGTATTGGTGAAATAAAAATATCAACCAGGCCTGCCTTCAGCCACTCGATTTATAAGCACTATGCCTGTCATTCACTGCAGTCCTGTTAAGAACAAGAATTGGAAATGCCAACAGTTTAAGCTTGTGTATCAGTATTAGGCACTGCTGTTATGTGCCCAGGTACTCATCATATTGCAGCTGCTACAATCCAGTTAATAGCACTACGGCAGTGCCTGGCAAAAGCCTTTCCCATGCCTAGACAAAAGCCAAAACTGTTGGCATTGCCAATGCTCGGTTAAGAATGCCTTTTATCTGTGTGCCCTTCCCAGAACGGGAATAGGGTGACATGGATTAGGGATTTAATACTGGATGAATTCGTTTTTCTCATCTGCAAAATGTGGAACACCCCAGGTCCCTCTATCATTGAAGAGCTTCTTTGAGAGTTCATGAACATATTTAAAATATGACTTTTAAATCCAAATATGTTTAAAGCAGACTTTAAATGCACTCATGAATAATATTATTAAACATTTTCTTGGGGGATACTCCCAATCCCCTCATACAAGGGTTGGGCTAGGCGCTGTTTTCGCTCATTAAGCGAAATGTGGGGCCACTTTGATTTTATTTTTCCAGGGCCACTTTTGGTTCCCAGTCCGGCCCTGATTGCATCTGAATGCTTGGTGTCTCCCTTTGTGCACATTCCCATGGTTTGAAATGGATAGTTGATCAGAAGGAACTTAAACCTGCTCCAGGGTGACAGCATCACTCAGTAGGCAAGAGTTAATGCTGGGGAACAAGACGAGAGTACAGAGTGCACTGCAAGCCCAACTTATCCCAAGACACACATGTTTTACTTTTTGCCCATTAAGTATGATGCATTATATTATTATAATTTTTTATTTATTGCCATTTTTAAAGCGCTCACACAGCCCGCGGGCATCGAGGTGCTGTTACAGGAATTGTTTGTTTATAATCGGTTTTTTTTTGTCTTAGTTGCGTATTTATAACGTGCTTAAATACCCAGAGGTTTCTAAGTGCGTACCCGGGGATCGAATCTGTGTTGCTTCGTATCGTCTTGTTTCCAAGGCGAACACATTGCTGCTGAGCTATATTCACAGTGGTCATAGATGTGTCCTAATTTTACTTTATTTACATTCTCAAAAACTCAACGTGTATGTCACATATGCATCTTTTCAAGGCACGAGTTGGCCTGGGGAGCCAAAAGTAGAAGCAGATAACTTGGTTGTTAGCTAACCAGGCTCTCGTAGGTTAGAAGCAGGAGCTAAATAGCTGCAAGCTTTCCTCAATTTCGAACCCTACATTCCATCAGGACAATGCTGGCTGCAAGTTTCTGAGCAACTTCTCCATCTGTTTTCTTTTGTTTCTAACCTACCTTTAATCTGCTTCTGTGATTTAGCAATAGTACAATTGCATTACATATTCGTAGATGAGGACTCAAACAAGTTGTTATCATTTACTCTTGTTGTGCGCCCTTGACTTCAACTTGACTCTGGGGTGGACCTGTAGCAGCTGTGACATTCATTACATTAAGGTAGTAGGAGGATGCAGGGGAGAAAAACACCCTCAGCACTAGGATGTGCAGTAACAATAGAGAATAGAGAAAGAGAAAGTTGGTGTCCACAGTCTGTGGAACACTAGCGTCCTATGTGCACCAAGTATTTGTAAAACAAAAAACAATTAAAATGTTAATTTATTATATAATATTGAACAATAGATGGATCATTCCCCAAAAATCGTTAGAAGAAAAAACGTCAAAGAGCAATACATAGTTAGTGTTAAATGTGTGTAAATGATTACAAAATCATTTCCATGGTAAAAATATTCCGTAGCATAATAGCTCTATGCGTTCCGGGATTTCAATCCTTCACTTAGGAGAAATGTTCTCTGTGTCTGTCTTCTAGCACCTTAAAATGTATCTACAATTCCAAAATAAAGAGAAACTCTATTAGACAAACTACATCAATGCTAACAATCATTACCAACACACTAAAATCACAGGACTATCATGACCCATCGTCAACCCATTGTCCGGTTATAGCTCAAAGCTAGATCATCCACTGACATATCTTCAATTCAATTCTGCTAGGATTCAACTTAGTTCAACTCTGTAGGATGAACAATACTGTGTTTTGTTCAGGACTCCCTCTCAATTGTTGCAAAAAATGGCTGATGCCAGAGCTCTTACCTAGTTGCTGCAAAAAACAATCAACTGTCTTCTCTGTTTGGTGCCCCTGAAATGATAATATCATATCAGCTATATAGGATCTATCAATGACCAACAATCGTAGTGTCTGATGTCTAAGTGGGTAGGTACGTGACCTACCTCAAAATCTTGATGGGATTCCAACACTGTTGTGGGACACTAAAGGACCAGGGGCCTCTTACCTTCTTTCTAAAAAAAGTTTAAAATTCCAGGCTCAATAACACATGTGCTCATAAATTTTGCCTCATAGTCAAGTGTGAATACATACTGTAAACAGGCTTACCTCAGCCCGACAATCGATTATATGAGGGATGTTCTATGGAGATGCACGTTTCTCAATGAGATCCTCTTGCGAACTCAGGAAAGTTTCCATAAATCAAGCAGGAACGGTTCTCATTAATATAGAAACTAACAACAATCAATAGCATAATACACTTCAAAATAGGAGTAAAGCTGTACAGCGCTCCCCGCGTTCTGCCTAGGTTCCTGTCTCATGTCCTAGTCCCAAAATGGCCACCATATGTTTGGGGACATCATTGCAATGTTGTGTGCGATTATATCATATGTAAACAACACATGTAGCATTGTGGATAGACTTCTGAGGACTTAACAAAGTTGCTGAGATACAGTCAACTCACAAACAGCAATATAGAGGGGAACTGCTATCAATAATCAAGGAGTCCATGTTCCAAAATATGCATTTGGTAATTTACCCCCTCTTGTAAAGCAAACCGTCTCTCTCAGCTGATTCAGGGGATCTCTAATGTATTCAAGGTAATGATAACGGCAAGAAATATCTTACTGTTAAGAACAATCTATAGAGCTTGAAGTAAAGGCAATGTTGTGTAGATTGAATTCCTAAATTTAGTATTATCCTTTACACCAACACAGAATTCCAATCTATTGGAAGAGAAAAAAAAAGCTATGGAATGGTCTGTGCTCCAAAATAAGCATTTGGTAATTTGCCCGCTCTTGTAAAGCAAACTGCCTCACTCAGCTGATTCAGAGGATCTCTAATGTATTCAACATAAAGATAAAGGCAAGAAATATCTTTCTGTTAAGAATAATCTGTAGAGCTTGAAGTAATGACAATGTTGTGTAGTGTATGGACCATCTAAAGGCCCAGTGTGTCACGGTTCTCACAGAATACATCATGTGATAGTCTAAATAGATACATTCTACATAGAGCCCAAACAAGGGCTTTATTAGAAATAACTGTCTAGAAACCATTAGGGGGAGAGAGATGCCATCGCCAAGAGCGCATATTGAGTATTGCATACCTAGAATAATGTACTCCAAGTGAATGTGCGTGAAGGATGTTCATGCTTCCAATCTGATAGGAATTCATGTACACATAATGGTTACATCAATTAACGTGTCACAGTATGACTTCATAAGCAACCTTTTGGCGAGGGATTCATTTTCATGCCAGAGATGTATACTTAATGTTGTATATTACTCGTTCACAGAAATGATCCCAGGTAGAACTCCTCATTCATTCCACTGGGGGTAATACTGTCTAGTTTTTCTATTCAATAGTGTTCTCTCTGGTTAATTCTCTTGGCCATAGCCACACCCCTACTGGATTTGCCTTCCACTTCCAAGACCCTGTATTTAAATTGGGCCATAGTGTGTCTTGACTCAGTAAAGTTTCTTGCCACTGGTGAACGTGTATTCTTCATTCTTATATTTCTCTTGTGTTCGTTACATCTCTCTTTGTCATTCCCTGATGCTTCTCCCACATAAACGATGCCACATGGGCAGCTTAGGCCAGAAATTACTGAGCTCGAGTCACGCGTAGTGAAATCTCTGAGCCTGATCTTTGCTCCTGTCCGTGGATGTCTCGCATAATTGCCGTTTATTTATCATGTTGTTGCAGTTATTGCAAAGTAAACATGGGTATGTGCCATGTTTTTGTTCTGAAGGGTGGTTTGCTGGTCAAGTTTTGTTCTTTCAGCTTTGACTAATTGGTCTCTGAGCTCTCCACCCATTCTATAAGCTATAAATGGAGGACTTGGAAACATTTTCTGTAGCTGAGGATCCAGCTGTATAAGCTTCTAGTTCTTCTTGATGAGACGAGTCACGTGGTGACTCTGACAGGAATACTTCAAAGTGTATAGGCAAGGGATCTCACTTGGTTTAGTTTGAACCTTGAGAGGATGTTCTCGTGCCATTAGACTGACTTTGTTCTGTGCTGTCAACTCACACTGTCTGGGTATCATCTGCATCGGTACTTGGTAGGCAATTTTTCATTTTCCACCTCCAAGTTCTTGTCATTTGAGATGATCTGTTGTCATCTTTAAAATTGACTATACAGAAGGTTGTCTTATAAATGTCTAGGATGTTTATTCAAGTAGTTTAAAGAGTTATTATCGTCCATTGGTTAGTGGAAGATGTTTTTTATCAGAATACCTTCTTTGATCTCCAATTCCACATCCAGGAAATGAAGTTTTGGTGGGACTTCTTCCATTGTGAAATATATGAGCTCATGTACAGAATGTAGGTATTTCAAAAATTCCTCCAATTCACTACGGTCACCTCTCCAAATCACAAATATATTGTCTATATAACATTTCCAGACTAGAAGTCGGGTAGACCAATGTGGATGCCTCAAGGCTGCGCTAGATTCCAAATAATACATGACAAGATTAGCATAAGCGGGGGCCATGGCCGACCCCATAGATGTTCCTGCTGCTTGCAGATAACATTGTTTGTTATATCTAAAGAAATTGTTCTACAGAATGAGTTCAGTCAATTCAAGAATGAATACTTTGGCTGCCATACAGTTCTCCTCCTGTAGTAGAGACCACTCTAGGGATTCCAAACCGTCTTCATGAGCAATAGATGTATAGAGACTTTGGACTTCAAAAGACGACAATATATCATTTGTTTGTAACTCATTTTCTTCTTTTAGAATGTTGAGGAAATGTGTGGTATCTCTCAAATATGTTTCATTCTTGTGTACAACGGGTTGCAATGCCTGATCAACATGTAGGGCCAGTGGGTCAAAAATATTGCCAGTGCCTGCAACTATTGGCCTTAATGGTGGGTTGGTTGTGTTCTTTTGTATTTCCAGTAATCGGTAGAAGACCAGTGTTATTGGAAATACCTTTGAGAGAAATATCCGAGTTTTTTGATTAATGCAGCCATTGTCCAGTGCCTTATCCAAGGTTTCCTTGATCAATGTTGAAATCTGTATCGTAGGGTCTTGTTCTCTTGGTGCGTAGGTGTTTGTGTCATTGAGTAATGCCATACACTCTTGGTTATAGAAACTGTTTTCCATAAGGACTATTGCTCCTCCCTTTTCAGCTGGTTTCAAGGTCTGAGTCCAATCTTCAGCGATATCTCATTAGTAGCGACTGATATTTTCTTATATTGTTTTGTTGAACACAATCTTTTTTATGTCCAACAACATCTGGCTTTCGAAAAGTTTAATGGCAAGATTGTTTATTTGTGGATCAAATGAGCATTTGGGCTTCATTTCCATATAGTCAAAAGACACAGACAATTCCTCCCGTGCTGGATGTCGAAGAAGACTTTAAGTCTCATTTTTTATATCAATCTATGTAGGTTTGTTTTCTCTTGCAATGGATTGGAATTCAGAATTGGTGTAAAGGATAATCCTAAATTTAGAACTTCAATCTGACTTTTAGTCAAATGTTTAGATGCAATGTTTATGACTAGTTGTTCCCCTGCTTGCTTTTTGACCTGAGGTTTCTTGTTACGTTGCTGTGTTTTCTTCTTTCTAAAAAAAAGACCTCTGTCATGGATGATTTCAATGCGGGTTGTGACTACACTACACAACATTGTCTTTACTTCAAGCTCTACAGATTATTCTTAACAGTAAGATATTTCTTGCCTTTATCATTACCTTGAATATATTAGAGATCTCCAAAATCAGCTGAGTGAGACGGGTTGCTTTACAAGAGCGGGTCAATTACTAAATGCATATTTTGGAGCATGGACTCTTCGATTATTGATAGCAGTTGCCCTCTATATTGCTCAGTGTTTGTGAGTGACTGTATCTCAACAACGTTGTTAGGTCCTCAGCATTCGATCCTCAATGCTATGCGTGTTATTTACATAGGACGTCATGCCATACGTGTGCTGGTAATGGTTGGTAGGATTGATATACGTTGCAAACTAATAGAGGTTCTCTTTATTTTGGAATTGTAGATTACTTTGAAGGTGCTAGAAAGACAGACACAGAGAACTTTTGCTCCTGAGGAAGGAATTGAAATCCAGAAACGTGTAGAGCTATTATGCTATGCAATATGTACTCACTGGAAATTATTTAGTAATCATTTACACACATTTAACACTAACTATGTAATGCATTTGAAAGATTTTCTGAAAACCTTTTTTGAATGATCACTCTATGTTTTCAATATTATATAACTAATCAACATTTTAATTGTTGTTTGTTTTACAACTACTTGGATTGCAGGGGAGGCGAGTGTTCCACAGACTGTGGACACCGACTTTCTTTATTTAGTTGTTCATGAAATGTCCAGTATACAGTTTGTTACTTTCTAATCCTTTTTACCACCTAAACCAACGAGGGGCCAATCAGAAAGCTATGTACCAATCAGTGGATATCGTTACTTCATATGTTTACATCCACATCAGTAGCACATTGCAGGACATTTAAGCTCAGTGGGTGGCCATGAACAGGCTTTCCATCCTGTCTCTGGATGGAGGCACACAAACAATGTTATCATTACTTTCCCTCTACTGCCGGCAAAACTAGCGATGTGGTTCCCAAGGGCCAGGAAACATTATACTGCTGCTCAAAATGGATATCTATCCAGATTTTCCATACTAACATTCAGGAAAGTCATGATTATATTAAAGACATAGAGGCAAAGTATTAGGCTTACTCTTTTCCTTACTAAAACTCGAGCAGCAATATAGCAAAATGAACAGAGAAAACTTACAACACAACTCAAATAAACTACAGTTTTCTGTGACAATGTAGTCTTTGCAGTTTGAAAACTCTATTACCCTCAGGCATGTCACATGCTTTAGTCCACCAATCATGGTGCTACAGTCCTATCACCTCACAAATCCTCTTCTCAACTTCCTCTTTCTTTCGCTGTCTCACTGCAGTTTCCTGATAATTTCTTCCGTCTAGAACCGGGGTATAACGACGAACTAACCGTGTGATTAACTACTGCCTCCAGATCCTGTAAGGCGCTACCCTATGCTGTTCGTCTTAATCTCAGAGGTCGCTTAAGAGCTTGCTTGTTTAGCATTTGTACCTGTCCGAATAGAAGCGAAAGAAACCACAACCATGTTCAGGTTACCTGTGGGTGGGCAATTGCCACTACTGCTGCGCTGTAGCGGAGGCTCGATTTATGCTTGTTTAAAGCTTACTTACCACCAATGAGGCAAACTGGTCGACCGGCTTGAAATAAAAGGTCTCAAAAGTAGACTCACTCAACCATTCTGTGGCTTTGAGGATGTCATTATTTGCTGGCAAAGGCTTTGGAAGCCATAGCCCCTCGTGCAGAATGTGCTTTCAAGCAGGAAGTATATATGCCTGCTTCTTGCATGACCCATTTCACCCATCTGGCTAAAGTGACGTTGGACACTGCCTTGAATGGTTTACGGAGTGCAACACCCGACTTTCTGATTAGAGAGTGGGGATGGGGGGTGATGGTTGTCAGTTGGGGGTAAAAAACATGTAGCCCAAAATGGCTGAAACAAAACCCAACCAGCACACGTATTGCGGTAGTGTGGGTGGTTGGGGGTATAGGTGGGGGTAACGGGAGTGGGGTGGGTGTAGAGAGTGTGGGTAGGGTGGGTGGGTGGGAGTAGAGAGAATAGAGTTAGAGAGGGTGCACGATTTGGTGCAGAGTGAGGGTGTGGGTGGTTGAGTGGGGTTAAAAAAAACAATCTGCCATCAGAAGTAGTCCAGAAATAGTCTAATTGTCTGTGTAAAAATTGCCCAAAATAGCCAAATAGGTAATCTCTGTGCAGCTGGTAAATGGAAAGTCTGGCACCCGACTTCCTATTTACAAAGCTGCTGATTGGAGCAAATATTGTTACATAACCATCTCATTGGGAAGTACTGATGAGGTAGAGAGAGTGGGGAATGGTCGTAGAGAGGCTAGGGGTAGAGCTGGGTGGATGGGTGGTGGTAGAGAGAGTGGGGATAGGGTGGGTGGGGATAGACAGAGTGGAGGTAGGTCTGGTGGGGGTTGAGAGACTGGGGGCTGGGTGGGTGAGGATAGATCGAGTGGGTTAGGGTGGGTGGCAGAAGAGAGAGTTGGGGAAGGGTATACTGGGTGTGTGGGATGGAGATAGTAGGGGTAGGGAGGGTGGCTACAGGGGTAGAGAGAGTGGGGGTAGGCTGCATGGGGTAGAGAGAGTAGGGGTATTGTGCATGCCTGGGCATAAAGAAAGTGGGATAGGCTGGGTAGGGATAGAGAGAGTGGGAAAAGGGTGGGTGCAGTTAGAGAGAGTGGGGGTAGGGTGGGTTGGTGGAGGTAGAAAGGGAGGGTTTCTGGTGGGTGGGTGTTGGAAGACAGGGTGGTTGTAGGTTGGGTTATTGGGGGTACAGAGAGTGTGTATTGGGTAGGTAAGGGTAGAGAGGGTGGGGATTGGGTGGCTGGGAGTAAAGAGGGTAGGTGTAGAGTGGGTGGGTATTGGTAGAAAGAGCTGGGATTGGATGGGTCAGAGTGGGTTGGTGTAGAGAGAGCGGGGTAGGGTGGATGGGTGCCGATAGAGAGTGTAAGGGTAGGGTGGGTGTGGGTAGTGAGACCAGGTAGAGGGTGGGTGGGTGGATGTAGAGAGAGAAGTGTAGGCTGGGTGGGTGGGGATAGAGAGTGCAAGTGTAGGGTGTGCGTGTGTAGGGAGAGTGGTAGTAGGGTGGGTGGGCCAAGAGAGAGCATTGGTAAGGTAGGTGGGTGAGGGTAGAGAGGGTGGGTTCACTATAGAAGGGTGGGTGGGGGTAAAGAGAGAGGGAGGGTAGGGTCAGTGGTTTGGGTTAAGGTGGATAGGGCTAATTGAGTGGGTGGGTTTACAGAGAGTGGAGGTGGGGTGGGCGGGCGATGGTAGCTGGTTGGATACAAAATATATGGAGAACAAAGTAGGCTTGGGAGAACTTCTCAAAAGTAGCCCAAAATAGTCCAAACAAACCATAACCAGCACATGTAATGTGGACGGGGTGGGTGGGTGTGGGTAGGGAGAGTGGTATGACTGGGGTTAGAGAGAGTGTGGGTAGAGAGAGAGAGCATGGGTCGGTGGGTGACTGTAGAAAGACGGCCCCAGGAGACAAAAACAGCTGCCATCACAAGTAGCCCTAAAATACCCCAATCTGAAATCACTCCGCAGCTGGCAAATGGAAATTCCAGCATTGGAATTGCGTCTTACAAAGCAGCCGAATGGAGCAAATATTGTTAGTTTACTTCTCATTGGGTAGTACGGTGGAGGAGTTTGGAAATAGTGATTACAGTGATTTGGCATTCTTCATGCCGTGGCATTGTCGTTGCTATGCCAAACAGATATTCTCAGTTCAGAACCCCCATTCCGCGCTCTATTTTATGTAACGTTTTTGGCAATGGTGTGGAGAAAGCAGCACAAACATTCACCAAATCCAAAGGTAAGGGCAGAATAAAGGTAAAGAGAAACTGACCTGAATTTGGTTGCAGCTTCTATGATATATTCTCTTCTTAGTAGGCTGCACATGAACGGGCTGACCCTTCTCTCCATGCAGGCCGCAATGATGACCATCACCTTGATCTTCCGAGAAACTACAACGTAGAGGATTGGTTAGCATTTGAAGACAGCAATGAGAAGCCACAAAATATTTTTTTTTTTATTTTATATTTGTTTTAAACATTTATAGTGTGCATTCAGCTTTAAAACCTGTTAAACCATACACAAATCTATCATACAACATCATTAACAGTTAAAATACATTTCCCTAAAATCATACAAGAAGAATTTCATCATTCATCTAATATAATTTAAAACACTATGGTACAATGTGTTTTCTTTTCTTTTTCTCCATCTTTATTCTACCAATTTAATCATAGGAAAAATTGGAATAATATCTTACTCAATTGGTAGGGCATCTTGGACCAACACAAATTCCATATTAGAGTCCCTGTGTTGCGCCCATACAGACGAGTATATTTTTTAAAACAGATTACACGTTGCACAGGCAAGAGCATCACAGTGCAGAAGTACATGTTGTAATGTCTCACTGTCCTCTGAACAAAATCTGCATCTCTCAGATGGACAGTTCAACGTCTTCCATGTAACACAACTTACCCCGGTAGGCAAAATATCAAGCCCGAACCTCAATAGTGTGTATCCAATATTCCAAGTGGGTTATTTACAGAGGTATTGTGCCCATACTCCCAATTCTATATGCCTGAGTATTATGTTCTAGTATCGTTCATATCCGCACACACAGTCACGTGTTCTACACCAGTCTGTGAGCCACAGTATTTGCTTGTATTCTCCCAGAATCTCATTTAAGATTTCTGCCTGCAAACCCCACTCTTCCATCCATAAAATATTGAAATAGCTCTGATGGTCAAAAGCCTGAAAAAACAGAAGGACACATGACCTTTACAGACAATGACTTACATATTCTGGAAATGGATGTACGTGAAACCAACTCACAGCCAGCCACACGAAGGAATAGATACATCTTTAAATATTGTTTTTAGCAAACAATGTGACTATTTTACATGAATATCCATGAAAGTTCCATGCTGAAATGCGTAATTCCTCAGGAGCAGACTATCAACCATCAAGCCGTAAAGTAATCTGACCAGGTCTATACCTCCATATTAAAAACAACCCTCCTCTATTCCCCTAATCCGAATGTGATGTATGGTGCAGACTTCCAGAATTCCAATAAAAAAATGTTTTCTATCATTGCACAGCTTAGATTTGAAACACATGATCAAACTCTCACGGACCTAGAATCTCAGTAATGATCTACAAAAGATTAAAATCAGCGGCATATTTAACTGCAATCACCATTTTACACTAAAACAAAAACGGCATCCACCTTCACTTCACCAAATGAGAGAGAAGGCCAGTGATATCTGCCTCTGAATGCCTTTAGCATTTGCTTGGACAAAAATTGTAAACGATATGATACCATGACCTTAGCTGGAGCAACAGCAAAAAAACACTCAATTCCAGAAAAGAACAAACATTCACTGTACATGGGACCATGTATGAAATTCTAGGGCATGAAATGTGTTAGGTCCATTTTTCCTAAAAAAACACTCTTCAGCCTTCCAAAGAAATATCAATCCGAGAAGCAAACATAGAACCCACATGGTACACCCTGCAGGCCCCTTGGTGAAAACATAACCTCCATGATGCAGACTTTTAAGTGGAACCAAGTACTGTATACACAAATCAATGCCTGCTAGTTAGAGCCATTACATGTTTAGCAAATGCTGAACTAGGATCTTGACAAAAAATGACTGTCACTAGACCCTATAATGATACCTCCATTACCAGCTACTGGGAACTTCAAGATACTGAAAGGAATGAATGGACCACTCAAATAATTCTTATAGCCCACAGATTATTCAGAAAACTGCATTACAACCCTACCAGCAGTTTGGCACATAGCTACAGCCAACTCCCTGGGCAGGACAAAGGCTGATATGCAGGGAACTTTCTTCTCTGTGAAAGGGACAGTGAGCTAAAGACTTGGTAGAGTCTCTCCCAGGGGGTACTCACCCAAGAACAAGTCATTGGGCTGTGTTTGTGCTGGTAGAGAGATTCCCAGACCCCCCTTTGTTTTGATAACATACATACTTTACACTTTCAAGAGCAAGACGGGATAAAATAACTTTGCAGCCTACATCATCCGTCCGTACAGTCATAATGATGGGCCAGTACACCTCATTTAATACGTTGAGGCCTTTCACTCAATCGTCAGGGCCCATTTCATCTATTAGGGCCTTCAGACCAGGTCTATAAGTCTTACACATATCCTGATAGACAAGGGTTTTATCATACAACAATGCCTTGTAAACCTTTAGAAAATGGCATGCAACGCTCTTGGACCCATTACAATATTTTCCATTCTACGTAAACTATTCGGTACGTCCAATAGTGACTCAATATTGACATCTACTCAGTGGTGATCCAGACTTCAAATTATCGAAATATCCGCACATCACAATCAGAAGACCAGCTATAGTCAAGCATGCATCCATACTTTTGAAACTTGGCATCAGTGCAGGTACAATTAGCACTAGGGCAAAAATTGCTCTAGTGCAAGCAATCTATGCTTTGCTTGCACTCCGGCAGCGGGCTGCAACCTGTGGCTCGCCAGATGTTTTGGACTATGAATGCCTTGACTCCTCGCCATTGACTATGCTGCCTAGGGCTGATCGAAGTTCTAGTCCAAAACATCTGGCGAGCCAAACGTTGCAGACCCCTGCACTAAGGGCAATCAATTAGGCCAAACATAGCAGTGGCGGAAACATATGAATTGAACAAACATGTTTTTTGTGCTCGGGCAATTTTTGCACTAAGGAAAAGTTTCTGTAACACTGCAAATGTTTTCTTCCAGCTATTTCAGAAGCGACAGAAGAAGTCACCACAGTTGTTTATTATCACCACCTGAGGGACGGGTTCACGTGCTAATTGATATGTGATTACACTCACTGTATTCGTAAAGTAGTTACACACTGAGTGAGAAGTAATAAGTTCTCCATGAATAGTTTCATCACATTAACCTGTGGTGCGCTGTGTGCTGCAGCGGTGTCATGGTGAAACTTTGCAGAATCCACGTTTCATTTATGTGCAGAGAGCGGCTTGCTGTCTGTCTACATTGTTAACTTTCTACACTTAGATCCCACCCTTAAAACCTCACACCACCGTGGAGCGCTGTGTGTGCTGTGTGTTAAAGTGTTTCAGTGGGACAGAACAAAGTCGCCTCCGTGGAGTCACCACAGTGAGTCTTGTTAAACTATATATTATCTGCAACTTTGATCCTAGTGGGCGGTTAGCCCCTGATTTCGTTACAAGCTTTCAGTTCGGAGTGAACAGTTCGGAGTCACCACACGTGGTGATGACTGTGGGCTTTGGGCCTTTGAACCTCCCTGTAATAGAGTGGAAGCATTTTCAGCAGTTGTTTTTTTTTCAGAGAAGCGTCTAAGATCCTCTCTTTTTCTCAAGGTCTCAAAATGGATCTGAGAAGTGGCGCTAAAATCGTTTTACCACCTTAACCTACTGAAGATGGTTCTACTGCCCTGTACTCACAGTGAACTTACCCCTCCCTGAATCTTTCTTGAACATGCCATCGATCTGCCGTCAATCAGATTGGAGGTTGTTGGGGGGGGGGGGAATTGCTGCCGGAGCCTATTCTGTAAATAAAATTAAGGTTTCGAACACGATCAAATCTTACTTTGCAGCATTGGAAAAAAAATAATACATCTGAACCCCAACATCTGTCGGCATCAGGGTTTACGAGGTAACACTTTAATATGCTGCTAGTTTTATGACAACAAAAAGAACACATGAAAGGTACAGAACTCCCAGAGATCAATGAGATAGATATGGAAAAGCAGAAAACGGACACAGATATCTTTTTGATCACCACTCCCATTTTTTCTGAAGCTCCACACATGGATACTGACTTTGATTCATCTATAACCTCCTATGAGCCTACCCCTGTGCCGGCACAACAAAGATGGCTCTGTTCGGCAATCAAAACCATAGATCATTCAGTAACGCGGGCTTCAAATCCCATCCTGCTAGAATCAAATCAGGTGCTGAGTTCACCGCTGGGGTTATTTGAGAACCTACAGCAAGATTCCCAATCCCACTCAGCCGCCTTGGACCTAAATCGGGGGGAAACTGCAACTTATGCCAGTGGCAAATTTGGGAGAAAAGGCTCTCACTAGAGCCCCCAATTCAGTATCTGAGAAGCCAGTAGTGGTTTTTGATTATATGGTTGAATGGGCTCATCATCAAACTACAACGCTCCAGGATGCATATATCGTTGAACCAGGTACAGGCGATCTGCCTGCTGCCCCGCAGAAGAAACAACCCACCTCCAAAAGTCTGGCCAAAACTAAGGGTAAACACCAAAAGAAATCTAAAAACCTTGAACTTCTTAAAATGTCTAATTTGACTGCAAAATCTTTCTTTAAGTCTGTGTCAGCCCCTTTAGGAAAACGGCCAAAAAACATGCTAGTTGGAACCATGCTGTTGCCTTGAATGAAGGTGGGAGGGTCTGAATAAGGATCTTAACAACATGCCAAGGAAGACAACACAGACTGGTTTTTGTGCAGCGAACAAAGGAAGGGTGAGGTGGTTTGATTCTGCAGTGCAAACATCTTCTGTGGAGAATCAAATACAGTGTGACTTATCTTCTGTTTTCCTGACAGGATTGGACAATGGGAGAGACCACATGAGACCAATTGACACCGTTGCTGGGGGCTCTGCAGGAATTGTCTCTTGCACTCAACATTCAAATAATATCTTCCTGCATGAAGGTTCGCAGGGTGTGGGATGTGGTAAGTAAGGCAATACACCATAGAAGAGTCAGGGGGGTCTGGCAGATATAATTCACCTGCATTTGCTGCCCCAAGAGACAGTCAATTGGGGCCATGTGTGCATTCGCCATTGGGTCATCTGCATAACAGTGAGGAGGTGGGGTACAAACAACTATCCTCCTTCAATCCCGTTGGGTGTGGTCGGGGAAGGAGTCTGAATTGAGAGACAGAGAGAAGGGGACTGATTTTGGTGGGTATTGTTACAATCAGAACCTGGAGGAAAATTGAAGTCTGAAAGTTGAAGAGTATGTACCAAATGCATGAATATAGTGGTTTATGGTTGTTTGGACATTTTATGATTAAAGATGGAACATGCTGAACCATACAGGCATCTTGAGGTTTCTCTTATAGATGCCATGCCTACGGGCCATATCTTCAGAAGACATTGAGATAGAGGAATTCCCTTCCACAGGGGGAACCAACGCAGCAATGATTACGATAGTATCAAAGGTAACCTTCAACCTTACTACCAGCAAAATCAGTTCCCTGTATTAATTGTGTTTTGCTTTCTCCCAAGTTATTCCTCAGAGGGGTAATAACACAACTGACAGGGTGATTGGGTACTGTGAGTCTCAAGTTAGGAACATTGGTGCCTCTGTTTGGGCAGAGAATTAGGGTCACCCTCCCTCTTGCATTCAGGAAAGAGGGCCATCTGTAAAACAGACTGAAAGAACTGACCGCATATGGACCCCAGAAGTTGGTCCTGAACATCAATATTTGAGGTATTGTGAAGACACCCGTAAACGATTGATCTTATCTTGGAATAGCTGCGGCCATAGACAACTTTTTACTGACCCAAACTTAGGGAAACTCTTAAGTGAATATGCTATTGTTATCATTCAGGAAATACGGTTGACAGAGGCTCCTTTTGTGGATGGGTTCTTTAAAAAAAATGTCAACGGCCGTAAAAAAAAGCCCTGACAGGCAGACCATCGGGTTTCCTTGTAACTCTGATAAAGGAGAGCCCTGGGGTTGCGGCAGATAGTCAAGTCGTTGCAAATAATAGCCTGCGTGTAGTTCATCTAACACTTGTGATTAAAGGCAAAAAAGAGAATAAAAATTGGCACAGTGCCCTATCTCATATGCAGTCTGTTCTTGACATGGTGCTGGTACACATCTCCAAGTTGGTCGATTTTTGGACAGAGGATTTAGTTATCCTGCGGGGAGACCTAAACTCCTTTTGTTTCGCAAAAGCTAGCTTTAACACAGGGGTGACACAAATACCCTCAGAACAAAAGGTCAGAAATGGAAAGTGATGGCTGGAAATTTTGGAATCTTTGGGTCTCTCCCAGTTGAACATATCTGTTTGTGGTGACATACTGTGTCAAACTACCTAGGCAAGAGGTTCCAGTAAATTAATCCTGTATTGTATCTTTGTGGATCAGAGCCTGTTCAATATGTGTTCATGTTTTAAAGTGTTCCCATGTGAGTGGCGCGATCACAACATGATCACAGCAGAGTTTGATCTTCCCTTAGAGACAGGTAGTGGGTCCACGTCTCTGCAGTACTTGTAAATCAAGGGTTAAATAGAATATCATGGAACCATCACAAGGCTTCCTTGGTTAATAATAGGTCAGAATCACTATTGGCATCCACCTCTCTAGATTGGAAAATGGAAACTTTTAATACTAAGGATTTTGATACCTTCTTGGGGGAAATTCTCGACGAGGCTGATATTAAATCGAACTTTGGCATAGTGAAGCATCTTCATCGGTTTGACCGTACCCTGTGGGGTAAAAAGAGGGAGCTGAGAGAGAGAATAAAATGATAAAGAGCAACAATAGTCATGACCTATTAACTCAGATGAAGGATACTAAAATGGCAAATCAGCTCTATAACACCTGGCAAAGACGGTATAAGGGACAACTACTAGCCTCACATTGGCTAAGCCCACTAAGGGGTAACAGACCTTCGTATTAAGTGGAAATGCATATATCAGATAAACCAAACAAGGTCCCAAGGTAACTGTTATTATCCTCATCCATCTCCTTGGTGAGCTTTGAAACATATAATAGCTCTCCCCAAGTTGACAATCTCATATAAAACAAAATCTCAATTTTATCACACAATTAATAAAAGCAATGATTTTCCATACAACACTACAATATATAAACTACAAAACAATCCATACATCAATTCTTACATTAATATCAATTGTATAAAACTGATAACACAATTATGCACTTAACACATTAATTACAAGTCGCTGTTACCTGGTTACCAAAAGTGTTGGTCCACTAGACAGAATGCAGAATGTATGATGAACTGTTTATGCAAACGTACTACCACTCCATTCTGGCGTCTTATTAATCACCTGGGCAGAAGTCAGGCTATTTCCAGCTAAATCCCATATGGGAACACCAGTGTGTCTCTTATTATGAGGCTAAAATGTAGGCAGCGTTCAGTACTTGATTTCCCCCCATACTTCTGGATTGCAATGTGGAAAAGTGGAACTTGACTATGTGTTGAAGCATCATAAAAACAATTAGCAGCTCAAGGGTGCCAGGGCTTAATAGGCTCTCCAATGTTATTTAAGAATGTTCCGCTCTCTTGGTCAACGATATTGACCCTTTAATTTCATGAAATTCAAATAGATCAAATCCTTCCGGTGAGCTGCCAGACAGCTTTTTTGATACCGATCTATAAGTTATTACAGGCCAATATAGGTCCTTGATGCAGATATCAAAGTCGTTTAGTCTGTTCTTTTGAAACATCTGGAGGCCTGGTCACTCGAAACAGGTTTTATTAAAAAATGGCAGACCGGTTTTAGGAAAAAACACAGCACTAACATAAACGGTCTGCTGTTAAAATATGTCCAACATTTTGCTCTGAAAGGTAAAGTAACCACAACGTATGTGGCAAGTATTGATCTGAAATCAGCCTTTGATACAGTGAACAGAGCACCCTTATGACAAAAGATGGCAAGTTGGAATATACCAACTGGACTATTAAGACTTTTGATGACACTTCATGAAAACACAAAAACTAACGTTAGACTGAAAGGGAGGGGTGGAACAAAGGCCCCATTCAGACATTCTCTGTTGTTAGACAGGGATGCACTTTGTCCTCCTGATCTTATTATTTATACTTGCATTCACATCACCAACTTTGAACAATCAGCGGCTGGCGTTGATCTCATATGCAGACGACTTTTTGTTAGTGGATTTGACACCTCGCAGTCTGCAGAAGTTGATAGATGCTTTTAATCTCTATGCCCAGTCTAATGATTTGGTTATTAACAGCTCTAACTCAAAGGTTATTGTATTGTCCAGGAAAAGGTAGAAAATGTCAGGTTCTTGGTGGGTAGATCACCCAAGCCACTGCTACTAATTGCAGCTTGACCACTCGTTCGCAGACTCCGATTTCTGTAGCTGACAAAATGGCACCTTGCCAACACTGTCCTATTAGGACTCGGCGATCCGAGCTTTAGTTCTTTGCGGAGCTAAAAGCTCTCAAACATAGCAAGAGACAGGCTGAAAGGATATGGAAACATCTGTATTTAGCTGAGCGTTGTCTCCTTTATCGGCATTTAACTCTTCAATATCATAAAGCTATTAGAGTTCCAAACCAGCTTTATTTTAATAATAGCATTGAACAGGCCACAAATCAGCCAAAGGCCTAATTTGAGATAGTTAAGTCTCTTGCGGTGCAGGCAACTCCTCGGACAGATGCTCCTGTGTCTCAGGACCTATGCAATTCACTGTCTACCTTTTTTGAGGAGAAAATAGTTAACACATGCAATGGTATTGCTGCCTCCGGTCCTCTTGCTGTACTGCATCCCCCTGAGAGTATAAGGACTGTTGATCCTGCTCCTCTGATCTCTCAGTGGTCATCTGAAGTGCTTGAGCACTTGAGCACCTTAAATAGGCATCCCCTAAAGACTCGGTTCCTCTTTCTGTTCTCAAAAATATGTCCCGAGATATTGTTACCCATCTCACTGAAGCAAATATTTCCCGAGATATTGTTACCCATCTCACTGAGGCAGTTAATGACTCCTTTATTTCAGGTATCATCCCTGATAACTTGAAGCACACCTTGGTTATTCCACTATTGGAAAACACGAGGCTTGACCCAACGGTCTTGTCCAATTTACAGTCCATTTCCTTGCTTCTGTGTTTGATGAAGCTGATGGAATCACAGGTGTCTCCCCTCCTTAGCACTTTTCTTCAATCCTCAAACTTGTTTGACCTGTATCAATCTGGATTTCGATCTGGCAGGGGTACTGAGTCAGTTCTGGTTTCAGTGCTGGATGATTTGACCCACCTGGTTGACCAGAGTGTGGTTGGTGCTCTGATTCTGCTTGATTTATCAGCAGCATTTAATATCATCGACCACCCTGCCCTGATCTCCAGGCTCTCTGCCGCGACTATCTCCGGCCATGTTCTGGCTTGGTTCTCCTCTTTCTTATCTGGTCACATTCAGTTTGTTTCTATGCACCCTTTTAACTATTCATACTTTTGGTCTGCTCTACTATTCTTATGCCGATGATACCCAGATCATTGTTCGGCTGGATATCTCTAATTCAGAATCGGCTGCTCAACTGAAGAAATGTTTGCTAGCTATTGGTGAGTGGATGGCGGAAAATTGGCTTAAACTCAACGGTGGTAAGATCTGCTAAGCCATCCCTGTACTGGATCCTGGAGTGCTGGCCAGTGTGTCTTGGCTCTTTCCCTCAAACGGATTCATCAGTCAAAGATCTGGGTGTCAGGCTCTCGGAATCCTTATCCATGGCTGATCAGGTCTCTTCTGTATGCCAAATGACCCACTTCAAATTATGTACTTAGTGTAAGGTCCTCCCCCTTATCCTGGCTAAGCTCCATGCACCAGTTGTATCCACTTTAGTAATCAGTAATATTGATTACTGCAATGCCCTCTATTTGTCTCTCCCTAAATACCTACTGCGCCGTCTTCAGCTTCTGCAGAATTCGGCTGCGAGGGCTATTCTCCATCCTCCAAGGGGAGCTCATATGTCCCCGCTGGTGTGACAAATTCATTGGCTTCCTGTCGAGGAGCGTGTTAGGTTTAAGGCACTCTGCATTGGGCTTATCGCTTGTTTCAATTCTTCAAATGCATTGATCATCGGGTCTGTCCATATTATGGGGCACTGCTGTTTCTGTGCTAAAGGGGTGAACGTACGTGCTGTAGTCTAAGAACCAGATGTGACAATAATTACAGAAGTCTAGGAATTGCTGTAGTTCTTTCACTGTCTTTGGGCAGGGTTTATTTACAATTTCCTCTGCTCTGTCATGTGTCACCCTCCTTCCTTCCTTTGATATTATCTGGCCCAAATATAGTACTTCTTCCCGAAAATACTGCATTTTTTTGGCTACCTTGTACCTTTTGTCAGTGTATGCTGTTAATAGCGTTAATGAGTCTGCCCCAAACTCTTCCTCTGTGGACCTGCACACCAGCAAATTGTCAACATACTATATGATTGCATTGGGTGTTTGTACATTTCCCAAGTCCATCTGTAGGACTCTATTGAAAACACAGGGTGACACACGGTGGGTGTCTTGTGTGTTGAAGGGGTGCAGATCATGTTGTGAGATACTGAGAATCTTTGTGTAATTGAATGGAATACAAGTGTTCTTTAAGTCAATCATGGTAAAATGGGTAGTGTTAGGTGATATGTTACACAGAATAGTAGCCGGTTTGGGAACAACTGTGAACGCCACCACCACAATGTTGTTTAAGGGGCCTAAGCCTGCATAAATCTCCAAGACCCTCCC
Organism: Ambystoma mexicanum; assembly: GCF_040938575.1. Classification (NCBI taxonomy): domain Eukaryota; kingdom Metazoa; phylum Chordata; class Amphibia; order Caudata; family Ambystomatidae; genus Ambystoma; species Ambystoma mexicanum. The sequence continues at coordinate 549,969,942 of NC_090933.1, read as the reverse complement.
TTTACTTTTTTCACAGGGTACGCTAATGTGTTACATGGGGATTCAGATGGCACAATAATACCCTGTTGCATCAAGGCAGCAATCATTTCATAAATGTCTTCATGCGTTTCTCTTGAAATGGGATATTGTTTAATACAGGGTAAAATTGCTCCCCCTTCAATTTTATCCATACTGCATCAATTCCTTTCAGCAGACCTACATCATGAGGACCGCTGGTCCATAGTACACTTGCCATTTTTGCCAGATCTTCTTGCATGAACATTTGTACCTTTTTAGCCAGCAATATTATCTGGGGTGTTTCCCTCAACTGTATTTGCAATTGCTATGGAAAGGAAATCTCAAAAAATACGTCATCATCTGTGTCATTGTGCTTAAATAGCTCATTGTATGTCATGTCACTTAACTGCTGGGTTAAGTCCAGTGCTATGCCAGTTAACACCTTACTCATTTGTTCCATGCAACACTATTCTGTCTTCTTGTACTACTACTGTGTCTAGGTGTGTTGTTATTATTTCCCCTTTTGCCACATCTGTGGGTACTTCTGCTCTGAACAAAAGCTCTGCTGGTAATCGTCATTGCCTCTGTACTGCCTTCATATTCACAATAGCTTTCTCCAGTCCCGCTCCTGTTTGCAACTCTTAGGGTTCCCGTACCACTTACCTCACATAGTGCAATTGCCGCTTGAGAGCCATCCTTGTTGGCTCAACTCCTGCCTCCGCAGTCTCCCTTTCTTGTGCACTGTCGTCCAGCTAAATACATCCTGCCGATCAGGCTGAATACACACTGTGTTCCAGTTGTATGTCGCATGTATGCAACATGTAGCCCACCAGCCACACAGGACAAAAGACCTCCAGTGTGCTGGCTGCCCTTACATGGTGATGCCTCCCGCAACAGCCAGCTCTGCCTTGGCCTTTCCAGGGTTTGCCTTCCACCTGCAGCTGACAACACTCACACCACAATCCTCTTGCTGCAGTCTGCATTTGTGTTGATCCTTCCAGGGCTTGCTGCCGACTGTCCTGAACAACCCATCTGAAGGAGAGCAGAGCTGGTGTCACCTCACCCCTCCTGAGCATCCTCCTCCACTGTACACTTGACTTCCCCTCACAGAGATCCTTCATCTGCCTGCTGTGACTCTGAGCCAGTGGCTGGGTTGACAATGTGGCCTACACGACTCCACTGCTAACTGTGAGCCAGTAGTGGAGTGATTAGAAGCGTGACTGCCCCTAGTGTGAAATACCATCAAAAGTACAGCTGGGAAGAATAAGAGACCAGTATACATAAATATTATGTAACACGATACAGAGTTTGCACCATCTCCATTTTACTGTCAAAATGAATATCTCAGCAGATATTGTCAGGGCTGGCTGAAGATGTGCCAGGCTGGTGGGGGCCCATCTCAACATGATGGGCCTCATTCCAAGTATGGAGGTAGTCATGGCGCTATTTGCGCCATGACTACCTCCCATACCGGGTCCGAGTCCGACCTGGTACAATGGGGACTTACCGGTCCATTACGACCCTGGAGGGACAGGTAGGTCCCCATTGAAAAATCCATTCCCCATTCCCATTGAGCCCAAATAGGGCTCAATGGGAATGGGGAAGTAGCTAGTAACGGTACCGCAATTTGCGGTACCGTTATTAGCTCTCTGGTCCCTTAGCAGCTCCCGCTAAGGGCGCCTGGTAAAATCAGGCACCCATTGCTGGACCCACTAAGGGACCTCGGAATAGGGCGCAAAGGGATTACTGGCACCGATGTCCTTAACGGGGCCTGGTATCCCTTTGCGCCCACCTCGGAATGAGGCCCGATGTTTCCAAAGCCCTTTGACTACAGCTGTAGCAAACAATCCAAGGCACACATGAGTTGCTTTAATTAAAATGATGGAATCAAAAGAATGCAGCATGGGTCTAGATTGATATGGGGCGGGCAGTTAGTGGAGAGCTGAAACACTAAAAGCTGCTGAATCACTTTTTGTCAGCAAGGGGCTAATATAGACGAAACTGGAGTAAATAGGCAACAAGGTGAGTTGAACCTTGCTGGATACTGAAAAGCCCAAAAGGAGTGAGGGCTTGAAGGTGGCAGCAAAGGCAAAATGTAAGGTGTGCTCTATACAGCACACATTACTAAAGTAGAGGAAACCGCAGTTAAAAGGCAATTAGGTGCTGTGTACTTGAAAAGCCCAAAAGAGTTGGCACATGTAAGGAACCAGCAAAAGCAATCAGTAACGTGAATTCGGTAGAATCCACAGTAAAAAGGCTACGCTGCGAGAAGAACCTGCTAGCCGCAAACGCAGCCAGCAACGCGCGTGCTGCAAAGTGTACATTTAGTGCCATTGGGAAATGCTTTGTAAACCAGGCCCACAATGTTCTAAATTAAAGATTTATATTGCCATGACATAAGACTGCCACACGGGGAAGCTGCTTGGCTCCAGGGTCATTTACACGGTCAGCATTGAAATGTCCTGATGCAGTCCCTAGCTATAATGTATGTGATCGGATTTGAGATCGTTGCAATATCAGAAGAACATGCATGTTAGCGATTCTCTTAAGTGCGTAATTGCTAGGATCTGCATGTCCACGTCCTGGCATCACCCGCGTTGACCGCCCAGCCTGCAGGGTAATTCCTGACACAACTATAACGTAATCACGTCAGGAAAAGGAATGAACGCATGGCGATTGTTGTTAGCTTGGATGATTGATATATTGCTCTTCTAGAATAATCCAGTGATGGAAAACACAGCATTTACAAAGAGAATAGCGAACTTACTTCTTGATAAGAAAATGAAGATGCCATTAAGCTGGACGCCTACCCTTTCTTTGAATACGAAGTTAAGAGCAGCAGCAAAGCCATCGATGTGAGAGGGAAACAGTGGAGAGCAGTGCTCTTCCCTTTCCCCTTCTGAAAAATCTGTTGTTACACAATTTTCAAAAATACAAGAAGTTCAAGACTTTTAAACCAAAACACTTGCAAGGCATCTTCAATGTTTTTTTTCAGTTTAATGATTTTTTATTCAGAGCCAAATGATAACATAAAATGCGATAATACAAGCCGGTTACTACAGCGTGCAAATGCATAATTACTAAGCAACCTTCAACATATATGGTGATATACAAGTTCAAAAGCCGAGTAGGGATCTGAACTAATATTACCGAATTACAAAAAGCTTGAGGGATAATTTAGAATAGAGACATAAGAGAGAAGAAGGGAGGAGAGACAAAACGGGCTGCGGAAACAAATCCTCATTACTAAGTCACTGTATCTAATGCATCAAATCACTGATATATTCATATAATAACGTTACTGAATTCAATCTCATAAAAATCAATTGATTAACGTACTACAAATCATAATCAAGATAAACTAGGGTCTGGAGGTATCTCAATAATTAATAAAGAAACAGCATTTCTTATCATACAAAGCCGAGCAAGCTGATGTATTCTCGATGTTTTCAACTTTTAAGATCAATGGAGGTTCCTCGCAGCGAGACGCTCAGAAGCGTTGACATTCAATCCTTCTGGAGGACGTTACCACATAAAGCAAATGGAACTTGACTGCTTGCCCCAGCGATGGGCCGGCTCGGAGAAGCAGCCCGGGCCATGAGTGCTTGGTTGCTCCAATTTCCATTCTGCTGCTGTCAGATAGGACGGCACACGGAGCAGATGCTTCTTTTATTGATAAAGACTTCGCAACGTTGAATATATTGATTTACAAAAAAAATACATGTGCACAGTCCACTTTTAGGTTTAGATGTTGGCATGTATGAGATCAAGATGAAGAACATGTATTGCAATAGGCTAAATTTATATGTGAACTTAACAAAATGGATCTTGTGTGAGACAGAACAAATACTCCTTGTTCTCCTCTCCTCTGCCCTGACAATGGTGAGAATGTTGAAAACAACTGCTGCATTTTGAAACCATTTGCAAACAATGAAATGTGCTGCTAACATATAACACACACATTTGTGGAATATACCACATCCTTTACCAGTATACATATGTTGTGGTATTAGCACGTATTCCAGAAATCCTTCTTATCCGTGGAAGAATCTGCCAACGCTTATGGTCTACCTGAGATTCGAGGAACCATACGTTTCTTTTAATATTCTTTGCTCTGAAGTTTAGATATAGTATTGCATTGAAACTATTTTAGGTAATTCTCACTCAGAGACTGACCCAGGGAATATCCGACTCTCATAGAATATTGATCATGGAATTATTAACACAGCACTTTGCTCCCAATAGTGCCAGACTCAATCAGCACACTGCTCATGAAATTACCCTTAGTAGCTCTCTTCTAGATGATACACACAAATTCACCCTCAACCTGGCCTCTGCTCTTGATGTTAATCAGAGCTTTAAGTGGCCTGGGGCTAGCGGATACAGAGCCCCTACAGTCTCCGAAAAATATTTCTTTCTGAGATGAGGTGCTGCCAGGGTTCCCTAAAATTCTCTGCTAGCCCCAGCTGTTGAGTCTGCTAGAAGCCAAGGCCTTTTTTAACATAATGCATGAAGCTCTCACTCATGAGTGAGACCATCAGGCTTTATAAAAAGGGCTTGGCTTCCATGGCACCAGCCCTCACCCGGCATCCCTTTAACTAAGAGTTGCATAGATCATCACTGTATCTCTTAGTTAAACGGATGCCTGGCGGGGTTGGTGCCACCATTAAGGAAAGAAAGTTGTGGCACTGACCCCCACCAGGCATCCATTTAGCTAAGAGATGCAGGGATCATCACCCTCGTACCCTGGGTGCGACGGTGATGATTGCTGCAAAAGTGATGCTCAGCGGGGGTTGGCAGCACTTACCCAAGCTACTGGGTGCCCATTAGGCCACTCCCCCTTTCAGGACATACCCACAAAGAGCCCCCTCGGTATCGGGAATCAGTTAAAACACTGATAATAATACTCAAAGCGCTTAGAGGGCTACTCCTGATCATCAATAACCCCATTCAATGCTCTGTTTTTGATAACAACCATACCCCAAGATCTGTATACTGGTAATGGACGTGGTAATTTTCTTGTTTGCAAATGGTTTAAAAAGCTGCAGTTGTTTTCTAAATTTTCACCGTTGGCAGGGCAGAGGTGAGGAGGAAAAAAGGGGTGTTCTGTCTCGCACAGATTGCATTTTGCTAAGATCACACATAAGTTTAGCCTATTACAATACATGTTCTTCCTCTTATGCATGCTAACATCTAAACCTAACAGTTTACTGTGCCCATGTATTTTTATTTTTTAAATCATTACACTATATGTCGTGGTGTGTTTATCAGTAAAAGAACTCGCTGTCCCGTGTGCTTGTCCAGGCTGACAGCAGCAGAAACAGCAAAGGAGCGTCTCATTTTAATACTCGCAGTTACTCAAACTGTAATCATGAAATTACTCATGCTTCTTTGAAGCTCCCCTCCTGATAATACCAACACTTACCGACCATACCAATGGTATATAAGGTGCTATGTAAATGCAAAATAACATAACATAACCAGGCCTTACGCTCCTCATAATGCCCGAGTCATACTCAGAACGGTGCGCCCTATAAAAGCATATTTAGTTAAAGTGCAGCTCTTGGTAATACACAGACTCACACGGAGTTCTGCTCTTAAAAGTACAGGTACTGAAATGACTTATAAAGCTCTTAGCAAAAGAACACATAACCAAGAGGCCCAGATTTTTGTTAGTTGTAGAAACAACAACCTACTTGGAAAACATGTTGTTTTAATAGCACAATCCCACTAACAGAAGGTTGTTCTGTTGAAAATGAAATATAACATTTTAGTATCTCCATTTTCTTTGCAGTATTCTTGTAATATTGTTTAAATGAAGCCAACAATATAAAATAGCAATGAAAAGTCAAAGTGATGGTAATAGAGTTCTACACAACGCACTGTTCCTGATGAAACACTCCCTCGGCGACCCACCGCCCAAAACCAGACACATTCTAATCCCGGCTCCTAATGATAAGAAAAGTTTCACTCGCAACTCTACACCAAGGGGCAGGTTATCTACCATTTGCACCGTTGCTAAACATTGAGAACCACATTTAGTTATGCAGTAGACAAAGTAATTGAAATAGTCTGCTTCATTTGTGTTCTAGTGAAAACAATTATAGATAATACGGATTGGAGATAAACCTGTTTTTTATCTAAAAAGTAAATTTGGTGCAAGATGTATTTGCTCAATTTTTCGCATTAAGGGTATGACCTTTTATAATTTGGACCTGGGTGAGTATTTTTGCACTCCGCTTGGTGCTTGATAACACCCATGCCCCACCAGAGGGCTGACTTTAGAATGCACAGAAATAGGGGAATTTCCCCTGATAACACACAGGCCCTCTCAGAAACTACTATAAACCAGCATAGTCCTCAATGAAGCACTTGTCTTCATTGGCAGCGAGGCAGTCACTACCGCCATCTTGTTATGATACGTGTCCAATACATTATGTATTTGTATGGCTCTCAGATGCGAGGCTTGTATAGCTTGTCTAGGTCGGGTTCTACCCTAACTGGAATTCTGGATTGCAGTCTTGGCTGAGCTCAGCTGGAAATTCAGATGTTCTTTGAGATGTACTTTGAGATGTGCTTGTATTTCAACTGGATAATGAGCATATATGGGAGTTTGGGGTTTCATTATCGTCCGTTTGAGCCTGATTTGGCTGGGTTGTGTTCTGGTCTAAACCGAGCTACACTCAGGGGCACATGTGCTCCAGCATTGTCTGGCCTCCAGGTTGGGATGTGTACAATAGTGAGATCTTAACTTGGCTTTAGACTGTGTTTGGCTCTTGTCAAGGCTGGCCTGTGAACTAACTTGACCCCGGTAAAGCCAGCCCTAGGAAATTGGTTGGTCTCCAGGCAGGGGTGAGCTCTGAGCTGAGATTATATCTTTTTACGCCTAGGTTCTGTCCTGGATTTCAGGCAAGAATGGCATCAGCGTTGGACTACGTTCTGGACAGGTTTCATCTCTGGATGTGGCTGCATGTCGATCTGGATGGGCTCTGGTCACATATTGGTTGTACTGGAGTTGCCTCGGGCCCCAAACTTCCAGTCTTTTGCAGGATTCTTACAAAGATGCATGAACACATAAGTCAATGTCAAATCTGAAAGGACAGGAAAAACGGCCCAAAAGCAGAATGGCACAAAGAAAAAGGCCAAGGCCATTAGGGCCAACATGTTGAATCTATGTTGCAATGGAACGTGTAAGAACCAGTTCACTTTTACCAGAATGTCCTGTACACATCAAAAAAGGTACTAAAATGGCACATACAACAAAGAAAATAGAAGTCAACATATTTAGATTGGCTTGTGCTTCAATGCAAAAAGAAAGGAAACAAACATTGGCAGAGTCAACAGTTTTGGCTTTTTAGGTATTTGCCAAGCACTGATATTAGTGCCCATGTACTTGCACCATTTTGCAGCTGCTGCTATCGACTATCAGTTAATACCACTATGGCAGTGCCCGGCACGTGCCTTTCCCAGGCATGCACAAAAGCTCAAGTGTTGCCATTGCCAATGCTTGTTTTCTGGGGTGCTGAAAAAAGATGAAAATATACATGGTATCATAGGTTGCCACCAGGTCAACACTACGCAGCATACGACATCGCAGCCCAACATGGCAATACAGCACAGTATTACAAATAATAAAACATATAACATAATGTAATGAAGCATAACACACTACATAATAACACCACCACAACAAAAAATAACACTTCATGAATCAAAATCGATGTAACATAATCACATAATATGAGATCAAATACCTTAGCATAGCACATCATAATTTTACACAACATAGTGTGAAATAGGATAGCATACCATCGAAGAGCCTTGTAAGGCAGAACATGATATAGCAGCATAACACAATTTAGCATGGCGTGGCATGACATGTCGTGAAATGACGTAACATCAGCTGTGCAGACAATGTACTTTTGGACAAGGATAGAATGCTGCAAAGTCATAACAGGTACTGCTGTGCGCTATTGGCAGTGTTGATTAGGACAAAACACAAAGTAGACCCCCATCAGCCCAATTAGTACCTGGAAAGTCTGTACTTGCTGAACACCACTCTCTAGTGGGGTGAAGGTGGGGAGCAGCATTCTATCTGCATCCTAAGGGCCAGTGGGCAACAGGCATTTCTGGGCGCTTTCCTAAGATTACAGCATACAGTACTCAGAAGAACTCAAGCTGTCAGGAGGAATGTTTCCATACAGAGACTGTCGGAGTAGTAATATCACCAGCCCATGTCGGGAAGTTGAGAAGCCGTTAATACATAACGCAATCACTCAGAATTTCTTGCATTGTATTACCACCTCCAGCAGGCTTTTGTTGCCTCCATGTGCCTTCATACATGAGTGTACCCACACCAGCAAGCAGAATGTTTGCAGAGGAGGAGGTAAAAAAGTACACAGAATCTATCCCCCACCTAAAAAGAACAAACAATCAGTGGGTGAAGAATTTTTAGAAAGTAACAACAGTCGACAAATCAACAGGTTCCTTAGCATAGCATATTATTATGGAATCTCCCAATGCATTTGCAGCAACCCGTGCATAACACTATGCCCCTCAACCTGCACCCATTCTTGGCCACCTGTGCATCCCCTGATGCCCAAACTCCACACAGTTCACCTGCACTGTGAGCTGGACAGAAACCAAGTACTTAGCTAGTACATTTCTGTCACCACTGAAATCATAGGTATGCTCTATAAATCCCAGTAAATTATCATTGCCACTGAATAAAACTAGCCACTCCTTTCAAAGATCAGGTATGCTTACCACAGGCTTTAGAGCACTGATTGGCTGCTTGGATGCAAACCAGGATTCAGTGAAAGAAAATGGCTACCTTGTGTAAAAAAGCACATACTCTAGACCCAATCACATCATACTGACATCAGTAGCATAGTGCATATCCAATCAGGTGCTGCTTAAATCATAAAACACTGCCCAACACCCACACTTATGTGCATGGACATTTTCAGAGACATTTTGCAACAAAACGTATCTATAACAGTAAGTTGTTTACTTTTAATACAAAACAAATGCAAATATATAACATAAGTTAAAAGCAATAGTATATATGTTTTTAAATAAAAAAAACATGTAAAATAGCATTTTAAACATTAACATACAGCGGCTGCCATTTTGGAAGTAAAAATGGCTGCCAAATTCAGCAATCAATACAAATACAGGGAAAGAGTGCAAAAGGGGTGTGGTTTTGGACAGAAATGGGTGGGAAATCATATAGATTTGACATAGAAATTGGTTTTTAATGAGGGGCACATAACCAAACAACACCAAAAGCCTCTGTATCCATCCTCATATGTCATCTTCATTGAAACATATCAAAGACCCTCATTAACATCTCCTCTTTGAATCTTTTATTTTAATGACAATAGTTTTTGATTAAAGGTTGAGCTGTCAGTGCCATCCAATAGCCAAAACTAAAAGGAAATGTGAGCAACTCTCCCTGCACAATGAGCCATGAGTACTACTGAATGCAACTCAAATGAAAGAGGTATAGCAGGTGGGCGGGGGCTGAAAGGCATCAAAATCAGCATCAATCATAATGAAATAACAGAAATAACAGGTAATTCAGGAAGCCACTAAGATGAAGGGACTTCTTAAAACATGCACTTACCATATTATGGAGGAGTACCTAACTTTGAATAGTGAACTGAGACTATAGAATGGTAAAATCTCTGAAACGAGGCTGAAGAAAATCCTGAAAGGTGAGATATTTAGGTTGGATAGGAGACATAACATGGTCAACCTGGCAACAATGTTTAGAGTACAGTGTTATCTGTTGGAAGAATTCCCCTCGAAAACAGCCAAATACATACACATATTCCCAAACACATTTTAAAGATCTGAATACATGAGGGTAACATTTAACACAGTCCCTGCTTATTAAATATGTGCGGCCAGATTTGGAGTCCCTCGTGCAGAACGGTTATGTAAATTTTGCAGTCAGAGGTAGAATTTGCCAATCATGTGTATTCAGTTGTAAAGTTTTTAAAGCACATAGAAAACGCATGGTTAACCATTAGGCCAGCTTGAGCAAGAAATAATTTATTTATAAGGGGAGATGATATCCCTTTGATATGCTAGCATAGATTAGATGGTATACATAGGGGAGTTAGTTGGTAGATGAAGGGATACATACCCTAATTTGAGAAGTTCGGAACTTAGTGTATATATTCAAGTTGTAACTGAGGAAGGTTACAGGGGATGTTTTCTATATACATTAGTGGGCTATGTTAGCATGTTAGATTTAACTTGAGATTTTATTGGTAACAAAATTGTGTGATATTTTAATTGAATTGTATTGATGATGCATTGATGAAAGTGGATTTGATTATGTTATGAACAGCCTTTATTGGCTGATATATAACAATACAATAAAAATAAAAAGATATGCTGGGGCCTCCCTTTGAAATCAATCCTAACAATAACCAATGACATCACCCTCTCATTCCATCTGACCTTCCCGCACCAAGCAAACAAAAATACTCTTTTCTCCACTTGTATTTGACATGTTCCAGTTGCGCAAGGATCTTCAGAGTGTGTACCTGCATTTTCCCATTTTAAGAAAGAAAGAAAGAAAGAAAGAAAGAAAGAAAGAAAGAAAGAAACAAACAAACAAACAAACAAACAAACAAAGAGAAATGTAAAGTGGTCTTGTGCAGTGAACTGTTGTGTGTGGCTCTGTAAGGAAAGAGGGATGATAGGGCTGTTAGTGAGATACAGGGAAAGACAAGTGTGAATCCTTTACTGTTGATACTTGCAGGTCAGACATACCCAAATCTGGGCATTCCCCTAGCTGAAGACACCACCAGCCAAATGCTGGTAGACCATGGGAAGACTGGCAACATTGGGAATTGGGGCAAGTACAATTTAATCGCTCAAGGTGCAATAGCCTAAGGCCACAATGTAGCAACTTCAATTTCATGAACAAGTGCACTCTTTTTCATCCATGACTGGTAGTTACTAGTGATTACATATAATAGGCCATAATTGATGTCAGAATTGATATCAGCAGTAATGCATTGCTCTCAGTGATGTTACTGACAATGTCCTAAGTGATTTTATTAGTGGCCATCAGTAATGTCATCGGTGTATGATATGATATGATATTTTATTTGTATCACACTCATACACAAGTGTTTCAGAATGCGATGAGGCAAGGGAGGGGAACAAGGGAGGACAACAAACAATGATCTTACTATGCCCAGTGACATTGAGAACGCGCAAGTGCAGTGGAGCGGGAATGGGGAAACTGCAAGCGAGAGGGGAGAAGTGGGAAGTGCTGAGCAAGGGATAAAAACAACAAAAACTGGTAGGGCAGCCAGCAAGGTGGCAAGTGCAAGCTTTGAAGTGTAGACAAGGGGTGTATGATAAGTGCAGTTAAGGGGACTGTAGGGTTACAGATACAGACACAAGTGCAGGGGTTGCCAGGAGGCAGTGTGGGTGTGTGACTGGGTGGGCAGGGACTTGGACCCGAAATCAGAGGGTAGCCAGGTGCATGGTGCCGAAACATACAGATCAGCAAGGAAGAGGAAGAGCGAATACAGAAGCAAAGAGGAAGGTCTTGAGGTGCTTCCAGAACCGGAACCGGAGATGGTTGTCCTCAAGTTTCAGAGTGGCAGGGAGGCTGTTCCAGAGGTGTACCTTTCAGCTGTGCAATGAGGGGCTCAAAGTTAATGAGCCATAGCTTCCAAAACCTGCAGAATTTCAGGGATTTTGTTGCAGTACACCAGCACTGTAAAATCACTTTAAGTAAAAAACAAAAATCACTAATTTCAAGGGTTTTGTTATGCTATATCTTCCAACATCTGCAATGGTCAATTGTTCCTACTGATTTCATGATTCATGCTATATGCACCTTTATTAATGTGTTGCCTAGGCTACACAACAATGTTAGTATTCCTCTCATTAGCAGTCTGTAGGCCTTTGGTCATGACCATTGGCCATTTTACATAGGCCATGGATAAGAACCATGTCCTGTGCCCAGCTGCTCCCCCAGACAATGAAAATGAAACAAGCAGGAGGGTTAGGAACTTGCATCAGAAAGAAGCAATGATGAGGAAGAAGCACTGCAGTGAGGAAGAGCTTGAGGAATGGACTTTAGCCCAGCAGGAGTAAAAAGAGGAGCAGAGGCTAAAGTGCCTACTCAGCCCTCGCACTTTTAAAAACCAAGTGCTAATACAATGATAAAGGTAAAACAGGCACAGTTAAGACCTCTTAGCCTTTTGTAGTCACGTGGGATGAGTGAAGGCTCAAGAGGGCTTTGGATGTGGTTCAGTAGCAACACAAACAGCAGTATAACAGTCCAAAATATAGGAATGTCCAACCAACGTAATATAAAAATATATATACTTTAGTTACACACAACATGTGGAATAATAACTAAATAGAAAACACCACAAAAATGTGCGGGACATCGGTCAGAAGATTAGCGAGTGCCAAAGGCAGCTCCAATGGGTCTTGGTAGTTCAATCTGTGTGGAAGATGCTTGAAACATGGCTTGTATTGGTTTGTTGGCACAATTGAAGGAATCCTGGATATCTTGGCTCTCATGAGCTGTGACTCCCAGTCTGTGGTTTCAGGGACAAGATGAACTTTTCTCAGGTGCCCCAAAAAATGGGAGGCTGGCACACACCTTCAGGGGACCTTCAGCAAAGTGAGGTCCTGGGCAACAGTGTGGCTGGCAGAGATGCAGGTCTTGTTTCAGCAGCAGTTCCTCCTCAATGGACCATGTGGTTGGTTAGGGACAGAGCTTGCCTCTGCCTTGAAACACTTGACTTCACTCCATAACTGGAGGACATCAGAGAGGACTGCTCTCTCAGCAAGATCCAACAAAATCTTCTTGAGGTTTTGAAGTCCACAGATGATATAAAGAAGTTGTTTGAGACCCCATCTATTAAAGGCAAACGCCAATAGGTGATTGGTCAAAATCAAGCCTGCTTCAATGGAACAATCCCTGTCCTTTCATTCATCTATACATAGATATATACAAATAAAAAATCTTATAGTCATAATACATTTTATATCTTTATTTATTTTTTGTATATTTATATATTAATTCATAGAAAAAACTTTTAGTTGCAAGGTGAGAACTTAACGCAAAAAAACCTGAAATTCAGGTAAGCCCCCTCTAATCTGTGCCCCATGCTGTGCAGCCTATGACCAAAATGATGACATCACAGATCACATCACAGATCACATCACAGATAACATCACTGATGACATCACTAATTACATTACAACAGCAACTCGGATTAAGCATGGCCTTCAGCCATTGTCAGTGTCCATGTCCATATATATTTTAACACATTAATGCATGCTTGTCATGGCCTTCAGTTACGGACAGTGGTCACAACTTTCACCTATGTGCACTGAATATTTTAAAACACTAACAGGCTACCCAACCATACATTTTGGCCTTTACCAGTGGATGCAGCTTTCAACCGTGTCCACTGTATATTATATACACTGATCAGGCACTAGCCATTGACTTTATAACAATGCTACCCAGTGGCCCTAATCTTTGGCTGTGCCCACTATATATTCAATCATAAAAATGGGCTACTAGCCATGGCCTTGGACCTTAACCAGTTCATTAATCTTTTGGCCATGTCCACTGTATATTTTAAAATAATAAAATACAATAAGCTATGGCCTTCAGCTGTGCACACTGTGTATTATACAACACTAACCAGCCACTAGCTATGCCCTTTGGCTGATCCCACTGTATGTTATATACACTAACCAACCAGTAGCCATGGTCTTCACCACAACAGAATCCAGTGGCCTCAGCCTTTGGCTGTGCCGACTGTATATTCTAACATATTAATGGGCTCTAGCCATTGCCTTTAGATATGGCCACTGACTACACCTTTCAACGCTGCCCACTGTATATTTAAAAATGATGTATGTGAAAAGTGCGCGCTGCAAAAAAATGAAAAATGAATTCATTCGTAAAGTACAATAATTCTAATTGGCAAATTAATTACATGCGCCAGCGTATTCATTGTAAGTTAAAAGTGATTAGTCATAGAAAAGAAGAGGTACGTTACAGGATTGTTCATGATGTACTCCCCTGTCTCCCTGCAATGCCAGTTCCCTTCACTTACGTGGATGGGAGCTGGTGCCACATAGACCTTTTTACATTTTTTTAATGTTTTTTTTTTGTCTGCCCGCACAAAAGCGAAAGACACCCCTGCAACCCTGATCCTGTTATAGTGAACAGGAGAGAGGGGACACCCCCGCATCTCCGCTCCCCCTGCTTTCTATAATGGGATTGTACAGTGAAATTGTTAGACATTTTGTCTGTGCGAAATTTTAGTACAGCGGAAATTCGAACAATGAAACCATACATTCTTTTTTTTCATCTTTTTCTATGGATACCTTAAAAACAGTGATGGGCGACTAGGCATGGCTTTCAACCATGCACATTGGTATTTTTTAACACTAACCAACCACTAGCTATGGTGTTTGGTGCTGGCCAGTGACCCCAGCCTTTGTCATGGCCAAGTCCATGGCCTAAATTGACATGAAGGTAATGAAAGTTTTCATGAGCTAACTTATAAATGATGTTATGCCTAACTCCATTATTGATGTAATCAGTTATATACAATGTAATTAGTGTTGTCACCAGTGATGGCATCAGTGAAGTGACCTGTGATCATTTTGGTCATAGACTGCACAACGGGGGGCGTAAACTTAAGGTGGCCTTAGCTAGAATTCAGGGGTTTTGTTGCATGACCTTCTCACCTTAATGTCCCAGCAACTAACGTTTTGTGCTATTCCATACACTTTTAGAATGCTTCCAGACCACAAGCATGGTGTTCGGCCATGGTCAGAGTCCATTTTAAAATGCTACCAGACCACTAGCCATGGCTGTCGGATTGCAGGCTTTAAGAACTCAACAGTTTATAGGCAATGCACAGTGAGATTAAATTATTTGCCATGGACCACACACTTTGGTTAAGCAGCATACTCCAAGCGGTACATCCCTTTTCGGTGCTGTTATTATGGCGCAGGTTGATTTGGTGCAGCACCCATTTTGGCACGCCCTTTTCAGCACGAAAGTCATTCCGGCACAGTTATTTTGGCACGAAGGATGTTTGGACGTGGCTGATATTGCAGCCGCATCTAAACGCCCTAATTCCAAATAAAATCACAGGACTTCACTGCAAAAAATTTCGCCACCTCCCAATTGTGTTTCTTTTCTTTTAATTAAAATAAATTAGGTGCTAATAAGGAAGTTATCAAAAGAATTCAAATTTTACAGAACAATGCACTTAGAGCAGCACTTAGTATTCCCAGGAGAGCCCACATCACCGAATTTAGACGAGCCAATAACTGGCTTTTACTCAGGAGAAAATCCAACTAAAAGTCGCCTCTTTGGTCCACAAATGCCTAAACAGTGCCGCACCGCAGTACCTCTCTGCGAGATTCACGAGATTAAAACCTACAAGACTCACCAAATCTGCTAACTCCAACAACATATCTATACCTAGAGTTAAATTGACTAAAGTTGGTGGCTGCAGCTTTCAGGTGAAAGCAGCTCAACTCTGGAACTCCCTACCACTCTCCCTGAAGATGGATTAACCCTTCCTCACTTTCCGACACAAGCTCATAACGTGGATCAAAAATGCAGACACACAATAGATCATCCACTGCCTAGACTTATTTAATCCCTAGGAGCTTCTGATTAGGACTGTAAATACATGCATCCTCATTTTCGCCTGTTGTATATTCCTGTATATTTTGTATATTATTATATATGTTTCCTGTTTGCTTTATTTGCCATGTGATCTTGTAACCAAGCTTTGAGTTGTCTTATAAAATGCGCCCGGTTACCCCTGGGTCTGGTGCGCAATATAAGTAATAAAAACAAACAAACAAAAAACAAACAAAATAAATTAAAAAACATATAACCTTGATCCCAAACTGCCAGATATCAATGGCCAGCATTTAACAACTATGCCACAATGGATTGGCACTTCACGGAGCATACATTTAAAATGTAGCCTATAATTTGATAGGTTCAATGTTAATCGGCTAGGTATGAAACTTGTGAGAATATACATTATAACATCTTTGTAGTATAATGGTTAGGTGCTACGTCTCAAACTCTTGCAGGCCAGTGTTCTCTGATGGCAGCGTTCAGCTTAAATGTGGTATTTATTTTTTCTGTTTTACAATGTTGCTCAGAGACGGTGTAGTCATCTTTTTGAATATATGTGCAGCGTAAGGGGAAATGTGTGGTGTGTGGGTGTGTATGTCATCTGAGAGGGTGTGCATGCAATGTGTGTGTGTTTGATGTGAGCATGTGTGTGTACATGGTGTGAAGGTGTGTGCGAGGGATTGTGTGTGAAGTGTGCATTTGCTCCATGAAGGCAAGTGTTAGAGTGGGCACAGGTGTGTGAACCCGCGTGTGTATGTGAGAATTATGACAAGTAGAGTGTGTGTGTGGGTAGGTTGTTGTGTGTGCATGTCACCATGAAATTCAGAAGATGCCCATCCAGTTCTTGATTTTTTTGCAGTTTGTGATTTGTAGTTTTGTTTTGTCCATCAAGTGTCCTGTAAAACAAGTTTCAACGTGCAAAGTAAAAAGGAAATCTGAATGATCATCTTCCAAATAACAAGGAACGTGTGGCTTATAACAATATATACAACACAGGTATCTTGGCTATATATATGATTTCTTCTGCACCTCTATTTGTTTTGGTTGAATGGCATTAGGGGATTTGTAATTTGTTGAAGGAGGAGGTACGTAGTGTAGAATCAGAGCAGGGGCAACAAAAGTAAAATGTTTTTTTCAGCTCAGGAAAGTGAGAATTGGGGCCTGGAGAGGAGTGTTGGCTACCTGTTCCTGCTGTTTTCAAAGTCTAAAAGTAGCGCAATATATTAAGGGAACAATGGAACTGTGTGGCAAGCCCTTCCTTTGAGCTGCAAAGAAAATCTTGTTTGCAATGGCTCATGTGCAATGGAAGACATGCAACTATTACTAACCTATTCCTACTACAACTCAAAAGACCTTAAAATTATTCAGCGATTAGGTGAACGTTTCCATGAAGGGGGCAACATGGATCAAAAGCACGCCTGTTAAGACTACATAGTCCAGAATACAGAGTGTTTACCAAAATATACTGTTATACATTTAAAAACAAATCTTGAAACATGACCTGCCAGAGTTGAAGGACCAGCATTCAACCACTATGCCACAATGGCTTAGTACTTCATGGTGCGTACATTTCATACTTAGCCTACAAGTTAATATCTACAATTGTAAAAGGCTAAGTATGAAACTTGGGAGACTCCAATTAACTATATCATTGTAGCATACTATTTAAGTGCTGCATCTCAAACTCCTACAGGCCAGGGTTCTAAAAGGCTGTGTTCAGCACAAATGTGGTTTTATTTCGTTTTGCAGTTTTATAATGTTTCCCAGAGACGGTGTAATACATGTTCGATTCTGTTTTATAATGTTGCATTACATAAATGTGTTTCTTGTTTAATTTGTTTTCAATTCTGCAACAATGGTGTAATACATGTCCCATCCTGTTCTATAATGTTGCAGTAAGTACTTTTTTCACATTTGATCCATATTACAAAATGCAAAGTGACTGCAGTTTCATGCCAGTTGTAACCTCTCTAGCCAAAACATCCTTGCGCCGAGAGGTACAAAATGCGAAGTGCCTGCAGGTTCATGCAGTGCCAATTGCAACCTCTTGTGCCAAAACATCCTGCACCAAGAGGTTTTTGCACTCAACTGGCTGCGTCTAACTGAACATGCTCAAATGGGACTGTCAGCAAAATGGGTGCACCATAACAGTATGCCCCTAACATTGGCCATGCCAAAATGTCTTGTCCCGTGCTCCAAGCCACTTGTGTTATTCCTGGTCTCTTGGCGACTGTTGTGATACATCATACTACCCCAACTAAACACATTTAAGCAGCAGGGAAATGGGACAAAAATTACCTGCTGCAAGAATAACATATGCCTAGGTACTTTCTGCACCCGTACCGAAGATCAAAAGCTGGAACCCATGCATATACGCAAAGTACTGCTTACTTTCAAAGTGAGAAATGGGCCGGCCCCTCAGGCCACGTTGCTCTAAGTGGTCTTGTTATGTCACCTCACATATTAGGCACCATGGCCAGAGGGGACTGACCTTTCCCTCACTTTGAATCTAAGCAGGGTCAGCCCTGGTTACTGCATGGATGACAGACATGGGTCACCAGTGATTTTTTACCCCCCTCTATTGTATTTGTATTATCTATACAAGAGTGGAGGCTTTGAGATCTCCCAATGTTTTTAGTTAATGCCCTGTGTGATTTAATAATTTTTTCAGGATCACACACTTTGGTTAAGAAGCATGCTACAAGCCCCTTGTTTTATAGCCGATCTCTTGGTGAACTTTGTCATACATCGCACAACCCCAACTAACCGCATTTAAGCAGTGCATAAAAGGGAAAAAATGACCAACTGCAAAAATAACAAATGGCCAGGCACTTTCACCCCATAGTGAAAATCAAAAGTTGGCATCCATGAATATATGCACAGTTAGAGAACATATATCTTAAAGTGAAATATACTAATGTAGTTTTATAGACCCATTTCTTAGATGAAAGTGTGCAAGCAAAAATAGCATTGGACTCTTAAAAAAAGTAATGACACCAGAAAAATAACCTGGGAGAGGAAATGTTCCATTTAATATGCTGGCAAAGTATAAAATGAGCTCACCTTTTATACAATCTGTCATGAAATATTCCCTGAAAAACACAATCCCAAGACGAAACAAGTGCTTGTCATCTTGATCTTGTGAGTAAGCGTCTGCACTGGGAACATGACAACCTGAGTAAAATCCTGGTAGCAAAATACGTGAGCAAGCTTGCCGACATCAGAAAAAAAAATCAAAGGGTTGGGTCCACCCTCTCAAACGCTGTCCACCCACATGTGTCCTTTACATGGTGCCCTGAAAAGCAGCCACAATCAGGGAAAACTAACTGCACCAGTGTCCAGGATTGCAAACTCTCTTGCCACATTGTGGGCAAATACTCAAGACTTACTTGCCCCTCATCATTTCCTCTCCTGGCCCCCATGTCCGGCTTTCAACAATACTCTGCTTTATAAAGCTAACTTGGAAAATACACATATCATAGCATCACTCAAATATATAAATCCTTACAGAACTATGTTAGTCAAAAAGTGTGGAATTGTGGCATTATTCTCCCCATCTTTCAAGGTATAACAGTAGAACAGTTTAAAAAAGAATGTGGATTCTGTGTGCTATGAGACATTTATAACTAAGAAAACACACAGTATTCGGGACTGTGGACTGTCTCCCATCCATCTAGTAACCATTATCAACCCAGCTTAGTTTCAAAGCAAGGAAGGATCTAGCCCCCTTTGGCCATGTTTCTCTAAGTGGTCTTTTAAGGTGGGCTCATTTATTAGGCAACATGGCCTTAGAAGGCAGATCCCTTCCTGGCTTCGAAGCTAAGCTGGGTGCGTCTCTGTTGCTGCCGGAATGGGAAAGCCACTGTTGCTTTTAAAATATGTATGTCTTTTTTATTGAGTGGGAGACTACAAATACCAGAATGCAATTCAACAAAAGGCAAAACATTTTCTCTGAGTGCTAAACAAGGACTGACAGTAGCACGGTTTGAAAAAAAATGCAGATCCCCATTTGGCCGCCCATCCATGCCGTAACTGGGAATGACCCTGCTTAGCTTCAAAAACAAGGAAAGGGCCAACCCGATTCTCTAAATGATCTTGTAAATGTAGCTTCTTTATCAGGCAACATGGCCAGAGGAGGCGGACCCCTTTCTCACTATGCAGGGTCTGTCCTGGTTAGTGCAGTGACTTTTCGCCCCTGACGTCACTATAGGTGTCAACATATATATATATTTCTTTTAAACGGTAACTGCAGGTTCCAAACTAGTCATAGTCCTTTATAGCCTCAAATATAGCCATAAATATTGGAACAATGTCCAAAACATCCCCCCAAAAAAGGCTTTCCTCCCCCCAGGCCCTCACCAAGTGCCCCACTCATCTGTGCCAGTGCCCCAAAAGGGCTCCTCACCTCCCCTGCTCTCTCCGTCCCCCACAACACACACATGTTGTTTCTGTGACACAGTTTGCTTTGAGATGCCGGCTATTCGAAGCTATGGCCGAGAAAGCTTTGTGTTGCAAAGTCAGTCCCTAGCCCCCTCCAACCCCAAAATGTCACTTGGTGCTCTCTCTCCCACATCTTGCATGATGTCATTTGCATGTTTTTGAGATGCAAATAGATTTGTTTCTGATTTGCATTTTCCCATATCCACGACTATAGCTGCGGTTATCTCTCACATTGAGAGAAAAACAAGATGGCGGTCATTTCATTTCTAAAAAAACAATGGTTTCAGTTAAATTCCAGAGATATAGCTATCTATTTTTAAGAAATGGGGCACCCCCTTCTCCATCAAATATTTAAATAACTACTGCACGGAATAAACCCAAAGCACATGTATCATGAGTCAACTCTGTTTGCCCAAGTTTAGGTCAAAATCTGTCCAGCTGTTTGTGTTTGCGTTTTGGCAAGAATTAACCCTGTTTGTCTATGGGAAAATGAACGGAGAGTAGGGTGCACTTTTTGAAAAAAGAAATGTTGACTCTTAATAACTATATTATTTTTAAAGAATCTTTATGAAACTTTACAGTCTGGTGGGTGAGTCCTTAATCGCTTTTGAAATCTGTTACTCAAATCAAAGATCATTAATTATAGAATTTTGAGGGGTTGCTATGGGAGACCGACTCACCTTAACTATAGGGCGGCTATTGCCGCCCTATAATTAATATACACATATATTTTCTTTATGATCTTATTAATAATTATATGAAAATGAGATGATATTGTGATATATTTATATCATATATTATAGTGCAGCAGTCACCACACTATAGTTAAGGTGTGTAGCATGAGGCATAGGAAATCCGAAAATTCTATTGCTAATAACTTTTGACTGGCATGACAGATTTGGCTGATATTTTCCAAATCAAAAAGTTTGTTATGGGACCCACCTAAATGGAAATTTTGGGAAAGTTTTGTAAACAAATTAAAAGGTTATTAAAAAAGCAAATAATCTCGGTTTTCATCATACTCTCATTCAATTTCCTGTGGAGAAAAAGACAGCATCAAGCTGAGGTGAAGAAAACGCTGGAAGCAATTGGACCAAATAAGTAACAACTTGGGCATGTGTTGACTTAATTAATTTCCAGACAGGTTTGCGTTTTTTCTATCCAGTAGTTTGTAAAATATTAGATGGGGTTCGTGGTGCCCCCCCTCTCCCAAAAATATAGCTATATATCCCATGGTGCCTTGCAACAGAGTGGCTTTTCAGAACTGAAAATATGCAATTTTTTTGTTTGCCCAATCCGAGTGATTTCCACTGTAATATTTTGGGAATGCAAAAGGGGGAACATCGCACCAGGCAAGAGGTGGGGAAGGGGAAAGAGAACAGGGGTGTTGGTGGTGGCCTAGGGAGCCAGTTACAGTTTGGATGCTTTCGCATTATCAGGGGAATACCAGGGGAATATTGTGAGATTACAGCAGTAATAACACAAGGCACCCTCGATAACAAAAATGTGTCACACAAAGCAAAATGAGAAAGGGGGTAATGGGAGGGGGTCTGGGAGGTAAAAAGCAACTGATGTAGGTAGAGGGACCTAGGTAAAAGGAAGGAGGCACATGGGAACACCCTGTGAAGGCTTAACATTTTCAAACTTTATTGCGGTAAATAGCATGAGATGACTGCAGTCATTATCATGATATTATCAGGGGAATGAAAACTGAGGAAATAAAATAAATGGGGGTCATTTGCTGTGATCACATCTACTAGGCGGGGGAAATGGGTGTTTGCGTCAGTGGGCCCCAAAGCAACCTATTGATGCAACATGTGCAGGTCCCACAGCCGAAAGTCATAACAAGTGGGCTTGAAAGAAACCTAGTATATCAAAGTATACAGTGCTAGCGTCCAAAAGCCATGCTCATTGGCCAGGGCCAAAAGGCCCTGCCTAGTGTGCCACAAGGACACCTATACACCTATAGGTGGAACATGCATATTGGCCGCAGCCAAAGGCCATGTCCAGTGGGCCCTAAAGAAACCTATTAGTGCAGCATCATTGCACTATAGTAAGTGGTATGTGACACCTGCTCAGTCAAGCCACCCCAGCACACATTCCTCCTTTGTTCAGGCAGTTGGTGTGCTGTATCATGCACTTAAATATCGTACCACTAATGACACTGCCTGGTCAACCAACTAGCAAACAATTTGCTCCCATTAAACTGGAACATCTTTTTTTCCTTCCCTCGAATTGGTGGTAATTAAATCAGTTTTTAGGTTAATGCAAGCTATTACACCACAGAATCATGTGTGTGATTGTGAATTAAATCAAGCGACCAGTGTAAATACCTCCTTGGTCCAAACAGTTGGTATGTTGCATCACACATTCTAAAACCCTACCATTGATGCCACTGCTTTATCATCAACATTCGGAAAATTATTGTAAAGTTCAAACACGATCCATGTTTTCCCTTCCCTCAAAGTTTTGGCAATTGTTCAATATTGTGCTTCTGTCAGCTATTGTGGTATAGTAAGTTGCGAGTAAGCACTTGTTCCATCAAACAGCCCCGGTGCAAATGACTACTCTGTCAGGTATGGGGCTGGTGTGTCACGTACACAATCACCCCGCCGCTGATGCCACTGCCTGAATATCAACAACTTGCCACCAATTTCCAGCTGACCATACACACCATTTCCTTCCCTCAAATTTGTGGTAATGAAATTAATTCACCGGCTTGAGTAAGAGATTGTGCTACACTAAGTTGTCTGCAAATGAACATGTGGTCAAACCTCCCAAGTGCAAATTACTACCTCATCCAGGCAGGTCAAGGGTTGCTTAATACACTTAATAACACAGGCACTAATTCTACTGCCTGCTCAAAATCTCCCACCAAGAAAACATCTCCCAACACACAACAAACACCTTTTCAATTCCGTTCCACTGGTGGTAATTAAATAAATGCATGTGCACATGTAAGTCATTGCGGTATGCTAATATGTATGCAATTGTGATTTGAATCTGGCTACCACAGTGTAAATACCTCCTCCACCCAGGCAGGTTTTGTGTGCAATCACACAGCCAATCACCCTTCCACTAATGCCACCGCTTGATCATCAACACCATGCAAACAATTTTAAATATCGATTACCAAACAATATTGGCTTCCCTCATAGTAGTGCTAATAATTAAATACATCCAAGTGCTTTGTCACCTATTGCACTATACTAAGTTGTATGTAAGTGCATGCCCAATTAAGCACCCTGATTGCATTGTCACCCTCCGTCAAAGCAGGTTATGCATGGCATCACATTCCAAAACACGTGTGTAGTGGTGCATAATAAATAACAAATCAATCAAACACACTGCCACTTGTACCAAATTCCATAGCTGCATAACCAACATGTTGCAAAGATTTTTCCCAACACAGCCCAAACACATTTTCCCTGTCCTCAAATGTGTAGTAATTAAATTAAAAACATTCTTAATTGTGTGAGACTGTGAATTAAATCAAGCAGCCACACTGCACATTGCTCCTCCATCCCTACTCCTAGCCAGGTGGTGTGTTGCATCATACACACAATCACGCTGCCACTAAATCCACTGTCTGATTTGGTAATCCCTGTAAACAATTTTAAACAGAAGCCCGCAAACCTGCTAGATCTTCCTTCAGAGTGGCGATAATACATAAATATGTGCATGTGCTTGTGTCAGCCATTTAAATATAGTGTGGGAGAATGGGTTCAGTTTAGCAGCCCTAGTGTAAATGTCTTCTCTGTCCAGACAGGTCGTGTGTTGAGTTACACACCCATATAACTCACCAACACCTGGGAAACATGTGCACTCCAAACACTTCCATCAAAGAAGTGGTAATGAAATAAATTCACATGCACTGGAAACGTTTTTGCTATGCCAAGTTTTCTGTCAGTGCACATTCAAACAAGTTACCCTAGTGCAAATTCCTCATCCATCCAAGAAAGTGGTGGTTTCTTCACGCATCTAATCACTGTACCACTAATAACACTGTCAGGTCACCAACATCTTGCAAACACGTTTTTCCAAGCACACCCCAAATACTCTTTCCCTTCACTCAAATTTCTGATGATTAGATACATGCATCTGCTCATGAGCTATACTTAAGCAATAAGGCCCAATGCCCCGGGGCCCATTCGCAAGGGCCTTAACGAAGGCCCTGGGTCATTACCTGGCTCGGTAATGCCCCACGGCGAGGGGCTTGTTGCTATTAGTACCCTGGCCTGCAAGACTGGGGGAATAATAGCATTTGTTCTGTCCCGAAACACTGCAGCATTTCGGAACAGATAAAAAAACAAAGAAAGAAAATGTCCAAAAAAGTGGCCGCTGGGGAAGGTAAACCTTATTCTGTTTTCCCTTTCCATGGTGGCCATCAGGAGTGGACGTGCTCGGGACATAAGTGTTCCCAGTACGTTTGCTCCCAAAAAAGGGGATACAAGAAGGTAAGTGGGGTTGGGAAGGCAGGGAGGGGATTGTTTGCAGGGAGAGGGGAGGAAGAGAGAAAAAAACATACCTGAATCCCCGGCCAGATAGGATGGCACCCTCCAGCCGTGTGAAGACTCGGAGTGGGGATTGCCCCATTTTGAGCCTCCTCATTGGCTGAGGGACTGCCACGCCCCTGCCGGGAACAAAAGTAAGAAATCCCGGCATAGGGATTCCCAGTTGCGTAAACCCTTGGCAAGGGCCAATCAGAAGGTTTGTTACATTGACCGGCGAGGGTCTGATTGACCCTCGCCGGTCAATGCTATATGTCAGCATGAGTTAAATCAGTCTTCCCCAGTGTAAATGCCTCCTCCATCCAGTAGGTAGTTGTGCTGTGTCAAACAAAAACACCATGTCACTAATACCACTGTCCAATCATCAAAACGTGCAAAAAATGTTAACCAGCAAATACCAAACGTGCCTTGAAACACTTGTGTATAGGTGCGTTATAAATGCCATATCATATCATTGTCATATCAATTAAATTCACATGAATGTGTCAATGCCCCAGCTATTGCGCTATGCTATTTAGTGTGTAAACGCAATTCAAACAAGCCACCGTCAGCCACCAATCTGCCATTATGGCCTTTGCCTCAACATGGTGACAATATTTACATAAAATGAAATGCTTGTTTCAGCTATTGAGCTATATTAAGCCGCGTGTCAGCGGGCGTTATATCAAGCTGCCTCTGTGGATATTCCACTGTGCAGTGGTTTGTTGCATCAAATAACTAAATCATGTCACAAATGTCACTGCTTTTTCACCAAAAGACTGCATACATTGTTTCCCAGAGTACCCCAAACACGTGTTCCCTTCCCTCAAATATAATGTAATTAAATTCATGTACTCATATAATCTGTTGCTGTTCCTTAAATTGTGTGTGAGTGCAAGCATAATCAAGCTGACCTTTTCTGCATTTGTCTCTTTTCCAATCAGGTTGAGTGTAGCACCACTCACCCCATCACCCTTCCACTGATTACAAGAATGCAAGTTAAGTGAACTGACAGCCGTTCATAGGCAACATGTTAATGTATTGTAATCTGTAGTGTAATTTGAATGTACAATGATAGCTTTAGTTCAGCCAAAGTTAACAAAAGGATTAGTATGGATTGTTTTACTTGATAACGTCCTAAATAATGCTGGTGATATGAGTAAGAATGGACAACAATATGATTGCTTAGAAAGACAGATCGCACTGATCTAGACCTTCAGAATGAATATTGAGCAAAGTAAATCTTCACATTTAATGAGCACGTTCAAAGGAAAGAAGTATACATTTAGGATCTTATTTAACAGTCTATAGCCTATTAATTCCTGAATCAACGTGTTTCATCCCCCCAAGTGTTTTCTGACATTTAATAATGGCTGAACAAAAATAGTATTGGTAAAAAAAATGTTAAAGTCCTCATAGTCCCACGAGGATAGCTTAACAGCAACATGCTCGCCTTTGAAGCAAGACTACACAAAGCAACACAGGTTCGATCCCCACTTAAACCTCTGGGTATTTAAGCGTGCTTATAAATACACTAAAAATTACACAACTAAAAAACAAACAATTCCTGTAACAGCGCCGCAATGCCTACGGGCTGTGTGAGTGCTTTAAAAGTGCAAATAAATAAATAAACTTTGCAATAAAAAATAACTAAATATTAACTGCTGGAACAATGTGTCTATCAGGATACAAGTATTATTGTAAATCTGTACAGGTACAGGAATCTTAAGGCCTAGCGCTCTTGTTTCTAATTTAGCATCTGTTTTTGAAAAGTTTTATTGAATAGTTTTATTGAATTGTCTATACAAAAACGAAATGTGGTATACTAGAACATCTAGGCAGTTTACAGGGATGAATTCTCTATTAGCACATGAACATTTTTATTGACCTCCTTTCCACCAATGAAAACTTTGGAATGCAGTCAATAACTAATGGTATTGACTGTATTCCTGACTTCAGAAATATCCAAGGAATCAACAGAAAGCATGTTTGCATTGAAAAAACTGTAATGCAATTTCCAAGCAAGATTTCTTTGAATGGGACATTTTAACCAAAATTACATAGCAAAGTGAAAATTAAAAACAATACAATGTTTTCACTTTTTTAAGAAAACCTATTCACTTGAGCATTGCCCCTAATGCAAGCTCCTTCTGATACTATTCCAGATCAACCAAGTTTGCAATTAAAATGTGTACTGTATAAAGACAATTTAGGTATTTAAATATTACAAAATAAAACCACATGTTATTTAGTAACCGTTTTTTTATGCTTTACTCACTAGTAAACCAGCATGTTTTACTTCACCATCACAACACTTGTATTGCGATTACCAGCAGCCTATTAGAATTCGGGAGGTGTCTAAAAGGCTATATTACATGCTACCCGTAGCAATCACAAATGTGTAACTGAATCTATTCCTGTCGGAGAATGTATCAGAGCACAACACTGTATGACGTAAAGAACAGAATCCCACAAATATATGACTGCTATTATTAGAAGATGTGGATAAAGAGGCTATGAAACATATTAGTGATAGCAAGAACAGGTCCACGTAACTGATTCACAAAGCTGCAAAGAAAGACAAAACTTATCATGAAGGAGCATTGGTTATATAAGTCAGTACTCTACCCAAATAGCTAAAATATGGCATACACACTGGCATATTTTTAATCTTGATCCTGATATTGAGAGCAACCCAGTTTGCAAACTGCACATTCTTTATACAAAAGCATGCACACTACAGAATTCGTTGAGTACCAATTTCATGATTCAGCTTGAAGGACCTATCACAAATTGGTGGAGTCAACAACACAAACGTTTTTTATAATTGTGGATCATTCTACATCTGTCCTTTTTAAATTAGCAAAGTTTGATAATTTCAAAATGGCAGCAAAAGCATTTCCTAAAATAGTTCTTTTACTAAGCTGCTGGAATAAAAAGCACGTGAGTAAAATGAAAGCGTCAAACTTGCAATGAGAATTATGCTGTAAAATCCGTAATGTGAAGAGGAAAACAAGTATTTATGGACATTACAAAAGGTGTGTTTCGCTTTCAGCTTTCTCGCTAAACAGTGAAACAGCACTTGCCCTCAGCACTTCCTCAAATGTGCGCGCGAGCTGGTATTGAGGAATTATGAGAAAAGGGGCGTAGCTAAATTGCAACACACTATTAATCCAGTGAAATAAGTATAATTCGACCAAGTTCAGCTTGGGAAAATATTCAAAGTACCAACAGCGAAACATAACTTGCCCTCAGCACTTCCTCAAATGCGTTTTTATATATATTTCCAAGTCAAGAGATTTGATGGTGTGCTTGATGTGAGTACTCATTCTTTCCAAAATTAAAAGTTTTAATTAATTCTATCTGTATCTTCATTCAGGTTGCAAATTCTGCACTGTCAAATTACAAACATGTCATCAATTTATCAGGCTCAAATAGTGTTTCTCTGATCCAGATTGTGTTTCAGAAAGGGAATGTCTGGACTTTCCCAGGTAAGTCTTTGCCAGTGAAGCATAGTATTGTGAGCCTCTGCTGTCTCATAGTTTTGCCTGTAATACTGTTAATTGAAAAGGAAAATAATTTACTTTAACATTTCTGAGACAGTAATGAGAGACAGAGTAATCTACACAGTCAATTCCATGACAACTATGATTGCCAGATCATATGGAATGGATATATGTAACATCTTGGCATGGCAAATGTAGAGGGAAAATTACAGTTGGATGAAATAATGAGCACAAGAAGGTTACAGTGTAATGTGTGTAAGTAAATTCGAATGAGAAGAAGATAAGATAAAACATGTTTTACTAATCTATTTGCTCCTATATAGTATGGCTAGTGAGGACTCCATTTTAAAATACACATACACGTGCTGACAAGAAGATGTTGCGCTTTGGCATGCAAAAGCAATATTTATCTGCATGCTTGCAACCTGCAGCACACACCATTGTTTATGTAACTCTTCACATGTGGCTAATTTCCTGTTTAGTGTGAGTTGACCTATCCTCAAATGGATTACTGATAAGCATGTAGAAGTTTAGTCCGGATGCTAGCCCATAGCTGCACTGATATATTTTAGGAGGTGTAGGTAGTGTTTGGGAGAGTCCTTAGATTGGTTGCTTTCATGTAAGATAGTAGCACACTAATTGAATGGTGTGAAAACCTCCTTAATGAAGTCATATATTCTTTTGCTGTACTCATTGGTTGCAATGTACTGATACATCTACATAAAATGATACACTTGTGGTGTGGGTACGCAGGATGAGGATTGTCTGAAGTGTCTTATTGTCGTATGTTTCCTGTGTCCACTCTGCATCTGCTGATATTAAATATTTACTGAACTAGCCTCACCTAAATTGGAGTCCAGGGTTTGATTTTTCTTCTTTCATAAGTAGCAAGAACATTTTAATCCTGCCAGACTTGATACCTTATTTTGTGTAAACTATCCATGTTGCTTGTCACTGATGTTCGTTTTTCATTTAACCACTGATTTATTAAGATTCATATCAAAGTATTGGGACATGGGTTCAGTACCCAACCATTCCAAGACATGTTTACCTTGATCTGACATGTTATTATCTTATGAACCATAGGAAGAAATGACATGGAAAACATTTGTGAATGCCTCAATGTCAAACATGTCTTTTCAGCCAGATTAATAAGACCCACAACAGTACATTCATTGAGAAAAACATTGGATTAATTGAGGATCTCAGGTGTTGGATTCTAACAAATTGCATAACACATGACTTGCTGTCCTGGCAGGTGGTGTATTGCATCACACACCCATTCATGTTTCAACTAATGCTGCTTTCTGATTGATCATCACCAACCTGAACATATATTTTTCTAGCCCACCCTCACTTTTTTCATTTCATCACATTGCTACTAACATGAAATAAATGCACCTGCTTGTGTCATCCTTGACACTTTATTAAGTTATGTTTTATTAGCTAATATTATATTACTGAGTGTGAGCACATGTTCAATCAAGTCACCCCAGCCCACATTCCTACCCTTTCAAGAGTGGTGCTGTGTTGAATTGCACATTCAATCACCCTGCAACTAATGCCACGTTCGATTCAATAACGCCCTGAGAATGGTTTCTCAGCACAACTCACGCTCATTTTTCCTTCCTCAAAGTGATGCTAATAATGAGATAAATAAAAGTGCTTGCGTCAGTTACTACATTCTACTTAGTGGAATGTGAGCTGATGTTCAATTGAGCTATACAAGAAAAGAATATGCAAGCAAGTTGGTGATGGGCCTGGCAGACAAAGCAACATCTCAAAAAAATGTCTAGTCGTTAGCAAGGCTAGCCTAGATTCCCGTTCTGTGAAATGTATATAATTCCTTTTTAAAGATATTTACAAAAATAAAAAATACAATTGAATTCTGTTGAGCAGTGCTTAAAAACAACGCTACTATCAATACCTAAAATCCCAGGTCTAAAGTAAAATTCTCCAGCTCTCTATAGGTAAATTACATCACCCTCATCACTCTCTGAAAGATTCCTAGTGGCTGCTAAAGAGCTCCGTAAGGAAGTCTATAAGCAGGTGAATCTGCCTGCCCAAACGTGATTAACTGAACCTCATAACATTTCAGTGGATCCAAAACACAGAGGAAATTCGGGTAGTTCATGATTCATACAATCCTGTTTACCCAGGCGTAATTCACACCATGTTGTTTGAACTCTTGATAAAAATAAGAACATATTCTGGCCGAATATTCAATAGAGAATTATGGAAATCTACTAGAATTATAAAAAAATCAATGCAAAACATTAATCAATGAAAACATCAATTTCTATCGCTATATGGTGCAGTGGATTGAATGCTGAGCAATGAATAACTGAACCTGTTGATGTCAAATAATAATTCGAATCCTAGTGGGAGAGCACCTCTGACATAATTACGGGCAAAGGTACGCACTGATTGCTAAATTAGATGTGACTGCCTTCAAAGAGGTAGTACTGGTTTGCAATTATTTCAGAGATTTCCATTAGAAGTTCAGACTGTGCAGAGTTTAATTAATTTATTAAACATAAGACAAACCTCAGGAATAGATGAACATAGTGCATGTCCCTAAAAATGTGATAAATATTATATAGCACCACCATGATTGGTTTTAGATGCCACCAAACAACTACACGTATGGAAATGCACACACGCACATACGCCTGCCCTGGCAAAATATCGAAAATGAACAATAAAACTCACATTAATAGGTAAGAACAATGCATTTAAAGGTCATAGGTTAGACATCTTTCATTTGATTTACTGTGTTAAGCCTGATAGACAGAAGAACCAAGCAAAGAAATGGTCTGTTCTTAAATTAATTCTGCCATACCCTCTTTGTAAGCATAGGTCAAGCCTTTCAGCCTAGTCCCTAGTACAAGACACCATCATGCACAAAGTATGAATCAGAGCTTTACACTCTGGGCACTTAGACTGGAATTGCTGGATACATGTCCATGGCTCTGCTCATCCACAGGCCACCCACCCACACTACCCAAAGTGTATGGCCCTTATCCCTAACCTATCTGCAGCATCCGCACACGTTGAACACGATACTGCCATCCTCAATTAACAAATGACTTGTCCTGAAGCCAAGCACTGCCATACCACATCTTGAAAATGACATGCACCTATAATGCCTGCACACTACATGTGTTCATATTAGTCACAACTGCAATTGAGTAAGTTAAGGATGAAATCATTGGTGATTTTTAAAAGGGATGTTTTGAGTGATGTCCCCGTTGAAAACCTTTCTGAATTCATGTTTGATGCCATGCCATCTGTGAGGTCATGAGAATTCTGCATGACAAAATAATCCTTGATATGATACGATTGGTTATTTATAATGCGCTAAATACCCAGAGGTTTCTTGACGTGTACCCGGGGATCAAACCTGTGTTTCTTTGTGTCGTCTTGTTTCCAAGGCAAGCACATTGCCCCCGAGCTATCCTCCCGAGAGAATACATGGAATAACAACTCTTAGCCACACACCCTGCCCATGCACAGCCCTTAGAGGAAATGCTTATGGCCTTTTGCATTGTGCAACTACGAGTACACCAGTGATGTTCTATTCACAGAACACACAGGACATGGTCAGCGGCTGTGCAATTTGGTAAATGTCTGATACATTGTGAACCGCATGCCCATGTGCATCACCCACAGGCCATGACATGTAGTCCTTTTGGGGATGCATGTTGTGTGTGGATAACATGACCAAGTGTTGATCACGTGAAGGCTTGTGTGCAGTGTGAGCCGCATGTGAATCCTCAGGAGATACTGAGATACAACGGATATGCTCCACAGATGGTAGATAGTCTGAAAATCTGTTGGCACAATAAACATATAGTGGAAAGTGAATACAAAGTGCACAGTATAAGTAGAGTTTGATTGTAACCAAACCATGATGTACTGTACTTTTGTGGAACAGAGCGTGTATAGCATTAACATGTAGGCCTGTGACTGTAGTGTTTAATGTAAGGATTGTGGGAGAATGTATTGTTAGTGGCGCAAAGTCTGTAGTGTGAACAGATGGCCGTTTTCTTTCCTGACATTGTTTTAGAGCAGATTGAACAAGTCGGGAACATATGACATCCTGGGCTTTTGTGGAACACAATATGGATTGTGTGAAATAGGTTGGGTGTTTGAAAAAGCAAGGTGTACAATGTGAACAGAGCAGGTATTGTGTGAACAGCTGGGAAATGGTTTGAATGTATTGTGAATAGTGTAAATGGAGTGTGGCCAGGAAGGCAATTTATTTGAGGCCCGTTATCCTTGTCCACTGACCATATTGCATAAATAGGCTTCTTTGGGGACCACTCACC
The DNA here is from genome assembly GCF_040938575.1 of Ambystoma mexicanum. Classification (NCBI taxonomy): domain Eukaryota; kingdom Metazoa; phylum Chordata; class Amphibia; order Caudata; family Ambystomatidae; genus Ambystoma; species Ambystoma mexicanum. Next base: position 549,937,496 of record NC_090933.1, on the reverse strand, counting down.
AAGGGCAGTAATTACATCAAACTTGACATTGCTGATGACATCACTGGTGGCATCACTAATGATATACTACGTGACATCACTGATATCACTGATTTGATTAATTACATTTTGTAATATGACAACTCTTTTGTTGCATAATATTTATGTACATATTTTATACATACACAGTACATTGTATAATGTCCTTGTTTCTTTAAATGTAGTGTACAGTGCACAATTGTAAATGCATACAGACATTGTAACAATGAAGAGTAGTAAATAAGCATTAACTACCTTTGAAGGTAATCTGTTATATTGGAATAAAAATTGATTAATGTATTTTCAAAAGAAATTACTACAGATATCAGTAATTGGTATATCTATAATTACATGTCACTACAAGCAGTCTTCTTGAAATGGTACTCACAATAGCTGCAGCCACTGAAGTTTGACTAAAGAAAAACATCTTCAATGAAAATAAACCTACGTTTAGCCGTTCATGTGGCTTAATCATGGTTTCTTTGGCATCGAAAACAGACTTTAATGTATACAAAATACAAAGTGTTATTAGTGATAAAAAGATGACTTGACTTTATTAACCTTGGGGAAACTTGTACTATTCAAAGTGCATAGCGCTGTGGGTGACACATGAGTTTCTTGGTAACTCAATTATAATAGAAATCTTCATTGATTCAGCATTGTTTAAATAACAATAGTTCAACAATGTTGTACAAACGGATCCATGTTGGAGTTTCATGAGACTTATGGCATCCGTGTGCTCTATGATCACTCACGTGTGTAGGTTGCCCAGGAAAGTGATATGTAAACAATTTCAGAAGTTAAACAAAGTAAATGATCTGAAATTATAACACTCATGCAAAATATTGTTCATAATTTATCTTAATCAACAGTGGATTCTTTGAAAGTTGCATTTAGGCTAGTATAAATTAATTGTTGATAACTTTATGTGCCATCCAACCGGAGGGGTGTGGATAGCCTAGTTCTGCCACTGTGCTCATCTGCAAAAGGTCGCTTTCCGTTCTGAATCTCCAAACTGTGACATTTCCCTTCTCAGCGAACTGTGATAATTCTGCTGAGTGTCCAAGCTTATCCAAGCTTGTCATTGTGCATCAGCACCATGTTTGTTGAGCAATTGGCCAGCCTGTGGCTGTAGTTGTAAGGGGTGCTGGGTGCCCTACAGGTGGAGGTGCAGGCACACAACTGGGTGCACTCATGCTGCACGTTATCTTGTGTGACGTTCCAACTCATGGTTGGGTCCCCATATACAAAGTTACTATACTTGTTGCTATCCTCCCGGCTTCCGAACATCATTGAGTGGCAGGCTATTAGAACATGCTTGCAATGTCACTGGATGTTTAGCGCACAACGTGTGATTTTAGCAGCTTTTGCTGCTGAAAAGCATGACATCTCCCTCCAATATTTCCACCCATCTCAGAATTATGGCGTTGGAAACTGGAGGGGAGAATGTCATATTCCTACGCAATTTTTATTACAAGCTCAGAATCAGGCACTCAGTCTGCTAGTTGGGACAACATATTTAGGGGGTCATCACAAATCCGGCAGTAAACCTGAAAACTGGCTGTAACCGATTTACCATCACAATTAAACCTCATACGAACTATGAGTCAGCGCTAATTCCACCAACTGTGTTAGAGCCGTCGTAGTTGCAGCTGGTGCAATTATAGCCAGCAGAATTACATCTGGTGGAAATTTCACTGTTACACGGAGAGCACTATTACCGTCCCATCACAAGTCCTGAGATGTTGGAATTTGCCCCGAAATTCAGTGCTAATACCACAAAAAACACAGTGCATTTATCTTCAGCCTCCAGGTGGAGGTAAATGCAAAGAAGTGCCACACATGAAGTCACGGGTGAACCCAATCCGCTCAAGAGGGCTACATAAGGCACATCCCCCAAACACACATACCAACAGCATACTGCCACTAGCCATTGCGAGATAGGACATGCAGCTGCTCATACTGTGCCTGGAAGTACAGAGGCAAGAACACCATCCCGGGGAACAGGGTGAAGAGCAGGAGGAGGTGACATTTAATGCAGCGACCATAGCCAGGGTCAGGCCCTCACCATGGACACTCACAGACAGACAGCTGGTAACCCTGAACCAGCTCAAAAGTGAGACCATAAATGAGCTGCTCACCACAATACAGGGTGACATACAGAGCAGGATAAACATCAGGACAGCTCTGTCGCACTGCAAAAGATAGTGTCCATCCTGCAATTCCTAGGAACCGGCACCTTCCAGCCCTCCATGGCCATTCTGCATGGCATGTCACAGTCAACATTTTGGTTCCTGCTTGTCTAGGTGTTTGAAGCCCTCCCGTGCCACATTTCATGGTACATCTCTCTGCCCACCACCCCAGCACAGGTGCACGGCATTAAGGCATGGTTCCATGGCGTAGCATACATGGCAAATGTCATTGCATCCCTGTCCAGGACCCATATGGTGTTGCCCCGTCAGACACACAAAGTGGTGTACCGCAACAGGAAGCATTACCACTCACTGAATGTTCAGGTGACCTGCAATACCAACCCGTACATCACACACTGCTGTGCACGCTTCCCCAGTACCACCCAGGATGCCATGCTTCTAAGCAACAGTACACTGCTTGGATACATGGAAAGGCACAGAGGACAAAGGACGTGGATAGTGGGTGAGTAAAACTGACATCACAATACGTTAAGGTGCTTCATTGCAGCCAATCATATTTGGGGAGTGTTGCAGAATGCATGCCCTGTCAAGGCTGTATACATGTTAGATCTGCTCTCTTCTCACACTAAGGACAGCGTACACCCACAGAACAAGTACATGCTAGACAAACCTGTATGAATAGGCCTATGCACAATGAACTACCAAGACACCCACATGAATACAGGTACCGCAATGCAACATGATAGATCCATAATCAATGTATCACAATGTGTGACTTGACAGCCTACAGCATTGACCCTGCCAGTTCCACAGCCATGTACCTAGGTACATTCCAAATTAACGAGGGGGGCCCTGAGAGTCCCTCTGCCAGACATTAGTCCTGGTTACGAGAGACTTACCCGGAGTCTTTAGCTCACTATCTTTCACAGAGACAAAATATCCCAAACATATCAGTCTTTGTCCTGCCCTGGGGCATTCCAGCACCGAAATGCTAGGCAATTCTCCTCTGAACAAGAGTACCAACAAAAACCCCAGACACGTGTTTCGGTCTGGTTGGACCTCATCAGTGGGTGGATCTGTAAAGACTCTGGGTAAGTCTCTCGTAACCAGGACTAATGTCTGGCAGAGGGACTCCCAGGACCCCCCTTGTTAATTTGCCTAGGTACATTCCACCATAAATGAAGCGCCGCTGACACCAGACACCAACAAAGGCACAAGTAACCATCTCTCAGGACACATGCACGAGAGCAGCATACAGGCACAAAACAGGCACCATGACATCTTGCCAAGACAACTATAGACCCTGGAAATAACAAATGCTGCAAGAGAGCTGGGTGCATGTGGTAACACAACAATGCACATACAGTGAAAGCAAGACATGCTTTGCAATGAAGCCCCAAATACATGCACATAATGCTGATCGCCATGATGTAGTGAACGGCAACACCTACACAATACACTGTGACTGACACCTTTGACCTTTCTGCTTGCAGGATACTCTGGATACCCTCATCTGCCATGGCTCATGACACCTGTGCGTGATCCACAGATACCACAGGAGTTGTCCTACAATTACACACACAGCAAGACCAGGGTCTGTATATAGCAGACCTTTGGCCTACTGAAGGCTCATTTCTGCTGCCTGGACTCTACTGTAGGGGCACTAATGTATAGGCCAGAAAAGGTTGTAAAAATGGTGCTAGTCTGTGCCGTGCTGCACAATATCTGCCTCCAGAGAAATGTCCCACTACCCCCTGATGTGGATATGCCACCTCAAGAGAATGAGGAGATGTTAACTCTGGTAGAGATATCTAGATGCATTTGCTGAGATGTCATCAGAACAGGACGAGTGGCTCACCAGGAACTGATGCAGAATTTATTTTGAGGAAATAACTATTAACATGCCATGCATCATTGTATAAATTGGTGCAGTTATGATTAAACAAACGGACCCAATGAGGAATGTCCTGGCATTGCTTCAGATGAACACAGGTTTAATGTGGAAGCAGACACACTAAGCCCCCCGCCCCACTACTCCACACCAATACATTATTCCCCTCCCCTCCCCACAACATCACCCCAACACAACATCCCACCTCCCCCACCCTACAACACCACCCCAACACACTATTATCTCTCCACGCCCCATAACACCATCCCAACAGACCCCTGTGCCTAATTACAAGTACAGAGGCACTTGTGTGGCCTCTTCCCCTTCATGGCTTCCCCCAGCGACTTCAGACTCAGAAAACGCCCCGAGAACGGCACCTTGGGCTTCTCAGCAAGGAACCCTGCTTTGGGGTTGCCAAACTTGACAGCACTGACATTGACCCCCGAATGTGTAACATAGTGACATGTTTTGCTGCATGGCCTCAGCAAAGGCTGAGATGCCGTCAGTTAGCTCACATACACGCTGTCCGTAGACTGTCAGTGAGGAAAATGTAACTGCCAATTCGGCCTGGTCATGCTCAATGCACTGCACAATCCAGCGTGTTGCACCCTGGATGCAGTCCTGGATGGCCTGGAGTTGTAGGGGCTGTGCATGGGCAATTGCCTCCATTTGCACCTGGCACCTTTTCTTTGCCTGCAGCATCAACATGATTTTGAGCACTCGTGTGGCCAGAGGAATGGATTCAGGAATTCGGGGAGGGCTCGAGCTGGAACATGGTGACCCATAGATGGGGTTGTCTAAGTCTCCCTCAAATAACTGGGCCTGCTGCCCAGGCTGAATGTTGTCATGGCAAGGTGATCTTTGTGTGTCATGTGCCTGTCGGATGGGTTATTCCACAGTGGCTTCAGCACACCTGTACGCAGTTGTGCCACCTATCAAATGCACTTTGGTCAGCTGTTGGGGTGCAGATGGTCTTGCAATGTCTGTGGCATGTGGAATGGGTGCAGTTCCTGCGTTGGCACCAGCAGGTCTGGTTTTGCTGGACCCTAGTGTGCCATCATGTCCCTTATGCCTGCCCGTATCATCGGTTGACCCTTCAGGGGTTGTGGTTGAGCTTGCGGTTGACACCCTGGATGCCCTTGTCATCAATGGGCCTTCCCCCTCCTCCACCTGTGCCTCATCCTGAACCGGCTGCAATGCTGTAGGGGGACAAATGGCATGCTGTCAGGCATCGTGTGTTCCCGTGCCTAAGCTTGCAACATCTGGGCAGAAGAGTATGGTTGTATATGGCCATTACATGTGACCACAGCAGGGTGGGTATGTTTGCAGCTGAGTGTGCCTGACCGAAGGCCAAATGCTCCTTCGCCATTGTGTGGCAGAGGTGGCCTGTCTATACAGGTGCAACTTACAGGGTTGCCCATGCCTGCAAGTGGCTCGGCATGGGCATACATTGGGTGGTGTTTTCTTATGGACATGTGCTGGCATCAAGGGCCGGCCTTAGCTTTGGCAGCGCATGGGCCAATTCTATATGATCTTGCGCCTCCACTCCCTCCAGCTGGCACCAAACACCTGGGGGGTCTAGATTCTGTTGCATCATGAAAGGTGCTGCCATGGCTCTATGTGGCGCTGCTGCTCAGCCATTAGCAAGGCTCAGTTTGGTTCATAGATTGACTCACTGCTCCCATGCAGGAGGAGGGAGTTGTTCACTTCCATACGGTTCAGCTGCCATACCAGCATGAGGCAGCATTACTTGGGCCAGCATATGCTCGTTTGACAGCTGCTCTGTATTGTTATTACTTGCACACCCCACTCCTGCTGGCAAGGCCCGCGCCAGCAGGGGTGAGGGGTGCATTTCATTTCGATAGGGCGCATGCCACACCTTCAACCTCCACACAAGCTAAGGGGTGCACTTGGAGGTCTGCCTCCGGGCTCGTGTGTTGGGGAGCTAATGTGGCACCCCATCTGGTCACGTTGACCACTCAGCCCTAATGCCATTCATATTGGCATCTATCTCTGTCCACTGGGCCAATCGGTACTAAGGGACACTGACTTTATTTGGTATTTCGCACTGTGTATTGGGAAAGAGGCCGACTCACCTCCTGCCTCTTGGTTGCTGGCATCAGCTTCTGCTCCACCAACTCCCTCTATCCCCTTCATTTCGAGGGTGGTACTCGTCTTCTCCTCCCATGGGGTCAGGCAAGGGGCTTTGTGGTGCCACATCCTGTAGCCATTACCTCCGGTCTGTGTTGGGAGAGGAGGCTGCATGCTCTGGCCCGAAGGTCATCCACCTTTTACAGCAGTCCTCGGCATCCCGGGCTTCCATGCACATGGCTGTAACTTTCTGGCTGCTTGATGACCAGATTGCAGTCTTCCGCTGCCCAGATGTTTTCCTCTGGAAGATGCCGTACAGTTTCTCACAATGGGCAACCACCTCATCAGTGAGGACTTGGAGCTCCCCTTGCTGAATTTTGGCTTGCGCAGCCAATGTTCGGGTACCTTCTCTCCGGTCCTCTCTTGGGACATAGGAAGTGTGGGATTCAGGGTGGATTGAGTTTTGCAAGATGTCCACTGTAGTGCTTCCCGTTCCGGCAATGGCATTTTTTCCGCTATCACTAATACCATCTGTGCTATTAGCGCAGATTGGCCGGCGGTAACAGTATTTCTGCCGGATATCGACAGATTTACAGCCGGGTTGCCCTGTTTCTGCTGTAATTCCACTGGAATTACCATTAAGGTCGAAGATGTGTGCACGTTCCCAACACGTTCTGAGACAGCGCTGCTTGCGACGGATGCCATGGCGGTAACAGTAATTCCGCTGGGTGGAATTACAGCCATATTACTGCCAGACTCGTGATGAGGCCCTTAGTGTTTTGTTGTCTTCATTGCTGAGCTCGAGAGGTGGTGCTGAAAAAGTCTCCTTCTCACTAGATTCATCATGTAAAGTCTCCAGGCTGGGCCAATGCTTTCATCAGGACTAAATAATAACGCTCTAAAAAATGTGAATACAAAAATATCAATGCAAGGGGATAATGGAACATGTGCTATTGAGTTCATAGATCCTTATACATTAAAAATAACCTACTCATCACAAGGGCTGTTGCGAATAAATCAGAAAGCATCTTGGCTACTTCTGCTCAAGATGATCTAAAAAGGGATATGGGAAAAGGTCAAATTAATCTACCCCATCCAGATGATGCACCAAGTCAGAGTCAAGAACAATGCACTACAAAAACTCACTGCTCCAGGAGTAAAGTTCCATGTTCAAAAACCCTCGGTCTGACTGAACAACAGACTGAAATCACATTTAGAAAAAAGGTCTGATTCACTCGTTGACTAACCCAGTCACGAAAGTGACAAAATGTATACAATTTGGACTTTGAAAGGAATTATTAATTTAAACACCTGAAAGGACTGATGAAGCAGGATTGTAAACTATACACCCTCTTTAACAATTTCTTGAAGAAGTGTTTATAAAGCCAAGTTGTACACTAAAATGACATTCAGAAAAAGCTCTATTTTAAAATGTGAACCATGGGACAGCTGCTTCTGGGAAGCACAGTCTCCATGCTGTAGTGAATGAGTGTTGCTTACTTACCATATTAGTCTTTCCACCCCGCAACTGGATCTTGCATCCTTTCCCTGAGAACCTGTAGCAGAGGCACTTCCGCATCGATCTCTAGCCAGGATGGCTTCTGGATGGCAGGCATTTGATACTTTGCGTTTACAATTATGCATACTGACTTGGACTCTCATTTTCCATCTGCTATATTTCTGTCCCACTCAGCCTGTCCGGTGGGACATGGGGTGGGTGACATGCCCACTTATTGTTTTGCTGGACTCACTGTGGTGCATCTCTTCATCTCTCCAGCTCATTACCCTTGACTCTCCCTTCTGCTGCTGGAGTTGGTTTTTCGTGCTCCTTGTTCACCAAGGCATGTTCTTGACAATGTGTTCTACCTACTTTGGTGATGCTTGCATCAAGCCACTGTGCTTCTTCTGTTGTGTGTCCCCCAGCACCTTATCTGATACCTGGGTGCGTCTTTGGTGGGTGGACTTTCACTCTGCTGTGGCTTTTCGGAACTTTCATGACGATCCTCATACCTCACTTGTGGGCCTGATTAGATGAATCACAACTGCTCCTACAGCTCGGTGACCTGCTTCACTTCTGATGATGCACCTGATGGGAAAAGGGGGCAAGTGCAAACCCAGCTTGAGTTTATCAAGAAGATGTCACCTGAATCACTGCACAACAACTCTGGGGTCCCAGTACTGATTGCACTGTCCCTCTCATTGATTCTGAAGTCATTACCGCCCTGGTGAGGTATGGATTTGACTCCATTGGCTTCATGTTAGAAACCTAGCCTTTAAGGTTGATACTGTACTAGGCATCCATCCTCCCCTGCCTACACCGATCTGGAGCCTCATCCCCCGCCATTGGCTAACCGGGCTAGAAAGTGCCCAATCAGCCGCCGGCAGGCGTAAGCCGGCCCTCCTCAGGAAGGCCACCCGAGAGAAGGCTGAGACCTGTCCTCAGCCCCACCAGTGCACTCGAGCCCACCCTGGAGCAGGAGCTCCCACCGATGCTGCAGGAGCAGTGCCTCGGTGCAGAGGAGAAGCAAGAGCTTCCTCTGTCCATTTAGGTAAGCCCGCAAGCTTATCCTAAGCACCGCCGACAACCAGCATTTAATTCTCCAAAGCGCGGCTAAACGTGCGCATTTGAATGCCCGCCATTTGAAATGCTATAATCCTGAAAGAAAACGCCACGCACTGCTTGCTGTTCCTTTTTGCAAGCACTCTGAGCCCTTGGAGCACGAGGACGCCCGCTCCAAGATGGCCGCCGGGATGCACTAGGCATCCATCCTCCCCTGCCTACACCCATCTGGAGCCTCATCGCCTGCCATTGGCTAACCGGGCTAGAAAGTGCCCAATCAGCCGCCAGCAGGTGTAAGCCGGCCCTCCTCAGGAAGGCCACCCGAGAGAAGGCTGAGACCTGTCCTCAGCCGTTCGCCAGCCTACGCTCGAACTGTGTCGAGACCTGCACTCGAATAGTGCAGAAATAGGAGCTCCAGGACCTGCCCTGCCCCTCCTGGAACACCAGGAACCCGGCGAGCGCTCCGCATCTTGGCCCCACTTCCCTGTCAGCAACAAGGTAAGCGCTGCTAAACTCGGAGCGCATCTCCAACAAAAACTGTAATCACCACGGGACTGCCTATCATAGCTGCCTCAGACTATACCAGAATGCCTACCAGCTAATCTGCACTCAAACTGCCCAATGGTCACATTAATGATTTATAATCTTCACATTAATGATTTACAATTTTTGCCTGACTGCTTTCACTAGTACACCTGCTTGTAGTTTGCCACCATCGCATGTAGAGAATCCCAGTCTGAGCCTGCTAATCTTTGGGAGCGCTCGGCTGCATCCACTCTAGTCTCTGCAAACTTTGTCACTTTCATAGTCAAAGCAACGTAGTGCGAAGTACCTCTCTACTGCCTACTTGCCTTTGAACTCAGGCGAACCTCCGCCCCCTTAGTCATTGATGCCCCTGATATTTGAATCTAGTTGCACTGTATGTTGCACTGCATTCCCTGATGTGCCTGATATTTGAATGTAGATGCCCTGTATTTTGCACTGCATTCCCTGATGTGCCTGATATTTGAATTTAGATGCCCTGTATTTTGCACTGCATTATTCCCTGATGTGCCTGATATTTGAATTTAGATGCCCTGTATTTTGCACTGCATTCCCTGATGTGCCTGATATTTGAATTTAGATGCCCTGTATTTTGCACTGCACTCCCTGATGTGCCTGATATTTGAATTTAGATGCCCTGTATTTTGCACTGCATTATTCCCTGATGTGCCTGATATTTGAATTTAGATGCCCTGTATCTTGCACTGCATTCTCTGATGTGCCTGACACTTAAATCTAGATGTACTGTATTCTGCATTGCATTACCTGATGTGCCTTATATTTGAAGTTAGCTGCTCTGTACTTGGCGCTGCATTCCCTGATGTGCCTGATATTTGTAGTTAGCTGCCCTGTACTTTGCGCTGCATTCCCTGATGTGCCTGATATTTAAATCTAGATGTACCGTATTCTGCACTGCATTACCTGATATGCCTTATATTTGAAATTAGCTGCCCTGTACTTGGCGCTGCATTGTGCACGGTTATCTAAACTGCACCGAGCCTGTTAGGCGCATCAAGCCGGCTTGTATCTACCAGCTAGCATGTACTCTCCAAATCCAGGTATACAAACCATCGCTGCCCATTATAGGACAACGAATCCACCTCCCTACACCGCCTCCATCATACTAGTAGCTTTATCATTTAGCCTGGCTACCACAGCTAACACATCGACCGACTCTACTGGGTCTCATCTTAATCACCCTTCTTGCCATACCATGTCTGTCACACAACTAATCACAGGTCCCATAGTGAATCAAGAAGCCACTATTATACAAAGGCCTTGTAGTACAGCGGACAGAAACCTAAGACTTCGCACGTGACTATCCAAACTGTATGAGCCACCAGCAAAGAAAATTGAACAACTTAATCTCCTAAAAAAAAAAAACCTCCCTTGAAGGCTACTGTTGAGTTTACTAGGAAATATGACAATCCCAAAAGACCTACACAAAAAAGGACTAAACCTACCGCTCTAGACAGACTAAGCTCTACTCACCCCAACTTAGATAGCCACAAACACCATCTCAAAGGCGCGCTTATCAACGCTAGGTCTCTAGTCGCACACGCAACAGAGATCGCAGATATCATTATCGCAGACAACCTTGTTTTCCTGGCTATCTCAGAATCTTGGCTTCATGATGCGGCAGGCCCTGCCCTATCATTAGCAATCCCCGACAATTATACCATCCTACGAGCAGACAGACACACCTCACGAGGTGGGGGTCTAGCAATCATAGCTAAAACCAGTCTAGACATGAGACTTGCCGCAACACCGACTATGAAATCTTGTGAATGCCTCACGGTCAAAATTGCCACCGCTAGCTCCCAAACATTAAACCTCTTCCTTATCTATAGACCTCCAGGCCCTATTGGTACCTTTGCTGAGGATCTCTCTACAACCTTGTCCAATAATCTAAAGAACACCTCCCAAACTATAGTGCTAGGCGACTTCAACCTAGGCTATAATGACACTAAGGACATCCAGTCTACAGCCACTGCCTCGATCCTAAAAGAACTGGACTGACCACCATATACTATCATTCACAGTAGCAACAAACTGTGTCACGGCCCAGTCCCCAATTGCCCCTCCTTTGCCCACAAGGAACAAAAAACTTATGACAGCGGAAAAACTGCTGCCCATTATACTGCCACAACTTAACGCGCTCCCAGCCAATATGGATCCCAATGGGCTAGTTGAACAATTCAATAAAACCATGAATACAGCCCTTGACCACATAGCACCACTCAAAATACGCAATAGTAAACCAAAAAAACATCTTAACTCTTGGTTCACTCCTCACCTAAAAGATCTAAGGTTAATTAAAAGAAAACTTGAAACCATCTGGAAACTCTGTCCCTCAGCCGAAAACAAACTTAACCTCGCCAAGGCTTCTTCCCAATATAAGAAAGACATCCTACTAGCCAAACAGGAAACGTATAATACTAGAATATCTCAATCTAAATCTAGTGTCAGAGAATTATTCAGTATTCTGAAAGAATTGGAAACACCTATCACTCCCCAAGAAAATTGCACCAAGGATAAAAAATGGTGCTCTAGCACACAGTCTGCCCTAACTAATGAAGTAGCCAACCTACAAACAAAAATTGCTTTCAAAAAAGCATCCCTAATGCCTCATACCACGCAGATTATAGCACCTCCACCTATTGCCAAACAAGAATCGCGCTTCTGCTTCTCCAAGGTATCCACCATCGAGATAGAAAAGGTTATTCTGGGTCTTAAACCATCCAACTGTAAAGGTGACCAATGCCCTGCCCAACTGATTAAGGATGCTGCAAGAGAATTATCGCCATTCATAACTAAACTCATCAATTCATCCTTTACCACAGGCACAGTACCGAACAACTTAAAAGAGTCCTGGGTACTGCCACTCTTAAAGAAGCAAACCCTTGACCCGGCCATCCCCACTAACTTCAGGCCCATCACGACCGTGCCCTTTCGCTTAAAAATTCTCGACAAAGTAGCATACATGCAAATACAAAACTTCCTCGAAACCAACCACCTACTTGGAACCCGCCAATCCGGATTCCGACCACAACACGGGATTGAGACAGCCCTGATCGATCTCAAATCCCAAATAGATCAATGCAGAGACAACGCCCAAGCAGCCCTACTCCTCCTGCTAGACCTCTCAGCTGCATTTGATTTAGATGACTATACAGTCCTATGCAGCCACCTTGACTCTGCAGCCCACTTCTCTAAAGAGGCCATAATATGGATCAAATCCTTTTTGAGCAACCGTACTATGAGGGTCTTCTCTCCATCAGCTTCGGCAGACCCGATTCCCATAACCTGTGATGTACATCAAGGGTCCTGTGTGTCACCTACCCTTTACAATGTATTCACAAAGCCACTCTTCGACGAGATGGACCATCTGGGTATCGCCTATACCAACTACGCAGATGATACCCAGATCCTCCTTCCGCTCTCAGGAGACTATGTCGTGGATCTAGCCGTAGTGAATAAAATCTACAGCATCGTTCAGGCATGGATGGCCACACACGGCCTATGTCTAAACAATGACAAAACTGAGCTCATTATCCTAGGCACCCAGACATACATATCCAAACTTAGCCCGGATTATGCCAATTTCATCATCGATGGGAACAACATAAAAGTAGCAAAGGAAGTAAAGACCCTAGGCTTCTACTTAGATGCCACCATGAACTTCGCCAAACAAGTCAACTCTCTAGCCTCATATACTGCATACACATGCAAACTTATCAGAACCAGCAAACAATTTGTCTCCGCAGATAGCTGCATCACGCTCGCCAGAGCCCTTATACTCTTTAAATTGGATTACTGTAATGGAATTTACATTGGGGCAAACAAACAAACCATACATAAAATCCAAGTCCTCCAGAATAATGCCTTGAGAGCAGCTCTCAAGATTAATAGAAATGAGCATATATCTTCAGTAAGAAGAGAATACAAATGGCTATCCACTTCTGTTAAAATTCAATTCAAAATTGCCTCCCTTACTCACAAGTGCCTCAACAACAAAGCACCACCCTACCTCAAGGATAGGCTACACCTATGAACCTCGACCAGACCCACAAGAACAGCCAACGCTAACTGCCTACAAGTCCCGCGATTCAAACTCGCTACTATAGGAGGACAAAGCTTCCCAGTCAAGGCTGTACAGCTGTAGAATTCACTTATCCCATGACATTAGAGAACCCCAGCCTTTTGTGAAATTCAGACAGAACATGACCAACTGGTTGAGAGCCAATGACACCTAACTACCCTGACCTGCGTGTACCTGCCGACCTAAGCTTGACTTGCTCACCAGAACCAAGCTATTTGTACCCGACTCTTTCTTCATGCACTGGAATGCTCCGGGTCCCTCCTGTATATTACTACTGTATATAATATGATTTTATACTCTTCTCATGATTACATGCACATGCAATTCTTTGTTCTGGACCTAGATCCCTTGCCTTGTATATATCTGCCCAATGTAAATTGTCTGAATCTTGTATATATCTGCCTAATGTAAATTGTCTGAAGACCATGTACTGTACTACTTACCATGTAACTTGTATATATCTGCCTAATGTAAATTGTCTGAAGACAATGTACTGTACTACTTAACATGTAACTGTAACTAAGCTGAGCATATTCTTGTCATTTTTCTTCTGCGCCCTGATGCCCCAGGGTCTGGCGCGCTCTATAAATAATAAACTAAACTAAACTAAACTAAACTGTCCAGGCAGAAATTGATGAAGAGGGCAATAGTGTGTCAGAGGCTGAAAACTGAGTCAATGCATTGGAGGGTTGTGCAACAGCAGTGAATAATCAGCTTCAGAAATTGGCCCTCAAAAGTAAATTGGTCCAAGCAAAAACCAAGGATTTTGAGCCTCCTTCATTCTGCAACAATATCCATATTCCAGGCTTTCTTGAATTGGCTTCTATATGAAACATGGAGACATTGTTGAACCCTTCTTCAAGGAAATCCTGCATGATGCCCCATTTTTTATCATTATTCCTTGTAGGGAGAGTGTCCATTTAGTGCACACTTCTTGATTTACCATGACCATGACCCAGCCCTTTGCAGATCATGGGAACGGGTGGAATTGTCACATGGCTACTCAGATTTTGCCACAGCTGCTCAAACATCACACCACGACTTCACCTCAGTCAAATCAAAACTTTAGGAAAGGGGCCTGTACACATTGTTTTTTTTGTTTCTTTTCCAGCATGTCTTTGTGTCAGACACAAGGACAACAATCTCCGTTTTGAACTCCTGATGAGGTTCTGAGAATTTTGGAGAGACAGTCACCTGAGTTCCCTCTGTGCCATGAGTAGAGGAGGGTGCTGGTGGTCCACGCCCCTTTAATAATGATTTTGTTGTATTAGTCTATTATATTATGTGTCATCACAGCCTCACTGTTAGTGTGTTCAGTCCTTCCATCAACATGACCACTATTTAAGTCATTGCTGTTCTTTATGTGGGTGATGATCTTAATATGTTCTTTGTTATTGCCATGTGGTACTATAATTCTTGCTGTGCCACTGCCACCTTTTCCTATTGCCAGGAAACAGCTGAAGCGCTCATTCTGCTCATCAAAGGTCGGTGTCTTCTTTTAATATATTTCTGAGTTCTTACATCCTTCAGACACTCCCATTGCCACGAATGGTGTGATTGCCCTGATAGTGATGGCAGTGGCAATGTATATTTAGAGAAGAATACACTGTGTACTTTAGTGCTAACAGCTTTCCAAGTGTATTTAACTAAAGTATAAGCCATTTATTTAGCCTCATCAATACCAACTTATCACAAAAACAATCAGAAAGGAAATCTGGTGTTTAACAATTGATTTGATAATGTAGGTGAGGCCACTGAGCCACTGTGCCAACACGTCTTTCGACAATTGGTATTTTTCAAGACAAACATCATACATTAATCAAGCAATTGTTCTTATTGAACATTCGTATCTGCTTTGAGTCAGACAAAAATAGTCACTGCTCCCATTGAACACTCTTATCCGTCTTAAGTCAGACAATAACAGTTTTCCCCGATATATACATCCTTTTATAGATAATCTTTTGTCTATTCTTTAGAATCAGACACGTCTATCCCTTGACGGCTGCAGCAACAACACAGAGAAAGAAAAAAAGGACACAAGTAGTACATTGTGATAGGTGATGTAACTGTAAAAAGATATTCTTACCAACCATTTTACCATATATTCATATAATTATAATTCCTTAGAGACATGTATATACTGTGAGATTATCATCATCATCATCGTTTTTTAATTTCGATATTTTCATAAAACAACATAATAAACATTAAACACACTATCATAAAAATTATAAACAGCACAATACAAAACATAGAAATTCTTTAAAATACATATAGCAGCTCCTTTGAAGAGTAAATCTTAAAAGGCATAGATGTTAGTCAATGTTATTATACATTGGTCTAAATTGAATAATACTAGATTGACTGTTGTTATGGTATCACTTAACAGTTCAATATTAGCATGTGTTGTGTAAACGGCATAGTTTCATTTTCACATCTAATCTAAAGTCCATTAAGAAGTTCATCTTCAGCACACCCCTCACTCAATGCCAGCATATATAGTTTGCGCATAATGGTTGTAGCATTTTGTACAGTAAAAAATACATAAAAGTTAGCGCATTTTCCCTGACCCTCATCCTTGTTATTAGGTGGTTATATAAATCTGAAAGCGGCACTGTGAAATTGTTGCAGGCTAACTATGATATATCGGTCCATAGTTGCCATATATATCCTGTATGCCAATCTATAATGTGTGTTATTATTCTTCCTTAAAACGGCATTGATAAACCTATCCCTGGACCGCTTACATAATAAACAAAAAAATGAAATGTGCAAAATAGACCTACTTGTTTCTCCGTCACAGTCACATGTAAGGCCGTGTTCATGGGACCAATTAGGAGTGACACAATGAGAGGGATTTCGTCAAAGCAAAGCCTTGTGATTAGTATTGTTGTCTTCGTACTTCTCACTTCATTAAGGTACGCAGTTCAGAGTGCTATATGAGGCACATTTGTGGAATACTGTGCAACAGGTGATTTTGTTTGTATCACAGCTGACAAGGTCTGATCATGTTCCATTAGAATGTTTTGTTAAGTACCTCTTTGTCAGTTGTTACTAGTTCTTGTTTGTTTGTGTAGGATTGTTTAGCGTGTTATGCAAATCATTTTTTTTTTTTTTCACAGTTAAAAGCACACATGTGTACATTCAAAATGCACACTATTTTTCACCTGAAATGCCTATGTTGCAAGAGACACATTTGAAAATTAATAAACTAACATCATTAACAACTAACCTGATCATAACCCACTAATAATAATATGTTCTTCAGTGCAACATGGATGGAAAATGACAGGCTCTGAAAGTCATTATTTAAATGCATTCATTTTTTTTTTCTTTTTGCTCTGCTATTTTGTCCACAGTAACTGCAGGAAGCAAAGACCTCGAATAAGCAGGAAATCAGTTTGGTTACAGTTGCAACTGTATAAGCCAAGCCATTGTGTTCAGAGGGTGGTTAGGGCATGATAGAATTTTATTGGTTAGGATCCTTTGGTAGGAGGTGACCAGAGTTTTTTGTTTAATATGGACGAAGGAGCTAGGGAGAGACATCTTGACACAGCTCGAAGAAGGACTGGGTTGATAGCTGGGGATGCCTGATTCCTAAAGCAGAGACTGAGATTTCCAGTCAACAAGTCCCAGTTTGAGTGACAACAGATGCTTGTCCTTGCTGGGTGAACCCCTCCAGAAGGCGACCAGCCAAAGAAGTTACATACTGAATAAGCCTGGTAATTATCTCGCTGAGGTGTGGGGGCTGAGTGTGTACGAAAATATTCAGTCAGTGTAGGAAAGGAGATTCCTGTGCTTTACCCGCGTGTTTAATGTTGCAAATTGAATTCTTGTCACCGCCACTCTCTTTTCAGTGTATCACAAACAATGCTGTTACTGTGCTAATTCATTTATTTCTGTAAAGAGTGAGATCGCGTTTAAATGCAACTTTTATAATACACAAAAATATCTGAAAGCAGACGGGTGGTGTGTTTTATATTTACCAATACATTGCTGATGATGTGGGGAGATGTTTAGACAGTGCAATTGTCATTTCAAGGTAGCTAAAAATAAGATTTGGCTGCAGCTGTGTGCATGTCATTCAGTATGAGCAATTATAAATAACTGTGTGTGTTATAGCCTTTTTGCTGAAGGTACATGAGTCAGCAAAAATAGAGACTCGGGACATAGTTCACTACCGTATATAAGTTAGTGAAAAATACCACATGATAGCTCGCTGCCGTAGATAAGACAGTGAGAAATTGCCCATGGTGGCACACTAAAAGTGAAAATGTGGTGTTCCTGAAATGCAAGCCTGAGGTCTCTATAGTGATTACACGAAAACATCTAAACAAAAATAAGGGGTTCTGGATATTGGGGCCACAAATAAAACAAAGGAATTATGCTCACCAAAATACCACCAACCACGCATACCAACCACGCATACCAACGACGCATGTCTGTGTACGGAAATAATGCATATCCACTGTATTATTATTATACATAACCCAATCTGAATACAAGGAGTGATTGTTGCTAAAAAAATTTTGGCGGTAAGAAAATACCGCCAGGCCCCAAATCTACACAAAATACGCAACAGTTTGTAAATAGGACTGGGAGGCCAACTGAGGCGAATAATTTTTAGCACATTTCAACCAAATGAATAACATCCTGCAACAGTAGTTGAGTCAGTTTTGCTTGGTTATTAGTCTAGACTGATACTCACATGAAAGCAGGTGCTGCTTCTAAAATGACATCAATTGGTATGGTATTCAATTCTAAGTAAGGGAGTTCATTAGCCATACATTTCATTACTCACAGAATTGACTTGTAAAAATTGTGCTAGATTTTTATAGACCAGATACCTGCATCGAAACGGGACTGGCCCCACCTTTTTGCCTAGCATATTTCTTGGGCTAGAACGGAGTTATTTCCCTGAAAATTGGTCATAAATGGTTTGATTGCTACATTCAATGGTCCCATTTGCACCTCTAAACTCTGCACGTGCGCCGACCATGACTGATTAATATTAAAGGAAATACCCCAAAACTTCTTCAGAGGAGATATGGAAATTTGGAAGAAGTTCTCGTATTCTTGGTTTTAATTATCATTATTTTAGATTTAGCAACATTCACCTTCATCATCGGGCTTGTCATTTATGCAACATATCCATACAATAATTTCGGCAAATTCCTCAGTGTCCTGACAGTTAAAGCAACGTCATCTGTGAACCCCAACGATGCCAATAGATGGCGTCCAACTCTCGGGATATCTGGTGTAGTATGCAGAAGGGCTTCTTCTAATCCATTTCAATTGAGTTTTAATAACATTGAGGCTATGACACATCCCTGTCTTACACTTGAGTTAGTATTACATCTATCAATGAGTCTGCTAGTTCTGTGGTATAGAATAAAGGCTGTTCTGTTGGTATGCAGTTGAACTATTATGCTGAGCAGTTCCTCCTTTATGTGCATTGATCTTAAAACATGCCATAACAAGGACCTAGCTACGGGATCAAATGCCATGGATAGGTCCATGATTGTAAGATACAGTTCAGTTTCCCTAACCTCCACATATTTGCCAATTATCAATGAGGGGTTCAAACATTGTTCTGCGCTACCGAGTGGGGGGGCGGCAGAAACCCATGTGTGTATCAGATACTATATCATTTCATCAACCCATACTTTATTTTCAAAAACAAAGTTCCCCAATAATTTCAGAGAGACGTCACTTAGTGAAATTGATCTATAACAATTGCATTTGGAATGGCCCGCTCTTTTGAATATAGAATATTCTGAGATTATTGTGTTCCTTTTTCCTGTTATCCTGGTATCTTAATGTCATTCATCTGCTAAAAAATGCAATATTTAAATATAGATAGAATGCAATCTATATATATCCGAAAAGGTGTGGAATATCTTATAAAATCGTA
This sequence comes from Ambystoma mexicanum, assembly GCF_040938575.1. Classification (NCBI taxonomy): domain Eukaryota; kingdom Metazoa; phylum Chordata; class Amphibia; order Caudata; family Ambystomatidae; genus Ambystoma; species Ambystoma mexicanum. The sequence goes on along the minus strand of NC_090933.1, from coordinate 549,918,224 downwards.
CCATCAATGTGGATCGTTGTTAATCTCACAACCTTTACCTCCTTTGATAATACATATTAAAGATCTTTGCTGTAAATTAAGAGAGAACCTAAAGAAGTGGTCTGGGGGACAGAAAGTATTCCAGAGTTATCAGCTGTTCTAAGGTATCCAAAAGGAAGAGTGTGGTTAATTTGGGAGAAGATAGACTGGCCCTTCTGCAAATCTCACCTCTAATTATGGGATGTTGCTCATCCTGGCTGCATTCAGCTTCAAGAAATCAGTGTGCTGCATGTACTGCAGCCGATGCGTTGGGATTAAAATATATCTTGCCAAGAGGGGTGCTGCGGGTTTGACCCCTGAGAACATTTTTGTGACTAATGTGTTAAAATAGAGCATTCATACAGCACAATTTCTGTGAAAAATTGGGTAAAAAGCCGGACAGTTTGAAATCGGTTTTAAACTCACCAATAGTGCACAAGATCATTTCCCAACACATTTGTCTTGACCCACAATATATGCCAGTATAAAAAAGATGCTCATGATGGCTGCAATGGGACAGACGGTGGTGTGCGAGGTTGCCCATAGCAATGCCAGAGGTTCAAATTAATTTGAAACTACCACCCATCACTTTTTTCGTTTTAGTTTGTCTCCCTATTTGAGAGAGGGTATGCCCATACATAGGTCCCTTGCTTGCTGAGCCATAGGGAACCAAGCTGCATCTCAATGAAAGGGGCCAACAAGGCCAAACCATGTCTGGGGTTGCTTGTTTTTCCATGCATAGGGGACCTGGATTAGCAGTTTGGGCAGGGCTGCTTCCATTGGTGGCAGTACCTGACTGATTTGATTGTGGCTGGACCCCTTTTGCAATGGCACAAACGGGCTAAAAACCTTGGTGTGGAAGGGTTGCCCATAGCAATGCCAGTGGTTCAGATTAATTCAAAATCTTCCACCCATCACTTTTTTGTTTTTAGTTCGTCTCAGTATGTGAGAGAGGGTATACCCAGACGTGGGTCCCTTGCTCTTTGCGCCATAGGGAACTAATCTGCACCTCACTGAGGAGGGCCAACATGGCCGAAACATGTCTGGGGTTGCTTTAGTTTCCTTGCAGAGGGGACCTGGTCTAGCAGTTAATAGAGAGCAGCTCCCATTGGTGGCAGTACCTGACTGATTTGTGTATGGCTGGACCCTTTTGCAAAGGCAAAGACGGGCTAAAAACAGTGGTGTGGAAGATTGCCCAGAGCAATACAAGTGGTTAATATTATGTCAAAACGAGGAGACCCAACAAGGCCAAAAAAGATGCTTGGGATTGCTTGTGTTTCTGTGCAGAGGTGGCCTGGCCTAGCAGATTCTTCCTGTTCTAAAGCTGCTGTACTGCTAGTAATGCACTTTAAATGATGTTGCCCACCAGCCATCCCACCCCTTCCAAGCTAATACTTTGACACTTGAGGGACAGCAACTTTATTTATTTATTGTTTATTTATTGGAAATTTGTATGGGGTCCATACACAAGTGTTTCCAGGCACCAGAAGACAGGTTGGGGGTGGGGGGCGGACATGGGAAAGAAGTAGAACAAAAAATGATTATATTGGCCTTGTGACAATCCTACCATGCAAGTGCAAGACAAGGTGTTAAGTGCAGAGAGAGGGGGATGAGGGAGAAATGCAGGAGAGTGGTGCCCAAGGTATGGGGGTGGGCAAGTGCAAGAGGGCCAAGGCGGCAAGTGCCGGGGGAAGAGAAGGGGAAGGGAGGATGAGTGCAGTGGACAGGGAGGACTAGGTTAGGGCTAGCCCCGGGAAGGAGCCCGTGGGCAAGGGCCTGCAAGGGATGCTGGTGGGACTCGTAGGGGGGTTGTCTGGCCCCTGTGTGGCTCTGAAGGGACCAGGCCCCAGTTGCAGTGGCAGAGGGAATGTTAGTAAGGGAGGGGGATAGGGAAGGAAGAGGTGAAAAGGGAAGTCTTGACAAGTTTCCAGAACTTAAGACTATCAGGCTCAAGAGGGGGGGCAGGGAAGCTGTTCCAGAGGGAAGAACTAGCCGAGGAAAGGGATTTACTTCCCACTCTCTGCTTGGAGAAACGTTTGATCTGTAGAGAGTTGGAGCCAGGGGACCAAAGGACTCTGGCAGGGAGGATTTTAGGGAGAGAAAAATGGATGTTGAGATGTCCCAAGCCCCAGACAGCCTTGTGGATGATAAAAAAAGTGTCTTGAATTTGATCCTTGCGGTCACCGGGAGCCAGTGGAGAGGTTTTGGGGCTGCAGGGATACAGTCTCTTGGCTTGAGGCCAAGGATAAGACTCTCAGTACTAGTCTGGATTAGTTGAAAGGGGTGAAGGGAGAAAAGAGGCAGATTGAGGAAGAAGCTGTTGCAGAAGTCCAGCCTAGAGAGAAATAGGGATGCAGAGATTTTGAGCTTCTGGTGGAAGGTGAGGAAAGGGTTGAATACCCCTTTGGAGGTGGAGCTGAAAGTTGGAATTATTGGCCAAGTCTGTGATGTGTGGAGAGAAGGACAGAGAGGAGTCAAAGATGATGTCAACGTTGTTTGCCTCACAAGTGGTTGAGGGGAGGGGACCCAAGGAGGCTGGCCAGAGAGCATGTGGGAAACAAGAAGCAGGCATCCCAATGAGAAAGATCTCTGTCTTACTGGCATTAAGGCAGAGATCATTGGCAGAGCCCCATGCCTGAATAGCAGTTAGGCAGTCAGGTATGAAGGAGGCTGGGGAGGAGGTAGGTGATTTCAACTTGAAAGAGAGCTGTGTGTCATCTGCATAACACTGGAAATGAGGGGAGAAGGTGGTGATCAGGTGGGCCAGAGGAGCTACATAGGTTTCAAAGAGCCATGGCAATAGGATAGAGCCCTGAGGGGCACCACAGGTAGAGAGTGAGGTGGAGGAGAGAAAATTACCCATTTGTACTTGAGAGGGTCTCTTTGAAAGGAAGGAGGTCAGCCACACCAGTGCCCTATCCATGATGCCTCGGGTATCATGGAGATGGTTTATGAGGATAGAGTGGCAGAAGAAAGATCAAGGAGGATCAGAACAGAGGGAGTGTTTGAGTCTAGGTTAGATAGTAAGTCTTCATGCGTGTTTGGGAGAACAGTTTATGTGCCTCTGAATGCCTTGAAACCAGATTATGGTCATGGAGGCAGCCAACCATTTCAGTGTGGAGGGTCAGTTGTGAGATGGCCAGATTTTCCATGAGTTTGCCCAAAAAAGGGGTGATACAGATACAGCGATAGCTGGCCGGGCAAGTAAGAGAGAAGGTAGGTAAAACAGAAAGCCTACAGACTAGACTTTCAAAGGATTAGTAGGTTTGAGTGGGGATGATGGAAGCAGGAACCCACTCAGGGAAGATCAGAGCCATTCTGCCACCAGGCCGGGAGGGCCTGCGCTTGGACAGGATCTTGTAGCCCTCTTGGAGAAGAGTGTCAACAACAGTGACAGAGCTTGCCTTCAGGTGCCATTGTGATCAACACGAATGGTCCCTTTAGACGATGCAAAGTAAGCCAAGAAAACTTCCCTTCTTGTACTGCCAGTAATGGGAGAGGAACAGAAAGGGAAAACAACAGAAACCATATGGGGAGTCCATAAGTCAGAGGAAGGAAGAGAAAAGGCAATGTCAGTGATAGCATGTCTGGAGGAAGCATTGATGTAGGTGTCTGTAATGGGCAGACCATGGTTGGAACTCAGGAATGCCTTTTTAAATGTCTTCCTTCCAGACTTCGTGAGAGGTGGGGATCAGTGGTCTAAGTGGGCGGGGGCGGTCTGGAGCGGTGCTCCTCTACTTCTTTTAATGAAGTTTTAAAGCTCCTATACTTTTATTTTAAAACAAAACCATTCCGGAACGGTTTCGTTTTAAAATAAAAGTGTAAGAAGAAGTTGAAAGTTGTGCTTTCAGTGCACTGCACTGGACGTGCCATTAAACGGCAGGTGGATGTGTTTTGGGGTTTGTATTGTCCACGGGAGGCAGCACAGCAATGGGGTTTGTGGGGAGCTGTACAGGCTAGTAGGGAACATATCTCCATTACTTCTTTTCCTACACTTTGACCACTGGTGGGGATAGGTGATGTAAAAGCAGTTAGAATAGATAGGAGAGATGGAGAACACCATGAGGGCAGAGACAAGAAAGGGTGAAGGGGTATAGCTTGGGAGAGGGTAGGAACCACTATGAAAAGTAGAATCTCACCAGGCAACCAAGCATACAAAAATTAATGAGCACACTAGAGATGCCCAGATAAAAAGATCATTAACAAATTTGAAAGCACAACTAAATTCGAATTTGCCTGAAAGCACTAAAAATCAGTACAGAATGAAGGATGCACAGTTGGAAAAGCGCACCTAAAATTGTTTTTTCACAGAGACACTTAAATGCAGCAAATAGTGGAGGCTGCACAGTTGGAAAAGCACATCTAAATTCAGTTTTTCACAGAAACACTTAAATGCAGTAAAACGTGGAGGATGCACAGATGTAAGGGACACCTTGGAGACAGAGCATTTAGCAGATCATCATGTGATGCAAGAGAGAGGCATCTACATTAGCATAACAGGCCTGCGGCAAGAATAGGCATGTGAAGACAGCTGCAGAGGTGAGTGAAATAGCAGAGCTTAAAAAAGAGCATGGCTTTGGTGACTTGATGAAGGCTTACATGGCCCAGGTGGCCACTAGAATAGGGGGATGGCAAGTCAATCGGGGCGTCCATGGAGGCAAGTCATGTGGAGAGGGCCGTAGAGGAGGGGCACATTATGGAGCACCATGTGAAGACTTCAAGTCAAGTTAGGAGTGCGGGCACGGCACACGGCCAGGGAATTTTATTCAGCATGCCCAAGTGACCCAAGTTCGACTTGAGGAATAGATGGCAGCCAGAGCAGCAATAGTAATGCAAGGTGAAGGGTGCTTACCAGGAATTGCAGTTACACGTGTGGCTAGACGTCTTCCAGGTCATCAGGCCTGAACAGGGCCAGACAGTGAGGGATATGACTCTCGGATGGAAGCTCTTTGAGGGGCGGTGTTCGCCTGCCGGCTCCAGTGGCAACTTCTCAGATAACAATAAGGCCAGCCAATCATGCAAGACCCTTCAGAGGAGTGCCGATTAGCCGTTGTACCTGCCTAGGGTGGTGGCCATGCTGAAAGTACCTTGCGTCCTGCTGAACGAAGGCAGACTGCCTTCTCAGTGGGATGTAGAGCTCAGAAATTATGTTGCCAAGTTATGAGGCCAAAAAGAGTAGCAGCATGCACAACCCACAACTAAATAGCCCAGTCCGTGAGGGGGCAGGAGGTCGCCTGCCAGCTCTGGTGGCTACTCAGATAACAATAAGCCAGCTAATCAGGCAAGTCCCTGCGGAGGTATGCATATCAGCTGTTGTACCCACCTGGGGGTGTGGCCATGCTGGAAGGCCCTTGCTGAACGAAGGCAGACTGACTTCTCTGTGGGATGTTGAGCACGGAAAGGATGTTGCTAGGTTATGAGGCCAAAGAGAGTTTCAGAGAGCACAACCCACCTCTAAATAGCGTGGCCCTTGAGGGGGCCGGCAATCACCTCCCGGCTCCGGTGGATCCTTCTCAGATAACAATGAGAGCAGCCAATCATGCAAGTCCCTGCGGAGGAGTGTGGTCTAGCTGTTGTACCCGCCTAAGGTGGGGGCCATGTTGGAAAGCTTTTGTGGCCTGCTGAAGAACAGAAAGTTGTCTTTCCTGTGGGATGTAGGGCACAGCAATGATGTTTCCAAGTTTTGAGGCAAAAAAAAACAATATAAAGTGGACTACAGTAAAAAGAAGGGTCATAAGCTTTGGATAAAACAGAATCTTTTGAAGAAATGTGTGTGTCCGCGCTCAATAAATACCATAATTAGTATACTGTGTGTGCCTATGAACATTCGTTGGATAATCGTTTTAAAGGTGCATTATGTAAATGTATTACCCAAAATGCCTGCAAGCAAGAGATTCAGAAACCACACTGAAGGGTTGCTGGGGTAGGCCTCAAATAGATTGTTGTTTAAATATTAGATCAATGTAGTGCATTTTAAAGCACACATTTCAGGAGAAACTGAATGAAAAGCAATATGATTTACAAATAGTTTTGCAATACGTTGCAGGAAATATTAAAAGTAGCAAACCTACCGAAGCAAATAAGGTTATGTTAATTTTGATCTATGTGAGCTAGTAAATTTGTTTCTCAAGGACCTACCAACTACCAGCTATAAGATTTAAAACAATCCTAAAATCAGTGACATTGTGCAAAATTACACATACAGGGCTGTTGCAGCATTTCATCTATTTCTGATCTTAGCGATAACAAACCTACCAACCTAAATACTGGGCAATTATTTAGGATTGTTATGCACCTACGTATCAGTTTCTCTCAGAGCCTTGTCAAATACTAGCCATAATCTAATAATGAAGTATACCCAACCAACAGGTTCACAAAATCTGAGCTTCTTGCCCTTAATTTGTACAAGCACTCATGAATTCTGAATAAGAAATCCCTCTATATATGAGAAGGCTTCAACAATTGGGTAAGGTCCAAACCTGTATGGACCTGCACTGTTAAGTAGCCTACACACCCAACCAGGGACGTCATTTCACCAAAATGCCAGGGGTAGCGGAAGTGACATCATCCGACCTCTGATGATATCACAGGAATTGATGTCATTTGACCCCACCCTGAAGTGATATCACGGGAAGCGATGGAACACAACCTTTCACCCCTTGACAAAACAGGAAGTGGCATCACATAGCATTGTACCTAAGTACACTAAGAAAAATACAGTTACAAAATCACTATAGTGTGATATACATTTCACACAAGAATGGATCGCCATATGTATCATTAAGATTAGTGTGTATAGGCTCATATTGCCAAATGACTTTGAATGCAAGCAGACATCCATGGCCAAATAATAATGATGTGTTATTATATATTTATATAGAAAAAACATGCATACAATATCACCCAACCTGTGTTGGTACTCATTTATCGACCTCAGAAGGATGAAAGGGTGAGTGGAGGTGTTTAAGAACAGACTAAATCAGTGACTCACCCTTTGAAGTGTACCTGAAATAAACCTTTAATGAGTCTACCAATTATTGAATAGAATTCCAGAAAGACACATTATTTGGTGTTCCCATTATTTCTTATTTAGGGTCACTGTTGAAAGTGATAGACTTATGGAATCCCTGTTCTTTTTCTTCTTCTTTTTTTTCGTGTTAGAGTCCTGTAAAAGAAAGACAGCCACGGCAGAATCAAAGAGCCACATGGTTCTGGCCACAGCACAGGAGCTTGCATGAAAAAAAAGAAAATGTTGCATTTTTTTTTTTTTTTAGGTGTAGTAAGGCAGACCTCGGGCGACCCCTAAATGATGTCCCTGCACCCAACCTAAGTTATGCCAATGCTTATAAACAGGACACACACTCATCAATGTGTTTTTCAAACTTTATTAGTTCATAGTATATAATAACATGCAAAGCAAAATTGAATTTGTCACTGAACACACATCATAGAATCTATCAATATCAATTCAATTTGTCATTTCACTTCCACTCACTGACACGTGTTTCGCTTAAGCCCCACATCTATATTTTTGTCGAGATTAGTGAGTAAATATTGGGTTGGGTGTGTAGGTTACATAATCTACTGATGGCTGGAGTGCAAGGAGTGTTCCTGGCATTCGTTACGCTGATCGGAGAAGCTGCAGCCATGAGTGTTTTTCTTTGTCCTTACCAAGGCAGGAGCTTATAACACAAAACCCTGCACCTGGACCCAGAGCATCGAGGAGTGTGTCTGGTGTTTGTGGCATGACAGTGTGGGAGTGCACTGGAACCAAGTAACCAACCTAGTGGAGTTCACTAGCAAGGCTAGTACACAAACAGTTCTGAACCGAGACACTATGCAGCCTTCAGCCCTGCTGCCTCCACAGACTTGCCTGCAGCTACGGCACTGTAAGTCAGCTGTGTCCCGGTCTGAAAGGCAAGAAAGCAGCACGGTACTCGGAGAAAATAAAGAAAATCAAGCAAGTGACAACACGAGAAGGGGAAACCTGGGTGGAGCGCAGCTTGGAAAATTACAAAAATTACATAACTCTACAAGGGTGGAGAAACAGAATAGCAGAAATGTTGCTCATAACATTGGCGCTCCAACCTGGCTAACCAATGATCCCCCTGTGGAACTGTGGGATATATTTACCCACTCAGCAGTACTCCCATCCATAACCAAGCTGCACTTCAGCAGAAACAGCAAAATGGCTGTGCTGGCTCCTTTGAGCACCATTACCTCACACCAAAACTGTGTTCTGCAGCAACAAAAAGATGGCTGCACCATCTTGCCAAGCACATATTGGACAGCATAGAACAAGGGGGAAAACTGAAAAAGCCTGCCAGTGTGTTCCTACATGTATCAAAGAAGGGGAGTGGAAAAGCAGTGCTGCTTTGCTCCAAGCCCAAAGTTCCCATTGAAAGAGGGAAATATTTACATTTAAAAATGTTTCCTCTCTGATGTTCCTTTCCTCTGATTCCTCACCACAATAATGTATTACTGAGAACCTGCTATGCCCATTCACATTCACATTGTACTCCAGCAGACAAGAGCAGTATCCCTGAATGACAGGCTGTTGTTCAGTACTGAAGGAATCAAAATAAGCTTTACTTCAGCTACATGGGAAAAACTTTACTTTTGAGTTATAAAGTGTCAAAGATCAATATTTCAAAGAGACTCTAGCTCTCTAGGTCCATGTAAATTTCAGTGCATCTGTGTTTCAAACAAATTGCTGCCTACATGGACACAGAACAATGTGGGAAATTCAGATGAAACCTTTTTTTAAAGTGTATGTTGGGTAAAGCCCTGCCGTTGTCTAGCAATGTAAAGGGGGGTTGTGCTGTGAAACATATGTGGGATGTTTTATTCAACAAACTTGAATGAAGAAAATAAAGGAATTAAACTGCATTGGCTGGATTTTGCAAGCTCCAGAACAGGTTTTTCCTGCTGGCTAAGCTAAGGCTTCCCCCAAAAGGAACCATCATAAACTTCCATGACACTTGACCGATAATTATAAGGTTGGAAAACTTTGACTGACCAAGACAAAGAAAGTTTACATACTCATCAGACTTTCGTCTGGGCAGATGCCTCTTAGAATAGAAATTCTGGGACACAAAGATGTGAAAAAGGAAATCACACCACTCCATGACTTCTAAATGAAGCTTCAAAGAATAACTCCAGGACAACCCTGGCCTTATGGGGGTAGTCTGGAAAGGCATGACCATATTTGCAGGACAATGCTGACCATTTGGTTTAAACAACTATTTTATGAAGAACTTTTCAGACTTTTATCTTTGCAACTGGACTTTGCAGGAATGTAAAAAGTTAACAGCCTTAATGTAATTGTGTGGGTTTTAATTTAAGACATTGTAGCTTTCACTGCCATATTGGCAACATAAATGGCAGAGAATTGTATTCCAGATGTCACTGCGAATTGCAATGCTGACATGCCTAATGATAATCCACACACATGTGTAAAATTATAGAATTTTAGGCCAAATATTTCACACTAAAAATGAACGAAAATTATTAGAAGGGCGAAACAATGTCTTACAGACTGCAGAGTTGGACTGGCACGTGCTGCATAAAATATGTAATCTGCTTATGTGATTTGTTAAAATACTACCACTGTACAAATATATCATTTATGTCAAAACTGGATTTTGATAATGGAGAAACACAAACGTCCTAAGGAAAAACTTGCCTGGTACTTGGAGGGGGCAGCACTGGAAAAAGTTGTAAATATCACATACTTGGGAGTAGCTTTGGACTGCTCGAGTATAAATGCAACCCTCCAAAGCAGCTTAATGACCAAGGCAAAAAATCTAGCTGCACAAGGCCGGGCATTGGACAACAAGTTCGGTGGATTTTCCCTGCTACCTTTGATTAAATTCTACAAGATGAAGGTGGTGCCTACCCTCACCTATGCTGCAGAAGCCCTCCCTCATACACTGACAAACCTGTGGCTGAAGCTTGAGGGCTTATTTTGGCGCACCGTTCTAGGCCTCCCTAAGTCAACATCAGCCCCCTTGACCAGAAGAGAACTTGGCCTACTATCGTTGGAAGGGACCGTGGAAATCAAATCGATGATATTATACAGGAAGTTGCTGCTTTCGGAATGCCCTCATGTGCTAGCTATTGTACGCACGGAACTATTAACACCTTCTCCCTCAGTGCTAAAATCCTGGGAAATGGCTCGCAAAAAGAAGCTCGTGGAAATAAACTCTTCAGAGCAGGATCTGATCGGCAACGCGCTAAAAATAAAAAGGAAAATCAGTGAGCTTGACTGGATTGAAACCCTGAACATTGCTTCTAGAGCAAAATCTGTCAGTCACTTGCCTTCCTATCAGAACAAATTAAATACAGTGCCGAACTATTTGAGCAAGTTCCCAAATAAAGCAGCTAGAAACCTGTTCTTGAGAGCGCGTCTGAACCTACTGCCGACAAATGAGATCTTAAATCTCAGAGGACAAAGCGACTCGAACACGTGTCGTTTTTGCAAAAACGAGACACACGTAGAAACCATTCGCCATCTTCTTTTAAATTGCCCCGGAACAAGAGCTTATACCATGGGAAGAAGAAACGTGGTGGACACGTTTGATGAGCGGAGAAAGAAATACCTGGACTATCGCCACTACACAGATTTTGAAGTTTTTTCTATCTCTCTGAAAACCCCCTTCTTCTCTTCTCAACTTTCAGCCTTAGCTCTACTCTGACTCTTCACTTCGTTTGATTTCGATCTGTTGTAAAAATCATTAATTTGATTAAATCAACTAAATAAAAAAAAATAAAAAAACTGGATTTTAGCTGAAGTAACTGTGGTAGGTTCTGGACATTGTAAAACTCACATCATAAATATGACATCATGCCCTTAAAACCCAACCAGCTGGGAGGAAGGCGGTAACCATCTCCCCTGAACAATCCAGTTGTTTAAAGGTGTGCTCAGCTAAGCCTGCCCTGCTGTATAATTCCATGATGTCACCATGCTCTATAAAAGGGTGGCTGACAAAACACTAGACAGACTCTTACCTGAATTTCCTGTGCCTGCGTTCCTGATCTTCTACATTCATCCTGTCTGATTCCAGATCCCACTGCAAAGCCAAAGCATAGCTGATTCCACTGCAAGGCCAAAGCTTTGTGGATCCTATCCCCAGCGAGGCCTCAATCAAGAGAATCCCACTAAAAAAATCCCATTAACCAAAGGGAAAAGCTGTGGCATTCTTTTGGGAAGCATCCTGAGACCAGCTGGCATTTTAACCACTAACTGCATGCCAGCGGCAACCCTGCCATCCAGCTGTCCTTGTTATCTGGTGACCAGACTTTTGCCCAGCTGTCTTTTGCCAGGAGAGTCTGCTTTCCGGTGACCAGAATCTTTTGTGACCAGAACCCTGACTGTTCCAAAATCCCAAAACTCAAGTGTGGACTGTGAGAATTTCCCCATCCCAGAGAAACACATAGTCCCCCCATCTTCACCCTTTTGTCTTTATTCCACTCTCTAAGCAATCCTACCCATAACCTGGTAACTTGTTTAAACTGTTAGAATTCTCTGTGCACCCTGTTCTTGACTTTCTAAGTGCTAGCACCATTTCTATATTAATTCTGTCTTGTGTAGATCATAAGCCCTTAGTCATATTTTGAGTAATCAAACTAATTTCCACATAAAGTTGAACGCTGGTGTAACAAGGCTGACATCGCAAATCAACCATGGATCTTACTGTGTCCCTCTTTAACGATATACTCTTAATAATCTAGTTCACGTGATACCTGTCCTATTTCTAAACTGATTCTCTCTCTTCCACGGCTTTATTTTACCAAAAGCGAACATTTTTCTATCTTGTAAATCTCATCCAGTTCTGTAGCTAGAGACCTCCTTTCACCTCTATATTGTCCCTGTCATATACCTCTATCCCCCATCCCAAAAACCGCATTTCGATTCAGTGTTTTTCACCCGTTTTTTGAAAAAAATGTTTTTGCATTTAACACTGCAAACCTGAAAAAATTCAACTTTTCCATGTGTTTGTTTGTTTGTTTGTTTACTATTTGTATAGCGCTCCAATCCCAGAGGTGGAAGGGCACTTAAAGAAGACAGTTACAAAGCGAGTTATATACAAAATCAAAATACAATTTCAGAAAGGCAATTACAAGTAGATTTCAAGATAGGCAATTTCTAATATATACAAATATACAATATAATACAGCATTTTACAGATTTTGCAAGGATGGTTAACCAGACGGAGGTGTACACATATGTTTGGGGGTTATGTGTTACTCTTTGTTCAAGAGCCAGCCGATAACCTGTTTTCTGAAGGACTGGAAGTGTCCAATAGTTTTAATGTTCAGTGGTAAGATGTTCCAAAGTTGGGAGGAAAGTACTGTCAAACTGGCACCTATAGCTCTTTTTAAGGAGAATTTGGGCACTGTCAAGGATAGGTCTTGGAAGATCTGGTGGTTCGGGTGGCGGGTTTCATGGTGAATTTATTGGTGAGGTATGGTGGGGCTAGGTGGTTTAATGCCTTGTAAGTGAGGCAGATGGTTTTTGTATTGATTTTCTGTCGTACGGAAAGCCATTTGCATGTTTCCTAATCGTGGATATGTGCTCTCGCCTGGGGATTTTGAGTGCATCTCGTACGGTGTTTTTTTGCAGTACCTGCAATTTGTTGATTATAGATTGGTTAGCACCTAGGTACAGACTATTTCAGTAGTCCAATTTAGACTGTATGAGGGCTCTCGCAAGAGTGAGGCAGTTATTAGATGATAGGAAGGGTCTACTGGCCCTAACTAGTTTGCCTGTGTAGGCGGAGGCTGAGGCGATCATGTTAGTTTGTTTGGTGAGGTTAGAGTTGGCATCAAGGTAGAAACCTAGAGTTTTTACGCTTTTGGCGATAGGGATGGTGTGACCATCGATAGTGATGTTGTTGTAGTTAGGATTAAGTTTAGACAGGTTACTAGGAGAGCCGACAAGGAGGAGCTCTGTCTTCTCACCATTTAGGCAGAGGCCATGCGAGGCCATACATTCCTGAATGATGGAGAAGATTTCATTAATCCAAGTGACGTCCGTATGGTAATTGCCTGTGATGGTGAGGAGTATCTGGGTGTCATCTGCATAATTTGTGTAGGTGACACCCAGACAATCCAGTTGGTCAAATAGAGGCTTTGTAAATATGTTATATAAAGTAGGGGAAACACAGGATCCTTGTGGGACCCCGCATGTGATAGGGATGGGGTCTGCTGCAGCTGTTGTAGAGAAAAACCACATGGTTCTGTTCACCAAAAAGGATTGTATCCAGGTGACGGCAGAGGGGGAGAAGTGAACTGTGGTGGATAGGTGGCTGCAAAGGATTTTGTGATCAACCAGGTCCTAGGCCGCTGAAAGGTCTAAGAGGAGTAAGATAGCAGTATTCCCTTTGTCTTTGATTTCATCAATTTGACTTTCGAGGTCAACAGGGGCAGTTTCTGTTCCATGTTGAGGTCTGAAGCCAGATTGACAAATTCCTAGCAATTGGTTGGATTCAGATATTCCTGAATTTGGATGTAGGTGACTCTGTCCAGGATTTTTAATAGGAAAGGGACTGTGGTGATGGGTCTGTAATTGGTGGGTATGGCTGGGTCTAGTAATTGTTTTTTTTTTTAAGTGGGAGAACCCATGACTGTTTGAGGTTGCTGGGGACTGAGTTGTTGATGAATGATAGATTGATATGTTTAGTGATGATGGGGGATAGATCTCTAGCTGCGTCTTTTATGATCTGAGCGGGACAGCTGTCCCCTTTGCAGTTCGAGAGTTTTAAGGAGGTGATGATTTTTTGAACTTCTATTGTGGTTACTTTCTTGAACGTGAAGACTGATTTGGTATCAATTGTAGGTGAGCTAGGGTTGGTAGACCTGTTGTGGAGAGTTGTTGACGTTTGTTCTCAATTTTATTTGGAGTCCAATGATTTTGTTACTAAGGGTGTTTTGTGAATCGGACTGCACTGGGTTTAAAATTTCAATCTGTTTTGTGAACTGTTTGCTTTTGTGATACCTTGCTTGATGGTTTATAGTGTGATAACATCCCTAATACTGTGATGAAACATATGTATATCATTATTTAACACACATATAATTAATTATTTTTCAAAATCCGAGTTTCATGTTAGTCCTTTGCAAAGACCTCTTATTTTCGGACTTTGATTCTGTTTGATGCCCCCTATCCCTGACTACCTGCTGCTTCTTTCTATCCACTTAGAATTTGATTATGTGTGGGTTGAGGGAACATTGCAGGGGGAAATCTTAACTTGGGTGCTATCTATCCTAATTCAAAAAGTGCTCCTATTCAATTGTGCTTTGGATATGTCCCTGTAAAAGGTTAACCAAGTGTAGTTCAGTAGTTTTTTATTGTAATTATCACCCCGTTGGTGATTGCTGCCCAATATTAAAATGTGTGCGATTTTTGTGAATTTTAAAATAAATATTGTATTTTCACTAACCGGCCTGGTTCATGGTCCATTGTGACCCGGGGTATTTGTTAAAGGCGGTGTGAGATGGGTCGGGTATCGGCTCAATTTTGATCCATTGAAATTAAAGAAAAAGCATTCCTATTGAGTGCCACATCCCAGGATAAGACCAAGTGTCCTGGTCCGGTGTGTGACGCCCGATTGGAATCATTAACAGAACGCAAGCAGCGATGTTCACCCTCCTCTCCGCTAAAGCTCACCCTCAGAGGTATTAGTGTATACCCCTCGGAGCCTGCAAGCGTGGCCGGTAACATATGCTCTGTGGCATTCCCGTTTACATTATCAACACACACAGCTGATCACCGGTGAGTCTCGCTGTCGGGGGAAACTGATAATTTGACTGGGCACAGGGGCATCTCACAGTTGAGAGTATTGACTTGGCAGTGTAAAAAGAACAAGAACTTAGCCTCAGTTCCTTGCACAGTACCGGGACCCCTCAAGAAGTTAATTAGTGATGATCCTGCCATTAAGCCTTCGGGAGTACCTCCTCCTCCCAAACCTGATTCTGTTTGCTTGAGCTCCAAGTGCTTACTGACAGAGGTGGGGGCAGAGAATAGAATTACCCACACAACTCAAGGAAACAGCACAATACCTAACAAATCTAATTAATCGCATACTTTGGATGCCCTAAGTGCTGCACATGAAGAGTGGTGCACTGAAAATAGTGACAGCATGTGCCCTCAACAACTAAGGCGGGGGGATTGGGAGGATGTATCTGAAGTCCCTGCAGCCTGTGGCTCCTTGCACCCAATGTCACAGATAGCCCCAACAGAAGAATGGGCACAGGGTAAGCTCTTTGAGGAATCGGATGCGAGCACTGCTAACAACCGGTGTAATTTGCCAGCTTTGGCCTACCAGCTCCTTAAAGACTTAACCACTATGAATGAAAAAGTAAATAGAAGCTGTATGAGTGAGCGTGCCATGAGACATCAGTGGAGAGGGTCAGGCCGTTTTAAAACTCCTGATCCTGTAAATGATGGCCTGTCAACCCTGCACAAAGAGAGCTCAGGAGAAATTAAAGAACAAGTAAAGCAGTCGCAAAAATGAAGATGAATAGATTCAAGTCCCGCAGCACCAATCCAAAGTTTTCAAAACCTACCAAGATTTCAAGTTCGATCTGGAGGTAATACAGAGTTTGCCAGTCGACTAAAACTGGAATATCTTGTTTGTGCTAACTCAGGAGAATCTGTGTCATCACCAGACGACCCAACATCTGACTCGTCCTTTGTGGAAAGTGAATACCTAAAGATTAGAAGATCTCTATCCATGAGGAACTTAAAACAGAACGAGGCTGGCAAGCAAATTCGAGACATTGCCGAAAAAGTGCTCCTTGAATTATAGCCAAACAGAATCTCTGCATTATCTATTGCCATGCCTCCACTCACAAACACGTACCAGCAGTTCATGACAACTACAAGGACCAGAACACATTAATTTCTCTCATGATATCCAAAATGGTGAATATGGAAGTGGAGCCATGAGAAATGAGAGTACAAGTCCATAATGACTTCGCAAAAATCCGAAATCTCAGCAATGCTCTTAAACGAGCATCTAATAAACAACCCAGATGATAAAAGACTTCTTGCTGAAGTCACGCATGAAGCACTGATGAGTCTTAAAAAGGTAACTCTTGAACAGAGCAATGATGAGTTGGGCACAGTTGAAAACTCAAGAAAATTAAAGGTCGGACCACAGCATAAAAATTAGGTACAATGGACCTTTGAGTTGCTGTCAACCAAAACAAGCTACAAAGTACAGCCTTGACCCAAACAGCTAACAAACCGAAGATGAAAACATTATAAACCTGACCGTGTTGGAAGACATGCCACTGGTCACTTTAAAAAGACCAGAAAAAAGCCTTGAATCAAAAGTGAGCAAATTAAGAGCACAGAAACAGAACAGAGGATTAACCCGCCTGCAATATATCCATCTACCTCGACTAACACAGACGGCTTAGTAGGTAAACCAGACAAGCCAGATAATCATAAAATAAAAATTACCAAAAGAACAATGAAACCTATGAAATGTTTGAGAAACAAAACAATGTTATAACCCTAAAAGAGAGGGGAGCCAATCTCAATAAAGGCAAATGCAAAAAGAAAAACAAAACATCTATTAAGTGGAAAAAGTACAAACGCGAATAGCTCACAGACATTTTTGAGAAACTTAAAATCATTAAATGTTCCTATTCAAAAGCAGAACTGCAAACAACCCAAGAAGCAAAAAAAAACATTGACACTGAAAATTAAGGATGATGACAAAAGTACAACAAATCAAAAAGAGACATGTCCTGAGGTAACCCAACGCAGAGAAGATGAGATTCTGGCCGAAATGCTAAATCTGTCTACATACAAAACAGATGAAGAGGATGATTTTAAGGAAGAAGTGCAATCAAAGGAAAACAAGATTATAATATGTAGTGAATCAGAAGAGGAAACTGAGTACGTGGCTCCAGCTAATCCTCAGTTTGGAGCAGTAAATCATCTAAACGAGTCAGTTTTATTCCTCCATCACCTGAACCAAACCCAAAGTTAACTTCCTTGGATGACAAACGCCAGAACCCGGCTCGCTACCAAACAATTGCAGAACGAAGAGCAAATATCGAAGCGAAAAACTTGACCACTAAAGGAACTCAGCCTTGTCCCAGAACCCTGGGTCAGTCCTTTAACAAGTCTGGTTTATCCTCTGAGAGAGTAATAACCAACTTACTATGAGGACAAAATAAGCAAAAACTGGACCCCCAAAAGGAGACAATCGCAAACGACAAACTATTGCATTAGGTCGAAAAGGATCTTTCCAACGGACTATGGACTCATCCTTATTAGGAATAACATCCTCTGCATCTTTCATCACATACCATAATTAAGATTGATATCGTTCAGAGATATCAAAAGAGTAGAATTCATTAAAGAATCGATCTTTGATTGTGTTCTGCTTCACATAGATTTGAGGTCTACTCGAGACACAATACTAAAAGGAACAGTGGATATAAACTCATTGGGTTTTGATCTGGAGAAACTAATTCTTGAAGCCTCACAGAATCAAACTATATGTCGTACAAAAAGGGGTGCAGATAACAAGGGGCGCCCTGGGAGACTCTCTGCCAGACATGAGTCCTGGTTACAAGAGCCTTACCCAGAGTCTTTAGCTCACTATCTTTCACAGAGAAGAAATATCCCAAACATATCAGTCTTTGTCCTGCCCTGGGGCAGTCCAGCACCGAAATGCTAGGCAATTCTCCTCTGAACAAGAGTACCA
The DNA here is from genome assembly GCF_040938575.1 of Ambystoma mexicanum. NCBI lineage: Eukaryota > Metazoa > Chordata > Amphibia > Caudata > Ambystomatidae > Ambystoma > Ambystoma mexicanum. The sequence continues at coordinate 549,900,477 of NC_090933.1, read as the reverse complement.
ACAGCAACCCCAGACACGTGTTTCGGTCTGGTTGAACCTCATCAGTAGGGTGTAGCTGTGCCTCTCTAAGAATAGTGAGCAAGGGGTCCACGTCTGGATTCCCCTAGTAACTAAGGGTGAAACCCAAAATTACTTGAAATATGCAGATAAAAAGGGGGGTCCTGAGAGGCTCTCTGCCAGACATGAGCCCTGGTTACAAGAGCCTTACCCAGAGTCTTTAGCTCACTATCTTTCACAGAGAAGAAATATCCCAAACATATCAGTCTTTGTCCTGCCATGGGGCAGTCCAGCACCGAAATGCTAGGCAATTCTCCTCTGAACAAGAGTACCAACAGCAACCCCAGACGCGTGTTTCGGTCTGGTTGAACCTCATCAGTAGGGTGTAGCTGTGCCTCTCTAAGAATATTGAGCAAGGGGTCCACATCTGGATTCCCCTAGTAACTTAGGGTGAAACCCAAAGTTACTTGAAATATGCAGGTAACAAGGTGGGGGGGATATTTATTCTCTGTGAAAGATAGTGAGCTAAAGACTCTGGGTAAGTCTCTAGTAACCAGGACTAATGTCTGGCAGAGGGACTCCCAGGACCCCCTTGTTAATTTGCATGTTTATGTAACTTTGGGTCTCACCCTAAGTTACTAGGGGAATCCAGGTGTGGACCCCTTGCTCACTATTCTTAGAGAGGCACAGATCCACCCTACTGATGAGGTCCAACCAGACCGAAACACGTGACTGGGGTTTCTGTTGGTACTCTTGCTCAGAGGAGAATTGCCTAGCATTTCGGTGCTGGACTGCCTCAGGGCAGGACAAAGACTGATATGTTTGGGATATTTCTTCTCTGTGAAAGATAGTGAGCTAAAGACTCTGGGTAAGTCTCTCAGTAACCAGGACTAATGTCTGGCAGAGGGACTCCCAGGACCCTCTTGTTAATTTGCATGTTTATGTAACTTTGGGTCCCACCCTAAATTACTAGGGGAATCCAGACATGGACCCCTTGCTCACTATTCCTAGAGAGGCACAGATCCACCCTACTGATGAGGTCCAACCAGACCGAAACACATATCTGGGGTTTCTGTTGGTACTCTTGCTCAGAGGAAAATTACCTTGCATTTCGGTGCTGGACTGCCCCAGGGCAGGACAAAGACTGATATGTTTGGGATATTTCTTCTCTGTGAAAGATAGTGAGCTAAAGACTCTGGGTAAGTCTCTCAGTAACCAGGACTAGTGTCTGGCAGAGGGACTCCCAGGACCCCCTTGTTAATTTGCATGTTTATGTAACTTTGGGTCCCACCCTAAGTTACTAGGGGAATCCAGACGTGGACCCCTTGCTCACTATTCTTAGAGAGGCACAGATCCACCCTACTGATGAGGTCCAACCAGACCGAAACACGTGTCTGGGGTTTCTGTTGGTACTCTTGCTCAGAGGAGAATTGCCTTGCATTTCGGTGCTGGACTGCCCCAGGGCAGGACAAAGACTGATATGTTTGGGATATTTCTTCTCTGTGAAAGATAGTGAGCTAAAGACTCTGGGTAAGTCTCTCGTAACCAGGACTAATGTCTGGCAGAGGGACTCCCAGGACCCCCTTGTTAATTTGCATGTTTATTTAACTTTGGGTCTCACCCTAAATTACTAGGGGAATCCAGACGTGAACCCCTTGCTCACTATTCTTAGAGAGGCACAGATCCACCCTACTGATGAGGTCCAACCAGACCGAAACACCTGTCTGGGGTTTATGTTGGTACTCTTGCTCAGAGGAGAATTGCCTTGCATTTCGGTGCTGGACTGCCCCAGGGCAGGACAAAGACTGATATGTTTGGGATATTTCTTCTCTGTGAAAGATAGTGAGCTAAAGACTCTGGGTAAGTCTCTCGTAACCAGGACTAATGTCTGGCAGAGGGACTCCCAGGACCCCCTTGTTAATTTGCATGTTTATGTAACTTTGGGTCTCACCGTAAGTTACTAGGGGAATCCAGACGTGGACCCCTTGCTCACTATTCTTAGAGAGGTACAGATCCACCCTACTGATGAGGTCCAACCAGACCGAAATACGTGTCTGGGGTTTTTGTTGGTACTCTTGCTCAGAGGAGAATTGCCTTGCATTTCGGTGCTGGACTGCCCCAGGGCAGGACAAAGACTGATATGTTTGGGATATTTCTTCTCTGTGAAAGATAGTGAGCTAAAGAATCTGGGTAAGTCTCTCGTAACCAGGACTAATGTCTGGCAGAGGGACTCCCAGGACCCCTTGTTAATTTGCAAAAAGGGGTGTCCAGGAAGCCCAAGGATTCTCTGCAAAAATAGTCGGCTCTAGAGGAACCCAACTAGCCGACTGCAATTGCATGACTGCATTAAATGGGTTTTATAGACAGGAGGAAGATGTAGACATCAGAACATGGGAAGATGCCTCAAAACCAAAAATACAAATAAAGATTACATTAGTTTGTCGCAATAATGACGCAGACACAGATAAAGAAATTAAAGCTCCACTAAACATACTAGAAGAGGGCGAAAATTAGAACTGTGTGGCTGTATCCCTTAACAGGAATGGGGCCAGCTAATGCCTAACCAGCTCAGAGAGTGGCATGATACAAATGGGTTCTTGGAATATGCAGGGGTTTGTTTCAGAACACCTTGACGGCTTTGAGGGACTTAGATATACTATGTCTTCAAGAGACATGGCTGGTCTTTCCTCCATGTTTGTAAGGCAACCAAATAATAATAAATCCTGCCGTACAACACTCAACAGGCAGTCCGATGTCTGGGGAAATCACCATGGTCAAAAACAAAAGTGTCCTTTGTATTTTGAGCTCCCATAATCAGTCTTCCTATATTCAAACTTCCACTATAGAATTGCCACAAGATAAAAACGGAAACAGAAAAAATGTACACATTATAATGGCAACATCAAGCAACTGGAACATGGGCTTTCCTGGATGAGATATGAGAAACAATTGACAACATAATGTCCATTGAGAGGAATCTGCTCATTGTAATATGTGGCGATCTAAAAATGAGACACATTAATAAGATCAAAACTCGATGGCTACGTGAAATGGAATCCAGAGAGATCAGGATACTAAACGGGAATATCGCGGGAGACATCCCCCCTGCAAGTCACCTGATGTAGAGCAAATCAACAGTCAATTAGGGACTAGTTCTTCATCCTCACAACCATTTGCCATGACAATTCTTAATCTTAAAATATTTGAAATTGGACAGAGTGATCATAACATCGTAAAAATTGCCTTTGCACAATCTAAGCCTTCAACTATTGAAATATGGTCCCAAGGAATCAACATTGAACCGGGCCGAAATAGACTGAAACTGGACAATACAAAAATAAGAAATATCAAAAATGCACTAAAGAGCAACACAAGCAAGGAAGGCAGTGATAAGGTTGATTACAGTGCTATATTACGACAATATAAAAAAAGTGAGGCATAATACCAGGAAATCTGAATTACACCTTTGCATGTCTTCGACCCAGTAATAGCACAGAAGAAAAGGGAACTTTGTAAGAACATTAGAGGAATCATGCAAACTAAACACACAAATTGCTTCAGAGAAAAAAGAAATCCAAAATGTAATACAACAATTGGCTGAAGTCACATAAAACTATCATGGAATAACGAGATTCTGAAATAATGCTTGAGAGTTTGGCCAGAAAAACAAGTCCTGGTCACAGATGAACAGTGGATCAATCATTATACCAGCCTGTTTAAGAAACAGCGCCCAATCATTGAACATCGGTTTGAAAGTATAAAGTCCTCGAACATCGAGATCACAAGAGAGGGCATCATCGAGAACATCAGTCGTATCACCTCTTCTAGAGGTCCGGGCCCAGATGGCCTAACGTTAAAGCAAAATCCCAACGAGTGGGTGGCTTTCTGCGATAAGCTATTCCAGATCATATTGAGATAATGCAGGATAACAACGTCTTGTAAAAGCGCTGTCATAGTACAAATATTAAAAAAAAGGCATAAGAACAGAGCCTAAAAACGATCAGCCGATAGCGCTCTTAGACGTGGTAGGAAAGATCTTCGCAATGCAATTACAACACCATTAGACTGGATTAATCAGTCTGGATCTTTTGACCCTAGACAGACAAGCTTCGTCAGGGGCACGGGCCATGGTCTAAACCTACTGATCCTTAACTTGCTTAAAATGGAGGCAATTAGGAAAAAAACAAAAATCTATCTTGCCTTCGTAGACTTGGCTCATGCCTTCGACAGAGTTGACCGAGATCTATTATGGTGGAAGATGAAGAACTGGACTGCCAAGCGGGCCTAATTACTGCAATCATGGAACGCCATTCAAGCACAGAGATTAAAATTTGCCTTGATCAAAATTATATTTAATGAGGCATTGTTTGTCAGTGTTCTATGTAGAATCTGATAGGTTGGCCTGAGTGACTGATTCTGTTGCCCGTTCAGGGTATTCCTGTGTGTGGATGTGTGTGTATGTGTGCGTGTGTTTATGTGTGTTTTCAACAGCATAAATCAGGGGCAGGTCCAATTCCTTGACAAGATGGCCACACATCAATCCTTCAAAACACAAATTAAACACCTGTTGAACAATTGCACCCCCACGATTGGGCAATTAACATTCGAGTGTACCACGTTAAAAGGCGGAATTGACTGCCGTAGAAGAAAGTACTCAGTGGATCCAATTCAGCATTTGAGAGTTTGGGAGTTTGGGAGGTGAGCTGCATGCAGGATAAGGTCACTAGCAACAGAAGCGCCCCCTCTCTAAATGACTGGGTAGGAAGTCGTCGACTGCAGCCATCGCTGGCATTGGTCATGTTTTAAAATAATGTTGTGCACTGTCAGGACTGTCGGGTCTCTGTTGGGGCCCATCTGATGTGTCCCTCTCACCTGGACAGCACATTTGCAATTCTGTACTTTATATCATTTGAAGTTAGAAACACAATGGCAGGACACGCCGCATAACATTCGGCATGTCCACAGGCAACCCCATGTTTACTCCTTTCCATTCTGGGACTTGTAGTCCGGAATGTATAATGAGAAAAGCAAAACTACAAGATTCAGAATAGAAGGAACATATGCCAGGAGTTAATATGTATATTCCGAGTGATACGCAGCATGTTTGCCTGTATGGTTAAACACTACAACTCCCAGCATGCTTTCAAGTGTAAAATGTAAAAGCCTATGACAGGAACAATTGTGTTGCGACACCTGGAGACAACTGGTCACCCCAGGATAGGGATTTTTCCGCAGTGCCACAGGAATTGCCCCCTGCAAAATGTGACCCCAGAGGCCAGGATAGCATCCAGGCGAGGGCGATACACAAGTGCTCCGTGGCATTTGCTGTGCAGAATGAACTAGACCGTACCCTACAGATGTGGTTCGGGCAGAGTTCAGTATCACACCAGCCCCACCTCTAAGCAAGGCACTGTAGCCTTCAACTCGGGCAGAAGGATGCATATCTCAAAAACATGCTGCTTCTATGCTGTCAGATGAAGCTCCATGCTGGGGGCGGAGGCATATCTCTCCTTTATAAAATATGTTAAAAGACACATTGGACTATTTTTTAAACTTTTCTTAAACTTCGTCTCTACCAAAATACCGTACCCAATAGGTGCCATTTGGTTGCAACCTTCCAGCCCTGCTTCGAGATTGCCTGCATGTGGGTTCCACATATAATGGAAGGAGCGGACACAGCACACACATATAACCATTTTCTTTTTTTTTTTTATTTTTTTTTTTTATAACATATTTTATTATATTTTGTGCAAGAAACAACAAGAAATCAACAAAACTACAAGACTACAAGACTTTGCATACGGCCGGTAGGGTAGCCTGGACGAATATACTGGAGGACATAAGCAAGCATAGCAACACATATGAAATAAAGTATATGAGCAGTTGAGGTGGCAATCAGTTCCTGGATAGTCATATTACGTGAAAATGCCCCAAAGCATGGTGTTAGCAGACATGGATTTTGCGGGACTGCACGCCAGTGCACAATGTCACTATTGCAGTGGAATTACATTGTCTGTTCCCATCTTCCCCAAATCTTGTCCGCTTTGCCCGGACAACCTCTGGCTTGATAGACTCTGCGCTCCATTAAGATGATTGCATCCACATCCGATAGCCAGTGATCATATTTCGGGGTGTTTTCTGAACCCCATAATTGCGCGATGTTCCTTTTCGCGATTCCTGTGGCAGTTGAAACAAGTAGCTTTTCGAATCGTGACAGCTCTAGGTCGTCTGTGGTACCTAGGAGCATGAGTTTAGGGTCCGTCGGAACTGGGCGGGACATGGCCCTAGAGAGCCTTGCGCTACATTTATGCCAGAAGCGTTGTATGCGTGCACACTGCCAGAGGATGTGGTAAAAGGATCCTTCTTCTTGTTTGCAGCGTAGACACTTGGGGTCGGTCGATTTACCCCAATTGTAGAGTGTTATTCGAGGATAATATATCCGATGTAGTATTTTGAGCTGTACCAAACGAATCCGTGCCGAAATTGCACATTCTCTAGGATACATTAGGATTTCAATCCAGTCTTCCGGTAATATGGGGCCAATGTCATTTTCCCACTTCGTCTTCAGGGTCAGAAGTTCTTTCGTGCCGAATGAAGAAATAACATTGTACATGGTAGACGTGACTTTATTGTTCACCTTGTCCATTACTATATTTCTTTCAATAGGTGTGCATTCCGGCATGTCTACAAGTTGGGCTCTGTGTGCGACAAGTGCGTGTTGTAGCTGTCTGTGGTGATACTGTTCAGATTCCGGCAAGCCATGTGCCGCAGCCAGCTCGGAGAACTGCGTCAGCCGGTCGTTTACGATTATCTGTTGGATCGTTTGTATGCCAGCTACGGCCCAGGCTGGCCATTTCGGGAGGTTGGCAAGATTCGAAAGGTGAGCATTGTTCCAGATGGGCTGGAGTGGGGTGATTTTATTGTCCCAACCCAAGTGTCTGTGTATTTCTTTCCATACCAGGGCTGTGTGTACTGCTATCGTGTGTGCAGGCGGGTGAGTCTGTTTGCAGTAGAGACTTTCGAGTGGGGACATTCCATGTCTCGCCGCTAGTTCGGCTCTTATGTGGGGGATGCTCGGGTCCCCGTGTAGAATATCATTGACTGTTGCCATCTGGGATGCCCAGTAATAAATCTGGATATTCGGGAGCCCTATTCCCCCTTCCCAAACCGAACGTTGGAGAGTGTGGAGGGCAATTCTCGGGCGCTTCCCACCCCAAAGGAGTATACGTGTTGTGCTATTTATACTGTGGAATTCTGCAGCGGGGACGTGGAGGGGGGCATTCTGAAGAACATATAAAAAGCGGGGTAGGGCCAGCATCTTGAAGAGCGCTGCCTTTCCTAACAGTGTCAACGGGAGTGCCTGCCAGTGGGTTACATCTTGCTCATATCTTTTAGTAAGTGGGCGTAGATTTTGTTCTACATAGTTATTTAATTCATTGGCGATTAAAATACCCAGGTATCGGAACTGTTTGGTTTCAACCTTTTATGGGGAACCCGATGTCGGAACGCAGTCTATCCCTTTAACCGGGAACAGCACAGATTTGGACCAGTTTACTTTAAGTCCGCTAAAGGATCCGTATTCTATTAGGATTTGCGTGACCACAGGGCATGATGAGGCTGGGTCGCCCAGGTATACTAGGAGATCATCTGCATAGAGGGAAACTCTATCTTCACAGCCCGGACCCCATCGAAAGCCAGTCCATGCGGAAGAATCCCTCAGGAGGACTGCTAGTGGTTCCATTATTAGTGCAAACACCATCGCCGAAAGTGGGCAACCTTGTCTGGTTCCCTTCCCTAGTCGGATAGTGCGCGACGGCCACCCATTTACTTTAACCTCGGCTATTGGGTTCTTGTATAGGAGTTGCACCCATTTTATGAACGGTCCTCCGAAGTGCATCCTATGCATTATGGCCCATAGCGCCTCCCAGTGAACAGAGTCGAATGCTTTCTCGAAGTCTATGGCCAACAGAGCCAGAGATTGCTGCAGGGCCGGGGCTCTTTCTAGTGCCAGGTGCAATCTGCGAATATTCATTCTGGTCGACCGCTGGGGCATAAAGCCACATTGGTCCGGGTGGATCAGTGATGTGATGACTGGTTGTAATCTGTTGGCTAGAACTTTGGCCAGGATTTTTGCTTCGCTATTGATAAGGGATATGGGACGATAGGATGTGCATTCTTCTGGGGGTTTGCCTTTTTTAGGGATCACTATGATGGTAGCTTTGCGAAGGTCAGGTGGGAGCTCGTTCTGGGTTAGAGAGTGTTCAAACACCTTGAGCAAGTGTGCGGGTATGTCCAGATGTTGTAGTTTTTTCCAGATGTCAATCGGGAACCCATTCGGGCCCGGGGTCTTACCAGCCTGGAGTTGCATAATGGCAGTTGATATCTCGGTAGTAGTGATTTTACTATCTAGGGCAGTGGTCTGGTCCGGGGTGAGTGTTGGGAGAACGATATCATCTAGTATGGTACTATCCACAATATCGGTGGGGGGTTCGTAGAGGTTCTCGTAGAACTCAGCAAAGCGTTCAGCAATCTCTGCGTCGGCATGGACTAGGTTTGTGTTCAGGGTTCTGATGCATTTCACCTTCGATTGTCCTTCATCACGTCTTTCCAGCCACGCAAGCAGTTTGCTTGCTTTGTCGCCTGTTTCATATAAATGCGCCTTCATTGCTGCGTGTGCTTTCTTGGCGCAGTCCAAGGATAAATTATGCAGCTTCCTTTGTGCCAATAGTAGAGCCCTGTTTTACTCCGGGGTGTCATTGGCAATGTGGTCCAGTTCCTTGGACGTGGCCTCGGTTTCAGCTTCGACGATTTTTTCGCGCTGTTTCTTTTTCTTATGGGACGTCCATGATATGATTTCTCCGCGGAGGACGGGTTTGTATGCCTCCCATAGTGTATTGGGGTTATCAACTGAGTCTATATTAAGCTCAAAGTAGTCGGAGGTGGCGGTCTCTACCATCTCCTGAAATTCAGGGAATCCCAAATAGTAGGAATTTAGGCGCCATGAGAGGGGCGGTCTCGGTCTGGCCGTTTCCAGCTCCAGCAGCAATGGGGAATGGTCAGAGATTCCTCGGGGAAGGAAGGATGCATTTTTTATTTGGTGGATACTTTGGTGTGGGAGGAGGAAGTAGTCTATCCTAGACATCGAGGCGTGGGCCCCCGAGTGGAAGGAATATTGACGAGTCTGAGTATTAAGGGCCCTCCATGCGTCGCAGAGGCCCATTGCCGACACAAAGGAGGCCAGTTTGGTTATGGTGGCGGGATTCCTGGTTCTTAGGTGCGTGCGATCAAGCGTATAGTCCATGACCTCATTGAAGTCTCCCCCTATCACCAATGTGTCTGCAGTTCTCGTTGCCAGGATGGGGGTGATTTCATTTAGCAGATCTTTGAGGAGAGCTGGCGGGGAGTACACTGCCATGAGTGCTAGTGTTTGGTTCCATAGTGTTGCCTGAATGAATACATAACGGCCTCCTCTGTCCAGCAACACGCCTGTGGTCACTAGCGGAAGCCTCTTGTGGATTAGTACGAGGACCCCTCTCGCTCCCATGGAAAAGCCTGCGTCTACCGCAGTGCGGTAATTAGATCTTTGAAAAAATTTGCATGTGGTTCCGGCCAGGTGTGTTTCGGTCAGTATGGCTATGTCTGGGGAATGTCTATTTAGCTGTTGCAGGACTAGCCGTCTTTTGATGCTGGCACCCAGTCCGTTCACATTCCATGCCAGGAGTTTAAGATTACTTTGGTTTGCAGTGTTTCGGGTTGCCATTGTCAATGAGCAATTTGTTTACACAGATATATTTCCTTGGTTGCATGTGCAATAGTTCGATCCGTATATCATACTCGTCTTGCCTCTGCATGTCAAACATTGAATAACTATAAGAAACCCAACTCCCCCCTCCCCATACTCCACCCACAACTGAAGCATCTGTCGACCCAGTGTTAACTTTTAAACAATTTAACAATAGTCTACATCTGCCTGTCAAGTGGCAATCCGCGTCACGGGCACAGATGTGCCAGTTGTTACGCCCCGGGGGGAAGACACAAGGCAGGGTGTTGGAACTCCGCTATGTGGTGTTCCGAGTTCGTTTGGTTTGGTGTCCGGGGGCTGGGGGGGGCGCTGTGTGGGCGGCCGCCAGCCGGAATTGCTATCCTGATCGCATTTACAGTGTACAATACAGCATCCCTGCAGGGTCATAGTGGTGGTCTGGATATCCCAGATATTAGTGATGTCTACTAAACTTCCGCTTGTTGTGGCACTCCGTCCTGTTGTTGTTGCTGCGGTTCCCGATCAGGCGGTCGGTCAGGGCGCGGTCCGTTCCGTTCTCTCCCTCCTCTCCCGACAGTGCTCCAGTCGCCGTCTATGTGTCTTTCAGCCCAGCTCCACGCCTCCTTAGGATCAGTGAAGTGGACTGTCGTGTTCTTGTGATATATTTTGAGTTGGGCAGGGAATATTAGCCCGTATTTGACTCCCATTGCTTGCAGGCGTTTTTTGAGGGGATCAAAGGATTGGCGCGCTTTCTGTACTTCTCTGGTGAAGTCAGGGAAGAAAGCAATCCTTGAGCCATTGTATGTAATAGTCCCTTTGGACCTCGCCAGTTGCAGTACTGTGTCCCTGTCTCTATAGTTTAGAAACCTCGCAATGACTGTGCGTGGTGGTGCTCCTGGAATGATCTTGCCTGTGGGGATGCGGTGGGCTCGCTCGATGGAAAAGAATTTGGAGAAGGATTGTGCGTCATATATATCCGCAAGCCACCCTTCGAGAAATAGTTCCATGCAATCTCCTTCTGCTTTCTCCGGAATACCCAGTATGCGGACGTTGTTCCGTCTTGATCTGCCCTCACTCTCATCAGCTCTCGATTCCAGGAGCTTTATGCGTGCCAACATGCCGGACATCTGTCGGTTCACACCGCGAAGGTTGTCCTCCGCTTCGGAGATCCGCATCTCCGCTTCCCCAGTACGAGAGGTCAGCTTCTGTAGATCATGTCTTAGCAGGGATACATCCGCACCAATGCTGTCCATCTTTTTCTCCATGGAAGTTCTAGAGCTGGCAATAGCACACATTATGTCTCTGAGGGAGATACTATCCTCCATGGGGTCTGAGTCCTGTTGCATTGGTCTTTCCGGGGAGCGAGTGAGTGGCGTAGTTGCGTATTGTTCAATCCGGCTTTGAGTGGAGGTCTTCCTAGGCTTATCTTTCCCCATCGTAGGTGAGGTGGGGAGGTGGTGGCAAAGGTTCACCCAGGAGAGGATGCTTGTTAGAGGGCAGGGAAGCGAGTGTTGGTGTTCAATAGGCAGAAGAAATGGTTATGGCAGCGCTGCACTGATGGCCCTTCGGAAGAGGGGTATCCACAGTCCATGTGCACGCAGCTGGGCACGTGTCGGGGGGGGAGCCTTCAGATTTGGGTCTGGTTCGGTCGGAGGGCCAGGGTTCTGTGCACCGCAACTAAGTGGGTGCTTCTCCCAGTACCGCTTTGGGTGCGTTGAATCGGTTCCGAGGATGTGTTTGGCAGATGATCACACACGATTCTGGGTAGGCCTGTGGTAGTATAGCTGGAAAGGCCTATCTCTCCGGGGTTCGGAGTTTCGCTTAGGAGCTGCGACACGCACGTCGGGCCCAGAGCGTGGCGTTTGCACATATATGGCCAGGAAAAGTCACACAGGATGCCAGGACCAATCCCCCGACTCCCTCTCTCCTTACCGCTAGCCCGAGTCCTAAGCGAGCGACCGGGAGGATGATCCGGAGTCGCCGTCGGAGCTCTGCGGGTGCTTGACTGGGACCGTAGCGGCTTTGCCCAGTGATCCTCTGGTGGGGCCCGTATCGTGCCACGCACGTATCAGGAGGTGTGGATCACGGCGGGGGAGGGCGCCTTCGTATTGTTGGAGCTGCCGGCTGGCTTCTCACCCCTTCAGGCGAGGTGATGGTATGGTTTCCCACAGGCTCTCGTACGTCGCAGCCACCTCGCAGTTTTCCCGGGGTGGCCGTAGTTTCAAGGATTCTCGGTCTCTGCCGCCCTCGCCCTCAGGCGGCCATCTTGGATGTTGGTAGCGGTCCGCAATTTAAGTGTGCTGAAGGCTATATCTCGCAAAGCGCGCACCGATTCGGGTCCGCGATGTTCCGATTCGAAGCAGCAGGATTTCAGACGTCGCTGTAGTATTTTTGGGCTTTTTATCTATATTTCTAGTCGCAGGATGGATGTAGGATTAGGCTGGCGGCCGGGAGCAGCGAGGAATCACGTCCTCATCCTACGCCTGCTGGCCACGCCCCCCACATATAACCATTTTCGTAGTGAGCGGACACGTTTGGTGGCGGGGATGGTGTAATGCACAGTCTACGATCCTTTTCTATTTCACTGAATGGGCACGGGGTCTGACAGGGCCCTAACATTAGACACTTCGTGGCCAGGGAGCAACATCTGCTTTTTCAACCTATAGATTTTGAGCCATCCAAGATCTCCACTACTGCCTTTCCTGATGGGCTTCACGCCGGTACATTAAAGCAGGGGATCCTTGCTTGCCTGTTGGATCTGTTGGAATATGCCTACTGCTTCCATCAAAGAAGGAGGGGCCAGTCCTTCAAATAGCGGAGCGTCGCAGAGTGTTGGTAGAGTGTTTGGAGAGGACTTGCAGCAGACTGCGGGAGGCGGTCATGTAAAGGAGGAAGCTTGATAGCATGACAAAGAAGATATGAGGCTTCATCAGCCTTTCATTGGATATGGACCTGCCAGCAGCCCTGGAACAGGGAACCCTCCTGAAGACAAGCAGCCAAGCCACACTCCAATGAAATGGAGTTAAAGGGGTGGGTGGGTGGCCCCATTGATGCCAGCGGGTTCACTGCCCCCTCTCACCTCGCTTCCAATGACTCATTGCCCCCCAGGGTCGCCAATAGTGATACAGGACTTTGGGAATCTAGAGGGTGTCAGTTCACCTCCCACGACAATGCTCTACTGTTCTAATACAAAGGACAGAGCACAAACTGGATCCAACCTGGCAGCAGCGGTTAGCTAATCGTCCTTGGGGGACCTCCTATCCAGTTTGCCGGAGGTTTCCTCCCTGTTGCAGGCATGTTGTGAACCCTTGCAGCTTCAGTGTGGGGCGGTTGAGTTGGCTGAGAACACCCAAGAGGGGTTAGCTGCAGCCTGCAGCGGGTCAAGCAGGGGACCGCCACGCTGAGTCAGGCAATGCTGAGGATACACAAACAGCCGCTCCCGTTAGCAGTGAGCAGGTAGAGGTACTTAAGCTTCCTAAGTCCAAACACCAGTCAGGCACCTCAACTGTGGGGATAGTCCTGGTAAAGAAAGGGGGGGTTGAATGACAGAAATCCAGGAACAAGTGCCTTTCGGAAAGCAAATCTATCAAATGCCACTTTAAAGTGCGGGTGCAGACTGTGCTGAACAAAAAAGTTTTGGATGTGGATCTGCTGGAGGAAATGGCCCAGAGTGTCATTCAACAAAAGGGGTTGCCAGTAGGCCCTATCAGAGAATTGATTAATTGCGGCCCCAACCTTTTGTAGAGGGGGAGGATTCCATCCCTCTACCAAGCCAGGTCCAGTCCTTAGTCCCATTGTCCCAATGATGCCCCCAAGCTCGTCCAACAGGGTGGACATATACCCTGAAAACACAGGGTCAAGGCAGAGATCAAAGAGGAACCCAATTGAAGCAATGACAAACGTAACTATTGTCCCAGAGTGAAAGAGAACATCTCGGAAGAGCAAACTCCTCCCTGGCAGCATGCCTTGTGAAAGACATTGCAACTCTTACTCTTCAACTATCCTTGAATAACATGGCTAAATGCAATAATAGAAGCATTGGAGAGTCGGAAGATGACCAGATTCCTGACGCAAGGGCTCCTCAAAAGAAGCTAAAACTTTGTCAGGCAGCCAGCCAGAGAACTCAATTAAGGGGCCACTCTTCATTCCAGTTTGAGAAGGCCCCCACTAAGACAAAGGAAGGCCACCAGTCGGGTTTCACAAATGGGCTATCCTGGTCCCTTTCGAGTTCCAGTGAGGACTTGGATGCTACAGAGACCGACCTTGCTGAAAGAGGTCCAACAAATGTGGCCTTTAGGTCAGTAGAACAGGGGCATATGATCACTGAACAAAAAGACGATCGTCAAAAATGGGAGATCCTATGTGCCCAACTCCAGGCATTCATTAGGTCGATAGTTTGCATCACCCTGTTGTCTTTCCTAAAACGTTATCCTCTGCGATAATTACAAGGACCAGTCGACTTTGTTGGCGTTGATGCAATCAAAGCTTATTTTCATAGAAACAAATATTGAAGCAGCAAGAAAAAAATGACTAAAGAAAAGAGAATCTGAGGGTGTGATCTTCAAAACAGATTTAAATTAGGAACAACAGAGAGGATACACAATCTTTCTTGGCTTGATTCACAGAGACTACCGATTCAATGAAGAGCCAAGACCAACAAGGCTGCAAAAAGGAATACACTGTGAGAACATACTTAACAACAATCCCGCCACAATTACCCTTGGCCCACTCAGTTAGGCCAGTGGACTTAGAGGTAGTTTCTTGGCTGTTGACAGTGCAAAGAGAAAATCCACAAGTACCATCATGCAGTGGCCTATGGCCACTTGGAGTCCTGGCAACCACTCAAATAAAAATAGAAGCCTCTTCGCCATCAAATAGCTCCCAAATAACTGGGACTAGCCGTGCAGAGTGTAGAAACACAGTTGACATTGACATTCCAATTGAACTGCCCTCGATTACTCAACCAAACTCTGATCTGTTTTTTCGAACTTCAATAAGAATTCCCACAAGGTCTTGAAACCCTCATTGAAAACTAAAGAAAAAAAAGGCAAGGCTCCAATAAAGAAACCAAGAAATATCACAATATCAAAAACCACTAGTGGAGGTGGTGCAAGTAACGTTCTATAGAAACCTTAGAACCATTGCAATCACTCCATCAAGTGTCAAACCTGTAGCTGAACAATACGTTGATGACCCAAATAAGCTGACTAAGGTAAAGGAGCTTGTTTTGAACACAAAGGACAGACGATTTCAGAACACAAAGGGCGGATGATTTCAACACATGAGGCTTCAGTATTAAGATCTTGTGCTTGATCACTTGTCCAGACAACAGGGCGGGAAGCACAGTGCTAAACCTAATAGCAGTCATTGACCAACATAAAAGTGGGACATGGATCACTTTACTCCGAGATAGAAGTCAACGAAATTCAAAATCAACTTAAGACGCCATTCACACACATTCATACACATTCATACACAACTCTGATTGATTCCATTTTCCCAATTAATGGAGGAATTCAGAGTAGACATGACACACTCTGCAACAGATGGTTTTGCTGGTATGGCGGAATTAAACCACTACAGCTAGAGAGGCTAAGCCCAATTAGCAAACATTGAGCTCCACGAAGTTGGAACAACACCGATAATGCTTATGAAAGTGTAGCATGAACCAAACAGACACCACTACTGATTTCTAACACCCCTGAAGAATTTCCCCTGAAAGAGTCGCAATCTGAATGTTACATGGGAAAGAAACATGGTGGGTCATAAGAGAGGGCAACTAATCTTGCTCTGAATAATAATTAGAGTATTATTGAAATTGCTCTTGTTTAATTGATTATTGTATTTGTTTAAATATTGTCCGATGTGATTGTAGTTGTGATTGTATTTATGTTGTACAGCTATTACATTTTGCTTTCCATACTCTACTGATTTATTTGAGCTTGGTTAGTTTTTTTTATGACAATAGGTAATTACTTATTGGTAAGCGTTGTGTTTTGTCGGTGGTGTAATGACATTTTATTATTAACGATTTTCTTTTTATATATTTATAAAAAGACCATAAAAGGGAGACCCAGTTCAGGGCTACTAATGTTGGTGAATGACAACTCAATGGGATAGGTTGTGAGAATTATACATCCTAACTCGCTGATCCAAATGGTAATGATAAAATTAGTGGAAAGACCCAACCCCACAGAAGGTACTCTGATCTTGTTCAACCGGTACTGGAATCCCAACGCCATAAACTCAAATATATTTACATCAACAGTAATGAAATGGATTGATGACCTAAGATCTCAATAGATCCAGGGATAATACTCTGTGGGGACTTGAATATTGACTGCCTCCCAACAGCCCTGGGGAAAAACAGGAGAAATGTCAAAATCATACAAACAAGGAAAGTGTCAAGATGCCAGCAATGGCTAGAGATATGCCAAATCAGGAACCAAGGGGTGGCATAACGTGGCGTTCAGCCGTCTCCAGTGGTACACTTGACTACTTCTTTGTGACTGGCAGTATCTTCCCAAGGTTGAATTCTATGAAGATCCTCCAAACCAAACAAAGTGATCATAACCTGATGATCCTAACGTGCTTAAGACCATTCAAGAGAAAGATGAAAAAGAAAACTGTGGGGACTGCTGGAAACACAGAGTTTGATTGGAACCCGGTAGAAATAGGCTACAAATTAACGCCAAGTCAGCCCCAACTCTATCACAATCTTTGAAAATCTGGCAAGAGACCACGATGAGGGAGTGAATACGAACCCTGCATGGCTATCTTTAGAGATGTTTCCAGCCAAGGAGGTAAAACAACTTTTAAGAAAAAATACTTCTTCAATGACTTCCTTGCAACAAATAGCATCAGCTACAGTGGGACCGTAGGTTCAGAAACACCCTTCCAGTATTAATAAAACACTGGGAAATGAAGAAGATTAAACAACGAAACCGCCCATAGATATATTCTGTACCAGAACGTTGCCGAACCACATGATGTATGCTTTAAGAGCAAGAATTCAAAGAACATGGTCAGTACCTAACGGCAAAGAAGAAAATGGGGGCGCCCTACAACTAAACCCAATACATGAATCTGGATGGATTGGCAATTTTGAAAATCTATTTGGTCATAAGACAAATACCTGACCGAGGGATCGGGCAGACAGCATGAGCCGTGGAATTTCCAACTTTGATAGAGTTGAAATCAGGAGTTTCATCGCTAAAGCAAGCTCGTCTCAAGCTCCCGGCCCAAAAGGCTTGACGAATGTCATGCTAAAAGAATCACCAGAATTATGGACTGATAACTGTATGACTTTGTTCAACCAAATTTCTCAACTTGGCAAAACACCAATCTCATGGAAAAGGGCTATAGAGATCCCGATTTTTTAAGAAGGGGGATTGACTGAGCCTCAAGAACTACAGGCCCATCACCCTCCTGGGCGTCCAAAGAAAAATCTTTGCAGGAGTACTGTTGAAACTACTTAAGGAATGGATAGCCACTTCCAAAACATACGACTTGAAGAAAACTGGATTTGTTAACAAGGTAGATTGTGGCTGTATGTGGCTTGCATAGATATGGAGGCAGCATTCGATTCCATAGACAGAGAACATCTATGGTCAAAGATGACGACAGGAGAATGCCTCAAGAGCTTAGTAGCCACCATTAAAGACCTCTACTCTGAAACATCCTTTCAGATTAGGCTGGACTGAGAGGGGAGATTCAAACTGGGAGGGGCCTGAAGGCGGGCTGTCCCTTGGCCCCAATACTCTAAAATGTCTATATCAATGACATCAAACATGTCGTGGACCCGCCCAGATCATACCCGCTGAAGATCAATGGAACCTCAGAAGGGTGGCTACTATGCGCTGATGGCCTGGTCAGAACTCCCATTGGCCGCCCAAAGAAAATGTATGCACTACAGGAGTATGTGGAGTTAAACAATCTGAAAATCAACGCTGAGAAACAGACATTCTGGTGATTCAAAACCCAAGAGGCAGGAGATCGAGAATTCTGCGTTGGAGGCTTGGAAACAACCAAATTAGCCCCACTGCAGTGATTAAATATCTAGGTATTATGATCAGTGCCAGCACTGGTGAGTCAGCCTGGATTTCTAATCTGTTTCTGAAAACAAAGCAACTAACAGCTCAAGGCCTAGTTATTGGGAGAAAATAAGGTACATTTTCTCTCCTACAAGTCAGTCATTTTCATAAGCAGAAGGTGGTTCCAATGTTGAGGTATGCAGACTGGGGTTTCCTTGGGAAACCTGGGAGAAATTGCAGAGCAAATTCTGGAAGCGAATCCTAAGACTACCTAATGCGGTCCTGATGGCCATAATAAGGCCCAAACTGGGTTTACTGTCTTTACACATGAGAATCATCTGGAAAACCCAAAATGTTTTGCCAAACTTAACTTGAGGCATTGCCCTCCCCAATATAACATTATAAAAATGAAGTAAACGGGCATGAACGACGAGGTGTTGACCCAATGGTGAGCTAAATGTCTTGAAATTCTGGCCTCTTTGGGTTTCTCGGTCGAAACTTTATGTGGGAATCCCCTATGCATCAAAAGCGCACTGTGGGCGGCTAATTGGTCTGTTACAGAAGCCGGAAGACCTTGTCCCGAGGTTCATACGCTATCAAAAAGTCTTTCGTGCTGCCCTAATATTACACCAGAATACTTAAAGAAATCTCAAAACCCAAGAGCTCCAGATTGTTTTTTGTGATTTCGTCTCAATGTATTACATACAAAGGCCACGCTTTACCATTACGGCAGGAGGATCAACGACAAAAAATGCCATTTATGCAAGTTGCAGGAGGAATCGCTACAAGTCTTGTTTCGTGCTGAGCTGAGAACAGAGAGAACACTGTTCCTATATGAAAAGTTGAAGAACACTCTGGCATCGAGGCAGTGGTTTAGTGGGAGATCATCTATGGTGGTGCAAATCCAGCTGCAATAAGGTACCTGGTGAGCTTTCTAGAGTGGGTTTTCGAGAAAAAGTTCAAGGATATTTCCCTGGATTAGTCTTTACCATTAAGCACAGTTGGCTGACAAAACTGCAAAACGATGTTCACCTTAGTGGTGGAACTTGGCTGTCAAGTGGTCTGGACTGACAGAGACTACATAGAGGGCAAGTTGTGGTTCGACATGAGAGAGCAGATGAGGTGACTGCACGGGAATCACTTTCATGAAAGCGTCGCACAACTCCCGTTCAGGATTTTGGATAATTGCATCTTGTGTGCTCAACTGTTTTATTTTTTCTGTTTGTTGATTTACATCCTTTCCTGGGATCCCTCAGTGTGCTTAACTCTCTCGCCCTTTTTGTTCACCTTCCTTTTATTTCTTCTCATCTAATTGTACTGAGTAACTTTGGATGTGGAATGTGTGTGAAAAAGCAAAGGTTTCTTGTCAAACTATATGCTTAAATATTTTTTTTAAATAACCAAACAACACCTAATGCACTGTGTGTCCCTCATCAAATGTCATTCATCTGTGCCCCTTTTCAGAAGCCCGTATCCCTATGTACACATGAATGAGTATTTGAATGCAATAGTTTTGGCCCAAAGTAAAAATGTTGTGCCACAGTAAGCTATTATAGCTAAACTGACTGCACCAGAATGCCAGTCTAGCTAGGTAATAACTCTTAATATGGTTACATTATCAGAGATTCCCAGTAAAAAAAAAGTCATGCCACAGTAAGAAAGGGCTAGACTGACTGAAGCAAAATGGCAGTCTAGCTAGGTAATAACACTTGTCATGCATGCTTTTAACAAAAAAGCACAGTAAAAAAATATCATGCCACAGTAAGAAATGGCCACACTGGCTGCACCAAAATAGCAGTGTAGCCAATAATAACACTTATCATGGTTGTTTCAGATATGCCCAGTGATGAATATCATGCCACAAAAAGAAATAGCATGACTGGATGCCACAAAATGCCAGACTACCTAGGTGAGAACACTTATCAAGCTTCCCTTATCAAAGATAACCAGTAAAAAATGATATCCCCCCCAAATCAGCTTCCCAGGATGCAAACAACAGAAGCTCACGCACGTTCACTCGCTCATTCAAAAAGACATTTACACAGGATTCATTTGCTCATTCACATACTCTTTCACATATGCACCCATACACCATGCACTCGCTTATATACAACTGCAACTAACCACATACAACTGCAACTAACCACCTTCATATCATAAACACATACATACACACATGAATAAATACGCAATCATACATAAAATCACAATTCTGCACTTACCTTCAGACCTGGTCTGGATTCTGCTCCTTGCCACACCGTAGCCCCCATGATCAAGGCCATTTGGCTCCCACGCACAAGAAGCACTCTGTGCTTCCTGGTTCCTGAGCAAGCACGTAAGAGCAGGAGTGATCATCAGTAGATCCCCAGGCTGTCTAAATGTACGGGTAGAGTAGGAACACCCCTTATGTGGAATCAGAGGTGCAGTTCACCAGCCTGCATGTCCAATGGGCCCTGCAAGGTCGGGGAAGCAAAACAATGTGGACCTTTGCCAGTTTAAGCCAGCCCGGAAGTATTCCTTCAGCTTCAACAAGCAGCTGAGGGAGAGCTTGCTGTTTACACAGGACTGGTTCTGCCCCTCCATGATGGGTGATGGTATGGGCAGGTTGGCAATGTCAACCATTTTGGATGAGCCGCGCCTGGCGTATTGCTTACTTGGAAGAGCAGTAGCTCACTATCAATCACTATCTGACTTTGTGAAATGATCTCCCCTTCTTTGGTTGAAAGTCTCAAGCAGTTCTCGAGATATCATGGTCACTTGGGACCCTATTTCTATGAGAGCTGCAAGTCACCCTGACCCTGAACTTAGATAAGTGTGAAAAACCTTTCATCTTTCATTTCCAACTTTCAGGGGAAGTATGAGTTAGTGGATAGTTCTGATTGCATTTGACTGATGTTTGGAATTTCATTAGCTTGACAATGGACAGTCTCCTTAGGGACATTCTCCTCAGTGTCAAGTATATGTGGGTTTCTCAAGAGCTATATAGGAATGGTAACATTCTAATGTCGGATGTGGTGTTATGCTGCACCCCCTTGGAACATATTTTTTCATTCTAGTCTATAATATCTCTTTCTCTGTCATTCCTCGAGTTTCACATGGACTCTCTTAACAGACATGTTCTGCTCATGGCATTGAAGATAATAACACTGCTGCCTTCCTGAAAGTGGCCTTGTGGAAAGCAGGTGCAGATAACGTAGTCTGGTGCTATTATGGTGTTGGAGTATAACACTGTTCATACCTACACTGAGTGTGTGCATTTTTGTCAAGAAAGGTGGCTCATTTGCCAACTCCACTTTTAGGCTACCATGCAAGTTTTCTAACACACTGTTGTTTTTGGGACAACATCTTCCTTTCTGTCATCAGTGATGTAGATGCAAAGTACTGCTATTACCCCTTTGAAATCAGTGATGGATTAAGATGAGCAAGATGCACCAGGCTTTAGGTATTAAAGTGTGCATCTGATACATCCAGGAAACCATTAAATGTTTGTTCAGTTGCTTCTGAATTTCAGTAGTAGGAGAGGAAATGGACATTGCCAGTAAAAATTAGGAAAGGAAAGACCTTGTTTAACGAAAAAGCATGTATTAATTTTTAAATAATATTCTTCAGCAACAGGCACTATCTCTACATCCAAATCGATAAGTAGATCTCAAAGATGACACAATCATACTATTGGTGGAAAATGTTTCCCAACGCTCTCTGCACAGCGCCTTTGCTTAAGGAGATTTATAAAATATAAATAAATACAAATACAAATACAAACCGTCACTTTATACCCAGATACCACAGTTGGAATGTCTGTTGATTCAAAACACTTTTCAATGAATTGAGCCAACACCCTCATTGGTTGCCCACCAAAAGTTTGTTATGACAATACTGATAGTAACAGGCCAAACTTGATGGGGGAAGGGGGGTTTAAGGGTCTACTCCCTGCGCCCCTATGGAATGGAGGATGTTACCTGTGTAATGCTGGAAGATGAGATATATTCAAAGTCACTAGTAACTACCTCAATGCTAAGGAATTAACTGCCCAGATAGAAGCCAAGTCCAAAGACCTCGCTATTTAATTAGAAGATACCTCAGAAATAGCCACCCCAGAAATATGTCCAGCTTCTCCAGATGGTAGAATAACAGATCTACTTGACGGATGCCTTTGAGACCCAAGAGCAGAAACAAAAATGAATACAGATATTCCACCAGTTAAGGACCAGTGAGCTCCTTATTTGCTTTGAAACAATTTGTGGTGGATGTGCGCCCCTCTCAGCAGCCCTGCTGCTTGCCTTCCACGCTCTATTCCTCGCTCCCAACTCCACACAGATCCCACCTTCCCCTTTGCTGATTGGCCCTTGTGAAATCAAGGAAGTGCTGTAGACGCAGAGCCATCCATAACTCGATTATTTTAAGTCCCAGATCGAATTTGGGCATACAGTCTACCAAGTAAGGCCCAGCAACACTCTTACTTGCCCCTAGAGCATTTTTGGGTGGATTTGTAACCCTCTCAGCGGCCCTTGCTGCTTGCCCTCCACGCTGCATCCCTCCCTCCCCACTCGGTCCAGCTGCCACCTTCCGCTTTGCTGTTTGGCCCTTGTGAAATCGAGGAAGTGCTTCTTAACTGGTATAGCTAGGGCAGCGTTGCCCGGGCAGCCACCGGTTAAGGGCCAAAAGGCAAAGAGAAGCTCCAGGCTAAGCAGCTCTACTCCGTGTTTTCCTGTGTTCGCCTGAGATGCCTAACACAGACTACCTACAACGACTGATAAGGTAAGTGTGGTGTGGGCTGGGAGTACAGCCATTACTGTACCTTAGTAAAACATCAGCATTCTTAATATTTGATATCATATATCTACCTGCACCTAACTTAATTACATAACTGGTATTCATTGTACATACAGAATTGTATCTACCTGGCCTTGCAGTAGGCGCAAAATCGAATCTAAGTGATTTCAACTACTCTGCCAAAGTTGAACCAGAGTTGTTTCACATCATACTGCTAACCTTTAATTTCATGGTGGTATTTCCATTGCACTGCCATAGTTAAATATATTTGATTTTCATTGCTGTGCCACATTTGAATCTAGGTGTTTTCCATTACAATGCCAAAGTTAAATCGCAGTGTTTTACCATTTCTCTGCCAAAGTTAAATCTGGGTAGTTTTCCCTTGCTGTGCCAAAGTTAAATATGAATTGTTTCCATTGCTGTGTCAAAGTTGAATCTGAGAGATTTTACATTGCTCTACCAAAGTTAAATCCATGTGTTCCCCATTGCACTACCAATTTTACATCTGGATCTGGGTGTTTTTCCATTGTTGTGCCAAAGTTAAATCTAGGCGGTTTTCCATTGCACTGCCAAAGTTAAATCTGAGTGCTTTTGAATTGCTGTGACAAAGTTAAATCCAGGTGTTTTTCCATTCAACTGCAAAAGTTCAACCTAGCTGATTTACATTGCTGAACCAAATTTAAATCCAGGTGTTTGTTGGGATGAAGAGACAGTCTTCCCACACCCCCAAATGCTTAAGAATAAGGCAAAGACTGTGGAATGTGAAGATGGGCGGTCAAATCCTAACCCTGATCCCCCATGAGACGCACGAGTCGGACGAAGAATCTGAGATACCATGATCACCCATACCATTTCAAACTGATTCCCAGTGCTCCTATGATAACAAGTAAGTCGAGATGTACCCACTCTGCCAACCATACTTCCCAGGAGCAATTCAAACACTACTCAGAGTTAACGAGGAGCCTCATGATGCAACTAAGAAGACCTCAATTGACAGCCTCGACTAAAGTGCCAAGAAGCCATGCATGACGTCATTAGAGACACAACGAAATAGCAGCGTTAGACATGAAGCACACTTGCCATCCACACATTGGAACACAAATCACGCAATTGAATGCACAAAGAACATATGCGGAACAGTTCTATAAGATAGAGGATAGAAACATATACATACTGCCTTTGCTTTTATTAATTTTCAATTAGCTTAACTGCAGCAACGCAGAAACTGCAAGAAGCAAGAGATCATGAGCAAGCTTGAAGACGCTTACATGCAAATAACCTATGGAACTGCAGGAGCACCTATGGGGCCTGACAGAACCAGAGTGTTGCTAACATATGGAGATCTATAGAATAACAGGAACGTGTAAAAGCCATGCCATTGCACCATGGCTTAGGGAAATTACAGTAGGCCACAACCGTCTCTGTAAGATCTGAGCTGAATTTAGACTGAACAGAAGAGCAACCATGTGGGACAGGGCTAGCTGCCAAGGCCAGCAAGATACAAGTGACATTCCATTCCCTGAACGGCAAAAACATCAGCGGCACTAATACGAATAAATCCACATAAATATGAGTAATTCAGAGCTCCAGAAGCCCAAAACACAGTCTCTGAACACGTAATTTGGCAGCTTGAATGATGAATCGAAACCGGCAGTGAGAAAGAGGAATGGTCTCACGCCTCCAGAAAGAACCTTGCAACAAAGTCGTTACAGCAAGAAACAAGATTTGCATGATGTGAACAAGCACTTGCATAGACTTTGGTCGTGCACATGTTACAATGCAGTCACATAGTTGTTTTTATTACCTTGAGGATGCCAGCTCTAGCCAATCACAGCTCAGGACCCTAGGGGTGGGTAGCAAGGGGCATGAAGCAATGATCAGACTCTCACACAGAAACATTGTTTAGTATTGGAATGGGCCAGGCCTGACATCTGACATGGGAGGGTCAGTAAACTAACGCATATAGGGTCTGATATAAGGGGACTACCACTCAACACCCAATCCCAAAGGGCGATAGGTTTTCTGGAGAGGGGCCCAGGTTGTGATGTCCTCATGATGCAATACTGTAGCAAAACTGGCCCGCGAGCCAGAGTTCACTGAGATGTTCCAGAATTCTTGCCTATCCTTGTACTGATCCCTGTTGGTTTTGGCTGTAATAAACTGCAGTTTGAACTTGCTGTCTGTCTGGGCCAGTGTTCCTTTTGGGAAGGGAAGGATTTGAGCCTTCCATTAGTTCTGGGTTTGGGAACTCGTAGTAGCCCTCAAACCTACCTGGGAGTTTATTCTCAACACATTTAATGTGAGATACCAGGAGGGTGTCCTTGAAGGCTTCCAAACAATCATATTATTTCATGCTTATAGATGTTGTGCTGATAAGGGAACAAATATCATCTTAGGTATTAGCAGCATTTTGGAACTTAAGACCTAAACACAGCGCTGCAGCCAACATCCCAGGCATAGGCCACGAACATGAGGAAAATAACTTGGTTATATTCAAGGCACTGATGAGAAAGGCTAGAGCCACAGACATCTATAAACACTTAATTGTTCAAAAATGTTGCCAACCTTTGTGCTCTGAGAAGAATGTGCCCTGCAAGGCCGTGGGAGGAGGATACACTCACACAAGCAGTCCCAATTCTAAGTTATAGTACCCAAATGCCCTAGCCTTAACACCCCTGAAAACCAAGGTACCAACCAGCCCCAGACCACTGATCATAAAACTGTAAGACCCTTGATGGATCAAGAAAGATCAGAAAGCAGAGCTTTCCTGCCTTCACTTCTAGGTCACATGATTTGTGCTCCGAGGTGCAGGGATGGTGAAATTATAGCCCAGAACGGAGGTGGAAGAATTTGGAGAATTGCTGGTCTGCCTCGGAGCGATTGAAGCAAGTGAGTTAGTATGACCTTGGCTTCCCCATGGGCCCCTTGTCTGCCCATACCAAGTGCACTGCTACATAGATAGACATGTGTTGTTTAGTTTGCACACAATATTGCCTATTAGTCGCCTGATGACGTGATGATGAATGCAGCATCACCCACAAAGAAGAAGATGGATGGACAGGGCTGGGATCAATGGCCTGGTCATCCCCTATGGAGCAGGCGGCCTATGTATAGGGTCTCACCAACCAGCCACGCTGGGTTTCTACTATATGTGATGATGTCACTGATGACACTATGTGCTTTATAATGTGTTGCTCAGCCCGATTTTGCCAGAACGTTCTGCGGCAGCAAAGTTCTTTGTTGGCGGTTTCCATTTTTGTGTGGAAATAAAACTTATTATCCTTGCAAGGGGTGTATTGGGACATTTTCCCTAGTGGGTTGTATTTGTTTCTGTTGTGAGTGTGTAAGGGGCTTTCTTACATGTTCTCCATTACTGTGCAAAATTTAAATCTGAGTGGTTTTCCAATGCTGTCCCAAAGGGAAATCTAGGTCTTTTTCTCTCGCACTTTGTGAAGGCATCTTGGAGTAAGGCACAGACAACAGATTCTGAACTAGAAATAAAACTTGATTAACTTAATAGTCAGGCTGAAAAAAGGCCTATCTTGCCCTATACTATAATTGCTCATTTATAACAAGTGGTTTCTAAGCGCCGGATCAGGATTGGAACTTGTGTTGCTCTGCGTTGTCCTGCTTCCAATACAAGCGTGTTGCCCCTGGACTGAAATAATACTAAGGAAAGTCAGAGTCAAAGAGTTCAATTTAGGAATCTGTCTGTGTCCAGAATCTATACAAGGATGGGATGCAAGCAGCCAAAGACAAAGAAAACAGTGTTCAACAAAAAGTTCAGAGCTCAGTCCAGCTCCCAGATTCCTTTCAGCTCCCTTCCCAAAGTAAAAAACAGTTCAACAAAAGTCTATGGATTGCCTTAAGTTCAGAATGATAGAGTTTTAACCAAGACTTGTGGTTCCCTTCCCCAGGTTCCAAATAACACAGTTCCACACAAAGGTCTCTGAAAACTCTGTCCTCAAGTCGATAATGGGTCAAGCCTCAGGGTTCCCTTCCTCAAGACTTAGTTTCAATGTTGCAATGATATTTACAGGTTCCTTAAAGGTCTGCACCCCACTTGCATCTTCTTTGTATGATTGCTCTTTGTACAAAATATCTTCAGTAATATTTAAACTTCAAAATGTATTGCTTTAATATGCCTCTATTAATTCAACGGAAATGTTCACCTCCAAAGCTCAGTATATAGTGGGTTCACTTGCACTGTTAAATTTCCGTTCATTTTAAAGTTCAATGGGCCTCATCACGAGTTGGGCTGTAGCCCTTAAATGTGGCAGTAACGGTATTACTGTCGCCTTTAAGGGCTGGCTCTATCACGAGTTAGGCGCTAAATGGGATGTTTTACCTCCAGCTTTTTTCTGGAGGTGAAAATTCCATTTAGTGCCCTGTTTTTGGTGGTATTACTGCCAAATGTATTAGCCAGCAGTATTAGCATTAAAAATGCCCCATTGGATCCAATTGACCCGATGGGGAATTTACCGTTAACAGCCAACCAGTGATCCGGCGGTAATACAGCCGGTCCAGTGGGTGCTAAGGCTATTACAGTTGGGCGGTATTACAGACAGGATACAGCCCAAATTGTGATGAGGTCCATTTACTTTAGTATCACCTAAATTCATAGTTCTGTTCACTTGAAAGTTCAGCATGCATTGATTGTGCTTGTATTAAAGTTTCATATGTTTCTGAATTCGGCACATGGTGGTTTTATTTGAATGTAAAGCTCCATTCACGTTTAATCCTCGTATGTTACAGTTCTGCTTAGTATATTAGGTTTTCGTTCAGTTCGGAATTCAATATTCATCAATATATATTTGTTAAAGTTTTGATTCAAGTTCTCCTGTTGTTTCATATATTTGGAGATGATCTTTTATAAAGTGCCTAGCACTCAGAGAATTTCGAAACAGTGTTTTCCTATACATGTGACCATTCTGCGACAAAATATTCTCAATTGTTCAATAGTTAACAAGGATTCAGCTTGGAGCTCTTCGAAAATGTGTTTTATCACACACACGACCACTACAATACAATGTCATCCTCTGTGTAAATTCAAACACTTGCACAGCAGGTTTCCTCTTTCATAAAAACTCATTGGTTGCGTCCATGGTTGTTCCATCAGAGCAGATCGCTCGGCCGTCTGTTCTCCACCTCAGGACGCTACCTCCTGCCCCTCAGGCACTCCTGGGTCAGCTTTTGTCAACAGAAGAACGAGCACTGCAAACACCAGAAAAATGGACACCCTCTCTGGACACCAGCATTCGATCGGTTACCATGGAGCCCCAGCTCTCGAGCTGCACTTGCATGAACCGTCAGCATGATCCATAAAAACAGCTCCCTGATGCTTCTCTTGGCTTCTCTGCTGCTGCTTCGCCCCCGCCACCGCCTCTACTGACACCATTTGATTGGGGTTTCTTTTATACATCATCAGCCCTTCAACAGGCTACATGTGTGAATGTGCAATTAGTTCTGCCTGACCATCATTAAGGGGAAATTCCTGACTTCTACAACTCTCAGTGGCCTCTTTCTTGTGCCAGTACCAGAGTGGTAAAAGCACCTAGTCTTCATTACTCCTGGTTGCCTCTTCTTCGTCCCAGTACTGTCAGTGGGCATATATGAGGAAGTCAGGGGAGTTGACTGGCAATAACCCATGAAAATGGGGAGAAAGGGTTGGGTTGGTCATAATTAGGAAAAGGGGGAAGCCATGTCCCTCCCAAGGGCATCCCAGTTCCAGTCCACAAGGACCCTCTACCCAGAGGATCTTCCCTCGCTTGTCCATCCCCAGGGTCAGGATCCAATGGCAATGGCCTGTCCCTAGCCACCTGCACAGAGGACTGTAAGGATATTTGGCGTGTTACAGCACAGAGTACAGCACTACTGCACAGGTAGCAATTTTTTTTTGATGCAGCACCACCACATGGGTGTGGTGCATTGCTATATGTGTTGCCAGATTAACATGGACGTATAAGCAAAGACAGGCTATTCAGTCAAAAACGATTTTAACATATAAGATGCAAATCTATTTTTACAGTTAAAAGCACACGTGCACATTCAAAAATGCACACTAATTTTCACCTGAAATGCCTATGGTGCAAGAGACACATTTGAAAATGAATAACTAACCTTATTAATAATTAACCTGACTAATAAAACTGCATTTAACATAACCCACTAATAAAAATGTGTCTCCACTGCAAAATTAGGCCTACTCTGAAAGTGAACTTTTAAACGCACATTCATTTTCTTTCTTTTTCTCTGCTGCTCTGTCCACATAACTACAGGAAGCAAAGGACTCGAAGGAACAGGAAATCAGTTGGTTACAAATGGTTACTGTAGAAATGAGCCATTGTGTAGTGAGGGAGGAGATGGCATGATTGATTCTGATTGGAGCAGCGTCATAGCAAGTATCATGCTAGAGGCAGTGATTAGAGTTTTGCTGGGGGAGCTTGAGGAGAGGGGGAGGACAATCGAGATTTGGCAGAGCTGGGAGAAGGACCTGTTTCCTGGCTGAAGCATTCCTGCTGCAAAAGCTGAGAATTCCTGGCAATAACCCCGGTTTGAGAACGAAAGACGCTTGTTTTCACTGGGGTTAATCTTCAAGGGAGCCAAATTCAGAAAGAGAACAGCTAGAGAAAACTCATGCTGAACAGATAAGGTAATTACAGAAGTGTGGGGGCTGAGTGTGTACGAGAATATTCAGTCAATGTAGGAAAGGAGATTCCTGTGCTTTACTCACATGTTTAATGTTGCAAATTGAGTTCTTATCTCCGCCACTCTCTTTTCAGTGTATCACAGACAATGCTGTTACTGTGCTATTTTATTTATTTCTGTAAAGAGTGAGATCGTGTTTAAATGCAACTTTTATAATACACAAAAATATTTGAAAGCAGACGGGTGGTGTGTTTTATATTTACCAATGCAGTGCTGATGATGTGGGGAGATGTTTAGACAGTGCAATTGTCATTTTCAAGGTAGCTAAACATCAAATTTGGCTGCAGCCGTGTGCACAATGTAATTCAGTATGAGCAATTATAACTAACTGTGTGTGTTGTAGTTTGTCGGAGGTCTATGAGTCTGCAAAAAGGGAGGCCCGGGACATAGTTCACTACCGTATATAAGATAGTGAAAATACCACATGATAGCTCGCTGCCGTAGATAAGACAGAGAGAAATTGCCCATGGTGGCACACTAAAAATGAAAATGTGGTGTTCCTGAAATGCAAGCCTGAGGTCTCTCTAGTGATTACACGAAAAATCTAAACAAAAATAAGGGGTTCTGGATATTGGGGCCACATATAAAACAAGGGAAGTATGCTCACCAAAATACCACCAACCACGCATACCAACCACGCATACCAAATACGCATGTCTGTGTGCTGAAATAATGCATGTCCACTGTATTATTGTTGTACATGGCCCAATCGGAATACAAGGAGCGATTGTTGCTAAGTTATTTTTCGGCGGTAAGAAAATACCGTCAGGCCCCAAATCTCCACAAAATACACTACATATTTATGGTGCGTTGCAGGCCGGGAAAGTGATCATAGAGTACCTACTGGGCGTGGCAAGCGTGTCTCACACTGCCATTTGCACATTAAAGGGAACCCATTTTATAATAGCAGTGTGCCACTAAAAACGAATTTCAGAATGTCACAAAGGGAAACCACATTCTCAGACCTAGTGCAATATTTAGAGGCAAAGTTGTTTGCATATGGGACTTGGTCGTCGAATAGCACGTTAGAATGGCGTGAACGCATTCAGGGTGAGGTGCAGAAAGAAAAACTAGACAATATTTTTGCAGAAGGCAGCATAATTCAGGTCTGCCTTACAAGATTATTGAATGCAGCCGATAAAAGTGCAGAGAAAGACTGTTTAATACGGCTATGCGGCAAAATATGGTTTATTTTGAATAAGTCCCTGTGAATGCAGGAGAATGATACTCAGCTAATTAACAGGTTAAAGACTGAATTAGATGGGGCAAGTAAAAATCAGAAATGTTAAGAGCAGAATTGGATGTATGCCAAAAAGACATGCAATTAAAATGCAGAGACTCTGATGCTCAGTTATACAAAAGCAAGAAACAATTTGAGGATAGAGAGCAAGAATTGGTACACTTAAAAGCCTTAGTGGACCACATTAGACAGAATAAGATGAGGTTGTTTCAGAAATGCAGATTTTACAAAAAGAACATTGTGAAAAAGAATGTGATCTCCAGAGTGCAGAACAAGAAATGATTAAAATGATTCAAGAAAGAGACAAGAGAAATAAAGAGTTCAATGAATGCCAAAGGCAAATGTGCGACATGCAGGAGGTGATTAATAAGATGAGTGATGAAAACAACTATTTGCAAAATGAAGCAAACAGACTCCTTAAAAAGTGTAAGGACTTAGAACAACAAATGTGCATTCCCAGGTCCCAGGAGAGGCGGCAGAGTACCACATTCAATGGAGTGGAGGTGAATTCTAGCTCTGCCCAAAGAGCTAGTGCTCCAGTGACTGGGCCGGTGACTGAACTTGGTTGCAGCGCCCTTGGGGGATTTGATACTCCCATTGGGGGCAGCCACCAATCTCATACACCTGAAAACAGGATTGAATCACAAAATAGTGCAATTCCATGCATTGCAACAAGTAGCCCCATACAAATAATGAAATCCATTAAAGCCCTGATCAAACCATTTAAAAAGGGAGGTGAATGCTGCATTGAGGATCACTTAGAAGCGGTGCATGTCATTTTCAAAGCACTCCAGATACCTAAGGAACAGTACAGACAATATTTTCATTTAACTTTAGATGCCCCGACGGCCAGCATCATAAGGGGATTAAATGAACAGCAGAATATGACCTGGTTGGAGTTTGAAAAAGAAATTAGGCGTCATTTTTCTCCTTTTCAGTCATTGCAGGAGGCAAAGAAAGTCGCTTACACAATTACTGCTGGACCTAATACATCCCCTCACCAATTTTTACAAGACTTAAACAGAGCATTTTCTCGCTTCGATGTA
Organism: Ambystoma mexicanum; assembly: GCF_040938575.1. Classification (NCBI taxonomy): domain Eukaryota; kingdom Metazoa; phylum Chordata; class Amphibia; order Caudata; family Ambystomatidae; genus Ambystoma; species Ambystoma mexicanum. The sequence goes on along the minus strand of NC_090933.1, from coordinate 549,868,920 downwards.
TCTTTTGACTCAAATTCCAATGAGTTTAAAACTGTATACTTCTATGGGCTACAGAAAGACATCATATCCCAATGGGTCAGTGATTTTGACCGTGACAAGTCTCTTGAATGGATTGTACATCAAAGCACAAAACTATATGAGATACTCTATTGTCAGGGTAGATAAAGTGATAAAATGAAAGATACTAGACCTAAATCTAAAGAACCCTCAGCCACAGTAATGGAAATCTGGTCAGCCAAAATGTCCCTTGAGTCTGCTCAAAGCCAAGGTAAAAATAAGGTGACACCTGAACAAAGGGGTAATCAACAAAGACCGCCATTTCCTGTACCAATGTTCCAATCACATGATCCTAGTAATAGAGAGAGCTACATCAGCCCTAGGTATTTAGGGGACAGATCCCGGGTAGGATATCGGCCTGATATGGCAGGTATGAACAATAACCAGAGACAAAATCAAGATCAAAGAAATGATGGTCCCTACCAGTCATTGAGGACACAGAGCAGATTTGATCCCAACACCATGATATATGGTAATCAGGATAGGCCCCGATATGTGGATCGATTTACTGATAATGGAAATCAACCTAGGGGCCAGTACCCACAATCTGAGAGACAGGACATGAGGCAAAACGTGAACTACAATCCACGTCAGTACAATGATTCCCCACCAGGGGACTATAATCAAAGGATGGGTGCAACCCGCTCCCCTCCACAAATGAATCAAGAGTTCAGAAACCATCCCAACCGACATCAATCACCTGAGAGGTATCAGAATAGATCCAATCAGGGGGAAAACAACCAATATCGACCTAGGCCACAGAAAGAGGATCCTAGAGAGATGGAAAGGTTCCAGTGCCTTGAGGCCCAAGTGAAAATGTTAGCTGAGCAAATAGGAAAGCTCTGTACAGCGCAAAAACAACCTTCCAAAGAGGGGGCTGATGGCCATAGCAATGACCGGGGGGCTTCCGAAAAGTGACTAAGTACTTATGATAACTGCAGTGCCAAAATGACAGATTGCTCTGATATAATTTTGTATAACGACTCTGAGATGCCTAATGGATTAAATGTGAAAGTGCCAGTAAATGAACTTGTGACAGAAAGTGCAAATACTTCTAAAAAAGAGGTACGGTTTAACCTAGAGCTAAATAAAACAGTAAAGATTTGTACAAATGAAAAAGAAACATTAGGAATTCCAAAAGAACAAAGGGACAGATTTAAGAAAAATGACTCATGCATGGGGAATACCAGTGGACAGCGAGTAAGTGGGGATGCTATAGCTCCTTCCCCGGGCAAGCAAAACAATGACCAAACACAGACAGAAAAAGGAAATACTCACAAGGAGGGTACAAGTCAATCGCCTGAAGAATTCTTTGAGGCACATATTTTTGAAGAGGCTGAAAGGGCTGGTATCACACTAAATGATCACAAATGCACAGAATTAAAAAATGACAAATTGCTGAATGATGTTGTTACACATGTTCAGTTGGAAGGTTGTAATGTGGTCTCTGATGTTACCCAGATGGATGGGCGAACAATGGCCACACTCCAAAAAACCTCTGATCATGGAGAAATGAATAAAGTCTCTCGCACAGAAATGGGTAAAAAGGAGGGAAAAATGTCTTTCCATTTACCAATGTGTTTAGCCAAAAGTGAAAAAGACCTGAGAAAGGTGAGCCCTGAAATCAGTAAGAATTCACATTTCTTATGTGTATTAGAGGAAGTTGAGGACAGATATCATGCACCCATCACTGTAGAAGAAAAATGCCACACCTTTGCTATGATTGACACTGGCGCACAGGCCACAATTATGTCCAAGGAGCTGGTAAAGAGTATCAATGAAGGGAGACCCCCACAGAGTCAGATCACAGTGAAGGAAAATCAAGGCCCAGTGCATAACTTTAATGGGGAGGAGGTGCCCATCATAGGTGTAACTGAGGTTGACATAAAAATAGGAAAGCACAGAATGAAAAAAGAGGTATTGATCACATCTATTTGTGAAATTCCATTTCTGATGGGGACAGATTGCCTGAAAAGATTGTCTCCTCTAATAGATGGGGTAGATGGAGTGCTGTGGACCTTAACCAAAAAACCATTGAGGCCTAAGAAACTAAAATCACAAAACAGCAATATAAATGAATGTCACACCGTTGCCAAAACAAATGATGCTGTGGAGGTATATCTCCAGAATAGCTCCATACCTAGTGTCACTGTTATATTAATGTGTCAAGACAAAATGCAGAGCGACAATGAAAAACTACCTGTACAAATATACTTGGACCCAAGGAAAAATTGGCAGACAGCCATAGATGAGCACACATTACGTTTTTATTTAAAAGAGAAAACATGCAAACAGAATATTGCTCCTAAAACAGATTCAGAAAAACACATTACCACTCTGGCAGAAATACACATGGAAGATGAGCAACCATGGGTTCATGTTGGTATAAATGACTATTTTAAAACAATAAAAGCCACTTTAGCGCTTGGACATGAAAGGAGTTTCATTAATGAGAAATTGTTGCAAAAAATAATGGAGAGGGGAGAAATCCCGAAATTTAGGATTAAAAACCAATATGTTTCTGGGTTGGACAGTCCAGACTTTGAAAACCGAATTGCAGTCAGATGCATGCTTAAAATTAGCATTGGGCAGAAAACAATTTACCATAATGTATGGATAGTGAGTGGAGCACAAAATGAATTTTACATGGGCAATGACATCATGCACAGAATGTGTATGGTGTTAGATTTCCTTAATCAAAAAATATGGTCACGCCTAGGTGGTCCGGCACCTGAATTTGAAGACAAAAGAAGGGCTTATCATTGTGCACAACTGGTTCCTTATGCAATCGAATTGCAAATGAGGAACGATACTATTATTCCTGCATTTACAAAACAGTTTGCAATAACACTGAAATGCAAAAATGGACAGCAGATGAAAGGCTCTGATGCATTTGTATGCCTGAATGAATCCATTAAACAGCAAGGCCTGTATTATGAATACATTCCATTGGTAGACATTGGTGAAGGATCTGTAAAAATTATGGTAAATAATAAAGGTTGTCAGGATATTCATCTAGAGGAAAACTCCCCATTAGGAATGGCCATACAAAAGTCACATTATACGGCAGATTTAAATAACATGGTGATTGGAAATATCCCTGATAAGTATGTAGATGCCAAGGGTGAGTTGCCAGAACACCTGGACTCTCAGCCCAAAGGAATATTTAAAATTAATTCTGTGTATCCTTATGATTCAAATGAGACAGTGTGCTGCCATCAAGAGGATTGCATAATATTTAATTTAAATGAAAATGAAACAGAAAATCAGCCCATTGAAGTGGAAGCTGATATGCCAAAATATTTAAAAGTGACAGCTTTACAAAAAGACACAGCCACACAGTTAGAGGAAAGCGCTGAGATTCCCTTACCAGAAGATTTTCCAGAATTTTCCAAAATGGTAGAAGAGCAGATCTCCTTAGCAGATGCGTGTGAAAGCAATGAGGATAGGGACAATCTGTGGGAGATATTTATGGAGTTTAAGAATGTATTTGCAAAAGATGCTTATGACTGTGGTTTAACTGATTTACATGTGCCACACTACCAGAAGGGGGTAGCAGAAATCCAGTGTTTGTACGCCAGTATAGACTACCGCTGGCATGTTTAGAATCATTGGCAGAGATTATAAAAAATTTGGAATCGCGGGGAATCATCAGGCCCATTCATAGCACATCCAATACACCTATTTTAGGTGTGTTAAAGCCAAATGGTCAATGGCGGCTATGTGCAGACTTGAGAGAGTTAAATAAAAGAGTACCAGTATCTAGATGGCCACTGCCATTCATTGATCAGGGCCTAGCTCAGGTACATGGTTCAAATGTATTTACCACATTAGATCTCACCTCTGGATATTGGTGCGTGCCATTGGCAGAGGAGATACAACATTTATTTTCCTTTACATTTGACAGCACTCAATATGCCTGGCTTAGAGCTCCGTTCGGGTACATCAATAGTGGGAGTGAATTTGGCATACTTTTGAGAAAGGGCATGCCGGATGCAGCAGAAAGAGGAACAATAGTTTACGTGGACGATGTCCTGATAAAAAATGAAAGCCTGAAAAGCCATTTTGATGAAATAAGACATGTGCTTGGCCAATTGCAGAAAGCAGGCGCCAAAGTATCTTTGCAAAAAGCACAATGGTGCAAGAAAAAAGTGAACTTTCTAGGGCATGAAATGACTGAACATGGGCTAAATCCACAAAAGAAGAAAATAGTGGCCATACAAAGATTAAAAGATTCTAAAAATGTGAAAGGAGTAAAAAGTTTATTAGGGATGACAGGCTATAACAGAAAGTTCATTGACAATTATGCAGAAATCACTCAACCATTGACTAAACTGCTTAAACTGAATACTCCCTGGAAATGGGAAAAAGAGCAGTCTGAGGCAGTGGCTAAATTAAAGGAATGTCTTGTAAAGGCACCATGTTTAGCATACCCCATAAAGTACAGGGATTTCTTTATAGAAATAGGTTTTTCTGAACATTGTATGTCAGCAGTGTTATCACAAAAACAAAATTTGAATCACAAAACCATTGCCTATGCAAGTAAGGCATTTTCCCAAGTTGAAATGAAATTTAATGAATGTGAAAAGGCCCTATTAACCACTGTGTGGGCGCTAAAACATTTCCGCCCCATTGTTCAGGGAGAAAAGGTGATTATTGAAACAAATCATCAACCTTTGCAATTTTTAGCGAGTAAAAGAATTAGATCAGGTAATCTAGCGCAATCCAGAATCACTTCATGGACGCTGGCATTACAAGGTTTTCCCGTTGAAGTGAGATATGGACAAAATAAAAAGAACCCAATTGCTCAAGGGTTAGCTGACTTACATGACTGTGCAGCTGAACAAATACCAAATGAAATGGAAGTGGAAACTAGTTTGCAGGAATTTGAACAATCACCACACAAAGCTTTTGATGAAAAAACATGCAAGGATTTGCCAACTGTATATGTGGATGGTTGTGCTTTTCACATTGAAAATGACAGTATGACAGTAATAAACAGTTAGTGGCAGGAATAGGAAATGTCTGGTTGAAATGTGAAGGCGTCCCCAGTACAGGGATGAGGATTGGAGATAGGAGCAGTCAGGTGGCGGAATTGGCAGCCATTTATAAAGCAATTGCTACTGCAGTTGATAAAAAGTTCAGTGAAATTGTCCTGGTGACTGATTCTGACTATGCACAGAATAGATTTGTGGAGTATTTGCCTGGTTGGAAAGCAAGAGGCATGGTTACATACAACAAAAAGCCACTTAAACATGGAAAAATGATACAAGCCATAGACAAATTGGTGTCAGAGAATAATTTAACAATATACTGGAGAAAAATTCGTGGGCATTTAAAAACACCAGGAGAGGATAAGGAGGGAAATGATAAGGCAGACCACCTGGCTAAGATTGGGGCTGTGATGGGAGAATTTCTTCCTATTGATTATTTAATGGGTGAAATACAAATTGATGCAGTGACACGTTCTAAAGCACCAAAGGAGGTAGATCAACCGGTGGTGCAGTGGAGTCATGACACGCCAGACCAAGATTTGATTGAGGCACAAAAGGATGATCGAATTTTGGGAATCTATTATAATCATTTGATAGATCCTGAACAAAATTCTTTAACAGAAAATGATTGTATGGGAAAAGAAGAGTTGAGGGTGCTATTAAAGAACAAAACACAAATTAGATTACAGGATGGACTCATGATTAGAGAGTCCATAACAGGACAAATACAGTGGGTAGTACCCCTTTCATTCAGAGGACTAATGCTACACCATGCACATGATGCCATAACTGCAGGCCATAGAGGTTCACAAAAAACATTAGAAATACTAAAAGATTATGCTTACTGGCCACATATGTCCCAAGATGTGGAATTATATACTAGAGGATGTCTAGTATGCGCCCAATTTAAACCTGCTTCACCAATGCATAGAGCACCATTGATGAAAAGAGGCCTAACTCTCCCATGGTCAGATTTGCAAATAGACTATGTAGGTCCTTTAAAAAGGTCGAGCAGGGGAAACCGTTATATTTTGAGTGTGGTATGTTTGATGTCGAAGTGGATTGAATGCATTCATGCACCAGATTGTAGTGCGCAAACAGCAGCCACATTGCTGGTGAACCATGTGTTCTCAAGGTTTGGGTTGCCACAAAGAATTGAGTCAGACAGAGGAAGTCATTTCACAAGTACTCTAATGAGTAAGGTATGGCAAATACTAGGTGTGAAAAGGAAACTACATATCGCATATCAGGCAGCGTCTTCAGGTACAGTTGAAAGAAGAAATAGGTCTGTTGTGGATATTTTAAAGAAATTTGTGGCAGAAGCAGGTTCCAGCTGGGATTTACGTTTACCGTTGGTTTTGATGGCAATCAGATCAACTCCTGCCAAAGCAACAGGTGTTAGCCCCCATGAGGTCTTGACAGGTAGGACAATGGTGTTACCACAACACCTACTATACAGAACACATGAGCAGACACTTGTGAGTGCATCCACAGTTCATGAATATATTGATGAACTGAGGAGGCATTTGCAACATGCATTTGCTTTTGTGCAGAGAAATCTGGTAAGAGCTGTTGACAGTGCAAAGTCTTATTATGACAAAAGACATCAGTAAAGGAATACAGTGTAGGGGATCAGGTGTACAAGTTTCATTTTGGAAAAAGTAAACAGAAGAATTCTAAATTTCTAGCAGCCTGGCACGGGCCATTTCGAATTATAGATAAGGTCTCTCCTGTAGTTTATAAAATTTTGAAAAATGAAGGTGAAACGGCAATAGAGCAGTTTGTCCATGTAAATCAAATCAAACCATGCCATCCCAGACATGAGATCAGGCAGCTTGAGCATGTAGAAACAGATAAAGTCCCTTGAACACAAAAAGAGAAAATACATGGGTACAATCAGGAGGCAGTGACAAAGAAGTTAAAAAGTTGATTGTTATAATGGCACATAAACACTGTAATATATGTACAAATATATAATATAAAATAAATAAATAAATAAATATATATAATGGAAGCTCATGGTTGGTGTGCAGAGGGAAAATGTATTAAATATTGAATGCTGTTTTATGTTTTATATGTGCTTGTTTTCTTTTTAACTTGTGTTTAATTTCAGAAAAAAAAAAAAAAAACGAAATATTTTTACCAAGCATGTTTTATTTTTGGCAAAAGGGTGAAGTTAGTATTGTGCTATGTACTTAATTTGTTTATTTTCTATTTGATTTAGAAAATTAACATTATTTGGTCGGAGGTTCCGGGATCAGAGCCCACGGGAGACGATGGAGTCCTGGAGCCAACGTGGACGGATTCCGGGAAAGCCCCAAAGAGGGGTGAAGACCAAGGCTGCAAAGCGATCAGCATTGAAGATGATACCGATGATATGGTTAATGATGATGATATTTGGAGGGATCTTCAAGAATTCAGAAGCACAGGTTGTCATTGAACCTGGACCAGCATCTAGTATCACGGTGGAAGAGGCACCAGGATTCATCATGAGTGATAGAAGGATGATTTTCCAAAATATATACATACCATTGAATCCTGAGATTTTGATTGAAAAACACTTGAACAATACCGGAATTAAGATTGAACAGACTAAAGAGTGGCTGGAAATAAGAAAAGAGGGCACTAAGCAGTCAATAAGAGATATATTAATGCAATTGGAAAAAACATTCGTGAATTCAGCAGACATTAAGAAGAAGAGAGGAAAGAGAGGTGCGCTGATGCTCGCAATATCATTGGTAATGTCTATAGTTGGAGCTATAATAGGTACCACAATATCAACAGCCAATTCTAGTTCGGTAGGAACACTGAGTACTAAAGCGCAACAACTGAGTATTGACCTAGAAATAATACAAAAAACATTAGATGGAATTAGAGGGGGACTGGATGAACAAGTAAGATTCATAAATGAAACTGCAATCATTCCAAATGAACAAGCGGATGTAATGCAACGGGCGACTAAAATAATACTTAAGCATGACAGAACTTTAAATGAAATATTGAACATAATGAGTCCTGTTGATAGACTATTAACGAATTATATGAGAGAAGTTCAAACGGCAGTTTCACAATTGATTCAAGGACATATCCCCTTATATTTTGTTTCGCAGGATATTATTCGTCAAATGATAGAAAGATTGACCAGGAGGGAAATTGATATAATACAGGTAAAGATTGCATTCAAAATGGGTAATGCAATGCCGTTATATGTGGACTTGGAAAGACTAGAGATCGGATTTTTGCTATGCATCCCATATGTAGCCCCTGAACTTATTTACCAAACGAAGTGGGTACACAATGTGGGATTTTGGCAAGAGGACAAATTTATTAAGATTAAGACTTCAGAAGTGGTGGCATTTCAGTCATGGGAACCTGAAGTTTATTTAATACCAAACCTGGAAACATGTGTAAAATTTAAAGAACAAAATTATATGTGTCCAGGTAAACCGTTTGTTCCTGATGCCACAGATGCTATTTGTGGTTTGAAATCTGACCCAAGTATATCAGAGGGATGTGAAGTGATTATTAGCAATATGGGGAGTGAAGAAATGGCACAGGCTAAGATGGTCAGAGGTAAATGTTTGGTCAGCACCTGTTTAAAGAACATGACGGTAGTACATTTAAACCATGGAACATACGTGGTTAAACAGGTGAAATATAATGTTTTTTATTTAGAGGTTCCAAAGGATACAATTGTGTCAATTGGGGGGTTAACATTGTTTCATGTAACAAATGATGTTTGGGAAAGCCAAGTGGAAAATATCAATTTTTTTCAAAGGGATACTTTTCCAATAGATCCGGATGTGGAATATTTATTGAATCACAAAGAAAGACATGTTATAAAAATGAATTTGAGAAAAAACAATATTACAATTAGTAATCTGGGGATAATAGAAGTGGAAAGATTTAATTGGGGAACCTGGGGGGAACCTGGGGGGAACGCTCAATAGTGGGTTTGGCTGTCCTAGTGCTAATCATGGGGTGGATGGTTGATTGTGCTATCAGTAAAAATGAAAATGTTACTGATTTTACTAGCTACGTCAGGAAGAGAAAGATATCCCAATACACATGCATTTTAAAAGAAAAAAAAGAACAAGTTGTTTTTAGGAATTGGCTTGGATCGTAGCCAAGTTCTAAAAACAAAAGGAGGGTATATGTAAGGATATTTGGCGTGTTACAGCACAGAGTACAGCACTACTGCACAGGTAGCAATTTTTTTTGATGCAGCACCACCACATGGGTGTGGTGCATTGCTATATGTGTTGCCAGATTAACATGGACATATAAGTAAAGACAGGCTATTCAGTCAAAAACGATTTTAACATATAAAATGCAAATCTATTTTTACAGTTAAAAGCACATGTGCACATTCAAAAATGCACACTATTTTTCACCTGAAATGCCTATGGTGCAAGAGACACATTTGAAAATTAATAACTAACCTTATTAATAACTAACCTGACTAATAAAACTGCATTTAACATAACCCACTAATAAAAATGTGTCTCCACTGCAGAATTAGGCCTACTCTGAAAGGGAACTTTTAAACGCACATTCATTTTTTTTTCTTTTTCTCTGCTGCTCTGTCCACATAACTACAGGAGGCAAAGGGCTCGAAGGACCAGGAAATCAGTTGGTTACAAATGGTTACTGTAGAAATGAGCCATTGTGTAGTGAGGGAGGAGATGGCATGATTGATTCTGATTGGAGCAGCGTCATAGCAAGTATCATGCTAGAGGCAGTGATTAGAGTTTTGCTGGGGGAGCTTGAGGAGAGGGGGAGGACAATCGAGATTTGGCAGAGCTGGGAGAAGGACCTGTTTCCTGGCTGAAGCATTCCTGCTGCAAAAGCTGAGAATTCCAGGCAATAACCCCGGTTTGAGAACGAAAGACGCTTGTTTTCACTGGGGTTAATCTTCAAGGGAGCCAAATTCAGAAAGAGAACAGCTGGAGAAAACTCATGCTGAACAGATAAGGTAATTACAGAAGTGTGGGGGCTGAGTGTGTACGAGAATATTCAGTCAGTGTAGGAAAGGAGATTCCTGTGCTTTACTCACATGTTTAATGTTGCAAATTGAGTTCTTGTCTCCGCCACTCTCTTTTCAGTGTATCACAGACAATGCTGTTACTGTGCTATTTTATTTATTTCTGTAAAGAGTGAGATCGTGTTTAAATGCAACTTTTATAATACACAAAAATATTTGAAAGCAGACGGGTGGTGTGTTTTATATTTACCAATACAGTGCTGATGATGTGGGGAGATGTTTAGACAGTGCAATTGTCATTTTCAAGGTAGCTAAACATCAAATTTGGCTGCAGCCGTGTGCACAATGTAATTCAGTATGAGCAATTATAACTAACTGTGTGTGTTGTAGTTTGTTGGAGGTCTATGAGTCGGCAAAAAGGGAGGCCCGGGACATAGTTCACTATCGTATATAAGATAGTGAAAATACCACATGATAGCTCGCTGCCGTAGATAAGACAGAGAGAAATTGCCCATGGTGGCACACTAAAAATGAAAATGTGGTGTTCCTGAAATGCAAGCCTGAGGTCTCTCTAGTGATTACATGAAAAATCTAAACAAAAATAAGGGGTTCTGGATATTGGGGCCACATATAAAACAAGGGAATTATGCTCACCAAAATACCACCAACCACGCATACCAACCATGCATACCAAATACGCATGTCTGTGTGCTGAAATAATGCATGTCCACTGTATTATTGTTGTACATGGCCCAATCTGAATACAAGGAGTGATTGTTGCTAAGTTGTTTTTCGGCGTTAAGAAAATACCGTTAGGCCCCAAATCTCCACAAAATACCCTACAGGACCCATGGGGAAGAGGAGTGAACACACCCTCTGGTTTCTCACAACTGCCAAAAGATTATTTCATGTGGACATCCCTCGGAAATAGTTGAATCTACCTACTTTTGACAGTTCTTTCAAAATTGAATCTGATTGTCTCCCATTACCTTGCCAAATCTGAATTCTGAAGAGACTATCACTGCACACAGAAAATTAGACTCTTTGTAAGTATTAGCAATTTGTTAATTTGACACCTAGTTGTGCAGACGAATCAGAATTTGTGTAACCCTTTTGTTGCTGTTATAGTTTCACTCCCATGGGAGCGCAGAGATTGGCAGGGTGTCATTTTTCACTCCTCACCCTATCATGCTGGGCCCAGAAGTACCACACCCCACCCCATCCCCCACCTCTCCCCTCCCCCATGCTCTTTCCTTTTTCAGCACCCCCCCTTAAATACCCCATTTCACCAATAATAAGGTGACTTAGATAGCTCACTGGTGTGCCACTCTCCAGAACCTGATCAGTGCACACCATCCCCGCTCACAGAACTCACCCTGCCCATCCAAACTCACCCTAAACCCTTCCCACCCACTCCCCTACTGCTATAAGGTGGCTCGAGCATCTCGCTGGCACAATACCCTCCTGAACCCCATCTATGCACTCTATCCTACATCTTGCACCATAACCCACCTACCCCCATCAAACCAACCCCTTCTCCCTTCGGCAGCAATGTTGTACTGCCCCTCAGCTTCCTCCTCTCTAACCTCCACCCCACCCCCTTGGACACCAAACTCATGCTTCCCCTCCCTCAGTGCAGCATTATCTGCTCTATCCAACACATCCCCACCAACAAACCCTCCTACTCTCTCACACACTCCTGTGTCCCTCAAGTGCCCCACAAACCGCACAGGCTGTACTCATCATAAATGTTCCCTCCAATTATGTTTCCATAAGTGCGGAAATGATTAGCCTTCGTGCGCACATTATTTTCCATGTGCGCAACTGAATAATGATGTAAGCCACTTTGTGAGTGTACGTAGTTAGTGAGATATATCTCCGAAGATTTTGGAAGGACATTTCCCCTTCCCAGCCACTGTAATTCTTTACAAACCAGTGTAAAAGGATCATTTTACAACTCTTTTCCCAAACATACAGGCTTAAAAACCAAATATTCTCTATGTGACAATAAGGAGAGCTCATCAACCAGTCCAAGACTTCAAGATATGCCATAGTACCTAACAAACATACTCCTGCACAGAGACAAAAACATGTATACACAAAATAACTTTGCAAGCTCAGGATAAACAGCGGGTTTATTTGTGGCTATTCCCTTGTCAACACTGCTCAGAGACATTGCAGAATGTGTTTAATACCATTGAGAAAAAACTCATGTTTATTACAAAAAATAAGTATTTCTAATCACTGATGTGGTTGTCAAAAAATTCAGACATTATGCCATTTTTGCAAATGGAATAATTGCAACTGAAAGGAATGTGTCAGAAAACATGCCATAGAAGTTAATGTGCCACTTTAATGGAGTAATTCAAGGGCCAGGAGAAAATGCTTCTCATAATATATGCAAGGAACATAATTGCATCAGAATAATTACACCACAGAATATGATGATCTGAATTCCTGGGCCTCTGCTTGCTATCCACATTATGTTGTTCTGTGAGTTGTGACATTTACTCAAACCAGCCTTACAGCTAGGAGGCATATACTATTTTACTAAAAGCAGGACAATGTACCAAACAAAAACAGGAAACCATGAACATTTAGGAATCTACCTCCTGCTTCTACCCACAAAGTTCCACTGATCTCTTTTCGAATCACTGATCAGCAGAGCAGTGTCATTGGTAGGAAGTAAAATAATATTAATGCCCGATCTCAAGAGGAATTTTATGGTGAAAGAACATATTTTAATAAGCATGACATATCCCTACTGGCAAAGCCAATTACTTTCTTACTCCCTGAAAAATCTTTTGATTCGAAGTATGGAGTAAAATTGTATTGGATCACTGAGGGTAACATTTTCAGAGGAAGTGAAATTACAGGGCACATACTACCACCGATAAGTTTGCCGCCCTTGAGCACCACAGCCTAGAAAAAAAAAACAACAAGGTTTCTTTAGGTGCCCCATTGAAGAAAATCATATATATATTTGCCCTTAAAGTCAATAGCAGCAATGCTCACAGTTACAACATATTGAGTACCTTCTTCTTTAACTAGGGACCCCTCTTCTGAAATTCACTGTCATCAGTTGAAAAAGATGCATGCGAATGCCAGAAGCAATAAATGCAAACCCATGAATATATTGAAAAGTCCTCAGCAATAGAAATAAATAGAAGGTGCCATTTCCTGGGCTATTACTATAGTTTCCTATCCTTTAGCAAACAAACATTTCCTTCACTGTACTCTACTGTACTGTTAAAACATCTGATTCGTTTTTTGAAAGTTTCTGATTTGTTCTTCACCCCGAAGGAGTGTTCTCCTGTTCCCTTCCACCCATTCCCCTCCCGGGCTCCTGTGAAAGCCTCCAATATTAGTTGAAAGGCTCTGTAAAAAGTGAGGGATTGTAGAAGTAAAACTCTACCTGGGATATTTGCATTCCCACAATACTTTGTAAGCAAATCCAATTTAAAGCCTCATGATGATATTATGTGCAGTTTAATAAAATGGGCCTCATTATGAGACTTGCGGTAGCCGTGCCGGTCAAACTGGTATAATCTTTTTACCAGCGTCCGGGAAGGGAATGGGCAATTACTGGGTCATTGCGGCTGAGCCGGACCTGGTAATTGCCCATTCCCGGGTGCCGGAAACAAAATGCTGCCCATTCCCATTCGAGCCCTGCTTGCGGATGCCGGTCCTCTCGCCAGGTCAGACCTAGCGGGCAAAAAAAGGCACCCGTGAGCAGACCTCGTAATTTGCTGGTACGGTAACAACGGTACCAGCAAGCTTACTGGTACCGTTGTTACTGTACAGGCAAATGCATAATGAGGCCCAATGTCATAAATCTGCATGTGTACAATTACTATGAAGTGCATACAAGATTGTTTGGAACATACCCCACCTTTCAATTGTTGAGTAGGTTTCGACGAGTACCCAGTGAAACTATTTTTGGAGCAGTTAACATATAATTTGTTAAGGTCTATCCCCCATGGAACTCTGAACATTTTGAAAGGTTTCAGATTATGTGAAAGGGATTTAGTTATCAGGATATTGTTGCCCTCATTTTATATATGAATAATGTCAGGAAGAGTCCATACCAATTATCCCTTACAGGCCAAGTAAATGATATTGCAATGTTGCTCTCCACACATAGGGTAATGTTAGCAATAATAAGTAGGAGACACTGAGCATGATATTTGCCTACTCAAAATCCTTAGATGGCACATTAATTTTTGAGCTTTATAATGCTTTAACTTGCAAGGGGGGCTCTGCAAAGTGCTTGTGTGAGATATGTACACAAAATAGGAAGCATGGGATGAGATTAAATATCCTAGTAGCCTGCTTACTAAGTCAGTAGCCGATATTTGAGCTGATACTCGGGTTACATAATGTGGGTAATGCTCTTGCTAAGACACCAAGAGTAACCTAAATTCTTGTGCTTGACCGTCATTCGTATTATGACATAAACCAAGACTTGTAGCTAAGTCCGGTAACCTTTTGTTGAGCTAAGGAAGGCAGAGTCAAGGTTGTCTAGTAATATCTGAATGTGGTCTGGGGTGGAGTTCGAGTCATACAGTATAAGTGTGGTAGAGTCAAGATAAGGATCTTGGCTGGGGAAGGAAGATAATTTAGTTAATGTGTGCAGGCATATCTTAGTTATATATTCTGCTCATTGAGCCACGTTTTCATATACCTTTTTAACCTTGTGTGGGTGTATTCTATCTCTAGAGTTTTTAGGTTTTTAAGGTGAAGCTTGCACAGTAGGCAATGTCAATAGGTTGCACCAGAATATCAAGAATAGTTAGTATAATTTAGCTTCATTTTAAGTGAAAGTGTAGAGAAGGAGCCAAGTACCCCACCTCAAGTATCGTACCCATGTTGCCTATATGATGGGAACAAGAATGTGAAATATGTGCAGTGTCAGTGAAGATACCAATACCAAGGAGAATCCTGGAAGCAAGGTTCCCATTAAGAATGCCATACCTGCATACGCGACAATATGATGGCCCTTTGAATGAGATCCCAGAAGAAGTGGGAAAAGTGAGCGAAATGGAAAAGTGGTGATGTCACTCAAGGCTGACGCACCCAGAAGATATGCAGAGGCAAGAGAACATAAACATTTTATAGGTGTTCAGATAGTATCGAATTTAATCATTTCGGGTTTGAACTGAAGATGTTTATGCTACAGAGACTATGAAGATATCAAGTCATTTTACACGTGTATAGATGAAAATAAGTCTAAGCAGACAAAGTATTCTTAAGGATAGCTATGTAGTGAATAGATTGCGGCATGGGCAGATACATATATATATATATGTATATATATATATATATATACATATATCATGGCCGTGTAGTTATGATTAGGTTGCTGTTTCCATAGGAAGAGCACTTTTTGGGTGGCTTATAACTCCGCTCGCCTTGGACAAATCCTCACCAAACTTTGCAAAAACGTACATGGGCTACTCTGAATTTTTTGCAAAGTGTGGAGTTGTTTGGTCCGGGGGGGGGAAAGTTATAGGGGTATCCCAAAACATCTTTTTTTCCCATGGACTGAATGGGGGAAAAACTTTGCACACGGCTACAGGTCAAATCGTTGGACAGATTTTGATGAAATCTGTGGCAGGTACAGGGGCTTGGTCCAGAAAGCGTGCTTTTGTAAATTTGGTCACCATCCGTGCAGTATTTTTCTTTATAATTATCAAAAAGTAGATCTGAAAAAATTAGTGATATCTATGTTCGCTCCGCGGTCACACTTCCCTGTTTGGTCGACGAACAAGATTCAGATTGGCTAAGGGGCTGGCGTCATGACCGCGGACACGCAACGTCTCTGCCCATTGGCTGCTGCGAGACGTGTTCTGCGTCAGATTATTTGGATGCGCCCGACATCTTGGATCTGCCGAAAGCGGAGCAACAACCAGCGTACAAATGCTCTTTTCATGAAACACTTTTGCTGTGTCATAGAGCATTGGGAATGGTTCAGACAGTAAGACATGGGTGATTAATGCATTTGTTCAGGGGGTCGGTCTTCATGATGTAATTTCTATGGACACCTTGTACACACAGTAAATGTGGGGTGTAATAACGATAGCACTTCAGTCCATGCAGTGGAAAGGAAATTTGTAATTGTTGAAAGCACACGCGTATTGGTAGGCAACATTGAAATTGAAAACATGCCGTGACTGCATTGTTTTTCCTGATGGCTATTATTATATTCATTATATTCATTAGTACGCTGCCATGGGTGTCAAATGCTAAAGTGGTTGTGGCCAGGGCCTAGAGTCTTGGATGCATGGCCGTCGGCCGAAGGCCGAAGGCCTTGCTTCCAAGACTGTAGGCCCTGGCCACAACTACCCTGCATGTGCCACCCATGCATTCACCCGTAGTGTTGTGTTTTCATTGGCAAGTAGTGGAGAGTGTGTGCAGTCAAAGTTATACGTACTAGACGTGCAAGCCACTGCACACCCATCCCATGTAAGATCTATGGACATACAGCTAGGAGTGAAGCCTCTGGCCAGAGGCACTGATGGATATCACACCTATAGAAAAACCGCCACTACCAAACTTCACTGAGGTGTTTGTGGAGAGACCCTGCACTCTTGGGTGCATGGCCAAAGCCCATGCACGCAAGACTGAAGTCATAAGCAGAGGAGTTACAAGTCAATATGGGTGTGGTGGAATGCGCTAGTTGTGTTGATGCCCTAGTGTCTTAGCTTCATGGCTGCAGACGATGGTCCGAAAAGTAAATTTATAAGTAGCTAATTTACAAAGACCATGGTTTTCATATGCAGCGATGGTTGTAGATAGGAACTATACTCCTTGTACCTTGGTAGTAAGGTGTAGGTGGTAGGTTACTCACCGAAGATGCAAGGGGCAGCCTACAGGCACTGCAGCATATTAGTACCATATAATTAGATGTGTAGATTCCCATGTGTAGAAAATGACTGCCAATATACTTACTCCTTACTTTGTTCAGAATCCACATACATTTTTTTAATTGGCTATCGTACTTGGCGAAAGTATCACTTTTTCCATTTCTGTGATGAAAGAAAAAGGTGTGTTAGTGTTTGCATTTTTTTTTAAATGTACTACATTGCATAATAGACAGTTAACCTTTTTTTTTACCCTCATATTTAGTTTACAAACCAGTGTACTGTGCATTGCACTCAGTTTCTGTGTTTGCTTTTCTAATCCTTGGGTCTGGAAAAAGAAATCCTTGTCAGATTAAAAAAAAACTTCATTTCCTATGCTACTAACTACTTCCTTTTTTCCTTTCAGGGTTTCCTTCATCTTTCTGATCAATGTTATGTTTCTTGCCTTCCTGCCCATTTTTAACAACAGTTAGATACCTGTAGGTGTATTCTAACTGTGCATTTGTCCCTACAGATTTGTGATATTCATTCATTTGTGTCGTTTTTATATCCTGTTTCCTTCATCTTTCCCATTAATGTTGTGTTTGTTGCCTTGCTGCCGATTTTTAACATCAGTTAGATACCTATAGGTGTATTCTACATGTGCATTTGTTTCCAACGATCTGTGATAATCATTTATTTGTGTCATTCTTCCATCCTGTTGGGTAGTTAGATACCTGTGGGCGTATTCTAACTGTTTGTAATCTTTCACATAATTTGTTGACAATCTTGAAGTACACATTATTTTGTAAATTTTGGCTTCAAGAACATTAAATACGCATTTGTTAGGTTAGCTGGCAACCTCTGCTTTAGAGTAATGGTGCTATCATTACATTCAAACCATCCAGAATTCTTTTTAATGTATGCAGTGTAGTAACCTGCATTGGTTGTAGATCCTGCGTGATAGATTATTCCCACTGTTGTAAAGGTTTTCATTCCAAGTGACACTTGACCGTGTGTGAATCCAGTCAGTTTGCAGTTGTTTTTGGTGCTATCTGCAATATAACATAGACACTTAAGTATTATGTATTGTATCAGTAAGGTGGAGCGATTGTCTGAATTGCAAATACTACATAATCTGCCATGGTTTGCATTTTGTACAAGTTGCTGAAATGGAATGCTCTGACTATTTGGTCTGGAAACATACACAAATCGCTCATTTGGGATTTCTTCCTGCATCACTTTGCTACAGAGAGTGCATGTATGTTTCCACATGTACGAAATTTGGAAGATTTCATTTACAGGTATGCTTTTGTTTTCCAATACTAATAGTATGTACATTAGAAATTCTTATGAATCTTCTTGTGAGTTCATAGTGAATCTCACCATTCCAGCACAGTCGTCCAATTGTTGCCTTACTCCATGAACACTGTATGTGTTGTCTGGATTGCTTGTTGCATTTCTATGCAGCACTAACATTTGCAAACACAATTGGTCTGTACTGTGCAGGTAAATATTGTTAACAATTGGTGGCAATTGAAATAGAATATTCATTGCTACATTTGCATAGAAACTTACCCCACTGTCATTTGCAAATTTGAATGGGCCAGCAAGTTGTGTATCTGAGTGCATTTTTTGTTTTTTCTGTTGCTTCTTTGCCCACGTCCCTGGTTTACATTCCCTAATAGGTTGTTCTATGTTTGCGGCAATTGATGAAACTTTAGCTTCTTTTCTTTTCTTTGCGGAATTTGCTGTTGCATTCTGTTGCATTTCTGTTTCAATTACTTTTCTTTTACCACGTTTCACTTTATCTGGAACAGGGTATTGTTTCAGATGAGGGTTGTACAGTGAACCCAATATATTGTATTCTAGAATGCAAGGAATATCAGCTTTGACTTTACTTGAATCAAAGTTTATTAGCAATAGACCTTCAAGTGTATCTAAGCGTGATAATGCTACGTAGCTCATGCCTTCCTTAAACACTGTGTTTCCTATATCTATTAATGCTTTGTCTAGGGTAAGACCTTTGGATTTATGAATGGTAACTGCATATGCACGAGTTAGAGAAAACTGCTCTCCACATACATACATGTCTTTGAAGAGAAGGAATCGAGCAATTGAACGCCCTATCCTTTTCACTTCTGAAACTTTATCAAAGTGAATATTTACAAACTGAATGTTGCTATCACGTGGGTATGATTGAAAGCCAACAACTTTGCCCAGTGCTCCATTAACTAGCCCTTGCTCTATGTCAAGGTTACGTTTAAGCATTACTCTACAATTTAAGTATAATTTCAATATTTTTTCCAACCCAGCTGTGTTGGAGATTGAATTTTCTAAACTATTTAGTCTCGTTGTGGCTTGCTCACACATGGGTAATGTCATACCATGGATGTCTAGTTTGTCTGTGGCGCTTATTTCTATTATTGGTTGCATTTCTTTCTTTAACATTGTTTCATTGAATTTGAAACAGCTTGCAAGAGTGGGCATTAAGGCCATACAATTGACATTTTTGTGCACTATTTGTTCCATAACATCAGTTGCACATGCATTATCGCCATAAAGTGCATGTATATGCCGGTTTTTCAATACAACTTGTACTTCTTGCGATAATACACCAACTCTAATACTTTTTAAGATGTTGGCATAAGTAAGATCTGCAGATTGCTGCATGTTCTCAGTTAATTCTCTGTATTGGAAATGTTGCCAAAGGTTAACATTACCTATGCTATAAACAGTTTTTCGGCAGAGTTTGTGGCCTAAGGTTTTAAAAATCGGTTCACCTTTCACTGGTGTCAATTGTAGAAGATTTCCGAAAACGATAATGTGTTTCCCGGCAAAGAGTTCTTCATTATTATTTTTAAGTACTTCTTGCAATCTGAGATGAATCAAAGCCAACATTTGGTTGGAGACCATGCTCACTTCATCTATTAGTAGCATTTTCATTTGTTTCATCACTCTACGTAATTCCATTGCAGCTTCTGCAGAAAGTTTGTAGTAGTCTAATTTATTTTGATGCTATACTGGAAGCAGTAGTAATCGGTGTAAAGTCACACCGTCTATGTTGTAGGCAGCTAAATCTGTGGGGGCCATTACAACAGCTGACAGTTTGTTGTTTGTCAATTGTTGAAGGAACTTGCTGATGATTTTGATTAAGAATGTTTTCCCTGATCCAGCTTCACCAATGACGTACAGCAGTATAGGTTTGTAATTTTGGCAGGTACATTCTTTATTTTCATGTTGTACACCATGTACAATTTGTTTTGTCACGTCTTCAAAAATGGTGCGCTGATCATTGTTAAGTTTTGCTTGTTGTACAGTTAAGTCTTCTGTATCTTCTTGATACTGATACATGGTGTTTTCTACTTCTGCCATAGCTACTTCAGCCTCATTTGCTATTAGTGGTTGTCCTAATGGTTCTTGACTTCCTATTACAGAAGTTTCACTACTGTCGGAGGGTCCTTATCTAGTTGGGCCTGAAGTTCTTCTTCCTGTTGCTGCTCATTGTGTAACATTGTTTTGTACTGCGTAAAGTTCACATCGGTGATAGTGCTTTAATTTACTTCGAAAGCATCTTCATAGCACTCATAATTATCTAGTATGTCTTCCTCATTTCTCCATGGTTTGAAAAGTTGTAACAGAGACATTTAATATAATTATTTCTGTTGAGGAGTTTTTAATGACAATTTTACATGATTAATTAAGCTTTGTTTTGTACCTTTCACTAAGCTCCCTTCACAATCAGTCACTCTATATCTACGTCTGCTTTCATCGGGTTTTACATTATTCTTGTATGCACATTTTTGAGCTATGTGGTATAGACACATGCTTTCCAGAGTGGTACACCTGTTCGGAGAGTATGTGTCCAGTAAACTGTTTTTTTAGAATGTCTTGGCTGTTGGGATTATTTCTGGCAATTGTTTCTATGTCCTCATATGATTTTAGCAATCTTTTTCTAGATTTTGCAGGACCAAGACTGAGCCATACTATGTTGTCTGATTGTCCATACAAAGCAGTGCCGGTTAAACGATCTGCTGCTTCATAGGCCCCACATTCTCTATGAGAGAGCATTTTTATGCCTAGGCTGTACAATTTCTGTGATAATGTTTTGTCTGATTCTAGGTCATCCCAGAGGTCTTGAAGCTCTGTTTTTTTCTGCTTTTGTTAAGTAGGCTGTAACATACCGTGCAACAACAGTTGAATTGTCTGTAATGTACTGCACATCTATGTGTGCATTCCATAACAGGGCAATGATTGTATTGTAATCATTGATATATTTTGGTTCTTCCCTTATTTTTATGTAATATGTGTTTTTAGGTGATTTACCTTTAACACTATGTCGAACTGAAGACAAGAAGTTGTTTACTTCAACTGTTTCTGTAACTCATCTAGGGAAAGCAAAGCGGCATTTGGTGTAGTATTTACCTTTGTTTTTGTATTTGCGGCAACAATATTTGCCACATTTGTGTCTTTGAAATTGTAAAATCTGCCCATGCCGCTCCCTATGTGTCTGTTTTGAAGGGATTTTACATGTGACATATTTTTGGATACACTGCAAAACAGTGCTCTCACTGTTGTGCCCAAATTTCGGTGCATCTTTGATCCATAACAGCATGTGAATATGTGGTGCTCCTCTCGCTTGATATTCTTTTCTCCAAAAGAAGTGCTGCACTTCTCCATGGGGAGGAACAGTTTTATTGCAAATAAAGTGTAGCATTGCAATGAAACGATGACGGAAATATCTTGAGACATTAACTGGATCTATAGAGCAAAGTTCTCCAGGTGTTAATATATCTATGTTGTTATTGTTGTTGTTTGCTATGCGTATGAACTGATGTAAATCTTCCCATGCATATTCTGCACAACTTAGTGTAAAAAACCAAGTCGGTGGTCCAAGGTTTCTGATCATGCAACGCACGTCTCCTTGCCGTCTGAACCAGTATTCCTTTGTACCACGCATGTTTGCAAACAAATTCTTTATACTTGATTGTAAATCCTCATCTTTTTCCTGTACGTTTTGTATTGACTGCGTAGCTGACATATTTTGAAAGTGGGTTCCAGATTTAAGAATGTGTGCAACTCCATAACATAGTGTTGCTAATTCACTTTCATAGAGTAGGTGGAATATGTATTCCACATTTTGTCTGAATCTGGGATCTTGCGAATACATTCGTAATGAGCCGTATTCTGATGTCCCAATCTGAGTGGGTCTATCATCGTATCTTCCACCTTTGCCAATAGGAAAAAGCAGTGGAAAAGCACGTGCTTCTATACTTTTTTCCCAAATTCTCATTGGTGACCCTTTGGCTTGTCGCATTTGGTAAGTTTATAGTGCATCATCTATGCTTTCATTGGAATGCAATGGATGAATTGTGTGATGGTCCAAAAGAGTGGATACTGTAGCTGGATCCAGAAGTTCGAATTGTCCAGTTTCTGGTGGCTCTTGAATTATTTCAGTTGTTTCCCTTAAGCTTTCGTCAATATTTATTTCCTTGTAGTACTCATTATTGTCTTTTAGATATTGCAATGCTTGTCTAAATTTGTGTAAATCCAGTAATTGTTGCCACATTTATTTGTCCTTTGTTGTTACTCCATTTACCAAGACTATTAAAGAATGCTCTATTGAAGGTTCCACTCCTAGGAAGGTCATTTTGCTGTTTTTGGATGAAGGCGTATAATTGCTTGAAATGGGTGAACAGTTTGAATTATTATGCTCTCATACAAATTGAGCTGTTGCAGGATTTTTGGTAATGGAAACAATTCCAAATTATTTGTAATAGCATTTGAAGGAGTGTGGTTGTTGTCTAATTTTGCAGTACAGTAACTGCAACATATTAGGCGTTCAGTTATTTCATATTTGTTTTCAGCTAAAAGGTACAAAGCTAATTCAAACCATTTAGGGGGTAATTCATAGAATTCAGTGCACAAGTGGTGCACGCGGCTGGCGCACAGTGTGCACGTGCGGCAGTCTGTGCCAGCCGCGTGCCCCAAAATCAGTTTCCGTGCACAGCGTATTCGTGGATTTCAACATCCATAACCAGCCGTGGCGCAGAGTAGTGCAGCGACCCTGCAGCAGTGTCAGTTATGCCCCTCCCCGTGCGCCATGAACAGCGCACAAATCCCGTACACGGCGCACAGGCCAGTGGACCAGCATACAGCCCCCGAACCACAAAAACGTCTGTAAAACTCCCCGCTCACCCCTCCGAATACACATACCCCACTGTGTGGGGAAAGTTTCAGACGAGATTGGCCCTGTGCGAGCGGGGTACGTGTATTTCTGGGGTGCGCAGGGATTTGCACATGCGATTGGCCCTGTGCGAGCGGGGTACGTGTATTTCTGGGTTGCGCAGGAAGTTTCACACGCGATTGGCCCTGTGCGAGTGGGGTACGTGTATTTTGGGGGTGCGCGGGAAGTTTCACAGGCGATTGGCCCTGTGCGAGTGGGGTACGTTTATTTCGGAGGTGCACGGGAAGTTTCACACACAATTGGCCCTGTGCGAGCGGGGTACATGTATTTCGGGGGTGCGTGGGAAGTTTCACATGCGATTGGCCCTGTGCGAGCGGGGTACATGTATTTCGGGATTGCACAGGAAGTTTCACACGCGATTGGCCATGTGCGAGCAGGGAACGTGTATTTCGGGGGTGCGCGGGAAGTTTCACTCGCGATTGGCCCAGTGCGAGCGGTGTACGTGTATTTCTGGGGTGCGCGGGAACTTTCACACGCGATAGGCCTTGTCCGAGCGGGATACGTGTATTCCTGGGTTGTGCAGGAACTTTCACACGTGATTTCACTGTCTGAGCGGGGTAAGTGTATCCAGTGGGGTATGCGGAGTGTTACATATGTGAATTGCCAGTGTGGGTCCTCCCAGGTGTGCCCTCAACCCCCTCCCCAGCCCGTGCAGGCAGCCCACACCACAGGGGACTACCCTGCACCCCTGGTCATGTCCGGCAGGCAGCCCATCCACCATTAGCATGCCCCCCAGCCAGCCCACATGTCACCTTGCACTAGTGATCACTGACTCATGTCCCTCAGCACCCCCACCCACCCAGCATTGACGGGCACCTGCCAGCAGGCCCCGACTCATGTCCCTCAGCAGCCCCACCCACCAGGCATTTACGGGCACCTGCCAGCACGCCCCGACTCATGTCCCTCAGCACCCACACCCACCCAGCATTGACGGGCACCTGCAAGCAGACCCCGACTCATGCCCCTCAGCACCCCCACCCTCCCAGCATTGAGGGGCACCTGCCAGCAGGCCCCGACTCATGTCCCTCAGCACCCCCTCCCACCCAGCATTGAGGGGCACCTGCCAGCAGGACCCGACTCATGTCCCTCAGTACCCCCACCCACCCATCATTGACAGGCACCTGCCAGCAGGCCCCGACTCATGTCCCTCAGCACCCCCACCCACCCAGTATTGACGTGCACCTGCCAGAAGGCCCTGACTCATGTTACCCCAACACGTCATAAAGATGCACAATCATGGGCCTCATGTGCACCAAAATCCCACAGCACGCCACCCCAGTCTTGAGAGGCAATCAAGTCCCCAATCCACACCACACTGAAATGGCTATTCCATGACACAAAACTAAAGTGAACAATGTACATCAAAACATGTCCCTCACACACACACACTGGGTGCAAGTGATTGTCTAAATCCACTTTTTCACATGCAGTAGTCCAATGAGCGAATACCACACATGGAAGTAAGAAACAACAATGTATTATTAACAAAATGAATGAAATGAAATGAAAGCATAATACATATTTTAAACGATGAAATGAAATGTATGTCCGAAACAGAATAAAAAAAATCTGAACAACCAATCCAAAGTGATGAAAAAAAAACATGTGTCCAATCTCCACCAAATGAAATCCAAAGGAAACGTAAATTGAAAAATCCATTGATCCATGGTGATTAATAAAAATACAATCCTCACATGATCCAATCACCCCAAAATAAAGCAAAAGGAAAATGAAACCTAACACTAAAAACTATTTACAATGGCGGTGGGCTAGTCCGACGGCTCACTTTCCTATGTCCCGGGCCAGGGCATCATTGAACTCCTGCTCAATGTCCTGGAGGCGGTCCTCTTCCATGGCCCGAGGGTTCGCAGGGACGATGCCAAGTTGGACTCCAACTCCCTGCGAATAGCCTCGAGGCACTCGGCCCGCCTCAGTGCCCTCCGCATGGAGTTCTCCGCCCTGACCATTGTGAGCCGTGCCTCTTCTGCCCGCCGTCGCTCTGCACCTATGTCCTGGTCCAACTGCCGCCACACAGAAGACACTTCTAATCCTGGGTCCTCCTGCACTGTGGCCGATGCCTGCCCCTACGATGTTGATGGCCCAGAGACATCATCGCTCCCACCTTGTTGCTGCTGCTGCTGCTGCTGTGCCTGTGCCGTGGCTCTTGCTGCCTGCATATCCTCCTCCAGCTGGGTTGCAGTTGTCATGGTGGCCAAGCCTGCTGGACCTCCGACTCCCGACTGTGGCAGGGATGTGTCCTCCACCAGCCTGGCCCTGGGTCAGAGGAAGCTCCACAGGGTACCCAGGTGATACATGGGTGGGAAGATGTCATGGAGGACGACTGGTGCCTAGGGGGTTCAGGTGAGGAGGGGGTCGGAATAAGGTCCAGCATACGGAGGAATCCACCCTGGTGACCAATCCCAGTAGGTCAACGAGGACAATGAGGCATCTGAGATGACGTGCAGTGTCTTCACAAAAACACTGCAGGTCAACTCGCATGCCCCGTTGACGCAAAGCCATCCCAGCCAGGACAGACTCAACCCGGTCCCGGATTGCCACGTCCACAGGGAGAGGAAGGCCAGTTGTTGTGCGCTCATCCCCTCCCTGAAAACGGGTCTGGATGTAGGCATCCCTGCTGGTGCAGGTTGATGCAGTCACAGGATCGGGGACAGGATTACGCACAGGCACCTCCGTGGCGGCCTGTGCTGCCTCCTGTCCCTGCCCCTGCACTGCACCACTAGCACCAGTGGAATCCCCACCTCCAGACCCTGTGTGTGTCCCTTCCACGGCCTCCTCCTCCACCAAACCCCCCACCAACCTGGATGACTCCATGCCATCTTCCTCCGTCGGACCCTGTCGGGTCTCAGCTGCCCCTTCTGCTGCCGAGGAGTCCACCTCCGACCTCCGCCTCTTGGACATACCCTCGGCAGCTGCGGCCTGGGACATGGCACCAGACTCCTCACACCCCAACGAGATGACAACGTGGGAGGGGAGAGGGGAGCCGGGCCTTGTGTCTCCGGCTGGTGGTGCGATCCCTGCTGCTTTGCTCCACAGCACCCTCTCCGCCCTCTTCATCAGTTGACGCTGCAGACAGGGAGAGATAGAACACAGGCATCAGGGCACTGTACAATGGACTGATATACACATGACAGTTGCACATGAGTGGCAGTGTAAAACTACAGAAATGGCATCACACTCCCCAACACACATGTCATTTCAACTCACACACATGAGCAAATCAATAGGAATCTTGCACCAGGCAGCACCGTCCATACACAAACAACAGCACGAGCAGCCTGAAACATGGGGAGTGCACAACACATGCACACACACCGCCAGACTTACATGCATGTGTACATCTCCACCAACTGTCGCAATGATGAGATCGCCATCCATGTCACATCTCGCATTCAGCCTTCTACATGTCAGTGTCACATGCATCCATGTTGCATCACAGTTGCACACTTGTCAAATACACCCACATGCACATGTGCATAGTGCAGATAAATGCAGCATGGACCAGCATCCATGTGTGACACCACAACCATGCCACAGTACATACTCATAATTCATTACATGCGTGCACCCACACATACATTTGCACAGCATGCTTACCAACACATACACCACCGATGTGTCTCACACTTGATAGGAATCACATGTGGCAGGTTCACGTCCCTGTACATACGCAGCCATACATGACCCTACAAAGACATATGTGCAACCTGCACACTCCTGGCACACCACAACATGCACAGCGTCCAATCAGTATGCATGTACACTTACCACCCGACTCCAGACGGGTCTGCCCCTCAAGGACCTGGACATGGAGCGCTGGGCGTATGCGTTCCAGGACCCTCATCCGGTTGTCGGTCAGGTGGACCCGGCACCCCTTGGCATCCGCTGCCTTCAAGAGGCACCTTGCCTTGTTCAGGGTCCTGGACCTGAAGTCCTCCCAGCGCTTCTGGACATGTTAGATCTCACGGACTGCCACCCCCTCCTCGTTGATGGCAGTCATGATGTCCATCCAGATCCTCTTCCGTCCTTCATTGTCGGAGCGCAAACTTCCAAAGAGGGCATCATACTGCCCCAGGACTTGCTCCACCAGGACACCAACTTCACTGGCACTGAAGCTGATGGCCCTCTGCCTCTCTGCCTGGGGGTTGCCAGTGGTGCCAGATGTTGTAGTGTCCGACATGCCCACCCCAGAGGCAGGTGTGGATGGGCAACTGAGTCCTGGGGCTGGGCTGTGGAGCGATGGTATCCCAGTCGGGAGTCTTCAGTTCCAGCAGGGGTGGTCACAGCAACTGCACCCCTGGCTGACGTGCAGGCACCAAATAGCAGGACATGTAGGCAGCAGGCAGGCAGGCAGCAGCAGATGGCAGGTGGGAGTTTGCTCGGGGCTCTTGGGGGCAGCAATATGGCCTTCTGGGCAGGAGCACAGTCTTCCGTGTGTTTTCGCATGGCCAGCTTGATACGGAGTGATTTGGCACATGAAAAAAGTGCACGTCAGTGTGAAATCCGAGGAAAGGCCCTTAGCGCATAAGCGCATCTGTGATGTTAAGCACACGGGCGTTTCCCTCGTGATGTGTGCATAGTGGTTCAGCGCATGAAAAAACTGCACGTCCACGTGTGAATGCGTGTAATCTCAAGAAAGGACCTACGCGTGTAAGTGACGCGACATGTGCAGGCATTTCCCTCAGCACGGGTTAAAGGTGAGCGGGCCAGCAGTTCACTGTATGTGCCTTTCGTGGAGACCGACGTGTGTGTTGCTACTTCGTGTTGTTTCGTGCGCCATCACAACTTCACAGCGGATCAAGGACGTATCTCTTCTTTTGGCGGGGGTATTGGCTACGTGTGTCTTTCATCATCGCGGCAAGTCATGCACGCTATTTTTCCCACTGTGGGTGCCCCTGTGTATCGCACCTGTTTTCGAGGTCATTGTAGCCTGCGTGTCCCACGCGTACGCGTTTTTCGTGTTCCTGGGTGCCACCGCGTACTGCGGGAGGTTAATTCCACGCACATAGGCTGCAGGGGTTGCGCTGTATGGTTTTACTGCAGTTTTGGGGTGCCTGAGCATTGTGTGACCCCTCACTACATCACCTGGTCACATACAGCCTTGCAGGTGCAGGGGTGCTGTTAACATCTTGCATCCCACCCCTTCACCCTAATTGCCCAGGACAATTGTGGTGTAAACCACTCCTTGGCACTCCTCCATCTGTGCCGGCACTACTCCATCTGTGCTACGGTTGGGATGCCACAAAAGGTGAGGGGCGCCTTAGCTGGGCATCCTTCTTGTGGCGGGCGTGGTCAGCGACGTGGCCAGGGAGACCAGGGAGTAGGGGGACTCCAGGTTGTCCAGGGTGGCCGCAGAGGGGGAAGAGGCAGGGGTGCACCACTTGTGCACGATGTTGTGCCATGTGTTGGTGTAGTCATGACACCACCCCCTGGTAACGCTCACCTGATTCCCGTAGAGGCGCAGGTCTTGACTGGGCGTATACCGTATCTGCAAAGGTGATGTGTAACACACGGCTGGCTCTTTGGGCTGGACCTCTGTGCACTGTATGTCTGACTTGAAGGGTAAGATGTCTGCAGATAGAAAATATGGGATTAAGGAACTGGGTTATTGAATGTCTCTCTCTTCTTCCCTTTCTCTTCTCCTGTAGAACCCCAAAGGTTAACGCTCTCACCTTAGGTAAGTGAACGCCGTGCTCTCCATCTGCCTCGGGGCAGGGTGCTGTAACCAGTTTCTTCACTGGATAAGGGAAGCAGGCCTCTTGACTTCAGAGGACTGCTGTCCGTCGTTTACTGCACGAACGGTAAGTTTCGAGTAATTCTAATGTCTTTAAAGTCTTTAGTAATGATGTTTCTTGTTTTGCAGGGTTCCGGCGATGGCGGGTGACGGGCTGAAGTGAGTTGAAGATGGAGCCTGTGTGATGAATAGAAGCGCCTGGAAGCACGTAAGTAAGCGCTTGTTGCCTGCTTCACGATGCGCTCTAACTGTCTTTTTATTTTGCAGGTACAAGTTCGGAGCGGCTGCAGGGTGCCGGAATACCCACTGGGTTAGATGTGGAAAGGAGTAATGGCACGTGAGTATTAAAGTTCCCCAATGTCTTTAAACGCACCTTGTTTTGTCTTTCAGATGTGGGATGCAGCGCCGAAGGCCTCCGGAGCGTGCGAAGAGTTGGTAAGCTTTTGTCTTTCAGATGCCGGAATGCAGTGTGCAGACCTCCGGAGCGCACGAAGAGTAGGTAAGCCTTTGTCTTTCAGATGCCGGAATGCAGCGCGAGGCGTTGGTGACAGCCGATGGACCACGTAAGTGAAGAGCTGTCACTGAAGACCGTAATGCTAACCTGTTCTTTCTTGTCTTTATAGGTGTTGCTGAAGACTGGATTCAGGATGCTAAGCCTTTTTCCTTAGGCCCAGGATCAGATGCAGAAGACACGATGAGCGTTCTGCTGCAGAGGATGCAGAATAACGCAAAGCAAGATTCATCCATCGGGTGTGGTTTAAATAGCCTCCTGTAGTGCTTAGGTGTCTCCTTCCACAGCCACGCCTAGGTAAGAAAAGAGTTCCTGCTTTCCAGAAGAGTTCCAGTGTTCTGAATCTAGGGAGTGGCTCCTGCCCCACCCAACAGGAAAAGTAGTTCCAAACAGAAGAGGATCAGAGGCTCAACTGGCAGGCAAGTAAGCAGCATGGTCTGCTGCAGGTAAGTCCACCCAAGCATTATGAGCCCGGCGCTTCCAGCGCTGGGACTGGGCATATTTATGAGCCTGGTGCCACTGGCGCCAGGACTGGGTCCAAAAGGTCCCAATTGGGACTGGTTGGCACTCGGAACCTGGGTTATGGATCTGCTTCCAAGGGAGTTGGGAAAACCCTGACCTTTTGGAAGCAGAGATCATGACAGTACCCCCCCTCAAGGCCCCTCCCAAACAGGGCTTCTCCGGGGGTTTTGGCTTGTCAGGAAATGTTCGGTGAAATCTTTTGATTAGGCGAGGAGCGTGGACATATTCAGCAGGTTCCCAGGATCTCTCTTGGGGGCCGTAGCCTTTCCAGTCAATTAGGTAAAATAGTTTAGATTTGGAGATCTTGGAGTCCAGAATGCTTTTGACTTCAAACTCGAGTTCTCCATCAACTAGGATAGGTTTTGGAGATTTAGTTAGTCGGGTTTGAGGTTGCACGGGTTTTAATAGAGAGACGTGGACGACCGGATGTACCTTCATGTGCGGGGGCAAGTCCAACTTGACCGCTACTGGGTTTACTATGGTAGTGATGGAATAGGGACCAAGGTATCTTGGGTTGAATGTGCGTGGCCCTTTTAGAGGTAGATATTTGGTGGATAACCAGACTTGATCCCCTACTTGATATTGAGGGGCTTCCTTCCGATGTTGATCTGCTCCTTTCTTGTATTGTTCTTCAGCCCTTTGAAGGTGAGAAACAGCTTCCTTAAAGGCTTGGGTGATTCTAGAATGCAGGTAGTCTACTGCTGGTGTTTCAAGATCTTGGAGGGGATCCAACTCCGAGGTTCGAGGGTGACTGCCGTACAAAAGAAAAAAACGGGGTTTTCCCAGTTCCCGAATGGACAGAGTTATTGTAGGCATATTCGGCTATCCAAAGGATGTCTTTCCTTTTGACTCTTGTTTTGGGCGCATACTCCACAGGACATTATAAAGTCTCTGATATCTTTTTTCCAAGACGGCCACCAGAAGTAGCGCTTGATCTTTTCTGAGGTCTTGGCCATACCGGGATGTCCTTCCATTAAAGAATCGTGATAACAAGAGATTACTTTTTTCTGTAAATCTGTGCTGGGTAGGTATAATCGTTCTTGGAAATACAATAAGTTGTCCTTTACTGCAAAGTCCTTTCCCTGCAGATGCCAATTCTGTATGTCTGCTGGAGTTACAAGTTGCCTGGCCTTATCCTTAACTTCCTCTATGGATTCTGTGGCGATTACACCCATAATTCTTTGTTCGGGAATGATTGGTACAGGTTTAGGGTTGATCAAGTGTTCTTCCACTCCCATCCGAGAAAGGGCATCAGCTTTACCGTTCTTTGTACCAGGTCGATAGGTAATTATGAAGTCAAACTCGGCAAAGAATAATGCCCAACGGAGTTGTCTAGAGGATTGGGCTTTTGCGTTTTTCAAATATTGCAGGTTTCGGTGATCCGTAATCACAGTAACGGTGTGTCGGGCCCCCAGCAGATAATGCCGCCAAGCCTTAAAGGCAGACTTGATAGCCAGAAGTTCCTTGTCAGTAATCGTGTAATTGATTTCAGGAGGCGAGAATTTGCGGGACCAAAATGCCAAGGGATGCAACTGATTGGTTACCGGGTCCTTTTGTGATAGAACTGCCCCCATGGCAAGGCTTGAAGCATCAGTTTCCACGATGTAGGGGAGTTCGGGGCGAGGGTGTTTTAAGATTGGTGCAGAGATAAATTTAGTCTTCAAATCCTGGAAAGCTTGTTCCGCCTCGGTAGACCATTCAAAACGTTTGTTTTTCTTTAACAAGGCAGTGATGGGCTGGACTATTCGAGAGAATTCGGGGATAAACCTGCGGTAAAAGTTAGAGAAGCCTAACATGCTTTGCACACCTTTTACGGAGGATGGTGATGGCCATTTGAGAACTGCATCGACCTTCTTTGAATCCATACGCACTCCGCCAGGTGATAATATGAATCCCAAGAATTCAACTTCAGTCACGTTGAAAACACATTTTTCCAACTTAGCGAAAAGTTTGTGTTGACGCAATCTCTCGAGGACCATTTTCACGTGTTTCCGATGTTCAGATTCCGATGAAGAATAAACGAGGATGTCGTCAATGTAAACAACAACACACACATCTATGAGCTCTCTGAGGACATCGTTCATAAAATATTGAAAGGCGGACGGGGCATTGCAAAGTCCGAAGGGCATGACCTGATATTCAAATAGTCCATACTGGTGCGGAAGGCTGTCTTCCATTCATCGCCCTCTTTTACTCGTACCAAGTGGTAAGCTCCTCTAAGATCCAGCTTTGTATATATGCATGCTTTTCTGACTTGGTCCAGGAGTTCAGGGATCAAAGGTAACGGATATCTATTCTTAACGGTGATCTGGTTCAGGGAGCGATAATCTATACAAGTTCTAAGGTCTCCTTCCTTTTTTGAAACGAAGAACAAAGCTGAAGAAGCAGGGGACTTGGAAGGACGAATAAACCCATTTGCCAGGTATTGATCCAGGTATTGTCGAAAGTGAAGGTTCTCAGGCTCGGTGAGGGCATAAATTCTACTACAAGGAGGAGTAGATCCAGGTATCAGGTCTATCTGGCAGTCATAAGACCTATGAGGAGGTAGAGAGTTAGCCTGATCCTTCCGGAAAACATCTTGGTATTCTAGGTATTCGGGAGGTAACTGGGGAGTCTCTGAAGAAATTGCTGCCAGTGCAACACCAGGTGGAGGGTGACAAGTAGAGACACATTCTGGAAACTGGACCGTTCTTGCTCGCCAATCGATCAGAGGATTGTGTTTCTCTAACCAAGGTATTCCTAGAATAATCTGAAACTGAGGGGCCTTGATCACATCGAACACGATCTTCTCATGGTGTCCATCTTGACTTACTAGCGTCACCTCTTGAGTGGTATGCGTTACTGGCCCGGAGGCTATCTCCGTACCATCCACCGTAGTAATGACGTCCTTTACAGCCTTGGGACAAAGAATTAGATTCATCCTCAAAACCATTTCATGATCCACATAATTGCCGATGGCACCGCTGTCGACGTAAGCTTCAATTGCATGTAATCGATCCGGATTATCAGGGCTAATGAGGACCATAGGTATCACGAAATGTGAGGTCACGGAACTGGTTTTCACGCTCGGCAAGAGGACCTCTATTCTTGTCGGGCGAGGTCGTTTCCCTGCTCAGAGTTTGTAACTTTGGTAACTGCAGCTCCTACTGCCTTCTTGGCAGGTTTCACCAGACAGTCTCGAAGAAAGTGCCCTGAGTTTCCGCAATAGAGGCATAATTGCAACTGTTTTCTCCTTTCCCGCTCCTTTTGTGTTAGAGGACCTTTCAGACCCCCTATTTGCATGGGTTCCCCGGAGTCTACTCCTTTGGAAGGAGTTGGCGGTTTGGAAAATACTCGAGCATCAAACTTGGAACGATCGGCCTTCCTGTTCTGCAGTCTGTGATCTATTTGAACGACTAAGTCTATATAGTCTGAACAATCTTGTGGGGGATTCACTACTTGGGCTAACACATCTTTGAGCTCTCCACATAGACCTCTATAAAACAGCGTAATCCTTTTGTCCTCAGGCCATTGAGTTTCCACTATCAGTCTGTTGAAAGACGCAATATAAGCCAAAAGGTCTTGATTACCTTGTCGCAACGAAAGAAGCTCATTGTCCAAGGCCTGCCCCTGTGAATGTCTTGCGAACAGTTTTTCCATACTGAGCTGAAAAGCTTGAAAATCATGGAGGACCGGATCATCTTGATTTACTAGAGGGATCGACCAGTCTGCCGCATTGCCACTAAGGTACGAAAGCACGAAAGCTACTTTAGCTTGATCAGTTGGAAAGGCTGCTGGCCGGCATAAGAAATGCAACCGGCACTGATTGATAAATACTGCAAACCTCTTTGGGTCACCAGAAAATCGTTCGGGCGGAGCCAGAGGTACATTCCCAGGTAGGTTGATCTGCACTGGATTCATAGAGGATGTAGAAGGAAGATTTCCCCCAGATGCGGGTAACGGGGTCTGTCCGGCTTGTGACTGTAGCAATTGTCTAGCGAGATCATCTGTTCGCTCCTTGAAAATAATCAGTTCCCTTCTTAGAGCGTTCGTTTCCTGACGGGCTGCATGCACTTCTGCCCTTAGTTCCCCAAGTAACTGGGCTAGCTGGTCAGTATCCGAGGTTTCCATAGCGCCTGGACGGGAGTTTTGTGGTAGGCTTTGCGTTCTGTAACGCTCACCTGATTCCCGTAGAGGCGCCGGTCTTGACTGGGCGTATACCGTATCTGCAAAGGTGATGTGTAACACACGGCTGGCTCTTTGGGCTGGACCTCTGTGCACTGTATGTCTGACTTGAAGGGTAAGATGTCTGCAGATAGAAAATATGGGATTAAGGAACTGGGTTATTGAATGTCTCTCTCTTCTTCCCTTTCTCTTCTCCTGTAGAACCCCAAAGGTTAACGCTCTCACCTTAGGTAAGTGAACGCCGTTCTCTCCATCTGCCTCGGGGCAGGGTGCTGTAACCAGTTTCTTCACTGGATAAGGGGAGCAGGCCTCTTGACTTCAGAGGACTGCTGTCCGTCGTTTACTGCACGAACGGTAAGTTTCGAGTAATTCTAATGTCTTTAAAGTCTTTAGTAATGATGTTTCTTGTTTTGCAGGGTTCCGGCGATGGCGGATGACGGGCTGAAGTGAGTTGAAGATGGAGCCCGTGTGATGAATAGAAGCGCCTGGAAGCACGTAAGTAAGCGCTTGTTGCCTGCTTCACGATGCGCTCTAACTGTCTTTTTATTTTGCAGGTACAAGTTCGGAGCGGCTGCAGGGTGCCGGAATACCCACTGGGTTAGATGTGGAAAGGAGTAATGGCACGTGAGTATTAAAGTTCCCCAATGTCTTTAAACGCACCTTGTTTTGTCTTTCAGATGCGGGATGCAGCGCCGAAGGCCTCCGGAGCGTGCGAAGAGTTGGTAAGCTTTTGTCTTTCAGATGCCTGAATGCAGTGTGCAGACCTCCGGAGCGCACGAAGAGTAGGTAAGCCTTTGTCTTTCAGATGCCGGAATGCAGCGCGAGGCGTTGGTGACAGCCGATGGACCAGGTAAGTGAAGAGCTGTCACTGAAGACCGTAATGCTAACCTGTTCTTTCTTGTCTTTATAGGTGTTGCTGAAGACTGGATTCAGGATGCTAAGCCTTTTTCCTTAGGCCCAGGATCAGATGCAGAAGACACGATGAGCGTTCTGCTGCAGAGGATGCAGAATAACGCAAAGCAAGATTCATCCATCGGGTGTGGTTTAAATAGCCTCCTGTAGTGCTTAGGTGTCTCCTTCCACAGCCACGCCTAGGTAAGAAAAGAGTTCCTGCTTTCCAGAAGAGTTCCAGTGTTCTGAATCTAGGGAGTGGCTCCTGCCCCACCCAACAGGAAAAGTAGTTCCAAACAGAAGAGGATCAGAGGCTCAACTGGCAGGCAAGTAAGCAGCATGGTCTGCTGCAGGTAAGTCCACCCAAGCATTATGAGCCCGGCGCTTCCAGCGCTGGGACTGGGCATATTTATGAGCCTGGTGCCACTGGCGCCAGGACTGGGTCCAAAAGGTCCCAATTGGGACTGGTTGGCACTCGGAACCTGGGTTATGGATCTGCTTCCAAGGGAGTTGGGAAAACCCTGACCTTTTGGAAGCAGAGATCATGACACCCCTGTGGTTCCGGGAGATGCAGCTTCTGCATCTGGCACTGGCACCCGTGTGACCCGGCAGTCTGTTTCATCGACTGCCACGGGCCCAAGGGTAGTGGTAGCTGCAGGTGCAGCTGTGGACACCACCACACAGGCTCAGGGTCTGCCAGCACAGGCTGCGTTGGCACTTGAAGAGTCCTTGGAGGATTTCCAAAAGGGCAGGAGGGAAACTGTAGGTGCATGCAGGGCTGCCCTGACCGAGACACATGTCCCTGGGGCAGTAATGTCATCTGCCGCCCAGACCAGCGGGTGTTGGCAAGTGCAGGGGCAGATGCAGCCAACAACACCCCGGTTGTGAGTCTGCCAACCAGGGTAGTCGCGGTCATTGACCGTGCCACAACAGATGTTGCTGCGCAGGGTCCATTAGAGGGCACCCAGCTGCCACTGACTTTGGTCGTCCCTCCACCTGTACGAGAATATTGAGTCAGTGTAGGAAAGGAGATTCCTGTGCTTTACTCACATGTTTAATGTTGCAAATTGAGTTCTTGTCTCTGCCACTCTCTTTTCAGTGTATCACAGACAATGCTGTTACTGTGCTATTTTATTTATTTCTGTAAAGAGTGAGATCGTGTTTAAATGCAACTTTTATAATACACAAAAATATTTGAAAGCAGACGGGTGGTGTGTTTTATATTTACCAATACAGTGCTGATGATGTGGGGAGATTTTTAGACAGTGCAATTGTCATTTGAAGGTAGCTAAACATCAAATTTGGCTGCAGCCGTGTGCACAATGTAATTCAGTATGAACAATTATAACTAACTGTGTGTGTTGTAGTTTGTCGGAGGTCTATGAATCGGCAAAAAGGGAGGCCCGGGACATAGTTCACTACCGTATATAAGATAGTGAAAATACCACATGATAGCTCGCTGCCGTAGATAAGACAGAGAGAAATTGCCCATGGTGGCACACTAAAAATGAAAATGTGGTGTTCCTGAAATGCAAGCCTGAGGTCTCTCTAGTGATTACACGAAACATCTAAACAAAAATAAGGGGTTCTGGATATTGGGGCCACATATAAAACAAGGGAATTATGCTCACCAAAATACCACCAACCACGCATACCAACCACGCATACCAAATACGCATGTCTGTGTGCTGAAATAATGCATGTCCACTGTATTATTGTTGTACATGGCCCAATCTGAATACAAGGAGTGATTGTTGCTAAGTTATTTTTCGGCGGTAAGAAAATACCGTCAGGCCCCAAATCTCCACAAAATACCCTACGGGACCCATGGGGAAGAGGAGTGAACACACCCTCTGGTTTCTCACAACTGCCAAAAGATTATTTCATGTGGACATCACTTGGAAATAGTTGAATCTACCTACTTTTGACAGTTCTTTCAAAATTGAATCTGATTGTCTCCCATTACCTTGCCAAATCTGAGACTATCACTGCACACAGAAAATTAGACTCTTTGTAAGTATTAGCAATTTGTTAATTTGACACCTAGTTGTGCAGACGAATCAGAATTTGTGTAAACCTTTTGTTGCTGTTATAGTTTCACTCCCATGGGAGCGCAGAGACTGGCAGGGTGTCATTTTTCACTCCTCACCCTATCATGCCGGCCCCAGAAGTACCACACCCCACCCCCAACCCCCACCTCTCCCCTCCCCCATGCTCTTTCCTCTTTCAGCACCCCCCTTAAATACCCCATTTCACCAATAATAAGGTGACTTAGATAGCTCACTGGTGCGCCACTCTCCAGAACCTGATCAGTGCACACCATCCCCGCTCACAGAACTCACCCTGCCCATCCAAACTCACCCTAAACCCTTCCCACCCACTCCCCTACTGCTATAGGGTGGCTCGAGCATCTCGCTGGCACAATACCCTCCTGAACCCCATCTATGCACTCTATCCTACATCTTGCACCATAACCCACCTACCCCCATCAAACCAACCCCTTCTCCCTTCGGCAGCAATGTTGTACTGCCCCTCAGCTTCCTCCTCTCTAACCTCCACCCCACCCCCTTGGACACCAGACTCATGCTTCCCCTCCCTCAGTGCAGCATTATCTGCTCTATCCAACACATCCCCACCAACAAACCCTCCTACTCTCTCACACACTCCTGTGCCCCTCAAGTGCCCCACAAACCGCACAGGCTATACTCATCATAAATGTTCCCTCCAATTATGTTTCCATAAGTGATGAAATGATTAGCCTTCGTGCGCACATTATTTTCCATGTGCGCAACTGAATAATGATGTAAGCCACTTTGTGAGTGTACGTAGTTAGTGAGATACATCTCCGAAGATTCTGGAAGGACATTTCCCCTTCCCAGCCACTGTAATTCTTTAAAAACCAGTGTAAAAGGATCATTTTACAACTCTTTTCCCAAACATACAGGCTTAAAAACCAAATATTCTCTATGTGACAATAAGGCGAGCTCATCAACCAGTCCAAGACTTCAAGATATGCCATAGTACCTAACAAACATACTCCTGCACAGAGACAAAAACATGTATACACAAAATAACTTTGCAAGCTCAGGATAAACATCAGGTTTATTTGTGGCTATTCCCTTGTCAACACTGCTCAGAGACATTGCAGAATGTGTTTAATACCATTGGGAAAAAACTCATGTTTATTACAAAAAATAAGTATTTCTAATCACTGATGTGGTTGTCAAAAAATTCAGACATTATGCCATTTTTGCAAATGGAATAATTGCAACTGAAAGGAATGTGTCAGAAAACATGCCATAGAAGTTAATGTGCCACTTTAATGGAGTAATTCAAGGGCCAGGAGAAAATGCTTCTCATAATTTATGCAAGGAACATAATTGCATCAGTATAATTACACCACAGAATATGATGATCTGAATTCCTGGGCCTCTGCTTGCTATCCACATTATGTTGTTCTGTGAGTTGTGACATTTACTCAAACCAGCCTTACAGCTAGGAGGCATATACTATTTTACTAAAAGCAGGACAATGTACCCAACAAAAACAGGAAACCATGAACATTTAGGAATCTACCTCCTGCTTCTACCCACAAAGTTCCACTGATCTCTTTTCGAATCACTGATCAGCAGAGCAGTGTCATTGGTAGGAAGTCAAATAATATTAATGCCCGATCTCAAGAGGAATTTTAAGGTGAAAGAACATATTTTAATAAGCATGACATATCCCTACTGGCAAAGCCAATTACTTTCTTACTCCCTAAAAAATCTTTTGATTCGAAGTATGGAGTAAAATTGTATTGGATCCCCGAGGGTAACACTTTCAGAGGAAGTTAAATTACAGGGCACATACTACCACCCATAAGTTTGCCGCCCTTGAGCACCACAGCCTAGAAAAAAAAACAACAAGGTTTCTTTAGGTGCCCCATTGATGAAAATCATATATATATTTGCCCTTAAAGTCAATAGCAGCAATGCTCACAGTTACAACATATTGAGTACCTTCTTCTTTAACTAGGGACCCCTCTTCTGAAATTCACTGTCATCAGTTGAAAAAGATGCATGCGAATGCCAGAAGCAATAAATGCAAACCCATGAATATATTGAAAAGTCCTCAGCAATAGAAATAAATAGAAGGTGCCATTTCCTGGGCTATTACTATAGTTTCCTATCCTTTAGCAAACAAACATTTCCTTCACTGTACTCTACTGTACTGTTAAAACATCTGATTCGTTTTTTGAAAGTTTCTGATTTGTTCTTCACCCCGAAGGAGTGTTCTCCTGTTCCCTTCCACCCATTCCCCTCCCGGGCTCCTGTGAAAGCCTCCAATATTAGTTGAAAGGCTCTGTAAAAAGTGAGGGATTGTAGAAGTAAAATTCTAACTGGGATATTTGCATTCCCACAATACTTTGTAGGCAAATCCAATTTAAAGCCTCATGATGATATTATGTGCAGTTTAATAAAATGGGCCTCATTATGAGACTTGCGGTAGCCGTGCCGGTCAAACTGGTATAATCTTTTTACCAGCGTCCGGGAAGGGAATGGGCAATTACTGGGTCATTGCGGCTGAGCCGGACCTGGTAATTGCCCATTCCCGGGTGCCGGAAACAAAATGCTCCCCATTCCCATTCGAGCCCTGCTTGCGGGTGCCAGTCCTCTCGCCAGGTCAGACCTAGCGGGCAAAATAAGGCACCCGTGAGCAGACCTCGTAATTTACTGGTACCGTTGTTACTGTACAGGCAAATGCATAATGAGGCCCAATGTCATAAATCTGCATGTGTACAATTACTATGAAGTGCATACAAGATTGTTTGGAACATACCCCACCTTTCAATTGTTGAGTAGGTTTCGACAAATACCCAGTGAAACTATTTTTGTCTTGGAGCAGTTAACATATAATTTGTTAAGGTCTATCCCCCATGGAACTCTGAACATTTTGAAAGGTTTCAGATTATGTGAAAGGGATTTAGTTATCAGGATATTGTTGCCCTCATTTTATATATGAATAATGTCAGGAAGAGTCCATACCAATTATCCCTTACAGGCCAAGTAAATGATATTGCAATGTTGCTCTCCACACATAGGGTAATGTTAGCAATAATAAGTAGGAGACACTGAGCAATCCTTAGATGGCACATTAATATTTGAGCTTTATAATGCTTTAACTTGCAAGGGGGGCTCTGCAAAGTGCTTGTGTGAGATATGTACACAAAATAGGAAGCATGGGATGAGATTAAATATCCTAGTAGCCTGCTTACTAACTCAGTAGCCGATATTTGAGCTGATACTCGGGTTACATAATGTGGGTAATACTCTTGCTAAGACACCAAGAGTAACCGAAATTCTTGTGCTTGACCGTCATTCGTATTATGACATAAACCAAGACTTGTATCTAAGTCTGGTAACCTTTTGTTGAGCTAAGGAAGGCAGAGTCAAGGTTGTCTAGTAATATCTGAATGTGGTCTGGGGTGGAGTTCGAGTCATACAGTATAAATGTGGTAGAGTCAAGAATAGGATCTTGGATGGGGAAGGAAGATAATTTAGTTAATGTGTGCAGGCATATCTTAGTTATATCTTCTGCTCATTGAGCCACGTTTTCATATACATTTTTAACCTTGTGTGGGTGTATTCTATCTTTAGAGTTTTTAGGTTTTTAAGGTGAAGCTTGCATAGTAGGCAATGTCAATAGGTTGCACCAGAATATCAAGAATAGTTAGTATAATTTAGCTTCATTTTAAGTGAAAGTGTAGAGAAGGAGCCAAGTACCCCACCTCAAGTATCGTACCCATGTTGCCTATATGCTGGGAACAAGAATGTGAAATATGTGCAGTGTCAGTGAAGATACCGATACCAAGGAGAATCCTGGAAGCAAGGTTCCCATTAAGAATGCCATACCTGCATATGCGACACTATGATGGCCCTTTGAATGAGATCCCAGAAGAAGTGGGAAAAGTGAGCGAAATGGAAGAGTGGTGATGTCACTCAAGGCTGACGCACCCAGAAGATATGCAGAGGCAAGAGAACATAAACATTTTATAGGTGTTCAGATAGTATCGAATTTAATCATTTCGGGTTTGAACTGAAGATGTTCATGCTACAGAGACTATGAAGATATCAAGTCATTTTACACGTGTATAGATGAAAAGAAGTCTAAGCAGACAAAGTATTCTTAAGGATAGCTATGTAGTGAATAGATTGCGGCATGGGCAAATACATATATATATATATATATATACATATATCATGGCCGTGTAGTTATGGTTAGGTTGCTGTTTCCATAGGAAGAGCACTTTTTGAGTGGCTTATAACTCCGCTCGCCCTGGACAAATCCTCACCAAACTTTGCAAAAAAAGTACATGGGCTACTCTGAATTTTTTGCAAAGTGTGGAGTTGTTTGGTCCGGGGGGGGGGTGTTATAGGGGTATCCCAAAACATCTTTTTTTCCCATGGACTGAATGGGGGAAAAACTTTGCACAAGGCTACAGGTCAAATCGTTGGACAGATTTTGATGAAATCTGTGGCAGGTACAGGGGCTTGGTCCAGAAAGCGTGCTTTTGTAAATTTGGTCACCATCCGTGCAGTATTTTTCTTTATAATTATCAAAAAGTAGATCTGAAAAAATGAGTGATATCTATGTTCGCTCCGCGGTCACACTTCCCTGTTTGGTCGACGAACAAGATTCAGATTGGCTAAGGGGCTGGTGTCATGACCGCGGACACGCAACGTCTCTGCCCATTGGCTGCTGCGAGACGTGTTCTGCGTCAGATTATTTGGATGCGCCCGACATCTTGGATCTGCCGAAAGCGGAGCAACAACCAGCGTACAAATGCTCTTTTCATGAAACTCTTTTGCTGTGTCATAGAGCATTGGGAATGGTTCAGACAGTAAGACATGGGTGATTAATGCATTTGTTCAGGGGTCGGTCTTCATGATGTAATTTCTATGGACACCTTGACACACAGTAAATGTGGGGTGTAATAACGATAGCACTTCAGTCCATGCAGTGGACAGGAAATTTGTAACTGTTGAAAGCACACGCGTATTGGTAGGCAACATTGAAATTGACAACATGCCGTGACTGCATTGTTTTTCCTGATGGCTATTATTATATTCATTATATTCATTAGTACGCTGCCATGGGTGTCAAATGCTACAGTGGTTGTGGCCAGAGCCTAGAGTCTTGGATGCATGGCCGTCGGCCGAAGGCCTTGCTTCCAAGACTGTAGGCCCTGTCCACAACTACCCTGCATGTGCCACCCAAGCAGACACCCGTAGTGTTGTGTTTTCATTGGCAAGTAGTGGGGAGTGTGTGCAGTCAAAGTTATACGTAGTAGACGTGCAAGCCACTGCACATCCATCCCATGTAAGATCTATGGACATACAGCTAGGAGTGAAGCCTCTGGCCAGAGGCACTGATGGATATCACACCTATAGAAAAACCGCCACTACCAAACTTCACTGAGGTGTTTGTGGAGAGACCCTGCACTCTTGGGTGCATGGCCAAAGCCCATGCACGCAAGACTGAAGTCATAAGCAGAGGAGTTACAAGTCAATATGGGTGTGGTGGAATGCGCTAGATGTGTTGATGCCCTAGTGTCTTAGCTTCATGGCTGCAGACGATGGTCCGAAAAGTAAATTTATAAGTAGCTAATTTACAAGGACTATGGTTTTCATATGCAGCAATGGTTGTAGATAGGAACTATACTCCTTGTACCTTGGTCGTAAGGTGTAGGTGGTAGGTTACTCACCGAATGCAAGGGGCAGCCTACAGGCACTGCAGCATATTAGTACCATATAATTAGACGTGTAGATTCCCATGTGTAGAAAATGACTGCCAATATACTTACTCCTTACTTTGTTCAGAATCCACATACATTTTTTTAATTGGCTATCGTACTTGGCGAAAGTATCACTTTTTCCATTTCTGTGATGAAAGAAAAAGGTGTGTTAGTGTTTGCATTTTTTTTTAAATGTACTACATTGCATAATAGACAGTTAACCTTTTTTTTACCCTCATATTTAGTTTACAAACCAGTGTACTGTGCATTGCACTCAGTTTCTGTGTTTGCTTTTCTAATCCTTGGGTCTGGAAAAAGAAATCCTTGTCAGATTAAAAAAAACCTTCATTTCCTATGCTACTAACTACTTCCTTTTTTTCCTTTCAGGGTTTCCTTCATCTTTCTGATCAATGTTATGTTTCTTGCCTTCCTGCCCATTTTTAACAACAGTTAGATACCTGTAGGTGTATTCTAACTGTGCATTTGTCCCTACAGATTTGTGATATTCATTCATTTGTGTCGTTTTTATATCCTGTTTCCTTCATCTTTCCCATTAATGTTTTGTTTGTTGCCTTCCTGCCGACCTATAGGTGTATTCTACATGTGCATTTGTTTCCAACGATCTGTGATAATCATTTATTTGTGTCATTCTTCCATCCTGTTGGGTAGTTAGATACCTGTGGGTGTATTCTAACTGTTTGTAGTCCTTCACATAATTTGTTGACAATCTTGAAGTACACATTATTTTGTAAATTTTGGCTTCAAGAACATTAAATACGCATTTGTTAGGTTAGCTGGCAACCTCTGCTTTAGAGTAATGGTGCTATCATTACATTCAAACCATCCATAATTCTTTTTAATGTATGCAGTGTAGTAACCTGCATTGGTTGTAGATCCTGCGTGATAGATTATTCCCACTGTTGTAAAGGTTTTTATTCCAAGTGACACTTGACCGTGTGTGAATCCAGTCAGTTTGCAGTTGTTTTTGGTGCTATCTGCAATATAACATAGACACTTAAGTATTATGTATTGTATCAGTAAGGTGGAGCGATTATCTGAATTGCAAATACTACATAATCTGCCATGGTTTGAATTTTGTACAAGTTGCTGAAATGGAATGCTCTGACTATTTGGTCTGGAAACATACACAAATCGCTCATTTGGGATTTCTTCCTGCATCACTTTGCTACAGAGAGTGCATGTATGTTTCCACATGTACGAAATTTGGAAGATTTCATTTACAGGTATGCTTTTGTTTTCCAATACTAATAGTATGTACATTAGAAATTCTTGTGGATCTTCTTGTGAGTTCATAGTGAATCTCACCATTCCAGCACAGTCGTCCAATTGTTGCCTTACTCCATGAACACTGTATGTGTTGTCTGGATTGCTTGTTGCATTTCTATGCAGCACTAACATTTGCAAAC
Source organism: Ambystoma mexicanum (assembly GCF_040938575.1). NCBI lineage: Eukaryota > Metazoa > Chordata > Amphibia > Caudata > Ambystomatidae > Ambystoma > Ambystoma mexicanum. The sequence goes on along the minus strand of NC_090933.1, from coordinate 549,824,752 downwards.
ACAATTGGTCTGTACTGTGCAGGTAAATATTGTTAACAATTGGTGGCAATTGAAATAGAATATTCATTGCTACATTTGCATAGAAACTTACCCCACTGTCATTTGCAAATTTGAATGGGCCAGCAAGTTGTGTATCTGAGTGCATTTTTTGTTTTTTCTGTTGCTTCTTTGCCCACGTCCCTGGTTTACATTCCCTAATAGGTTGTTCTATGTTTGCGGCAATTGATGAAACTTTAGCTTCTTTTCTTTTCTTTGCGGAATTTTCTGTTGCATTCTGTTGCATTTCTGTTTCAATTACTTTTCTTTTACCACGTTTCACTTTATCTGGAACAGGGTATTGTTTCAGATGAGGGTTGTACAGTGAACCCAATATATTGTATTCTAGAATGCAAGGAATATCAGCTTTGACCTTACTTGAATCAAAGTTTATTAGCAATAGACCTTCAATAGACCTTCAATAGACCTTCAAGTGTATCTAAGCGTGATAATGCTACGTAGCTCATGCCTTCCTTAAAAACTGTGTTTCCTATATCTATTAATGCTTTGTCTAGGGTAAGACCTTGGGATTTATGAATGGTAACTGCATATGCACGAGTTAGAGAAAACTGCTCTCCACATACATACATGTCTTTGAAGAGAAGGAATCGAGCAATTGAGCGCCCTATCCTTTTCACTTCTGAAACTTGAATATTTACAAACTGAATGTTGCTATCACGTGGGTATGATTGAAAGCCAACAACTTTGCCCAGTGCTCCATTAACTAGCCCTTGCTCTATGTCAAGGTTACGATTAAGCATTACTCTACAATTTAAGTATAATTTCAATATTTTTTCCAACCCAGCTGTGTTGGAGATTGAATTTTCTAAACTATTTAGTCTCGTTGTGGCTTGCTCACACATGGGTACTGTCATACCATGGATGTCTAGTTTGTCTGTGGCGCTTATTTCTATTATTGGTTGCATTTCTGTCTTTAACATTGTTACATTGAATTTGAAACAGCTTGCAAGAGTGGGCATTAAGGCCATACAATTGACATTTTTGTGCACTATTTGTTCCATAACATCAGTTGCACATGCATTATCGCCATAAAGTGCATGTATATGCCGGTTTTTCAATACAACTTGTACTTCTTGCGATAATACACCAACTCTAATACTTTTTAAGATGTTGGCATAAGTAAGATCTGCAGATTGCTGCATGTTCTCAGTTAATTCTCTGTATTGGAAACGTTGCCAAAGGTTAACATTATCTATGCTATAAACAGTTTTCCGGCAGAGTTTGTGGCCTAAGGTTTTAAAAATCGGTTCACCTTTCACTGGTGTCAATTGTAGAAGATTTCCGAAAACGATAATGTGTTTCCCGGCAAAGAGTTCTTCATTATTATTTTTAAGTACTTCTTGCAATCTGAGATGAATCAAAGCCAACATTTGGTTGGAGACCATGCTCACTTCATCTATTAGTAGCATTTTCATTTGCTTCATCACTCTACATAATTCCATTGCAGCTTCTGCAGAACGTTTGCAGTAGTCTAATTTATTTTGATGCTATAATGGAAGCAGTAGTAATCGGTGTAAAGTCACACCGCCTATGTTGTAGGCAGCAAAATCTGTGGGGGCCATTATAACAGCTGACAGTTTGTTGTTTGTCAATTGTTGAAGGAACTTGTTGATGATTTTGATGAAGAATGTTTTCCCTGATCCAGCTTCACCAATGACGTACAGCAGTATAGGTTTGTAATTTTGGCAGGTACATTCTTTATTTTCGTGTTGTACACCATGTACAATTTGTTTTGTCACGTCTTCAAAAATGGTGCGCTGATCATTGTTAAGTTTTGCTTGTTGTACAGTTAAGTCTTCTGTATCTTCTTGATACTGATACATGGTGTGTTCTACTTCTGCCATAGCTACTTCAGCCTCATTTGCTATTAGTGGTTGTCCTAATGGTTCTTGACTTCCTATTACAGAAGTTTCACTACTGTCGGAGGGTCCTTATCTAGTTGGGCCTGAAGTTCTTCTTCCTGTTGCTGCTCATTGTGTAACATTGTTTTGTACTGCTTAAAGTTCACATCGGTGATAGTGCTTTAATTTACTTCGAAAGCATCTTCATAGCACTCATAATTATCTAGTATGTCTTCCTCATTTCTCCATGGTTTGAAAAGTTGTAACAGAGACATGTAATATAGTTCTTTCTGTTGAGGAGTTTTTAATGACAATTTTACATGATTAATTAAGCTTCGTTTTGTACCTTTCACTAAGCTCCCTTCACAATCAGTCACTCTATATCTACGTCTGCTTTCATCAGGTTTTACATTATTCTTGTATGCACATTTTTGAGCTATGTGGTATAGACACATGCTTTCCAGAGTGGTACTCCTGTTTGGAGAGTATATGTCCAGTAAACTGTTTTTTAGAATGTCTTGGCTGTTGGGATTATTTCTGGCAATTGTTTCTATGTCCTCATATGATTTTAGCACTCTTTTTCTAGATTTTGCAGGACCAAGACTGAGCCATACTAGGTTGTCTGATTGTCCATACAAAGCAGTGCCGGTTAAACGATCTGCTGCTTCATAGGACCCACATTCTCTATGAGAAGCATTTTTATGCCTGGGCTGTACAATTTCTGTGATAATGTTTTGTCTGATTCTAGGTCATCCCAGAGGTCTTGAAGCTCTGTTTTTTTCTGCTTTTGTTAAGTAGGCTGTAACATATCATGCAACAACAGTTGAATTGTCTGTAATGTACTGCACATCTATGTGTGCATTCCATAACAGGGCAATGATTGTATTGTAATCATGATATATTTTGATTCTTCTGTTCTTTTTATGTAATAGGTGTTTTTAGGTGATTTACCTTTAACACTATGTCGAACTGAAGACATGAAGTTGTTTACTTCAACTGTTTCTTTAACTCATCTAGGGAAACCAAAGCGGCATTTGGTGTAGTATTTACCTTTGTTTTTGTATTTGCGGCAACAATATTTGCCACATTTGTGTCTTTGAAATTGTAAAATCTTCCCATCCCTATGTGTCTGTTTTGAAGGGATTTTACATGTGACATATTTTTGGATAAACTGCAAAACAGTGCTCTCACTGTTGTGCCCAAATTTCGGTGCATCTTTGATCCATAACAGCATGTGAATATGTGGTGCTCCTCTCGCTTGATATTCTTTTCTCCAAAAGAAGTGCTGCACTTCTCCATGGGGAGGAAAAGTTTTATTGCAAATAAAGTGTAGGATTGCAATGAAACGATGACGGAAATATCTTGAGACATTAACTGGATCTAGAGAGCAAAGTTATCCAGGTGTTAATATATCTATGTTGTTTTTGTTGTTGTTTGCTATGCGTATGAACTCATGTAAATCTTCCCATGCATATTCTGCACAACTTAGTGTAACAAACCAAGTCGGTGGTCCAAGGTTTCTGATCATGCAACGCACGTCTCCTTGCCATCTGAACCAGTATTCCTTTGTACCACGCATGTTTGCAAACAAATTTGTTATACTTGATTGTAAATCCTCATCTTTTTCCTGTACGTTTTGTATTAACTGCGTAGCTGACATATTTTGAAAGTGGGTTCCAGATTTAAGAATGTGTGCAACTCCATAACATAGTGTTGCTAATTCACTTTCATAGAGTAGGTGGAATATGTATTCCACATTTTGTCTGAATCTGGGATCTTGCGAATACATTCGTAATGAGCGGTATTCTGATGTCCCAATCTGAGTGGGTCTATCATCGTATCTTCCACCTTTGCCAGTAGGAAATAGCAGTGGAAAAGCACGTGCTTCTATACTTTTTTCCCAAATTCTCATTGGTGACCCTTTGGCTTGTCGCATTTGGTAAGTTTCTAGTGCATCATCTATGCTTTCATTGGAATGCAATGGATGAATTGTGTGATGGTCCAAAAGAGTGGATACTGTAGCTGGATCCAGAAGTTCGAATTGTCCAGTTTCTGGTGGCTCTTGAATTATTTCAGTTGTTTCCCTTAAGCTTTCGTCAATATTTATTTCCTTGTAGTACTCATTATTGTCTTTTAGATATTGCAATGCTTGTCTAAATTTATGTAAATCCAGTAATTGTTGCCACATTTATTTGTCCTTTGTTGTTACTCCATTTACCAAGACTATTAAAGAATGCTCTATTGAAGGTTCCACTCCTAGAGTGTGTACATTTTCCATTAGATCTAATGGCAAATAAACTACTTTGCCACAAATGCCTTTCACCAATTCAGAGGAAGGTCATTTTGCTGTTTTTGGATGAAGGCGTATAATTGCTTGAAATGGGTGAACAGTTTGAATTATTATGCTCTCATACAAATTGAGCTGTTGCAGGATTTTTGGTAATGGAAACAATTCCAAATTATTTGTAATAGCATTTGAAGGAGTGTGGTTGTTGTCTAATTTTGCAGTACAGTAACTGCAACATATTAGGCGTTCAGTTATTTCATATTTGTTTTCAGCTAAAAGGTACAAAGCTAATTCAAACCATTTAGGGGGTAATTCATAGAATTCAGTGCACAAGTGGTGCACGCGGCTGGCGCACAGTGTGCACGTGCGGCAGTCTGTGCCAGCCGCGTGCGCCAAAATCAGTTTCCGTGCACAGCGTATTCGTGGATTTCAACATCCATAACCAGCCGTGGCGCAGAGTAGTGCAGCGACCCTGCAGCAGTGTCAGTTATGCCCCTCCCCGTGCGCCATGAACAGCGCACAAATCCCGTACACGGCGCACAGGCCAGTGGACCAGCATACAGCCCCCCAACCACGAAAACATCTGTAAAACTCCCCGCTCACCCCTCCGAATACACATACCCCACTGTGTGGGGAAAGTTTCAGACGAGATTGGCCCTGTGCGAGCGGGGTACGTGTATTTCAGGGGTGCGCGGGGATTTGCACATGCGATTGGCCCTGTGCGAGCAGGGTACGTGTATTTCTGGGTTGCGCAGGAAGTTTCACACGCGATTGGCCCTGTGCGAGTGGGGTACTTGTATTTTGGGGGTGCGCGGGAAGTTTCACAGGCGATTGGCCCTGTGCGAGTGGGGTACGTGTATTTCTGGGGTGGGCGGGAAGTTTCACATGCGATTGGACCTGTGTGAGCAGAGTACGTTTATTTCGGAGGTGCACGGGAAGTTTCACACACGATTGGCCCTGTGCGAGCGGGGTACATGTATTTCGGGGGTGCGTGGGAAGTTTCACATGCGATTGGCCCTGTGCAAGCGGGGTACATGTATTTCGGGAGTGCACAGGAAGTTTCACACGCGATTGGCCATGTGCGAGCAGGGTACGTGTATTTCGGGGGTGCGCGGGAAGTTTCACTCGCGATTGGCCCAGTGCGAGCGGTGTACGTGTATTTCTGGGGTGCGCGGGAACTTTCACACGCGATAGGCCTTGTCCGAGCGGGATACGTGTATTCCTGGGTTGTGCAGGAACTTTCACACGTGATTTCACTGTCTGAGCGGGGTAATTGTATCCAGTGGGTTATGCGGAGTGTTACATATGTGAATTGCCAGTGTGGGTCCTCCCAGGTGTGCCCTCAACCCCCTCCCCAGCCCGTGCAGGCAGCCCACACCACAGGGGACTACCCTGCACCCCTGGTCATGTCCGGCAGGCAGCCCATCCACCATTAGCATGCCCCCCAGCCAGCCCACATGTCACCTTGCACTAGTGATCACTGACTCATGTCCCTCAGCACCCCCACCCACCCAGCATTGACGGGCACCTGCCAGCAGGCCCCGACTCATGTCCCTCAGCACCCCCACCCACCAGGCATTTACGGGCACCTGCCAGCAGGCCCCGACTCATGTCCCTCAGCATCCACACCCACCCAGCATTGACGGGCACCTGCAAGCAGACCCTGACTCATGTCCCTCAGCACCCCCACCCACCCAGCATTGAGGGGCACCTGCCAGCAGGCCCCGACTCATGCCCCTCAGCACCCCCACCCTCCCAGCATTGAGGGGCACCTGCCAGCAGGCCCCGACTCATGTCCCTCAGCACCCCCACCCACCCAGCATTGAGGGACACCTGCCAGCAGGCCCCGACTCATGTCCCTCAGTACCCCCACCCACCCATCATTGACAGGCACCTGCCAGCAGGCCCCGAATCATGTCCCTCAGCACCCCCACCCACCCAGTATTGACGTGCACCTGCCAGAAGGCCCTGACTCATGTTACCCCAACACGTCATAAAGATGCACAATCATGGGCCTCATGTGCACCAAAATCCCACAGCACGCCACCCCAGTCTTGAGAGGTAATCAAGTCCCCAATCCACACCACACTGAAATGGCTATTCCATGACACAAAACTACAGTGAACTATGTACATCAAAACATGTCCCTCACACACACACACACTGGGTGCAAGTGATTGTCTAAATCCACTTTTTCACATGCAGTAGTCCAATGAGCGAATACCACACATGGAAGTAAGAAACAACAATGTATTATTAACAAAATGAATGAAATGAAATGAAAGCATAATACATATTTTAAACGATGAAATGAAATGTATGTATCCGAAACAGAATAAAAAAAATCTGAACAACCAATCCAAAGTGATGAAAAAAAAACATGTGTCCAATCTCCACCAAATGAAATCCAAAGGAAACGTAAATTGAAAAATCCATTGATCCATGGTGATTAATAAAAATAAAATCCTCACATGATCCAATCACCCCAAAATAAAGCAAATGGAAAATGAAACCTAACACTAAAAACTATTTACAATGGCGGTGGGCTAGTCCGACGGCTCACTTTCCTATGCCCCGGGCCTGGGCATCATTGAACTCCTGCTCAATGTCCTGGAGGCGGTCCTCTTCCATGGCCCGAGGGTTCGCAGGGACGATGCCAAGTTGGACTCCAACTCCCTGCGAATAGCCTCGAGGCACTCGGCCCGCCTCAGTGCCCTCCGCATGGAGTTCTCCGCCCTGACCATTGTGAGCCGTGCCTCTTCTGCCCGCCGTCGCTCTGCACCTATGTCCTGGCCCAACTGCCGCCACACAGAAGACACTTCTAATCCTGGGTCCTCCTGCACTGTGGCTGATGCCTGCCCCTACAATGTTGATGGCCCAGAGCCATCATCGCTCCCACCTTGTTGCTGCTGCTGCTGCTGCTGTGCCTGTGCCGTGGCTCTTGCTGCCTGCATGTCCTCCTCCAGCTGGGTTGCAGTTGTCATGGTGGCCAAGCCTGCTGGACCTCCGACTCCCGACTGTGGCAGGGATGTGTCCTCCACCAGCCTGGCCCTGGGTCAGAGGAAGCTCCACAGGGTACCCAGGTGATACATGGGTGGGAAGATGGCATGGAGGACGACTGGTGCCTAGGGGGTTCAGGTGAGGAGGGGGTCGGAGGAATCCACCCTGGTGACCCATCCCAGTAGGTCAACGCGGTCAATGAGGCATCTGAGATGACGTGCAGTGTCTTCACAAAAACACTGCAGGTCAACTCGCATGCCCCGTTGACGCAAAGCCATCCCAGCCAGGACAGACTCAACCCGGTCCCGGATTGCCACGTCCACAGGGAGAGGAAGGCCAGTTGTTGTGCACTCATCCCCTCCCTGAAAACGGGTCTGGATGAAGGCATCCCTGCTGGTGCAGGTTGATGCAGTCACAGGATCGGGGACAGGAGTACGCACAGGCACCTCCGTGGCGGCCTGTGCTGCCTCCTGTCCCTGCCCCTGCACTGCACCACTAGCACCAGTGGAATCCCCACCTCCAGACCCTGTGTGTGTCCCTTCCACGGCCTCCTCCTCCACCAAACCCCCCACCAACCTGGATGACTCCATGCCATCTTCCTCCGTCGGACCCTGTCGGGTCTCAGCTGCCCATTCTGCTGCCGAGGAGTCCACCTCCGACCACCGCCTCTTGGACATACCCTCGGCAGCTGCGGCCTGGGACACGGCACCAGACTCCTCACTCCCCAACGATATGACAACGTGGGAGGGGAGAGGGGAGCCGGGCCTTGCGTCTCCGGCTGGTGGTGCGATCCCTGCTGCTTTGCTCCACAGCACCCTCTCCGCCCTCTTCATCAGTTGACGCTGCAGACAGGGAGAGATAGAACACAGGCATCAGGGCACTGTACAATGGACTGATATACACATGACAGTTGCACATGAGTGGCAGTGTAAAACTACAGAAATGGCATCACACTCCCCACATGACACATGTCATTTCAACTCACACACATGAGCAAATCAACAGGAATCTTGCACCAGGCAGCACCATCCATACATAAACAACAGCACGAGCAGCCTGAAACATGCGGAGTGCACAACACATGCATACACACCACCAGACTTACATGCATGTGTACATCTCCACCAACTGTCGCAATGATGAGATCGCCATCCATGTCACATCTCGCATTCAGCCTTCTACATGTCAGTGTCACATGCATCCATGTTGCATCACAGTTGCACACTTGTCAAATACACCCACATGTGCATAGTGCAGATAAATGCAGCATGGACCAGCATCCATGTGTGACACCACAACCATGCCACAGTACATACTCATAATTCATTACATGCGTGCACCCACACATACATTTGCACAGCATGCTTACCAACACATACACCACCGATGTGTCTCACACTTGATAGGAATCACATGTGGCAGGTTCACGTCCCTGTACATACGCAGCCATACATGTCCCTACAAAGACATATGTGCAACCTGCACACTCCTGGCACACCACAACATGCACAGCGTCCAATCAGTATGCATGTACACTTACCGCCCGACTCCAGACGGGTCTGCCCCTCAAGGACCTGGACGTGGAGCGCTGGGCGTATGCGTTCCAGGACCCTCATCTGGTTGTCGGTCAGGTGGACCCGGCACCCCTTGGCATCCGCTGCCTTCAAGAGGCACCTTGCCTTGTTCAGGGTCCTGGACCTGAAGTCCTCCCAGCGCTTCTGGACATGTTAGATCTCACGGACTGCCACCCCCTCCTCGTTGATGGCAGTCATGATGTCCATCCAGATCCTCTTCCGTCCTTCATTGTCGGAGCGCAAACTTCCAAAGAGGGCATCATACTGCCCCAGGACTTGCTCCACCAGGACACCAACTTCACTGGCACTGAAGCTGGTGGCCCTCTGCCTCTCTGCCTGGGGGTTGCCAGTGGTGCCAGATGTTGTAGTGTCCGACATGCCCACCCCAGAGGCAGGTGTGGATGGGCAACTGAGTCTTGGGGCTGGGCTGTGGAGCGATGGTATCCCAGTTGGGAGTCTTCAGTTCCAGCAGGGGTGGTCACAGCAACTGCACCCCTGGCTGATGTGCAAGCACCAAATAGCAGGACATGTAGGCAGCAGGCAGGCAGGCAGCAGTAGATGGCAGGTTGGAGTTTGCTCGGGGCTCTTGGGGGCAGCAATATGGCCTTCTGGGCAGGAGCATAGTCTTCCGTGTGTTTTCGCGTGGCCAGCTTGATACGGAGTGATTTGGCAAATGAAAAAAGTGCACGTCAGTGTGAAATCCGAGGAAAGACCCTTAGCGCGTAAGCGCGTCTGTGACGTTAAGCGCACGGGCGTTTCCCTTGTGATGTGTGCATAGTGGTTCAGCGCATGAAAAAACTGCACGTCCACGTGTGAATGCGTGTAATCTCAAGAAAGGACCTACGCGTGTAAGTGACGTGACATGTGCAGGCATTTCCCTCAGCACGGGTTAAAGGTGAGCGGGCCAGCAGTTCGCTGTATGTGCCTTTCGTGGAGACCGACGTGTGTGTTGCTACTTCGTGTTGTTTCGCGCGCCATCACAACTTCACAGCGGATCAAGGACGTATCTCTTCTTTTGGCGGGGGTATTGGCTACGCGTGTCTTTCATCATCGCGCTAGTCCGACGGCGAGTCGCGCACGCTATTTTTCCCACTGTGGGTGCCCCTGTGTATCGCACCTGTTTTCGAGGTCATTGTAGCCTGCGTGTCCCACGCGTACGCGTTTTTCGTGTTCCTGGGTGCCACCGCGTACTGCGGGAGGTTAATTCCACGCACGTAGGCTGCAGGGGTTGCGTGCATGGTTTTACTGCAGTTTTGGGGTGCCTGAGCATTGCGTGACCCCTCACTACATCACCGGGTCACATACAGCCTTGCAGGTGCAGGGGTGCTGTTAACATCTTGCATCCCAACCCTTCACCCTAATTGCCCAGGACAATTGTGGTGTAAACCACCCCTTGGCACTCCTCCATCTGTGCCGGCACTACTCCATCTGTGCCACGGTTGGGATGCCACAAAAGGTGAGGGGCACCTTAGCTGGGCATCCTTCTCGTGGCGGGCGTGGTCAGCGACGTGGCCAGGGAGACCAGGGAGTAGGGGGACTCCAGGTTGTCCAGGGTGGCCGCAGAGGGGGAAGAGGCAGGGGTGCACTACTTGTGCACGAATTTGTGCCATGTGTTGGTGCAGTCATGACACCACCCCCTGTCGTTCCGGGAGATGCAGCTTCTGCATCTGGCACTGGCACCCTTGTGACCCGGCAGTCTGTTTCATCGACTGCCACGGGCCCAAGGGTAGTGGTAGCTGCAGGTGCAGCTGTGGACACCACCACCCAGGCTCAGGGTCTGCCAGCACAGGCTTCGTTGGCACTTGAAGAGTCCTTGGAAGATTTCCAAAAGGGCAGGAGGGAAACTGTAGGTGCATGCAGGGCTGCCCTGACCGAGACACATGTCCCTGGGGCAGTAATGTCATCTGCCGCCCAGACCAGCCGGGTGTTGGCAAGTGCAGGGGCAGATGCAGCCAAGAACACCCCAGTTGTGAGTCTGCCAACCAGGGTAGTCGCGGTCAATGACCTAGCCACAACAGATGTTGCTGCGCAGGGTCCATTAGAGGGCACCCAGCTGCCACTGACTTTGGTCGTCCCTCCACCTGTCACTCCCTTGGCTCAATCCACCGGTGCCACTGGCCATACTGATCGGGGCGGCATTTGCCAGCCAGGGTCTGCGCCACAATCGAAGAGGAGGAGGTTGCACCTGCAGCACAGGCTTGGACCCCACACAGCCACGACCTCCTGCATGTCGAGGAAGAAGCCTTTCTGCAACCAAGAACTGGACTTCCTCGTGGATTATGTGCGGGACCACAGCCGTGACATGCTAGTGGGGCCTAATTGTCAGACTACGCCTGCCCACCGTGATACCCACTGGAAGCAAGTTACAGAACATGTGAGTGCATTCAGCCATGAGGTGCGCACAGCGCAAGATTGCAAAAAGCATTGGAATGACCTCAAACGCAGCACTAAGGCTAAGCGTGCCTCAAATTACAACTAGACTCTGGTGACTAGCAGTGGGCCTGCACCTGAGGAGGCAGACCTCACTCCGCACGAGTCACTTGTTGCGGAGTTCATACCACCTGAATCGTTCGAAGGAGTGGGAGAGATGCCAGACTTTGATGCCCAGTGAGTGTTGCTGCGTGTTTGTTGAGGACATGTGTGTTTTACTTGTGTGATGTGTTGTGCATGACTGCCACTACATGTCATGTGTACATGGTTCTGATGTGCAAGTAATGCAATGCTTCAATAAACTATGGCTGCTCTGCAAGATGGTGGACATGTGGAGCGGACGGGGACTGTCCGCATCACCACTACTGCACCCTACTCACATGCTGGTCACCAGGATGCCCCTCCGGTCCATGTTCCAGCTCACTGGCCCTTCTGCATGTAGCCTGGGGTGGCCAATCTGTAGAAATATGCTGTGGGGTACATCCTTTGTACTTGATGCAGGGTGTGTCACTTGGACTGTGCAGAGGTAGGATGCCCCACAGGGACATGAGCGCCCATTCATGCTCCATGTGGATTCCATGCATGCCCCTATGTGTCCCTGACTGGATTATCATTGTAGTACGTGTCCAGGGTGACCTACATTGCATGGCATTTCATCAGCTTTCCCATGGCCACTGTGGCTCAGTCCTGCGTCGCACACATGTTTGCCTGTTTCATGTCCAACTGGTGTAGTGCCTTCTTCACAAATGGGTGAACTCTGGAGGTTTCATCATATGTCCTGCTTACTGTCCCATCATCATCTGCTGTGTTGTCACTTGACTCACATGATTCAATTGATGCTAGTCAACACTGTCTGTCAATACACAGGTCTATGGGCATCCTTTTGATACCATGCAAGGCATCCCTGCATTTGCACTTGGGGGGAGGGGTGGTTTGCTTTTAGCCATGCTACCCATTGCATGCACATTGCACATGATGGCTGAAGTTAAGCTTGCACTGCCTTCACATTTTCTGATACACATCATGAAGTACTTGTACATGTGGATAGTGAGTAACATACAAATGTGCTGCACTTCATCGACCCACTTCAGAGCGATATAACACCCTTCTACATGCCTAATCACAGAAGCAATGTAAAGTTGACCCAGCATGCATGTCAGGTTCTCTTTTGTGTGTGACATGTCTGCTTCATGTGTTTGGTGTCTGTGTGATGCCTATGTGTGTGTGTGTTGTATGCTTCTAACATGTGTAGTGACCTTTTTTCTCTCTACTTTTCAGATGATGACGCAATGGAGCCAGAGGATGGTGTTGTCCTGCCAGGCACAGGGTTGTTATCACTACAGCAACCCGGCACAAGTGGGGGTCCTGGGTTGGTAGACCACGAAAACCCACATGTGCTACAGTTCATCTTGTCTCTGCCTGTCAATGAGTCCAGCCCTGAAGACCACTCTGATGTCCATGTCGAGTTAGATGTGCATCAGGTCCATATGTCAGGGGTGAGTGATTCTGATGTGGGCACTCCTCTGTCCGTGACACCTGTACTGAGGGGTCAGACAGTCTTGGAACCTCTGCCTGTGGTGGATCAGGACGCAGGGTCACCCTCCACACCAGTCACTGATGTGCCTGGACCATCACGTAGATGGGGGCATGTAGTCGTGCAGCCACGGGCGGTGCCAACACAATGAGGACACCCGGTCCTTGGGTCCCGCTTGTGTCAAGCCCAGCAACGCGTCGCCGTGCACAACCGCTGTATACTGAGTGGGAGCAAGACATGACTGCCAATTCTGGACTCCAGGGGGCAGCAATGGAGAACATTGCTGTGAGCATGGAGCGTGTTGCCCAATCTGTGCTCCCCTCTAATAGGCAGGTGCTTCTCCAGCAGCAGGCGGCACGGTCCATGGCCCGCTCGCTCAGGCTGGGCATGGCGGCCTCAGACAGGGCACCCGAGGCTGAAATGTTGTCTCTGCATGAAGCAATTGCTGCTCACGCAGAGGTACACATGGAGGCCCTGAGGGAGGAGTATGCTTCCCTCAGATCCACTCTGGGTGTCCTTCTGATGTCCCAGAGGGAGCGGTCAGAGGAGAGGTTTGCGCAGTTGAGCGGACCATCTCGACTGAGCTATATGCTTGCTGGGAGGTGCATCAGTTGTCCAGCCAGGCCTTGCAGGAGGAACTCCGTGTTACACGTGTTACCTTGCAAGAGGAAGCACGCATATCACGTGAGGTTCTGCATGCAGACCTACGTGTCATCGCCGCACAGAACCAGGCTCACCCATCCATCAGACTTGCTGCTGATGAGGGGCAAGCTGCAGCTAGGCATGGTCAGGCTCCTGTGACATGTCCTCCTTTCCAGGAAGAGCCAGACTTGGACGACGAGGTATCTCCCACATAGGTCAGGATGTGCAGGCATTGGGCCCATGGAGTTTTTTTTTTTTTCCTCAACATCATCGCATGTGGGTGTTTAGCAGCACCCTGTACCTCCCCCCTCCTGGGTGCCTCCCCCCCGGGTTGTATATGGCCATTTTTTTATTTTTATTTTAGTTTAGTTAGTTAAGTTTCTATTTGATAGTTAGTTTAATTAGGTAATGTAGGTTTTTGATAGTTAGTGTAATTAGTTAACATACTTTAAAACTGCTTGTCTGTTGTGCTTTCATGTGACGGTGTGGTGCTTTGTGGCTTTTGAAATCATCCACTGTCTGTTCCAGCTGGTCCCTTCAAGCTTGTCTCGTGTATGTGTTTGCAGCTTGGGGTCCTGACTCACATATGCCACTCCTGCTTCCCTTATCCATGGGCTGGCTTGCAAGGATGGTTCGGTGTAACAGCTTATTACACAAGGGCTTTGGACTGTCATATCTGTGGCATGTCTGTGGCATGTCTGCTGCTGTACTACTTGTGTTGACACCCATAGTGGGGATGATAGGGGTGATTTTGACCACAGTTCTTCCTATGCTAGATGGGTGGTTTCATGATTCATGTGTGCATTAATTGCTATACATTGTGTACTGTGTTTCTTATCTTTGCTGTACATGTGCTTCATGCAATTCATGCTGTAGACAGTGGCTGACACACTTTGGCTGGGAATGTTGCACTGATGGAGTGATTTCAGATGTACGTCTATGACATGGTCCACTCATGACATGCCTGAGGAGACACACACAGGGAATTGCATGCATTAATCATGTGTTTTCTGCCCTTTCTGCAGGGGGATGAGCCTCCAGACCACCTTTCCCAGCAGACATGGGCCATTGGATGTCTGGAAGCTGGCCAGGTTCGGTGGTGTAGACATGCACATGTGTGTGCAGGCAGAGCCACATGGATTGTGCTCATGCATCATACAGAAGCTGACGTGTTTCAAGGAACTCCAGGCAAGGTGAGCAGCACAAGGTGGCCACACCGCAGCCAACCGTCCACCAGGACAGTTGCACATGCATGCTAAGTAGCACCACTGACGGTGAGCTTGGACAGATATTGGTGTTGAAGCCCACGGTACAGCTAAGATGCGTTGGTGGAGTAATGGGTAGTTGATGGGAATGTTGTCAGGGGCACATGCAGGGGCAGTGGCACATATCCTCCGGTCCAACATGGTCCATTGAGGCAGTTGTATTAGCCATGTAGCGTTACAAGACAGGGAAAGAAGCAGCTCACAGGGACAGACAGCGAGGGACAGACTCGTGTGCAGTGCATTTCATTTACAGGTTTGAATTGCCACAAGCACTACCTACTTTATTTATGTTATGCTGGAACACGACTTGTACTGAAGTCGTAGCTTGCTAAATGCGTCTGGATGCTTAGCCAGGGAATATTGGATGTTGTGTGAATCTTGACACATTGGTCTTACATTTGCCACCCACCCATCGGTGCATTACTTACTGCATTTACTGTGTATGAACCATCACGGGGGTAATCTTACGTATGGGTACGAAGCACCACACCAGATAGTTTGTAGAGCATCTTGTTAGTTTGAAGCATGCATGGTGGTGTGTGTGTTATGGGTACACACAGATTAGTGACTCTGGCTCTCTTTGCAGCATTGAACTGCTCATGTTACCGGACCTGAGAGTGCGCAGGCAGGAGGCCAGCACTCACCCCATAGATAAGTTTCTCTTTGACTTCAATTTGAGTAATGTGGTACTATGTGCATGATGTTTGGTCTGATTGTGTATGTGTTAATGTGATTATTATGTTTGTGTGCATTCCCTACTTTGCCTTGTCAATCCTACTCCCCTCTCCTGCCCCTCATTCCGGTTATCCAGTATACCAATGCCCGACTGCATATCCCTGACCCTTCTTCCCCACCAGGGTCTCAGAGACCTGTGTGAGTCTGACCTTGCAGGCACCCATACCACAGTGGGGGTGGTTGGTTTGTGCCACTCCTGCGCCTGTACACGGGAGCTGTGACAGTACACATCAGTTTGTGGTACATCATTCGATATTATGTACCACACATGGTACACATCCTGTTGTGATATTGTTTTACTGTGCTACCTTGTTTGTTCCATCATGGTGCTAGTACTTGGGCTTGGTGACGTACTGCTACTTCAAGTCATCTACTGGAGGCTTTTCTGGTTTGTTTTGCTGCCTGCAGGCTTTTTGCTTGGCTTATGTGTTGGCTTGCTTTTAGTTCTCTTTGATTTGGTGTTTTTGCAAGTCAAGGTGGCCTCTGAGGGTGCTGGACACTTTTTACATGCAAGGTGGAAGATGGAGACACAGGGGAAGGGTGATCATGTGGCCAGGTGAACTTCAAGGATGAAGGGCTACATACCCCATGCACAGTTGTTCAGTGGGTCATGGTGATATGTGAGGGAGGGGGGTATTTTGTTGTTGGACAGTTGCCTTGCCCCACAGTGTGATGGCCACCCTTACATTGTAATTGTGCTATCCTATGTACATGATGTATTCTGCTGATCAATGGCTGCTCATGTGTTGTGTTTGCCTTTCAGGTGTGAGGGTATAGTTGTGGTTTGACATGCTGGGGTGTACACATGGGCAATGTTCACATGTGATGAGGACACTGATGGTCACTTGATTGCACATGGATGTATTGAGTGCATGTCCCTACTGACACACACACTCGCACTATAATCCACAACATGCGCAACCACCCTTCCATGTCCACATGTGCACACAATTATCCTTCTGGGGACCACTGTGTCCCTGCAGCACATGATCTATGACCATTTGTGGATCCTGTACATGCGTGATTTGTTTTTTTATTTGGGTTGTCATTTTCATGTGATGCTCAGGGTGTGCATCACACACAATGACTGGTCACTATGCTGTGTGCTGAGCAGTGTGTTGCAGGAGATGGACACAGCAGACGTATTATGCAGTGTTTATTTTGCCGTGCACAATGTGCATGTGAACAGGCATTCATTGTTATGTTTAAGCTACAACTGTTGTTATTCATTTGGGTATGACTTGCTTTGTGTGGGAGGTTGTTGGTCAGTCATTTCATCTGATTCCATGTCAGGCATCATTGTCTGACGCCACTTTGCATTTTTCACATGTCAATGTTTACATTATTGTTATTGTGTTGGTGTTTTGCTATTGCTTGCCATGTCATGTTGTGGTTTTCGTGGCTTTGTGTGACATACCAGTGATTGTCATGGGCTGTTTTGCAAGTTTGTGTGATACACACCTTGCATGTGTACTTTTGGTCACACAGGATTGGTTAGGTTTGAGTAGCTAGGGATGCACACAATGTGGCACTTCCATGGCAACATTCTCACGGTGGTAAGGTTGTGACAGTTGACTGTCTCTTTGTCATCATCGATTATCACCTGGTATGTGCCAGGCCTGTGTGCCCTCCGCAGGGGTGGGAGTTTAGGTGAAAAATGTAGCCACAAGCTGGGTCCAGGCTGCCTTGCCACTTGCCCTATCCCCTCCCATGGGCAGCGCCTGTGCCTGTGGTTGGGGATGTGGGGGCACCACCATGTCCACCAGTACGCCCTGCCGTGTTGCAACATTGTGCAGGACACATGACGCCACAATGATCCTGCCCACTACCGGGGGTGCATAGAGTAGCTGCCCGCCAGAGCGGTCAAGGGAGCGGAAGCGTGACTTCAGCACTCCGAATGTGCGCTCCACTATGGCCCTGCTTTCAATATGGGCAGCGTTGGATTTTACCTGGGATGGTGGGCTCTGTCCCCTGGAGAGGTGATAATGGTTGTGATTATTGGGGTTTGTGTATTTGTCTGTGTGTGACATGCATGCATGTGCACGGTCATTTGTACACACCTAGGAGCCATGTGTCGCCATGCTGCCCAGCTTCCAGGGCCCGGCTCAGGGCGGACATTCTGTATATGAAACTGTCATGGGTGGAGCCAGGGTAGTTTGCATAGACAGAGGTTATGATTCCCTTGGTATCGCATACCACCAGCATGTTGATGGAACGCCAGTGCTTGCGGTTTCGGTAGATGTGCTCAGTGGCCCTAGGTGGACGTAGGGCCACATGGGTGCAATCTATGGCACCGAGCACTTTGGGGAAGTGTGCCACCCTGTAAAAGTCCTGGACGACGGCCTGCCTTTCTGCGGGTGTTCTGGGCATGTATACGTGCCTGCAGACTGAGGGGCGCGCAATCATGATTGCCAACACCTGGTGTAGGCAGCGTGACTGCGTGGCCTGTGAGACCCCCCCCCACACTATGGCAGTATTCTGCTGAAATGACACAGTGGCCAAAAAATGCAGGACATTGAGCACCTTCTCCAAGAGGCTCAATGCTTGGGAGCAGAGGGTGGGTGATGTAAGGTCATCTTCCCACTCCCTGATCAGGTCTAGGATGATGCGAGGTGGAAACCTATACCTGCCATAGACCTGGTCGTCAGGCATCCCAAAAAGGCTTGTCCGGGGGGAAGAAATGCGGGCCCTGGCTATTCTCCTCCTCCTGCGGTTTCCCACGATCAGTGCTGCGACAAATGGGGCATTCATCGTAGCGGTATGTACGTGTTTGTTGTTTGTGTGGGCTTTTATACTGTGCGCAGGGACGCTTACGTCTTTTAGCGTGCGCTTGTTTCCCGTATTCAAATCCATGAATATGAGTTGTTTGTGTGCGTGTGGGCGTTCTGTGTATTTTCCTGCAGTACTTCCGCAGTTACGCCTTCTTTTTCATGCGTTGTTCCCCATTCCATGCGTTACGGCCCGTGTCCCGCCCCCTTTTTGGTATGTGTGCGGATGTTGTGCGCTTTCCCTGTGCACGTTGCGCACGGCATTCAGGATGTTGCAATGACGTGTGCGCCCGTGTGCGTCACGCACGGGTTTGGCGCTCATCCCGAGAAAAACACACACAGGGACTTCCATGAATCGCACGCGTGCACGTTTGCTTCCTTTCTCACGCTTGCTCCTGCTTGCGTCAGCTTGCCCCACTTTTTTCATCTTCTATTTTGTATGCTATGTCCACATTTTTTGTGTTGCTTTTGTAAAACGTTCTGCGGCAACACACACACACATGGTTTGGTACTTCAGCCGATGACCTTTTAAATTTTACTATTTCTTTTCTGTATGTGTGTAATAGAAGGTTGATATGTGCAGAATTGTCGCTACTATGTTCTACAACTGTTGCATTTTGTAAGTGGCTCTCACTTCCAAAATACTTTTTCTGAATACGGTCAATTTCTTCTTGTAAGTATTTGGGTGTACCATGCAGAAGAGTGGTATTTAAATTGCCTAATTCTGAAGCTGGACTTTTTGCATAGTATATTTTATACACTAAATTTCTTACATTGGAATGATGTACTCATATTCTTTTGTTATCATTGGCAGGTACTTTTGCAAATAGGCCCAGAAATGCAGGCTAATTAATGTCCTTTTAGTCCTGTGTCTTTCCGTACTGGACAAATACCCATATTTGCAGCACTTTCATTTTACTTTTGTCTTTACCTTTTACATATTGATTGAGGAACTGACGTAAAGATTTGAATGTTTTCTTTGGAATGGCACACATTGATGTACACAGCCATTTGTGTAATGGACAGTGTGGTTCTGCTGAATCGAGAGGTAATTCTGAGTTTTCAGGAGATAGTTTTGTAAGCAGTGTTTCTTGTTCCATGATGGTAGTATTGATTTTCTCATACCCTCGTCCACGGCTATGGATGGCAATTGTGTTTGTTTGACTTTGTTTGTATGCTTTTTCATTAAAATATGGCTCTTTGGTTGTTGTGTGACTCCGTTCACCACCACAAACATGCAAAATATTATTTTTGTTCACATTCCGTTTATTGCAGAGTTTATTTTATAGTTTGGTACTTAGTTTTGTTAGTGCTTTCATCCTATTTAACACTAATATGAACAACTTCCTTTTGAGAAGGATTGCACTGTCCACAAGAGCTTGTAGGATTAACTTTCTACGGTAGGTTTTAAGGGGTGAGGATGATTTAGGTCCTCTTCTTAGTAGATTCTGAAGGACTCTGTGAAGAAACATTTTTGCTTAAATACTTTTTTTACTATGGGTTCTTCTTACACTATCAGGATTATTAGGAACATTGTTAGCTATACTGGCAGCCATTTTTTTGACAACATTTCTGTATTTTGTGACACTTTTTGATGGAGGAGGTACAGTTTCGGTAGTTGAGACTTCCTTTATTTTGTTACCCAACTGCATTAGCTGGTATGTACCAAGATTCTCTACAAACTCTACAACAGGTGGATGCTTACATTGGGCACCTTTATTTTTATTTGCTCTAATTCTGCGTTCCTTTCTACGGAGTTGCTTTTTGGTAGGCATTCTTTGGTGTCTGTTGAGAAAAAAATATAATTTGGTCCGTTGTCCAATGTATGTGTGCAGTGTTCATGTGTGCATAAGTCTGATGGGGAAGCTCTTTGTCATGGTGTGTCAACATGCAGTGAACTCAAGCAATGATTTGGTAAGCCTACTTTACTGTTTGTATACTACTACCATGTGCTTCAGATGAGAGTACAAAGTGGCCTACTTGTGACGAGAACCATTATTAATAACCGAAATGCCAAAAACGTGCTACAGCAACTTCTTTTCACAATCTAACCTTCTAAGGATTACGTATCTTATACCAAACACACAGGGATTTGTCAGCCATTCTGCCTATTATTCTTGGTTCAATAAATGGATATTTGTAGGTAGAATGGTTTACAAATCAATGCTTGCTTTGGTGCCCAAAATAAACAAATAACCCACACAGCCTCTTTGAGGAGTAGTTACAATATAAAGGTTGTACTGTACTTACTTTTTTGTGCAAGATGACCAGGTTTCTTCGGATATGTCGTCTGCAGTGTAGATGCTGTTGATTCTCAGGAGAGTAGTCTTCACTGTGAATTAAAAAAACAAAATCAATTACTTTGTGTGTTTGCAGCAGTGGTGATACTACAGACATTAATTGTCCTTCTTTAGTCAGAGCATTCAACTTTCATATTTCAACCCAGTGCACGTGCACATTTCACTTCACTCTGTGCAGTCTTTGCATGGTACTTGCAATATGGTACTTGAAAGTCCTTCAAAATAGCTAAAACTTTTAAGGGTATGGCAAGGCATTGTTGTTTACAAAGTGTACTATGCATAGGAGAGAGGTTTGTAAGCGATAGGGCATAGTACTAGATGGGGAAACATTTTCTAATTATAAATTAAAAGCACAATGCTGAAAAATCGGGAGACCCTCAGTAGGAAATGTCACCACCACAATCGGGAGCGCTTAATATTCTCATACGATCACATTGCAAGTAGCATTACTGTAGGCCATACAGAGTACAAAACTCCGACATTTTCACTTACAAAATTGTGTTCTGCCCTAAATAGGCATGCTTGCAATGTATGTACAGGTTATGCGGAAGACAGTAAGCAGTCGTGCGATTTGTGAATGACAAATCGGACATCTTGCACTTTAAAGGGGGAGCGTTGTTATGTATTCCCTATGGACATTTAGCAGCATTATTTTGTCTAAATTAAATCACATGTTCTCTGATTAAAATATACATACCTGTACTCTATACTCATGCATGTGGACAAGCATGGAGCTGTACGTAGAAATTCTCAATCCTTTCACAGTAGCTTGTGAAGTCGGTGCTTTTCAATGGTATGCAACTTCCATTCAGAATCATCGACAGTAATTTTGAAGTGCCCAATGTTGATGACGGAGTTAAAATTGGCAATGTTCTATGTGATGTTGAATGATTGTGTGACCACTTAGTTGTGTCCAATGAGGGACTCGCTTTGGTACTGCTGTAGAAAGGGTGGAAGGACTGGGTAAGAGTTACGTGCGCACGTAGGCAACGCTTGTCCGATTGGTAGGGCGTGTCACATACGGGTTTCTACAGCAAATCATGCATGGAAAGGCGATTGTAGACATCAGCCAATCAGATGGTCACATTACTCTTTTGTGTCGAAAGACGGTGCGCACACTGAAGATGGCAGAGGTGGAGAGGGTCAGGGTTTTGATGCTTGGAGACATTTTTGTGCAAGGCTTACAACACTATGCCGAGTAGTAGTGGTGGCACACCATTTCGATGTGAGAGGAGTTGAGGTGGTGTGGAGCACCGACACTGATGCCAATGCTGCGGCCATTCTGCAAGTTTGTAGAGACATGCGTAGAATGACCACTCCTCATGTGGAAATTTTGCACTACGGTGCTTGCTTTTTGGGATATGTGACTTCATGTACTTTGTTGGCAGATTTGGCACAGTTGGTTGAAGCACTCATGACCATCTTCCCAACAACGAAAGTAATTTTTTCTGCTTTACTCCCGAGAGTACAATGGAACAACAATTCTGTTTTCTGTCCAGATCAAAGCATTGGGAGGTGTATCTGTAATCGCGGCATGCGTGCATTCATGCTACGAGCTGGTATGTTCTTTTGCAGCCACAATAACATTGCTCCAAGCAATGCGGATTACTTTGAAGGAGATGGTGTTGCTCTATCTTCTTTGGGAAATGCAATGTTCTTTTGTAACTTAAGGCTTGCTTTAGAGAAGGTTCTGTAATGTTTGCAACAGTAAAGCAAGGACAAAAAATACAAAAAAATACATAAAATACCAGATGTCTGTATGGTGTCTGGCCAAAAATTTTAAAAAAGCTGCACTTTTCAGAGCCTACCTTAAAGGGGAAAAAAGGGAATAGTACTTTAATGTACCATCGTCACGCTCTGATCCTGTACATGTCCGCGAACATGGCGGTAGTTATCAGCCAGCATATATCACCACCGGGGATTCAAGGGTGGAGCCGCATGTAAATGAGAATGAGCGGAGCTAGGGATTGGTCCATAAAGTCCAGTAGGTATGTTCTGACCGACGTACTTTAGTAAGACCGTCTTCTCCCTCACAGGAGACCACACAGCCATGGATTTCCATGCTCGAAAACAGATTATCTGGATTTTGGGAGACTCATGGATACATTGGTTGAAGGTGCATGCAGAAAGCTGCAGTTTATCTACAATTCTCGGATTTCCTCATGCGGAAGTGCACTGGCATGGCATGCGTGGCATGAGATGGCTGGTCTTGGTACCTCTCTGTGTTACTTTACTGACAGAGCGTCCTCCAGATATACTGCTCATTCATTGCGGAGGAAACATTTGCCATGTATCTGGAATTTTGCACAAAGACAAATATGGCTGCGTTCTTCTGCGTTTGGTCTACAAATGGAGAAAGCGAGACGCAATGTGAATAAGGCTGTGTGTGCCTTTTTAAGAGATGTTGGCATGTCCTCTTTCCACAATGAAAACATTTTGTTTCGCAGCACTTTCATTTTCCGCAGAGATGGAGTCTACCTCACAAATGCTGGCAATCAGATTTTTCTTCGCAATTTACAAATTGCATTGCAAACTCTTTTGCAATCACACTAACCTATCTGACAATCCGTTTTTCCCAATCCACAGTTTTTGACCCACACAACACACCACCGAAAGGCTCTTTTCAGAGCCGCCACTTACTTCCAACGTACACTTTATTGCGTTTGCTCCACTTGCACCCTCCCTTTTTTCCCTTACGACTGTCCGCAAACTTTTTCAGAACTCTGCAGGGGTCTACAGCCGTCACTTCATAGTTCTATTGTTATACTGAGAAAGGCGGCTCTGAAAAGAGCCTTTTCTGTAATATTTGTTGTTTTTACGTTCATTGCTTAACAGCACACGGCACACTAGGAGAAGAGGCCAAAGGAGGGCGAGGAAGGGACACCAGCCACGGGGATAAAAAAGGGCAACTGAACAGAGAAAGATTTAGGGTGAGCTTTATTTAGGTAAGGAGCAGATCTTCTGGTGCTCTGGGACTGCAGCCTCAAAAGCGCTTCAAAGATTCTTCCCCCTGCAGAGTACTGCATCACAATACGTGCACACTACTTTCACCTTTGAAAGGTAAGGGTCAACAGCATTACGAATGGCTTGTGAGGCAGCTGGAGGGAGGCGCTCCCCCACAGGAGTGTCTCTTGTGGTGGGAGTATCGGACACCGAGGATTCTGTGGAGGAACTCAAACGACTACCCTTTTCACATGGCACCACCTTGCGAATGTCTGCAGTGTGGAACGAAGTGAGGTGTCACTTCATTGTTGTCGTACCAAAACTGTATGCACCAAATCTCCCGTGACTCAGCACCACCTCGCACTGGTTACACTTCACCAGGTTCGCACATGCTTTTGGTACGTTCCCATAAATGGAAAACAACCACCACAATCACGACTCCCGCCGAGTGCTCCTAGTGCGGAGTTCCTCCACTTCATTCTCTTCTTCCTCTTCTTCCTCGATCTCTACATCCTCACCCATATATCTCTCTGCAGGCCCTTGGTGAGGTGGTGATGGTGGCGGGTTTGGGGGTGGTGCAGAGGCTAATGACCCAACAGCAGCCAGGGAAGCTATACTGATTACTTTCCTTTTGGTCACTACAGCAGTAAAGGCAGCACACCTCAATCTGCTATAGCTAGAAGGACAATGAAGATGTGCTCGGGGTGTGCCCTTTTGTAGGGGTGGAGGGGTGTGCCTTATGATCATCTTCATTGCTTCAAAGCGGTACACAAATTTTACACAGCAAGTCCTGAGGTGAGCTATTGTCTGGGATATGTGAAATTACATTTTTACACTCTACAATACTTTGCCTTGTGTCTACAAGTTCTTTTGTACTGTTGCGGAAGCACACCAACCGCGGAAATTAGTCCCCATGCTCAGCGTGGGTGCGGTCACATGATGACGTCCTCAACAAATCCGCGCCAGTAATGAAAGCCCCCTGGACAGCAAATGAAAAGAATCAAACGTGCGCATGTGCACAAGTGTCCTACGGACAGTGTTCGGGTTCTCAAAGTAATTCAAAGTGTAACACAAGTGAGACGGACAGTTAGGGACAGGCGCAATGTTTGCTATACTTACGTTTGTACTGCGCATGTGCATGCATGCTATGTTCACTGTACAGACTTTTCCAGTGTCCTTAGGACAACTCCATTTTGTTTGCCTATGAACTTGCTGGCCACCGCGCCTGTTCTACGGACGGAACCATTTTAGCTGCGCCCGATACGGACAGCTATACCGTCCTTCACACACTCCCATTTTCCTCATTTACACCCATTCCTGACATCTGGTGTGTTTTACGAACATGTATTATCTCGTTTCCAAGCGGTACAGCGAGGTACCACATTCTTTTGCCACCCCTTTCTGTTTATGTACGCATAATTTCAACAGATGGTGCAGTCACACATCAAATCCCTCTTACTTGACATTAGTAAGGGTAGGTGTACTGCCTTTACAGCACCCACATTCCAATCCTTGCGGATAGGTCAAACAGGCCTAACAATGCATGTAGATGGTGCGAGTTATGGTTGCTTAGCTTACTATAATGGGGGAATGCGCAGTGGTGTTTGGTTGCACTGTGAACTTTAGTGAAATTCTTTAACTGAATGTACATATATATGTATGGCAGGGAAGGAAAAGAAAGGAGCTAAAAAAGTGATGCTGTCATTGATGTCAGCATTGACATTTGAGATGACATCTTTCATGGTCTGGGTGTTAGTGTTAGCAGTGCAAAACGGTAGTGGCAGGGTTGGGGGCTTAGTTTACCATAACTGTCGAATTTCAGGGGTTTTTCGGTTTTAATTTGAAGCATAAAGGGGAGGTGGAAAGTTGTTTTTTAGTGAAGTGTACAGGTTTTTGTTAGGGCAACTTAACCCTAACGTCCCGTCAACAAAGTTTTTTTTGTAGTATATATATATATTACATGGATGCGGTAGCGTCCATGTAGTTATGGTTAAGTTTTTTGGTTGGCTTATAACTTTGCTCCCCCTGGACGAATCCTCACCAAACTTTGCAAAAAAACTTATGTGGCCCACTCTGCAAAGTTTGGAGAGGTTTGGTCCAGGGGGAGCAAAGTTATAGGAGGGGTCCCAAAACTTTTGTTTTTTCCCATTGACATAATGTGAAAAAACTTTGTGCACGCCTACAGCCCAAACCGCTGGACGGATTTACACCAAATTTGCGGCAGGAGTGGGGGCTTGGTCCCGAGAGCGTGCTTTTGCAAATTTGGTGCAAATCCGTCCAGTAGTTCTTTTTTTTAAATGACCAAAATGTAAGGCAAAAGAATTAGTGATATCTACGTTCGCTCCATGGCCGGACATCCCGGTTCGCTCCGCGGACAGTGCCCTGATTGGCCGAGCGGCTTGCGTGATGTCCGCGGACATCCAACGTGTTCACGGATTGGATGGCGTGGGGCATGGGGCGTGGAGCGTGTCAGATTTTTGGTGGCGCCCGCCATTTTGCATTCGTGGACGACCGCGGACAGCGAGGTGAAACTTGGTTTAAAAATTGTATTTAGTGGAGTGTGTTGGTGTGTAAGAGTGTTTGGGGAGGGTGGGGGAGTGTGAGATAGGTCAAATGTTGTATTTTTTTATGTGATAGACGCTTTTGTTGTGTTCGATTTGTCTGCAGACAACACGGCTGTTCAGAAATGTTCGTAAATAAACAGAATGGATTCGGTGTCAAGTTGGGGTCCTGGAATGTTGGCAGGGGGTGTCCTGAAGACGTTGTCTGTATTGTTCGTTGTGAAGCTGAAAGTGTTCAAAGAACACTCGTGGTGTCCTGAAATGTTTGTACATAAAGAAAATGGGGGTGTCCTGATGACGCTGTCCGTATCGTCCTCTGGCAAGTTGAATGTGTTCTAGGAACTTACTTGTGTCCGCGGATATTAAAATGGTTCAAATGCTTGAATCTATGGGTGTGATATGCTGCGGTGGTTGTGGCCAGGGTATAGAATGTTGGGTGCATGGCCATTTGGCCATGCACCCAAGACTCTATGCCCTGGCCACAAGCACCGCAGCATATCACACTCATAGTAGCTTATAACTTTGGGTCAAAAACAAATTTATAAGGAACAATGTTATAAGCCAGTGTGGGTGTGATATGCTGCGATGGTTGTATTTATCATGTTATACTTACTATTTGGTTTAGTAACGCGAGTCCATGTTTTTCTTGTTCATTTCTGTGATAAAAGAAAATAGCATGTTAGTATTAGTATTTTATAAAGACTTATTACATTGTACAATCACATTTTTTTCTTTTTCTTTTTTTTTTACCCTCATATTTAGTAGATGACATACCAGAGTACTGTGCAATTTGCTCAGTTTCTGTGTTTGTTGCTAAAATCATTGGGTCTGTGGGAGAAAGAAAATCCATCTTGGATTTAAAAAAAACCTTTTTCTGTTATGCTACAGTTTATTTGTTTGTTTTCAGTGTTAACTTGCTGTTTCTGGCTAATGCTTTATACATTGGATTGTTCCAGTTTTTGGGAGCAGTAAGATTTTAGGTATTTGTTTGGATATTGTAAAATTTTGGAGCAGTTAGATACCAGTAGGCGTATTCTAACTGTTTATTTTTTTATATAATTTTGTGGTATTGCTTTATCTATTTGGATATTTCTAAATTTTGGGACAGTTAGATACCAATTGGCGTATTCTAACTGTCTGTTTTTTGCTCTTATTTGGATATTTCTAAAGTTTGGGACAGTTAGATACCAATTGGCGTATTCTGTCTATTTTTTGCTCCATTCTAGTGGTATTAATTTATCTGATTAGTCGTTGTAGCATCTTTGGGCAGTTAGATAGCTTTTTTCGAATATTGTGACAGTTTATATTTTTTTACTACAAGTGTACTTAAGGTTTAAGTACAGTTTAGTTATCAAATTTTGGTTTTAAGAACATTAAATAAGCGTTTGTAAGATTTGCTGGTAATCTCTGCTTTAGAGTAACGGTACTATCATTACATTCAAACCATCCACAATTCTTTTTTATATATGCAGTGTAGTGCCCTGAGTTGGTTGTGGCTCCTGCGTGGTAGATTATACCTATTGTTGTGAAGGTTTTCCTACCAAGTGATATTTGACCATGTGTGAATCCAGTCAGCTTGCAGTTCTTTTTGGTACAATCTGCATTGTAACGTAGAAGCATTAGTATTACGTATTTACTATGTGTTTGTATTACTAACGTGGAGCGATTATCTGAATTGCAGCTCGAACATAATCTACCGTGGTTTGCATTTTGTACAAGTTGCTGAAATGGAACGGATTCACAATTAGGTATTGATATATTCACAAAGCGCTCATTGGGGATTTGTTCTTGTGTCACATTGTTGCAGAGAGTGCATGTATGTTTCCACATGTATGAAATCTGGAAGATTTCATTTATAGGTATGTTTTTGTTTTCCAGTACTAATATTAAGTGCATTAGAAATTCTTGTGGATCTTCCAGTGAGTTTATAGTGAATGTCACCATTCCAGCACAGTAGTCCAATTGTTGTCTTATTCCATAAACACTATACGTGTTGTCAGGATTGTTTGCTGCATTTCTGTGAAGTACTAACATTTGCAAACACAATGGGTATGTACTGTGTAAATAAATGTTCTCAACAATTGGTGGTAATTGAAATAGAATATTCATTGCTACATTGCGTAGCAACTTACACCAACTATATTTGAGAGTTTAAATGGACCAGGTAGTTCTGTATCTGACGGCTTTTTTTGGAGTGTGTCTTCCTTCTTTGAAGAAGTACCTGTTTTACTTTCCCTAATTGATTCTTTTTTGCTTGTGGCACTTGATGAAATATTACTTTCTTTTACTCTCTTTGGAGGATTTGCAGTGACAACCTGTTGCTTTTCTGTTTGATTTATTTTTCTTTTATAATGTTTTACTTTTTGTGGAACAGAATATGTGTTTAGATGGGGAGTGTATAGTGAACGAAGTCTATTGTATTCTAAAATGCAAGGAATATCAGCGTTTATTTTACTTGCATCAAAGTTGATTAGAAATAGACCCTCAAGTGTACATAAGCGTGATAGTGCTACGTAGCTCATGTCTATCATTGCTTTCTCTAGGGTAAGGCCTTGTGATTTATGAATGGTGACTGCGTATGCAAGAGTTAGAGAAAATTGTTCTCTGCGTACATACAAGTCTTTGAAGAGAAGGAATCGAGCTGTTGAGCGTCCTATTCTTTTTACTTCTGAAAGTTTGTCAAAGAGAATATTGACAAACTGAATTTTGTTGTCACGTGGGTATGTTTGAAAGCCAACAACTGTACCCAGTGCTCCATTAACTAGCCCTTGGTCCACGTCAAGGTTACGTTTCAGCATTACTCTGCAATTTACGGATAATTTTAATATCTTTTCCAAGCCTGCTGTGTTTGAGATTGATTTATTTAGTCTTGTTATGGCTTGGTCAGACATGGGTAGTGTCATTCCATGTACATCTAGTTTGTCTGTGGCGCTAATTTCCATTATTGGTTGCATTTCTTTACTTAACATTATTTCATTGAATTTGAAACAGCTTGCAAGAGTTGGCATTAAGGCCATACAATTGACATTTTTGTGGGCTAATTGTTCCATAACATCTGTAGCACATGCATTATCACCATAAAGTGCATGAACGTGCCGGGTTTTCAATATTGCTTCTGCTTCTTTAGAAAGTATACCAACTCTGATACTTTTTAAGATGTTGGCATAAGTGAGATCTGCAGACTGGCGCATGTTTTCTGTTAATTCTCTGTATTGGAAATGTTGCCAAAGGTTGACATTTCCAATGCTGCCAACAGTTTTACGGCCGAGTTTGTGTGCTAATGTTTTAAAAATAGGCTCACCTTTTACTGGTGTCAATTGAAGAAGATCTCTGAAAACAATAATGTGTTTTCCTGCAAAGAGCTCATCATAGTTTGTTTTGAGTACTTCTTGTAATCTGAGGTGAATCAAAGCCAACATTAGGTTGGACACCATGCTCACTTCATCTATTAGTAGCATTTTCATTTGTTTCAATACTCTGCGTAGTTCCATTGCAGCTTCTGCAGAAAGTTTGTAATAATCTAATTTGTTTTGGTGTTCTACTGGCAGGAGTAGTAATCGGTGTAAAGTGACACCATCTATGTTGTAGGCAGCTAAACCTGTGGGGGCAGTGACAACAGCTGACAGTTTGTTGTTTTCCAATTGTTGAAGGAACTTACTGATGATTTTGATTAAGAATGTTTTGCCAGAACCAGCTTCACTACTGACATACAATAGTATAGGTTTGTAATTTTGACAGGTGCATTCTTTGTTTTCATGTCGTACACCATGTGCAATTTCTTTTGTTAGTTCTTGAAAAATGCTACGTTGCTCATTGTTTAGCTTTGATTGTAGTATAGTTAAGTCTTCTTTTCTTCATACTGACACATGGTGTTTTCTACTTCTATCATAGCTATTTCTGCCTCATTTGTTATTAGTGGGTCTCCCAGTGGTTCTTGGCTTCCTGTGATAGAAGGTTGACTACTGTAAGGAGTGTCCTTATCTAGTTGGGCCTGGAGTTCTTCTCTGTGTTGCTGTTCATTGTGCAACATTGTTTTATACTGTGCAAAGTTTACATCAGTTATACTGCTTTTATTTGCTTTGAAAGCGTCTTCATATGAGTCATAGTTATCAAGTATTTCTTCTTCTTTTCTCCATGGTTTAAAAAGTTGTAGCAGGGACATGTAATATACTTCTTTATGTTGAGGAGTATTTAATGACAATTTGAAATGATTAATTAAATTTGGTTTGGTGAGTTTTACTAAGCTGCCTTCACAGTTTGTCACTTTGTATTTACGGTTTTGTTCATTATTTTTGTATGTGTAGTTTTGGGCTATGTGTTATAGGCTCATGGTTTCCAAAGTGGTACTCCTGTTTGGGTAGTATGTGTCCAATAAATTGTTTTTTAAAATGTCTTGGCTGTTGGGATCTTGTTTGGCTATTGTTTCTATATCTTCGTATGATTTTAGAACTCTTTTTCTAGATTTAGCTGGACCAAGACTTAGCCGTACTATATTTGCAGATTTACCATACAATGCAGTACCAGTTAATCGATCAGCTGCTTCATAGGATCCACATTCTCTATGGGACAGCATTTTTATGCCCAAGCTGTATAATTTCTGAGACACTGTTTTATCTGATGACAAGTCATTCCAGAGGTCTTGGAGCTCTGTCTTTTCTGATTTGGTTAAGTATGCTGTGACATATCGTGCAACTGCAGTAGAATTGTCTGCAATGTACTGTACGTCTATGTTTGCATTCCATAAGTGGGCAATGATTGCATTCTAATCATTGATATATTTTTCTTCTTCTTTTCTTTTTATGCAATATGTATTTTTAGGTGACTTACCTTTAACACTATATCTAACTGAAGACATGAGGTTGTTCACTTGACCTGTATTTGTAACTGGTCTAGGGAAACCAAATCAGCATTTGGTGTAGTATTTCCCTTTGTTTTTGTATTTGCGACGACAATATTTGCCACATTTGTGTCTTTGGAATTGTAACATTTTTGCATGAAGATCACTATTTGCGGATTCTGATGGAATTTCACAAGTGACATATTTTTCAATAAACTGTAAAACAGTGGCATCACTGTCTTGACCAAATTTAGGAGCATCTTTAATCCATAAAAGCATGTGGACATGTGGTGCTCCTCTGGCTTGGTATTCTTTTCTCGAAAAGAAGTGTTGCACTTCTCCAAGGGAGGTACAGTTTATTACAAATAAAATGTAGCATAGCAATGAAGCGATGGTGAAAATATCTTGAAACATTAACAGGATCCTGTGAACAAAGTTCTCCAGGTGTTAGTATATCTATGTTTGTTTTGTTTTCATTTAATATGCGTAGGAAAGCATGTAAATCTTCCCATGCATATTCTGCACAACTTAATGTAAAAAACCAAGTGGGTGGGCCAAGGTTTCTGATCATACAACGTACATCTCCATGACGTTGAAACCAGTACTCTTTAGTACCACGCATATTTGCTAATAGATTTGTAAGATTTGCTTGTAAAATCTCATCTTTTTGTTGAAAGTTTTGTAATAATTGTGTAGCTGTCATATTTTGAAAGTGTGATCCTGATTTTAATATGTGTGCAACTCCGTAACATAAAGTTGTTAGTTCACTTTCAAAGAGTAGGTGGAATATGTATTCCACATTTTGTCGAAATCTGGGATCTTCAGAATACATTCGTAATGAGCGATATTCTGATGCTGATATTTGAATAGGTCTATCATCGTATCTTCCTCCTTTGCCAGTAGAAAAGAGTAGAGGAAAAGCACGTGCTTCTATACTTTTTTACCATATGCTGATTGGTGATCCTTATGTTTGACGCATTTGGTACGTTTCCAGTGCATCTTCTATGGTGTCATTAGAGTGCAATGGATGAATTGTATAATGGTCTAAAGTGTTTGATATTGTTGCAGGACCTAGGAGCTCAAATTGACCAGCTTCTTGTGTCTCTTGAATTATTTCAGTTGTATCTTTCAAGTTTTCTTCAATATTAATTTCTTTGTAATATTCATTATTCTCTTTAAGATATTGCAGGGCTTCAGTAACTTTATGTAAATCTACCAGTTGTTGCCAAATTTTTTTGTCTTTTGTAGGTACTCCATTTACCAAGATAATTAAAGATTGCTGCATTGGACGCTGCACTCCTAGAGTGTGCACATTATCTTTTAGATCTAATGGTAAATACACTACTTTTCCACGAATACCTTTTACTAATTCAGAGGGAGGTAATTTTGCAGTTTTTGATTGAAGGCGTATTATTCCTTGAAATGGGTGCACTGTTTGAATTATGATGCTCTCATATAAATTAAGTTGTTGAAGGGGTTTTGGTAGTGGATATAATTTATTTGTTATAGCACGTGAAGGAGTTTGGTTGTTGTCAAGTTTTGTAGTGCAGTAACTGCAAAGTATTATGGGGTCAGTTATTTCGTATTTGTTTTCTGCTATAAGGTAGAGAGCTAATTCAAACCATTTAGAATCTTCATTGTCTTCTATTTTGTATGATAGGTCTACGGTTTTTGTGTTACTTTTATAAAAAGTTCTGCGGCAACATACACACACGTGGTTTGGTACTTCAGCTGAAGTACTTTCAAATTTTAGTATTTCTTTTTTGTATGTGTGTAGTGAAAGGTTGCCATGTGCAGATTTGTTTCGAAGTTGGTTTACAGCTAATTCATCTTGTAAGTGGGTTTCACTTCTAAAATATTTTGTCTGGATATAGTCGATTTCTTCTAGTAGGTCTTTTGCTGTACCATGTAGAAGAATGTTATTGAAATTGGCTAGTGATAAAGCAGGACTTTTAGCATAATACAGTTTATAAACTAGATTTCTTACTTGCATGATGTGTTGATATCCTTTTGATATCATGGAAGGGTGTTTTGCAAGTAGGTCCTGTAATGCAGGCCAATGAATGTCCTTGTAGTCCTGTGTACTTGCGTACTGGACAAGCATCCATATTTTGCAGTAGTTTAATTTTGATTTTGTCTTTGCTTTTCACATATTGATTGAGGAATTGGCGTAAAGACTTGAACATTTTTTCGGGAATGTTACACATTGACGTGCATGGCCATTTGTACACTAGATGTTCTGATTCAGTTGAATGGAGGGGTAAATCTATGTTTTAAGGGCATATTTTTGTAAGGAGTACTTCTTGTTCCATTATGGTATTATTAACTTTTTCATAACCTCGACCACTACTATGTATGGCAATTGTATTTGTTTGCTTTTGTTTGTAGGCGTTTTCATTAAAGTATGGTTCTGTGTTTCTAGTGTGACTCCATTCACCTCCACAGATATTTAAGAAGTTATTTCTGATGACATTTCGTTTATTGAGAAGTCTTTTTTTGTAATTTATTTATTAGTTTTGTTAGTGGTTTCATTCTGGTTAACGCTAAAATAAATAACTTTCTTTTGAGAAGAAGTGCACTGTCTATCTACGCTTCTAAGATTACTTTCCTACGATAGGTTTGAAGTGTTGAACCTGGTTTCTCTCCTGTTTTTATAAGATTTCGAAGGACTTTGTGACGGAACATTTTGGCTAAAATACTTTTCTTGGTATGCTTACTTTGTACTATATCAAGATTTATAGAAGAAGTTTTATTTGTAGTGATAGTTGATTTTCTGTTAATTGTTTTTTGGGTTGTTTTACTTTTTGATAGAGGAGGCAAAGTTTGTGTACTAGAAACTTCTTCTGTTTCACTACATGACTGTATTAGCTGTTGTGTTTCAACTTTTTTCTACAAATTCTGCTGTAGATGGATGTTTATGTTGGAGGCTTTTCTTTTCATTTGCTCTACTTCTGCGTTCCTTTCTACGGAGTTGCTTTTTGGTAGGCATGCTTTAGGGTCTGTTGAAAAAAATACAG
The DNA here is from genome assembly GCF_040938575.1 of Ambystoma mexicanum. Lineage (NCBI taxonomy): Eukaryota > Metazoa > Chordata > Amphibia > Caudata > Ambystomatidae > Ambystoma > Ambystoma mexicanum. The sequence goes on along the minus strand of NC_090933.1, from coordinate 549,790,961 downwards.
AAGGTATGGGTTCTGGTGTTCTGCAATGCATGTGTGTTGTGTGCATGAGTGTTTGAGTGAGATGATAAAGATGTATGTAATGTTGTGTGATTGTGAATTGGGAAGTACAACTACTAGGGATGGGTATTCTTGAATTAATGTGTTAATAAACTGGAGTTCAGATGACAGAAAAAAGTAAGCCAGTGGTGTGGAGAAGTATAAATAGTATATCTAAAGCTATACAATTAAAACAGTTGTTTCTTCTACAACATCTAAATTCTAGTGGCTGAGTTGGGTAATTTGTGTGGCGAAAAATAGGAATTTGTGGGCCATTCTGCCAGAAAATCACTGTTTAAAACGGGAGGATTTTTGGTCAGAATGGTGCAGAATCTCGATTTTTAGGCACAGAAGTAGCATGAATTAACATTAGAGTGTGTTTGAGTAATAATTCAAATATTATGGTAACAATCTACTTACTCACTGGCATGGAGTCCGTGGAATGAAGTGGCTGGACTTGCTATTTCTCTGTGCAACTTTGAAGATAGAGGAACATCCAGACATAATTGTTATTCATTGTGGAGGGAACAGTTTAGGACATGTGTCTGGAATTTCTTTGCAATTTGCAATGAAAGAAGGACTTCAGAAGATCATGGACATGTTTCCAAACTCCAAAGTAATTTTTTCACGGATTGCGCAGAGACAAATGTGGCTTCGTTCTTTCTCATGTGGTCCACAAATGGAGAAAGCAAGGCATAATGTCAATAAGGCTGTTTGTGCCTTCCTAAGAGTTTTTGGCATGTCCTCTTTTCACAATGAAAATATTATGTTTCGTAGTACATACATTTTTCTCAGAGATGGTGTCCATCTTACCTATGCTGGCAATCAGATTTTTCTGAGAAATTTGCAAAATGCATTGCGACCTTTTTTAGAAATGCAGCATGCATTTCGAAGTAGAAATAGAAAGGGCCCTGCGTTATTTATCTTTACTTCTGTTTTTTAACTGTGAAAGGCGGCTCTGAAAAGAGCCTTGTTTTTTTTTGATTTTTGTTATTTTGTATTTTTTTTGTTTTTTTACACACGACACACTAGGAGAGGAGGGTAAAGGAGGGTAAAGGGGGGGACACCAACCACAGGGATAAGAAAGGGCGAGCTGAGTGAGGAAGATGTAGAGTGGATTTGATTTGGGTAGTGAGCAGGTCTTCTCGTGCTCTGAGACGATAGTCTCAAAAGCACTGCAAAGTCGCTTACCCCTGCAGAGTACTGTGTCACAGTACATACATACAACTGTGACCCTCGAAAGGTAAGGGTCATCAGAATTCTGTATGGCCTGTGAGGCAGCTTGAGGAAGACACTGTCTCAGAGAGGTGTTCCTTTTGGTGACAGGATCAGAAACGGAGGATGAAGTAGAGGCAATCAACCTACTACGCTCTTCGCAAGGTACAACCTTGCGAATGGCCCCAGTGTGGAATTAGTTCAGGTGTCGCTTCATGGTCGTAGTCCCACAGCTAAACGAACCATGCCCCCCACGACTGAGTACCATTTTGCACTCATTGCAGGTGACACGGTTCGCACAAGCCTTAGGACCATTCCCATGAACAATAAACAACCGCCACACTCAAGAATAAACCTGAGGGCGGGTAGTAGGGTTTTTCCTCTACCTCATTCTCGTCATCCTCTTCTTCCTCCTCTGTATCCTCACTCCTGTTCCCCTCTTCAGGCCCTTGGGAAGGTGGTGGTGGTGGAGGGGATGGGGTGGTGCTGAGGCAGATACAGCACCAGGTGGCAGCAGTGGAGCCACAGAAGCCATCAGGTTGAAGATGGAAATCTGCAGGTTGCAGCAAAAATCCCTGTGCTCTGTAGAATAGCCAGAAACACAATGAGAATGAGCTCTAGGGCGTGGTCTTTTATAGGGGTGCTTGTGCGCGGTTCGCGGACATGCGCGCCGTTCGCAAGACAGATCGAACACCAAAAAGGTTCAAAAAGTCACAAAAACTATGTGGAAACTTAGGATTAGTATATGGGATTTGTGGTATGTTTAGTTTTTAATGAGAAATATTGTGGATTACTTGGAAATGTACTTTTAAAGTGTTTGGGGACATGAAGAGTGTCCGCATTCAGAACATGCGATCAGCGTGGGCGCGGTCACATGATTGTTTCATGAGCATGTTTGCTAATGTAGCAGCCGTCCGCAGGACACCTAATGTACGGACATTGTTTTGCGCATGCGTGTTGATGTTCTATGGACAGTGTTCGGGTCCTGAACTAATTAAAAGTGAGTCACACGTAAAACGAACAGTTACGGACAGCCGTTTGTTCTTAGCACAGTTTTACTGTGCACAATACGGACAGACATAGCGTCTCAAGCACACCTCCATTTTCGTTTATTTACGAACAATTCAGGACACCACGATTGCTCTTAGAACAGTTTCAACTTGCAAGCGAACACTATGAACAGGCATAGTGTTCTTAAGGACACCTCCATTTTCGTTTATTTACGAACATTTCAGGACACTACGCGTGTTCTTAGAACATTTCAACTTGCATGAGAACATTACAGACAGATATGCAGGCTGATTCATGGAATTAATGTGCGCTGAAATTTTCGGCGCAAGCCTGCGAAAGCGTGCGAATCGCAGTGCCAGTGCGAAAATCACAGCAAAACCCGCGCAGAGCGATTCATGGAAGTCCGTGCGCGAGGAAATCCCAGGATGTGCGCCAAAATACTGTGTGGCGCACACTGGCAAACACGTCTTCAAACCGCGTGCGCTAAGCGCACAGCGAAAGCACACATAGCGCGGCGCACACAACAAAAGTCGGCGTAACACGGGGCGTGACACGCGGAATGGGGAACAACGCGTGAAAATGAGGGTGTCATGGGGGAAGTACAGGAGGCAAGTGCGCGGAACGCCCACACGCTCGCCTACAACACGTCTTCATGGAATCGAATAGGGCAAACCAGCGCACGGGCAAAGACGCGCACAGGCCTAAACACGTCCGCCACACGAAGGCAGGCGGTAGCGTCCCTGCGCATGAAAGAAATGTGCGCTAAAATGTGCGCTAACAAAAAGAACGTATATACAGCCATGATGAATGTCCCATACTGTGGCCCTCTAGGACAAATGACGTGCAAAGGGGTACACGACAAACACTGACACCCGCTGTGTGAAAAATAGCATGTGCGTGTATTTCAGGGGTTCGCGGGAAGTTTCACACGCGATAGGCCTTGGGTGAGCGTGGTACGTGTATTTCAGGGGTTTGCGTGAAGTTTCACATGCGATTGGCCTTGGGCGAGCAGGGTACGTGTAAATCTCGGGTACGCGGGAAGTTTCACACGCGATTGGCTTGGGTACGTGTATTTCAGTGGTGCACGGGAAGTTTCACACACGATTTTGCTGTCAGAGCGGGGAACGTGTACTTCGTGGGTGCCCGGGGAGTCCTACATGTGAATTGGCAGTGTGGGTCCCCCCAGGTGTCCCCTCTACCCCCTCCACAAACCCTGCAGGCAGCAAACACCACAGGGGACTACACTGCACCATGGTCATGTCCCACAGTCAGCCCATCCACCATGGGCATGCCCCCCAGCCAAGGCACATGTCATCTTGCAATATGATCAACAACTCATGTCCCCCTGCACCCCCACCCCCCAGCAGTCAGGGGCACCTGCCATCAGTCCCCCCACTCATGTCCTTCTGTACCCCCACCCCCCAGCAGTCAGGGGCTCCTGCCAGCAGTCCCCCACTCATGTCCCACTCCTGTCCCCCTGCACCCCCACCCCCCAGCAGTGCAGGGCACCTGCCAGCAGGCCCCCACTCATGTCCCACTCATGTCCCCCTGCACCCCCACACCCCAGCAGTCAGGGGGACCTGCCAGCAGGCCCCCACTCATGTCCCACTCATGTCCCCCTGCACCCCCACCCCACAGCAGTCAGGGGCACCAGCCAGCAGGCCCCTAATCATGTCCCCCAGCACCCCCACCCCCCAGCAGTGCAGGGGCACCTGCCAGCAGGCCCCCACTCATGTCCCACTCATGTCCCCCTGCACCCCCACCCCCCAGCAGTCAGGGGCACCTGCCAGCAGGCCTCCACTCATGTCCCACTCATGTCCCCCTGCACCCCTACCCCCCAGCAGTCAGGGGCACCTGCCAGCAGGCCCCCACTCATGTCCCCCTGCACCCCCACCCCCCAGCAGTCAGGGGCACCTGCCAGCAGGCCCCCACTCATGTCCCACTCATGTCCCCCTGAACCCCTACCCCCCAGCAGTCAGGGGCACCTGCCAGCAGGCCTCCACTCATGTCCCACTCACGTTCCCCTGCACCCCCACCCCCCAGCAGTCAGGAGCACCTGCCAGCAGGCCCCCACTCATGTCCCCCTAAACCCCCACCCCCCAGCAGTCAGGGGCACCTGCCAGCAGGCTCCCACTCATGTCCCACTCATGTCTCCCTGCACCCCCACCCCCCAGCAGTCAGGGGCACCTGCCAGCAGGCCCCCACTCATGTCCCCTTGCAACCCCACCCCCCAGCAGTCAGGGGCACCTGCAAGCAGGCCCCACTCATGTCCCACTCATGTCTCCCTGCACCCCCACCCCCCAGCAGTCAGGGGCACCTGCCAGCAGGCCCCCACTCATGTCGCCTTGCACCCCCACCCCCCAGCAGTCAGGGCCACCTGCCAGCAGGCCCCCACTCGTGTCCCCCTGCACCCCCACCCCCCAGCAGTCAGGTGCACCTGCCAGCAGGCCCCCACTCATGTCCCACTCATGTCCCCATGCACCCCATCCCCCAGGAGTCAGGGGCACCTGCCAGCAGGCCCCCACTCATGTCCCACTCATGTCCCCCTGCACCCCCAACCCCCTAGCAGTCAGGGGCACCTGCCAGCAGGCCCCCACGCATGTCCCCTTGCACCCCCACCATCCAGCAGTCAGGGGCACCTGCCAGCAGGCCCCCACTCATGTCCCCCAGCACCCCACCCCCCAGCAGTCAGGGGCCCCTGCCAGCAGGCCCCCACTCATGTCCCCCTGCACCCCCACCCCCCAGCAGTCAGGGGCACCTGACAGCAGGCCCCCACTCATGTCCCCCTGCACCCCCACCCCCAGGCAGTCAGGGGCACCTGCCAGCAGGCCCCCACTCATGTCCCACTCATGTCCCCATGCACTCCGACCCCCCAGCAGTCAGGGGCACGTGCCAGCAGGCCCCCACTCATGTCCCCCTGCACCCCCACCCGCCAGCAGTCAGGGGCACCTGCCAGCAGGCCCCCACTCATGTCCCCCTGCACCCCGACCCCCCAGCAGTCAGGGGCACCTGCCAGCAGGCCCCCACTCATGTCCCCCTGCACCCCCACCACCAGCGGTCAGGGGCACCTGCCGGCAGGCCCCCACTCATGTCCCACACATGTCCCCCTGCACACCCATGCCCCAGCAGTCAGGGGCACCTGCCAGCAGGCCCCCACTCATGTCCCACTCATGTCCCCCTGCATCCCCACCCCCCAGCAGTCAGGGGTACCTGCCAGCAGGCCCCCACTCATGTCCCCTTGCACCCCCACCCCCCAGCAGTCAAGGGCACCTGCCAGCAGGCCCCCACTCATGTCCTCCAGCACCCCCACCCCCCAGCAGTCAGCGGCACCTGCCAGCAGGCCCCCACTCATGTCCCATTGCACCCCTACCTCCCAGCAGTCAGGGGCACCTGCCAGCAGGCCCCCATTCATGTCCCACTCATGTCCCCCTGCACCCCTACCCCCCAGCAGTTAGGGGCACCTGCCAGCAGGCCCCCACTCATGTCCCCCAGCACCCCCACCCCCCAGCAGTCAGGGGCACCTGCCAGCAGGCCCCCACTCATGTCCCCTTGCACCCCCACCCCCCAGCAGTCAGGGGCACCTGCCAGCAGGCCCCCACTCATGTCCGCCAGCACCCCCACCCCCAGCAGTCAGGGGCACCTGCCAGCAGGCCCCCACTCATGTCCCCTTACACCCCCACCCCCCAGCAGTCAGGGGCACCTGTCAGCAGGCCCCCATTCATGTCCCACTCATGTCCCCCTGCACCCCCACTCCCCAGCAGTCAGGGGCACCTGCCAGCAGGCTCCCACTCATGTCCCCTTGCACACCCACCCCCCAGCAGTCAGGGGCACCTGCCAGCAGGCCCCCACTCAGGCCCCGCTCATGTCCCCCTGCACCCCCACCCCCCAGCAGTCAGGGGCACCTGCCAGCAGGCCCCACTCATGTCCCCCTGCACCCCCACCCCCAGCAGTCAGGGGCACTTGCCAGCAGGCCCCCACTCATGTCCCACTCATGTCCCCCTGCACCCCTACCCCCCAGCAGTGAGGGGCACCTGCCAGCAGGCCCCCACTCATGTCCCCCTGCACCCCCAACCCCCAGCAGTCAGGGGCACCTGCCAGCAGGCCCCCACTCATGTCCCACTCATGTCCCCCTGCACCCCCACCCCCCAGCAGTCAGGGCACCTGCCAGCAGGCCCCCACTCATGTCCCACTCATGTCCCACTGCACCATCACCCCCCAGCAGACAGGGGCACCTGCCAGCAGGCCCCCACTCATGTCCCCTTGCACCCCCACCCCCCAGCAGTCAGGGGCACCTGCCAGCAGGCCCCCACTCATGTCCCCCAGCAACCCCACCCCCAGCAGTCAGGAGCACCTGCCAGCAGGCCCCCACTCATGTTCCACTTATGTCCCCCTGCACCCCCACCCCCCAGCAGTCAGGCGCACCTGCCAGCAGGCCCCCACGCATGTCCCCCTGCACCCCCACACCCCAGCAGTCAGGGGCACCTGCCAGCAGGCCCCCACTCATGTCCCCCTGCACCCCCACCCCCCAGCAGTCAGGGGCACCTGCCAGCAGGCCCCCACTCATGTCCCACTCATGTCCTCCTGCACCCCCACCCCCCAGCAGTCAGGGGCACCTGCCATCAGGCCCCCACTCATGTCCCCTGCACCCCCACCCCCCAGCAGTCAGGGGCACCTGCCAGCAGGCCCCACTCATGTCCCACTCATGTCCCCCTGCACCCCCACCCCCTAGCAGTGAAATGGCAATTCCATGACACAAACCAAAAGTCAACTATGTACATCAACACATGCCTGCCACACGAAGGCAGGCGGTAGAGTCCCGGCGCATTAAAAAAATGTGCGCTATCAAAAAGCATGTATATACAGCTCTGATGAATTTCCCATACTGTGGCCCTCCAGGACAAATGACGTGCAAAGGGGTACGCGACAAACACGGACACCCGCTGGGTCGCCTGGGCGAGCGGGGTACGTGTACTTCAGGGGCTCGGGGGAAGTTGGGCTCGTTTGAAGTTGGGCTCGCGTGAAGCTTTACACGTGATTGGGCCTGTGCGAGTGGGGTACATGTAAATCTGGGGTGGGCGGGGAAGTACAGGAGGCAAATGCGCGGAACGCCCACACGCATCCGCCAAAAAAGACGCACTAATCCGGAAACCTGTACGCCAGCAGGAAGCAGACGTACATGGACCCACGCAGCATAAAAGTGCGTGCAAACAACAAGCAAGCTCAGACGCCAGGATGAACATACCGTTCCTAGCAGCAATGGTCATGGGATACCGCAGGAGGAGGAGGAGGATAGTCAGGCCCAGAATTTTCACACCCAGAACTAGCCTTTTTGGCATGCCTGATGACCAGGTGTGTGGGAGGTACAGGTTTCCACCACACATATTACTCGACCTGGTCAGTGAGTGGGAGGATGACCTCACATCACCCACCCTCTGCTCCCAAGCACTCAGCCCCCAGATCATTTCAGTGGACAAGTGCCATAGTAGGGGGGTTGTCACAGGCCACACAGTCACGCTGCCTACACCAGGTCTTGGCCATCATGTCTGCACGCCCATCAGTCCGCAGGCACATATACCTGCCCAGAACACCTGCAGAAAGGGAGGCTGTTGTCCAGGATTTCTACGGGGTGGCACAATTCCCCAAAGTCCTCGGTGCCATTGATTGCACCCATGTGGCCCTACGTCCCCCCAGGGCATTAGAGTACATCTATAGAAACCGCAAGCACTGGCATTACATAAACGTGCAGGTAGTATGTGATGCCAAGGGAATCATCACCTCAGTATGTGCCAACTATCCAGGGTCCACCCATGAAAGTTTCATTTATAGAATGTCAACCCTAAATCGGGACCTAGAAGCTGGGCGGCATGGCGATACATGGCTGCTTGGTGAGTATAAATGCCACAGCACATGCATGCATGCCATATACTGAGTAATGTCACAACCCCACTAATGATACCCATCACCACCTCCCCAGGGGCAGTGCCTACCCACTGAGCACCCACATGATGATGCCGATTCGGAACCCCACCATGCCACCCGAGGTAAGATACAACACAGCCCATATTGTAACCCGGGGCATAGTGGAGCGCACATTCGGAGTGCTCAAGTCACGCTTTCACTTCCTTGACCGTTCTGGTGGGCAGCAGTTATACGTTCCTCCAGTAGTGTGCAGGATCATAGTGGCAGCATGTGTCCTGCACAACATTGCAACACGCCGGGGCCTGCCCGTGGACATGGTGTTGCCCTCACATCCCCAACCACATGCACGCCCACTGCGCATGGGAGGGGAAAGGGCACGGGGTGAGGCAGCCCGAACACAGCTGGTGGCTAATTACTTCACTTAGAATCACACCACTGTGGAGTGCACACAGCCCTGCCACATACCAGCTGACAATCAATGATGATCACATGAGAGACAGTCAACTGTCACTGCCATACCATCCTGAGATTGGTCACCTGGAAGTGTCACAATGTGTGCATCCCTACCTACAGAAACACCACCAATGCTGTGTCATCAAAAGACACATATGCTGCTAAATGCATGACCCCCTTGCAAAATACAACATGAGAACAGTGCCATGTCACCAAACCCCTCCCCAGCACCGCCACCCAACACACCATGGCATGTCATGCTATGTGAGAGCAAACAAAGCAATCCCAAAAACCTGACCCAAGTGTCACACAGTACAGTGTCCCTAATGGAAACTGGCCACAGACAATATGCTCCTAGTAATGCTGAACTAACAACACACATGACCAAATACTTACCAACTAAACAATGCACCTTGACAAGTTCAAACATTTCTAAAACATGACGGTACTAAGTTAAAGTAGTTGTAGTCATACAACCTGAATATGCCACCACATCGCCCCCTTCCAGCTGTAGTCTTGCAGCCTTCAAAACTAGTCTGTGTACTGCATACAACATGAACTCCATCTCCAAAGTAGACGGCATTGTGAAGACATGACGAATGAACCTGCAAATTCAGAGGGAGACATGGAAGCAAAATCATACATTAATACACCATGCAGTGTACAATACAACAACAATATACACAAGCAATGTCGACGCAGTATTGACTACAGACTGCCCACACAGCTCATGGGAGCCCAACGTCACTGTGTATATCACTTTCACTTGGTCACACCCTTTGCAAGCCCATGGAAACGGGAAGCAGGAGGGGTGTGTGTCTCATGAACCCAAGCATCTAACCCAAACTCAGGACAAGCCTGCATGTGCCCAGCCAGAATACAGTGGATGCCCACGGGAGCCACACAAGGCAACACACTGTCAAATTATTTTTAAAAAAAATCAAAAATCAAAAATCAAAAATCAAAAATGGCCATGTGGGGGCTGGGGCTGGGGGAAGGCCACCCAGGAGGTCCGAGGACAAGGTGCGCACCAACAGCCACCTGTGTGGATGTTGGGAAAAAAATACATCTCCATGGGCTCATGGCCTGCACGGCTATGCCAATGTGGGAGAATTGCTGCCGTCGCCCTCATGACCCTCTGCTGCTGCAGCAGGAGGTGGTGGTGCTATGGGAGGCAGCACACGCAAAGCCCTGGTATGGTCCTCCATAGCAGCAAGCATGCGGGTGTGGAAGGTCTCGTTCTGGAGGATTATAGTGCAGAGATCCCCATGCAACATCTCACGTGATGCCCGGATCTCCTCCCGAGTTGCCCGCATCTCAGCTGAGAGCGTACTTGTGAGGTGCTCCAGCTGCTGTTCTGCCCTAAAATTAGCAGAAGTCTCAAGCTCAAGAAGAGTCTGCCTGAGGTTATGGAGTTCTTCACTCAGGGCTTCCCTGTGAGCCTGGGACTCTATTGAGATGGATTGGTGCAGAGTCTCCAGTGCCGCCCGTCGGTCCCTGTTGGACGCCAACATGTCTTCCCTTTGTGATTGGCAAATGGAGTCTGTTGCCTGCTGTAGTTGCTCCATCTGCCTTTCAGGGGGGATAATGGAAGTGGCCACAATCTCCATTGCCTGAGCCATCATTTCAACTGATGCTGACTGTTGGGTTGCAATAGCGTACATGGAGTTCCCCCATACGCGATTGCCCGGTTGCGTACGGCCACCGCGTCGACGGGCACCACACCTGTTTGGGACTAGGCGATGTGCACCTTGCTGTGCTGGCACCGCCTGAGGCTGCAGGACTGCATTCCCCCTCTGATATGCTGGCCCAGGAACAGGATCAGATGCTGTGGAGTGTGACCCTGCATCCGTAACCGCCAAAGGCGCCTCTACCAACACTGACATCCCCATAGAGGCATCTACCCCTGGTGCAGGTGGGTTGGCCAGAACAGAATCCCTGCCAGAAACACTTACCTGTGACGGCACATAGGTCTCATCATCAGAATCAGCACCTGAATAGAGGTCTGGGGAGGTGCACCCAGAGACACCCCTGGAAAGTATGGTCTGCAGGAGGATTGGGTTCTCACCCACCACCACACCACATCCTCCGCTGGTGCCTGGTCGTGTCTGGGATTCCTCCTGGGTCTGCACCATCTCCTCAACCTCAACTGCATCAAGTGCGTCATCCCCTGCAAAAACATGAAAGAGAAAAAATGTAAACAGGCATTAGCACCATAGCACACAAATAGGCCTGTCAAGCTACAGAACCAGTACATGATTCACACATGTCCCACATGACTATAATCCTCCCATGCCTGCACTGTCACTGAGTAGTAAGGGGAGGCAAAAGGCAGACACTGATGACACCAATATGGGAGAGCAACACATTTTCTGCATGCTGGGTAGCACTGCCATCACACATTGGCCTGTGAGTGGCATGTCCAATACACATACATGACACATGGCAGCACAAAGATGGCATTTAGCATAGCCATGGTACATTTGACATGTACAGCCATATGTCAGTGATTGAGTACTGTCACCCATCCATGTGAGATGGGCATGATGACATGACAAATGCTGCATACTGGACTAAGTACACATGTGCCACTCACTGCAACACATGCAAGGTACAAGAATACAGTAATAGTTGGCTGATCTATTTTTCCTCACATTGACATCGCAGGAAACATCTGTCATTTTCAACATGCAAACAGGCACTCATCTAAACATTTGTGCTGGCCAATACTCCATCAGCCTCAATGGTCTCATAGTGTACATAACCAGGTAAAGCTTTGCCCCAGTGTGGCCAGTAAACAATGATCGAAGCATATCATATATGTCACAATATTGTTGATAAATGTTTAGCAAAAAAGGGGAGAGTGGAAAATATTATCCTGAAGGCACACTTACAAATTCTGACCAATGTAGTTGCAAGATGGCAGTACAAGGTCAACTGCACAATTGTGGACCTAATAGGATACTGTGGGCAGAAGGGATGCAGACATAGCCAAATACAAGGCACGTGATCCCATGTGAGGAAGGAAATGGGTGACCCATAACACTCTGGAGTACACACCCTCACCTGGCACTCAATCAGAACCCGTCACCCAAAATACATACACATGCACTACAAACACACGCATGGGCACTCACCAGACAATGCTTTGTAATCAGGTAGTTCTCCCACACCTCAGATCTGTTCCTCTGTGACGAAGGTCCCAGCAACAAACTCATGTTTAGTGATTTTGTTGTCCTCTTGTGGAGACCCACCGCCAGTCACCAGAGTAGCGGCATGATTTCAGGCCAGCTTGTCCTTTGCTCTGTGTTTCAGGTCGTTCCACCGCTTGTAGCAATCATCAGCTGAGCGCCTCACAAATCCAAGGGCACTTATGTGGTCGGCGATGGTCTGCCAGTGTGCCTTACGTTGACCAGGTGTGGTCTTGGACCCTGAAGTCACCACCATTTTGTGGCTATGTTGCGACACATAGCTCACAAGTGCATTAAGCTCCACGTCATTAAAGCAAGGCTTCCTTGACGTGTGTAGCTGTGCCTGGGGTCTCAGCCTGTCATGCCAGAGCACCCTTCTTCCTCTTTTTAGAAGGTAGAGCGGAGCCAGAGTGGCTAAAGCCGCTCTGGTCCGTAGGGACAGAATCACCGGTGGACTGGGTTGTTGGAGTGTGCGAATGCACATTTACCATAGGACTTGGTGCAGGCATTGTCTGAAGTGTAATGTTGGCAGGGGGAACATCAGTATGATGGACCAGGACCGACACTGTCCTGGCTGGGAGAGTCAGAGCTGGGGCGGATGGAGCTGCAGCTGCCCCTGCAGCCTCACCACCCTGCATACTTGGGGCAGCAGATGACATAGCTGCCCCAGATCCACGTGCCTTGGTGACAACTTGCACCGCCACATGTGGCCTAGACTTGCTGACCCTGGGCTGGTCCAACAGGGGCTGAGCTGGGGTGGTCTCAGCCGCGTTTCCCTCAACCATGGGGGGGGAGCATGGGTGTCCCTGATTGGCCCTCCACACATGAGGGTCTAAGGGCACCCTGCAAATCGTGGCCACGTCCCCTACCGCTCCCACCACGTCCACCTTTTGAAGGTCGGCCACCTTTGCCTCCCTTACCGCTTGGTCGCCTCCCAACCATGGCACTGATGTTGTTGTGCGTATGGGAGGAGCAGTAAACTATTGTCCTGGTCAATTGAGGGTCAAGGGGGTAGGGTACTAGATGGAATTCGTACCCTAATGCTCTAACAAGGCTGTCTGTGACCCCTGGGGGAAGATGACAGGTTACGCAACGCACAGGAAGCCCAAAACCAAAAATAAACGTGCACGGAACCCCTCGTACCTGCACTACGCTGTGGCACCCAGAAACACAAAAATAAGCGTACGCGTAATACACGCAGCCTACAATGACCTCTGAAGGGGAACGCGACACACGGGGCAAGCACAGTTGCTAAGTACGTGCGGAACTCACCGTCTGCCTGGAATAAGAACGTGAAAAATACGCGTTGGCAACACAACCACCAAAAGAAGAATTGTACGCTGTCTGAGGAGACAGGACAAAAGGAGAAGTGAACACTGTTTGAGGAAACAGGCCCAAAAAAAATAGAAAAATGAAAGCTGTCAGAGGTAACAGGGAGTATGAAATTGAAACGCTGTGAAGTAATCGCGTGTGAACCAACAAGAAGTAAAGAATTCACCCACTCGCTCTCCACGAAAAGCACGTACAAGAAAATGGCGTTCTACACGTACCTTTTAAACCGGCCCACACGTACACGTCACTTACGCGTGTACGCGTCCTTTCCTCCAATTACACGAGCTGACACTCGGACGTGCATCTTTTCCACGTGTGCTCTGTTATCACGTGCTATGAGGGAAACACCCGCGTGTGTCACGTCACAGACACGCTTACGTGCTAAGGGCCTTTGGCCAATGAAATCGCGTATGTGCGCTGACGCGCTTACGCGCTAAGGGCCTCGAATTACACGCTGATGTGCAAGATTTTCACGTGCCAAATCACTCCGTATCAAGCTGGCCACACGTTCACACACGGAAGACCACGCTCCTGCCCAGAAGGCCAAATTACTGCCCCCCAGAGCCCCGAGCATGCTCCCACCTGCCATCTGCTGCTGCCTAATTGCCTGCTGCCCACGTGCCCTGCCATTTGCTGCCTGCACGTCAGCCCGGGGTGCTGTTGCTGTGACCACCCCTGCTGGAACCAAAGACTCCCGACTGCTATTCCATCACTCCACAGCCCAGCCCCATGACCCAGTTGCCCACCCACACCTGCCTCTGGGGTTGCCATGTCGGGCACTACACCATCTGGCACCACTGGCAACCCCCAGCCAGAGAGGCAGAGGGCCACCAGCTTCACTGCCAGCTTCACTGCCACTGAAGTTGGTGTCCTGGTGGAGCAAGTCCTGGGGCAGTATGATGCCCTCTTCGGAAGTTCGGCCGCTGGCAAGGAAGGACAGACTCGGATCTGGACGGACATCGTGACTGCCATCAACGCGGAGGGGGTGGCAGTCCGCGACTTCCAACATGTCAAGAAGCGCTGGGAGGACTTCAGGTCCAGGACCCTCAACAAGGCCCGGCACCTCTTGAAGGCAGCGGATGCTAAGGGGCGCCGGGGCCACCTGTCGGAACATCAGATGTGAGTCCTGAATGCATACGCCCAGCGCTCCACGTCCAGGTCCTTGAGAGGCAGACCCGTCTGGAGTTGAGCAGTAAGTGTACATGCATACTGATTGGAAGCTGTGCGTGTGGTGGTGTGCCAGCAGTGTGCAGGTTGTACATGTGGTTTTGTAGGGCCATGTATGGATGTGTATGTACAGGGCTGTGAGGCTGACACATGCAAGTCCTTTCATGTGTGAGACACATGGATGTGTATGTGTGGGTAAGCATGCAGGCCAAATGCTGATGCGTGAGCACACATGTCTGGATTACTGTGTATGTAAGTCGGCATGGTTGTGGTGTCACACATGGATGTTGGTTCCAGCTGCATGTATCTGCACCATGTACATGTGCATGTGTGTGTATTTGACATGGATGCAACAGTGATGCAACATGGATGCATGTGAGACTGATATGTAGAATACTGATTGCCAGATCTGACATGGGTGCCAATCTCATCACTGCAACAGTTGGCAGAGGAGTACACATGCTTGTAATTGTGGTGGCGTGTGTGCATGTCTAGTGCACTCCCTGTGTTTCATGTGATGTCTGGCTCATCTTTGGCTGCTCATGCTGTTGTATGTGTATGGATGGTGCTGGCTGTTGCAATATGGCTGTGGAATAGCTCATCTGTGTGAGTTGCAATGACATGTGTGTGTTGGGGATTGTGATGCCATGTATGAAGTTTGACAATGCCACTCATGTACAACTGTCATGTACATTGTACAGTGCCCTGATGCCTGTCTCCTATCTCTCCCTGTCTACTGCGTCAACTGATGAAGAGGGCGGAGAAGCTGCTGTGGAGCACAGCGGCAGGGATCGCACCGCCAGCCGGAGATGCAAGGCCCGGCTCCCCTCCCAGGTTGTCATCTCATCGGGGAGTGAGGAGTCCGGTGCTGCATCCCAGGTCGCAGCTGCCGAGGGGGGTCCAAGAGCCAGAGGTTGGAGTTGGACTCCTCGGCAGCCGAAGGGGCAGCTGAGACCCCACAGGACCCAACAGAGGAAGATGGCACAGAGTCATCCAGGTTGGTGGGGGTTTGGTGGAGGAGGAGTCTGTGCAAGGGACAGAGACGGGGTCTGGAGGTGGGGATTCCACTGGTGCTAGTGGTGCAGTGCAGGGGCAGGGACATGATGCAGCACAGGCCGCTGCAGAGGTGCCTGTGTGTAATCCTGTCCCTGATCCTGTGACTGCATCATCTTGCACCAGCAGGGATACCTACGTCCAGACCCGTTCTCAGGGAGGGGATTGGCTTACACCAACTGTCCTTCCTCTCCCTGCGGATGTGGCTATCCGGCACCGGGTCGAGCCTATCCTGGGTGGGGTGGCGTTGCGTCAACGTGCCATGCGAGCTGACCTGCAGTCTTTTCATGAGGAGACTGCACGTCTTCTCGCATGGCTTGTTGACCGCGTTGACCCACTGGGACAGCTCACCAGGCCCGTATTCCTCTGTTTTCTGGACCTTGTTCCGACCCCCTCCTCAACTGAACCCCTTATGCGCCAGTCATCCTCCGTGCCATGTTCCCACCCATGTGTCACCTGAGTGCCATGTGGAGCTGCCTCTGACCCTGCGGCCAGGCTGGTGGAGGACACATCCCTGCCACAGTCGGGAGTCGGACATCCAGCAGGGGTGGCCACCTCAACAACTGCACCCCAGCTGGAGGAGGATGAGCAGGCTGCAGGAGCCAGGGCACAGGCAGCGGCACAACAGCAGCAGCAACAAGGTGGGAGCCATGATGGCTCGGGGCCTTCATCATCGGATGAGCAGGCATCGGCCAGAGGGCAGGAGGACCCTGGAGGGGAAGTGTCTTCCGTGTGGCAGTGGTTGGGCCATGCGATAGATTCAGAGCGGAAGCGGGTGGAAGAGGCAGGGCTCACGATGGTCAGGGTGGAGAACTCCATGTGTAGGGCCCTGAGGCGGGCCGAGTGCCTCGAAGTCATTTGCAGGGACCTGGAGTCCCAGATGTCATCGTCCCTGCGAACTCTCGGGGCCATGGAAGAGGACCGCCTCTGGGACATCGAGCAGGAGTTCGATGTGCCCTGGCCCGGGACATCAACATGTGAGCCGTTGGACTTGCCTGCTGCCCTTGTAAATAGTTAGATAGTGTTAGGTTTCCTTTGGTTTTTTATTTATTTTGGTTGTGCTTGGACAATGCACCACGTTTCTGTATATAGTTATTCATTATGTAATATTTTTGATAGGTTTCATTTCTTCAGTTGGGATCATGGACCCTGGATTGTTCATCTGTATATAGGTCACTATTGGATTAAACTTTTTTTTTTGGATTTCCCCATGGAGCAATGGTTTTCACTTTTGTTTTTCGCTTGGATTTGCTTTGTTGGACTGTGACTTTGGACACCTTTCCTTTGGATTATGATTTCTTGTTTTTCATTATTTTACGGACATGCAACTTTTGTTTTTTTATTCCCATTGTTGTTTGTTTGATTTTAATTCCATTCATGATGCTTTTAATACATTTATTTCTTCATACTTCGATGTGTGGTATTATCTCATTGGTTTCATGCATGTCATGATATGGGTTTTGACATTCAATTGCACCCATTGTGTGTGTGTGCCGGACATGTGTTCATTTACATACTTGCCACTGGGTTTGTATCATGTAATTGGCATTTCTATGTGGGTGGATGCAATACTTGGGTGGGTCTTTGGCATGTGGAGGCTGGCCATAAGGGCCAGGGATCTAGATTGTGATGACGTGTTGGCTGGGGGACATGTGTTGGGGCTTGCTGGCAGGTGCCCTGCACTGCTGGGGGGTTGGGGTGCAAGGGGACATGAGTGGGGGCCTGCTGGCAGTTGCTCTGCACTGCTGGGGGTTGGGGGTGCAAGGGGACATGAGTGGGACATGAGTGGGGGCCTGCTGGCAGGTGCCTTGCACTGCTGGGGGGTAGGGGTGCAGGGGGACATGAGTGGGGGCCTGCTGGCAGGTGCCCTGCACTGCTGGGGGGTGGGGGTGCAAGGGGACATGAGTGGGACATGAGTGGGGGCCTGCTGGCAGGTGCCCTGCACTGCTGGGGGGTGGGGGTGCAAGGGGACATGAGTGGGGGCCTGCTGGCAGGTGCCCTGCACTTCTGGTGGGTGGGGGTGCAGGGGGACATGAGTGGGACATGAGTGGGGGCCTGTTGGCAGGTGCCCCATACTGCTGGGGGGTGGGGGTGTAAGGGGACAGGAGTGGGACATGAGTGGGGGCCTGCTGGCAGGTGCCCCTGACTGCTGGGGGTGGGGGAGCAGGGGGACATGAGTGGGACATGAGTGGGGGCCTGCTGGCAGGTGCCCCACACTGCTGGGGGGTGGGGGTGCAAGGGGCATGAGTGGGGGCCTGCTGGCAGGTACCCTGCACTGCTCGGGGTGGGGGTTGGGGGTGCTGGGGGACATGAGTGGGGGCCTGCTGGCAGGTGCCCTGCACTGCTGGGGGTGCAGGGGGACATGAGTTGGTGATCAGTGGTGCAAGCGGACAGGTGGCTTGTCTGGGGTGCATGGCCAAGGTGGATGGGCTGCCTGCGGGCCATGACCAGGGGTCCGTGGTAGTCCCCTGTGGTGTGGTCTGCCTGCAGGGGCCGTGGAGGGTGTAGAGGGAACACCTGGGAGGACCCACACTGCCAATTCACGTGTAGGACTCCCTGTGCACCCCCGAAATTCACGTACCCCACTCTGACAGCTAAATCGCGTGTGAAACTTCCTGCGAACCCCTGAAATACACATAGCCCACTCACACAGGGCCTATTGCGGGTGAAATTTCCTGCGAACACCAGTAATACACGTACCCCACTCGCACATGGCCTATCGCATGTGAAACTTCACACGAACCCCAGGAATATTGGCCCTGTGCGAGCGAGCAGGGTACGTGTGTCCCTAGGGTTTGCATGAAGTTTCACCCGCGATTTCAGCAGGGTACGTGTATTCCTGGGGTTCGGCTGAAGTTTCTCCCGCGATTTCAGCAGGGTACCTGTATTACGGGGTTTGGCTGAAGTTTCACCCGCGATTTCAGCAGGGTACCTCTATTCCTGCGGTTCGCGTGAAGTTTCACCCACGATTTCAGCAGGGTACGTGTATTCCTGGGGTTCACTTGAAGTTTCACCCACGATTTCAGCAGGGTACATGTATCACGGGTTCGCGTGAAGTTTCACCCGCGATTTCAGCAGGGTACGTGTATACCTGGGGTTCGCGTGAAGTTTCACCCGTGATTTCAGCAGGGTACGTGTATTACGGGGGTCGCATGAAGTTTCACACGCAAAAGGGTCCTGGTCGAGGGAGTACGTGAATTTCAGGGGTGCGCGGCAAGTTTTACACGCGAAAGGGCAACGCCCGTGCACAATACGTCACAGACGCGCTTACGCGCTAAGGGCCTTTGGTCCAATGATATCGCGTATGTGTGCTGACGCGCTTACGCGCTAAGGGCCTTTCCTTCGAATTACATGCTGGCGTGCAAGATTTTCACGTGCCAAATCTCTCCGTATCAAGCTGGGCACGCGTACACACATGGAAGGCCACGCTCCTGCCCAGAAGGCCATTTTCCTGCCCCCCAAAGCCCTGGGCACGCTCCCACCAGCCATCTGCTGCTGCCTGTCTGCCTGCTGCCCACGTGCCCTGCTATTTGGTGCCTGCACGTCACCCATCTGCAGGGGTCAAGTTGCTGTGTCCACCCCTGCTGGAACAGAAGACTCCCGACTGGGATTCCATCGCTCCACTGCCCAGCCCCAGGACCCAGTTGCCCACCCACTCCTGCCTCTGGGGTTGCCATGTCGGGCACTACACCATCTGGCACCACTAGCAACCCCCAGCCAGACAGGCAAAGGGCCACCAGCTTCACTGCCACCGAAGTTGGTGTCCTGGTGGAGCATGTCCTGGGGAATTATGATGCCCTCTTTGGAACATCACGCGCCTACAAGGAAGGACGGGACATACTTCGATGTGTTGTATTATCTCATTGGTTTCATGCATGTCATGATATGGGTTTTGACATTCACTTGCACCCATTGTGTGTGTGTGCCGGACATGTGCTCATTTACATACTTGCCACTGGGGTTGTATCATGTAATTGGCATTTCTATGTGGGTGGATGCAATACTTGGGTGGGTCTTTGGCATGTGGAGGCTGGCCATAAGGGCCAGGGATCTAGATTGTGATGACGTGTTGGCTGGGGGACATGTGTTGGGGCCTGCTGGCAGGTGCCCTGCACTGCTGGGGGGTGGGGGTGCAAGAGGACATGAGTGGGGGCCTGCTGACAGTTGCACTGCTGGGGTTTGGGGGTGCAAGGGGACATGAGTGGGACATGAGTGGGGGCCTGCTGGCAGGTGCCTTGCACTGCTGGGGGGTAGGGGTGCAATGGGGCATGAGTGGGGGCCTGCTGGCAGGTGCCCTGCACTGCTGGGGGGTGGGGCTGCAAGGGGACATGAGTGGGACATGAGTGGGGGCCTGCTGGCAGGTGCCCTGCACTGCTGGGGGGTGGGGATACAAGGGGACATGAGTGGGACATGAGTGGGGGCCTGCTGGCAGGTGCCCTGCACTGCTGGGGGGTGGGGGTGCAAGGGGACATGAGTGGGACATGGGTGGGGGCCTGCTGGCAGGTGCCCTGCATGCTGGGGGGTGGGGGTGCAGGGGGACATGAGTGGGACATGAGTGGGGGCCTGCTGGCAGGTGCCCCGCACTGCTGGGGGGTGGGGGTGCAGAGGGACATGAGTGGGAAATGAGTGGGGGCCTGTTGGCATGTGCCACGTACTTCTGGGGGGTGGGGGTGCAAGGGGACAGGAGTGGGACATGAGTGGCGGCCTGCTGGCAGGTGCCCCTGACTGCTGGGGGTAGGGTGCAGGGGGACATGAGTGGGACATGAGTGGGGGCCTGCTGGCAGGTGCCCCACACTGCTGGGGGGTGGGGGTGCAAGGGGACTAGAGTGGGGGCCTGCTGGCAGGTGCCCTGCACCTCTGGGGGGTGGGGGTGCTGGGGGACATGAGTGGGGGCCTGCTGGCAGGTGCCCTACACTGCTGGGGGGTGACGGTGCAGGGGGATATGAGTTGGTGATCAGTGGTGCAAGCGGACAGGTGGCTTGTCTGGGGTGCATGGCCATGGTGGATGGGCTGCCTGTGGGCCATGACCAGGGGTGCGTGGTAGTCCCCTGTGGTGTGGTCTGCCTGCAGGGGCCGTGGAGGGTGTAGAGGGAACACCTGGGAGGGCCCACACTGCCAATTCACGTGTAGGACTCCCCGTGCACCCCCAAAATTCACGTACCCGCTCTGACAGCTAAATCGCGTGTGAAACTTCCTGCAAACCCCTGAAATACACATATCCCACTCGCAGAGGGCCTATCGTGGGTGAAAATTCCTGCGAACACCAGTAATACACGTACCCCACTCGCATATGGCCTATCGCGTGTGAAACTTCACACGAACCCCAGGAATATTGGCCCTGTGCGAGCGAGCGGCGTACGTGTATCCCTGGGGTTCGCATGAAGTTTCACCCGCGATTTCAGCAGGGTACGTGTATTCCTGGGGTTCGCGTGAAGTTTGACCCGCGATTTCAGCAGGGTATGTGTATTACGTGGTTTGCGTGAAGTTTCACCCGCGATTTCAGCAGGGTACGTGTATTCCTGGGGTTTGCGTGAAGTTTCACCCGCGATTTCAGCAGGGTACCTCTATTCCTGGGGTTCGCGTGAAGTTTCACCCACGATTTCAGCAGGGTACGTGTATTCCTGGGGTTCGTGTGAAGTTTCACCCGCGATTTCAGCAGGGTACATGTATTACGGGTTCGCGTGAAGTTTCACCCTCGATTTCATCAGGGTACGTGTATTCCTGTGGTTCGCGTGAAGTTTCACCCGCGATTTCAGCAGGGTACTTGTATTCCTGGGGTTTGCGTGAAGTTTCACACGCGATTTCAGCAGGGTACGTGTATTACGGGGTTCGTGTGAAGTTTCACCCACGATTTCAGCAGGGTACGTGTATTCCTGAGGTTCTCGTGAAGTTTCACCCGCGATTTCAGCAGGGTACGTGTATTACGGGGGTCGCGTGAATTTTCACACGCGAAAGGGCCCTGGTCGAGGGAATACGTGAATTTCAGGGGTGCGCGGCAAGTTTTACACGCGAAAGGGCAACGCCCATGCACAATACGTCACAGACGCACTTATGCGCTAAGGGCCTTTGGTCCAATGATATCACGTACATGTGCTGACGCGCTTACGCGCTAAGGGCCTTTCCTCGAATTACACGCTGACGTGCAAGATTTTCACGTGCCAAATCTCAACATATCAAGCTGGCCAAGCTTACACACACGGAAGACCACGCTCCTGCCCAGAAGGCCATTTTCCTGCCCCCCAGAGCCCTGAGCACGCTCCCACCAGCCATCTGCTGCTGCCTGTCTGCCTGCTGCCCACGTGCCCTGCTATTTGGTGCCTGCACGTCAGCCATCTGCAGGGGTCAAGTTGCTGTGTCCACCCCTGCTGGAACAGAAGACTCCCGACTGGGATTCCATCGCTCCACAGCCCAGCCCCAGGACCCAGTTGCCCACCCACTCCTGCCTCTGGGGTTGCCATGTCGGGCACTACACCCTCTGGCACCACTAGCAACCCCCAGCCAGAGAGGCAGAGGGCCACCAGCTTCACTGCCACCGAAGTTGGTGTCCTGGTGGAGCATGTCCTGGGGCATTATGATGCCCTCTTCGGAACATCACGCGCCTACAAGGAAGGACGAGAGAGGATCTGGGAAGACGTAGTGGTTGCCATCAACGCGGAAAGTGTGGCAACCCACGACATCAAGCACGTCAAGAAGCGCTGGGAGGACTTCAGGTCCAGGACCCTCCACAAGGCCCGGCGCCTCGCGGAGGGGGGCCGGGCACGCCTGAGTACCATCCAGATGAGGGTCCTGGAACGCATAGCCCCATCGCTCCACGCCCAGATCCTTCGGAGGCAGACCCGTCTGGAGTTGAGCGGTAACTGGCCAAGCATTGCTGTGTGAGACAGGGCATGTTGCAGTGTGCTGGTAGTCTGATGCTTGCCTGTATGTGTGATATAGGCCATGTATGGATGTGTGTGTGCAGGGACATCATGGTCATGCATGTGAGACCAGTTATGTGTGAACCACATGGTTGGTGCATGTGTTTTAATGCAACATGGGGAGCTCTAAATGGAATGCACACATGAGAGCATGGCTGTCTCTGTTCCTGGACATGGAGGGGGGGTGAGGAATGGGTGCTGATGTCATGTACATGTATGGTGCACATGTGTGTGTGTGTGCCTGAGAAGGGTGTGTGTGACTTTGAAACGCCATGGATGCATGTGACTTTGAAGGCAACATCTTGGTTTACAGGGGCCCTTTTACATGGATGTTGATGTTGATTGCAGGTGCCAGGACTGTTTCTGCATGTGTGTTGTGTGCATTCACCCATGTGTTGTGGAATGACAGGATGGAAGTGACATTTGACAGTGCCACTCATGTGTTATTGCTTCCTGTCTAGGGTATTTTGTACTGTACCCTGATGCTTGTGTTCTATGTGTCCCTCTATGCATGTCAAGTGAAGAAGAGGGCGGAGACGGCGCTGTGGAGCCAAGCGGCGGGGATGCCTCCACTGGGCGGCAACGCAAGGCCCAGCCACCCTCCCAGGAATTACCATCATCCGGGAGCAAGGGGGCTGGTGCTGCATCTGCCACAACGGCTGTGGCAGAAGGGCCGGGTGAGCCCCCACAGGGGCTTCCAATGGCAGAAGACAGTGTGGAGACAACCAGGTTGGTGGTCTCCACAGAGGAGGAGGAGCCCGCTACTGAGCCGCACATGGGGCCTGGTGGGGGTAGTACCACTGGTGCAAGTGGTGCAGTCCAGGGCCAGGGTCAGGAGGCAGCACAGGTCACCGCGGAGGGGCCTGTGCATGTCGCTGTCCTTGACCCTGTGCACCATCATGCACCAGCAGGTAGGCCCCGTCCCAGGACCGTCCGCTGGTAGGGGAGAGTGCCATATCACCTGCCTCTCCACTAGCTGCGGGCGAGGGGTCCCGCGACCGTATGGGATCCATCCTGGTGGGTGTTAGGTTGCGCACGCGTGTCATTCGTGATGACGTGCGTTCTCCCTGGGCGAAGAATGCACGCCATCACAAACAGCAGCGTCGTGACGTGGCACTGCTGGGAGCGGCCCTGGTCGGTGGGTTCCTACATTTGACGCGCACTCTGGCGGACCTCTCCTCCTCTGTGGAGGCTATGTGCCGGTCGTTCTCCACATCGTCTTCTTGCCCAGATTCCACCACGGCCCCCTGTGGACCTGGCCTGACCAACACAGCCAGCTTGGTGGAGATCCCATCCCTGCCACAGTCGGGAGTTGGCGGTCCAGCAGGGGTGGACACCACAACTGGAGACCAGCAGATGGAGGATGTGCAGGCACAATCGGACAGGGCACATGGACAGCAGCAGCAGCAGCAGGCTGTAGGTGGGAGCAATGATGGCTCGGGGCCATCAACATCGGAGGGGCAGGCATCGGCCGGAGGGCAGGAGGACCCTGGACGGGAAGTGTCTTCCGTGTGGCAACGGTTGGGCCATGCGATAGATGCGGAGCGGCAGCGGGCGGAAGAGGCATGGCTCACGATGGTCAGGGCGGAGAACTCCATGCGTAGGGCCCTGAGGCGGGCCGAGTGCCTCCAGGCCATTCGCAGGGACCTGGAGTTCCAGATGTCATCGTCCCTGCGAACCCTCGGGGCCATGGAAGAGGACCGCCTCCGGGGCATCGAGCTGGAGTTCTCTGATGCCCTGGCCCGGAACATCAACATGTGAGCCATTGGACTTGCCCGCTGCCCTTGTAAATAGTTAGTTAGTATTAGGTTTCCTTTGGTTTTTTCTTTATTTTGGACCGCTTGGACAATGGACCACATTTTTGTATATAGTTTTTTTATTAGGTAGTAGTTTTTGGTAGGTTTCGTTTCTTAAGTTGGGCTCATGGATCCTGGATTCTTCAATTGTACATATTTTTATATCGGATCAATCTTTTTTTATTTTTTTTTTTGGTGTTCAACAAGGAGCAATGCTTTTTACTTTTTATTTTCCCTTGGATTTCATTTTTTGAACTATGACTTTGGAGAACATTTCTTTTTGGATTTCTTTTGCTTATGTTTTCTTGATTTTCATGATTTATCGGACATGGACCATTTCTTTTGTTATTCCCATTGTTGTGTGTTTAATTTGATTTACGTTCATGTTATCTTTAATATATATTTTTTTATACTTCCATTTGTGGTATCATCTCATTGGTTTCATGCATGTCATGATATGGGTTTTGACATTCACTTGGACCCATTGTGTGTGTGTGACGGACATGCGTTCATTTACATACTTGCCATTGGGGTTGTGTCATGTAATTTGCATTTCTATGTGGGTGAATGCAATACTTGGGTGGGTCTTTGGCATGTGGAGGCTGGCCATAAGGGCCAGGGATCTAGATTGTGAGGACGTGTTGACTGGGGGACATGTTCCGGGGCCTGCTGGCAGGTGCTCCGCACTGCTGGGGGGTGGAGGTGCAGGGGACATATGTGGGGGCCTGTTGGCAGGTGCCCCTCAGTGCTGGGTGGTGGGGGTTAAACGGGACATGAGTGGGACATGAGTGGGGGCCTGCTGGCAGGTGCCCCGCCTGGCAGGTGCCCCGCACTGCTGAGGGGTGGGGGTGCAGGGACATGTGTGGGGGCCTGTTGGCAGGTGCCCCTCAGTGCTGGGGGGTGGGTGTGCAAGGGGACATGAGTGTGGGCCTCCTGGCAGGTGCCCCACACTGCTGGGGGGTGGGAGTGCAAGGGGACATGAGTGGGGGCCTGCTGGCAGGTGCCCCTGACTGCTGGGGGGTGGGGGTGCAAGGGGACATGAGTGGGGCCTGCTAGCAGGTGCCCTGCACTGCTGGGAGGGGGTGCAAGGGGACATGAGCGGGACATGAGTGGGGGCCTGCTGGCAGGTGCCCCGCACTGCTGAGGGGTGGGGGTGCAGGGGGACATGAGTGGAACATGAGTGGGGGCCTGCTGGCAGGTGCCCTGCACTGCTTGGGGGGTGGGGGTGCAAGGGGACATGAGTGGGGCATGAGTGGGGGCCTGCTGGCAGGTGCCCTGAACTGCTGGGGGGTGGGGGTGCAAGGGGACATGCGTGGGACAAGTGTGGGGGCATGATGGCAGGTGCCCCTCAGTGCTGGGGGGTGGGGGTGCAAGGGGACATGAGTGGAACATGAGTGGGGGCCTGCTGGCAGGTGCCCTGCACTGCTTGGGGGATGGGGTGCAAGGGGACATGAGTGGGGGCCTGCTGGCAGGTGCCTGCACTGTTTGGGGGTGGGGGTGCTGGGGGACATGAGTGGGGGCCTGCTGGCAGGTACCCTGCACTGCTGTGGGGTGGAGGTGCAAGGGGGTAATGATTTGGTGATCACTAGTGCAAGGTGACATGTGGCTTGGCTGGGGGGGGCATGCCCATGGTGGATGGGCTGCCTGCGGGACATGACCAGGGGTGCAGGGTAGTCCCTGTTGTGTGGTCTGCCTGCAGGGGCCGTGGAGGGTGTAGAGGGAACACCTGGGAGGACCCACACTACCAATTCAAATGTAGGACTCCCCTGCACCCCGAAATACACGTACCCCACTCGCACAGGGCCTATCGCGTGTGAAACTTGCCCGCACCCCAGTAATACACGTAACCTGCTGAAATCGTGTGTGGAACTTCCCACGCACCACAGTAATACACGTACCCTGCTGAAATCGCATGTAAAATTTCCCCGCACCCCAGAAATACACGTACCCTGCTGAAATCGCGTGTGGAACTTCCCGCGCACCCCTGTAATACACATACCCTGCTGAAATCGCGTGTAAAGCTTCCCCGCACCCCCGAAATATACGTACCATGCTGAAATCGCGTGTGGAACTTCCCCGCACCCCAGAAATACACGTACCCTGCTGAAATCGCGTGTGTAACTTCCCGCGCACCCCAGTAATACACGTACCCTGCTGAAATCGCGTGTAAAATTTCCCCGCACCCCAGAAATACACGTACCCTGCTGAAATCACGTGTGGAACTTCCCGCGCACCCCTTGTAATACACGTACCCTGCTGAAATCGCGTGTAAAGCTTCCCGCGCACCCCAGTAATACACGTACCCTGCTGAAATTGCATGTAAAATTTCCCCGCACCCCAGAAATACATGTACCCTGCTGAAATCGCGTGTGGAACTTCCCGCGCACCCCTGTAATACACGTACCCTGCTGAAATCGCGTGTAAAGCTTCCCCGCACCCCCTGTAATACACGTACCCTGCTGTAATTGCGTGTAAAACTTCCCCGCACCCCAGAAATACACGTACCCTGCTGAAATCGCGCGTGGAACTTCCCGTGCACCCTTGTAATACAGGTACCCTGCTGAAATCGCGTGTAAAACTTCCCCGCACCCCAGAAATACATGTACCCTCCTGAAATCACGTGTGGAACTTCCCGCGCACCCCTTGTAATACACGTACCCTGCTGAAATCGCGTGTGGAACTTCCCGCGCAACCCTGTGATACACGTTCCCTGCTCGGCGTTTGCTGTTTGCCAGCCCTGTATACAGTCCAGGGTTAGCGCAGCCCTTTGCGTTGAATTGGGAATTTTGATGGCTTTTCCTTGCGCGAGGGCGTTCTTGGGGGCGTAACTGGCACTGCTGCAGGGTCGCTGCGCCACTCTGCGCCACGGCTGGTTTTGGAGGCTAAAATCCATGAATACGCTGTGCGCAGATATCAATTTTAGCGCACGCGGCTGGCGCAGACATTCGCACGCGCACACTGTGCGCCAGTCGCGTGCGCCACTTTTGTGCAAAATTCTATGAATTACCCTGATAGTGTCCTCAGGACACTTACATTTTTGTTTATTTACGAACATTTCCGAAAAACCGCGCTGTCTATGGACACCTAAATTGGTTTTACCACAAAGAACTGAAAGTAATTACAACACAATATAAAAATGTAACTTTATTTAACATATATAAACAATTTATGACTGAGAAGGTGGGGCAGATACGGAAACAAAAACAGGAGAATTAGGGTTTTCAATATAAGTGGGATCAGGTGAAGAAGGGATGGAAATCTCATCAAAACGTTCTGGTCCATGGAGAGAGTTTGGGGATAAATGAAGGGGACAATGGTATGTTGTTGGTGGTTTTAGGTGATCTTCCACAAAGTTCTTTAAATCTGTAATATTTGCCATAAGTTGGTCAATTTTGTGGGCAATGTGTTCAAGAGTGTTATCCACCGCTTCTTTTTCTTTGGGAGTTGCAATTTTGTAGGGTCTGTAAAAAAAAAAATGTATATGTTGAATGTACACAAAATAATATTTATTAGTGGGTTTATATAGTAAAGTTTGTACCATTAGGTGGACTATCTTCTAACATTTCGTCTCGTGGGAAATGGTCCTCTAGCCAGTCCAGAGTACTACACATTTCTGTGAGAAAACAAAGAAGTAATATGTTTTTTTTTCTAATATAAAACGTTTATAAATATATGAGTAAAATGAAGTGCACTTACTATTTCTGGTAAAATATGTCATCAGTAGTCTATACGTCTGGTCTTGCTGTTAGTTGTGGAGTGTCTGTGAGGTAATTATGTTGGAAGCTACTTTATCTTCTTTTGGTATATTCATTTTAGAACATATTGTATTTAAATGAATGGTTAGTGTGTTACATATATGGGTTACATTTCTTAAGTATTACTACATATACTTTTTATGTGTGCAGCTTTGTGAATTTGTTAAATGTTCCTATGTTATGATATAACAATTACACATACCCCCCCCAGAGTTTTTAGGTGCTGGTACTGTTGTCCGAACATGTCCGTGGACCGTCAAATTCAGTAGAAAGGGTTCAGTATGTTCCATATTACATGTACATAAAGTCAAAGTTATTATTGTTAAGTTGTGCTACTAAAAACTATGAAATTCAGTAAAAAAACTTTGTTAAATGGACGTTATGGTTAAGTTGCGCTACTAAAAACCTATGAAATTCAGTAAAAAAACTTTGTTAAAGGGACGTTATGGTTAAGTTGCGCTACTAAAAACCTATGAAATTCAGTGAAAAAACTTTGTTAAAAGGGATGTTATGGTTACGTTGCGCTACTAGAAACCGATGAAATTCAGTGAAAAAACTTTGTTAAAAGGGACGTTATGGTTAAGTCGCGCTACTAAAAACCTATCAAATTCAGTGAAAAAACTTTGTTAAAGGGACGTTATGGTTCAAAGTAAAACCGAAAAACCCCTGAAATTCGGCAGTTATGGTAAGATAAGCAACCATAACTCGTGCCACCGTGCACTGCTAACACTAACACCCAGGACATCAAAGATGACATCACAAATGTCATTGATGACATCACTGATGACATCACATGGCTGGCTCTCCCTTTTTTTCCTTTACTGACATATCTAAGCCACATAGATTTCTTCAGTAACAGTCAGGAAGTAAAAATTGAAAAGGTACTATATTTGTAGACTTAGGGTCAAGTCATATCATATAAAACATATATATAGCGGAAGACACAGGCTTGAAAGAGAGCAATCCTTTCTGTGCATGAAGATAATCATTAGAGTTATCAGCACTTTCTCATAGTTTTATTTTTATTACTATACCTTCCCTGTATATGCTCATATTTGTATACATTGTACTCACACTCCTTTCCTTAGGGTTCACTGACATCATTTGATACACATACATACAGAAAGTATCACCTTTGAAACAGAGCAATCATTTCTCTGCATAAAGATAATCAGTTAGGTTATGAAGTCTTTTTGCTACTACGTCTGCTTTTTTGCTTACTTCTCTGTCCCTGTATATACTCATATATGTATGTGTTGTTGTCTATTTGTGTTTTGTCTGTATTAAGTGTAATTATGTATTAAGTGGGTATTATTAGCTACTTATTACATGTTAGATTATGAATATTGCACCTTCATCATGTATACTGCACACACTGCCTAAGTTTCTGCATGAGTTGCTTAGTATACTGGATAGAACTTCATAATAGAATGCTATTTATATCAATGCATTATTTGCTTAATGCGCTAATTAGCTCATGATAATTATTCAAATGATTCTTCAAACTTTACAGAGTTTTCATGAAAAATGAATGCACATGTGATGTCATCAATGACATTTGTGATGTCATCTTTGATGTCCTGGGTGTTAGTGTTAGCAGTGCACGGTTGCTTATTTTACCATAACTGCCAAATTTCAGGTGTTTTCCAGTTTTACTTTGAACCATAACGTCCCTTTAACAAAGTTTTTTTACTGAATATATATATATATTATATATATATATAGAGAGATTATCACGCTCTGGTGCCAAGAAATAACGCAAGCAGATATGAATATACAGGACATGTCCATCATTAATTTGTCCTTGCACCCCCTTACCGATGATGAAACCAACGTCTTACAAAAGGGCCTTAACTTCTGCCCCTCTTCCAAATATGACTATGCTGAAACCAGGATAGACGTTGACAAATACATGCGCAAAGTCAGACTGAAAAAATTCTTTGCCAAAATCCAAACCTAAATTGAATCTCCAAGGTGGCACAGAAGTCTCTATACAAGATACATTCACTCTTAGAGACTTGGAACTTTTGTACACTGAAGGTGAATTGGACACTGATGTTTTGGACCAAGAATCTGTGTCTTTGTATGTAGACACCGCCTGGCCAGGCCTGGCCAGGGAAAACTCAACTTAAGGCAAAGTCACGCTTTAACCCTGCTTTCAATCCAGGTGGCCATATAGGGGCTTTTCAGGACCTGGTTGTTCATGACCTAAAGAAAATTAGGAAACAACGTGTGCCCTATAAATATAATCTCACAAATTCACAAATTGACATTATTGAATGTTTGAGTACTATAAGTGACTGCATTATCAAACCATCAGATAAAGGCATGAACATCGTCCTCATGAATCGTGGAGATTATATTAAAGAGGCACATAGACAATTGTTGAATAAGGACTGTTATGCTAAATTGCTTGGTGATCCATGAGAAATGATGAGTGACAAACTAGGCCATCTTTTGCTGACCTGGAAGGAAAAACATTTGCTGGATGAGGACATCTGTTCTTACCTTCATCCCAGGTTCCCTGTGACTCCGACCATCTACTTCCTGCCAAAAATACATAAGTGCCTCGTTAGACCTGGCAGACCAATTGTAACCCTATGCGGCGCTCTACTAGAACATACCTCTAGATTTATAGATGAGATCTTGGTGTCGTTTGTTACCACTCTGCCTTCTTATTTAAGGGACACCAAGGACTTTTTGAGCCGCATAGATGGTATTCCATGTGAACCTACTTTCTTACTCACAACACTTGATTTTGTTTCACTTTACACGTCAATAAAACATAGCGATGGTTTAAAAGCTTGTGAATACTTTTTGCATACACGTTCTTTGAATTATCTCCAACACTCGCAGATGATTCTAGAGATGATTTCACTTTGTCTTACTAATAATTGTTTTCTTTTTGACAAGCAGTACTACATGCAGCTCCAGGGGCTGCTATGGGTTCTACTTTTGCCCCTCCTATGCAAATTTGTTTATGGGTTGGTGGGAAAAGTTTGTAGTCTGGCATCCCGGGAACAATCATCATACATCCAAAATTGTCCTTTGGTTGAGGTATATTGATGATTTGTTTGTTATTTGGGAAGGGACCAGTGCAGATTGGTTGGATTTTGTTAACATTCTCAATACCAATGATTTGAATTTACAGTTCACCGAGAGCCACAGCAAGACTACTATTACATACTTGGATATTCTTGTTACTGTGGCTCAAGGTGCACTTACCACCAGTCTTTATAGAAAACCCACAAGCTCTAATATCCCACTGTATGTCATGAGCAATCATCCTACCGCCCTTAAATGGAGCATCCCCTATGGTGAGTTTATTAGAATACGTAGAAACTGTTCAAAGATCGAAACTTTCGACTATGAATGTGCCTATATGGCCAATAAATTCAAACAACGGGGATACCTCAAGAAAATTCTGGAGAGGGCCTTTTTGAAAGCGAGAAGCATGGACCGTTCTCAGCTATTGTTGGCTGATTCTGTCGATCATACCAGGGCTAATACTAATGAAACACGACTCATTTTGACATTTGGAGCTAAAGCACATCACATTCGAATAGTGATGCAGCGCCATTGGCACATCCTTAAATCTGATGAACATTTGAACAACATTCTAGGTGACCATATTAACATCGCTTTTAGGAGGTCTACCTCTTTTAAGGATACATTGGTTACGAGCTTTATGAGGCCAATCACCAATGTAGTGACCAATGGCTGGCTTAATACTAAATCTAATGGCTTCAGTAAATGTTACAAATGTAAAGCATGCAGATATGCGGTTAACAAGGCCCATTACATTCATCCCATCTTGGGTAACAACATCAAGATCGCATCTAGAATTACTTGCGACACAGATTATGTGGTCTATGTTTTGAGTTGCCCTTGTAATATGTGGTATGTCGGCAGTACTAAAGGTAAACTTAAGTTGAGAATACTTCAGCATATTCGAGCCATCACAAACATCGATTCCAATTATCCTATGGCCTTACATTCTCAGTCCCATCATGACAGCAAAATGGAAGGTTTTTCCTTCTTTGGGATTCAAACAGTGCTCAAATCACCCAGAGGTGGTAATAGAGAGCTACTGCTGAGGCAATTGGAGACAAAGTCCATTTTGGACCTCTAGACCAAGAAACCTAGAGGTCATAATCTTGACGAAGAGTTGTATACTTTTTTAGGGACCTAACAGGCATGCAATTTTCTGTTTACCAAG
Source organism: Ambystoma mexicanum (assembly GCF_040938575.1). NCBI lineage: Eukaryota > Metazoa > Chordata > Amphibia > Caudata > Ambystomatidae > Ambystoma > Ambystoma mexicanum. Next base: position 549,758,897 of record NC_090933.1, on the reverse strand, counting down.
GCTCAACAATGGCTGGAGGCTAGGTGTTTTGGTATGTATCTTTTATGACCTCTTTAATATCCATTAAGGGTTCATAAGGTTTTTTCCTACCTCAGAATATCAGCAGTGCTCTTCTTTTGCCTTACAGTTTTTTCATAGTTTTTATGATAGGTTTTTTACAGGTTGTGATTTCATGTACTAGTGTTCGCTCATTTTGCACATTATTTTTAACATGTATTCTTGTAGGGCTAATTCACACTTTTTTATTTTTGTATTTTTGATTATTATATTGTGTCACACTATGTAGGAGGGACTCTATATGTGCTTGTTCTTGGTCATATAACCTTGTCTCGCTTTTAATATCTTTATATAGGGGTTTGTAATATACATTTCTTGCATTCTGGCTTTTTATTTTATATTTTTTAACGGGTCTTTTTAAGCATGAATGTATTATCTTATTATGGCTGTAGTACTACTCAGGGGACAGGAGGTTAGCCTCAATAATTGAGGTTTTTTAGGGATATTGCACTTTGCACTTTTCTTGTGGATATATTTGTTGAATTTTCTCCGGCCGTCCATGGTGGCTTGTTTCCTAGGGCCTATTAGTCTGTTGCTTTACTTGAGGGAGTATGATAGATTTTAACCATTGAAACTTTATGTTATTTTAGATATTTAAGGATTTTTCTAAATATATATTTTAAATAGACGTTTTGTTTCATACTACACACTCCTGGTCTATTGAGACTGACAACTATAGCCATCATGGACGCAGAGCACTGTGCACAGGATTATTGCTGTTGAGATTTTCAGGCTTATTCCACATTTTCTCATAACTCTTTCTTGGTACCTCTTACTTTTTACCCTTTCTTATCTTTCTTTTTATTTCCCCTGCTTTGTATTCATGCTGCTACGCACTTTCACTTTATTGGTTACTCTTGCACTATGCACTTTATTCTGTCCATATATACAGACATTTATGACTTGAATCGTTTTTTTATTCCATATATGCATGATGAACTCCCTGAGTATATGTATACATTGTGAGACTACCGACCAAGAGATTTTTTGCATTTAGCAAACGTTTTGACCTAGCGCCTTTTTTAAATTCAACTCGTGGGACTAAATATTGAGACAGTATGACTTAGCTGAGTATGCAAACATTAACTGCATAGGTTTTCTTTAATGGCCCATCATAGCGGGTTTTCATTTGACGGAGGCATTTGCTACCGGCTGTGGTTTTATCCACTGCATGTTCGTTTTTTACACGCATTGTACACGTTTAGTTTTCCGTCTCTTTTTTTAGTTCCCACTTTTATTGAATTTCGCGGCTGTGCCGGCTATTTGCCAGTTTGATATTGGTGATTGCTGACTGTTATTATACAGTGTTGTACTTTAGTTATTTGCTGGTACATTAAAGCACATGCTGCCATTTGCACATTCCAATATGGCCGCCGAGTGAATTATACATTGTATTAACGTGTGTCTAGGTCCTCTCTATGCACTGTTACCATAGAGTTTGAGCGTTGCTTAAATGAGTCATTCTTCTATGTTCTCCCTACTTACGTGATCAAGCGGTCGGAGGACCGCGAAACACGTCGTTGTGCTCTCCAGGTCCTCCTCTCTGATTCACTTTGATTAAATAAAGGACGTTTGGTGCTAACTGTTTTTGCCGTCTGAGCCCTTCATTTTGCTGACGACTGGATTTTCCTGATTCAGCTGCTTTGTGGAGTGCAATCCATAGGTTTTGCCCTGTGTCGGGCTGAACTTTCATTTGGAAATATATATATGTATATATATATATCAATCACTGGCAAAAAACTTGTTTAAAGGAATCTTATGGCAAAAATCTATGCAAATCAATGGACTGCCATTGCTATAGAGATGTTATTAGGTAAAACCGAGAAAAAAAAAACGAAATTCAAAGTTATGGTTAACTAAGCAACCATAAATCATGCCACCAGTGTTCACTGCAAGGACTAACATCCATGACATCAAAGATGCCATCACAAATCTCATTCATGAAATCACTGATGACATCACATGTGTGGCTCCCTCTTTTTTCATCACTGTTACAAGTAGCCCAGGTGCTCTTCTTCCCTAACAGTCAGGAACTAACAATTCAAAAGGGGTTATCATTGTGTACGGCATCCTTCTCATATGTCCTTACAATACTTTTCTTACGGTACACTCACATCATATGATACATATACATTTAGGGGAAGAAGATAGTGTACAACACTGCCATGACTGATTTCTGTGCATGAAGATAACCAGTTATGTTATGATCATGTATCTGTTAATAGTGCTCCTTTTTTGCTTATTTTAATTTACCTGTACATGCTCATGTTTGTATGCATTGTGCTGTCTTTATGTTTGGTGTCTAGTAGTGCACTTATGTAGTTATTAAGGCAATGGTTGCTACTTCTTCCATGTCTCACAGTACCCGAAACTGTAAAAATAAAGCATTAATGATTTCACTAGGTACAATGGGAAGATTTTCAAGGTAACACTTCTACAGGGCATGGTTCGGACAATGAGTACGGTTTACATGAGTTTTTTTTTAATGTAGTGCAAATAATTCTGTAATGCAGTGGTGGGTATAGCAATGCAATGCTCAATAAACTACTTATCTCATGATGTCTCTTCCAATGATGATTGATAGTTTTCTGCCACCATTGCCATACCAATCCCTTGTGGAGGTTTCCCATGATAACTAAATGCACATGAGATGTCATCAGTGATGTCATGAATAAGATGTATGATGCCAAGTTGTCATGGGTGTTGGTCCTTGCAGTGCACACTGGTGGTGCAAGTTTTGGTTGCTTAGTATACCATAACTTGTGAATTTCGGGTGGGAGGGTGGTCGGTTTTACCTGTAACCATAACATCCCTACAGCAACAGTTGTCCATTGATTTGCATAGGTCTTTGCTTGTGCAACTTAACCATAACCTTCCTTTAACAACGTTTTTTGCCAGTGAATTTATTGGTTTTTAGCAGCATACCCTTAGTTTATAAAAAAACAACTCTGCAACATAGTGGAAGTGCTGGCAAATGTTAATGCAGACAGCACTTGCGGACTGTAAGTCTGTATGTGAATATTGGGTGGCATCCAAACTACTAAGGAAGGCAACTACTCTCTTACATAGTGGTAGTAAGCACCAAACACAAAATATATATATGCAAAGAACACCGTGGTGAACAATGGCAAGGAAAAACGGAGTAGGTTTAAAATTGTTTACGTACAAAGCAAATAGGAGGAAGTCATTGGGAGGACACTTTAAGGGAATGCATTAACAGCATAATTAAAGTCGGCTTTGGCCAATCGTACCGCACTGCTACTGTACATGGAAGCAAAGAAGTAATGGGCAAAACGTAAGATGACAAGCTCAGTAGAATGTAGTAATGAAGAAGAACTTTCTCTAATGATCACAATGATGTTGTATTATGCAACAGTACATATGTATAAGGTGTCTTTTTGTAACGTGATAATGGCAAGCACCTTCGAGTGGCAGGAAACAAAAGTCCCTCATAACAGAATGACTTTCTACAGTAACCCCATTGCTAAGCACAGTAGTCTGAAGAGTACATTATGGACTATATATTCCTGGATTTACAGCAAACAGATTCTGTATTTGGTAAGAAAACATATTGGAAAGGAAAGCAAGGCAGTAGAAAGTGCAAGTCTTGCACAACAAGATGCGCGCATACAAAAGAAATAAACTGTCTAAGTATGAAAATGGAGAGGCTGGAACGCAAAGTGAAAACAATAGCCAACAATTGTGGGGACCTACAAGTTGTGCACAACAAAATGTTTTGGACACTATGAAATCGCAGCGGCACACCTGCATGTGTACTCGTTCCCCATGTCACAGTCTGCCATCCCCTGAAAAATCATGTCATGGGAGACGTGACACATCAATTACATCCTGCCCTAACAACCAAGGTCTGCAAATCCCCATTTCCCCACAGTAATTATCCACTTGTGCTACCACTTCCCTTCCCTATCGAGTTGGTGCAATATGGAAAAGAGAATGTTAATAATGGTAATGGAGCTAAGTGTTTGGGTGGTATGCTTTTTTCGTCAAATGGCGTTCACTCTGCAGCACACAGTCGTCCTTGCAATGCTTGCAAGTAACCAAATGATAGGTGTCCTACACCCTACCCACAATGACAATGGACATATCCATACAACAGCAGCAGGCTCCACATGTCGGCATGTTGTCCACCACCTACCAATGCGTGTCAGAATGGATGTTTGTGCAGAGTGCATGTACATACATGTGTATGTGTTCCTCTGTGTCCTGGTAACATGAGCAATGTGAAGCATATGCAAAAGAATGTTAATGTGGGCGGGGCGTGTGCCCATGTTCTACAGATAGCTACGCATAAAAGCATCCCACCTGGTGTACCCTACAATTAGTCATCATCTTTCGAAAATGGTTGGCGCATGTGTGGTGCACTATTACTCTGTAGAAAATTGCAATGGTGACACAATGTTGTCAGGGCAAAATGCATCCAGGGGACAGTCACCCAATTGCAGACATGGCAACATTGTGTGCCTGAAAATGTGTAGCAATGGTAAAGTTTCAAAAATCGTATATACCGTATTGGTGACGTAACCGCAAATGAAGCCACATCAACTGCACCCAATGAAACGACAGAACATAGTATCACAGGACATTATGTCACATGAAATCTCACCTAAACACATCACAGGAAATGACCTCATTTGGCATATGGTCTTTAAAACATCACAGGAGCGTACTGCCTGATGTGCTGCATCCCATATACTGGGCCTCATTAGGACCCAGGCGGTAAGGGGTTTACGGCGGCGTAAACAGCGCCGACCCTTACCGCCTGATTCCGAGGTCCCTTAGCGCCATGGAGGTTTTAACACCTGCTTTTAGCAGGTGTTGAAATCCATGGCGCTAAGGGACCTTGTTGTTAATTACACCACCGTAATTTACGGTGGCGTAATTAACGCCTTCCCCACTCCCATTATGCCATATGGGGCAAAAATGGGAATGGGGAAGGGTAAATGGGTTAATGGGGACTTACCGCCCCACTCACCTTGGAATGGGGCGGTAAGTCCGCCAACCACCATGGCGTAAACATAGTTTACGCCATGGTGGTAAAGGTACGACCCAGGCGGTAACTTACCGCCTGGGTCGTAATGAGGCCCACTGTCACCCACCAAAATGAAGAGATGTAGCCAATGATTAATGACTGACGTGTGCATACTGTCAGCACTTTCTTCATCACCATAATACAATTTACTAGTCAAGCGCATCAAGAACAACAATGTAATTCACCATTGACTTTGGATTTGTAGAACTGGATGAAACCTACTGAACAATGTATGTGAGGACGACACATGTACTACTTCTGGACAAATGAACCATTACAAAAGGTCTTGGTAAAACAAACAGCATGTCAGTGAGTAAAGAGGAACAAGTAAAGAAACTTATAATAGTGTGTTCAATCCCTCTGCCTGTACAGTCCCATTTCCAAAGCCGCTATCCTGAAAATTCCCGGATATGGCTTTCGAGCTCTGTGACAACAGCAGTGTCAACGTGACCAGCTGACCGCACCTACAGTGCACGTTGACCCTAATTTCGGGGACATGAGCCGGACTCTCTGACAGCGGCAAAGCATAGGGTAGAGCAATGTACGCAGTATTTCTTGAAAAGGGCTGCCTTACAAACACATTGCTATGTGCCATTGCACCAGCATGCATGTTTGCGAACGGTGGGCAGTCATAATTTCAAAAAAAAAATGTCGACAGACTAAAATGTCGACAAAAAAATGTCGAAAAAAAAAATGTCGACTTTCGTTTTTTTTAATTATATATTTATTTTAGGGGTTCGGGAGTTAAAAAAAAGGGAAAAATTAAAAACTTTTTTTTCCGACATTTCTTTTCGACATTTCTTTTTCGAAATTTTGACTGTCGACATTTTTGTTGTCGACATTATGACTATAAACCTTTGCGAACAACGTACGGCTGCTTGCCGGGTGAAAAATATACACAAAAGGCACACTGTTGAAGTGCTGTGTAATGTGTTTATGTCTTTTTTCAGTAGCGGAGTACGGCACATAGTGAGACACTTTCCTGCCTCGGCCTCCAAACAACATCTAGGAGCAGTGCCCCATACTCTTTGTGGATTTATAGAAGGGGAAAGCACATTTGCAGTGGGAAAACGTGACTTCACTAGAGTCAGCAACCTCCTCAGTCAATGATATAAACCGTCACAATGCACGTAACCCATTTGCATGCCACCGTGGAGGATGACCACAACATCTGCTGTACCAAAAGTGGCCAAGTCTTTGTTAAGTGCATGCATGTTGGAAAACGAGTGCTCGTACAAAGCATTCCATAATGCGTCCACTCCTTCCAAGCCGAAATTGGCACTAAAGTTTCTGTCCAGGGCATACTTGTGCAGATGTATCACACAGGCATCACCTAAAGTCCACACAATGCGTTTTGCCATGTCAGTCATCATCACTAAGCACTGAGCAATGTAGAACATTTTCACTGCCCTTCCTACAAGCCACACCCACAGCACCTGATTGCATAATCCTCACAGTCCTATGCCATTGGCCGGCATGTTAAGAAGGGCACATTGTGGCACGTGCGGGGCTCAGAACATGGCGAAAGCCGCACCCTAGTGAACCAGGAGTAGTCCACCTTCCCTTTACACTACCTTTTCTCCACTGCTACCACATTCCATACCTGTAGATGTGCACACACGATTCCACCAATGCCTTGGAAGACGTTAGCATGTAACACAGTTTGTTGTAGACAACACTTCCCAGATACCGGTACAAAATTAACCTGCTACTGTGCTGTCAGTGCACAGCATGTGCAGTGTAAAAGTTAGTAAAAAATTTCAAAATTGCATCCACATTCATCCACATGAGCACCCACCACCACAAAAAGAAGGTTTGAAAGTTTTTTGTGCACTATATTCACTACAACCATATCACTGTGCCTGGCTACGCACACTAGTTGAGAAATGTATAAACGGCTCTTGATGGCACCCACGCCTGCAGCAGCGGTAGTCCCCTTTGTCCCAATTTCATTCTTCGCTTGCACAGAAAGGGTGTAGACGCACGTGTGTGTACACAAGGATGGCGAAGGCCTCATCTGAATGAAACACACACATTCCTTCCTCCCTTTCCAATGCTTTCTTAACAGCACAGCGTCATTGCGTACTGGTAAAAAGTTGTACACGCTTCCATCAATAAAAATGAAGAGCTGTCCATTTAACAGTAATACTTCTGTACAACAGGCCTCTGCGTGCACACCTTGGCCACAAACGCTGTTGCATCATCCCTGTGCCTGTACAGTTCCATTTGCATGGGTGTCATCCTCAAAGTCCCCAGATGTGGCTTTCCAACTGTGTGCGGCCATGTCGAAATAACTTGCAAGCAGGGTAGGGGAAGGCTGTTCTAGGAGGTGCCTCAGAAATAAGATTTCCCCTTTTTTTGTTTTAAAGTACTCATAAACAAACACCTTGTCTTTCGGATACTATTTACTTGTTTGTTTCCTTGTGCATACATTCCTACAGTACTTTCTCAGTGCTTCTTGTAGACGGACAAACAACACAGCATTAACAATGGGCGACAAAGAAATGCTATTTTCTTGACAGAACTGCAGTTTTCCACACCTACAACATTGCAGCGCCTGACACACAAGTGTACATGCTTCTGTTAATAAGATACCTTCCTGCCACGTGCCCCGACCAACATCCTGGAGCAGCGTCCCATACTGTTCATAGTTTCATGGATGTGCAAACCAGCTTCGCAGTGGGAGGAAGCCGCTTCAGTGGATTGGCAAAGCTCCTCAGTCAATGAAACAAACGAAGCAACCCACCTAATGCATATGCATGCCGCCGTAGTGGGTGCCACCAACATCCGCTGTACCAAAAGTGGGAAAGTCTTTGCAAAGTGCGTTTATATCGACATCGGCAAAACAGTGCTCCTAAACAGTGTTCCACAATGCGTCCACTCCTTGCAAGGCAAAATTGGCAGCAAGGTTTCTTTCCAGGGTATACTTGCACTGATCTATCACAAAGGCATCACCGAAAGTCCAGACAATGCCTGTCGCCATGTCAGCCATCCTCATTATGCACTGTGTAATGTACACAATTATCACTGCCCCTTCCCGTGAAGCTCTCTCACTGTACCTGTTTGGATAATCCCTACAGTCTCATGGCCATTGGCCAGCATCGTCAGAAGAGCACGTGCAGTGCTCAAAACACCTCGAGGGCCGCACCCCAGTAAAGTACAACCAGCCCATCTTCCCTTTCCACAACATTTTCTCTGCCACTACCTCATTGGATACACGTTAATGGGCACACACAATTTCACAAATGGCATCCACGATGTTAGCATGGTGCAATGTTTGCTGTGCACAACACTTTGTAGGAATCGTATCAGCCTGCTACTGTACTGTCAGTGCACACCATCTACAGTTCAAAAGTTGCTGCAAAATTGCATGCTTACTGCATCCATTTTCCTACACATGAGCACCCACCGTCACCAAATTGCGGTACGAACACCTTTTCTACAGTCTGCTTACTACTGTGCTACAATATGTGACACACACCTGCCGTTATGCTCTTTACAATCATGCCTCTTTGTTGTCCATCCCCTACCCTCAAGTGGCACTTCAGTGCCATGTGTGTTGAACCTTCTTTTTTATCCATACCTTGTAATAGAGAAACAGGATCTCTCTGCTTTCCTGTCCACAATACGAAAATGTTTTCCCCGCTACCCTATCGCCCACACGCATTGTCCAAAGTATCCCAGCAACAGCACCATGCAATTTATGGTTTGTTCCAAGCAACTGCAAATACACAAAAGATCATTATCTACACAACTATTCTTATGTGTAGGCTGCACTATTGTAACAGTCTCTTTTCAAATCTACCACTTTCTACTCTCCTCCCTCTGTCACGCATCTACAACAGTAGGGCGTGACTTCTGAAATCATGGGCCTCATTCCGAGTGTGGCGGTAAGGGGTTAATGTCACTGATAAGGATGCCGGTGCTGTTAACCCCCTACTGCCGCATTCCAAGGTCCCTTAGCGGGTCCCTCTAAGAGCGGTTGGTTTTACCAGCTGCCCTTAGCGGGAGCCGCTAAGGAACCAGGGAGCTAATAACGAGCCCGCTTTTTGTGGGACCGTTATAAGCTCCTTCTCCAGTCCCATTGAGCCCTATGGGGGCTCGAATGGGAATGGGGAATGGTTTTCAGAATGGGGGCTTACCGGGTCCACAAAGGTCGGAATGTCCCGGTAAGTCCCCATTCTGACACCACGGACCCGGACACAGGTTTGGAGGACCATGGCTACGTCCAAACTCGTAATGACCCCCTATGTCTCCACAATGAAATATCGCACATAGCTCCCAGTGCCTACGAGGCCCCTTCTGCCATTACTGTATGCTCCGTGCCCGCTAGCCCAGCACTACACACAGCACACCCTAGCGCAACCCATGTTGCACTCCTCCTATCATGTGTAATGCACTCCCCATGTGCAATGAGTCCGGGCAACTTGCACCCTGACCCCACCTGCTCATGCATCGCTCAATGACATTGTGCTGCCTGTGCGAAACGGTACATGAGTAGCTATGTACAGTGTCCATATTTCTCCTTTCTGCTGATGATCACTTCCACATTGCAACTTTCTCATGCTGATAACTTCCTTTGAAGGGACAATGGGCCTCATTACCAAGCTGGCAGCAGCTGTGCCTGTAATACAGGCATGGCTGCCGCCGGTATCCATTTGTTTCCGGCACCCACGATTGGGCAATTACCGGGTCATGCTGAGTTTGGCGGACCCGGTAATTGCCCATTCGCCGGTGACAGTAATAAGGGACTCCCCATCCCCATTTGGCCCCATAGGTCTGAATGGGAATGGGGAGGGTGGTAGCACCGGCACCGTTAATTTCAGTACTGGTGCTACCATCCTGTTCTGCTAATGGGTGCCGGTACAATCACCAGGTCAGACCTGGTGGCTGCAAGGGCACCCGCGAGCAGAACTCCTAGAATGGCGGTACAGTAGTAACGGTGCAGGTAGCGATACCGGCACTGTTGTTGCCTTACCACCAGCCTCGTCATGAGGCCCAATGTGTTGAAACACTTTGTCAAGCAAGCCTGTTAGAAGGGCCTACTCATAGCAAACGCAATTGCAGTGATCTGCCACCCTAGTGTTAGACGGGGGCTATGCGGAGCACCATATGGAAACATACGCATACCACCTCACTTATCCTGTTCACCCAAGTGTACTATTTCCCCTGCAGCTGTTCTGTGCACTTTACTTCAAATGCATGCCGACTTACAACTGCATGGCTACATTTTGTTCTGATGCCACTCATAAATGCCTAGCCTGCTGAGTACATGGCCTAACCCTACGGCCTATGGCCATGCACCCAACAGTCTAGGCCTTACCCACACCCACCACACCTTAACAGAGCCATGCAGGCAACCATGTATGCATGCACCCAGATACAAAAGCAACATAGCCTCCAGCACTTCGAACCAACCACTGAACCATAATGCAGGGATACAAGGACACGTATTCCACTTACCGTAGCACACACACATATGGCTGTGCTTTGCACCGCTACTGACTTGCAATCACAAAGCATTGCAAGTATGGCACCCTAGCAGCACATTCCGCACAACATGCAGCCTGCTCTGAACACTCACTACGTGCACAAAAGCAATGCTGCGTTGCAAACTCCAGCACTTACTAATCTGGCCAATGCACAGTATAGAACCACATAGTAGAACCAGTACCACCATAATGGCATCCATATGTACAGTATCTCATTGCAGCGCTCAGTACACAGACTGGGGGAGTGCTCACTGGAACATCTCCACCCACATACATGTACAACTGTATGTTTGTCCACCAATCACCACACCCATACAACCACACACAAACCAACAATGCGCCACCTTCTTTGAACCACTTGATGTGACACACTGCAGGACTGCTCAGTAGAACATCTCCACCCACACACATCTACAACTGAACATTGTTCCACCAATCACCACAACCAAACAACCACACATAAAGCAACAATGTGCCACCTACTTTGAACCACTCCACAAATCTTTTCATGCACTGGACATACTTTCCTCTCCTATGCCTGCACCCATGAAAGGCACTACTGGCTTACCTCTCACAGCATAGAACACGCTCTCTTTAAGTTGTATTGTCTTGTGCAATGCACTCCCCTTTTTTCCGAATTTGCCTTCCACCACTCTTTACATAAACACACCGCCCCTGCAGCTCTCATTTCATATCTGAGGCTCTCTGCAATCTCCAGACAAGTCTCCTGGCTACTCAAGTAATCACACATTTCCAATACCGCTGGCACACCACCCTCCTCTTCTCGTAACATTTCTCACACAAAGCGCTGCTCACTCGTGCCCCCTTTCCATCCCTTCTTGCACCCACCTCATGCTGTGTATTATGTTCTTCAGGCCCTTTTGCCGCTGCATTGTCCTCCCACACAACATGGCACCATCATAGCTATCTTTTCTGACACATGCCGTCACCGGCCACTGCAGTACAATTAAAATTTTGCCCGCACAGCACCCAGCAAAATGGGACGCCGGACCGGAGCCATAT